>NC_030808.1:99032593-100282593 GCF_001704415.2 Capra hircus
AATTAAACCTAAATTTGGATGAACTTGAGACTTCAGCTTAACTCTTCAGTAGGAGTGAATACTTAAATCCTTTCATACTTTAAAATGACCACATCTTTCTGTTTAAAGCAACCCTGCACTACCTTGGTCAATACAACCTGGCTTTTTGTAGCCTGACTGTCAGTATTTATACACCTTGGATTCAATCCAATAGAATTAATACTAAAAAAATAGAAGAACCTCATTATATCCTTCTTTTCCACATAATTCTATACCACCTCATGAATTTTGAAGATGGATTTATAGTGAGAACTCAGGGCATATCAGATTTCAGATAGTTAATCTAATACTATCGTTATAAGGCATTCTTTGAAGAGAGGCAAGTGACTGAGTTGGGACCAAAGTGTTTTCTAAAATCCCACATATTAATTAACCAAACTGAAATATAATACTAATAAATTATCTTTAAGACAGATATGTGCTATTTTATGAATGACATTGAAATGTCTAACTAAAACTCCTCTGACTGTAGGAAACAATTTTAAGTTTCAAAACATTATTTTGGTTAAATATTAGTTCAATCTAAAGCAACTGTGCTGCTATATTTTGCTTATATGATATCAATTTGAGAATTTATTGTCAGAGAATATGAAATTTTGCTTTCAGACTATAGTCAAAGGGAAAACAAATGCAGTAATGAGATTTATGTAGTAACAACAGAGATTAGAATTTTTATTTTGACAATTTTCATTGCACGTCATGGACTGAAGAGTCTGATGTTATACAGGCCTCTAGAATATAGTAGCTGTTATGGGAAAATGTCAGTATGAGAAAGGAAAGTGGTGAGAGAACTATCTTTTGTAGAAATCGGATGTGGAGGGACTATAATCACAGACCAGAATGGAGCCTAGAAATGATCTAACCCTTTGTGAGACAGATTCAGAGTGAGAGATGAGACGACTTGTGGTCATCTGGGGGAAAATATAGGTCTAGAACTCAGTTGCTTGTTTCTACCTTTTTAATTTCTATAAGTATACTAATAGTGTGGGCTTCCAAGGTGGTTCAGTGGTAAAGAATCTGCCTGCATTACGGAAAATGCAGAAGACATGATTTCAGTCCATGGGTTGGAAGATCCCCTGGAGGAGGGCATGGCAACCCACTTCAGTTTTCTTGCCTCAAGAATCCCATGGACAAAAGAGTCTGACAGGCTACAGTCCATAGGGTCTCAAAGACTCAGGCACAACTGAAGCAGCTGAGCACACACACATAATAAAAGTGGTGCTAGGAATTAGCTGCAGATAAATAGGTGGGCATATTACTTGGTGCACACTCAAGGTTGTTAGATTCCATTATTATCATCATTAAGAATGTTCCTAATACTGACAAATAAAAATGGTTTATTCTTGGCAGGTTTCCAGCTCTTTCAACCACTAGAGTAGATCGAATCAATTACTTTTTGGCATTCACTTAATTAATGGTGCACTTGTGGCCCAAAGATATGAAAGCAAAACCAGAGAATAAACAGTTTATAAGATGGTCACTTGGGCCTTGATGGGAACCTACATTTAGAAATTTTAAAAAAGACATCTGTTGAATATCATGAGAGAAAATGCACAGGATTTACAAGTCTAAAATTAAATATCTAAGTTTATGTAGAGTCCCATTACAGGGACTAAAATTTGCACAGAATCATAAATTAACTGACAGAAGAGTATATTAAAAATTAAACACACACACAAAATCAGTTCAAAGTTCTTTATGTGAGATTAGAAGCATGAATTGTTCAACACACAGTAGATAAGCTAAATACCTGCTGAGCAAATTTAAGCAAGATGGGAACAATGGTTAAAAGTACATAATATTCAATGAAGTAGAAAAGATGACTTAAAGCATTTGGGACCTCACCGTTTTCGGTAGTTTTGGTGAAATTCACAAGGGTTCCTCTTGAGCGTAAGGGATTCCAGTGGCGTGCACCGTAAACTGGACAGCCCAGTCAGAGTCTCAATGTGGTTGTCAGCCAAGGATAAATGCTGTATCTGAGGTATCTTTGGCAATTGCTTGAAAGATGTGAGATGATTTTTGTTCATATTTAAAACTCTGCAACTGTATATAAAATATAAACATCTTGTCATTTGTCTCCTAAAGAGGATGGTAAACTACCAAATATTGCAAAGCACTAGCATGCCTCACCTAGACTATGACCCCTGAACGGTGTGACAGTGACATTTTCTACAAATATGGTTGGGAACAAAAAAGAAATATGTGTATTAAAGTATCGAGAGAAAATAAACAGGGCACATAGGACTGAAAGCTTGTCGAAGGCAAGAATACATTTTCTTTTCCAATGTATATACTAGGTACCTTGCACTGTATTTGGTCCTTGGTGACTTCTCAATAAGTCCTGGATGAAAGAGTAAAGGGCTGCTTGAAATCTCAGCAATATGAAAGTTCACTCAAAGACACATGAAAGCTTCTGAAGAGTATTGCCCCTAAGTAGTGAGATTATAATTGTTTTCCTTTCTCTCTACTTTTCTGTACTTAAATTAGATATTGAGAAAAGAGCATTTAAAAAAAATTTTAAGACGTTTTTTATGCAAAAGAGAGCTAAAAGCTACCCTTGGAAACAGAAATATGTGTTAGGCATTGAGGTTGAATACATTTTCCTGACAGAATAAAACGCTTCTTAATATTTTTGCCTTAAAACCATAATTGTATAAAACCATGCCATTAAAGAAAATAATTCCAAATCTATCACTGACACCTCACCTTACAGAAAAATTCCTATATGCATAAGCTGGGATTTAATACTCTGAGGGAAACACAGGGTGTTTATTTATAAACCTTATAGCCCACAAAGACACTTGGTAAATAATTATTGCTAATAGTAAACATGGTGCTAAACAGAGAGATGACATTCACACAGCAGCATGACAAATACAAACTCACTTTGAACGGCCCCACACATTTCACTATAATTTTTCACATCCATTATTTTCATTTCCCTTGTTTCCTTCCATTCTCCATAGGGATATTTTGCAGTCTTAACCATATCTTTGATAATTTCAGGTTTCCGCTCTTTCCTAGGTGTGTGCCATGTAAACAGTTGTATCTGACTCTTTGCCATTCCATGGACTGTAGCCTGTCAGGCTCCTTTGTCCATGGAATTTTCTAGGCAAGAATACTGGAGTAGATTGCCATTTCCTTTTCCATGGGATCTTCCCAACCCAGTAATCAAACCAGTGCCTATTGTGTCTCCTTTATTGCAGATGGATTCTTTACCTGCTGAGCCATCTGCTTCTCTCTCTGTCTTCATCTGAAATCTGTTCTTTCCTTATCTGCTAGTCATTTTCTCTCATTTTCAGTGTATACCCTGCCACTCTCTCAGCTTCTCAGTTCAGTTCAGTTCAGTTGCTCAGTCGTGTCCAACTTCTTGCAACCCCATGGACTGCAGCATGCCAGGCCTCCTTGTCCATCACCAACTCCCGGAGTGTACTCAAACTCATGTCCACTGAGTTGATCATGCCATCCAACCATCTCATCCTCTGTCGTCCCCTTCTCCTTCTGCCTTCAATCTTTCCAAGCATCAGGGTCTTTTCTTTCCATGAGTCAGCAGTTCTTCATGTCAGGTGGCCAAAGTATTGGAGTTTCAGCTTCAGCATCAGTCCTTCCAATGAATACTCAGGACTGATTTCCTTTAGGATGGACTGGTTGGATATCCTTGCTGTCCAAGGGACTCTCAAGAGTCTTCTCCAACACCACAGTTCAAAAGCATCATTCTTTGGTACTCAGCTTTCTTTATAGTCCAACTCTCACATCCACACGTGACTACTGGAAAAACCATAGCTTTGACTAGACAGACTTCTTTTGGCAAAGTAATGTCTTTGCTTTTTAATATGCTGTCTAGGTTGGTCATAACTTTTCTTCCAAGGAGTAAGCATCTTTTAATTTCATGGTTGCAGTCACCATCTGCAGTGATTTTGGAGACAAAAAAATAAAGTCTCACTGTTTCCATTGTTTCCCTATCTATTTGTTATGAACTGATGGGACCAGATGCCCTGATCTTAATATTCTGAATGTTGAGTTTTAAGCCAACTTTTTCATTCTCTTCTTTCACTTTCATCAAGTGATTCTTTAGTTCTTCTTTGCATTCTGCCATAAGCATGGTGTCATCTGTGTATCTGAGGCTATTGATGTTTCTCCCAGGAAACCTGATTCCAGCTTACGCTTCACCCAGCCCAGCGTTTCTCATGATGTACTTTGCATATAAGTTAAATAAGCATATAAGCTTATAAATAAGCTTATAAAAAATAAGCAGGGTGACAATATACAGCCTTGACATACTCCTTTCCCAATTTGGAACCAGTCTGTTGTTCCATGTCCAGTTCTAACCATTGCTTCCTGATCCGCATACAGACTTTTCAGGAGACAGGTCAGGTGGTCTGGTATTCCCATTTCTTGAAGAATTTTCAGTTTGTTGTGATCGACACAGTCAAAGGCTTTGGCATAATCAATGAAGGAGAAGTAGATGTTTTTCTGGAACTCTCTTGGTTTTTCGATAGTCCAACAGATGTTAGCAATTTTATCTCTGGTTCCACTGCCTTTTCTAAATCCAGTTTGAATACCTGGAATTTCATGGTTCATATACTGTTGAAGCCTAAGTTGGAGAATTTTGAGCATTACTTTACTAGCATGTGAGATGAGTGCAACTGTGAGGTAGTTTGAACATTCTTTGGCATTGCCTTTCTTTGGGGTTGGTATGAAAACTGACCTTTTCCAATCCTGTGGCCACTGCTGAGTTTTCCAAATTTGCTGGCATATTGAGTGCAGCACTTTCACAGCATCATCTTTTAGGATTTGAAATAGCTTAACTGGAATTCCATCACCTCCACTCACTTTGTACATAGTAATGCCTCCTAAGGCCCATTTGACTTCACATTCCAGGATGTCTGTCTGGCTCTGGGTGAGTGATCACACCATCGTGAATATCTGGGTCATGAAGATCTTTTTGTATTAGTTCTTCTGTGTATTCTTGCCACCTCTTCTTAATATCTTCTTCTGTTAGGTCCATACCATTTCTGTCCTTTATCAAGCCCATCTTTGCATGAAATATTCCTTTGGTTACTCTAATTTTCTTGAAGAGATCTCTAGTTTTTCCCATTCTATTCTTTTTCTCCTTTCTCCTTTTCTCCTTTGCCTTTTGCTTCTCTTCTTTTCACAGCTATTTGTAAGGCCTTCTCAGACAACTATTTTGCCTATTTACATTTCTTTTTCTTGGGGATGCTCTTGATCCCTGCCTCCTGCACAATGTCATGAACCTCCATCCATAGTTCATTGGGCACGCTATCAGATCTAATCCCTGGAATGTGTCATTTCCACTATCACTGTAAGGGATTTGATTTCAGTCATACCTGAACGGTCTAGTGGTTTTCCCTACTTTGTTCAATTTAAGTCTGAATTTGGCAATAAGGAATTTATGGTCTGAGCCATAGTCAGCACCCAGTCTTGTTTTTGCTGACAGTATAGAGTTTCTCCGTCTTTGGCTTCAAAGATTATAATCAATCTGATTTCAGTATTGACGATCTGGTGATGTCCATGTGTAGAGTGTTCTCTTGTGTTGTTGGAAGAGGGTGTTTGATATGACCAGTGCATTCTCTTGGCAAAACTTTACTAGCCTTTGCCCTGCTTCATTCTATACTCCAAGGCCAAATCAGCCTCTCATATTCACCATATCACAGATCCTCAATCAGATAATGTTAGGGGACATGACTGACAAACCAAGTTTGATTTTTCTCCTGGGGCAGAAGAGAAGGAGGCTATGAATATACATGCATCAATTTTCTACTCTCTTGATACATTGATTTGACAGATGTAGAGTCTGAATTGCAATTATATAATTTTATATTAACATTGTATTTCTGAAGAAAGAAAGGCAAAAAGAATACATCTTAAGAATACTAAAACTGAGTCAAGTCTTTTCTTTAATGATAAGAGTTTCCCTTTTTCTCTCTTCTTTTTTATATAAGATAGGAAAAATTTGGAGGTTTACTGATTTGGATCAAGTCAAATTCACATACCCCAAATTAATGGTCTTCTAGTGTAGTATTTTAAATTATGTTATGTGACTATTACTATTTGCTCTTGTACATTTATTTAAATAAACATTACAAAAAATAACCAATACATCCTTATTTTATCCCTAGAAGAGAGGCTAGGGGGAAAAATTGAACAAATTAACATCAAGTAACTGATGCTGGGAAAGATTGAGGGCAAGAAGAGAGTGGCGTGACAGAGGATGAGATGGTTGGATGGCATCACTGTCTCAATGGACAGGGAGACAGTGAAAGACAGAAAAACCTGGCATGTTGTAATTTGTGTGGTCACAGAGTCGGACATGACTTAGTGACTGAACAACAACAACCAACTGAATAAATTAAAATGGCAGTGATATTAAGATTCCTCTGAAAAATTTTATTTTGGTATTTTAAAATTTGTCATTTGAAAAGAATACAAGTAAAACCAAATGTTATACAAGTCTGTCTAAAGTTGGGAAGGGGCTTTGAAAATGACTATAGATCTTCAGGGACCATTGCATATTCTGCCACTTCCTCTGTCTGCTGGGCCGTATCGCTCCTGGTAACTGTGATGAGCTCTTTTCATTGCCCTGCCTCAGCCCCGGCTCAGAGAGGTAGCTTAATCCGCTCAAGGATTTACCTTTCCTTCTTGTGGCTGCTTGATATTTCCTAATTCTTTTCTGGGAACTTCTGTCTGCCCCTCTGATGGCTACCACAGCTTGCTCTAGCTACACACCTGCAAAAGGCAGCTCTCCACAGAGTTCTCAAGCAACCCTGAGCAAGGAGGCAGATTATCCTTACTATTATCTTTAGTGTCCTTGGGACATCAAAGAGTCCATATTTTCTGTCACTGTTCTGATTGACAACTCCTACCCCTCTATTAGAATGTAAAGAATTTTATCTTAAATCAAATAAGAGAGTAAACTGAAAGTAAATAAAATGTTCTTGGTTAAAAAAAAATTTTTTTTAAGCAAGTGAACCTGAAGTCAAGACTCTTTGTCAACTACCTATAGAGTCTTTCCCTGTAAATGGTCAATAAACATGACTAAAAATCACTATCTTACAATGATAATGTGTATATAATGTGATTGTATTTCCAGTTCACTACACAAGGAAGATAGCAAGCTTTTCTGCCAATATATCCTATGATTATTAATTATTCCCCTAAGAGCTGGTAATAACAATATTAATTTGAAAAGGAATAGATTTTTCTTGCTAGAGTGTGACAGTTTGATTTATAAATTTCCCTTTTTGCCTTGCTCAGACATCGCTTAGCACTCTCACTTTCAAGGCCTGACCACATGAGGAGAGCCACAATAGGTAAAGACATTGATCACATGTACCCATATAATAAAGACTTGACTTTAACTTAGAAACTGGACATGCTAGGGAGAAGGTACCTTGGCAATCTTAAGGCACTTAAATCCACCAGTGAATTGTCCACTAACCAGAGGGTTTCAACTCGAATTAGTCTTCTAAGAATCCTGTTAAAATTTTCAACTTGATAAGGGTCCCCCAAATCCTGAAATGAAAGGTTCAAATTCTGAAGGGAAAAACAAATAAAAAGAAAAAGCAAGTGCTTTGTCAACTTTTAGAAATAGTTATAAATTTTAACTGTTATATATTTAAGTCAGCAGTTTTTACTGTTTTATTTTTTGGTCTTCTAAAATATTCACACATCCAAACACTCAGAATTATTGCAGAGATTTTCAAGATGGGAAAGGAGGGTAAAGATATTGACTGGATTGTTTAGAATTAAACACCAGGTGGGAGGTGGCAGGTAGAGATGGAAAAATCCTTCGATTCTGAAATTTTTCTGTTGTGAAAAGTAGAGGGGGTAAAGCACTGTTTGGGTTATATGATTAGTTATCTTTGAAAGTGCAAGTCACTCAGTTGTGTCCGACTCTGTGACCCCATGGACTATATAGTCCATGGAATCTCCAGGCCAGAATACTGGAGTGGGTAGCCATTCCTTTCTCCAGGGGATAGTCCCAACCCAGGGATCGAACCCAGGTCTTTAGCCTCCTTGGAAATTCTCAGAAATTTCATTTATAAAGATTTCAGAGTTAGATGCCATCATTCAAAAGATGGAAAATGTGATTTTATTTTAAAATAACCAGGGGTATATACATATACATAGTGTGACATATTTCTGAGATAGTGGATATTTTATTGTTACTTTTAACATCAGTCAACTTTGATGTCAAAGAGATTAAAACCACTCTCAGTGGTAGCATCGGTCTTATAAACTCTATTTCTAAAAGTCAAGTTTACTTTTTTGTTTCCAAAATTTTGCCGTCAATGTCTGTGACTAGAAATTATTGCATAAGATGACATTCCTTTTTTAAATTTGAAGCAAGACAATTTACCCTTTTTAAAGAAATACAGATATCTCTATCTAAAAAAGGCCTTGATATATTCAGATATTAAACATTATGAAATTTGATACTTTAATTTCTATTTTCCCAAAGTATAAAAGGTCTTCATTCTAAACAAAGCTAAAGAAATATTGAGATTATATCTATCATTTCCACATTAAACATCACCTTCTCAAATAGGCTGCTTTCCCAACAAGTTTTTCTGTAATAGATTAGGGTTCATTTAGCCATTCTCTTGCAGTATAATTATCTAAAGGCCAATTAAACTTTCTATGAGAAATTTTTAGCAAGGTACCATTGGCCTTTGCAATATATCCATGGTTTAAATGACAGCTATAAAGAACAAATGCCTGTATACACTGGAATGATTACTTTTAAAAGAATCCTGGGAGTGGAGGTTAAAGTTTTAGGTGTGTTGTTTACATTTTTCAAATAAATAAGTAGGTGCACTATATACATTTTAAAGAGTGGAATGTATCCACTATATGTGGCTAATTAAAATTAATTTTAGAAAGAAAAGAAAACATTATACTGGGAAACAATATTCTACTTTCCTAGCTTCCCTTAATAAGTTGTGTGACCTCGGGCAAATTGTTTCTCTTTCTAAACTTTCCTTTCCTTTTTGAAAGGAAAGTGTTTGGACCAGACCCAATCTGAAGCTCATTCCCAACCCCTAATTCTAGAATTCTATGACATACAAGATTCATCTGTGAAACAGAAGAGGCACTGGGAGATCCCAATAAGTCTCATTTCTGGAAGATTTCCTAAAATCCTCACATGCAATTTGATCACTTTGAAAAACCTCACAAATATTGGCATCTTACTCTGTTATAAAGAAGTTCATTTATTCTTTTATTGCTACCAATGCTTATTTTTCACAGTTAAGTCTTCAGTCCTCTGCTTAACCATGACTTGAACACTTGAGTGATGGCAACCCCACAGGTAGGTAATGGTTGAGAGCTAACTATGGGAACTGTTTCAATGCTAGTGGCTCAGCCAGCTGAGTCATTTTCAGCACCAAGAAACCACACCTCAAATCCTTCAATGCTGAAAGTTTGATTTGTTTCAGGATAGCTCTGTTCAGATCCCAGTGGCTGCCCAGATCATCAAAACTTTTTGCTCTTGCCACATCATTCAAAGGAGTCCAGATTACATCATAAACTCATTGATAAGAATTATCATTCAACACTTAACTTTTTATTATAAAAAATCCAATTTCATTCTCTGTTCTTTTAAACTTTTTCCAAAGTTCAGCAATATCAATATAAAATGACTATTAGAAAATAAGTAGCATGTCTTGATGAAGATAAAGGGTGGGGAAAAGAGATGGAGCACCAGTCACAACTATTTTCAGAGAAATTTCTAGAGATGTGCTTAAATGTGTTTTGTTGTTTATTCTGGCAATTGATTTTTTAAAAAATGCCAAAATTTAGTCAACGAAGGAATATGCTTTTTCTTTTTTTTTTTAAGCTCTCACCGTGCAGTCCTCCCAGTTTTCTTGCAGCCACGTTTCCCATTTGTTTTTTTCAAGGACTCTTTTCTGTGAAGGCAAAGTACATTCCTCCTCTCTGAAGAGCAGCTCTTCGGCAGAGGGTCCTGAGCAGAAATCACAAGGTGAGATCTTGGAAGCAGGTTCCCGAAGACAGGATCAACACCCTCACTGGATGCATGACTGGTTGTTTTAAACTTCCGCTTGATATTAGGACTGAGGGAGACAGGATTGAACTCTTATGCTCCAATAGTGTGAGCATTAACAAAATGAGATATATGTGACTAAATACACTTTGGCCTGCCTAATCAGGCTGGGGGAGAGATGGGGACAGAAGAGGAGCCAGGACTTGACCACTATGAACGCTTTCTAATTGTTTAAAATTATTTTCCCTGAAATTTGCTGAATAACTCTCATGTCTTCCAAACAAAACACAGTGAAACCGCCAATGTGAAAACACTAAATCAGATGCCCAGGTATGACAATAATAGATTAATCAAGAAATGATTATTAAATATTTAAATCCCCCAGTTTCTGTGTTTCTCTTTCTGCTGTCAGAAGCCTTGAGGCCATCTCTGATGAGCTTACTTCCTAGGCCTTCCTATCACCAGATGAGTTATACAAGAGAGAGGAAATAGGAAACAAATCAGCAATTTTATTTCCTTTTCATCTGTCTTACTTTTTTTTCAGTTTACAGTAAAGTGAATACAGTTATCAGAAAAAAATAGGGCTGTAGATTATTTTAATTTAAATTGTTCACAAGTCTGCTACCTATGGTCTAGGTTTCTGTAGAGGATCAAAAGTCAGCTTTAACTTAAATTCTCACATATAGATTTCTTTTTAAATGCAATTTAGCACATTACTATGACAAATATTGTGAGGTTCAGAGATAATTTGATGACTTTCTAGAGTAATTAAAAGGGAAGAATGACCTCTATTAACTGTAGGGAAAAGTCAACATGTAGAGTTAACTTTTAATCTTACATCAATTACTTCTAGCTCAAGCAAGTGAGAAAAATCACCAGTATAGTAGCTTTAATCTTCATATAATTTTCTCTTTAGGGATCATGAAGTCACTCTTGACTTTCTTTCTCTTTTGTCTCTTAATTCAATAAACCACCTAATCTTACCAGTTTTCCTCTTGAGAATCTGTCCCTTCCTTTTCAATGTCCAGACACTCACATCTTCCTACCTGAACTGTAGCTACTTTCTCTTAGATCTCCTGCTTTGTAATCTTCTCTTCTTCAGCATAAATGACACAAATTGCTATCCAGCTCTCCTAAAAACAATGTTTACCATGGGACTGATATTTTCAAAACCTTTCAGAAGTTTCTTATTGCTTACCAAATAAAGATGGAAAAGCCTAGTTCATCAGGCAATGTTTTCTACAATCTTATCCCAGTCCCCATTTCCAAACTCATTTCCTACTATTTTCCAGCCTTATTGTCCTCTAAATCAGGTTTGCACATAACTTCCAGGGTTGGGGAAAGGGTATTTTGTTTCCAGTCTGGAGTTAAGTAGCAGGTAATTGTCTGACTCCAGATGATTAATTTTACTTTTCTGAGCTGTTCAGTTTTCCACATCTGCAAAAATATGGGGAAGTCTAGCATCAAGGGCCCATCAAGGGCTGAATTTGGTGAGAAATTATGTTTCAAGTTCACAATACTTTATAAAGATTTTATAAATTTCTAATTTATAAAATTATTTCTAATACTTTTAGACCAACATAGGTTTTCTTATTGTCATAGACCCTGACACTCTTATCATGCTGCCACAGGCAAACTTCACTCTTTCCTGATGCCAATCAAGCCCCTGAAAGCCACCCTAAACATTGTTGTTTAGTCACTGAGTCATGTCTGACTCTTTTGAGACCCCATGGACTATAGCCCACTAGGCTCCTCTGTCCGTGGGATTTCCCAGGCAAGAACACTGGCATGAGTTGCTACTTCCTTCTCCAGGGGATCTTTTCCACCCAGGGATCAATCTCACATCTCTTGCATTGGCAGGCAGATTCTTTATTGCCGAGCCACCGGGTTTGCTTTTAATTTGCTTCCAACTCTAATATCTTGTATTTCTAAGCGTCAGATCTGGCATCATTTGTACCCACTTCTCCTCACTCCATTTTTTTTCTGGAATGCATGATTTCAAAGGTGAAAAGAACACAGTAACGATATTGAAGGTATCAAGAACAAACTTTGCTTTTTGTGGCAAGTCTGTCTGGACTCTGATGGGTGATAATGAGCCCATTTATGATGGATTTATGGAAGGCAATAAGAGCAAGAGACCAATACTTCATTATTTTGACAAAAGCATCAGTTCTTTCATCGGACGCAGGTGGAAACCAAGAATCGCACCTGCGCTTTCAGGCATTTCTCTCATAACAAGCTGTAATGTTGCCACTCAGGAAATTACATAGCCTGAAGGTGGTAGTGTCCCAACTACTTTACAAATTAAATATCCTTGTACTAGGAAATCACCTTCTTCATTGATTAGAATGATTGGAATTAAAAGTTATAGCACTGGAAAAACTGGACCAGTCAGCTCACTGACTGGGGAGATCTCAGGCTTTATTGTCTTTATTTACACCCTCTCCCGCACACCAAATTTGGTAGTTTCTTTGTGCAATAGCTATACCAGAGTTATTAAACTCTGCCCTGTATTCTTTGTTTGATATCTATTGATCTTCTGCTCTTTCAATTATTTCTTTTTAAAGCAGCTTGCAAAGATTTCTTTGAAGTTAGAAGCCAAAGGTCACTTCCACTGTGAGGAGATGTATTAAATTGGATTCTTTTTATTAAAAAAAAAAAAAAAAACACCTCAGACCTGCTTGGTAGTTGAAGATATATCTCAGCAGCTGAGAACTGAAGTCTGGAATATCTGACAGCCCAGGGACGTTGGCTTTCACCTGCCATCTCTGAGCTTGTTCTTTGTCCCTTCATTGGATTTCTAACTCCTAACAGCAGTGACTGAATTAACTTGCTGGGGGATTTTCGACCAGGAAGAATCTATTCTTTAAAATAATTCTGCCAACAATATGCTCTTTGGCTTCATTTAATTGGGAGGAGTTAAGTCAGTCTGTATCTGGCAATCAAAGCCCTGGGAAATTGCTGTTTATCACACACCAGCTAACCTTTCTTTTCTTGGGAATTCTTCCTGAATGTACAACTGGGGCAACTGAGATCAACTGCAGTAATTTTGATGGGTGTTTCAGGATCTAATCTAGAAAGAGGGGTGTTCTTAGAATGCTTTTGAAACGCACTTGTTCTCCATCTCACACAAAAAAACACTTAAAATTTAGGGCAATGAACAAGGGACATCTGTTTTCTTCATGGCTTGAGTTGATGGGATTTTTCACTGTTTCCTATCCCCTAGATCATGCTCTATTCCTTTTACGACCAGTCACTTGAGAGAGATTGGATGTTGTTAATGGCCTAATGGAAGCAAAATGTGCCTTATCTCTGGAGAGTGATGATATCCTCTGCATGAATGACCACTGGGATCTTCACGAGGCCGATTTTGCTGACTGATGACCTCAGCACATGACTTGGCTGCCTAGATCAGAGAAGGAGGGAGACAGCTGGACTCTTTTTACACGTGCTCCTTTTCAGTTTACTCCTAGAGTTTTATTCTTCTGTCATCTTCTCCACTTTCTTCAGTTCTGCAGTTCTCTCTAAATCTCAACTCTCCACCTGTCACTCCAAATACAATTTTTTTTTGCCTCATGGTGGCTACCGCAATTATCAATGACCTCCACCCACATACACCTGCATAAATGCCAATACTCTTCCGTTCCGTTCCCAGTGTTTCACTTCCTATTCAAATGTCTTCATTTCCTGCCTCTCTCCAAGCCCCCTCAATCAATTTTTCCCATAATGGGGATCTCAGATCACCTACAACAGAATCACCTATAATAATTTTAATAAATGCAGATTCCAGGGCCCCACTGCATACTAACTACATCAGAAGCTTCAGGCATAGGGCCTGGGAATCTGTATTTTCTGCACACTTCCAGGTAACTTGTGCACACACTGAAGTTTAAGAGCCTACTAAACCTTGCCTTCTTTAGCCCCTGATGTAACCCTTTCTCTTTCTTTTGTTGATGCACTCTATGCCTGTGACATACATGGACTCATGGCCTCTGATCTCCTTCCTTCCTAATTCCCCATACTTTATTTTTATTGTTTATTTATTTTTTCATAAAATTTCTTTATAGTAGGTCTTTATTGGTTATTTACTTTAAATATGGATGTGCATACATGTCACTAATTTCCCATAATTTGTTGCTCTTAGAAAAATATTCTAAGGTCTCCAAAGGAAAGTATAATTTACCTCTAATAGTACTATCTAATAACATTTTATTATTATAAAATATATTAATATAATACATAATCTAAATTATTACATAAAATAATGTTTTATTATATAAGCCAGTGAATGCTTAGCTGAAAATAAATATGGTAGAGTTAAACCATAAGAACATATTTAACTCACAATTTTATAAAAAGATGTTATTTTAATCACCTTTGTCATTTGAGTTTGAGTGAAAGAAGAAAAGCATTAGTGGGTAAAGTAATGCAATTGAGAGGTGGAAATGGGCAGATGAATATACCTATTGCAACTTTTCTTATATCAATATTACAATTGTATGATAGACAATGTATCTGCAAGTCTACAAATACAGATGTAAATTAGCCAAGATACTTGATATTTTATAAAGACCAAATACTCACTGCAGCAGGAATTATGTCTAATATTATTTCATCCGCTTATGAAGGATGCAAAAAGATAACAGTCTCTGTTCCTACAGAACTTATAATCTATTGCAGCTACTTCTAGAAATCAAACATTATGTATATCAACGACTTCAGATTAAAAATCCTTTATACTGTCACACCAGCACACTTATAAAATCTGACAGTATGAAGAGGAATAATAAAGCATTGGTTATTTTACCAAGTTTAAAATGTTTAGTGAAAATGCATAATGAAACTACTGGTGTATTTAGATTCTCTTTTAATGCTTTTTAAATCAATGTAGGATTAACCAGCTTAAAGTCATCCACTGAAGTAACAGTGTTATTCATGATCATAAAATTCCAACAAAGATCATTGGTTAAATAAATTTAATAATATCCTTATGATGGAAAGATATGCAACTTCTAAACAATTTGTTAGAGTAATGTTTATAACATGGAGCAAAGAAAGGCTCACAGTATCAGATGAAAAAACTCAAGAAATACAGATGTCCATATTATTTTGTAAGGAAATATATATATGCTTTTCAAAAAGAGACTAAATGGAAATAAAAGTCACAGTGACTACTTCTGGATAATTGAATTACAGGTTCTTCTGTTTTTGTTTTCTAATATTTAATATAGAACATTATTATGTATATGATCAGCTATAAGATTATGCTTTTAGGGCCTCTCTGGTGGTCAGTGGTTGAGTCTGCCTCGCAATGCAGGGGTCACTGATTTGATCCCTGATCTAGGAAGATCCCACATGCCACTGAGCAGTTGAGCCCATGCGCCACAACCGAGCCCGCATTCTAAAGGCTGAGAGCAGCAGCTACTGAGCCCACACGCCGAAGCTACTGAATCCCTTGCACCCTAGAGCCCACGCAGAAGCCCAGTGAGAAGCACGTGCCCTGCAATGACGAGTAGCGCCCCCTCACGGCAAGTAGAGAAAGCCCACACGCAGGAGCAAAGAGCCACCACAGCCCCAAAGTAAAATAAAGAAAGGAATAAATCTTAAAAGAAAGAGAGTATGCTTTTAAAGGTGGTTTCACTATATTAACAACTATATGGTCTTGAAAAAGGAAATTTTTCTACCTCTAGGTCATACAGGTTTTTATCCCCAAGTAATGTCTTGTTATCTTCAAAAAACATCTACCAAGAGCATGTACAAAAAGATCACACACTTCTGTTCCTTTACCTTTTCTTACTCGTGGGCAACGCAGTTGACTTCCTTGGATGTCATTTTGTTCTACTTTGTGCCAAGTGAGGTACTTAAAAGAATCTGATGGAAGCTTTAAAGTAAGAGAGAAGAGAAATATCATCTGGTGATAAATATTTCACTTACTTCATGTGTACAAGTAGTGTGAACCCATCCAAACATTGAGCTAAATTGAACTCTAGGTAACTAATGACATGCTTATTGATGTTATGTTAGCCCAATCTAAATTATTTATTTTTATTCAATTTTGCATCTTCCAATACCTGCAACTGATTTATGTTTGATGACAAATGATAGCACGAATAAATATATGCACCCATTCATGAATCCACTTTACACCACCTCTAATAATCTGTCCTCTGCTATTTATTGAATAGCTCATGATGAATCTCATTCTATTTTAGAATAGTTGTAATTGCTAAAGGTTCTTCACTATATGGACCTGAAGTAATCCCTCTAAGTTAGTCCAGTTACAAAAGCTCTGCCTTTTGAGGCTACCCAGAAGAATCCCTTCACATGTGACTATTTTAAGTGTCTGGTAATAGTTGTCATCCTCTTTGTCATTTAGTTATTGCTTATAGATCATGGTTTACAAATTATTGACTATTCAGGAAAAGCGTGATTCTGCTTGGAAAGAGTTCCATTTTACTGACATTGTTCCTAAAGTGTGTGGCCAATATTGAATGAGATATTTCAGCTCTCTGGTCAACTTTTTTGTTCTGGACAATGTATTGCTGACCAGAATATGTGTCAAGATCACATCTGGGGCAATTTTATGCTGTTTATTGCTACTGAAGCTGTAGCCAATCAAAATTCCTAGTATCTTACGTGACTTATGATAGTTTCAAGGTTAGCACAAACAAAAAGGCATATTACTCAGCACAGAAAATGTTAAATACATACGCCATAGATTCATTCTTCTGTTAGCCATGTTATGCCTATACAGACAAACCAAGGACATTTGATTTGAAGAAATGCCATTATAGTATTTGGAACAACTACATTCATCTCACAGAACAGTATTTTGTATAGTTTTTCTTTGCTTGAGGCTGTGTGACTAACATAAAAAACATTTTCATCATTAAATAAGCTTATGAGGCACTGGATTAAACAAAGCTAACCATTTATCTTTACTATAGGACTGCTCTGAACCTTTAGTATCTTAAGATATATTTTGAGTCTATACTGCAAAGTATTTTCCTGGAGTTGTAAACCATAGAACCTTTCATTCTTAGCATAGCACATGGAACTAGCCCATCCTATAAAGCAAGATTTGGGGCAAGCTGCCTCAAAATAAATTGGGAACAGGTGGGTTTTTAATAATCATTTAGCTTTGATCTTTTACCTTCATTACTTACTTACTGGATGACCTTAGTTGGTCCATAAACATTTAAACATATTCATTTAAAAATAACAAAATTCTCTAACTTGATTAACAGCAACACTTAAAAGTTAATTAATGCTTGAGCAATTCTTTGGGACAATCTGAGGATTTGCTAACATACTTTCCAGTAATTCACTTATTCTTCAGAACTATATTTTTAAAAACTAAGAAGCACAAACACATTTTAGATTATTGAAAAATGTAGTCTATCTTTGGCTGTTCGGTTTACATGTTTGTGGAAGCATCTTTCCCAATCTGTTATGTCCTTTTGGATTTTTTTTTTTTGCTTGTTACTGTCATAGAATAAAAAATTTTTTTAAGTTAAATTTCCTGTAGTTGCCACATCCAATAGCCTTTTTGTGCTATTTCATGAGACTCTAGCTGGGGAAAAATGAATCTAAGCTAAAGCTATATTGAAAATAAAGTTTCCATTTTTCAACTGATATATAATTTTGTGTAAAAAAAACTGTTAGATTTTTAAAGGAGTTATGTGGTTGATTTGAGGGTTTCTAACATCACAGGAAAATGAGCCATTGCATTTCTTTGTTTGTATCTATGAAAGGCTGTCAACATATTGCAGTTGTGTGACCATGCTTTCTTTTTAAAGGACTGGTGAATTTTCCTGTGTCTTACCCTGTTCTTTTTCCTTTTTGATTTTGATGAACCAAGTGATTAATCCATTGGTTCAATAAATATTTTTGAAACTAGAATGCTTCATTTCAACTCACTAATTTATTGAAAAATAAATATGGTGCTCCTGCTATGTGGCAGGGACTATCTCAGACACTAAAGATACAAAGTTAAATAAAATATGGAATTTATGCTTGAAAAACTCATTTTCTGTAATTTGAGAGGCAAACATAGAAATAACTCATTTTCATCCAAGGAACAAGTGGAAAATTTTTGAATGAAGGAAAGGAGGGACAAAACTTTGTGATTCCACTTAGAGGGGTTAAAGAACAATCTTGGAAATGGTGAGTTTAGGAGGAAAATTTTTTATCTTGTGGACAAAGGATATTCCATAAAGAAAGGAGATAATTCTTAGACTACAGACAGAATTTGAACTCAGTGGGGAAAGGAAGGGACACCATTGTTATCTCTGGTCATTATCTTTTCTATTCATCTCTATCTCTTTTGTTTTCCTTCCTCCACCCCAGATTCTTTCCTTTCTGAGTTGGGACTGAGAGTAGCAACTTTCATTTTCTCCCCAGTTACAAGGATCGGTTTAAGACACGTATGTGTGTGTGCTAAGTTGCTTTGGTCATGTCTAGCTCTTTGTGGCCTTATGGACTGTAGCCTGCCAGACTCCTCTGTCCGCGGGATTTCCCAAGCAAGAATACTGAAGTGGGTTGCCAAGCCCTCCTCCAGGGGATCTTCCCTACCCAGGGATCGAACCCGCATCTCTTATGCTCCTGCCTTGGCGAGCAGGTTCTTTACTACTAGAAAGACATGTATACACTTATTAAAAAGTGTAAAATGTTAAGTAAAATGCATGTTAAACTTACGGCTAAGTAGAGAACTAATTAAAAAATTCTTACCAGAGATGATATTCCAGAATCCGAATGAGAATATAGTGTTCTGTTCCTGGAGAGAGCCCACAGGGTGTGTGTCTCACTCAGATAGGAGCTGTGGGATGAATTAGATGGACAAGTCTCCTGATCGCTTGTGTTTTGACCTGAGGAGCTGAGTGAAAGAAAATGCTTAAGAGGTTCAAGAGGGAGGGGATATATGAATACTTATGCCTGATTCACATTTTTGCATGGAAGAAACCAATACAACATTGCAAAGCAATTATCCTCCAGTTAAACATTTTAAAAAATGCTTAAAGTTTTTAAATGTAAATATCTTTGTATAAAACAACAATAGCCACAAATTATAAGCACCAGCTTTTCCATTTATAGGAGAGATAAATGATACCCTAGGAATTCTGTCATAGTCCTAAACACATTTTTTATGGCTGACAGTCACTTAAGGAAAATTCTTCTCTAGGTAAGAGTGTCTACAGAGACTGCACATCTTAGGAAAGTAAATCTAAGGGTACACACAAATACATGCTCATAGGATATAAACAAGGAAATCAGCCCTAATTTTGGAATACCGTTCCTAGTAGAACTACTCTTACAGATTTGGCTTGTGCCAGATAAGCTTTAAATTTCCTACTGGTTTTCCCATTGATCTGGGTCTTCTGTTTTCCCTGAAATTTCCCCCGAACCTATTATATTTCCTCAAATTGGTGGCAAACATATTAAAAATTCAGGTTCTTTGATCAATTTTACTCACTTTGAAATACTGCTCAAATATTTCACTTAAAAACAGTCCTATTCTCTCTGTACTCCCATTGTTATGCCACTGAGATATAAAATGTCTTTTTGCTTTCCTGTATTTATTATTTACTGTTATTCTTGCACTTTTCCCTTTCTCCTCAGGAGTGGTTATATTTCTCTTTCTGTAACTGGTACTGTATATTACTTTAGGTCAATTTAAAAATGATATCTGAGTATGCTTTTCCATGTTAAATGAAACTAGAAATTGTATCTATCTCTGGCCTCTTTTTATGCTTGATGGATTATTTTTCAGGCTCCGGGAATCTTAAGAGACAGCATTCTATATTTTATGGCACAGTTATTATGAAGCTCTGTAGCAATTTTGCTTACAAGAAACTGACACATCTCTTGTATATTGAAGTTGCCTTCATGAAGTATAATGTAGAAATGTCTTTCATTTTTCATGTATTAACTGATGCGTTAGAGTAGAAGAGCATAGCCATTACATCATATTCTAAAAATAGTGCTACTACGCCATTAAGAAAATAAAACAACTGTGCGCTGTTATCAAGGAACAAATTATCCCTCCATCTAACACTAAGTAGCAAAAGATTTGGTCTTAATCATGTGAAAAAGTCAGAAAATATATCTCTCTCCAATATTCCCCAATTGAGCAATTCTTTAATAACCCAGATATGGTTTTCTTGACATTACCAAAGAATATCTTGCTATGGCAACAAATTAACAAACATTAGAAAAACATTACCGTGTGCAAAATCACTCCTGAAGCAGGTAAATCCTGCTATCTCTAACCAGAGTTTTTTTTGCCAACAATCAGGGGGAATAAAATAAGGCAAAATGGAATAGTATTTCAGGGGATAAACAGAGAAAACATTTAACTGACTTTTGGTTCTCTTGTCTTTATGAAAATATGCTAGCTGTTTTCTGCCTAAATGAAATCAGGAAGATAAGGATAATGACATGACTGACTCTTCTGTGATTCTGAACTTTAGTCATGATTACACAGTGATGAGGGCCTGACAAAACATGGTCCACTGGAGAAGGGAATGGCAAATCACTTCAGTATTATTGCCTTAAGAACTCTATAAACAGTATGAAAAATCTGGCTTAAAACTCAACATTCAAAAAACTAAGATCACGGCATCCAGTTGTATCACTTCATGGCAAATAGATGGGGAAAACGTGGAAACTGTCAGATTTCATTTTCTTGGGCTTCAAAATCAATGCTTACACTGACTGCAGTCACACAATTAAAAGATGCTTGGCCCTTGGAAGAATAGCTATGACAATCCTAGACAGTGTATTAAAAAGCAGAGACATTACTTTGCTGACAAAGGTCTGTCTAGTCAAAGCTTTGGTTTTTCCAGTAGTCATGTAAGGATGTGAGACCATGTTGGACCATAAAAAGGCTGAGCACCGAAGAACTGATGCTTCCAAACTGTGGTGCTGGAGAAGGCTCTTGAGAGTCCCTTGGGCTGCAAGGAGATCCAATCAGTCCGTCCTAAAGGAAATCAACCCTGAATATTCATTGGAAGGACTGACGCTGAAGCTGATGATCCAATACTTTGCTCACCTGATGCAAAGAGCTGACTCATTGGAAAAGACCCTGATGCTGGGAAAGATTGAAGGCAGGAGGAGAAGGGGACAACAGAGGATGAGATGGTTGGATGGCACCACTGACTCAATGAACATGAGTTTGAGCAAACTCAGGGAGATAGTGAAGGGCAGGGAAGCCCATGGGGTCGTGCTGCAGTCCATGGGGTCGCCAAAAGCCAGACACGACTTCACAACTGAACAACAACACAGTGATGAGAAGCAGACCCAATAGGAAAATCTGGAAGTGTCTCTCTCTCTTGTTTTTAAACCTAAAGTGTGAGAAACGGTCTTATTTTGTTTAAAGGAGAGCACAGGGAACCATAAGTTCACAGAGCCAAAATGTCTGATAAGAAAGATCCAGCTGATTGGGTTTTCACTGTACTTTGGTTGTATAGTGCTCCAAGACCAAGCACAACAGCTTCAAGGGAAAATCACGTTTACAAGTAACTGAAAATTATCTCATCATCTTAGTTTACATTAGATTATTGGAGAGTTTAAACTAGAAGAATCATTTGTGCCATTATCTTGACTTCTACTAGACATTTATGAATAACAGAAAGTAATTAAAACTTTGGTAACAGAAATAAATAGGCAAATAACATCCACACTCTTTCTTTCTCTTTCACCGGCTTTTTTTCCTGCCAGAATGGAATGAAATGAATTTGGTCTAGAGTTTCAGCTAAGGACAGATTATCTGAGAAGATTCTAACCAGTAGATAACTAGTCTGACTCTCTTTCAGTGTGATTACTTCTGTGAGTCCCAAAGGCTGAATTCTTTTTCTCATATGCATATATTCCTCCCGGACACCACATCAGAGGTCAGTGGTGAAGAGCAGTGTGCTGACATCGTGAAGTAAAACCTTTGGGGAATTCCGAAGCTCTTCTTTGTTCCATTACTTCTATCATAAATTCCATATAGAAGTTTACTTTGGTCTGGTTTCGGGGGAAAAATATTAGCAAAGAAAGATAATTTGTGATCCTTTAGTTTAAAAAAGAAAAGGTAGAGCATCTTCCAGGTTATCTAACTAATGCAAACTTCTACCCCATCTGCCTTCATGCACATGCCGCTGATGTTCAGAGTGCAAAACCATGGGTCCTGGGAATCTAAAACTCTCACTACTGTGACCTTGGGTCACTTAGCACACCTGGTGGATCCTTACCTTTCATATTCAGAAGATGATGTGGACTCTGCCTGAGTAAAAAGCTTTTCTGGTTTGGTTTTGTGTTTCTTTGGCAATAATATTAACAGGATGACAACTATTACTAATATAATAATTTTATAATTGACGTTTATTAATCATATGCTATGTGCTAGGCATTACACTAAGAACTTTACAGAGATTAACTCATTTAATCATTGTTGTTGTTCAGCCACCAAGTTGTGTCCAACTCTTTGCCACTGCATGGACTGCAGCACATCAGGCCTCCCTATCCTTTGCTATCTCCTGGAGTTTGCTCAAATTCATGTCCATTGAGTCAGTGATGCCATCCAACCATCTCATCCTGTGCCACCCCCTTCTCCTTTTGCTTTTAATCTTTCCCAGCATTAAGGTCTTTCCCAATGAGTCGGCTCTTCATATCAGGTGGCCAAAGTATTTAATCATTAAAATCACCAAAATGCATAACATTGTTATTTTGATTTTAGAGTTGAGGACGCAGAGACTCAAAGAAGTGGCATAACTTGTCCAAGTCAAACAAGTAAATGATCAAGTGTTTTTAATTACTACAATTCAAATAAGATTCAGACAAGTTACTGTGATTCTTTAAATAACTGTAAATCTGTATCATTTATTCAGATGCAGTTATTAAGGAAAATCATTAATATTGATTTTTCTTATTTTGATTGCTTCACTTAACTACAGATAAATAATTCACTAGTTAATAGAACATGTAAATCTGAGCAGTGACTCTTTACTGAAAATAAAAGGTAAGCCTTTAGTAGTAGAACCTATGAGAACATCATTCCAGGTGATATCAAGCTGTTTTAAAAACCTTCTCATGTCTCCCCTCCCCAAGAAAAATAAAACCAGGCTTGTAGTTTAGTTAGTATTTTGGTTTACTCATTTTTAATCTTTCTGCTTGCATTGAACAAACAATTATCATAAATTGCAACTCTAAACCTTATGAAAGAGAAATTAATTTTATTAATGCTGTAATATAAAGTTGCCATGACTGAAACAGTACAGCATTTATCAGGAGTGATTTATGATGTCTTTAAAATAGGTGGTATTATCTGAATTGGCCATCTGTTCTTGGTTTCAAAAAGTGTAGAATGGCCATCCTGTAGCTGAGACTACAGGATGAAAAACAACAATAATATAAGTTATCAATTCATGAGCCCCTTTCATTGGAAGATTGCATTGTTATTTACAATCAGGAATTTATAAGCCTCATAAATTGTCGGCTGCAAAGGGATGCTGTTTAATTAAAATGTCAAGTTGGTGATTATGTAGCTTTGCAGGAAAAGGAAAAGAGGAAGTGGCAGATGGCCTAGTTTCTAAGGTGAAGCAAAGGAGGCCGTATTGAACACACACCATCCAGAAGGCCAGGGGGCTCCTTCAGACAGTCAGCGTGGTCAAGATGGCATTGCTTACAACTCCATTTCTAAATGTTCCATTTATATTTAGTGCTGCATCATGACAGCTTTGTATTTAGAAGAAAAAGCTCAATTGCATTTTTCAGTTAGCAAAGGACACTCCCCAAGTTCTCAGATGCTTTCTTTCCCTGCCCCAGATTATTGAGCGAGGTTCTCAGATCTAGTGGGATCTTGCTAAACCCATGCACTTAGGTTATCAGCTAGAGGAAACTTACCATGAACTCTAGAGCATTAAATTTGCTGGAAGAAGATATCAATCCAATCTCTCATTACTCTGACCATTCTTCTAATCTTTTAAAATCCCAAAACCTTGTCCTCTCTATGCCTATGTATAAGTTTATTCATTTGTAAAACAGGTGATGATTGTGCTATCTACATGTTAGGGATGGTGATGAGATACTGTAAAACACTGAGAAAGGAGGTTTCATGAAATCAAGAAGTCTTTTGCAATTAT
Source organism: Capra hircus (assembly GCF_001704415.2). Taxonomy (NCBI): domain Eukaryota; kingdom Metazoa; phylum Chordata; class Mammalia; order Artiodactyla; family Bovidae; genus Capra; species Capra hircus. The sequence continues at coordinate 99,056,780 of NC_030808.1, forward strand.
AACATGTTAGTGTCTGAAATAGCAAATTTGGTATACCATGTTATTGCATTCGAATTTCTGATGGCTCTAAATTAAGTTCCTAGATCTAAATTCATAAATTAAATAGTCATATAACAATGAATGTTCTAAAATACTCCTGTGTTTTACAAATATCCCTAAAATTTTAGTACCTAAGGCCCAGAATTTTAACAGATAAATCTGAAATTATTTAGATTGTTGATTCTAAAAACACAGAGGAACAAATTATAATTTTGAAAAATATACAACTAAAATTGTCATTTCTCTATTTCTATCTTAATGGTCAGATTTTAATTTTATGTAACCTTGTATTCTAATGAATTTTTCCTGTTCCTGTTGCTCTAGCTCCATATGCATTCCTATAAACACAAATAGGCCCCATATCAAGGTATAACAAAAGTAAAAGGACAAACGTATCACAATTCTTTAGAGGAGAAGCTTGTAAACTTCTGTACCTCTTAATGGGTTCATTGATATTTTTAGAAACACAGAGTTATATTAAAATCCTAGGAATGATGAAGATAAACTGAGATACCTCTATGTTTTCTTTGTAAAATTATATTTAGAAGTTTTTAGAATATTATTGTAACCACATATATAGCTGCTATTTAGAAGGTTCCCAGTACTTGAGGAACGTTTTACTACGACCTATATTGTCACCGTTTTGAAAATTCAACCACATACAACACTGGAAGGGAGAAGAAGAATATAGACACAAAAGGACAATGTGTGATTAGGTAGTTTTGTTAACAGAGACAAAACCAGAAAATTTCAAATGAAATTAACAGTGTGTTAGGAAGGTACTATGGACTAAGACTTATTTCATGATGTGCAGAAATGTGATTGAACAAATTCTGGCACTAAGAAAACTTTTTTTTTTTCCTTTTTTCTCCTTTTTTCCCTCCCTCCCACTCTTTCCCCACTCCTTCAGAATTTGAAGATTAAAGTTTAAATTGCAGCCTGGGCATCACTTTTTACCCTGTCTCTGGAATAATTTTATAAAATGTACTAGCTTAAAAATAATCATATTGATCATAAGTATCATTTTTTTTACAGAATTCATGAGTAAACGTCCTCTTGATACAGTGTATTAAGTGTATTAGCAAGTAGGACAAATAAATTTGTAACTGGTCACAAAATTTCTACACATTTAAAAACTATTGATTCACCTGCCCATTTCTAATTATTTCACAGTTTTTGACATTAAAATAAACATAACATCTACATACTGCTGAGATGAGATGTTCAGAGTTTGCTAACTAAAAGAAAACTTCTGTAATATAACTGCTTCAGCCTTTAAATCCCTACTTAAGCGTGATTCCTATCTTAACTATAGGCAGTAAATTTAGGGAGCTATAAATAAATTTCACACAGTCATGAAAGCACAATGTATTTCATCTTGAAAACTGAAGGTGCAAATCTCACTTTTTTAAGGATGCGAGCCAATTTAAACACATATAAGGACAAAACATTCAAGTCCTTAAGAGACCTAATCATATATTGTCTAATTATCAGCATGCTTTGAGAAACATTTATGAAACAGCTATAAAATTTAGGAATGAGAAAATAAGTATTGGGTTTTGGCCTCTAGTTAATCTGATTTATGACTTTTCATTGATCTAGTAAAAGTCCTGTTTTCTGGTAGTTATTTCATTTAAATGTAGCTCATAGATAAAACTAATATTAACTATAATTAGTGGGTATTAACTAATAGATATTTCCTTCTGGCTGTCCTATCTGATCTTCCTCCTGAAGTTCACACACGCTCTCTTAAAGTGCCGTGTGTAGCTATAAATGTACCAGTACTAGACAGTAAGTCCAGCTCTCTGTTACAGCAATGATTACCTGAATTGCATTTGTAGCCAGTTGCCTGCATATAGGAGAGGCAGTGGCTCATTTCTCTAAGCAACAGTCATCAGTAACCCAGATTTCACTATTTTACATTTTTAAATGAAATTTAATCCAGGAACACACAAACCTCTGGTTGTCTGTTTTCTCTTAAGGAATGAATAAGACTACTTATAACATTTCATTTGCTTACCTTTCAGACATGTCTTGTTGGTCCATAAAGTTCCTCTGGCCTTCCTAAGCCTATTTTTCTGAAGACATTTTTCATCCCATTCCCAGAAGAGCTGTCCAGCAAGAATCAGCAGCCTCCTTTTGGGGTCTTCCATGGATTCACCGTGACCAAGGAAACAAGCTGTTACCTAGCAACCTGGCCCTTGAGGAGGTATTGTTACCAATCTCTTAGTGCTCATCAAAGGAATTCTTGTGCTCCTGGAGCAGCTAATGGTGAATGTTGTTTCCAGGGAGTTTTCTAAACTGTGGTATAACTGAACCTTGACTACAGAAACATAAATTATAGCAGAGGGAGCAAATGGCCCTGGCATCCCTGAAAAGTGTGCTGTCTTCAGCTCTATTATTTCTTGAATTGTCGGCATCTGGCTTGGGTTTAGTTGAAGTGGTACTCATGCGATGTATCCCTCAGTATTTGGTTTCGTCCTCCTCTTCTGTAGTTTCAGAACAAGCAGAGGGAGCAAAAAGGAAGATATCTAATTCCAGTTTGAAACTTGCTCAGATAAAACACCTTGGAATTGAAGGTAGGGAATTCTGCCTTGTTCAGCACAAGAAAAGAGAAAGTATTTCAAAGCAAATATTTGCAACCTGTCACAGAAAAAGAAGATAATATCATATTGTATTCTCATTTACTGATTCAAGAAGTCTGCTTAGAGTGCCTGCAATGTATATAGATAGCACTGTGAATTTTTAACTTCAGGAGCTGATAAAACAAAAGTTCTCTCAGCCTGCTACTTGCATGCCTTCTTTCCTCCAAATAGAAAATGTTAGCTGTGCTTTTGAGGACTGAGAATTTGTTGTTTGCCAGAAGCATAGTAAACACTTTCATAGTCTCTACTGATTCAGAGAACAAGACATTTGGGAAACCATTTTATTCAAAACCTCATTTTGAAACAAGATATTTGGCATGTCCTGGAAAAGAGCATTATGTTTCCATTTCATTTCTTTTTCCATGCAGTGGCAATCCATCCAAAGGGTAAAAATTTTCAGTAACCTTAGAGATGTGCTTCATATCAAAAGAGTGTAAACGCATCTCTACATTACGTTTCTGTTAGAACTTATATTACACACAAAAATGTTCCAGGCTGAAACTTAGCATAAAAACTTTCTATGCTAAAAAATAAAGATCCACAATTGATTTGTTTCTGTCCAAGTTAGTATAATTAATAAAAGCTATGAAATATCTATAATAATTACGTCTCAAATTTTCTATTTTTCCCATGATGAGTAGTGACGCCAAATGGCAGGCATTTCTTTACCCTTTCGTCATTTCTAAGCATCCTCAGAATTTCCCCAAGTCCAAAAATTGTAAACCAGTATTATCCCAAGATGAATTAATTAAATTATAAACTGGTCTTAATTCATCTTTTTAGCTTTATAGCCCCCTAGAACACACCATAGCTCCACTACCTCAGGCGAAAGCTATTTATACTCAAGTGTTTTCATTCTGACTTTGCCAGATCCAATGTCTCCCCTACTCTCCCAGTTGATCCTCACACCTTCTCTATCTTCTAACTTCCAAGACCTCTGCTCCCATCCTTACTTCCACAAAGCAAACAGAAAGAAATTTCCTCAGGGTCCCATCACCCATGCATCCACTTACTCTCATCTTCCTGCCTGTTTTCCATGCTTTGTCCTCATTTACAAGGATGACATCAGCACTTCTATCTCCATTTGTGGACTAGAGCCTATCCCTTCATCTCTACTCAAGACCATTGGTCCAGAAATTCTTCTGCATCATCAATTTCTCCTCCTCACAGCATCATTCTCACAAACATATAAACATGCTGTGATTTTCCCCATTTAAAGCAGAAACCGAACAAAAATGCCTTGGATCCGTTTCTCGAGCCAGCTTCATCCCATTGCTTTGCATCCGTTACAGTGAGGGGAAAGCTTTGCAAGAGTTGCCTATGCTTGCTGCATTCAGTTCTCCTCCCATCCCTCTTGAACTCATTCAGGTGTTGTTTTCACTGTACTGCTTCACTGGAACTACATTTGGCAAGGCCACTAATGACCTTCAAGTCACTAAATTCAATGGTTGGTTCCTAGTTCTCATGTCCTTGATTTAACCACTGTATTTGAAACATCGAGTTACTCTCTCCCTCCCTGAAGCACTTTCTTCATTTGGCTTCTAGGACCCCACACTCCACTGGTTTTCTTTCTACTTTATAATCTCTTTTGCTATTCCCTACTCATCCGACTAATGTCTTAATACCAATGTGTCCAAATCTGTCTTTAGACTTCTTTCTCTCTTAACTCACTCCATTAATGATCCTATCCAGTCTCATGGCTTTAAAAACAATTTATATGCTAATGGCTCCAATATTTATAACTCCATCCTACACCCCCCTTTCTCTCTCTTGAATTCCAGGCCTATATATTTACCTGCCTACTTGACATTCCTCTGGATGTTTCATAGTCACCTCCATGTTAATATTCCCCAAATAAACTTCTAAATCTCCTATCTAGATCAATCTCTTCTATATCCTTCATTTATACAAACCAAAAATCATGGAATCATCCTTAACTACTATTTTCTTTCAAATATTGCATCCAATCCCTGATGAAATCCTTTCAGCTCTAACTCAAAATATATTTAGAATCTGGCCACTTCCCATCTACTCTATGGCTACCATTGACCCCATATTTCTTTTTTTTAACTTTGTATTTTATATTGCAATATAGCCAATTCACAGTGTTGTGATAGTTTCTGGTGGATAGCAAAAGGACTCAGCCATACAAATACACGTATCCATTTTTCCTCAAACTCCCCTCCCATCCAGGCTGCCGCATAACATTGAGCAAAGTTCCCTGTGCTACTTATGGTACCATAAGACTCCATGTTTCTCATTCATTTATTGAACTATAGAAACTATAGTAATGAACACTAACAATATTGTGTTAGTTTTGGCTGTGTAGCAAAGATATTCAGAATATATATTCAGATTCTTTTCCATTATAGGTTATTATAAGATACTGAATATAGTCCCCTGTGCTATACAATGGGTCCTTGTTGTTTATCAACTTTATATATAGTGGTGTGTATTTTTGTTAATCACAAACTATTTATTCCTACCCCACTTTCTCTTTTGGTAACCATAAACTTGTTTCCTAAGTTTGAGTCTAGTTCTCATTTGTAAATAAACTCATTTGTATCATATTTTTAGTTTCCATATATAAGTGATATCATGTCGTATCTGTCTTTCTCTGCTTGACTTACTTCGCTTAGTATGATAATCTCTAGATCCATCCATATTGCCTCAAATAGCAATGTTTCATTATTTTTATGGCTGAGTAATATTCCAATGTACATGCATAGCACATCTTCTTAAACTAGTCATCTGTGCACGGGCACTAAATTGCTTCCATGTCTTGGCTATTGTAAGTAGTGCTTCTGTGAACACTGATGTGAGACCCCCATATTTCTTAACAGTATTATTGCAACAGACACTTCACTAGTCTCCTGCTTCAAAAAACGCCCCCCACATTCTCTCCTCAAACACAGCATGCAGAGTGATTCTGTTAGTCATTCTTCATATAAAACACCCAAATGGTTATCTGTCTCACAAAGAAAGGACCAGCATCCTTACAAGGAACTACAAGGCACTGATATATCTGGCATTAAAAAAAGTAATATCTCAAAAGTAAAACTACTTTTGAAATGTCCTCAAAACAATCAAAATTCTAGTTGACTAAGGTTCTTTGACAACTACCTGGAAGCCCAGGTTGATACATGATGTTAGACAATTAACTCTTTAAAAAAAATCCTTCTACTTTTCTCTCTTATGGGCATCCCAGGTGGTGCTTTTGGTAATGAATCTGCCTGCCAATGCAGGAAACACAAGAGACTAGGGTTCGATCCTTAGGTAGGGAAGATCCCCTGGAGTAGGAAGTGGCAACCCACTCCAACATTCTTGCCTGAAAAATCCTATGGACAGAGGAACCTGGCAGACTACAGTCCAAAGAGCTGCAAAGAACTGTACACGACTGAGCAATTAAGCATGCACACTACTTTTCTCTCAAGTTTCAGGACCAGTTAAAATAAGAAATGTCCCAAATTTGGAATGTGAGCTATTAAAAAAAAGGCTACCATTTACAAGTGCTTCTCTGTATAATGGAGTGTTTTCTCAATATTGTGAAATAAAAACAAAAGGTAGACTTTGTGGGTAGCTTCAGACAGTGGTAGCAGACTAGTTACCAGATCCCTAAGAGGTCCTCTTAGCATGCAGCACACGCGCACAAGGTCCTCCGAGAAGTATACAAAACAAAAGAAAGGGAAGAGTGTGTCTACACAAAAACTCAGCGGACCTTGAGAACAGACAGTACTAAAACTTCAAAATAACTATGAATTTAAAAAAAAACAGATGAATCTTTTTTCATCTCACGTGTCTCTCATTTGTCAGTCTTAGCCTTACTCCACAGCAGTACTTCAAGGAAAGCAAAAGCTGAGCAAGAAAAATTGTGAAAAGGACAGAAAAAATGGAGTCCAAAGTAGATCTAGAACTATCACAAAAAAAGATTAAGTCCAGCCTAACCAGGATGTGTTATGAAAACATCCACACAAATCAGAGGAAGGATTATTAGGGAAGAGACTTCAGAGTATGCCAGATGAAAAAGCCCAGGCATGATGTAAAGGGGACATCTCTGAAATATGTAACTTATGGGAGAGGAAAAAAATGTGAAAAAATAAGTGAGAACTTCCCTTTGGCAATTAGGAGGTGGAGACAAAGATAAAAGGGAAAATGTAAGGTCTAGTAAAATGAAATAGCATCTCTAGATGGAAGGACTCACAGTTCATCCTGTGTCAGGTAATATCTCCCCCAAGTGAAGTCACTCAGTCGTGTCCGACTCTTTGCAACCCCATAGACTGTAGCCTACCAGTCTCCTCTGTCCATGGGATTTTCCAGGCAATAGTACTGGAGTGGATTGCCATTTCCTTCTCCAGGGGATCTTCCCAACCCAGGGCTCGAACCCGGGTCTCCCACATTGTAGACAGACACTTTACTGTCTGAGCCACCAGGGAACTCCATCTCCCCCAAAGATATCCACATCTGAATACTCAGAGCCTGGGAATGTGTTACCTTACATAGAAAAAGGGAAGTAAGATAACAGATGGAATTAACCTTGCTAATTAGCCTACCTCAAGACAGGGAAGAGTCTCTGGATTTTCCAGGTGGACCCAATGTAATCACAATTGCCCTTAAACATAAGAGGAAGTAAAAAGAATCGGTGTCAGAGGAAAACAGCTAGGCATTCCTGGCTTTGCAGATGGAAAGAGGCCATGTGCCAAATAAAGAGGCCATGTAATGCAAAAGCATTATCCATAAAAGAGAAAAAAATTGATAAACTAGCCTTCATCAAAATTAAGACCTTATGCTCTTGAAAAGACACTTGTAAGAAAAAGAAATGGCTAGCAACTTAGAAAAATGTATTTGCAAATACATATATCCAGAATTTATAAAGAACTCTCAAATTCAATAGCAAGGAGAGAGAGAAAGGAACTAAAAAGTGGGCAAAATATTTGACAGGAAATTTGACTAGAGTACTTATGTGAATGATGAATTAGTATGTGAGAAGATGCTCAGCTTCATCAGTCATTGAGGAAATGCAAACTGAAACCACAAGATACCATTACACATCTATTAGAATGGTTAAAATTAAAAATAAAAAACTGCAAACAAACCAAATTTATAGCCATAAGAAGCAAATGGACTAAAAATTACGACATATTCATACCAGGGAATTACACAGCAATAAAAACAAATTAACTAATGAAATGTAATCTATAGTGACAGAAAGCAAATCTGTTTGTTTGGAAATTGGGCAGGGAATATGCCCACCAGGGCAAGAACAGGATTGCGGCCTTACAGATGGTCCTCCCCCAACCCCCCTGCACTGCCCAGCCATGGTCAACCTCATCATTTTCTTTGATATGACCATCAACAACAAGCCCTTGGGCCACATCTCCTTTTAGCTATTTGCAGACAAAGTTCCAATGACAACAGAAAACGTTCATGCTCTGAGAACTGGGGAGAAAGGATTTGGTTATACAGATCCCTGCTTTCACAGAATAATTCCAGGATTTATGTGCCAAGGTGGTGACTTCACACACCATAATAGCACTGGTGGCAATGCCATCTCTGGGGAGAAATTCATGATAAGAATTTCATCCTGAAGCATACAGGTCCTGTCATCTTATCCATGGCAAATGTTGGCCCTAACAAAAATGATTGCCAGTGTTTCATCTGCCCTGCTGAGACTGAGTGGTTGGATGGCAAGCCTGTAATCTTTGGCAAGGTGAAAGAGGGCAAGAATACTGTGGAAGCCATGGAGAGCCTTGAAATGGAAAAGCCAGCAATATCACCATTGCTGACTTTTCTGGACAAACCCAGAAAATTTGACTTGTGTTCTATCTTTAAGAAAAAAAAAAAAAGAATGGGATTATGAAGGTGTACTTAAAAGCATTTTTGGATAATGGACATGTATGTTATATTGATTGTGATGGTTTCGCAGGTATATATATATATGTCAAAGCTTATCAAATTGCTGTTTCAAATCTGTGCTGCTTATGTCAACACACATATACACAGAGAGAGACAGGGAAAGAGTATGTGTGTTTGTGTGCATGTGTGTGCATGTGTGTGTGTGTGTGTGTATGAGAGAAAGACAGAGCCACAGAGAGGAAGAAGAATGAAAGGAGGAGAAGTGAGAGAAGGAAAAAGGAAATAGAAGGAGAAGTAAAATGATATGGAGGTATAATAAAACTATAACAGCCACTCATAAGCTCAAATTTCTGTGCTCATGGAAATAGCCCTGTTTTCCGCACTGATTATCTTTATCAGTAATGTATGTTTGAACTTCAAAATGAGCTTAAATGAACAGCCTACTGCTCTAATCTCTTTTATACATGTGAGTTCCACTAAATGGTTATTTCTTTACAGGGATACATTGCTTACAGATATTGAAAAAATACTGTTTTGCTTTGTTTTTGACACTCAGAAAGCCCTTCTAAAACGAACCTGAATATTTACTAGGAGTACTGTTGTTGCATTTTGACTTATTGTATTTTATCATTAGATGGTGATTTGCTAGGCAGGTAAGGTGATCCGTCTAAGCCCCCACATCCCCTTCAACACTTTAGGCAGAGTTGTGCTTGTATCCATTTTATAAATGGATTTCTGCATAAGATTTAGATTGATAAAAATCTGGTTAATAATTGGCAATTCCCATGGAAATGGAAAACAGAGAATAGCAGAAAAATGAACTCAGAACATGATACCAGGAAGGGCAGGCCAGTTTGCAAAACAGCAGCAGGGGAAAGCAGAGGGGCACTCGGGAAGTGAAGGGTGAGATGAAGAGGGTAGGTTTGGAGATGGTGCCCTATAATGAATACTATCAAACAAGATTACTTGGGGATAGCCTTCTACACCTCTACCAAAATCTTCCAGACATATACAAATGAGTAACTAACTAGCCGTCCTCTGCTCTTTCTCCATAATGATCTTTTTGCCTTTTACTAAGTAGCTAATATCCGTAGTAGTTTCCCTGTGTATATCATTCACTACTTGATATCTCTCATGCCAAACATAGTGACTACAATATCATCAGCATAAAATAAGTATTGGTTAAATGAATGAGCGACAGTACAGGGTCTAGAGCCATCCTTCTGAATCAGAAGATGGAGGGAGTCCACAGCTGAGAAGTGGTCACTAAGCTGCAGAATACTTCACTGTGTTACTATTGAGAAAAGTTTGTGTGTTTACAAAGGCATTGCTTAAGGAAAACATTTCAAGAGCCTTCTTTCAGTAGAAACTCACTTTAGTCCCCAGCAGATTGATCTAGAATCTTCAGAAAAAGAAGTGCATATTTTCCTATGAGAATGTGAAGAATAACTGATAGGCAAATAAGGGAAAAACTGAGAAAAATTCCATGGCATTTCTAACGCAGATGTACGGATTCTGCCTCACATTCCATCCTTTGGGGAGAAAATAACCATGAGAAAAAACATTCATTTCCTCCCTGTAAGGTTAAATTGGAGACAAATCAAGGTTTTGCCCTTTCTTTTTCCTGTGATGTGAACAGTTCTGTGCTCCATGTAGCAGAATTTTGAGGACCTGGCTAAGGTCTTGTACCTAACAGGTACTCAATCATGAGGTGACACCAGAGAATCGGGAGTTCTTTGAGAAATGACTTTATTAATTAGAAGAGAAAAAGATCTTACCTTCAGAGAAGCAGAACAAGGACTTCAGCTGCTGCTGCTGCAGCCAAGTCGCGTCAGTCGTGTCCGACTCTGTGCAACCCCATAGACGGCAGCCCACCAGGCTCCCCCATCCCTGGGATTCTCCAGGCAAGAACACTGGAGTGGGTTGCCCTTTCCTTCGCCAATGCAGGAAAGTGAAAAGTGAAACTGAAGTCGCTCAGTCGTGTCTGACTCTTCGCAACCCCATGGACTGCAGCCCACCAGGCTCCTCCATCCATGGGATTTTCCAGGCAAGAGTACTGGAGTATGGTGCCATTGCCTTCTCCAAAGGACTTCAGCAGCACCCATTAAAAGGCAGACTAAGAGAGTTCTAAACTTAAGCTGGAAGAAATTATTATTAGGCAAAAATGATTGATAGAATGTATGAGATGGGTCAGGTTTCTGTCGTTTTAAATCTTTTTAAATATCCTTGCTACATGAGAAATCTATGTATATATTTGCATGTGCTGTGCTATGTTCACTTGCTCAGTCATGTCCAACTCTGTGTTACCCTGTAGACTATAGCCTGCCAGGCTCCTCTGTCCACAGGATTTCCCAGGCAAGAATACTGGAGTGGGTTGCCATTTCCTCCTCCAGGGGATCTTCCCAACCCAAGGATCGAAAATGGTCAGTGGATTCTTTACCTCTGAGCCACTGGGAAACTCTTTTGCATGTGTATGTTTACATATAATATACAGTTTTAATCCAAAGTTTAATTCACTTAAAAATACCTCATGCTGCAAAGTCGTAAAGTGGTACTTTCCATTTTGAGTCTTTTATAAATACACACAAAAAAATAGTTAATTGGCAATGAATTAACAGTTTTTTAATATAAAATAACCAAAAACTGCAAAAATACTATACACATTCATCATTTCTAAAATTAAAAGATTACATAATCCATGTAAGAAAAACACTATCTTAAAATAAAAAATATTTCATTAAATTAACAAACTGTCTCTGTTAAAAAAAAAAAAAGAAAGAAACCTCTACTATGTTTTCTTTATTTTCCCTGCTTACACTTGGCTTTGCTGATACTAACTTGTGGTCCTTCTTTGGGCCTCTGGCAGTCACTGCTCTGGAGTCAATTCTAAGAAGGAAGCAGGCTGCTGGACTGTGCATAATGGAGTAGGAACATTTTATTGATATTTATTTAGCAGATTTATCATCCTGAAACTCACAGAGGGCCATAGGGCATGTCATGCTAATATAACTCATGTGTTATGGTATGATAACATCATGTGTACACAAGGGGTTTATGTGAAATATGAAGAAAGTCTTGCTTGCTTTCAGATAAATAATGGGATGAGTTAACAGCTCAACTCTGGAGACCTAAATTTTGAGTACAGGATGGTTCTGATAAAAGAGGTAAGAAAATAAACTAAATAGTATTCTATTTGGAGTTGCCTCACATCTGATGTTATATTACTGCTGATTCTTAGAATATTAAAATTTTTCTTATACATATATCTTTTTTTGTGTGATATGCTTATCAGTTTATTTTTTATTTTTTAATTTATTTTTTAAATTTTAAAATCTTTAATTCTTACATGCGTTCCCAAACATGAACCCCCCTCCCACCTCCCTCCCCATAACATCTCTCTGGATCATCCCCATGCACCAGCTCCAAGCATGCTGTATCCTGCATCAGACATAGACTGGCGATTCAATTCTTACATGATAGTATACATGTTAGAATGCCATTCTCCCAAATCATCCCACCCTCTCCCTCCCTCTGAGTCCAAAAGTCCATTATACACATCTGTGTCTCTTTCCCTGTCTTGCATACAGGGTCGTCATTGCCATCTTCCTAAATTCCATATATATGTGTTAGTATACTGTATTGGTGTTTTTCTTTCTGGCTTACTTCACTCTGTATAATCGGCTCCAGTTTCATCCATCTCATCAGAACTGAGTCAAATGAATTCTTTTTTACGGCTGAGTAATACTCCATTGTGTATATGTACCACAGCTTTCTTATCCATTCATCTGCTGATGGACATCTAGGTTGTTTCCATGTCCTAGCTATTATAAACAGTGCTGCGATGAACATTGGGGTACATGTGTCTCTTTCAATTCTGGTTTCCTCGGTGTGTATGCCCAGAAGTGGGATTGCTGGGTCATAAGGTAGTTCTATTTGCAATTTTTTAAGGAATCTCCACACTGTTCTCCATAGTGGCTGTACTAGTTTGCATTCCCACCAACAGTTTACTTAATACATGCTAACCAATAGGTTATGAAGATTATGCTCTCTACAGTAGAAGTGGCAACCAGCCAAATCCCAATGAAACTCATTTAAAAATTTTTTCATTTGCAAAAATATAAATGCCAAGAATTCTACTTGGTTTTGCCAGTGTCCAGTAAAATGAGCAATGTTTCCCAGTCATAAAGAGTTGCTCTTTTAGGGGCGTGCATGCTAAGTTACTTACAACTCTTTGTAACCCTTAGACTATAGCCTGCCAGCCTCCTCTGTCCATGGAATTCTCCAGGCAAGAACACTGGAGTGGGTTGCCATGCTCTCCAGCTTTTTTTAGGAGAAGAAGATTATTAGAATTGGGAAAGACTAGATATTTCTTCAAGAAAATTGAAGATATCAAAGGAACATTTCATGCAAGGAAGGACATGATAAAGGACAGGAAAGGTAAGGCCCTGACAGAGGCAGGAGAAATTAAGGAGAGGTGGCAAGAATACACAGGAGAACTATTTGAAAAAGGTCTTAATGGCCCAGGTAACCATGATGGTGTGGTCACTCATCTAGAGCCAGACATCCTGGAGTGTGAAGTCAAATGGGTGTTAAGAAGCATTACTACGAACAAAGCTAGTGGTGGTGATGGAATTCTAGTTGAGCTATTTAAAATCCCTAAAGATAATGCTGTTAAAGTGCTGCAATCGTATGTCAGCAAATTTGGAAAACTCAGTTGTGGCCACAGGACTGGTAAAGGTCAGTTTTTATTCCAATCTCAATGAAGGGCAATGCCAAAAATGCTCAAACTACTGTACAATTGCACTCATTTACCGTGCTAGAAAGGTTAATTTTGAATTTTTGCTGGATCTGCTTCTGTGACTTTAACCTTCATCTTGCCACTTCTGTAAGATAAGGCTCGCCATGCTAGGGGACATTTGCAAGGATTGAATAGTATTTTTTTTTTACTTTGTTTCCTCACCTCCACTGCCCATCTCTGATCCATAAAAGAATCTGGCAATCAGGCCCTGATAAGATGGTTATTTTGAGGTGCTAGCCTGCCATCTTCTCAGTCAACTTGCTCCGAATAAAGTCCCTTCCTGATCCCAACACCTTGTCTTGGATTCATTGACTTATCCTGTGGCAAGCAGAGCAAGCTTACACTCAGTAAAACTAATATGTGAAATGAGTGCAATTTTATGATTTTTGAACATTCTTTGGCATTGCATTTCTTTGAAATTGGAATGAAAACTGATCTTTCTCAGTCCCATGACCAAGTGCTGAGTTTTCCAAATTTGCTGACATATGAGTGCCGCACTTTAGCAGCAGCATTTTCTAATCTTTGCAATAGTTCACCTGGAATTCCATCACCTCCACTAGCTTTGTTTGTAGTAATGCTTCCTAAGGCCCACTTGACTTCACAGTCCAAGATACCTGGCTCTAAGTGAGTGACCACACCATCATGGTTATCCAAGTCATTAAGGCCTTTTTGTATAGTTCTTCTGTGTATTCTTGCCACTTCTTAATCTCTTCTACTTTTGTTAGGTTCTTGCCATTTTTGTCCTTTATTGTGCCCATCTTTTCATATGATCCCTTGGTGTCTCCAAATTTCCTGAAGGGTTCTCTGGTATTTCACATTCTATTGTTTTCCCATATTTCTTTGCATTGTTCATTTAAGAAGGCTTTCTTATTTCTTCTTGCTATTCTCTGGAACTCTGCATTCAGTTGGGTATATCTCCCTTTTTCCTTTGCCTTTTGCTTCTCTTCTTTTTTCAGCTCTTTGTAAGACCTCCTCACACAACCTCTTTGCCTTCTTGCATTTCTTTTGCTTCAGGATGCTTTTGGTCACTGCCTTCTGTACAACATTACAAACCTCTGTCCATATTTCTTCAAGCACTCTGTCTACCAGATCTAATCCCTTGAATCTATGTATCTTCTCCACTGTATAATCTTAAGGGGTTTGATTTAAGTCATACCTGAATGGCATAGAAACGCTGGACTGGAAGAAACACAAGCTGGAATCAAGATTGCCGGGAGAAATATCAATAACCTCACATATGCAGATGACACCACCCTTATGGCAGAAAGTGAAGAGGAACTAAAAAGCCTCTTGATGAAAGTGAAAGAGGAGAGTGAAAAAGTTGACTTAAAGCTCAACATTCAGAAAACGAAGATCATGGCATCTGGTCCCATCACTTCATGGGAAATAGATGGGGAAACAGTGGAAACAGTGTCAGATTTTATTTTTGGGGGCTCCAAAATCACTGCAGATGGTGATTGCAGCCATGAAATTAAAAGACGCTTACTCCTTGGAAGAAAAGTTATGACCAACCTAGATAGTATATTCAAAAGCAGAGACATTACTTTGCCGACTAAGGTCCGTCTAGTCAAGGCTATAGTTTTTCCTGTGGTCATGTATGGATGTGAGAGTTGGACTGTGAAGAAGGCTGAGCACCAAAGAATTGATGCTTTTGAACTGTGGTGTTGGAGAAGACTCTTGAGAGTCCCTTGGACTGCAAGGAGATCCAACCAGTCCATTCTGAAGGAGATCAGCCCTGGGTGTTCTTTGGAAGGAATGATGCTAAAGCTGAAACTCCAGTACTTTGGCCACCTCATGCGAAGAGTTGACTCATTGGAAAAGACTCTGATGCTGGGAGGGATTGGGGGCGGGAGGAGAAGGGGACGACAGAGGATGAGATGGCTGGATGGTATCACTGACTCGATGGATGTGAATCTGAGTGAACTCCGGGAGTTGGTGATGGACAGGGAGGCCTGGCGTGCTGCGATTCATGGGGTCACAAAGAGTTGGACACGACTGAGCAACTGAACTGAACTGAACTGAATGGCATAAATCTGGAATATTAAAATTATATGCAAAGAGAAGTGAAACTAGCTTCTTCCATAGTAAGTAAGGGGAGACCGTTGGACCTCTTTGGAACAGAATTTGAGTATCATTGTCTATAGACAAAAATTATTCCACATTGTATCAGTTATTTACAAAGCACGGAGTTAACAGCTCCCATCAAATTGAAATTAGATAAGACAGGAAGGTGTGTTCTAGATAAAGGCCAGCAACCTCCTGACCTCTGGTCAAATTTGCCCTACAGTTACTTTTGATAAGGCCTGTAGGTAAGAACTTTTTACATTTTTAAAGGGTTGTAAAAACAAACCAAAAACCAAGCAATGGCAACAAAGAAGAATATGCTACAGAGGTATATGCGGTTATAGAAATAGCTTGTTGATCCAACTTGCTGACCTTTGCTCTATTGCAGAGGCCAGCAAAACATGCCAGCCATCCCGATGGTTGCATGAGTTGTATGAGTAAGGTTTTATTGAAACATAGACATACACACACATGCATTTTTAAAAATTTACTCTCTATGGCTATTTTAATACTACAGTGGCAGAATTTAAGTTACAACAGAGCAAAGCCAAAACGTTGACTGTATGATCCTTGTTAAGAAAAGTTTGGCTATACCTCCTTAGACAATACATGGCTCTCCCATAAAACACGCAGTATTCCTCCTGGGAAGATCTTTTGCTTTTCCTGTTTCTATTTTTTCTTCTCTTTCTTTTACTCGGTTTGCCCCATTTTTTCTTCCTGTCATCCGCAATTCTTTTTCATATGTTTCCTCCTCTTTAACTCTTTCTTTCTCCATTAAATAGCTATAATGTGGAACTGAAATATAAAATTTTAAAGTAATTTATGAAATGAATTTTTAGATTTCTTATTAAATCTAAAGTAAGAAGAGACCTTTTTCTCACCACATCTAATGCCCTAAGAGTCTAAAGTTAAGTAGAAGTTACTTTTCATTGTGATGTATACCTATGTCTATGGGTCAGTGACCCTTAAAGAAAAGGACCTCTTACTTGAGAAACAAGATTAGGGGGGTCCAGTTAGTTGCCTTCCCTTTTCCAGGCAAAACAAGGAACATTTATTGATGTTTCAGTGAGAAAGTGACTTAATAACATCTTTTTTGAATGGCTCTTTACTCCCGCTACACAAAGCAGTGTGAAGTTGAGATTGACTAATGATGGTATAATGTCTGCATTTTAAAATATAAATATATAAATATAATATAGATTATATCTTAAATATACAGTGTAATGTCAGCATTTTTAAAACCACTATTCCCAAGCAGTGAAGAGATTTACAAGGAAAAGTTTTCTGTCCCTGTTGCCTCTGCTGATTCTTTTTTGTTTCCCTAATCTCTTCTAGATGTCCTTTATTTTATCCCTTAACTTCTGTTAATGTCTTAAGTATCTTTTTTTCAAACTATCACCCTTGATCTTCTTTTATTTGTGCATTTTATGTCTGAAAACTCACATTTACTCTTATTTTAACTACCAACTAACGATTCCCAGTCCATATCTTTAACTGAGAAGAATAACTAAGGGAAACAGTGAGAGATATTATTCTCTTGGACTCCAAAAATCACTGCAGACAGTGACTGCAGCCATGAAATTAAAAGACACTTGCTTCTTGGAAGAAAAGCTGTGACAAATCTAGACAGCGTGTTAAAGAGCAAAAACATCACTTTGCAGACAAAGGTCCATGTACAGATGTAAGAGTTGAACCATAAAGAATACTGAGTGCCAAAGAGTTGATGCTTTCAAACTGTGGTGTTGAGAAGACTCTTGAGAGTCCCTTGGACTGCAGGGAGATCAAACCAGTCAATCCTAGAGAAAATCAGTTCTGAACATTCGTTGAAAGTACTCCTGTTGCAGCTGAAGCTACAATAACTTGGCCAGTTGATGTGAAGAGCTGATTCATTAGAAAATACCCTGATGCTGGGAAAGATTGAAGGCAAGAGGAGAAAGGGATGACAGAGGATGAGGCAATTGGATGGCATCACCAACTCAATGGACATGAATTTGAGCAAACTCTGAGAGATGGTGAAGGGCAGGGATGCCTGGCATGCTTCAGTCCATGGGATCGCAAAGAGCTGGAGACAACTGAGGGACTGAACAACAACAACAGATGTTACATGCATATATGCATAATACTCATATTAAATGGTCGTCTCTAGTTCAGTGTTATTGGGTTGAGCTCAATACACCCCATAAACTTTTATTTATGTATTCTTCCTCATCAAAATTAGCTTAAGAAACAACCCAAACTCAATTTACCCACACTTTCAATTAATCTTAAATTTTCATTTTTATTGCAAAGGGATGTTTGCAACTTACATTGGAATACATTGAAAAAGGAACAACAGGTGAAGGTATTGAGAGATGGATAGATGAATAGGTATATGATAAAGAAGGTATAATGAAATGTTAATTGTAGAATTAGGTGATGGGTACAGGAGAAGTGAAAGGCCAGGCAGGACGGGAAGGATATACCCAACAAAATGCGGAGTTTCAGAGAATAACAAGGAGAGATAAGAAGGCTTTCTTAAATGAACAAAGCAAAGAAATAGAGGAAAACAACAGAATGGAAAGACTAGAAATCTCTTCAAGAAAATTGGAGAGATCACAGGGATATTTCATGCAAGGGTGGGCACAATAAAGGACAGAAATGGTAAGGACATAACAGAAGCAAAAAAGATTAAGAATAGGGAGCAATAATACACAGAACTATACAAGAAAAGTTATAATATGTCAACAAATTTGGAAAACTCAGCAGTGACCACAGGACTGGAAAAGGTCAGTTTTAATTCCAATCTCAAAGGAAAAGGTCAGTTTTAATTCCAATCTCAAAGAAAGGCAATGCCAAAGAGTGACCACAGGACTGGAAAAGGTCAGTTTTAATTCCAATCTCAAAGAAAGGCAATGCCAAAGAATGTTCAAATTACTGTACAGTTGCACTCATTTCACATGCTTGCAAGCTACTCCTCAAAATCTTTCAAGCTAGGCTTTACCAGTATGTAAACTGAGAACTTTCAGATGTACAATCTGGTTTTAGAAAAGGCAGAGGAACCAGAAATCAAATTGCCAACATTCATTGGGTCATGGAGAAAACAAGAGAGTTCCAGAAAAACATCTACTTCTGCTTCATCGACTATGCTAAAGTCTTTGACTGTATGGATCACAACAAACTGTAGAAAATTCATGAAGCGATGGAAGTACCTGGCCACCTTACCTGTCTCCTGAAAAACCTGTATGCTATTCAAGAAACAACAGTTAGAACTGAACGTGTAACAATAGACTGGCTTCAGATTCAGAAAGGAGTATGACAAGGCTCTATATTGTCACTCTGCTTATTTAACATTTGCAGAGTACATCATGCAAAATATCAGGCTGGATGAATCACAAGCTGGCATCAAGATTGCCAGGAGAAATATCAACAGCCTCAGACATGCAGATGATACCACTCTGATGGCAGAAAGTGAAGAGGACCCAAAGAGACTCTTAATGAAGGTGAAACAAGATTGGGTGAAAAAACTGACTTGAAACTCAACATTAAAAACAACTAAGGTCTTGGCATCCAGTCCCATCACTTCATGGCGTGGCAACTAGGAGGGGAAAAAGTGGAAGCAGTGACAGATTTTTCCCCCCTTGGGCTCCAAAGTCACTGCGGATGGTGACTGCAGCCATAAAATTTAAAAACGCTTGCTCCTTGGAAGAAAAGCTGTGACAAAACCTAGACAGCATATTCAAAAGCAGAGACATCACTTTGCAGACACGGGTCTGTATAGTCAAAGCTATGGTTTTCCAGTAGTCATGTAGAGATGTGAGAGTTAGACCATAAAGAAGGCCGAGCTGAGCATCCAAGGAAGAATTGATGCTTTCAGACTGTGGTGCTGGAGAAGACTCTTGAGAGTCCCTTGGACTGCAAGGAGATCAAATCAGTCAATCCAAAAAGAAATCAACCCTGAATATTCATTTTAAGGATTGATGCTGAAGCTGAAGCTCTAATACTTTGGCCACCTGTTGGGAAGAGCTGTCTTATTGGAAAATACCCTGATGCTGGGAGAGATTGAAGGCAGAAGAAGAGGGCGGCAGAGGATAAGATGGCTGAGCAGCATCACTAACTGAATGGACATGAATCTGAGCAAACTCCAGGAGATAACGGAGGACAGAAGAGCCTGGCATGCTAAGTCCATGGGGTCACAAAGAGTCAAATAAGACTTAGCTACTGAACAACAACAAATATGGGTACTCACTGTAAGATACTAAACATTTTGTAAGTTTATTTTTATTATTGAATCTGTTAGAAAAGTCTTTCAATTTGCCCTAACAAGTCTTTAGTTACCACCACTGCTTTACCTTAGACCCTCATTTCTTACCTAAACTATCATGTTTGCCCCTAGTGGGTACTCCTAAGGAAAGTCCCCTAAAATGCTGCTACTCAAAGAGAGGTTCACAGAGTAGTAATCACCCAGCACATCACCTGGGAGCTTGTAGTAAATGCAGGTCTCACCAGGCATATTAAATCAGAATTCACAGTTAGGAAGATACCCAAGTAATTTGTATAAACTTTGAAGTGTTGAGAAGCTCAGCTGTATATGATAACTTTAGCCTCCATCACTCCATTGCCTGAAACACTTCAGTGGGTTTCATTGTATACAGTGTAATATCTGAGAACTTCAGAGTGGTTGCCTATTTAGAACACTTCAAATATTAATATTTCCAAGGCATATGTGTTGTGTCTCATTCTAATTGCCCTTTCTCTAACACTCTCCACAAACCTTAACACAACCTAATACTGCCCTCTTTGTCCTTCAAGATAATTTAGTTCACATTGCTTTCTTATTACTTTGGCAATATCTTTATAGTACCCCTATATTTTAACTTTTTTGGGATAAGAAGATATCTGTTACTTTTCCCAATAAGCTGTGAATCTCAAAAAAAACAGAAAACATATCTTATTCATTACATTCCCAAGTATTAGCACACTTTGTGTTGTGGGTGTGAGTTATTTAAAAATGCTTATTGAACTTAACCCAGAAGGAGGTGACTATTCCTGAAGCTGTGGAGAGTTGGTTCAGAAAGAGAGTGCTGAAAGGCTAGCAAACAAGGAAAACCAAATTTTACTACAGCTACATTCATTTAACTATATCTACCTATCTATATCTACTTCCCAGATCCTGAATTTATTCATAATAAAATAGCTATTTCATTAACTGTGTATATACTGAATTCAAATGATAAAGCCATATAAATGTTATCGCCATATATTTACTGAATCTATTAGAACAAGGTTAGTCTTATTAAAATGTAATATTGCTTTTGTTGTACTTAAAGATATCTCCTAAATGCTTGTTTTCCAAAAGTTATAGTGATCATATTTATCAGTTTTCATGCGTAATAGATGAAAATACAATGTCATATTTATCAACAAAGGCAATGAAATGTTATTTAGATATTCATTAGGCAATCAGTCACCCATCAACAAAACATAATTCAAATCTCATTTTGACTTTTGCCTGTGAGAGTATTACAACTAAATAGAAAATTAAGTATTTTGTGTATATAACTTTGTAGTAGTGTAAATCAGAGCTTTAAGAAAAAAAAGAGACTAATAATTCTTATCATGGACCATAAAAAAAATTCTTGCAATTTAAACCCTAATTCCATTCACCCTCCAATAAAAAGCAATTTTAATCTTATTAGTAAAATAATAAAATATATTTTTTAAAAAAGTAAAGTATGTTGGCAGAATTCATCTAATTTTGCAATAATATTTTAGATGCCCATCACAAGAACTAAGTAAGCTATTTATTATTTTACACAGAACTAATAAACTGAGAAATGGAAATTCTTTTCCAACCTCCTTCCTTCCACAATGTTTATTGAATGGTTGCATTGAGCAAAACATTGTGCTATGCTAGGTTCCATGGATACAAAGATAAGGCATTCCTTTATTCATTCCAGAAATATTCAGCACCTTCTACATGCCAGACACTGTCCTAAGCCTTGAAGATACAGCAGTGAATGGACAAAGACTTGTGCTTTTGGAATTTATATTCTAGTGGGTGAGACAGACAAGTAAACAAATGGGTAAGGAGTACAATTACAGACAGGTGATCTGAAAAATATAAGACAGGGTAATGGCATAGAGTATATAAGGTCGAGGAGCAGGAGAGGATGCTATTTTAGGTACAATACCCAGGAAAGACCATTCTGAGAAGACAATATCTGAACAGAGAACTGAAAGCACTGAAAAAGTGAGCAATTTGAAGAATGGGACAGCAGAGGTATTCCAGGCAGAAGGAACAGCAGATATAGAGACTCTAAGATGAGACTGAACTTGGGGTGTTTTCAGCAAAGAGAAAGGTGAAGCTGCTGGAACTCAGCGACCCAGGTAGAGGCTGGTAGAACATAAGGTCAGGAGGGGAGACGTGACCTGAGTGAGGATCATTTGATGAGTCTGGATTTTATTTAAAATATGCTGGGAAGCCACTCAAGAGATTTAAGCGGGGAACGTTTGTGAAATGATTTTCTTTTTAGAAAGATCACCCCAGCTACCATGTGGAGAAATAATCACAGAGAAACAAGCGGAAGCAAAGATCGGGCTAAGAGGCCATTACAGCAGTTCAGGAAATAAATAGAAGTGTCTTAGGTGTCTTAAATGTTTTTCCAAAGGTAGATGTGTATGCATGTGTCCTCAGTCATTTCAGACTTGCCCAACTTTTTGCAACCCTATGGGCTATAGCCGACCAGACTCCTCTGTCCACAGGACTCTCCAGGGTAAGAATACTGGAGTGGGTTGCTGCACCCTCTTCCAGGGGATCTTCCCAACCCAGGGATCAAATTGGCGTCTCCTACCTTGCAGGAGGATTTTTTACCACTGAGCCACCAGGGAAGCCCCCATAGGTAGATGAGTAAAGTTGCTCAGTCGTGTCCGACTCTTTGCGACCCCATGGACTGTAGCCTGCCAGGCTCCTCCATCCATGGGATTCTCCAGGCAAGAATACTGGACTGGGTTGCCATTTCCTTCTCCAGGAGATCTTCCCGACCCAGGGATTGAACCCAGGTCTCCCGCCTTGTAGGCAGATGTTTTACCATCTGAGCCACCAGGGAGGTGATTAAATTGGAGATATACTGTAAAGGTAAAGCTGATAGGAATTGTGTCTGATTTAGATTTAAGGGAATTGGAGGAGAATAATAATAATAATAATAAAGACTTCTGCGTTTAAGTGATAAAGCGAATAGTGAGCTAAGATGGTAAGAGGAGGCAGAAGTCTGTGGAGAAATTCAGATGATATAAGAGGCTTCCTTCCCTGGTGGCTCAGTTGGTAAAGAATCTGCCTGTAGTGCAGGAGACCTGGGTTCAATCCCTGGGTTGGGAAGATCCCCTGGAGGAAGGAAAGGCTATCCAGTCCAATATTCTAGCCTGGATAGTTTCATGGACTATATAGTCCATGGGGTCGCAAAGAGTCAGACAGGACCGAACAACTTACACCCTCACCCTAGACATCAAAGTGGAAAGGCTAAGCAGGAAGTTTGATATGGACAATTGGAGCTCAGAGGACAGGTCAGCATTGGGAGAACAAATTCAGGAGTAATCCTCACATAGATGACATTTGAAGCGTAGGGGCTGGATGACATCACCTAAGGAAGAAATAAATGAAAGAAGAGGCTTAGCTCTGACGCAAGTCGTAATATCTAGAGCCAATGAGAAAGATTGAGAAGGTGCAGCCAGTGGTATAGGCAGAAACCCAAGGAAGCAGATCAAGCTTCTTGGGTGTGTAACCCATGCGGCCCACAGCGATTTGCACTCAGAAGGGCCCCATACTTGGTTGCTCAGCTGCCACCAATTCTTACTTATCTTTGAACTTATGTTTTGTAGGTGAAGTTTGATGGGACAATGGAGTGTACAAGCGAGGAGAGAAGATACACACATTATGTATATAGGCCATTCCTTGACACCCCCATTAACATTCCTGATGCTGCATAAGCACAGAGTTCTATGGGACCCATGTTGCTTGGGTGTTCAGTGAGCCTCAAATCAAAGACAGGTAAGCGAATTACACCTACATCAGAGCAAGTGGTGGTGCTGGTGCTGACAGCGTCTAGAGCGGTACTTTCCGTTCAAACCAAAAGTTGCTTTTAGAGCAGAAGAAGGCAATGGTGACCTAAGAAGCATGAACAACCAAAGAACCCTATCCTGTCCTTTCTTACTTATGTTACTGTTAACATTTGATGGGGTCCTGCTGTTCATCGCTTACAAAAGCAATTATTTTCTCACAAATGGTAGAAAGGAAAAGCTGAGGTAGGCACAGTGTTCCCTGAAAACCATCTCTGTATTCTGCTGGGCCATGAAAGTTTTAAAGGAAAGGAAGGAAGTAATTTCAGTTAATCATTGAGATAGGGGGTCATCACCATCCCCCACTGTTGCAGACTTGTGTGTGGGCTTCTCACGCCTCAAGACATTCCTCTAGGAGTTATCTTGTTCGCATGGTTTGGTCACACAATTTGTTAGGAAGATTACTGAAAGGGAAGCTAGGGAAGAGATCTAGTCATCTGTTCATTACTTATTCTTCATTTCTACTTTGATCTACAAAAAGAACCAACTGGTTAGGCAAGGCATTGTGTGAGTAAGAGATTTGAAAGGTGTGGTAGAGCCAGAGATGAGTAGAGGATGGTGGTGCTTGGTTTAAAAGCCAGTCTATGTCCGACGCAGGATACAGCATGCTTGGGGCTGGTGCACGGTGATGACCCAGAGAGATGTTATGGGGAGGGAGGTGGGAGGGGGGTTCAAGTTTGGGAACGCATGTACACCCGTGGTGGATTCATGTCAATGTATGGCAAAACCAATACAATATTATAAAGTAAAATAAAGTAAAAATAAAAATAAAAAAATAAAAAAGTTAGTTACAGTATAGCTTTGTTAAAGGGACAAGAAAAGGCGTCTCCTGCTGAGGGCTGTCTACTGCAAAGAGCTGCTTACATTACTTCTCTGTGTTAGCCAACCATTTACACTGGAAAGGGTGATGTAGCAAGAGTGGGAAAGACAGAAGAGCCCATAGAGCCTTTTCCTTTCAGTCCTCCTTGTCTCATCTATTAGCCAAAGTAGAGAGTATTGAGAGAATGAATGCACCACAAGAAGTGAAATAAAAATAATTGAATTAGTTCTGTGCAGCACTTCCACTGTTCTGGGAAAAATAAAAAATATATATGCATGCATGGGCTGCAAACTATGAACTGTGTAATTCATATGACTTAAATGCTCTTATATTTTCATTAACTCTGGCATTGCCTATTGTAACACTGGATGGTAAAATTCATGTTGATAATTTAAATTCTAAAGTTTTCTTTATTTATGAACAACATTGAAAGGCAAAAAAAAAAAAAAGATAAGTTGAGGGAGACACAGTGGAAGAAAGGAAAAAGCTTTTTTATGATTTATGACCTTTAGATATTTTTTTCCCCTTGCTTTTTGAACAAGGAAGCCCACATGTTCATCTTGCTCTGGGCCCACAAATTATGTAGCTGGCACCGCAGGAAGAATATGGTGTCCTGGAATCTAAGTGAAGAAAGTGTTTCCAGGAGGGAGGAGTCTGTCAACTATGTCAAGTGCTGCTGAGAACTGAATAAGGTAAGGACAGAAAATTGATCATTACTTTCATCATGCTGCTGCTGCTGCCAAGTCGCTTCAGTCGTGTCCAACTCTGTGTGACCCCATAGACAGCAGCTCACCAGGCTCCCCTGTCCCTGGGATTCTCCAGTGCATGAAAGTGAAAAGTGAAAGTGAAGTTGCTCAGTCATGTCCAACTCTTAGCGACCCCATGGACTACAGCCTACCAGGCTCCTCCGCCCACGGGATTTTCCAGGCAAGAGTACTGGAGAGGGGTGCCATTGCCTTCTCCGATGGAGACTATCCAATTAAAGTCAGTTCTGTCATGGTAAAGTATTGCATGTAATAGTTTGTGTGAGTAGCTAAGTCATGTCTGACTCTTTGTGACCACATGAACTGCAGCCTGCAAGGCTCCTCTGTCTATGGAATTCTCCAGGCAAGAATACTGAAGTGGGTAGCTATTCCCTTCTCTGAAGATCTTCCTGACCCAGGGATCGAACCCAGGTCTTCTGCATTGCAGGCAGATTCTTTACCATCTGTATAATAGGTTAACAATAGTAAAAATAAAGGGCAAGATTTATACACATTTTTATCTGTGATGTTGTTATTTAAATAGTCTATTTAGTTATGTTTCAAGAATAAATTAGCATTTGTTCAATGATAAAATGGAATCTTCCTAAAAGTGAAACAATTTAAGAAATATAGTTAAATTATTACTGTTTGTATATTCTGTTGTGGCAGGTTAAACAATGTTTATTTTTCTTTCTCTTCTTTTTATTTACTTTCTGCTTTTTTTTCCCTTTGCTTTGAACATGCGTAAACAAAGAAAGTAAATTGTTATTAGATCAAATTTGGCACACAAAAAATAGTTTGTTAAAAATCTGTATGATACCAACAACAGAAAATGTAGATGAAATGCAATGACCAAAACCTTTGCCCTCCTCTTTGTGCGTGTTGCTCAGCTGTGTCTGACTCTTTGTGAACCCATGGACTATAACCTGCCAGGCTCCTCTGTCCATGGAATTTTCCAGCCAAGAATACTTGAGCTGGGTTCCCATTTCCTACTCTAGAGGATTTTTTCCTGACCCAGGGATCATACCCACGTTTCCTGTGTCTCCTGCATTGGCAGGAAGATTCTTTGATTCTTACTGCTGGGCCACCTGGGAAGCTACCCCATCCCCATATTATTTACATAAGAATAAAATTTTCTAGTTCATTATGAAATTAAAAGACGGCTTGCTCCTTGGAAGAAATGTTATGACCAACCTAGACAGCATATTAAAAAGCAGAGACATTATTTTGCCAACAAAGGTCTGTCTAGAAGCTGAGCACCAAAGAATTGATGCTTTTGAACTGTGGTATTGGAGAAGATTCTTGAGAGTCCCTTGGACTGCAAGGAGATCCAACCAGCCCATCCTAAAGGAAATCAGTCCTGAATATTCAGTGGAAGGACTGATGTTAAAGCTGAAACTCCAATACTTGGGCCACCAAGAGATGCAAACAACTGACTCATTTGAAAAGACCCTGATGCTGGGAATGATTGAAAGTGGGAAGAAAAGGTGACAACAGAGGATGAGATATTTGGATGGCATTGCCGACTCGATGGACATGAGTTGAGTAAGTTTCAGGACTAGGTGATGGACAGGGAAGCCTGGCATGCTGCAGTCCACGGAGTCCCAAAGAGTCAGACCCGACTAAGCGACTGAACTGAACTGGAGTTCATTATGTAGTACTTCAATTTAGCCAGTAGATGGCAGATGTTACCATATTCAACAAATCGTTCTCTAAAGGAAACCGGTTATAAGATTACTCAAAATTATGAGTTGCGGAAACATAAAGCCCTATTGATTCATCTCTCCACCCTCCCCGCTCTTGATGAACTCTTTTTGGGGGCTTGATTTCTGTGACAGTTTTCCTTGCATAGAGATGGAAGGATTAAAGCTTTCTCCTACATGTGTATAAGACAGATGATTCAGAAAGCAATTCTGGAATCCTATCAACTCCATAAAATATAAAATTAAATCACAAAACTGAGTAACAGATTGCATTTAAATGACTATGAAGATGAATGGCAATGTTGTACTGGGATGTTTTCAACCAAGGCCAAATGGATAACCACATTGATCTTGCATTTTATATCTTACAAAGAAGGACATGACATAAACATCACAAAACAAGCCAATATATTTACTGCTACGCTAAACTAGTTATAGAACATTTTTTAAAAAAAGCTTTGATAAGGCGTTTGTTCTTTTGACCACTGCGCTGTTTATTATTCCTCATATGGCATTTCCAGCTGAAGAGTAGGTGAGGAGGAAGAAACCAGAGCTGTTAAAATAATGTTATACTGCAGCATTTAATGTTGTCCCCCATATGCAAAAGTTGACTTTTAGAATCTGCTGAAACTGAAACTGAAGCCACTCAGTCGTATCTGACTCTTTGCAAGTCAGATACTGTAGCCTGTCAGGCTCCTCCGTCCATGGGATTTCCTAGGCAACAGTGCTGGAGTGGGTTGCCATTTCCTTCTCCAGGGGATCTTCCCCATCCAGGGATCACACCAGGGTCTCCCACATTGCAGGCAGACGCTTTACCGTGAGCCACCATTTAGAATCTGATAGAGATTATAATTATAATTAACCAAATTCCTTTTGTGGAATTTCATATTACTTATGTTTTGACTGATTACTTAAAATATCTTTAAGCAAAATGTGCACCTTTGTTAGTCTGTAATTTTCCTAAGGTAACATACTAATATTCCCTTATGATAAGGGATTTTTTTTTTTGAAGTTTTACAATTTTGTGAATATTTCATTAAGATGGCTGTAACTATCCTGCAATATTTCATACCAGCCAAGTATTCTTGCCTGGGAAATAATGAAAACAAACAAACAAACAAGAATTGATTAACATGGTGGAAAATTTTGGAACCTGAAAATAAAGAATCAGGGTCAGAAAATAAACCATATTCCCTACAAGAATTCTCCACCACTCCTGACTTTTTTCTCTCTAATTCCATGGTTTCTCTCTGCCTGCCCCTTCTCACTGTCTCCCCTGGATTCCTCTTCTGCCTGCTTTTTCATGCCTTGGCTCTCAGCACTTTTCTTATCACTCTTCACTATTGCTCTATACAATCTTAAGGATATAATGCATTCCCAGTGTTTCAGCTGCAATGAATAAATAGTTTCTCTCCAAATCCTATGAGTCAGCATCACATACATAGGAGTTATATTTAAGCTCTGACATTAGGCTGCCTGTATTTTAATACTAGTTTGACCACTTAATGGTTAGGTGATATTGATAAATTACCTAACCTCATTGTCTCAGATTCCTGTCCTAGAATTTGAGAATGATAATAACTCTAATATCTTGTGATTAGGTTAGAATGAAGCAATTCATGTAATGCATTTAGCACAGTATCTGGCAAAAAATAAGGACCTAAAGCAGCAGCAGCAGCAAGGAGATCAGCCCTGGGATTTATTTGGAAGGAATGATGCTAAAGCTGAAACTCCAGTACTTCGGCCACCTCATGCGAAGAGTTGACTCATTGGAAAAAGACTTTGATGCTGGGAGGGATTGGGGGCAGGAGGAGAAAGGGACGACAGAGGATGAGATGGCTGGATGGCATCACTGACTCGCTGGATGTGAGTCTGAGTGAACTCTGGGAGTTGGTGATAGACAGGGAGGCCTGGTGTGCTTCAATTCATGGGGTCACAAAGAGTCGGACACGACTGAGCGACTGAACTGAACTGAGCTGAACTGAAATATCCCATCTAGAGCATGTTCAAAAACAGCCACCCATATCCACTGGAGGTCCTCACTCTGATATCTTCTTACTGAAGCCTTAAGATGATGGATTTAAATCTTACAGATCAATATACAATCGTTGAATTACAATCCCTGAATCAGTTTTCCCAAAGCTGAGGTAACTGATGTTTAATATTTAATGTTATAGTGCTTTTCCTCTAAAGTCAAAAACAAAGATACTTACCATATCCATAACATTTAGCATCATATTGCAGATACTAACCAAAGCAGTTAGATGTGAGAAAGCAACTACTGGATTATGACAAGGAAACAAGTAGGTAAAACTCTATTAAGAGAAGATGTGATTATGTATCTGGAAAATTCAAGAGGATCCATGGAAAAAATACAATAATCAGTAAGAGAATTTGGATAAAATAATAAGTTATGTGTGTGCGTGTGTGTGTATGTGTTAGTTGCTTAATCGTGTCTGACTCTTTGCAGCCCCATGGACTGTAACCCGCCAGGCTCCTCTGTCTATGGAGTTCTCCAGGCAAGAATATGGAAGTGGGTTGCCATTCCCTTCTCCAGGGGATTTTCCCAGCTCACTGATCGAACCTGAATCTCCTGCACTGAAGGTAGATTCTTTACTGTCTGAGCCACCAGGGAAGCCCCAGTTTATAAGGTAAGGATACAAAAATTAATAGGATATATATGTATGTATGTATGTTTTTAAACATATATATGCATAAACAAAAATAGAAAGTGTAATTAAAGACTCCATTTATGATAAAAAATAAAGAAAATAGAAAAAAATAATATAAATTTAACATAAGAATAACATAAATATCCAAAACTTAAGTAAGCAAAATTGGGGATTGTTTTTGAAAAAAATCTGGATCTTAATGAGTGGAAAAACATATCAATTCTGGGAGAGAAAAAGACAGGCAACATCATAAAGATGTCAATTCTCCCTGACTTAAGGGCTGGGAGAAAAAGCCGTGTCAGATTTTTTTCTTTTTTCTTGTCTGCACCACTTGGCATGTGGCATTAGTTCCTGATTAGGGATTGAACCAGCACCCCTGCACTGGTAGCATAGAGTCTTAGCCACTGCACTGCCAGGGAAGTCCCATATCAGACTTTTTACAGAACTATAAAGCTTCTGTAAGTTAAACAATTTATATTAGCACATGAATAGGCATATAAACCAAAGGGAAAAGTAGAAAATCCAAAAATAGATCCAATTGCATATGGAAATTAATATTCATTATAGGTGCCATCACACATCATTGGGGAAAAGATGGACCTTTAAATAAATGTTATTTTGATTACAGGGTAGCCATATGGAGAAAAATTAAATTGGATCCATTTCTTACATCATAAACCAGGATAAATTCCCAACAGATCAGATATTTAAATCGAAGATATAAAAAAGCACCATGCAGAAAAAGCTTCAATGAATTCCTTTATAGTCAGAAGATAAGAAAACATTTCTAAATATGACTCAAAATCTAGAAGCAATGAGAAAAAAGATTGACAGATTTTTACTTTGTAAAAGTTTAATTTTTTTCATTATAAAAATATAGCATACCATTCACAAAATGAAAAAAAATACAAGTAGCAGCCTGGGAAAAATATTTGCAAAATATACAATGAAAGGTATACTGATATATAAATTGAGATGAAAAAGGCCAAGAAGTGGTCTACAGAAAATTCATAGAAAAAGATATATAAACTGCTCTTAACAGTATGAAAAGTTGTCCAACCTCACATGAGTTGATATAATTGTTTATTGTGTGATGAGTTTGTGCATGTTCATTACATCCATGTATGTCCAAATTTGATTGTGTCATTCATTTGACTGAGAACTTCAGATGGCTTCTCATAGCCTGTAGGATGAAGTCCACTTCGTAGCATGGCATTTAAGACTTTTTAGACAGAGTTCTGCCTAATTGTTTAGCCAAATCCCTTACCATTGTTGTCCTTGTTAAGTCGCTTCAGTTGTATCTGACTCTTGGTGACCCTATGGATTGCAGCCTGCCAGGCTCCTTTGCCCATGGGATTCTCCAGGCAAGAATACTGGAGTGGGTTGCCATTTCCTTCTCTCTTACCATTATCCAACTGTAAAACATTATGCTGTAGTTGCATCAAAGGTTTTGTTATTCCCCAAACATGACATGTATCTTTTTCATATGTCCATGACCTAGCAACTTGTTATTTCCTCTGTCCATAGTGCCCTTTTCTCTGTTCTCTACTTGGTAAAATTTTACTGTTCTTCAAAACACACTTGAGAGTTCAAGTGTTTGAACTTGCTTGCTCCTTTGAGTTCCCATGACACTTTCCACAGATGTTTATTAAAGCCATTCTGGAATTTCCCGGGTGGTTCATTGGTTGGAACTCCACACTTCCAACATCGAGCACTCCAGTTTAATCCTTGGTCAGGGAACTAAGATCCCATGTGCTGTTCAGCTCTGCCAAAAAGCTAAAAAGAAACAAAGCCTTTCTTACACAGTTCTGTAGTAACTGGCTTTCATGTATGCTTCTGCCATGGACACAGGGTACTTTCTTGCCTCAGTTTCTTTAGTATTTTAAGTGCTTAGTTGCACAATGCCTGGCCCAAAAGAGGCATGGAATAAGTTTGTTGAATAATATGATTTTTATGCTGTTGCCAAAAAGACTTCAACATTTCCTATATAAATCTTTCAAGACAGATGTCAAGGGGAATAGAAGCTAGAAAATAGATGTCTTGCAGATTTTGTTTACTTAGCACCCTGAGTTTTGGCTATTAGTCAGGACTTTTAGTTAAATGACAAAAACTTAGCTTGAACTTGCTCTGCAAGTGGGCAAACTGTTTGCTCTGAAAGGCAAAAAGGCAAAGCTTGGAAAGTAGATTTAGCCTCAGGGACACTGGATTTCTCTCTCTCTCTCTCTCTCACACACACACACACACACACACACACACAAACACACACACACATACGCACACTTCTTTCCATTTTTGATTGATGTCTTCATCATCTTAAGCCTGAGGCAAGAACTGATAGCAGAAAGCTCTGGGCTTGTATTCCGAAGGCTTGTAACTAACAAGAAACAAAGCTATTTCCTGCCAATTTCTGTTAGAAAAATTCCATGCAGGTACTCAGATTGGCCTGAGTCCTACTGACACATCTGTCCCTTAGCTAATTTCCATGACTAGAAAGGTGACATATGTGATTGATCCCAGTCTGGCACCCGTGCACATCCTGGAGCCGAGAAGGGGGAAGAATACTGTGATTAGCAGCCCCCATGAGGACCATATTTTGGAAAGTGAGAGGAGCAGCTCCCCAAGACAACAAAGATCTTGTCTGGACATAGTAATACAAAGGAATGACTCCAACATGCATGCGAAGAAAATAGTAAGATCAAATGTTGAAAGAATGTAATATAATTTTATAATTAAAATTTTCTTCTTCCTGATAAATAAATATTGTAGCTCAAATGCATGATAAAATATATCCATCAAAAGAAACAGCTGACCAGGAGTCTTATTTGAATGCTTTCATCTTTGGCTTCTTGTTTCTAATTATTTTTTAAATAAGGACTCACCTAAAGAGTAAAATTCCCTAACCTAAACTTTCTAAGTTTGATACATACATTTTATTATCTTATTCTTTGTCAGCCATATTCTCTTGTTCTTTCACCGAGCATATTTCCTGCAAAATCAAGTACAGTATTCAAAAATAAGAGAAAATTAAAGATTAAAAAAATGTTCTTGTCTGTGAATGTTACCACTCAAAGATGTTTTGAGAGTAGAAAATTATGGAGCAAGCACTTCCATGATATTCACTCTTCACCAAGTTTTCACAAGATGGCACTTGTGAAGGTATTCTAGCATCACAGTGCTCTGTATCCAGGAAATTGGGTTGTCTGGGCAAGTATCATCACCCAACTCTGGAAACTACAGTTTTAAAAATGTGACCTCATGCTGGTGTGACAGCCCCAACAAGCAACTTTCTCTTGGACTTATTCGGTCCACATACATATGATTGCCCATAATGGGTAAAAGAAGTATCCCTGGAATAGTGGGTGGACAAAAGAAAACCCTCAAAAAGTTAACCCTCCTTAGGAAGAGAAGTGTGCAAAACTGCTGAGTAAGATTTTGAAATAACTTAACCAAATTAAACCCTTTAATGTAAAGATATATTTATTTTGCCTATCTGTATTTTGTTTATTACAATGAACATATGTTTCAAAGATAAGACAAAATGAAAAGTTCTTGTAAAATATAAAAGGCTGTGTTCACCGTCAAGTATGGCATCAAATAATTACAAATCCCATCTCTACCAGTCACCAGCTGTGTGAATATGAATAAGTTAATTAATCTCTCTAAGCTTTGGTTTCTTGGGCTATATAATGGAGCTAATAATTCCACCTGCTCAATATTAAATAAGATAAAATGTAATAAAGTGGTTAATACTGTGTCTGGAATATAGGAGCTGCACAAAACATTGTGTTCATTATTCTTGATATGAATATGAAAAAAATCTCATTTGCAGGTTGGAAAAACATAAAGTCTAGGAACAAGTAGTGTCTAACCTAGTTTATTCTTTCCTAATAATTGCTCAAATATGAATTCTCTAGACTCTTCCAACTTTAACCAAACCCTCTCAGGAGCCACTCTAAGGATCTCCATGTCTTGGACCACTGTTGCAACATACTTTATTTCTAGTAGCAGACACTGCCTTCAACTTCAGAGGCCACAGAACCAAGCAAATCTTCCACCAAGAGAACACAACCTGAGATTATTGGTATCTGCATCTTTTTTTTTTCTAATTGAATCACAATGGGGGGATAAAATGCTGACTTTTTTCTTTCTCCTCATTTCTACTACTTTATTTTTCAAAATTATTCAGGTGGAAGTGGTGAATGATCACAGCCTCATCTTTCATCTTCCCTCCATCCTCCCTCCTGCCTCTCAACTCTGGATGGGCTCTTAGTGTTTCTTCCCCACAATGAGAACGCTGGTTACTGGCTCACATTCTACTCAGCTGTCCCTAAAGTTTTCTCACTGTCAAACTGGGCTTTCTTTTGAGAGAGACCCTTCATTTCTTTCTCTTGTTCAAAATCTTTTTAAACAACAACATCCCAAAAAAGGCATGCAGTTTTATCTTCCTTAGAGGTTATTAGCCAATTGAGACAGACTCTTGACAAATAGATTTTCTCCTGACTTGCTATTTGAGTAATCTTAAAGATGGAAGTTACCATTCTTGTATACAGCAATGCAACTGAAACAAAACAAAATGTAATTGTCACTAGCAGAATTCTTGGAAAACAGAATTGATGGCTGTCTAAGTATGGTAGCTATTACTCTTGGTTCTTCTACTAATGAACATTTAACGTATAACTTACTACTTGTCAAGTAAGGCACAGGCATCATTTAATCCTTTTAGCAACACTAAAACAATCATTGTTATGATTTTGTACCCTTTATAGTTAAGTAGCTGAGATTGGTTAAGTAATTGGACCAAAGCCACCCATTTGGTGAGTGATGGAGTTTGAGACAACCCAAGTAAATTGCTAACCTCAATAGATTCTATTCTATGAGGTACTCAGAGAGGACTATAACCATTGAATTAAATGTTTTAATGTATGCAAAAGTCCATTCACAAAACGACGAATTTAGCTCTAAAACTTGTTTGCACTAAATGAACAATAGTCATTTATCAATGAATTGTAGTATATTACTCTTTAAGCTTAATCTGTATGACCTACTGTTCCAAGTTTGAGGTCTTCTCAGACCACTGTAGCACTTAAGCACTGGAAAGGAATTTAGAATCTGTCTACTTCAGTGTTTTTCCAACCATACTCTGGAGATGCCCCGTCCCCTGGGGACCATTTTGGAAGAAGGGGCAGGCTTGTCAGGCATACCTGGTATTTTCTGGATGCATGGTTACTTGAGCCTCTTCATAATAACGATGCATATATTGTTTTAGACCATGGCTGTTCTGTAACTGGTTTATAAGTAACTGGTAGTTTAGAAAATTTGGCGAAACATCCACCAAACCGATTATCTGAATGTTTACATTTTCAGTCAGTTTTGGTAGAAGTGTGACTTTGGTTGCATGACTTGACAAGGAAAGAAAATATATCATTCTTCATGAGATTTATGTCAAAGATGTACAAACACCATGATTTTCTCGGGTACTTCCAATTTCAAATATTCAGTTCTGGATTTTCCCTTATATTAGGAAGTGTTCCCCCCCACCCCATTCTAGTTTATAGAAAATAATAACTGTCTGAAGTCAGTCAGCATTATAAAATGAACTAGTCACAAAATCTGTTGCCCCACAAAAAATGTGGGAACACAAACTGGGGGCAATCTGTCTGCACTAAGATTTTTTTTAACTACTCATGAAAATGCCTGAGTGTGTAACATTTATGAGGCATAACTTTATGAATGTGGTACTTTAGTCGTAAAGTTTTGTAAAACCACAATAGTGAAAAAGCAGGGTAGTTCAAGTTGAAAAAAGAATGCTGCAACAAAGTGTGTGGTGGGATAATCATGTCTGTTATGAGCCATTGCTTTGTCTATGGTCAGAAGTTTGAATTAAATGCAAAAGGATTAGTTATAATTTAATGTCTCATGCACCCAGGCAGAAAGAAGTTTTCATTTACTTATGCAGTAAATATGTACAGATATGAATAGATGCATAGTCATTAGAGGTTATTGGCTGGAGTAAGAGTAGTAGGGCGGAGAAGGCAATGGCACCCCACTCCAGTACTTTTGCCTGGAAAATCCCATGGATGGAGGAGCCTGGTGGGCTGCAGTCCATGGGGTCGCTAAGAGTCGGACACGACTGAGCGACTTCACTTTCACTTTCCACTTTCATGCATTGGAGAAGGAAATGGCAACCCACTCCAGTGTTCTTGCCTGGAGAATCCCAGGAACGGGGGAGCCTGGTGAGCTGCCGTCTATGGGGTCGCACAGAGTCGGACAGGACTGAAGCGACTTAGCAGCAGCAAGAGTGGTTTGGGACTGCCTGCCTGAGTTCAGATCCTGATTCTGCCTTTTGCCAGCTCCTAAGTTAGACAAATGACTTCATTTTTCTGTTCTTAAATTTACCCATCTGTAAATGGGCTAATAATAGACCCTACATCATATCACTGATATAAGGATTAAATAACTTAGAAAAGCGCATGGTATATATTGTAGTACAGATACTTGGTGCCTGCTCTGTGTCAAGCATTGTTATTTATTCTGGGGACATGAAGGTGAACAAGACAGAGAAGGCCTCTGTTGCAGTCTGCACTTACATTCTAGTGCATAAGAGAAAAAATCAGGAAGCATACACCACAAATAAATGAGATAATTGAAGGCTCAGTTTAGGACTTCCTGAGTAGTCCAGTGGTCCAGTGATTAGGAATCTGCCTGACAGGGCAGGAAACACAAGAGCCGTAGGTTCGATCCCTGGTCTGGGAAGATTCCGCATGCTGCAGGGCCACTAAACCCATGTTCCACAACTACTGAGCCTGAGATCTAGAGCTGATGGCCACAACTACTGAAGCCCACGTACCCTAGAGCCCACAATAAGAGAATCCGAATGAGAAACCTGCACATCGCGAGTAGAGAGTAGCTACTACTCACTGCAACTAAAGAAAGCCTGTGTGCAGCAACAATAAATAAATAAATAAACAAACATATTTTAAAAAGACTATATTCAAGTTCTAAGAAGGCAACAACAACATTTTTTTCAGTAGCTGAACTTACAGTGTATCTTGAAAATTATACTTTGGTTTTAATGATGCGATGCAAGCATGCACATGTACAAGACACTTGGGTTTTGCTACCCCTTCGATGAAGAACTGTTAAAACTCCTTTGCTAGATTTATCCAATTAATGTATTGACCTCTGTTCAATCCAGGCTGGTCTCTTTGTCTTCCTCATGCTCTCCATGTTCAGCTGCACTTTCTCTTCTATGAATACCCACTTATTTCCAGGGCTGTGACTTTCTTACCCCGTTGCCCTCACATGAATTGCCACACACAAATTGCTGTGAGGGCAGCGGAGTGCTGCTAAGGAAGCTTTGCTTTTTTCCCCATCTGTTCTGTACAAAATTCCTACAGATACGAGCTTTTATTAATAAGACTTGTCTTTTCCCTGGGTTCGCATGTTGCTGCAGCTCTTACAGTTTCTCTCTGCTCGTGGTACTGCCTTTCTCTTGCAGGCTTCCTCTGGTTTTTGCCCATTGTCTTTTGTGCCATGATGGGTTTTTTAGCTTAGTTGGTCCAGACCGACAATAAGAGTAACCTTCTTATTGGGGTTTGAATTGAAAGCAGATTTCCCTCACTAAACAGAAATGCAAATGAGAACGCCATGACACTTCAGAAAATTTACTGTTTAACCCTTTCATGTCCAACCTGAAATAGCCAATGTAAGCTGTGAGAAAAGCACAACCTAAAAGTTGTGAATTAAGTTTTGTTTGGGGATCATACTGAGGATTATAGCCCAGGAGACAGCCTCTCAGATAGCTCTGAAAAACTGTTCCAAAGAAGGAAAAGAGGAGCCAGGATATAAAGGAATTTTTAGCTGGAAAAAAACATGTAGTCAAATATCAAAAGATTATTGCTAATCACAAAGCATAGACATTTCAATTTGTGAATTTAGTGCTTTTTTATGTATGAAAAGATGCAAGACTGTGGGCTTATGGAAATTGTTCCTTAGCTATGCATCTAAATTATTGAGGGCTTCCCCTGTGGCTCAGCTGGTAAAGAATCCACCTGCAGTGCGGGAGACCTGGGTTCGATCCCTGGGTTGGGAAGATCCCCTGGAGAAGGGAAAGGCTACCCACTCCAGTATTCTGGCCTGGAAAATTCCATGGACTATACAGTCCATGGGGTCGCAAAGAGTTGAACATGACTGAGTGACTTTCACTCACTATCCAAAGCACAGATTCTTACTGTTTTTCTCTGTCTTGAGCTCACCTCAGGGTACAACCTTGGGAGGCACTTCCCAGGGTGGCACAGTGGTAAGGAATCCACCTACCAATGCAAGAGACTCAAGAGATGCAGGAGACACAAGAGATGAGGGTTGGATCCCTGGGTCAGGAAGATTCCCTGGAGGAGGAAATGGTAACCCATTCCAATATTCTTGCCTGGAAAATCCCATAGACAGAGGAGCTTAGCAGGCTGCAGTCCACTGGGTCGCTAAAACTTGCACACAACTGAGCGCGTGCAAACACACACACACACATACATACACACACACACACCCCCTCGTGGGTGTGTAGGGAGGGTAGGATGGGTAAGGAGGGGGCTGTATGTGCAGTAGCTGAAGCTTTACTCCTGGTAGGCAGGCAGCATTACTTGTTAACTTGTAATTGCCAGGCAACAGTCCCTTTCCACAGCGGCAATAAAATATAGTGCAGTTGCTAGCGCAGAGTGGGGGCAACAAATCAGATCGCAATGTCTATTATTGGAAAAAGAATTCTTTGTTAGATCGTTTATGCTGGATTTGGGGTGAAACGTATTTGCTCATGGGATAGAAGTCTCTGATACTGAAATATTGTTATTCATGTATGATGCATTTTAAGAACTGTTTGTTAAAATAACTCATGAGTATTTTTCTAAAATCTATGGTGAACTGTAAAGACTGGGTCAATGAGAATGGAAGTAGGTTAGCTGGCCCTATTTTAATGTCTAGAATATTGAAGCATCAGATGAACAGAGGGAACAGTAAGGAATTTGCTCTTTGTGGACAACCCCTCTGAAGAGGGCACAACCCCTCATCACAGCTTCCTCTTTTATGTAAGCTAGTCCTTTAAAGAGGAGCATTTCTTAAAATTCGTTCTTCCTTTGTTTTTTTCAGCATTGGCACGTTTTTATAAAGACAATTGTGAGACTACAGCATGAGAACTGTATCTCAAAAGGCAGTACTAAGGGCCGAGTTATTTATGCAGAGATCTTTTGAGTACTCTAGGCTACTTTCACAGCAAATAAAATATTTTTCAATTATTCATAATAAGGTAATACAAATAGTACCCTCAAATTATGACTGAAAAATTAGCTAGTATTTATTTTATCACTCTCCATTGTTAAAAAAACAAAATTCAGCTGAGTCAATTTGAAGATATAATTGGCTTTGTTCAGTGATTCATGAGTTGGGCAGCATCCTATCTAACAAATAGGAGGGATCTCCAGGGAACTGTATGCAATCAAAGCCTTTTATAGGCAGGAGGGTGTGAAAAAGGAAGTTTCTGACAAAGAGTGGACTGTTTCAGGCACGGTTGCCATCCTTTAGGGGAGAGGCAGGAGTCTATCAAGCTGACTGATTAATTCTGATCAGGTAATCCCAGATTAACTAATGAAAAGTCACATTCTTGGGAGAGGCTGAAAGTGAAGTTAGTTTAGGTCTTAAGCTTTGTTTCCTGTACTGGAGGAAGAGAATCCATCTGAGCCCTGCTCCTTTTTTTTTTTTTTTTTTTAAAGCATATGTTAGCTGTATTATTTTATTTTATTCTTACAATCCCTATGAACTGGGTATTATCCTGTCAGTCCTTGTGCTGATTTAGCAGAGGCCTGGAAAGACTTCACCAAAAAAATTCTTAACCATCATGCTCATCATTGGCATCACATGCCTTTCTGAAGGGGTAGAGTTCAGGGGGGAAAAAATGAATTAATAAATGTGTATATGATGATTTATTATAACTGGAATTGTCTTCAATGCAAAGTTTAAAATAGAGCTCCCTAACTTTGTAAAGACATGATTGAGTGGGAAAGGTATTTCTCATTTGGATAAGAGGATACTGCAGTTGTTCATGATGTGGTGAATGAATAGTCACAATGAAAGTGTCCTTACTGACAACCATCACAGTTTGCTGTAATATACTCTTTTTCATTTTGGATCAGTTGTGCTGGTAAAGGATATTTGTTCCACTTCAAGGACAGATGATGTATTAGCGTTCCTGGCTTGCATTGATAGGGAAGGAGCTTTTCAGCTCTGACTGGCAAGTCAGAAACCACCAAGGAGACAGACAAAAAGCATAGTTGGAACTTGAGAAAATATTTGTTTTGAATCTCAGTAATGTCTTTCTGTTACATTAAAAATTCAACTGTTAAGTTTGAGTTGTTGCTCTTTTTCCCCAGGGATTGTTATATCCATCCTTCCTGAAATAACAGCAAAGGGATGCAAGAAAGCAAAGAAGCTCGAGGACAGTCATTGATTGCAGTTTTACATAGTAAAAAACAAAGTGTGGGCTTAGGGAAAAAAGATACTTGAAAAGTTTACATCAATCTTTTTTTTTATTGTATTGGTTTTGCCATACATCAACATGAATCCACCACGGGAGTGCACGTGTTCCCAATCCCGAACCCCTCTCCCACCTCCCTCCCCATACCATCCCTCTGGGTCATCCCAGTGCACCAGCCCCAAGCATCCTGCACCCTGCATTGAACCTAGACTGGTGATTCGTTTTTTATATGATATTATACGTGTTTCAATGCCATTCTCCCAAGTCATCCCACCCTCTCCCTCTCCCACAGAGTCCAAAAGACTGTTCTATACATCTGTGTCTCTTTTGCTGTCTCGCATACAGGGTTACAGTTACCATCTTTCTAAATTCCATATATATGTGTTATTATACTGTATTGGTGTTTTTCTTTCTGGCTTACATCAATCTTTTTGACCCAGAGTAAGTAATTAACAATTACTTTTAACTGCCTTTGTTAAAAGGTTTTTTTTTTTAATTACTTCAAAATTTCCTAAATTGCAAATGTTAAAACCTTCAGTGCAGTTGAATATCATATGTTTCATACTGACTATATTTAAGAATAATTTAGGAAAATATTATCAGAAGACTTGTTAAATTCTCATACGGGTAAATATGAGTATCTAATCTCTATGGGTACCAGAAATACTTCTACTCTCTAGTGACAAATCTGCTTGTCCGGATTGCTAAAATAACATGTTTGAATAATTCTATGCTCTGCAGTCACCATGGAATACAACTCAAAACACAGTTTTGTCATTTACTAAATATCTGCTTTTAGGAACAAAATGAAGGGTGAGAGTCTAACCAGCTGATGCTTGGCCACATCCACACCTCAATTCTTTCCATCATCTCAATGAAAAACAATTTCTTGTGACCTGGAAGAAGAGGTGAATGATGTTAAAACGGGCTGGCACTGTAA
The DNA here is from genome assembly GCF_001704415.2 of Capra hircus. Classification (NCBI taxonomy): domain Eukaryota; kingdom Metazoa; phylum Chordata; class Mammalia; order Artiodactyla; family Bovidae; genus Capra; species Capra hircus. The sequence goes on from NC_030808.1 coordinate 99,097,667, forward strand.
TACTCTGGGTAGAGAGAGGATACTCTGCTATGAAGCAGGAAGTTGTTGAAGGACCTTATATTTATAAAACAGCACACTTCAAAAATACTATTTGAAGTATATGTATTGACAGTGTACATTTGAAAGAGTTTCCATTTTTGTTTTATTTGGTCCAGTGGAATATTAAGGACCTATCATTTTATAGAAAACCCAATACCTTATCTCTAAAAAGCAGGGTAAAGGAAGCATTTTCCATCTAATATTTGGTGTCTTCTTAATCATTAACCTCTTCTAAAGCTTAAGAGTTCATGTTTACACTGAAAAGCTGCAAAAAAATTTGTGTTTGTCGCTAACATTTTAATTTATTAATACTCTAAAAAATAAAACTTGATTATATCCTAAATGTTAATTTAGTAGAAAGGAAGATATATGTAAAATGAATAATTTACACATGAATAAATAAGAATAAATTCAGAGACTTTGGAAAGTACCAGAAGTTTCACCATGATGTACCTTGTACATCTTACTTATTAGTATGTGCCTGAAGCAACCCTATGTGTAGCTATAAAAATGAAGAGAGACTACACTTAAAATGTCAAATAAATTGCAATACGTTTAATGCTGTTTTCTGTTTCTGGAAATTTCTCTCGTGTTCCTCCCAAACTCCAGCCTACTGGAAAGAATTCATATCTTACAGCTACTAGTTCATAATTTCTCACTTATATCATTTTATTTGGGGAGATTTTAGCAATGAAAGATACTTAACATTTTACCTCCATAAGGTAAAATCTAGTCTTGATTATAATATGTTGGTTTAGAAAGCTTGTTGGATTTTAATTTTTTCTAATTTATTTTTGATAGTCACTTTACTGTTTTGTATTTGTTTCTGCCATACAACAGCATGAACCAGCCATTTTGTTTTGTTTAATCACTAAGTCGTGTCCCGCTCTTCCGTGATCCCATGGACAGACCCCCGACCTCGGCCCCAATTTTACCCTTCTAGGTTGTCACAGAGAGCACCAAACTGAGATCCCTGTGCTGCACGGCAGCTTCCCACTAGCTGTCTGTTTTTACACATGTGCACTTTAATTTTAATTATAAGAGAAATATATAACTTTACCAGAAAGTGTTGCATACTAGTAGTGATAGCAAATATCCCTGTTGCTACTTCAAATGGGAATGAATTTTAAATGTCAGCATTCAGAAAGTCAATGATTCTTTTGTTTCTCCTTTTCGCTTTGCAAAAGTTAAGGTGCCAGTATCCACATTTTTATGCTCTATAAGATATCTCCCCTATTTTTCTCATGTTTATCCTATTTTAATCTCTTCTCTTTTTCATTGGAATATGAGTGTTTTATTCATTTCAAATGAGTCAATATTCAGTGAAGGGAGGAAAATGAGAAGCAGGAAATAATAAAGAAGAAAAGAAGCAAAAAATACTGGCAGCCATTCATAAAAAAATGCCCACAGTATAATCAATATGGTCAAAATAGTCCCCACTCCTGTGAAAAACAGCACCAATAAAGTTTTAGATCACAGCCTTCCAGACATTTCCCACATACTGTATTTATAAATGTATACATAGACTTTCTCTAATTAGACATATTTCTCTATATATTTATGCCTTTTCAAGTAGTATATTGCGGGTATTATTTAATGTTAATATACAGCAATCTACGCCAGTCCAGGTTTGATGCATGAGACAGGGTGCTCAGGGCTGGTGCATTGGGATGACCTTGAGGGATGGGATGGGGAGGGAGGTAGGAGGGGGGTTCAGGATGGGGAACACATGTACACCCATGGCTAACTAATGTCAATGTATGGCAAAAACCACTACAATATTGTAAAGTAATTAGCCTCCAATTAAAATAAAAAGAAAAAATATATATATATAGCGATCTACATGGCCATTTTGTTAATAAATTGCTGAATATATACGATATATTATTTAACCAGGCCCTTTTTTTTTTTGATTTTTTAACTGACATTTTATTTTATTAATTTTTTTTTAATTTTTTTTTATTTTTTAAATTTTAAAATCTTTAATTCTTACATACGTTCCCAAACATGAACCCCCCTCCCACCTCCCTCCCCACAACATCTCTCTGGGTCACCCCCATGCACCAGCCCCAAGCATGCTGCACCCTACATCAGACATGGACTTAACCAGGCCCTTCTTAACAGATGTCTGTAAAATTTTTTCAATTACTTTTCTATTGAGAACAATGAATGAACCTACTTTTACATACATTTAGGCCCAACCTCCTAAATAGTTCCTTACGTTTTAAATTTAGTTTTTAAATTAAGTTTTTTAAAGTATGAAATTAAAGTTTTTAAAAGTGTATGCACCAGGGACTCAGCTCGGTCCTCTGTGAATACTTAGTTGGGTAGGATGGGGGAGCGGAGGGAGGTTTAAGAGGGAGTGGATGCATGTGTACATATAGCTGATTCACTTTGTTGTACAGTAAAATCTAATGCAACATTGTAAAGCAATTATATACCAAAAAAAAAGTACAGATGATCGCTAAGTTATAGTAGTTTAAACTTATTTTTTTTATTTTTACAATGGTACAAAAGCTATATGCATTTTGTAGAAACTGTACTTTGAATTTGTGCATTTTGGTCTTTTTCTGGTTTAGCAGTATACAGTGTGATAGTCTCTTGTGATGCCTGGCAACAGCAGCAGCCACAGTTCCTAGTGAGCCATGGGACAATGAGGGTAAACAACAGCTTACAACCACTCTGTTTTCCATTTTCGGTACAGTACTCGATATAACTTACGTGAGATACTCAACACTTCATTATAAAACAGGCTTCACGTTACACAATTTTACCCATTGCCGAACTAATTCAAGTGTTTAAGCATGTTTAAAGTAGGCTAGGCTATGACATTCAGTAGTTTACGTGTAAACAAATTTTCAACTTACTGTTTTCAACTTTCAATGGGTTTATGGTGATGTAACCCTATCGTAGTAAGTTGAGAAAGATCTGTATATACATTTCAGTCTTCCTGAAAGTCTATGCTGATTTACACCTTTACCATTAGTGAAGAGAATTTGTTTGTACATATCTTTAGCATCACTAAAATTTATTTATCTTTTTATTACTCCTAACAGATCTCTTTGTAGAAGTCTGGGAAAGTAGGAAAAGAAGAAAAGAAAAATGTTCACAAAACCATTGTGATCCTTCAGTCTATTTATTTAGGAGTGAATTCATGACATACATCAGTTTTCAGTTTATACATTTACTATATCTTAGGGAAGTTCTTCAGCCACTTCAAAGTTTAATCTCAATTTCTATTTGTCTACATCCTTTCATATGTGATTTGGACAGGGGCAAACTATTGAATATAATCAAAGAAATTTCTCTTCCCTTGATCTGTTTCATAGTTCTTGTTTTAACAGCAGGAGATAGTTAAGAAATAATAATTCAGCTACAGATTTCTACAGATTTCACAATTCTATATTAAATAAAGGAAATGTGAATTCCTGGATGGTATGGTATTTGTGAAGTATTTAAGGTCAGTTCTCATGGAGGGCCTGGACACATCCACACCCTAAAGCTCATAGAATACCATGTTTCAGAATCTGCTAGTTTGGTGATTTGCCAAATGAGATTTAAGCATCACTGTGTGAGTTGCAGTTTCATTTAGTGTTAGAATATTTTATAGTAAAGATTAACTGTTGACTAAAATGGCAGCAATGTTTTTTCTGTTTGGCAGAGTAATGAAGGGGAGCCTTGATGGATAAAATCTTGCCTATCTCATGATCTGGATTATGAATGTGAAAGGATACTACTAAAACCAAAAGCATAAAAAAGCAATATGATGTTCTACTTTTTAATTTGTTTACTTAATGAATCATAGTGATGAATTTTCTAATGCTGAACCATGAGATGGATTTTAAAATATAGAGATAAAAAATGGATAAGATAATATGCATGGAATGTATTTAAGTTATGAGTAGTTACTCCTGAACCAAGGGAAATGCTGTCTGAGAATATTTAGCCAGGATATAAAACATTAAAAATATGAAACTCTTACTAAAAACCAAAGCATTGGCTGTTGGCAAGGGTGGGGATTGGCTCAGAATGGAGGGGTGGAGACAAGTAGAAATGTTTCCTCTGAAAGGGAGTGAGGGGGAAGAAGGGGCAGGAGATGGTGGGCAAATAAAATATTAATTTTTATGTGTTAGTAAAGACATATACAGGGCTGTGATCCATGTGATCATTTTGGTTAGCTTTCCATGACTGTGGTTGAACAGTTCTAAGAAGACCTATAAGACCTCCTAGAACTAACACCAAAAAAGGATGTCCTTTCATCATGGGGACTGGAATGCAAAAATAGGAAGTCAAGAGATACCTGGAGTGATGAGCAAGTTTGGCCTTGGAGTACAAAATGAAGCAGGAAACAGTTAACAGAGTTTTGCCAAGAGAATGCACTGGTCATAGCAAACACCCTCTTGCAACAATATAAGAGAACTCTACACAGGGACATCACCAGATGATCAATACAGAAATCAGATCGATTATATTCTTTGAAGGAGAAGATACATGTGTGGATGCTAAGTTGCTTCAGTCATGTCCGACTCTTTGCAACCCTATGGACAGTAGCACACCAGGCTCCTCTGTCATGGGATTCTCTAGGCAAGAATACTAGAGTGGGTTACCATTTCCTTCTCCAGGGGATCTTCCCAACTCAGAGATCAAACCCACATCTCTTACATTTCATGCTTTATACAGTCAGAGAAAAACAAGAGTTGGAGCTGACTGTGGCTCAGAACATCACCTTCTTATTGCAATATTCAGGCTTACATCTAAGAAAGTAGGGGAAACAGCTAGATATTCAGGTATGACCTAAATCAAGTCCTTATGATTATACAGTAGAGGTAACAAATAGATTCAAAGGATTAGATCCGGTAGACAGAGTGCCACTCTGCTTATATAACTTATATGCAGAGTACATCATGAGAAATGCTGGGCTGGAAGAAGCACAAGCTGGAATCAAGATTTCCAGGAGAAATATCAATAACCTCAGATATGCAGGTGATACCACCCTTATGGCAGAAAGTGAAGAGGAACTAAAGAGCCTCTTGATGAAAGTGAAAGAGGAGAGTGAAAAAGTTGACTTAAAGCTCAACATTCAGAAAACTAAGATCATGGCATCCGGTCCCATCACTTCATGGGAAATAGATGGGGAAACAGTGGAAACAGTGTCAGACTTTATTTGGGGGGGGGCTCCGAAATCACTGCAGATGGTGACTACAGCCATAAAATAAAAAGATGCTTACTCCTTGGAAGAAAAGTAATGACCAACCTAGACAGCTTATTAAAAAGCAGAGACGTTACCTTGCCAACAAAGGTCCGTCTAATCAAGGCTATGGTTTTTCTAGTAGTCATGTATGGATGTGAGAGTTGGACCATAAAGAAAGCTGAGTGCTGAAGAATTGATGCTTTTGAACTACGGTGTTGCAGAAGACTCTTGAGAGTCCCTTGGACTGCAAGGAGATCCAACCAGTCCATTCTAAAGGAAATCAGTCCTAAATATTCATTGGAAGGACTGATGTTGAAGCTGAAACTCCAATACTTTGGCCACCTGATGGGAAGAGCTGACTCATTTGAAAAGACCCTGATGCTGGGAAAGATTGAGGGCAGGAGGAGAGGGGAACGACAGAGGATGAGATGGTTGGATGTCATCAGCGACTCAATGGACATGAGTTTGAGTAAACTCCAGGAGTTGTTGATGGATAGGGAGATTATGCGGTCGCAAAGAGTTGGACACGACTGAGGACTGAGCGACTGAACTGAATTGAACTGAATAACTACAGAGGGAGCAGATGCTGTAACATTGTGTAAAAGGCCATGACCAACACCATCCCCAGGAAAAAGAGGTGCAAAAAGGCAAAGTGGTTGTCTGAGGAGACCTTACAAATACCTGAAAAAAGAAAAGAAATAAAAGGCAAAGTAGAAAGGGAAAGATATATCCAACTGAATGCAGAGTTCCAGAGAAGAGCAAGCCGAGATTAAAAAAAAAAAATCCTTCTAAAGTGGACAATGCAAGGAAATAGAGGAAAACAATAGAATGGGAAAGACTAGAGTTCTCTTCAAGAAAATTAGAGATACCAAAGGAACATTTCGTGCAAAAATGGGCACAATGAAGGACAGAAACAGCGAGGACCGAAGGGAAGCAGAAAATATTAAGAAGAGGTGGCAAGAATACACAGAAGAACTATACAAAAAAAATTCTTAATGACTTAGATAACCACTAAGGTGTGGTTGCTCGTCTAGAGCCAGACATCCTGGAGTGTGAGGTTAAGTGGGCCTTAGGAAGCATCACTATGAAAAAAGCTAGTGGAGGTAGTGGAATTCTAGCTCAGTTGTTTAAAAACCTAAAAGATGATGCTATTAAAGTGCTGCACTCAATATGCCAGCAAATTTGGAAAACTCAGCAGTGACTACAGGACTGGAAAAGGTCAATTTTCTTTCCAATCCCAAAGAAGGGCAATGCCAAAGAATGTTCAAACTACTGTACAATTGCACTCATTTTACATGGCAGCAAGGTAATGATAAAAATCCTTCAAGCTAGGCCTCAGCAGTATGTGAATCGAGAACTTCCAGATGCACAAGCTGGATTTAGAAAAGGCAGAGGAACCAGAGATCAAATTGCCAACATTCACTGGATCATAGAAAAAACAAGGGAATGCCAGAAAAAAAATCAAACAAACATCTATTTCTGCTTCGTTGACTATGCTAAAGCCTTTGTGTGGATCACAGCAAACTACGGAAAATTCTTAAAGAGATGGGAATACCAGACCACCTTACCTGCCTCCTGAGAAACCTGCATGCAGGACAAGAAGCAACAATTAGAATCAGACATGGAACAATGGACTGGTTCAAAATTAGGAAAGGAGTATATCAGGGCTGTATATTGTCACCCTGCTTATTTAACTTATATACAGAGTACCTCATGCAAAATCACAATCTGGTATCAAGATCGCCGGGAGACATATTAATACCCTCATGTATGCAGATGGCACCACTCTAATGGCAGAAAGAGAAGAGGAACTAAAGAGCCTCTTGATACGGGTAAAAGGAGATAGTGAAAAAGCTAACTTAAAACTCAACATTCAAAAAACGAAGATCATGGCATTGGATCCCATCTTTCCATGGCAAATAGATGGGGAAAAGTTGGAAACAGTGACAGATCTGATTTTCTTGGGCTCTGAAATCACCATGAATGGTGACTTCAGCCACAAAATTAAAAGACACTTGTTTCTTGGAAGGAAAGCTACGACAAACCTACACAGCATATGAAACAGCAGAGACATCACTTTGCTGACAAACGGCCGTATAGCGAAAGCCCTGGTTTTTCCAGCAGTCATGTATAGATGTTAGAGTTGGACCATAAAGAAGGCTGAGCACTGAAGAACTGATGCTTTCAAGTTGTGCTGCTGGAAAAGACTCCTGAGAGTCCCTTGGACTGCAAGGAGATCCAACAAGACCATCCTAAAGGAAATCAACCCTATTTATTGGAAAGAATGATGCTAAAGCTGAAGCTCCAATACTTTGGCCACCTAATGCAAAGAGTTGGCTCATCAGAAAAGACCCTGATGCTGGGAAAGATTGAGGACAGGAGGAGTAGGGGGCGACAGAGGATGAGGTGGTTGGATGGCATCACTGACTCAATGGACGTGAGTTTGAGCAAACTCCAACAGAGAGTGAAGGACAGGGAAGGCTGGTTTGCTGCAGTCCATGGGGTCGCAAAGAGTCATACATGACTTAGCAATTCAACAACAAAGACACATAAATTAAAATAGTATTCTTACATTCATAAGGTAATATTTAGAGGTATGGAGAATCATCAAACACCATTAATTTAATGATTAATGTTTGCCATAAAAAGGGCTAATATGATTAGCAAAAATATAAGGAGAGATAAAAATAGAAAAATTAATAAATGGTAGAAGTAGAAAAAATTAATAAAGATTAAATATGATGAGACTAAAAAAACTATTAATCTTCACAATAAATTTCCTATCATGAAACAGTGAATATCAAATTGAATTTTAAACTATATACTGATGTATACTGATATATACTATTTATTAGAAACATACCTGAAATAAAAATGAAAATAAAAATTGAGAAAAGGATGTGCAGATCACAGAGGCAAATACAAATAAAAATGCAAGAAGGGCTGGCAATATAGATATATGAAATGAAGTAAGATATATAAGAGCATTAAATGAGACAAAGGGTTTCTTTTATCATGGTAAAAGCTAAAGCACAAAACAAAGTTGATATCTTTATTTGCCAGGCACACAGCATCAAAAATACATAAAATAAAATCTTTCACAAATACAAAGATAATTTAATCAACTAAAGATACAATGCATTAAAAATAAGTTCAGCAGACTCCTTTTCAAATATTTACAATTACACATACATATATTTAAAACATTCATATTTTACTGAAAGGGAATATGCTTTCTTTTCCCATATTTTAGAGCATATTCAATTGTGAGTTATATACTTCATCTCACAAAGAGCAATAGAAGCTATATATTCTTTAGTCAATCCAGTAAAACTAGGATTCAATGACAAAATCATGAATAAATAACCAAAAGTACTCTTCTAAACAGCCATCAGATCAGAGTGGAAATCAGATGCTAATTAATGGCAAATTAATTAATCTTCTGAGCATTTCACTTCAAAATCTATAGAACTGTGGCCTTGAACATTTTTACAGCAACAAGGAAAGCCTACAATTTAACAATTAAGAATTCAACTTAAGGAAGGAGAAGAAGGCTAAATTCTGTTACTCTAAGAGTTGAACTATTTTAGGCTTCCGGCTTATCTAGGCTATTTAAGGTCATAGTACACAGAATTCATGGTGGTGCAGACCTGGCAAGGATTCAGGCCTATTTCTGATGATTTTTCTGGCACAAGCAGCAAAATGAGTCAGGCTGTTCTGGCCCTGCAGGGCCCAGGGCGGATTCACCGCTAGTATTGCAGAAGAGGCATCTCAGTCCAGTGAGGGGAGTGTTAAGGCATCTCCCCCAGGTTGTTGGCTCCTGAACCACCAGCAGTCTTGGCCTCCTTCTGGGTTCTCCTCGAGGCCTCCTGCAGGCTCTGCAGGTTGGCAGAAAGGGTTCTGAGAGAAGTGGCCTCACCCAAAGGTGGAGCCCAATGTGAGCCAAGAAAGGCAGGATGCTGCTGGGATTGGGGGATGAGGGCTCTTTGGAAGAGCTCCAAGCACTTTTCCCCTGCAAATCATCATCTACTCGCTGGCAGCTAGACACACTCTCAAGGATCTGGGTGGTTCCCAGCAGGCTGATGGTTCTGTGTTAGGGAGCTGCCGGAGGAAAGGCACTGACGTAGTCGTGCAGGTTGTGCCTTGCAAGTGCCCGCCCAGGACCAGCCCTGCTCCACACACACGTGGCCCCTCAGTTTGCCCACATCTTTCTCCCCACATGAAGGGTCATTTTCTGATCTGCACAAATGTGTCTTGGGCTGAAGGGAGGCTGTTGTTATTCAGTCGCTAAGTCCTGTTTAACTCTTTGTGATCCCATGGCCTACAGCACACCAGGCTCTTCTGTGCTTCACTATATCACGGAGTTTGCTCAGACTCATGTGCATTGAGTCAGTGAAACCATCCAACCATCTCATCCTCAGTCTCCTCCTTCCCCTTTGCCTTCAATCTTTCCCAGCATCAGGGTCTTTTCCAGTGAATCAGCTCTTTGCATCATGTGGCCAAAGTATTGGAGCTTCAGCTTCAACATCAGTCCTTCCAGTGAATATTCAGGGTTGATTTCCTTTAGAATTGACTAGTTTGATCTCCTTGAAGTCCAAAGGACTCTCAAGACTCTACTCCAGCACTACAATTTGAAAGCATCAATTCTTAGGCACTCAGCCTTCTTTATGGTCCAACTTTCACATCCATACATGACTACTGGCAAAACCATAGCTTTGATTATATGGATGTTTGTCAGCTAAGTGATGTCTTTACTTTTTAATATGCTGTCTAGGTTTGCCATAGCTTTTCTTCCAAGGAGCAAGCATCTTTAAATTTGTGGGTTCAGTGACTGTCCGTAGTGATTTTGGAGCCCAAGAAAGTAAAATCTGTCACTGCTTCCACTTTTTCTCTTTCCATTTGCCATGAAGTGATAGAACTGGGTGCCATAATCTTTGTTTTTGAATGTTGAGTTTTAAGCCAGCTTTTTTACTCTCCTCTCCTCTTTCACCCTCACCAAGGAGCTCTTCAGTTCCTCTTCAATTTCTGCCACTCAGTGGTTAGAGTGGAACCATCTGCATATCTGAGATTGTGGCTATTTCTCCCCGCAATCTTGATTCCAGCTTGTGATTCATACAGCCTGGCATCTTGCCTGATGTACAGGTCAGATGCTGCCACATTTCTGGTCCCAAAGAGAAATTTAGGGAGCCCTGCAGATGTTTCAGTGATGAACTGAGGCAAAGGTCTAGCTCAACACCACCAGGAGATGGGGACAGAAGGAAGGGACACAGCTTCTTCTGGAAAGTTGGATTCTGGGAAGCCACAAGGGCAGAGGTTTAGTGTTCTCTCCCGTGCTCCACCTTGCTTCCTCTAAAAGAGGACACTGTCATTTATGTCATGATGCTTTGACTATAGATGTGATACTGTGGCAGCAGGTGACCTCCACTGTCTAAACTGTGATTCTGGGAGCTGTCGGTCTCCAGCCCCACAAGGAATGAAGCTGGCCTCTCCTTGAACACCACATGCATCTGATGGGGCCTGAGCAAGTGCAGAGTTCAGGTCAGGCTTGGAGCTTCCCATCACATCAGGGGCTGCCTATACCCCACCCAATGCCACCTGATTTAGATGACTGGCTTTGAAAAAAGGCAGAACTTTTCCAGTCGGTCATAACCCTACAGATTCAGTGTACCATGCAGGACGCTATGGTACTCTAGGTGCTTGCTACCCAGTCCTGCGTTCAGGAGCATCAGCATCTTGGGAGACAAGACCTCCAGTTGACCAGCGTGCACGTTCTGATTTGAGAAATACTACCTACCAGGCCATCTCCTTTCTAAGTTGGAGTTAAGCCAAGAAAAAGTATGAAGTTGTTTTTAAGTTAAGATCTTTGAGTGGTGTGTGGTTCCCCACCTTTTTCTCTGGTTTAAGTTGCTAAAAAGTCTTGAACTAAGGAAAACAGAATTGTAGCCATTTCCTTCTCCAGGAGATCTTCCCAACCCGGGGATCAAACCTGGGTCTCCCACATTACAGGGGGATTCTTTACTCTCTGAGCCACCAGGGAAGCCCCAAGGATTACTGAGAATTGCTGTCAGTATACATGGCTTGTCTGTTTCATGCCTGGAGCCCTGAATCTGATTCTAATGTCTAGCTCTCCAGGTCCTCTGGGGCCCTACTGTTTGAAGAATGTAATGTAAATGCCACTCAGTTGGACATCAAAGGACCATCTCCTGATGAATTTATCCTTTTCAGAACCCTGAACCAGTTAATTCTCATCTCACAAAATGTCAGGGTTTCATACTCTAAATTCATTAGGAAATACCATCTTACATTCACTACTTCTGTTTCCTACACGACAGTCACCCGTCAGGTATGTGAACTGTTTAACTCATTTTTTCCAAACGAAACAATCTCTTGTAAGCAAGCCAAGATTTGTCAAAAATGCAGAAATTAACTGCCCAGGAAGGGGCACTTTTATTTGTTTTCTTATGTTCCTAGGTTTGTTTTAGACAGCCTGTTATATTTCTAACGTATGATTTCAACAATAACTGCATATACTTGGTCATTTTATTTACAATGAAGTGTGGATTGATAAATAGTTCATTCATTATGAGGAAGATTTCCAAATATCTACTATAACATGTGTTTGGTGAGGCCATTTTTAAAAAGGAGCAAAAAAAAAATATTTTTTAAACATCACATTTTCAAATTCCCCAAGGCACTCAACTTTCCCACCACAATACAGAAGAAGTGAATAGGGTATTCTATTTAAACCAGCTGAATTCTCATCTCTGTGGAGTTACAAAAAGGAAAAACAAAGCCTCTCTCAAAGAGTTTACAGTCTAGAATCACATCCATAAAATAGAGAAAACTGAATATTGTTTCATGGTTGTACTGAGTACCTTGAAGGTCAAAGAAGAATCTGTTGCTTGCTGTAATAATCTGCATACATAACGTGTAACTTGACCATTCCACATAAACAGAGTCAGGGTTTACAGTGAATGTGAGAATGAGAATAAAATATTTGATGTCAGCCAGCATTTGTGTGCAGATTAACTTCAAAATGCCTCTCCCAGGATTTCTAATTTCAAATGCCCTCTTTCTCTTCAAGCTAAAAAATGAGGATGTCCTCAGTTCAGTTCAGTTCAGTTCAGTCACTCAGTTGTGTCCAACTCTTTGCAACCCCATGAACTGAAGCATGCCAGGCCTCTTTGTCCATCACCAACTCCTGGAGTTTACTCAAACTCATGTCCATTGAGTTGGTGATCCCATACAACCATCTCATCCTCTGTCGTTCCCTTCTCCTCCCACCTTCAATCTTTTGCAGCATCAGGGTCTTTTCAAATGAATCAGTTCTCATCAGGTGGCCAAAGTATTAGAGTTTCAATTTTGGCATCAGTCTTTTCAATAAATATTCAGGACTGATTTCTTTTAGGATGGACTGGTTGGATCTCCTTGCAGTCCAAGGGACTCTCAAGAGTCTTCTCCAACACCACAGGATGTCCTACTCATGAAAATACACCGGTCAGAGACCAGGGTCCACGTCATGGGACTTCGGAGAGAGAGAAAATCGCAGGCTGAATCAGGACACTCATCACATACACAGAGTAAGAGAAGCTACGATTCAACTTTTAATGGTATAGTAGATCCTCTGATTATCAATGTAATATGTATCCACTGACAAAAGAAAATAGAAAAAAAAACAATAATGAAAGAAGCTATTTGATTCTAACATGCCAATCGGAGATAATTGCTGTAAGCATTTAGGACTGTATTGACAGGATTTTGTATGCATTTATACTCAAATATATACACATTATATATACCACCATTGTGTGGCATCCTGCTGTGAATTCCTGGGACTGACCACAGAGGAGAGAGAAGAGGGATAAGGAGGCTACAGCTCAATCATCAGTCTCTTTCAGTTGATATTGCTTTGTCTTGCATTGCTTTTCAGTGCTATCATTTTGATGTCTGGTGTGACAGGTTACCTTCTTTAGCACCATGAGTGCTAAAGGGATGGTTAATTCAGTATTCACTTATGCTGTCTACACTGTCCTAGGTGAGATTTGACAAATGCCCTCACTGCACAAAATGGAAATGAGACTTTAGAGTTGTTTTCATGGCCTTTGATGTAGTAACCAAGTGAAAACTGAGTTACTCAGTTATTTCTTAAAAGGTTTCAGATGTCTATATCTGCTTCAACATGAGAAAAATGTCAAGTCTTGCAAGATGTAGTTCTGATCTAATTAACATAAACCTTTTTGCTAAGCTTGTAGATCTCTTAATCCCAAATCACCTGTGTACTGCAGAATGGGACTGTTTGAGAACTGATGTTAAAGACATCATTCTAGGCCCAGTGAAAGAAAAATGTGTGCCAGATATGGGCCTTGACTCATGAAACTCACTGTCTAGAATGGGAGGTTTGCCATATGGAATGTACTAATCATGAGCACACGATGAGTATACATTCCAGAAAAATGCAGGGGCGATTTGCCTTCGTGCCTAACTAAGGAATCCCAGTTGCTCTTTTGGATTCTCTTGGGCATCATTCCCCAGTTCCCCGAGGACACCTTCTCTCTGAGTCCTAGTTAGACTAGAGACCCTTTCATGATACTTCTGTTAGGATATGTCTGTCTCTATCACTATGCCAACTCCATTTTTTTTCTTATATCTCTTTTTTTTTTCCAGGTTATGAGTAAGTTGAAAGCAAGTAGCAAAACAGTTATTTTTACATCTCTGGGAAATAGCATCTAGCATGTAAAATTATTAAATAAATGCTATTGGGATGTAAGAAATCAAGAGAAGTTCAGGAAGGGAACTTGAAGGTATCATTTTGATGTTGAGGTACCAGCAAATTCTTTGAGAAACCAAAATTTGGGGAAGCAGGTATAATATAGAGTGAAACTGAGGAGCTCAGAATGCCATGGCACTGAGGGTATCCATTATCTCATTCACAGGTGGGGTGCCCTGGCTTGCTTCAGTACACAGTGAAACTTGATGGGTAGTTTAAGAGAAAACTTATTTAATTTTCTTAAAGTTGTGATTCAAATTTCAAAGACAAGTTAAGTTTAGAAACTAGCCTTTATTTAAATAAGTCAGTGAGGCCAGAACAATAGCACATCTTTCAGAATTTTTAAAACAAATTTTTTAAAAAAAAGACAAGTGATTTTTAAAAATAATTGAATGGTCTCTAATATTTAAGAGATTGTCTTTCCCAACTCCTTCTCAACATTACTTTTCCCCTCTACCACTTTTTTTTAAGTTAATTTTTTTTTGTTTCATTTATTTATTTATTTGGCTGCATTGGATCTTAGTTGCAGCATGTGGGATTTTCATGCATCATGTGGGATCTTTCATTGTGGCACACAGACTCTCTAGTTGTGGCTCAAGGATTCAGTAGTAGCTGTGCACGGGCTTACCTACTCCAGGCACATGGGGATCTTAGTTCCTAACTAGGGACTAAACCTCTGTTCCCTGCATTGCAAGGCGAATTCTTAGCCACTGAACCACCAGGGAAGTCCTTTGCGGTCTGATATTTTAAAATGAATATGTTAGTTGCTCAGTTGTGTCAAACTCTTTGCAACCCCATGGACCATAGCCTGCCAGGCTCCTCTGTCCATGGAATTCTCCAGGCAAAAATACTAGAGTGGGTAGCCATTCCCTTCTCCAGGAGATCTTCCCGACCCAGGAAGTGAACCCAGGTCTCTCTCATTACAGATTCTTTACTATCTGAGCCACCTTTTAAAACATAAATATATTTGTTATGGGCCTTTAAGAGTAATATAAAGCAGCCCAACTGTTGGAGGCTTTCAGGTGAAGGGAGAAGGTGATATTTGAGGAGGGCATTCATGAAATCCATACATATGATTTATAAGAAAACAATTGAATCTTAATCAGTCTGAGAAACACATTTTGGAACAATTCTGGAAGTGTGGGTGGTAATATATTTGAATATCAAATAGAATTGTTCCAGTTTACCATATGATTTATGTCATATTAATCAAATTTATAAAGATATGCCTGTACTGCCCTTTTATGCTCAAGTTTTTCATAAATTTCCCTTGTAGAAACTCTTTAGGTGTGGGTCATTTTCTCAGTATTATCTTTAGTCTTATTATATTCACTTTCAAATTGATATCCACATTTTTAAAAATTTAATTTGCATTACAATATTTTATTACAGAGCTAGAAAAAAAAGAAGTCTTAGAGTTGGAAGAGATCTTGTAGTTTTATTAACCTAATCCTGAACTAATTGAATAGAAAGACAAGTACTTGTCACAGTACTGTGAAAAGAACATACATTTTAAAATCAAATAATCTTGATTGTTGTCCTGGTTCTACTACCTACCTTTTGGATTTTCTGTTTTGTAAGATGAATTAAATCATTACATACTGGAATTAAATGAAAATAGTTGATTAAATTAAATGTTTTAAATATCTTAACTGAGTACCTATTGAATTAAGTATTCCAATAGATTGTAAACTTGCTTAACGCAGGAATTTTTATCTATTGTCCAGATCTGGAAATAATGCCTGGAAGATAATAGATATTCTATATAATCTTTTAAAATCAATGAATTTAATAAATTAATAGCTTTGGAAAAATTAAATCCTTTTAGCATTAAAACTATACTGAGTATAATTCAGTATTGAATAACTGGAAGTCAATATTGTATTGACTTCCACATGTCCTGATATCATTAAAGTGTTTTGATTTTGAGGTGCCAGAAGGTCATTTAGGGGGTTTTAGTTTTATGGGTTGATGGAAATGGAGTTTATTGGGCTTTAACTTCCTTTAAAATTTTCAGAGACCAGGATCTTATTCTGTATTTATACAGACTTAGGCTTTTTATTAATATAAGTGAAGGTATTCTCCTTGTGATTCATGGGAGAAGAGGAAGAAATATGATTTAATTATAGGTAGCAAAATTTTGGCAGCAAACTATCAAATAAATTCTCTCATTAATCTATCCAACCACCCATCTATTCATAATGATTCTGCCCTGGAAGCTGGCATGATGGATGAACTAGGAAGTGTATGGTGTAGAGTGGTTCAATAAAGTCTTCCTGTTTAATATTTATTGGGCACCCTCTGTGTGCTAGGTAACCTATAGAATACAGATTAGACCACAGTTCTCACCTTCAAAAATCTAAGACATAAGTATACCTCATAAAGTCTGTGTGGAATGAGGCAAGCTGCCTAACCAAAAAAAAACAGGAAAAAAAAATCTGAAAAGTAATGACTTCAATTTTACCTCTGATTTTTGATTCTTTCTTGCTCTGTCTGAAGAAATAAATCTGAAACAGAACAGATGGGGCATATCCAGCCTGTGTTCGATTACCTGAGCATTGAAGTAGACCCATCCATCTGCAAAGAGCTATATTGAGCTGCCTTCATGGAAGAAAAGCTTGATTTGTGTTTTAAGAGATAATAAATTTCATCAGTTTCTTTCTAAAAGTTGTGATACAAAGTTCAAAGAAAACTTATTCTAGATATTTTTCTCTGTTTAATTGAGCAATAACCTGAGTTAGAAAAAACAATTTTTTTTAGGATATTTTAAAACAGCTGAGTTTCTATATAATTGATTAATAGGTAAGGACATATTAAGAGGGTGAAATCTCCAAGCCTGTGGTAAGGAAAGGTGCCTGCCCCTTTACCCTTCAGAAAAATTGTCTAAATCACAAACATGTTTGTAACAGAAAGCTGGATTTATTCTATGAGTGATAAAAAAACATTGTTAAGTTTCCTCACAAGATAATCTATAACAGAATTGTCTAAAAGGGATCCTGGGCACTGAAATGAGTCTAATCCAAATTTAAATGGTCCTGTAACTATAAAACACACACTAGATTTTGAAGACAGCATGAAAAATGAAAACTATCTAAATTAGTATTTTATATGATCACATGTGGAAATATATTTTGGATAAGCTGGGGTGAAGTATGTTATAAAATTAATTCCGAACTCTTTCTCTTCACTTTTTTAATATGGCTGCTAGAAAAATTTAGAATTGCCTAAGTGGCTTACTTTATATTTCTTTTGGGAAACAATGTTGAATGTTGAATGAAACTTTTCTTATTGCCCTGAAATTGGCTTCTAGGACCTATACATAAGGACAAGTGCTATCTAGCCCCACATTCCAAAAACAGCAGAAACTAGGCTAAACAACCCTCTGAATTAGAATGTGGGGGAACTATTTCTTCTACAATCCCAACTTCAACCAAACAATACACTCCCAAGGACAATGTTTGTAGAAAAGGGCTTTCAGCCTCTCCTTCCTGCATGCATATCTCATCCACTTTCAAGCCAAGTGATAAGGTTTGAAAGTAGGAGGTGAAAATTAGAGCTTGAAGGCCACTGCAAGACGAGCAGTGATGGAGCTATGTATTTTGCTTCTATCCCTGGCTGAATGTCTGATCAGTTGCAGGATCTGGGCACCACACTGGTGGGGCATCAGAATGCAGTGGAGAGTGTGGTGAAAGAATCATTGGGAAAGCTTGAAGGTGGCTTTTGGATTGAAACATGGAAACTGGTCTCTCCTTTCAGTCTAGAAATGCATGAAAGCAGGATGCCTAGAAAAAGAGACTGTTCTGTAATTTTCCTGTAAAGAAAAGTCAAAGGAAAGAAGCCATTCCCAAGTCCCATGACCCTCAGCAAGAATATAAGAAGATCACTTTTATTCTCATGGCTTCCTATAAAGGGGCATAGAGGCTACAGGAGGGAGCAGAGGTTATAGGTTTACCCAGGCATCCTGGCCAAGGGAGGGGACATTCCATCTCACCAAGAATGCTGTACTCCCTCTTCATTTTCCCAGTGCTGCTTGTATGCATGTGTGGGAAGGGAGGTGATGATTAAGGGAGGTCAAGGTAAAACCTGTTGCCTGAATCACTGACTGTTCTTTCCATAATGTGAAGTACTTAACATTGGTTCTCAGTTATGAACTCTAGTCCCAAGCACACAGCACTAATCCCAACATTCTACTACAGACTCACTTGTGTCATTGTCCTACTCACTGTCTGGAAGACAAAATTGTAATTCCTTAGAAGATCATAGTTATTAGGAGACCATAGTTATAGAATTTCATCCATACCCAACTTTTTAGCCTCTCATCTATTAACACCAATCTTTCCGCTTTAACAAGAGAGAACCACCAGGAACTGCTCATTTTTGTTTAAAATCATGTTCTCATTCATTCAACAAATGTATATCATCTCTTATGCATCCAAGCACTCTTCTAGGCATTAAGGGTGTATAGATAAATTAGATATATTTCCTTTCAACACAGAGCTAACAGTCTAATAAATAAGATACTTTTGTCTTGGTAAAATTCTGTCCCTGCTTCTTGAATATGTGTCTCTTCCATCACAGCTTAAATATTACCTCCACTGTGCAGCTTTTCTTCAGATAGGGCAAAGGCTGTTTGGCTCTGTAGTTTGTATTTATTATTTGATGAAATCTTCTGTTACTTGATTATCTCCCCACCTAATCTGAGGTCTCATTGGCAGGAACTGTGTTCAATCCACCTTTGAATCTGCAACATCTGGCACGTTATGTGTGCTTTAAAAATGCATATGCTGAAATGCTTCAACATTATTGTCTTTCATTTAATTCTCTCTTTATTTCTTACTTTTGTATTGAATAATTTCTCAGAGGTTACATAACAGTCAGAGACTTGGCAAGCCAAGTTTAGTTCGGAACAGTTACACAATCAAAATACGCTTTAAAAAAGTCTGTTCCAAGTAGCATTGGTTGAATATTTCTTTCTGCATCTAAACAGTGAAGTCATTCCTGTCTTTTGGGCAAAAGGTGGAGTACATAGCTCCCCGAATTATTCTCAAAATTAAGGATAAGCAGCTGCTATCATTTTTAAAACATCAACTATTTTGACCATCAGAGGCTCATTTCAATGCATACAAAAATAAAGCTAAATATAGTTAACACAGACTTGCATGTTGCTAAGTTATAATCACTGAGTCACTGATTAAGGGTGGCTTACATCTGGGATTTGTCTTGAAAACAAGATTTTTCACCATCAAAATGGTTATTTTCTTTTCTTTAGTATTTGATAAAAACTAAAAGTAATTTAAGATTTCAAATTGCAATGTGTGACACTGAATATTAGCAGTTGAACTTTATTAATCTACTTTATTAGCGGGACTCAAATAAGTAGTTATGTAGTCAATTAGATCCCCAGATAACCTCAGAATTTATGAGATACAAAAACATCAGAATGTCCCAAGCATCTGAAAGTAGCATCAAAGGAATGAGGGTCCCAGCCTCCCAAAAGTGTCTGGCATCTTGTATGGGGGTTGTACAAACAGCAGGCCGGATGGGACCACAAGGAGGAAATCTTATGATAAGGGAGTAGACATCTGTGTATAAAATCTACCAAGTACGAATACAAAGATGGCCAAGTCAAAAGATGACAGCATGGCTGGATTATGACAAAAAGCCAAGTATCTACACGTACCCCAACCCCTCTTTTCTCTGCATGCCTCCTGGTTCTCAGATGCAATTCCAGAAAAATGTCAGGAAATGAATCCTGAAATGAATTAGATTTATTTTTACCACATGGTGCAATGGGCTTGAAGTATACATCAAGTTGACTTAGAGGGGGAAAAAAAATTACATTTCTTGAGTTTGGAAGCTGTTGTGCAAATATGTTGCACAATATTCCTGTGCATTCATGTGTCTTTCTGAAGGATATATTTCTAGAGGTGAAATGCTGGATCAAAAGATACACATCTTTCACATTTTGGTAGATACTACCAAATCAACTTCTAAAATTACAAGCATTTTTTTTCTGCTAATGATGTATAAGAGTGTCCTTTGTCTGATGCCCTTGCCAATATTTATTAATAGCTTCTAAAGATTCATTTACTTAAAATATCTTCTTTGGTTTCTTTCCACAGAAATATCTCTTTTGGTTTGCTTCCAGAAAAGCCTAGCCCAAAGATAATTGCATTTAGCTCAATTTCATTCAAATCCAATGTCATTAATTCATTTTTATCATCTATTTCCTTTGCTTTGAGGACATGTAGAGGTGGAGGACAGGAGGGTAACATTCACAAGGTGGTTACTTTGAATCAAGCACTTTATAAACAGTATTTCTCATCCTAATGACATTATTTCAGTGATTTTCAAAGTGTGAGATCTAGAAATGCAGCATCAGCATCACTTGGGACCTTTGTGGAAATGCATATTCTCAGGCCTTGCCCCGGACCTACTGAATCAGAATCTCTGTGGAGGGCCCAACACTCTGTTTTCTCTTTTTCAAGCCCTCCAGGTAATGCTAAGGTACCCTACATTTTGAGAACCACTGCATATGCCCATTTCATAGGGGAGGAACCAAAGGACTAAGTTGCTTGTTCAAGGTCATCAGCCATGACTTCAAAGTCAGCACTGTGCTTCCTCCATGAGTGGAGATAAATGTTAATAGGATTCAAGGTATGAGATGTGCTGTTGGGGAGAAAATATGATAAAGTAAGACAGAGAAGGACTCAGAAAATCCAGCAGTAGCAGAAGCCTGTGGATAATCATTATGGCCAGGTGATTACCAGCAGAGTAAGCAGGGTTCCAAAACTAGGAGAGGGAGACAGACTTTCGCAATATATCCACTGGGGCTGAAATTGACCCTGTATCTATGATTTCTTTTATTCTCACAAAATATGCTGGAAAGGTGGAGAATAGCTAGTACACAAAGCGTAAGCCCATTACTTATGGGTTAGGATTCTTATGGTCTTGAAAATATGGCAAAAGAATGCAAAAGCTGGACGAAGACAAATTTATCTTGTGCTCAAATTAGAGCGTCTTTGTCAGAGATGATTATTAGTCCCTGAAATGTTTTTGTTTTTTTAAGAAGCAGAAAACATTGCAAGTTGTGGTAAAAAGTTTGGGTCACAGAAGAATATGAAAACTAGAAAGTAAAGGGCTTTCATTTTATCAGAGGAGAGAGTTTTTTTTTCTTTTTCCCCCAGATAATTACAATACCTTTAATCAAGATAATAAGTTAATAGTACAAGTTCTTTTAAAGGAGGATATTATGGATTTTTTATTAAAAATTTTTAATTTTGTATTGGGGTATAGCCAATTAACAATGTCATGATAGTTTCAGGTGAATGGTAAAGGGTCTCAGCCATACATCTACATGTATCCATTCTCCCCCAAACTCCCTGCCATCCAGTCTGGTACATAACATTGAACAGTTACATGCTATACAATTGGTTGTTGTTGGTTATCCATTTAAATAAAGCAATGTGCACCTAACCTTCCCAAAGTCCTTAATTATCCCTTCTGTAGCTGGCAATCATAAGTACATTTTCTAAGTCTGTGAGTCCCTTTGTTTTGTAAGTAAGTTCATTTATATCATTTCTTTTTAGATTCTGCATAGAAGGGATGTCATACAATATTTCTCCTTATCTGGCAGAGGAGAGAGTTTAATGTTACTCATTGTTAAGTAAAAGAAAATAAGTTCTCTGAGACATTTTCCCTAGCTCTCCTTGTCTGCTCACATAAAAATTTAACTTGAGCTATATATGGGGAATAACTGGCCACTAGTCATTTAATCAGGAATGTAACCTTGGGAAAGGAGTCTATTGGATAGAGTCTTAATTTCAAGAGCCCTTTGAATCTGAAAGTAGGGTAAATACAACTTTGGCTTCCTATGATGTACCCTAGTGTCCATATCAAGATCTCTTGGGTTCATCTCCAAGAATAGCAGTGTTTTTCTTCCTCAAATCATAAAATAACTAGAAAAAACTTTGATCAACTTGAGAGGAGGAAATGTGGGCAGCAGGGCATTGTAAGTGATTCTCAAACAAAAGCGTGCATCAGAATCCTCTGGAAGGCTTGTTAAATACAAGTTGCTGTGCTGGACTCCCAGAGTTTCTGATTCTTTAGATGGGGGTGATACCCAAGAATTTGACTTACAAAGTAAGTTGCTTGGTGAGGTTGATACTGAGAACCACTGGTGTAGGGAAAAGAGTCTAGATTTGGGAATAAGATCACCTGTGTCCCTCGTTAAGTTGTAGCATCTAATTGCCAAAGTCCCTTGGACAAATCACCGAATGCTCCTGATTTGAGACTTCTTTTTTATAAATTCCATGGAGAAGGAAATGACAACCCACTCCAGTATTCTTACCTGGAGAATTCCATGGACAGAGGAGCCTAGTGGGCTGTAGTTCATACAGAGTTCACAAAGAGTCGGACATGACTGAGTGATTTTCACTTTTTACAAATTAGGCATAATAGTAATAATACCAAGTTAATGAACTTGTCCAGAATTATTGGGAGCACCAAATTCAGTGATGCAAGAAAATGTTTGTGAATACTGGTTAATAATTCATGTGTATTGGTTGACTTTATGTGTCCACTTGACCGGATTAAGCGATGTCTTCAGTCCCTTTTTGACTGGACAAAAGGCATAAGAAGGGCAAATTCTCTCTCCTTCTTCTTGAGTTAGGATATCCATATTCTCCTGTTCTTGGACATCACAGCTCCTGGTTCTGAGGCCTTCAAAAACAAATTGTACTATATCATCAGCTTTCCTGGTTCTCCAGTTTGCAGATGGCAGACTGCGGGACTTCTCGGGCTCCACGGCCACATGAGTCAATTCTTATAATAGATCTCTTTATGTATCTTTATATATCCTATTGGTTTTGTGTCTTTGGTGAACCCTGACAGAAATAGTATTTCTTCCTCTTTATTTTTACAGCTCAAAACAAAAACTCCTCCATCCACAAATTTATCTCCAGATGGCTCTCCTTTGTTTTTCTCAGTGCTGAATTAAGCCAAAGTAGGTGAGCAGTCTATCAGAATGGTAAATTGGAAATTCTATTAGATGATATTGGTGGCCTACCCAATAGCCACCTCTTTTCTCTTTTTTGTCTTAGCAGAACATTAATTTTCTTCAAGGGTGGAATAGGTTTGTGCTCAAGGAAGAAGAGTCCATTCCCTAGCCCAGGGATGTCAATTGATCTAATCTGATCATAGCAACCTTGACTTTTTCTCATGATTTCTCGTTATTCTCTTGAATAACACTAAGAGGGTCAAATTCACACATTCAGTATTTATTTATTCACTGCTAAACACTGATATTGATGCCAGAAAATAAAGATGAATAAGAATGAAAGGCCTAGGACTTCCCTGGTCATTCAGTGGTTGAGACTCTGCGTTCCCAGTGCAGAGGTTGGGTTCCATGGATGGGTTCCATCTCTAGTTGGGGAAGTAAGATCCTACATGCTGTGCGGTGCCTGCCAAAACAAACAAACACACAAAAAAGAATGGGAGGCCTACTTTGAACAATTAATAACATAAATCATTTCTGCCATAAAATAAATGTACTGTATGTAGTAAGGCTATGTAATTGGAATTCAAAATTGTTCTGGGGGAAGCAAAAGGAAAGTTTCTGTAAGTTATGCTTTAAGAATTAAGAATGATAGGAGCAAAAATAGGGGACTGGAATGCAAAAGTAGGAAGTCAAGAAACACCTGGGGTAACAGGCAAATTTGGCCTTGGAATACGGAATGAAGCAGGGCAAAGACTAATAGAGTTTTACCAAGAGAATGCACTGGTCATACCAAAAACCCTCTTCCAACAACACAAGAGAAGACTCTACACATGGACATCACCAGATAGTCAACACCGAAATCAGATTGATTATATTCTTTGCGGCCAAAGATGGAGAAGCTCAATAGAGCCAGCAAAAACAAGACCGGGAGCCTGACTGTGGCTCAGATCATGAACTCTTTATTGCCAAATTCAGACTCAAATTGAAGAAAGTAGGAAAAACCACTAGACCATTCAGGTATGACCTAAATCAAACCCCTTATGATTATACAGTGGAACTGAGAAATAGACTTAAGGGACTAGATCTGATAGATAGAGTGCCTGATGAACTATGGACAGACGTTCATGACATTGTACAGGAGACAGGGATCAAGATCATCCTCATGGAAAAGAAACACAGAAAAGCAAAATGGCTGTCTGGGGAGGGCTTACAAATGGCTGTGAAAAGAAGAGAAGTGAAAAGCAAAGGAGAAAAGGAAAGATAGAAGCATCTAAATGCAGAGTTCCAAAGAATAGCAAGAAGAGATAAGAAAGCCTTCTTCAGCGATCAATACAAAGAAATAGAGGAAAACAACATAATGGGAAAGACTAGAGATCTCTTCAAGAAAATTAGAGATACCAAGGGAACATTTCATGCAAAGATGGGCTTGATAAAGGACAAAAATGGTATGGACCTAACAGAAGCAGAAGATATTAAGAAGAGGTGGCAAGAATAGATGGAAGAGCTGTACAAAAAAGATTTTCATGATTTTCATGATGGTGTGATCAGTCACCTAGAGCCAGACATCCTGGAATGTGAAGTCAAGTGGGCCTTAGAAAGCATCACTATGAACAAAGCTAGCGGAGGGGATGGAATTCCAGTGGACCTGTTTCAAACCCTTAAAGATGATGCTGTGAAAGTGCTGCACTCAATATGCCAGCAAATTTGGAAAACTCAGCAGTGGCCACAGGACTGTAAAAGGTCAGTTTTCATTCCAATTCCAAAGAAAACCAATGCCAAAGAATGTGCAAACTACCTACATAATTGCACTCATCTCACACGCTAGTAAAGCAATGCTCAAAATTCTCCAAGCCAGGCTTCAGCAATATATGAACCGTGAACTTCCAGATGTGCAAGCTGGTTTTAGAAAAGGCAGAGGAACCAGAGATCAAATAGCCAACATCCTCTGGATCACGGAAAAAGCAAGAGAGTTCCAGAAAAACATCTATATCTGCTTTATTGACTATGCCAAAGCCTTTGACTGTGTGGATCACAATAAACTGTGGAAAATTCTGAAAGAGATGGGAATACCAGACCACCTGACCTGCCTCTTGAGAAATCTATATGCAGGTCAGGAAGCAAGAGTTAGAACTGGACATGGAACAACAGACTGGTTCCAAATAGGAAAAGGAGTACGTCAAGGCTGTATATTGTCACCCTGCTTATTTAATTTCTCTGCAGAGTACATCATGAGAAATGCTGGGCTGGAAGAAGCACAAGCTGAAATCAAGATTGACGAGAAATATCAATAACCTCACATATGCAGATGACACCACCCTTATGGCAGAAAGTGAAGAGGAACTAAAAAGCCTCTTGATGAAAGTGAAAGAGGAGAGTGAAAAAGTTGGCTTAAAGCTCAACATCCAGAAAACGAAGATCATGGCATCTGGTCCCATCACTTCATGGGAAATAGATGGGGAAACAGTGGAAACAGTGTCAGACTTTATATTTGGGGGTTCCAAAATCACTGCAGATGGTGATTACAGCCATGAAATTAAAAGACGCTTACTCCTTGGAAGGAAAGTTATGACCAACCTAGATAGCATATTGAAAAGCAGAGACATTACTTTGCCAACAAAGGTCCGTCTAGTCAAGGCTATTGTTTTCCCGGTGATCATGTATGGATGTGGGAGTTGGACTATGAAGGCTGAGCACCGAAGAATTGATGCTTTTGAACTGTAGTGTTGGAGAAGACTCTTGAGAGTCCCTTGGATTGCAAGGAGATCCAACCAGTCCATCCTAAAGGAGATCAGTCCTGGGTATTCATTTGAAGGACTGATGCTAACATTGAATCTCCAGAACTTTGGCCACCTCATGCGAAGAGTTGACTCATTGGAAAAGACTCTGATGCTGGGAGGGATTAGGGGCAGGAGGAGAAGGGCAACAGAGGATGAGATGGCTGGATGGCATCACTGACTCGATGGACATGAGTTTGAGTGAATTCCGGGAGTTGGTGATGGACAGGGAGGCCTGGTGTGCTGCAGTTCATGGGGTCGCAAAGATTTGGAACAACTGAGCGATTGAACTGAACTGAGTGAACTGAGGAGCAAAAACATTTCAAAGTTCTATGGAGGCTATGTTATGAAAAACTAATCTTTGAAATACACAGATTGGAGATATCAAATGGGATCAGATTATAGAAAGTGTGGTGCGTTATGTTGGGAGTATGAAACTTCAGCCAAAGGGAAACATGGCAAGTCTCTGAGGGATTTAAGCTTACTCATAAAAGCAGTTTTGCATTGAGAAAAAATTACTCTGGCTTCCCATGAAGAATGAACTTAAAGGGTACCAAGTGGGCATGGTTGAAGCTCATTAACAGACACCACAAAAAGAGATGGTCAGAGGTTGGACTAGAGTTGCTCAGTCTGATATGGGAGGCATTAGCCACTGAGCACATGTGAAATGTGATTTGTCCAAATGACAGTGTGCTGTAAGTATAAAGTTCACATCAGATTCCAAAGAACTAGTAATGAAAAAAAAAAAAAGAATGTAAATACTGCATTAATAATATTTTATATTCATTATATGTTAAAATGGTAATACTTTGGATACATTGAGTTCATATATCTTATTAAATTTAATTTCATCAATTTCTTTTTGCCTTTTTTAACTAAAAAATATAAAATTATATGGGTGACTTACATGTATGGATTATGTTATATTTCATCAGACAGTGTTCATTGTGTTGACAATGGAGATGGAAAGAAGTAGACATATTTGAAAAGTGTTTAAGAGACTAGATTCAGTGATTTGATAATTTATTGTGAAAGAGGATTATTAAGAATCATATCTCTGATTATGGAATAATTAGATGGGTATATCATTTCTTGAGGCATGAAATGAGGAACTGAACTGAGGAGAATATGAAAGATGATGCGTTACATTCAGTCACACTGAGTTTAGTATTCTCCCTCACAGATGTCTGAGCCAGAAATATGAATTTAGGAGTTGGTAAATAAAGCTATGGGAGTGGTTGCATGTAAGAGGAAACTAACAATTTAAAGAAAAGACTGAGAAGCATCTCCCAGAGAAGTAAAAAGCAAAGTAGGAGAACGTGTTATCTGAAGAAAAGGAGGGAGGTGTTGAGACAGAAATCACAAAACTATTGAGACAGAAATCACAAAACTATTGAGACAGAAATCACAAAATGTTGATAGTTCCTGAAATTCAGTGATGGACACATGGTAGCTTATTATTCTCTCTCAAGTTTGGTATAAAATAAAAGGTACTGATGAACCTATTTGCAGGGCAGAGACACAGATGTAGGGGATGAACTTGAGGAGTGGGAAGGAGAGGGTGGGACAAATTGAGAGACTAGTATTCACATGCATACACTCAGTTCAGTTCAGTCACTCAGTCGTGTCCGACTCTTTGCGACCCCATGAATCGCAGCACACCAGGCCTCCCTGTCCATCACCAACTCCCAGAGTTCACTCAGACTCACATCCATCGAGTCAGTGATGCCATCCAGCCATCTCATCCTCTGTTGTCCCCTTCTCCTCCTGCCCCCAATTCCTCCCAGCATCAGAGTCTTTTCCAATGAGTCAACTCTTCGCATGAGGTGGCCAAAGTACTGGAGTTTCAGCTTTAGCATCATTCCTTCCAAAGAAATCCCAGGGTGGATCTCCTTCAGAATGGACTGGTTGGATCTCCTTGCAGTCCAAGGGACTCTCAAGAGTCTTCTCCAATACCACATTTCAAAACCATCAATTCTTCTGCGCTCAGCCTTCTTCACAGTCTTACCATGTGTAAAACAGATAGCTAGTGAGAAGCTACTTTGTAGCACGAGGAGCTAAGCTCTGTGCTCTGTGATGTCCTAGTGCTGGGAGCCAGCGTGAGGAACTCTGCCCATGGCAAAAGTCATGAGGAAGGAGGCTTGGCATACACAAAGGCGTGATCAAGCCTCAGGAAACCCCCTGTTCCCAAGCATCTACCCCAAAACCAGAGTCTGTTTTATGCTCACACCTACACCTCTGACTTTACAGGGAGGTCTCCCCGATAACCGTTTCTCTTGGAGAAGGAGTAAACGTGCAACTCCA
Organism: Capra hircus; assembly: GCF_001704415.2. NCBI lineage: Eukaryota > Metazoa > Chordata > Mammalia > Artiodactyla > Bovidae > Capra > Capra hircus. The sequence goes on from NC_030808.1 coordinate 99,125,740, forward strand.
AGGCAATAAAAATTCCTGGGCATGACAAGAGTGTTTCAGCTTATGGACTCTTCTGAAGGTTATCTAGCCCACCTGTATAGGTTCATCCGGCCACATGTGATTGTTTCCAGCTTCCCAATCTGAGAGGCACGAGATGTTTTAGACTTACTAAAGACAAATTATTTTGGGGAGTTGGAAATTAGTAGTAATAGTGGGTTGGTTAGGAATTATATTGGTGAAGGGTTTTTCATTTGTTATGCCAATAATTGCTGCTAATTCCCTACCCTGGGTGTGACAAGGGTGTTTCAGGTCAAACCTCTCTGCTGACAGACTAGCTTGTGTGACAGGATTATCCATACTCATGATTGTTTACTACCTCTCAACCATAAACAGCACAGAGAGTTTTGGAGTATTTTGAGAGTCTTAATTAGCATAGGGCTTTTCTCATTGTTGAGTCAATGATTGCTGCCAGGCCTCCATATCCTTAGGCACCTGGGAATATATTAATCAATATATTTGGAATATAGAAAAGGAAATATAGTAGTTTTTAAGGTTAGCAATACTAGACTTTTTGAGTTAATGAATTTTCTCTTTTGTAATAGATCACTGTACTTTGTTATAAACACTATGTCCTTGCTATGTAAAAATGTAACTCTATCACTATCTTAAGACTAAATAGATCTTAAGGGGAGCATTGGTGAAAGGATTTTCATTTGTTGGGCTGATGTTTGCTGCTAAATCTCCATGTTCCCTGCCCTTATAATGAATATAACTAACATATAGGAGAAATAAGTATTAACCTTTAAGCATATAGGAGAAATAAGCATTAACCTTTAAGATTAATCATGTTAACCTTGGGTTAAATAAATTCCTTTCTTGATTGTAACTCACTACACCCTCACCCTATAGGAATGTAACTTTATTTGGAGGGTGGTGCCTGGTTTAAGAAAAAACATCCTTGGAAGAAATAAGTTTTTTGGTTATCAGGAAGAAAGGATCATAAAATGTCAGCAGGTCTCACTCATGGCCAGAAGATGATGTAAAATCCCTAAGACCTTTTTATGTGAAGCACCTGATTTTGATAAAGGTCAGGACTGCTGATCCCCGCATGACTCTGTATTCATCCCTATGTGTAACAAAAGGTATATAAGCAAACCCCAAAATAAAGAAATCGAATCAGTTTCTGAAAAGACTGATACCCCCATGTTGTTCTTTCTTGCTCCCCATTTTTCTGGCTGAATTCCCATCTGGAGCATGGATGCTATTCCACGTAAACCAAGTTATTCAGCCTCTTTTTCTCCATTAATTTTCCTACTACATTATCCGTTTCTAATCTCTCTATATATCTGTAGTTAAATATGTATTTTTCCAAGGACGCCGACGCCGTCCCCACCTTCGAATCACCCTGGATCCACTGGGGCTGGACCCCGGCAGGGTGGGGTCGAGCAGGTGGGAGGGAAGTTCAGGAGGGAGGAGATACCTGTATACATATAGCACAGCAGAATCCCACACAACATTGTAAGGAATTATACTCCAATTACAAAAATTTCTAATACAGCAAAATTAACTTTTCTAGAAACCTAGAGGGCAATGGCACCCCACTCCAGTACTCTTGCCTGGAAAATCCCATGGACGGAGGAGCCTGGAAGGCTGCAGTCCATGGGGTCGCTGAGGTTTGGACACGACTGAGCGACTTCACTTTCACTTTTTATGCATTGGAGAAGGAAATGGTAACCCACTCCACTGTTCTTGCCTGGAGAATCTCAAGGACGGGGGAGCCTGCTGGGCTGCTTCTCTGGGGTCGCACAGAGTCGGACACGACTGAAGTGACTTAGCAGCAGCAGCAGAAACCTAGAAAGATAGGGTCTGAAATGTATTCTTTGGAGCAGATTCAGCCTAATCATCCATAAATTTTTATCAGTTAAATTGTACACATTGCTTCCCTGGTGGTTCAGGTGGTAAAGAAGAATCCGCCTGCAATGCGAGAGACCCAGGTTCAATTTCTGAGTCAGGAAGATCTCCTGGAGAAAGGAATGGCTACTCACGCCAGTATTCTTGCCTGGAGAACTCCATGGACAGAGGAGCCTGGCAGGCTGCAGTCCATGGCGCCACGAAGAGTCGGACGTGATTGAGCGACTAACACATACACACAGTACGATTAATGAAAAACCAAACAGTTATAGATTTTAAGGCTTAGGGACGCTTGTCCAATGAAGAAATACGTTATGTGCATTCTCTCTTCCATGGTCATAGCAGTGTATTCCATGTAATTTGAGAAGAGGTAATGTGTGAGTGCAGTCCAAGGGACTCTCCAGAGTCTTCTCCAGCACCACAGTTCAAGAGCATCAATTCTTCGGTGCTCGGCCTTCTCCACAGTCCAACTCTCACATCCATACATGACCACTGGAAAAACCGTAGCCTTGACTAGACGGACCTTAGTCGGCAAAGTAATACCAGTCCATTCTGAAGGAGATCAGCCCTGGGATTTCTTTGGAAAGAATGATGCTAAAGCTGAAACTCCAGTACTTTGGCCACCTCATGAGAAGAGCTGACTCATTGGAAAAGACTCTGATGCTGGGAGGGATTGGGGGCAGGAGGAGAAGGGGACGACAGAGGATGAGATGGCTGGATGGCATCACTGACTCGATGAACGCGAGTCTGAGTGAACTCCGGGGGTTGGTGATGGACAGGGAGGCCTGACATGCTGCGATTCATGGGGTCGCAAAGAGTTGGACACGATTGGGTGACTGAACTGAACTGAACTGAATGTATGAGTGCAAATACTCCTTGTATGTGGGCTGGGCGAGAAAGCGGATAAGAATAAGAACGTTCAGATCATGTCCTGTGAATGTTCATTCTGTCCACTGACCCAAAGGAGAAACAAATCACAGAGATGTAAAACTTAGATAATCTCTTAAATGATAATATACGGTAGCTTAGGTAAGTAAAGTCGCTCAGTCGTGTCCGACTCTTTGCGACCCCATGGGCTGTGTCCTCCGTCCATGGGATTTTCCAGGCAAGAGTGCTGGAGTGGATTGCCATTTCCTTCTTCTCCAGGGGATCTTCCCGACCCAGGAATCCAACCCGGGTCTCCTGCATTGCGGGCAGACGCGTTACCGTCTGAGCCACCAGGGAAGCCATACAGTAGCCTAAGTCAAGGCTAATATATTCCAGCTTTGTGATTTCCTGTTACTAACCTTTAAGCCAGTATTGTCTATCTTTGTGCTTGGTATATTTTAATTATTTTCATTATGAGTTCAAATTCCTAGGATTTTGAGTATAATGGTTCTAAGTGTCAGTAACCAATAGATCGTGTTTCAATACTTTTTTCTTCTCTAGGCATGAGTAAGACTAGAATTCTAAGATCAGTAAAAGTAAGAAAAACCAATAATTTAAGTTATATAGATGCATTAAAAATTTTACAACAATGAGTTTGTGTTAAAAAAATTTTTTTTCAGCCAGTTTTTTTAACTTTAAATTTATTTGTTTTAATTGGAGGCGAATTATTTTACACTATTGTATTGGTTTTGTCATACACAAACTTATTCTTAAAGTTCTTTCAAAACTGTATTAGAAATATATCTTTTTGTGGACTGATATTTTGTCTGAATATGAGAAGAAATTCAGAATTCACAAACAGGAAATATAAAAATTAAGTATTGAAAAAAGTTTAATTTGCAGGTTAAGTCTGAATTATTCAATGAATGCTTTTGAAACAGTTGATCAATTATTTGTAATAATCTATAATAAAACAGATCCTAGCACCATATGTCCAAATATGCTAGAATAAACTCCATATGGGTTGAATATCAAAATGAAACAGAAATGGTAACAATTACATAAGTGATCTTATATATATATACATATATATGCAAAAAACATAAAGAGAAGTATTGATAGATATAACTTTACAAAATATGGGACATTAAAAACTCTGTAAACCTAAAGAAAAGGCAAAACATAACATGGAGGAAATATTTACAACATATGAGAAAATATTAATGTATTTAATACCAAAATCTTACAGAACTACTAAAAAACAGATAAATGTCTAGTTAAGATACAGACAAAGATGTGAAATACTTTCCAAAAGAGTAAAATTCCACTTTATGTAACTATTGGAGATTTTTAAAAAATAATAGATGCTACTCTGAGAGCATGGGCTGTCACATGGTCTATTGATATAACTTAATATAATCTTTTTGGAAAGCAATTTTAAAACATGATTAATCCCATAAATTTTACTTATAAGACCATATTCAAGGATATTATCACAGTTATAAATAAAAAATATACATCCAAGAATATTCATTAAAACATTATTTAAAATTATGAAAATTAAAACAGCCTACATTTTCAGGCAGGGAGGATTGATTAAATAAAGCATGTTATAGACATATAATGAAATGCCATTCAGGAAAGATGTAAGAATAAGTATTTAATATTCTTAAAATACATTTATAACATAACTTTATAAATGGTAATGAAAAACATGGTGTCATTTCCCATACATATGACTACAGAATACAGTAGCAGTGGTTATTTCTAGATGGTAGACTTATTGTGGTAGCATAATGAAAATTCGTTTTTCCTTTGGCTTGTCAGAAAGTTTTTAAATGTTCTCTTCTATCTTAAATTATAAAATTATGACATAGTCAAACCTACAGAAAAGTGTGGAGTATAACATAATAACCATCCCAGAACTGGAAACTCAAAGTGCCGAGTCTTAACTGTTTTACTATGTCAACTTTATTCCTTCCCTTCCTTTCCCTCCTTCTTTCAGGTTATTTTTCAGAATTAATTAATACTTGCACTTCAAACCATAAGGAAATAAGAGGATTAAACAACTTAAAAATTTAAATTATAGGAAACAACCACTTCTTGACATTGGACTACAGACAGCACTGGGATGCTTGAGGAAAGGCAGATGAGCCCTAAAATCACTTCTACTTGCTGGTAACTGTTGGACTGTAGGACACATACATTTGATATCTTCCTCCCTTGGATACCCTTGTTTGATCTCTCTTATCTTTTTGATCAAAACAGGGTTTTATATTTTTACTATGTACATCCATTTAGTACTGTATGGTACTGTTTTGTGTGGCTTAAAATTTTATAGAAATTTTGTTCAATGCTATGTTTTTGAGATTTTTTTTCATATTCCTCCATGATATATAGTGTTAAATTGTATGAATCTGAAATAATCTATTCATCCATTCCTGTTTTGATAGACCCAGTTCATATTTTATACAAATAAATAGATATTATCTTTTAAAAATCACAAAAGTATTGAGATTATTGAGCACTACTAAAAAATATTACATAATGAAATTCAAATAATACATTGGCTATGATATCTTGCAGGGATTATCTGATTTTGCCACTAAAATGCAAATATTCCTGTATAAATTCCACTTATATAAAGGTAAATTCTGTTTAAACTTATAATGACTTATGATTTTTTCGTTTAAAAATTTTAAAAACCATTTACTCTCTGAAATACTAAAAAGAATGTAGAAGGAAAAAGCTATTTTAACTTCTTTGTAATGGAAGCTTCCTAGGCAGTCACACATCCAGCAGAAGGAGACAGTTTTAGCCTTTTTTAAAGGTCAACTGAATTTTAATGTACAATTTACCATCAAGTTGACATAAAGCTACCTATTTTTCTGAACCTAAGGGTAGGACTAATTCTCACTCCTTTCTTCTTGAGGCCTGGCTTATAATAGATGGCCAGTAAATATTCGTTAAATAAGTTGATACTGAATCTATTGATTTTGGGCTTTGAGAAAATGTCTGGGAGAGGGCATATTGTCATCAAAACTTGGAAATTTCAGAAACACTTGGGTATTTTATAAAAAGTAGTGTGGGCAGAATCTGTCTTTTAAATTGATATTTTCCCAGAAAGTCTGAGACATGAGTTTGGTAGATTACAACAGATTCTTGTATGCTTTGCTGTCTCTTGCATTCAATATCTGCTAAATGACATTAGAGCTTCAATAAAGAAGTATCAGATGGCACTATTTTAGAATAGAAATCAGCTCCCATTTAGGGAAATATGGATATAATTTACATAAATATTATTATTATATTCTACATAGATTTTTTTTAGAAATTTCAAAAAATTGATGTTTTATTAATTCTTTTAAAATATTAGAGTTTCAGTTTTATCATTGATAATTTCCTTACATTTATTCTTATTTTCTTCAGGACACACTCAGATATCTCAGCCATGTTCTCAACAGATAACACACATTTCCCCTCTCTGAACTACCTTATATTTTATTTTCTGTCAACATAGTGATTGTAATGTACAAGTAATTTTTGAAAGATAATCTTGAAACTGATATCTAACTAATTATGTGGATGGAACCACTCCTTCAAACGTGTTGGAGAAAATTTGCCACAGATAAATTTGTGATGACAAAGCACTATGATTTATGCATTTAATTTTCATTCATTCATTTGCTCAACAGCATCTTTGAATGTCTAAAATGTGGCAAGTTGTTTAATAACTATATCAACTATACTTGGATTCTGTGGTTCCACAACCAATAAGCAGTTGGTGCAATGATTCAGAATGCTGGCTCTGAAGAAAGAAGCCCCATGACTGACATTTTAGCTGTGTGATCCTGAGCACAGTACACAATGCTTCGGGCATCAGTTTCCTTATTAATAAATGGAAATGAAAGTAGCGCCCAGGAGTAAGAGGATGATATGGTGCAATATATAAAGCACAGTGGCCAGCACAGAGCGTGCAAGTGTCAACACAGCGGTGAAGTTGATATAATGGTTAAGTCCAGCAAGAACTGCACTTGTTTGGGTCTCTGTTTCTTCAACTATAAAATGCAGAGTTGAACCAGGTTCTCTTTAAGTGCAAATAATTGATTATATGGGGGCCATGGGCAGGGAAGAACTACTAGCAGAAAACATTTGTACTTCCATTCCCTTAGAATAAATTAGGCATCCCGGGAGGCCTTTAAGGGCTAGTTGGAAGTGCAAAACACACAAAGATAAAAATTCTGTTCCTGAGGTGTGCACAGGCTAAGTGTCCATAATGCTTACATTGCCACATCTGTGTCTCATGCCAAGACCTAGCTGTGGTCATACTTTCTTTAAAACAGTGAAATAAAAAGTGTTCTTGGTCAGGATCAAAGCTGAATAGTCATCATTAGAGGAACTCTGATTATATTCTTTTCATACTTGCAAAACTTTTAAGGTCTACCTTGTAAATATGCACAGTGTTAATGTCAGGTAAATTATTACTTGATAATTATATTTGCTAAATGTGTCATGATTTTAGAACTTAAACAATAGAACTATTTTTAAAAATCAATTTTAAAATATGTTTCAAAGGTCATATCCAGTGATCTATCATTTTCCTATACTTTTATTAAAAATCTATTTTTATCATTGCCACTTACAATATTTGGGGCAGATCATTTGTTTTAGGCTATTGCTTTTATTTGTTTTTGCTTGACATTTGGGGTTTGGGGATTTCATCATTTCTGTTTTGATTTTGAAACTTAAGAATTCAGAGCTGAGTTCTTATATTGATAGCTTGAACTCTGTCTCTTAGTGGAGAAAGGCACACAAAACTACTAATTTCCTGCGACTCTTTCCTCATCTGCTCTGTTATCACTTGGAGCTTCCCACTGCATGTTATATTTCCAAAGTATCTTAGCACTGTTTTAATTTGTGTTATGCCTGTGAAATGAGAATGCCATAAATACTCCCAAAGTAGGTTAGTTTATAAAAGATCAGTAAACATCTTGATTTTTAAGGGAAAATAAAGACCCAAACTAAAAATCAAAATAACAGGAAAATATGTTTAAATAAATGCAGCATGAAAATGAATCTAAAGGAAGTGTTTCTTATAGCAGAAGGCTAATAACAAATGCTATTTAAAAAATGCTTTAATAGGCTCCTTTTTAGACAATGTTTTTTAAATGCCTTACATTGTATGCAATAAAGCGCACAAATCTTAAGTTTGCATGACCTAATTTTAACAGATACCCACTCCTGAGCTTCCCTCTATCACATATCTCTTAAGGCTTTTAACTGCCTTAGTGGACATTTGTCTCTACCTCCTTCTGTAAGAGTGTAAGCTCTCTGAGGGTAAGGTCTGAGCCAAGTTCTCTGGCTTCTCTGTGACCTCACAGAGCTGGAAGGTGCTCAGTGAAAGATGAATAAATTGATAAGTGAATAAATATTCATGTATAGGATATCTTATTATCCTGCCTGGCTGCTTTTCTTGGTGGCTCGGGCCTGATAAGAGATGGGAGGGGAATAAGGGTTGTCAATACCTGTGGCAGCCTTGGCTTGAGGGTGCTGGAGGGTGATCTACCAGTCAGGTCTCTTCTTCAGCACAGTTTGAAGTTTCTGAGAAAGTTAATCGGGCAAAAGACGCAGTGTCCTGGGGCTGACGGGTTCAGGAAACGAAGAGCTATTTCAAACACTTGGCTCTTAGAATCAAAAGCAGAAGTGGTAAAAATCCTATCAATAGTTATTAGTTGACACAGTAGGCTTGTGCAAGGGGGCTGTACAAGCTGCCAGCATTTGAAAATCCTTCCTGAAAATAGTGTCCTGCATTGTTCAGCAGTTTCTTTTACCATCTGAGCCACCAGGAGAACTCTGTTCAGTTTCTAATGAAAGCAGTCTCATAATGATCAAACATTAATGTAAAATAAATATGTTGATTGGAGACCACATTGGTATCTGGAGTAAGTATACTTTGTAGTGTATTATTTTGACAAAATGTCAAGAAAAAGAAAAATGGAAAAAAGTGTAAAGGTATATAGCATGCTTATAAGAATAAATCAGTCATATGTATGCCTAGAAAAGTCACAGTAGGCAAACTGCTATAATAAACAAACTCAAATTTAGTGACTCAACTATACATATTTTAGCTTTTGCTCCTGCACAGGTCAAATGCATCTTCCTGGTCTCACGGCCCTTCTAGACATCTCTTCTACAAGTGGCAGCTCAGGAAACCAAGCTCCATCCCTCTTGGGGTTCTTCCAGCTCTGAAGGCCTGAGCCCCACTAGAGATATTCTGCACCCAGTCAACAGATAAGGGGAGAGAAAGAGTTGGTCAAAATTTAGTTACTTGACTGCACATAACTGGGGCAAGCTGGGATTTGCTGGGTTTGGAGTGTTAGGCAGGAAGCTAGCTACGAGCAAAGAGAGGTGACCCCACTGGCTAAACATTCAATGGCCACCTAATCCTACCAAGCTATTTACCAACCCCACCCCAGATATGCCCCCATCAGTATTCCAAAATAGGGGACTGGAAAAAAATCCCCCACTGACTGACTGGCAGGACTTTCCTTACTCTGGTATATGCATACACCTCACACTATCATGTACTTAGGTAATCTTTGGTGGCCATTGTACTCATTAAATGTTCATAAATATTCCATGAATGCATGCATCTAAGTATAACAGACTGAATTATGGGAAGGACATGCAGAGCCTCTTGTTACATAACCTGCAGCTGTCAATCAAGACTGTCAGTCAATGACCTCCTGGATTAGGCAAATAACCTTGCCTTAAAAACTCTGCACTCCAGCTCTCCGGGGCCATTGCCTCCCTTGGCCAGGCCCATCTCTCTCTTGAGGTGTTGTCTCTGTTCTCTCTTTCCTTATCTTCAATAAATTCTCTTACAGTGGATAAGACCTCAGATTCTTCTTTTCCTCCTTAACAAGAATGGAGGCCTATGGGAGGAGTAGTCTCCAGACCCTCCTCTGCTAACACCAGAGGAAAATAAAACAGTGGTGAAAAGTAGTCATTTTTTATCACAGAGCTAGTCATATCTTTTCCTATGAACTGTTGGCTTTGGGGATGTCTTTTGACCACCCTCAACTTCCACTCCCCCAAACCCTGGCCTCTGGCAGCAACCAATCTATTCTCTGTTTCTAAGAGTTCAATTTTTTTAGATTCCACATATAAGTGATATCATGTAGTATTTCAGTTAGCATAATGCCATCAAGGTCCATCCATGTTGTAGCAAATGACAGGATTTCCTGGATTTTTATGGCTAAATAATAATATATCACCTTTTCTTTATCCAGTCATCCATCCATGGGTACTTAAGGTTGTCTCCCTGTTTTGGCTATGGTAAATAATGCTACAGTGAATATGGGGGTGCAGATATCTCTTTGAGATAGTGATTTCATTTTCTTTGGATATATGCCCAGAAGTGGACTTGCTGAATCATGTAGTAGTTCTAATTTTAATTTTTTGAGGAATCTCCATATTGTTTCCCATTGTGGCTACACAAGTTTACATTCCTATGAAGGCACAACATTCCCTTTTCTCTATATCCTTGCCAATGCTTGTTACTTCTTGTCTTTTTGATGACAGCCATTCTAAAAGGTTTTGACTTGCATTTCCCTAGGGATTAGTAATGTTAAACATTTTTTTTTTCATGTACCTGTTGGCCATCTGAATATCTTCTCTGGAAAAATATCTACTTTGGTCCTCTGCTTATTTTATAATCAGATGGTTTGGGGTTTTTTGTTTTGTTTTCTTTTTTTGCTATTGAGGCTTTTTGTTTTGCCAATTGTTTTTAATTTTTAAAAATCTAATTCTCTGAAGAAAATATCTTCTGCTTGACAGTAGCTGATGTTTTCACTCTAAGAAAAGCCATAGACAACCTGGATGGAAGGGGAGTTGAGAGGAGAGTGGATCCACGTATTAATATATGTATGACTGAGTCTCTTTGTTCTTCACCTGAAACTGACAAAATTGTTAATGGGCTATGTGTGCTGTGCTTAATTACTCAGCATGTCTGACTTTTTCGACCCCATGGACTGTAGCCCACCAGGCTCCTTTGTCCATGGGATTCTCCAGGCAAGAATACTGGTGTGGGTTGTTATGCCCTTCTCCAGGGGATCTTCCCAACCCAGGGATTGAACTTCAATACCCTGTTTTGCAGGTGGATTCTTTACTGTCTATACTCCAATACAAAATAAAAAGTTAAAACAAAACACACACTTAAAGAGTGATAAAACATTTACATTCAACTTTGTAAATACAAATATTTAAAAGTTTTTTTAAGTCAAAAAAAGAAGTAATAGCAGGTGCTAGGTCATATCAAGGAAGATAGTTGGGGTTGCAGGATGGATATGGAAATAACTCAGACCTAGTTTAGGTTGCCTATACTTAGGTTTATCCCCTATATAGCAAAGAAGCTGTTCAAAAGATGCAAATGCCAGATGTGAGTAGGTGGGTACTGTACTCAATGGCTCCCTTATGGAGGTTGCCCAGGAATTGGTGGTTTTGGTGACATTTTTGGAAAGGGATTGCCCCAAAGTTGTAAGACCGTAAGAATGAACTTGTTCTTGTTTACTTCCAACTAGGTAATTGCTCAGAAACAGCTCATGTATCTGTTGTTGTTATTCAATTGCTACGTTGTGTCTGACTCTTTGCAACCCCAGGGGCACAGGACATCAAGCTTCCCTGTCCTTCAGTCACTCTCTCCCAGAGTTTGCTCAAACTCATGTCCATTAAGTCAGTGATGCTGTCTAACCATTTCATCCTTTCCCACCCTCTTCTTTTGCCTTCAGTCTTTCTGAGCATCAGGGTCTTGGCCAATGAGTCGGCTCTTCACATCAGGTGGCCAAAGTATTGGAGTTTCAGCTACAGCATCAGTCCTGCCAATGAATATTCAGAATTGATTTCCTTTAGGATTGACTAGTTTGATCTTTTTGTAGTCCAGAGGACTCTCAGGCGTCTTCTCCAGCATCACAGTTCGAAAGCATCAATTCTTCAGTGCTCAGCCTTCATTATGGACCAGGTGATGACTACTGGAAAAACCATAGGTTTGACTATACAGACCTTTGTTGACAAAATAATGTCTTTGCTTTTTAATATGCTGTCCATGGCTCTAAATCTACCGCTTAGGAACTTTTGTCACCTTGTAATGATATACAAGCTCTGACCACAGAGATCTTTCTGTGCCAGCACCGGAATAATCTTTGTTACATGACCCTGAATGTCAAGGCCAACGGGGATGTTTATGCCTGTGCTGGGGCTTTCCAAGCTGCTAGCTGCTGCTAAGTCGCTTCAGTCGTGTCCGACTCTGTGCGACCCCATAGACGGCAGCCCACCAGGCTCCGCCTTCCCTGGGATTCTCCAGGCAAGAGCACAAGGGAAGGTCTAACTGTGACTATTACAGAGGAGAACTTGTTTTTCTAACTTCAGAGACTAGGTTTGGGGATCAAAACATGCTTTACTAATAAGGAGAGAACTTCTAGCTGACAAGATAAGCTCCTAAGCTTTGCTGTATCTCTATTCTCCATTAATTTTTTTCACCTTTTCCTTTTTTACAGACCAGGAGATCAATGGACAAGCACTTTTTTTTTGTTTTTTTGCAGTAAGTTATGGGCAGAAGCAAGCAAATGTGGAATTCAGTATGGTTATGCAGCCACATGAGCATTGCTTCAGAGAACTTCTCTTTAGGAATATTTTCTATCTCCAAGTAAACAATCTCTTACATTTCTTTCACCTTGACAATGGTTTGACGACTTAAGTAAATTTATCAAACCAGAAAGAAAGCTGAAATGATGCATTTTGGCAGGTTTTTTTCATCATAGAGGAAAATAAATCCGCATATGTAGTGAACAAAAAGGAGTCATCTAAAGGTCTATGTTGCCTCCTGCTTCAGATTTATCTAGACTGGACCTCTTTACTCTGCCTCTTGGGGAACTCACTTTTTCATCTCTGCCCCAGCTGCACCCAATATGAACTCACCCCAACATCATCTGCTAATAGAGTTGCTTTCTTCAGCTGGATATCAAGAACCTTAAGAATCTGGCGGCTCTGTGTCTCATTCATCTTTGTAGCTCTCTGTAGCATGATAAATTAGTAATTAAGTGAATACATATGGAAAAAAATTCAGTAAAAGAAAAGTGATGACCAAAGTTACTGGTGGAAAGGCTTTCATATAACTGGTTATGAGTTGCTTTTATAGCTTTAAAAATTAAAGTATAATTATTTACAGTATTTTACTAGTTTCAGGTGTACAGAAGAATTTGTTTTTCAAAACGTATCTGATGAGACACTCCTTTTATTTATTTAGTTAGTTTTTATTTTTTTAGTTTTTTATTATTTTGAATAACTTGTTGAAAACTGATAAAATGATCAAAATAAAAATTTCTTGTTTATTTGACAAACAGGATTATATCATATGTGGGAAGAAACTTATAACATCTTCTTTCATGATATAAATAACACCAATTCTTAGAATCCCAGGTGTTAACTTTTTTCTCTTTACATTTTTCCACTTAAAGTGACTAGTAGATCTAAAATAGTGATTTTTTTTACTTTATGAAAGTGCTAATAAAGAAAGGCAACAAGCACTATTTTCATGATTCCCTTGTAATAAAATTAATGTTTATGCATAAGATACTTTTAATAAGACTAAAAATGATATTTTTCTATATGACACATTGTAGTATAAACTTTCTATAATGAATGGATTTTATATACTAACATTATTACTGGAGTATTACTCAGCCATCAAAAAGAATACATTTGAATCAGTTCTAATGAGGTGGATGAAACTGGAGCCAATTATACAGAGTGAAGTAAGCCAGAAAGAAAAACACCAATACAGTATACTAACACGTATATATGGAATTTAGAAAGATGGTAACAATAACCTTGTATGCGAGACAGCAAAAGAGACGCAGAGTTACAGAACAGACTTTTTGACTCTATGGGAGAGGGAGAGGGCAGGATGATTTGGGAGAATGGCATTGAAACATGTATAATATCATATAAGAAATGAATCACCAGTCTAGGTTCGAAGCAGGATACAGGATGCTTGGGGCTGGTGCACTGGGATAACCCAGTGGGATGGTATGGGGAGGGAGGTGGGAGGGGAGTTCAGGATTGGGAACTTATGTACACCCGTGGCGGATTCATGTTGATGTATGGCAAAACCAATACAGTATTGTAAAGGAGACACTCCTTTTAAAAATGGGACAACTTTTTAAAAAAATGCCCCCAAATCAATATATACAAAACAATCAGTTCCTTGTAAATACAGCATAAAACTGAATGTAGTATCATTTTACATGCTCAGAGCATTAAAAGGACTCTCTTTAATAAGTGACAGGTTGTTCTATCAGTAAAATAACTAACTAAACTCACTTTTCCCCATGAGTTTGTCACTATAGTTGAAACAGGTTCATAGATGCCCTTTTAATCTGTGTGCTTTGACTGTAGGATGTGAATCAGAAGATTTTCTACAGGGAAGTTAACAAGAATGAGTAGTTCATTTACGATTTTTGTCTCAAGTATATTATGAAGAGAGATTTTTTTTTCCCTTTTTTTTTTTTTTAAATGGCCCATACTGTGTTTTTCTCACAATTTTATCTCCATTCTGGCTGGCAATGGAGTCTTCCATAGACATCAAAAGCATCATAGAACTGGTGAGAGCTTTCAGTGGATCTTAAACTTGGAGTTTTTATTTCCTATCAGTCCAAAGTATATTATATTTGAAATCTGAATCAGGCTAGATAGAATTTTGTCATAAAAATGAAGATGATTTTATTTCAAAAGAATGAAAGATTCATATTCTATTCTATGAAAGTCGTCATTGAATAACAGAGGCTCATTCCAAGGTGTACTTTTTAGAGTTGTGTATAGATTTGAAAAGATAGATTGTAACATTACCGACTGCTTTGTGCCTATTGTGAGTTTTTTCTCACTTAACTTCTTTTAATGTTGAAATAAAAGCAGATACTACCCTTATTGGTTTATTAGGATTACAGTGACATCTTGTGGCATGTCATTTTCCCTTTTAAAACTTGCCCAGGTCGAAATTTAAGACTTTAGTTCTTGCTAAAGAGTTTTAGTTTTATTGATGGAATAGATATTAATGAAAAAACTCAGTAACTACTATTTGAAGTACAAGTCACATGAATAAAATGCAATCCAGTTTATTTGGTTCAAGTAAATATTTCCGGATAATTTCAATTAGAAAAATATTTTTTTTTTCGAAAATACCAAGATCTAGCATTCATTTAAAATTTTCTTCCATTGGCATCATTATGACATAGGAAATGCCCTAGAAATTGATCCATGCAAAGGCAATGAAATTAAAAATTAAAATTCCATTGCTAACGAACTATTGTGTGATTATAGCTTCTGTGAATTGTCAAGACCAGCTAATTTAAAACAGTTTTATTGGAAGAAAGGTTTTTACTGGAAGGAAAAAAATTTTCAGGACAAAATTTAACCTCTGCCATTTAATCTGATACTTATCAGCTTCCTCATGGACTGCCTCTAATTAGTATATAGAGTATGTAAGGTGAGAATGTCATTAAACTACATTGAGGTGTAAATTAAAAAAAAAATAAAAACTAGATTCAATACTCCCACCCTCCCACTCTGCTCTCCTCACACATATTCCAGTCATTAGCATTCACTTCTGTGTGATGAATGCCAGAAAAATTCTTTCAGGTGTTTTTTAATGATCAAGTTCAGTCTACTTTAGATCCGTGGAGTCATTTTGCTGAAAATAATTACCATTTGCAGGTAGCTTGCGAATATTTGCTGTTCTACTCCCATTTTCCTTTTCTTGCTCACACACTGCCTCCCTGCCCTCTTTTAAAAGTATGGAAAAGCAATCTCTTTTGAAAATTATATATAACAACATTTCCACTCACTATGTACTTTAACAAATATGCTTCTTTCACAAATCTTGCTGTGAATAATATATTTCGTCCAATTCAAGACATCAGTTTTAGGACACCCCTTTGTTTTATGTAAGCTTAGAAGGAAAAACCTGCTTCCAGTTAAACTACGACACATTAAACAGAAGGTGTATTTCAAATTCATTTGAAACATTAAGTATATCTTTTAGACTTATTTAAATTTTAAATACATTTTATTATGGATCATGCTGCTGCTGCTAAGTCACTTCAGTCGTGTCCGACTCTGTGCGACCCCACAGACGGCAGCCCACCAGGCTCCCCTGTCCCTGGGATTCTCCAAGCAAGAACACTGGAGTGGGTTGCCATTTCCTTCTCCAATGCATGAAAGTGAAAAGTGGAAGTGAAGTCGCTCAGTCGTGTCCGACCCTCAGCGACCCCATGGACTGCAGCCTTCCAGGCACCTCTGTCCTTGGGATTTTCCAGGCAAGAGTACTGGAGTGGGGTGCCATTGCCTTCTCCATTATGGATCATACTTATGGGCAAACACAGACCTCAATCACAGCATAGGAAGGGACTTGGAGCTGGACTCTGCTGAAGAAACATTGCATTTTGCTCATATTTTCACTTTAATGTTTCTTCAGCAGAGTCCAGCTCCAAGTAGCTTCCTATGCTGGGACTGAGGTCTGTGTTTGCCCACGCCATTGTCCTCCATGCTATTAAGAGCTGGGGCATGACACAGACATTCCCAGAGTGCAACTTTTGCCTCTAGGACTTTCCCTTAAGCTATTGACACCTGTTTCACAAGTTTTGAAACTGGCACTTTATCTGACAGAAAAATGAATGAAAAGTTTTTAGACAATTCACAGTGCTTCCTCCGACAGTCATTATGAGTCTTTCTCAGTGGTTTGTGGACTGAGAAGTCAAGAGTTAGGCTGCCATCATGTAACAAGATTGCTGCGTATATAAGCAATTCCATCTAAGTCATGGCTATTACCTTCACCAGCAATTGTAAGACATCATTGATTGATCACTCCATTCTCTTAATGTTAAAATCTGAAAAATGATGTGCCTTAGAAGAGCTGAAATATGGTCACGTTAATGCTAACAACCAGCCTTTCGTGACTGACTGCTATGTGTCAAGTGCTTATTGTATTCGTCATACACATTATATCATTTAATCCTCAGATTACCCTACGAAGTAGATGTTACTAATTGAATACACATATGAAAATTAAACAACTGGTTCCAAGGACAGACATCTAGTAAATGGCAGATCTGGTGTTTAAATTTGGTTTTCTCTCTTGCCACACGGTCTGTGTTTTTCCATAGGAATCTGGTTATAAATACTTAAGCAGAAAATTGTTGAAGCAGGGGTGACTCAATCATGTGGAAAAGAATATGCTCTTCATTGGCAATTTTCCTTAAATAACGGACAAAGAGCAATTGTGTGAACAAATATCAGATTTGTATGTTTGTGAATTATCACAAAACTTTCAGAAGAGGGGAGAGATGAAACATTGTCTTCTATTTGAGGAAGAGAAAAAGCTGCTATATCAGCCAGTAGCTATGATGACTGCTAAAGAAACATTTTCTGGAACATGCCATATGTCACAAATAATAATGCAATTTTCCCCCAAATAGAGAAAGATCTCTGCAATTTTCAACAAGAGGAAAAGTTTATCTATATTTCATTTATAATAAGGCCCAGATTTGGACAAAGGACAGTATGTATCTTATTTGCAACTGGTTTTATTTTCATTAATTAAACACCTTTTCCATAACTCTGTGCATCTTTGTCTCATCAAAATCAGAAGCCAATGTATTTAGGATGTACTTTTAGTTTTTTGCTTATTAATGGTAAACTATATTCTATCTGTAAACTGCTTGTTTTGTGGAAATATCTCTCAGTTTTCATAAGATGGAGTTCTTTACATGAGGTATTTTTATGTTCATGTAGAGACTTCAGAATTCCCTCAGGAATAACTTAGTTGTCAGACATGAAACAAGCTGAGTTTCATATTCTCTATGTTTGTTTTCTTAGGGCAAAACATAGGGGGAAAGATCCTGATTTTGGTCTTGGCCATCATTTTTTGGATATGACACCAAAATCACAGGCAATAAAAGTAAAAACAACAGATGGGATTGCATCAAACTAAAAAGCTTTTGTAGAACAAAAGTAACCATCAACAAAATGAAAAGGGAATCTAAAAAATGGGAGAAAATATTATTTGCAAACCATATATGACAAGGACTTAATATCTAAAGTATATATCCAAAGGAAAAAAATTAGTATCTTGAAGAGATATCTGTACTCTTGCATTTATTGCAGCATTATTCATAAAGGCATAAAATAACTTAAATATCCATTGATGTTTGAATGGATAAAGAAATGGATAAAGATATTCCTGTGTAATACATACATATATATATACACACACACAAATATATATATATACAAGTGTAATATGTGTATTTCTGTGTAATACACATATAAATAAACACACACACACAAAGGAATATTATTCAGTCACAAAAAGATGGAAATCCTGCAATAGCGTGGATGAATCTGAAGGACACCATGCTAAGTGAAATAAGATAGACAGAGAAAGACAAATACTGTATGGTCTCATAATGAAAAATCTAAAAATAAAAGATAAATAAAATAAAAAGTAAGAGTACATAGAAACCAAATAGAATGGTGTTAGCCAGGGCTGAGGGGCTTATTTATAACAGGGATAAACCTGGAGGGCCTTGTGCTATGTGAAATAAGTCATAAAAAGGAAGACAAATACTGTATGGTATCAATTGTATGTGGAACACCCAAAAAACAGTTAAACTCATAGAAACAGAGAGTAGAATGGTGGTTTTATATGCTGAGGGGTGGGGGAAGTAGGGAGATACTGAGCAGAGGATACAAACTTTTGATTATAAGATGCATAAGTTCTGGAGATCTAATGCACAGCATGGTGACCATAGCTAAGAATACTATATTGTATGCTTAAAATTTGCTAAGAGAATACACCTAAAGCATTCTCACCACACACACACACACACACACAAGGTAACCATATGAGGTGATATATTTATTAATCAACTTGGTTGTGTTAATCACAATGTATACATATATCAAATAATTGTGTTGTAAAGTTTAAATATATACAATTTTATTTGTCAATTATACTTCAGTGAAGCTGAAAAAATGATTTAAAGTAAAAGCAGAAAATGTGTCATTGTTGTTGATTTCCTCCCCCAGATATGAGACAAACAGAAAAGTTTTTGTAAGCTGGCTGTGCACATCATATGTGTCTGTCTATGTGTTTGTGTGCTAACATACATTTTAAAGGAAATGAAACTGGCCTATGCTTTTTAACTTTTCTCCTCAAAACACTAAAAATATAAGTACCATGTAATCCAGTAATTCTACTCCTGTGCTTGCAGCTTAAGAAAATGAAAACACTAATTTGAAAAGATACATGTACCCCAAGATTCATAGCAGCATTATTTACAATAGCCAAGATACGGAAGCAGTCTAAATGCCCAACAACAGATGAATGAATAACAAAGATGTGGCGTATGTATATGTATGGAACATTAATCAGCCATAAAAAGAAAGAAATTTTGCCATTTGCAAAACCAGGGATGGATCTAGAGGATACTCTGCTAAGTAAAACAAGAGAAAGACAAATACTGTATGTTACCAAATATATGTGGAATCTAAAAAATAAAACAAACAAATGAATGTAATGAAAAAGAAACAGACTTATAGATGTAGAGGAAAAACTAGTGGTTACCAATGGGGAGAGGAAAGAGCAGAGGGGCAAGATAAAGTAGGAAGGTTAAGAGGTAAAAACTACTTTGTAAAAATAAACAAGCAACAAAAATATACTGTATACCACTGGGAATATAGGCAGTATTTCATAATAACTTTAAATGGAGTATAAGCTACAAAAAATATGAATTATTATGTAGTATACCTGAAACTAATATAATATTATAAATCAACTATGTCCCAATTTAAATAAAAAGAAACTAAAAAAAGATTTATTTTTCAATAGAAAGGAAACATTGAAGAAATTATAAAGAAGACAAAATAATAGGAAAATCTTGGTACTATCAAATATTCTATTTTTAAGCCCTCCATAAACATGCTAATAATAAGGTAGTCTTCATTTTCACTTAAGAGACATCTAAATTGTTTTGAAATATTTTAAGGTAAACATTGACTATGCCAAAGCCTTTGACTGTGTGGATCACAATAAACTGTAGAAAATTCTGAAAGAAATGGGAATACCAGACCACCTGACCTGCCTCTTGAGAAACCTGTAGGCTGGTCAGGAAGCAACAGTTAGAACTGGACATGGAACAACAGACTGGTTCCAAATAGGAAAAGGAGTACGTCAAGGCTGTATATTGTCACCCTGCTTATTTAACTTCTATGCAGAGTACATCATGAGAAACGCTGGACTAGAGGAAACACAAGCTGGAATCAAGATTGCCGGGAGAAATATCAATAATCTCAGATATGCAGATGACACCACCCTTATGGAAGAAAGTGAAGAGGAACTAAAAAGCCTCTTGATGAAACTGAAAGAGGAGAGTGAAAAGCTCAACATTCAGAAAACGAAGATCATGGCATCCGGTCCCATCACTTCATGGGAAATAGATGGGAAAACAGTGGAAACAGTGTCAGACTTTATTTTTTGGGGCTCCAAAATCACTGCAGATGGTGCAGCCATGAAATTAAAAGATGCTTACTCCTTGGAAGGAAAGTTATGACCAATCTAGGTAGTATTTTCAAAAGCAGAGACATTACTTTGCCAACAACAGTCTGTCTAGTCAAGGCTATGGTTTTTCCAGTGGTCATGTATGGATGTGAGAGTTGGACTGTGAAGGAAGCTGAGTGCCGAAGAACTGATGCTTTTGAACTGTGGTGTTGGAGAAAACTCTTGAGAGTCCCTTGGACTGCAAGGAGATCCAACCAGTCCATTCTGAAGGAGATCAGTCCTGGGTGTTCTTTGGAAGTACTGATACTAAAGCTGAAACTCCAATACTTTGGCCACCTGATGCGAAGAGTTGACTCATTGGAAAAGACTCTGATGCTGGGAGGGATTGGGGGCAGGAGGAGAAGGGGACGACAGAGGATGAGATGGCTGGATGGCATCACCGACTCGATGGATGTGAGTTTGAGTGAACTCCGGGGGTTGGTGATGGACAGGGAGGCCTGGCGTACTGCAATTCATGGGGTCGCAAAGAGTCGGACATGACTGAGCAACTGAACTGAACTGAATTGAACTGAAGGTAAACATTCTGAATGGTAAATTTTAATTTTGTATCAGCAAATAAAAATTACATTTTGGACTTTACAAAATTCACATGCTTGTCTAATGATGTTTACTGTCCCTTATAGGTAACTCATTTAGTTGACTGATGGCTACACAGATATAATAATATAGGTAATGCTTAAGAAGTAGTGAAACGGTAATAAGGAACATCACAAACTCAGAATATCAATACTGAATCAACAGCCTGTGTACATTATAAATGAAAATGAGAATGCTGGTCTCCAATAACCTCAGCTTTATGAATAAACTATAAGTCTTCTGAATATACAAGTAGTAAAAGATTAAATGTTAAATATTGTGTCCTTGGATACTCATAAACTCTTTCGTGGGCATTGCCTATAAATGTCTTTATATTTTTAAAGACTATATTTCAAGTGTTCTAATATGCAAAAGAAGTCTGCATCTTTCTATAGTGTGTAATAGAAAAAAGAACTCAAGTAGAATCATTTTTCAATAAATTTACTGCACTCAATGTAAACTATAACCCTCTCTCTTGAATCTCTCCAAGTTGCATGAAAATTATAAAATTTTTCTGTTTTAATATGTAAAACTATCAAACATGTAAACCTATGTTAAGTGGAGCTTTGCTACCAACCTGAGTCAATGGGCCAACAGTAATGGCATATCCTGGGAACTTGTTAAAAATGTAGAATTTCAGGTCCCACCCCAAAGCTACTAAATGAGAATCTGCATTTTTAATTAGATACCCAAGTGATAGCATTACACATAAAAAACCAATTTAGCATACTTCATTGATTGATCTAATTTTCTATAAACTAACCACATTTAAACAACTAGTGAGGCTTCCCAGGGGTTCATTGGTAAAGAATCCGCCTGTCAATGCTAAGGGACGCAGGACATGTGGGTTCAATCCCTGGGTCAGGAAGATCCCTTGGAGGAGGAAATGGCAACCCACTCTAGTATTCTTGCCTGGAGAATCCCCATAGACAGAGGAGCCTTGTGGGCTACAGACGACAGGGTCATAGAGTTGGACGTGACTGAACGACTGAGTACTCATTTATGCAAACAAATAATATTTAAGTGTTCTACATGTATCCTTTATTTTAGCAACATTCAAGATTTAGTGTATAACAAAATCACCAAAGGAACTTTTTAAAAATTCAGATTTTCAAGTTTTTCCTCTCAGTTTAGAATTCAGTATGTCAAAGTCAGGCCTGCTCGCTCTAAACCACAGTTCTCCTGAACAGAATCAAAGTTAATAATATCAATCTTCTTAACAACTCCAAATAATAGCAAGATACCTAACATACAAGAAAGTCACAATCAAACTGTTTCTGTTAAATTTTGAAACATTTCAAACTTTTTCAGAAATTATTAATCAAAGAATCAAACATTTGGCATTAAATGAGTCTGGTTCTGCTCATGGAATCTGATGAGATTATTCCTTCCCCCATGTACCCACCCCCCACCCCTCAACAAAGGAATGCTATTTCAGCCACAAGATAACAAAATAATTTACTAGAGAACTTAAGAAATTGATTCTGTCCCCACTGGAATTGACAACATTTGTACTAGAAAATAAAAGCAAAACATTATGCAAAGGACATCTCTCTCAAGAGGTCTCAAACACAAGTGTATTCCAGAACCATCAGGAGCCAATGGGAAAAACAAGGAATGCGATACTCCAATTATAGACCTTTAAGTTCAAAAAAGGAAAACCTCTTACACAGAACAAACAAGAACATCCCTGCGAGCAGCTTTTGGCCTGTGACCTGCTAGTTTCCAATATCTGTACCAGCAGAGTTTTTCTAGTTTATTCTCCAGTGACATACCAGAGGGCATATTTTTCTTATTAGTTTGCTCATCTGGCTTATTTGGGGACTTGGGGGAACTAAGTTGTAGGTCAGATTTTACTACATGGTGATATACCAGGCTTGTAATCTATATCAGATATAGATAGATTTGGGGACTTGGGGGAACTAAGTTGTAGGTCAGATATACTACATGGTGATATACCAGGCTTGTAATCTATATCACCCTTATGAAGCCAAGTGGATCTTTAAAGACATAGTCAATAAGCTATAGCTATAAGCTATGGGTTGGCATAGCCCCAATTTTTTCCTAACAAGTATTTTCATGGAGCCACATGAAAGATGTTTAGTTTGCAGATTTTTATTTTAAACTATACACTGTCTTCAGAGAAATAGCAATCAGAGTTTTTGTGGACTAGCTGTCCACAAAAATACCTCACTAGTTGTTGCTTGTTATGTATAAGCGAACAACACTAATTTCCTTTGGTGCTTTGTTTCTGTGCAATTATGAAAGACTTGAGAAGTCCAGAAGTACCACTGTTTCCAAATTCTCCCTAGAGGTGTCTATATGCTACAACTTCTACAATGAGAAACAGAGCTGTTCACATGTTCACTATGTACTTTTATTTTAAATACTAGCACAACAAACACAATGACATGACAGGACCATTATCTCAATAATGCTGATAACATTCCTTGACAAGTTGGCTTATAATTTACATACATTATTTTTTCAGGAACTATTTTAAATATTATTTTAAGATATACTATAAAACACAAGTCTCGAATATATATCAGTTGCAAACATAATGTGCTGAGTTACTGTTTTCTTTGTTACTCAAATAACATGATTTAAAGTTCCTCAAAATCATGTCCACTGGCGTTCATGGTTTCAGGATGCATGACTCGTCCCATGAATAGGATTGTACCTGCATTGGGTAGGGAGTGAACAAAAAAGGAGTTGAACTAAAGCTATTTATTTTCCTTCTTGCTTACAATTAGCAATGTTCTAAAGATAAGAATGTGAATAAACTATTGTCACTTAAAAAATCATTTGAACATTAGAAATTATCTGATAAAAATGCAGGAATATGTTTTCAATTAACAAATGATTTCTTTTTGGCCATAAATAAAGTTCTGTTCTCACAACAGACTTACCTGTTCTCCGGTTCCTGATAAGAAAGAAAAATGGATGGTCGACAATAACTTGAGGATACAGCACAGCCATCCTGCTAATTGCAATCATTCCTGTAGCACAGAGAGAAAGTAATTACATGTCTGTGGATATGCAGGGACTAATGAGCAATTTCTCCAAACCATCTATGTTCAGCACAAAGGTAATGATTTACACAAAGCAAGATTGTAAAGACTTAAAGAGAGAAAAATTGTAAATGAGCTAACATCTCTATTTGATCTTAAAGAAAAACAAATACGTACACAAACATGTACACACACACAGTTTCCTCCCATCACCCCACCGAAAACAGAGGATAATTTATTCTGCCTATTACAAATTTTTATTCTCGGCCTCAGACAAATACTTACGGCTTTAATAAAATGACTTAAGTCAGGGAAAGTGGAAAAAAAAAACAAAAACAAAAAACCAAATACCCTCCTCCAGTTTTCCCCTCCCCCAGTTTCTTTATATTACCAAATCATCATTTCTTTTATCTGAAATGGGGATTTCACATAGCAAGTCACCAGGCTTCTAGCAAGTGGCCAGAACAGCAGTGATTAAAGAGAAAATACAGCAGGGAGAGATTCAATGATGTTTCCTACAGCTGGGAAACTGAATTCCCTTGAGGTCCTTATTGGGGGATAATCATTTTATACTTGCTGCAGGGTGATGTGTTGTCAGGAAAAGGCCAAGATTAAATGATGTAAGATTTGAAGCTTTCTCAATGCCTGAGACTACTGTTTCTATTTCCTCCCTCAAATACCGTTTTAACTGATGAGATCCTTTTAATGGGTAAATGTATGCAGAGGTTAAAAATGTGTACAAACATGATGTGTTACATTTTACTAGAGAAGGGAAAAATCCTTCTAAAATTTGGTGATGGCTGTTGAACATGATATTGAAATAAAATCAAACAAATAACTGAGAAAAGAAAAATCCTTCTCATTTAACTAAGGAAATCAGAATGT
Source organism: Capra hircus (assembly GCF_001704415.2). NCBI lineage: Eukaryota > Metazoa > Chordata > Mammalia > Artiodactyla > Bovidae > Capra > Capra hircus. The sequence goes on from NC_030808.1 coordinate 99,150,643, forward strand.
TCAGAATAATTAAGGACATTTACTGTTGTTGTTGTTGTTGTTTTTGATGCATGATTTAGGTAAATTTTTTAAAATTTTCATTTAAAATTATTATTTTATTATTAACTTAAAATTTTGTATTGCATGCTATCATGTATGCTTGTTTGTGCATGGGCTTTTAAAAAAATCAAAGCTCTTCACTGACAAAATTAAGAACTAACTCCCACAAATAATTAAATAGAAAGAAAAATGTTTAACGGGGCAGAAGGGAAATATTTTAAATATTTAAATGGACAGCACAGCAGGAAAATCTATTCTGCAGAGCTGACGATCTCCTCCTGCCTCTCATTAGAGATGGGAGTTACTCTGCATGGGGCACTGAAATGAATGCATGTTTCATATCCTATTTGGAAAATCCTAGCAGGTTCATCATTAGCTTGACTTCTAAGTGAGGGCAGCATCAGTTTTATGACTTGGTTCTAAAAATGACTCCCATTCCCCCACCCAAGATTGCTTTAAGAATACAAATCTAGAAAAGGTGAGATTTGGGAAAACCACAGTTTGGCACCTGAGGCAGCAGCAGCTTCTGAGCCTTCTTCATTGACCTCTATGAAGCACTTGTGAATTGCTTTGGAAAGGAAAATCTCTTTGTTATCTGCAAAAAAAAAGAGAGAGAGATAGCAGAAGCTTTTTTTTTTTTTTTTGGTATCAGAGATAGGGAAGCACTTTACCCTTTAGTTAAACAGATCTGAAAAACATAAATGACATAAGGTACTGATATAAAACATATGAGATAATGTTGTAAGATTACTTTTATTGATTTGAGAGAACTGTTGAAGATGTATTTTCTGTTTTGTCTTTTATATTATATTCTCTTGCTAATTTTCTCCTCCATTTTATTGGTAATATTCCCATTGTTTATTTCATATATTGCCAGGAAAAGCAAAATGTGGCTTTGTTTTTAATAACAATTTCAAATTAGTTCATAACTCAAGAAAAACTCCTTACCTGTTTCTCTCTAACTTGAAACTTAAAAACATAAAATGAAAATGGGTAGAAATTCACATATAACCAAAATAAGAAATTTAAAAAAAATCTAATCTCTAATTACTGTGATAATATAAATATCCTTGGCAAAGGAAAACAAACTCGACTTCTAGATTGTAGAAATATGAATATATTAAAACGTTATTTCCCATTCCAGTTAATTGGTTTATCTCAGGTTTCAAACACACACTTTATCTTAAAGTCAGGCTAAATAACATTTTTAATATTAGGAGGGCTGTTTTTCCCTTTGAATTGTCTTTTCAGTTATGCTTACTTTTAAGTTGATGGCTGTTGTAGCTTGAATTTCAGAGAAGGTAATGGCACCCCACTCCAGTACTCTTGCCTGGAAAATCCCATGGACGGAGGGACCTGGTAGGCTGCAGTCCAAGGAGTCGCTAAGAGTCAGACACGACTGAGTGACTTCACTTTCACTTTTCACTTTCATGCTTTGGAGAAGAAAATGGCAACCCACTCCAGTGTTCTTGCCTGGAGAATCCCAGGGACGGGGGAGCCTGGTGGGCTGCCGTCTCTGGGGTTGCACAAAGTTGGACATGACTGAAGTGACTTAGCAGCAGCAGCAGCTTGAATTTGTTCTCTAAAATGCATATATTGAAGCTCTAACCCTCAAGATTTCATGATAGGACTGTATTTGGAAATTGCTGTTGTTCTTTAGTCACTAAGTTGTGTCTTACTCTTTGTGACCCCATGGACTGTAGCCCATCAGGCTCCTCTGTCCATGGGATTTCCCAGGCAAGAATACTAGAGTGGGTTGCCATTTCCTTCTCCAAGGGATCTTCCCAACCCAGGGGTCAAACCCACATATCCTGCACAATTGTGCAAGCCAACTCCTTAAAATAAATCTCAATCTGTGTGTGTGTGTGTGTAAATGTATAGACACAAATGCACATAGCCATCTGTGTGTGTATATCCATTCATCCTGTTGGATCTGTTTTATCTGGAGAACACTGACTAATACAACATGTGAAGACATAGAAGACGGCCATCTATAACTCAGAGAGAGAGGTCTCATAAGAAACCAGCCCTGAAGACACCTTAATCTTGGACTTTCAGCCTCTACAACTATGATGAAATAAATGTCTGTTATTTAAGCCACTCAGTCTGTAGTGCTTTGTTATGGGAGTCCTAGCAAATGATACAATACAACAGTATTCAGTCTTGCACTTCCAACTTCTCTTCAACATTAAAACAAAACAACCAGGAGGTACCTCAAGTACAGAAAAAAGAAAAAATAGCACAAGGAAGCAAGAGAAAGGATTACTCAAGTTTGTACCTTTTTTTTTTTCACCCCAGGAGGTCTACTTCAAATTTAAGATAATTAGCTTTGTTGCTGATGCCGAGCTCCATTCAGTAAAAGCAGCATTGATTTCCCATTAAACTGCTTAGTACTACTTTCAAAAACACATAATTATCTGATACGGTTAGAAAATGATGTTCGAGAACATTTTTGGTACACCTCTTGAAAAGCTCCTGCTTGTTCTGAATAAGCCTCAAGACAAACTGGTGGCATCTCTGATTATTCTTTTCATAGATCTATTCCTTCTTCAGCTCATATTTAGCAATAAGATATAAGCCCTGACTTATGAAATAGTCCATCTCACATATTATGATATTTTCTTCTAGAATGCATTTAATAACTAGAAGAAAATTAGAAGGCATAAAGTTTTACATTAAACAAGTATACCTAGCTCTCTCAAATCCAGATGGCGAGTCTTTTTTAGCAAATGAAAAGAAAAATATCAATTGCATTAAGTAACTAGTAAAAGCAATTTAGTTGGCAAAACACTGAACTCCAAGAAAGTAAAATATATTAACTATTTAGTATTTATATGGTGCTATATTATTTTCAGATTCTGCCATCCATTTTTATCAGTCTGCCAGTTAATGCAGGGTCACACATCAATGGCCCTGAGTGTGCAAGTGGCAGTACCTAGGTAAGGAGTGTCCATAGAAGAGAATTTTTAAAAATCACAAAGAATGCTGTGTATAATTTTCTGCAGAGAAACGTTAATCAACTTTGTGTGTGTGCTAAGTCGCTTCAGTCATATCTGACTCTTTGCAACTCTATGAACTGTAGCCTACCAGGCTCCTCCGTCCATGGGATTCTTCAGGCAAGAATACTGTAGTGGGTTGCCATTTCCTCTTCCAGGGGATCTTCCTGACCCAGGGATTAAACCTGCATTTCTTACATCTCCTGCACTGGCAGGCGGGTTCTTTACCACTAGCACCACCGGGAAGCTTAATCAACTTTAAGGGGTATAAATTATTTACTATGCACTGTATCTGTTTATAATACACAATTTGGTAAATTCTGATAGATGTGTATATCTATGACCCCACTTCCACAAATAAGATAAAGAATATTTCCACCTCCCCTCAAAGTTTCTTGTGCTCCTTTATGTGGATAACTTTGAAACAGAAGATTTGCCATCAACTGGACAATTTTACAAACATACATAAATCGGAAAGTTGAATCAAGGAAAAATATAGAAAGTCTGAATAGTCCAGTAAGCATTAAAGTAGCTGAATCAGTAGACAGAATCTTCCCCAACCCTCAAAATTAAAGACTCCAAGCTTAGATGGTTTTCTAGGGAACTTTAACCAAATCTTGTAGGAATAGATAGAATTTTCTGAGATAAAACTATTCCAGACTCTAGAAAGAGAATAAAAGAAATCTAAGTCATCTCTGGGTAGTCTTAAACTTGCTATTAAAATTAAACAAGTTCAGTTCAGTTCAGTCGCTCAGTCATGTCCAACTCTTTGCGACCCCATGAACTGCAGCACACCAGGCCTCCCTGTCCATCACCAACTCCCGGACTCTACCCAAACCCATGTCCATTGAGTCGGTGATGCCATCCAACCATCTCATCCTCTGTCATCCCCTTCTCCTCCTGCCCTCAATCTTTCCCAGCATTAGGGTCTTTTCAAATGAGTCAGCTCTTCACATCAGGTGGCCAAAGGATTGGAGTTTCAGCTTCAACATCAGTCCTGCCAATGAACACCCAGGACTGGTCTCCTTTAGGATGGACTGGTTGGATCTCTTTGCAGTCCAAGGACTGCAAGAGTCTTCTCCAACACCACAGTTCAAAAGCATCAGTTCTTCAGTGCTCAGCTTTCTTCACAGTCCAACTCTCACATCTATACATGACCACTGGAAAAACCATAGCCTTGACTAGATGGACCTTTGTTGGCAAAGTAATGTCTCTGTTTTTTAATATGCTGTCTAGGTTGGGACTGTCTAAAAAAAGAAAATCATAGGCCAAACTCACTTATTAACATGGAGGTAAAATTCTTTAAAATCAGAAAATTAAACCCAGAAGCATATACAAATCCTTTTTAAAAATGAGTTTCTGGGGATGTCAGCAGTTAAAACTGCTCTGCCTCCAGTTCACATCACAAGTTTCCTCTGGGATGACCATCAAACACAAACATTTTTGCTACTCCCCTACTTAAACCCTTATCCTCTAACCTGGTAGCCCACCCTCCCATCTCCCGTTCAGTATATCACATACCTACATGCCTGCTCAGGATGCAGTGTGAAGGCCTCCGTGAGGTTGACTCTGCCTCTTTCATTTAGCATTCTTCACTCTACTCACTGTGTTCCAGACTTTTTGAACTGCAGTGGCTTGAGCATACCACACTTTATCACTTCTGTGTCTTTGTTTCCCTGGAAACTCCCTAAACCATTGTACAGTCAGACACTAATCTTCTTTTAAGCTCAGCTTCCAACCCTACCTGGGCTTCCCTAGGGGCTCAGAAGTAAAGAATTTGCCTGCAATGCGGAAGACCCGGGTTCGATCCTTGGGTTGGGAAGATCCCCTGGAGAAGGGAATGGCTGCCCACTCCAGTATTCTTGCCTGGAAAATTCAATGGGCAGAGGAGCCTGGCAGGTGGGCTACAGTCTATAGGATCACAAAGAGTCAGACACGACTGAGCAACTAATACCTTCACTTTTTATCCCAAACCTACCAGGACTTTTCTGCTCTCCTCTGATTCCTACCTCCCATTAAAGTAGAACTAACCACTCTTTCCCACTGAACCCAGGATCTAATTCTTTTTAAGCCTTCATAATATATCATATTTATACTGTTATCTCTCTTTTTCAGTGGATTTTCCACCTCCTTCAGGCAAGAATTGTGTCCTTCCTCTTAGCGCCCCTGGTTTTTAGCATCTAGTGAGCCTAAGGGGTGAACTAACCTAAGTAGAGGGAGCTTCCTGGTAATGCGGAATTTACCAGTATTTAATCCAACATTTTGTTGTTCTTTAGTCACTAAATTGCGTCTGATTCTTTTGCAACCCCATGGACTGTGTAGCCTGCCCGGCTCCTCTAACCACTGAGCCATCAGAAAAGCCCACAGTCCAACATTTAGTAATTGTTGAATGAAAGAAAAAGAAAGTGTTAGTTGCTCAGTCGTGCCCAATTTTTTGTGACCCCATGGACTGTATCCTGCCAGGCTCCTCTGTCCATGGGGATTCTCCAGGCAAGAATACTGGAGTAGGTAGCCATTCCCTTCTTCCGGGGATCTTCCCAATCTTGGGATCAAACCCAGGTATCCTGAATTGCAGGCTGATTTTCTACTGTTTGAGCCACCAGGAAAGCCCAAATGAAAGGGGTTAATTATTTCGTATTTTAATAGTAAGACTGTGGGTATTGTCACTCTACAGGCCCCATGACCACAATTCTGGCTATAGAGTTTATTCTTATAATAAATAAAACATATGACGCTAATCAGAGTGGATGGAAAACAGTCCCAGAGAGATAGAAAGAAGACAAAGACCTCACACACACTAGAAAACTTAGAAAATCTAAGTGAGTGGAAGAGCAAAGGGAATGTGACTCAACGACCAATGTCTTCATATATATTCCAAAGATAGCAAATAAATATTGAAACCAATGTCCCAACCCCACCAGAGACAGCAGGTTTCTACAGTTGTAAACAAGATCTCAGAACACTTAACCTTGAGAGAAATGCCAGCTCTTTGGATGTACAAGTAGGAGAGAACACGTAAAAAGTGAGAAATCACATCATGAATACTGAGGGGACAAAAGAAAATGGAACCTTTTTCTTTGGGGATAAACTTTAAGCAGTTACATTGAAATAAAACATAAGCTGTAAGTGGCTTAAGAAAGAGTATGCTGCCACCACCTCACAGAAGGAGATAAGGTCATGCGGGAATACAGGCAAGTTCATAGCCTCTATGTTTGCCCTCCTATATGGCTCATCCTTGCGTAATGATGTGTCAATCAAGGCCATCTTTCCTGCTAGGCCACTAACTCCCTGAGGGCCTGGACCTTCCTGTGCTATTCATCTTCTGTCTCATTCCCCAGTTTCAGGCACACTGCCAGCCACCAGTATATGCACTCAGGTATTTGAGGAATCACTATGTGAGGGGAGTTAAAGAGATTCACACTGATGAGTTTATCTTACTGCTTCAAGAAAAGATAACTATTCTCTAAAAATGGAAATAAAGAAACCATTGGGAAAGAGAAACACCAAAAAAAAAAAAAAATCCACACACTGTTCCCAAGCAGGTGTCTTCTGGTCACTGCAGACATTGCTGCCAAATAACTGGTCCTACTTTCCTCCGGGCAGCATGGTGCAAGGCTTTTCACAATGGATGAGATGGGAACAGGGCCAGCAAAGCCTAGATCCCCCAGAGAAGAACTGGGAGATAATACAAGCTCTTCCAAAAAAAGCAGAGCCAAATACTAAGGTATTCATTCAGCTGCTGAGCAAATATTTATTGAGTACTCTGCTTGCATGAGGTATTGTTCAGGGCCACCAGAGGCTCTGAGTGTCTGCGATGGACATAACGCTGGCAGGCTGGCCTTCATACAGGAGGATGCCACTGCTTCCTTCGTGGCACTGTTCCTAAACAGCCAATTTAAATAGATTGCTGCGTCACCAAAGACAGGCTTAAAATAACAAAATGAGCGGAGTTCCATATCAGAACCCTGGGGTACCAAAAATGTCTCTGTCTCTGTAATTTAGCTGCTAAAATATTTTGAGCTTCAGCTCCACCCACGACCTTTAGAAAGGTTTTAAGAATCTGAGCTCCTTCAAGGTGGGAATAGTGTTTGCTTGCTTCTTTTTCCACATAGATTTTGTGATAGACCAGCAAATATTCATTTATGTATTCACTCATTCACTTAGTCATGTACTGAGCACCTCCTGTGTGCCTGATATTGTTGATGCACTGGGTATACTGCTGCTGCTGCTGCTGCTGCTAAGTCGCTTCAGTCGTGTCCGACTCTGTGCAGCTCCATAGATGGCAGCCCACCAGGCTCCCCGATCCCTGGGATTCTCCAGACAAGAATACTGGAGTGGGTTGCCATTTCCTTCTCCAATGCATGAAAGTGAAAAGTGAAAGTGAAACTGCTCAGTCGTGTCCGACTCTTCGCGACCCCATGGACTGGGTATACTATGATGCACTAAATAGTTCCTTCCTGGGAGGGAAAGCAGACATTCAGTGAACGCGTGCTCAGTTGCTCAGCTGCGTCCAACTCTTTGCGACTCCATGCGACCCTGCCAGGCTCCTCTGTCCATGGGGTTTCCCAGGAAAGAATGCTGGAGTGGGTGGCCATTTCGTATTCCAGGGGATTTTCCTGACCCAGGGATTGAACCCACGTCTCCTGCATCACCTGCATTAGCAGGCAGATTCTTTACACTTTCACTTCACTTTTTACCACCGAGTTACCTTGGAAGTCCAGACATTAAATAATAAGGATGATGTCTAAAAAAGCAAATCAATGAAAGACCACAGTTTCAGGGTATATTAAGTATAAGAAATAAGATGAAGTGATGGGTTAGCTGTGACTAGGGCAGGTAAGAAGAACTACCTGATATCAGATATTAAGAAAGGCTTGTCTAAGGAGATTAATTTGAGCTGAGACCTAAAGAATACAAAGGAGTCAGCGCTGGGCTGACCTGAAGGCAGAGTTTCCGGTAAAATGGGAGAAAGGCTAGTGCAATGCAGATACAAGCCAGTTGTGTTCAAGGACTCAGAGAAGGCCTGTGTGACCGGAGCATGGGGAGTGAGGAGGGCCAGAGCCTCGAGAGAAGCCCCCAGCTTGGAGCAAGGCAGGGCCCAGGATCATCTCCTAAGGGCATGCTCCCACCCAGCATCTATCCTGCTTCCCACATTGTGTTGGGCTCTGAGGACAGAAAGACGTCTATGACACATTCTGGGCTTCTGAGGAGCTCTTGGCTTAGTGACAGGTAAGAGAACAAACAATCTAAAGAAAAGTAGAACTTTGATAGCACTTTGCACTATCAGAGTTCAGATGATGGAGAGAAAAACCATCTAGAAAGGGAACGATGTCCAGGAAGCTGCTCAGGGAGGGTGACATTTGAACTGGTTCTTGAAGAATAAGTAGAAGAGTGAAAGTTGGAGGAGGGGACAAGGGCATTCCCAAGTCAGGAATTATATTTGCAAGGCGAGAGAAGCAGTGGTGATGACCTGAAAGTCCAACTGAAGCTGGGGCTATAGGAGGAGGGGAGTGGCAGGGAATGTGCTTGATTTTAAGAGCTTGGATCATGATGCTAGAGAGCCCAGGGTTCATTCAGAAGGAACAGGACACGACTGCTCTGATTTTAGCAGAAACCTGTGGCAGCAGCTGTAAAGCATGAATTGGATGAGCAATCAGCTGGGGGCAAGAAGATCAACTTTGTCAGCTATTGCAAAAATCCAGGCAAAAATGTAGGGGAAGTGGAATTATGGTTTCAGTTGGAACCATAGCTGGAAGAGAAAGGCAGCTCTCTGACTTACAGGCAAAAGAAGAAAGAGAACAATCAAGGGCTGGATGTAAGAGTCAGTACAGCACAAATTCATGTACTTGAGTCTGACCTGAATATGGCTTTTGCTGTATCTTCTTAATTCCTTTATTTTATTGGCTCCTTTATTAAAGCTCATACTTTGTGCTGAAGGATTTAGTACTCTCTTTCTCTTTCCCCTTACACCTTCCAAGAGGATTACCTATTAATCCAAATGCTGACATTCATTTCCATTACAAAAATAGTCCTACTCTATAACCAGATCCTCACTGCAACTAGATGAGCATTTAAAATACAGCCTGAGAAGAAAATGATTCTCAGCACTCTCTAGGTTCCATGTTTATGAGTCTTTACTATGTTTTATGTTAATGGAATTTAGCGTCAAAAGTAATGGACATCAAACTGAGGTGAAAAAATAAACACCACAGATACAGAGCGTCTCATCTTATTTGTTCTTTCATCCAGAGAGTACAAAGCAGAAAGCAACAGTGCTGGGTGCTTCTTAAACACATAAGGATCACTTTGGGGGAGCTTAAATTCTGGCAGGGGATACGTAATACATAAATAATTTTAGGAGACTAGACATGATACGTCAGAGAAGGCAATGGCACCCCACTCCAGTACTCTTGCTGGAAAATCCCATGGACGGAGGAGCCTGGTGGTCTGCCGAAGTCTCGAAGAGTTGGACACGATTGAGTGACTTCATTTTCGCTTTTCACTTTCATGCACTGGAGAAGGAAATGGCAACCCACTCCAGTGTTCTTGCCTGGAGAATCCCAGGGACGGGGGAGCCTGGTGGGCTGCCGTCTCTGGGGTTGCACAGAGTCGGACATGACTGAAGCGACTTAGCAGCAGCAGCAGAAGCAGACATCATATGTGACATAAGAAAAGTAACAGAATATGGTAGTAGTTAAGGAGTGGTAGCTTCTGGTTGGTATAATCATGGTGACTTATTAAAGTTAGGGATATCTGACCTGAGGCTCAGTTCAAAAGATATTTCAGGTGGGAGAGATTTCATAAAGATGGGGTGTTGGGGGGATTTGGGGTGCCAAGTGAGTGTTCAGTTTGGCTGGAGCACAAACTGTGTCTAAGGAATCAGATGGAGCTGAGGCTGGAGGGAGCTGAGGTCTGAACGTCCTGATGAGAAGTGGATAGTGTATGGCAGACTGAAGGGATTCTTTGAAGAGGAACTGGAATGATCTGAGAGCGAGTTTTAAGGCGATTAATCTTGGCAGTGGTAGATAAGACAGATTAGATGGAAGAGAGATTGGAAACCGTTTAGGAGGCTATTGAAATAGTCTAGGGCAGCAGTAATGAGAGTCTGAAATGAAAGTAGATGTCATGGAACAGAAAATGAAAGAGCGGATTCCAGGGGTCTTAGCAAAGGACTCTCAAGTCACTCAGTTTTTCCTGAAGCAAGAAAATGTGAAGCAGGGTATTTTGCTGTTGCTGTTGTTCACTGCTACATCACATTTACTATTTTTGAAGAAAGTTAAAATTTTCATTACATGATTTAAAAATGTAACAGCATCCCAACAGTACTGAATTGTTTTCTGGGTGCTTTTAAATTTATAAATTCTGCTAATAATGTTATTTTTAAAAGATTTTATTAGTTTTTAAATGTGTGCACCCAGTCATGTCTGATTCTTTGGGCCCCATAGACTTCAGCCTTCCAGGCTCCTTTGTCCATGGAATTTTCTGGGCAAGAATCCTGGAGTGAGTTGCCATTTCCTTCTCCAAGGGATTTTCCTGACCCAGGAATTAAACCTGTGTCTCTTACATCTCCTACTTTAGCAGGTGGATTCTTTACGAAAGAGTATTAAAGAAGTCATACATACACAAGGTAAATTTCCAAACCAAATACAGTGGCCTATGAAGTCAAAAGCCCTCTCTCACCTAATAGCTTCTGTCCTTGAGGCAACCACTGCTATCATTTTCTAAGATATTCATAATATTCTGCTCATTTAAAAGCTTAAATACATACTTACGAGGAGGTAGTCTAAGATGGTGATGGAGCAAAATCCTGAACTCTGCTTCCACAGACACCAAATCTATGGCTATGTATGGAATAATGACTGCTAGAAAAGAATTAATAAGCAGCTGACCACCGGGAGGGACCACAATAAGTCAAAGGGCCTCATGGAGACAGGTAGGAGAGGCAGAGGATCAGTCTCACCAAAAATCCCACACCCTGGTGCAAAGACTGCCAGTAGGGAGGGATTTCTGGTCCAGAGCTACTCACCCAACCCTAGGAACCAGCACTGCAGAGATGAGATCCCCAAAAATCTGGCTTTGAAAACCTAAGGGGCTTATGTCCAGAGGACCCAGGGGCTGGGGAGACTTGAGACACTCCTTTTAAATGACACGGTCTCGCTTGTCCCAGGATTCAACACAAAGGCAGGAATTAGAGAAGCGGCATGGATGAGTGCTGTGTTTGCTCTCTCCTTGCACCTTGCTTGCACAGGCTCAGCCTTGCTGAAGTCTTGGGTGTGCCCCATTCCCAGTGCTTGTCCTCATTCTTTCTAAAGGCAGGGGTGTGCCCTTCCCCCAGTGCTCATCCTGTCTTTCTAAAGGCAGGGGTGTGCCCTTCCCCCAGTGCTCTTCACCTGCATCACTAAAGCCAGGGAGTGAGCACAGTCCATGCAGGTATGCCTCTTAATTGCCTGGCCCTTGTGGCCAGAGGGGTTTGCATTTCTGCTGCTGCTGCTAAATCGCTTCAGTTGTGTCCGACTCTGTGCGACCCCATAGACGGCAGCCCACCAGACTCCCCCGTCCCTGGGATTCTCCAGGCAAGAACACTGGAGTGGGTTGCCATTTCCTTCTCCAATGCATGAAAGTGAAAAGTGAAAGTGAAGTTGCTCAGTCGTGTCCGACCCTCAGCGACCCCATGGACTGCAGCCTACCAGGCTGCTCCATCCATGGGATTTTCCAGGCAGGAGTACTGGAGTGCGGTGCCATTGCCTTCTCCCTCTGCCTTACTAAGAGTTGTTAAATGAAAGGAATAGACATGGCACTGAATATAATTAATTTGTATAACTTAAACACCATGAAATTCTCATTAAAGCAGAAAGTAATAACCAAATACATGTTAATAACCAAATACATGTTTATAATTTTCCTAGGTACTTGTAAGGATTACTAAGCGTCATAAACATTTTAATCAGCAAGGTTTTCATGTTATTTGGGGAAAAGAAGTATACATGTGAAAAGGACATCAACCACATAAGACAGAGCATATGGTGCCCCCAAAATGATGTAGGGAATAAATGCTATTGAATTTAGAGGAATGGAGAGGCAACTTTTATAGTTGTGTCACTAGAAGGTTTCTGAATGAATGATTTATAAGGTAATGTGTATATTTGTGTGTGTGAGAAAGAGAGAGAGGGAAAGAGAAAGAGAATGAAGAATGTATTAGCTGGGGTGGCTGGTATGCCAGGATTTCCAAGACTCTGGCAAAACTAGAAATTTAAGAATCAAGGAATTCTCACTGAAAGCTTGAGAAGTTAACCTTACATCAGTTACCCTGAAAATCTGAATTGGGTAGTGTTTGAGGCCAATCCTGGATTTCTTACTGATATTTTAAGGAGTTAAATGATCCAAGAAATATAGTAGACAAGGTGGCCCCAGATAAACCTGTTCTCTCCTTCTCTCCCTTGTTTTATCCTCTAGCAGATGTTTCTGTGTGCCCAATCAATTCAATCATGTCCGACTATTTGTGACCCTATGCACTGCAGCTCATCAGGCTCCTCTGTTCATGGGATTCTTCAGGCAGGAATACTGGAGTGGGTTGCTATGCCTTCCAGGGGATTGTCCCAGTCCAGGGACTGAACCCGCATTTCCTACATCTCCTGCAATGCACCAGGGAAGCCCTAGCAGATGTCTACTGTGTACCAACTATGTGTCAGCCCTGGGTCAAGTACTGGGAATGCCTCTGCGAGCAGGAAGGATGCTGAGACAAATTCAGTGCTGATGGAGGCTTGTTCAAAGAGCAGAGACTTTCCACTATAGACTATATGAACTCTGAAAGAGACTAAGGTGATTTTAAATCTGCACTAATATGTACATTTATGCTCTACTGTCCCTGACATTAAAGGCAATTAATTAAGTATTACCTTATAAACCTTCCAGATATGTGAAAAAATTTGAGCCACACTGATCACAATGATTGATTTGTCACTACAATGATACTCCCTCAGGACTGAAAAGCAGCAAATATTCTGTGTGTGTGAAATAACTGCCTAGATGTTTGGGTGAGACAGTGAGGAATCTCTAATCAAACTGAACATAGAGCCATGGTAAGAAAGCAAAATATACTTATCCAGTTGGAATTTGGCCAGTATAGCAGACAAATTCTCTGAATTCCTAAGGAAAGGAGCATGAGAACTTTAAATTATCCTATGCTTGAACCATGAATATATTTCTGACTCAAGTACAATGTACCCATTACCTTCTGAATCTCCACTAGTCCTGTCTTCTTGACAACCCTACTCAAAAGTTCAGAGCCTCAGAAGCCTGGATGTGAGCCATGAGGACCTTTCCTCAGGGAACATTCACTTTTCTCGTGAGGACAGGAACATTTATATAGTAGACATGTAGAAAAGTTCTATTAGTGTTTGGGATGTAAGTTGTCTAAATGACGGGTAGAAGTTGTGGTATCGAATACATCAGTATCATCTCATTGCTAGAAGCTGAATGCTGGTTAGAAAACAATCTTCCCAAGACAAAACCTGGGAGGATAAAGCGTTTTTTCATTGTAGACCCCTTGAGAAATTCTTGAAAGCTATGCACCTGCTATCTCTGCCCTGTCTCTCTCTCTTGTACACACACACACACACACACATGCACCCCTATATGCAATTTCAGGGGTGGAGGCATCCACTTCTCTAAATTCAGTCCATGAGCCTTCACACTCCAGGTTGAGAAGCTATTATTCAGTCAGCTTGATTTTTCTATAGGTTGCTGCTTCAGGAGAGAAAAATCTAAGTTATTTCCTATAAAGACAAGAAAGGCTAAGGAATGTTTTTTTAATCACCTCTACTCTCTCTATAGTTGGAGACTTTGATTCAATAAGTTGCATATAAAGAAGCCCTACACATTCAGTATCTTTTTTCTTGATCTGTCTTTATCTCATCAGAAAAAGGATTATTTCCCATGTTCTATAGAAATAATGGAAAATAATCATCTAATCTAAGACTTATACTCACAAGTGTCTTAGAATTGGCTGCTTTAAAGTATTTCCAAAAGAATTATACATTTCTAAGTACCTTAACATTACTATTACTAATATGTTAATATTTTTATCCTGATCAAATTAAGAAATCAAATAATTTAACTGGTTTTCCTGTGAGATATTTAAAATAAATTACTCAACAGCTAATATGCCAAATATATTTGAAGCTATTTCTTCAAAACCACTGTTTTTTATTGAAGACTTAGGACAATATTTAGGAGAAGGCAATGGCAACCCACTCCAGTACTCTTGCCTGGAAAATCACATGGACGGAGGAGCCTGGTAGGCTGCAGTCCATGGGGTCAAGAACAGTCGGACACAACTGAGCAACTTCACTTTCACTTTTCACTTTCCTGCATTGGAGAAGGAAATGGAAAGCCACTCCAGTATTCTTGCCTGGAGAATCTCAGGGACGGCGGAGCCGTGGGCCGCTGTCTATGGGGTCGCACAGAGTCGGACACGACTGAAGCAACTTAGCAGCAGCAGCAGCAGGACAATATTTACATTATCTCACAGGTGTTCTTTATAAAACATCTAGTTCTCACAGCAGGTACTCAGTTATCCTTTCTTCCTTCTTTCTTTCCTATATGATTTATTATAACCAGATACATTGAGATATTCAATCAACACATCTATTGATTATCTACAAGGCATTTTGTCAGATGTTATAAGATGTATAAGACAGGTCTTCTGGAGAATATAATCTACTGTCAAAGATAAGACATCAATCAGAATCACATAAATTTAATGTTATGACTGTATTTATAATTTTCTTATGGAAGTTAAATATATTTGCTATATTTATCTGGCAATTGATAAATATATTTTACCTCAGAACTCTGTAATAAACAGAGGCTTGACCATCATCATTATAAAAAAGCTTTTTGGAATATATATATATTTTTAATTGATGTTTATTTCCTACCAGACAAGGCTGTCAGATTTGCATTTTTGATGAAAACTTCAGTTACTCCAAGAGCCTTCAAAACATCTTTTAAATCAATTTCCTGTTCCACTGTGAACCTGGAGAACATAGAGGGGAAGAAGTATTTAGTTACAGCATATTGTTACCTGGGACAAGAATAAAATGTTAGATATGTTGATTTTTTAAAAGTCTATTTTATAGAGGATAAATTATGCTAAACCTGGCTTTTGACTGCATGTAGCATTTGATTATTATTGTAAAAAGAGGGAGTATTAAAAAGAATAACAACAGAATAGTATTATATTAGTAAATAGGAAGCTATGTTGGTCTTAATCGGGAATCTCTTCCAAATCAAAGCATTGTATCACCAGTATTTCCAGTGAAAAATATGGACCAGCCATGACTGTATTAATAAACAACCACAGTTTTTAAAAGCAAAGGCTTTTTATTAATTTTTTATAAAACGTGAAAACAGCTGGTTAGTACTATTTGCTTTTTAAAATATGTTGCCTTCTAATCAAAACATCATAAATACAAGTTTTTAGGCAATGGGCTGTGTCCTTAAAAAGCTAAGTCTGTAATAGTCACTAAATGTTATACTAGCATCATTTCTGATTTTCTGGTTTTAAGAAGAATGACAAGAGAATGGTTGCTATAAACAAGAGGAATGATCAGGAGAAAACCAATAGATGAGTAAATGTATAGCAAACATGTTAAACTAAGTACTAAATGTTGTCTATATCCAACAGTGTAACTTGCACTCAAACATTGTTTACTTTGATACCACAAAAAGCAGATAGTGACTGTGAAAATAAAAAGTGGGATGAGCAGAAAAATATACTGCAGAATATATTCAATGACTTGAGTGAAATTTTAAAGTGTTTTCTGTGTGTGCTTTGTTATTTATTTATTTGTTTGTTTATTTATTGGTCACAGATGGAGCTTACTATACAATAAAAACTTTTCCAACAGTATGCTGCTAAGTCGCTTCAGTCGTGTCTCTGTGCGACCCCATAGACGGCAGCCTCCACCATCCCTGGGATTCTCCAGGCAAGAGTACTGGAGTGGGTTGCCATTTCCTTCTCCAATGCATGAAAGTGAAAAGTGAAAAGTGAAAGTGAAGTCGCTCAGCTGTGTCCGACTCTTCACGACCCCATGGACTGCAGCCTATCAGGCTTCTCCGTCCATGGGATTCCAACAGTATAAAATAGATCAATAAAAACAGATTAATTTAAATATCACTACAGCCCTTTGAGGTAGGTATTATTATCTTCAGTTAATATTAGAGGAAACTGAGGGGCAGAGAAATGAAATAAGTTGATTAAGTTGTGATGGTGGTGGTTTAGTTACTAAGTCGCATCTGACTCTTTGAGACCCCATGGAATGTAGACCACCCAGCTCCTCTATCCATGGAATTTCCCAGGCAAGAATACTGGCGTGGGTTGCCATTTCCTTCTCCATGGGATCTTCCTGATCCAGGGATCAAACCAAGGTCTCCTGCATTGCAGATTCTTTACCGCTGAGCCACCAAGGGAGCTCCACCTTGGATCATGGCTAACAAGTGGCAGAGCTGAGATATGATCTAGGTAGTGTATATACCCTGATCCGCCAAAAATAGGGACACGAAGGAAGATGTCAGTAAGAAATCTTTTTTACTTCTTAAAACCAGCTTTGTTTGTTTCACACTTCTGAGGCTGTTCAGATGAAGAAGGTATTTGATAGAGATTGATTTTGGGCAAGTTCCCTAATTTCTGAGCCTCGATTTTGGGATGTGGAAAATGGCAATAATAATGCCTACTTCACAGTATCATTGAGGAGATTAAATAAGGTTTCCAAATGTTTTAGGACAGTGCTATCATGTAGGAGGCATGAAATAAAGGGCAGATACTGTTAACAGTACTCACTATATTGTAGCTATGTGCAACATTTACACTGAGTGTTTACCAAGTCCCAGTGCAGGGCAGTGCTAAGTCGCTTTAGTCATTTCCGATTTTTTGTGACCCTATGGACTGTAGCTCACCAGGCTCTTCTCTCTGTGGAGTTTTCCAGGCAAGAACACTGGAGTGGGTTTTCATCTCCTTTCTCCAGGGTATCTTCCCTACTTCGGGATTAAGCCCACATCTCTTACATCTCCTGCACTGGCAGGAGAGTTTTTACCATTAGTGCTGGTGCCACCATATCCTGGGCACTGTGCAAATTCCTTTATGCTTAGAATCTCATCTACTCATCCCTGTGATAATCTCACGCAGTCCTATGAGATAGGTATTATTATCTCTGTTCCACAGAAGAATAAACTGAAGTTCAACAAAACTAAGCAACTTGCCCTAATCACACAGCTAGTAGGTGGCAGAATCAAGATATGAGCTGAGATCTTCCTGACTGAAAAGTGCCGCCCCCCCCCGCTCCTGCAACTAATCATCATAATTCCAACAATGGCTTCTTTAAAAACAGACAAACAAGCTACAGGAAGATTTTACATTTCACCCACTGATTTTAAAAATAAAAAGCCACAACACTGCTTTTTTTTAAACCACAAGGCATGGCTGTTTTTGTAAAGGCATTTGATGTAATCTTGTATTTGCCACTTTCTATTATATCTGAATAAATTAAAGAGGTATATGGAAGGCAGAAACACTGGAGATTATGTGAAGCAAGTGTTAGAAAAGAACAAATATATATTACATATAAGGACATTTGTAAAAAAAAATGTGTAAGAATCAATCAAACCCTTTGTAAAAATATCTAATAAAAGCATTCATGTTACAGAACAAAATCAGATGGCTTATGCACCAGTTTTCTTTTAAGGCATGGAACTGAAGTGCTTTATTAGTAGACAAGCATTTCAAAGTAGCAGGATGGTTTCTCATTACAAAATAGAGAACCACTTATCCTTTGATTTCTAGCACTCTGATCACAAACGAAAAATCTGAGACTACAAAGGTCAGAGTGGAAAGATACTACAGCCAGTCCTTCTGCATTCCAAGTAGAGATTTGATTCTGATGTTAGAAAAATCTTTTTATACCTAAACTGTATCAGTAAAACCAGAAAAGTAAAAATATATAATGAAGATGGCAATTTCATTAGAATCAGGTTTTAAAAATCCTACTTAGACATAGATTAACAAAAGATAAATACTAGGACTTAGAAATAAACAATAGTAATAACAGATAATAATTACATGATCATTACTTTAGGGCAGGCATTACTCCACAGTGCTTTTAAAATATTTTACATATATTATGCATATATAAATAAAATATATGTTATATAATAGCCAAATTATATTTTCTAACATGGATAAATTGGAAGAATATTTGGCAATCTCATTTAAATCTTAGAGATGTATGTATGACTATGTATAAACCTTGTGGTATTTCACTGGATTTGTTAATATCACATAGAGATAGAAATCTTACCCTCTTTTGAACAGATTCTTGTATTTTGGATAAAAATGTAATTTCAATTCAGCATCTGATTCCTGTAGGATTTATTGTTCAGGGGAAAAAAAATAACAATACAAAAGTAATTGCCTTTTCCACTCTCCCCCAACCCTCAAATACCCTATGCCTCTTAAGGAAAGCATTTTAAATAAATTTGTATAAAATCTGATATCAGTTCAGTTCAGTTCAGTCGCTCAGTCGTGTCCGACTCTTTGGACCCCATGAATCACAGCACGCCAGGCCTCCCTGTCCATCACCAATCTGATATAATAGAAAGTAAATACCTGTCAGATAGGATCAGAATGTGGGCACATTCAGAAACACTAAGTTCAATTCTTAGGGTAATGTCTCCATGTGACAAAACAAACAAACAAACAAGCTATATAAGCCCTTTAAGACAGACACTTGAGTAAAGCTGGAACACAGCTATTAGAAAATTTTCACCTTTGCTAAAATTAAAGTCACATATATCATTACCCTAATCATTACCCTCAATGAACATTTGCTGGGTCCTAAAGCTGTAAAATGGAGGGGTGGATGGTTCCCATTGATTATTACTGACACACTGGCATTTGAAAAGAGTCAATCTCTTAAAAAAGGAAACCCAATTTATCTTATGTAGCTATTTAGCCTCCCACTCTGTGCATTAGCCATGCAGAAGGAGAACTGGTAGTACTTCTGGCAAAATGGATACATGGTAATTAACTGTGCCTAGTTTAGTAACAGGCATTAATATGAGCAAGCAAGCAAGCTAAACTATTTCATAATTGAAGAGTATCTCTTAGAAAATGAAAATTTAATTTTCTTCTGCTGCCGCATTCAATTTCTCAGTGGACAGGACCTGGAGGCCACATTTTCTAGTGAATATGGTTGAATTACAATATATGATACTGATTAAGCATTCATTTAGAATTCTTTTAAAATACCAAATAACTTTGCATCCTCATAGAATTAAATATTTGAGGAAATGCTACAGTTAATTCATAGAATTTAGTAAAAGATGCATTAATTCTGTACCGAGTTTCTGATATCATCAAAAAGAATTCCTTATAAAATACAAGGGAAAATACAAAAGTAATGATAAAAGGTCAGTAGATAAGAGTTTAAATCAGATTTAGTTATTTAAAGATTAAAAGTAAATGGTTCCTTTAGAGTTAAGATACATTGTTCATATATTAAATTGTTGTTATTGTTCAGTTGTGTCCTATACTTTTGCAACCCCATGGACTATAGCCTGCCAAGTTCCTCTGTCTATGGGATTTCCCAGACAACAATTCTGGAGTGGGTTACCATTTCCTTCTCCAGGGGATCTTCGCAACCCAGTTAATGAACCCACGTCTTCTGCACTGTCAGGCAGATTATTTACCAATGAGCCATCAGGGAAGCACTCATGTACTAAATAATAGACGTAAATGATCATCTATTATAAAAACCCTTGGTTTTGTTTGTTAGATATTCATTGGCTATCTCTCCTTGAGAACAGAAATCTTTCTACATAAATGTATTATCATGGGAAGTTATACAAGTACCTTAGCCAGAAAGAAAAAAAAATTGGGGTTATGATTACCTTAACTTTCATATGTAGACTAAGAAATATATGGCTATATATTATGAATATACAACTTTAAAATAAAGTACATATATAGTTCTAGCTAAAAATGTATATAGTTTCAAACAGTCTTTCATTAACAGAAACAAACATCAGCTAAAGTTTTGGAAAAATAAGTATTTATATAAAATGTAACTTTCAAATGAAAATTCCTAATGTTATTAAAGGAATAAATATGAATTAGTTAATGAGTTTTAGTATTCTTGCCAGAATAATCCCATAGACAGAGGAATCTGATGGGGTCAGGGGCGTTGCAAAGCGTTGGACATGACTGAAGCTACTTAGCATGCATGCGTGCACAATGAACTTAAGTAATTCAATTTTAATGCTAATATCTTATTTATCATCCTTCAGTATTCATATTAATCATGTTTTTAAAATTTTCTTAATATGGAATGAATATTGGAACTGTACTCCACATACACACATGTGCATACTTATTGGCTGTTTATCTATGTCTTGTTTTCTAGCCTAGAATTTACACATTATGTTTATAAATTTGTTGTTTGTATTTACTGGTCTAGCTCTCCTATTAGGTTTTAAGGTATTCAGGGCAGAATAATATCTTCAGTTGGATTTGATTTTTGCAAACACTTATTGTGTTTCTAGGATGGGAGAGAGAACTGACTTTAAGAGAATTTACAGAAAAAAAAAGCAAGACCTACAAAAAATTTAATTCTGCTATGGGATGGTAATTTGAGACTTCCCAGGTGGCACTAGTGGTAAAGAACCCACCTGCCAATGCAAGAGACAGTAAGAGATGTGGGCTCAATCCTTGGGTCAGGAAGACCCCCTGGAGGAGGGCATGGCAACCCACTCCAGTATTCTGCTTGGACAATCCTATGGACAGAGGAGCCTGCTGTCCTACAGTCCATAGGGTCACAGAGAGTTGGACATGACTGAAGTGACTTAGCAAACATGCACAGTAACATAAATGCATTGTCATAACAGGGAGGTGAATACATGAGGCAAAGTGAGGGTCATCTGCTCCATCACCTGGTTCTAGAAGAACTGGTGCCAGAGTTGTAACCTGAAGGCCAAGTAAACAATACCTGGCAAAGACTCCAAGAGGGCATTTTAGGTTAATGCAAAAATGTACATAGAGACCTAGAGGCATAAAAGGGCAGGTGACTGTGGAATAAGTACAAGCACACAGACAGTACCTACTACAAAGGATTTGACATGGTGAGTGGTCAGAGAAAGGGTTGAGAAAGTGGATGGTGGTCTGCATAGCTTTTATTCTTTCAGTCACAGGGAAAATTTTAAGCTTCTTCCTGCTCATTTATGATTGCATCTTAACACCTAAAACATGACTTGTTTGCACTTCCAACAAAGTAGTTATTTTCCCCAGGCTACTATCAACTTCAAATACTAATGAACTACCAGAGACTGTCAATGAAATGATATTCAGAGATAATCTCTTGAAAAATCTTCTAAAATTAAGCTAAGGATATTGACTCATATCTGAAACTTGGTCTTCATAAGTAGTACTGAATGAATCAATGAGTCAGCCTGTGTCTCTGGGCAGAACTGAATGAGTGTGAAAGAATACTTAAAAAAGATGAAGAAGGAGGAGAAGGAAAAGGAGGAAGAGAAGAGCAACACAAGACAAAATTCAAAAGCAGTGACAAGAGTTCCTCTGAGTCAGAACCCTCATTGATACCCTCTGCCCATGTTATCAGAGGGAGTTACACAGGATTCTCTCACCTGGGCAGGTACACTTCCACCTTTTGCTTCTTCACAGAGTTTGCCCACTCTTCAATCAGCTGTGCTTTAACCAATGGCTCCAGTGTGGCCAGTGGAACTTCCTGTCTGGACAATACCAGCATCATACTTATCACATCTCCCTCGTATGGTATTTCCAGGACTTGGTAGATGCCACCAGCTTCATTGGAGCCGTCACTAAATTCCCCTAAAAAGGACAGAAAGAAGATAAAAGGCCCCCATCAAGGCTTGAATAAAATATTTAAATTTGTTATAACTTTCTTCCAAAATAATGTATAGAATATAAAAAATTCAGGCATCTGAGAAGAAGACAATTTATTTTAAAGCAGGCCCTAAAATTGTGATTCCTCAGCCCTACCAAATTAATTTTAGGGTTTCCAGAATTGTTTCACGTGTGTCATAGCATGTTCTCTAGACTTAACATTTTATTTTTAAGTGAGATACCTCAAGTGAATATATTTTAAGGGTATCATTAAAAAAATGAAAAGTCATGATTAGAAAAATAAAGCTCTGGATCCAAGTTGGATGTAAATCATATTTACCAATATCTACCTAATTTCTAAGAAGGAAAAAAACTGACCATGTAATACCTGGTACTCTCGATCAGTCATGTCCAACTCTTTCTGACCCCATAGATCCTAGCCCTCCAGGCTCCTCTGTCCATAAAATTCTCCAGGGAAGAAAACTGGAGTGGGTTGCCATTCACTTCTCCAGAGGATCTTCTCAACCCAGGGATCATCCACCAAGGAAGCCTACTCTATTATAATTACCATAGCTAAAAGTTTTGAGGTCAAGGTAGCACAGCCATCATGAAACCTAGAGCATTTATGGTGATTAAAATCTCCAAATTAGATAATTAGGTAATTGGCTTAGTGTTCTATGAATTAGCTAAATTGACCAGGCTTTTATTAATAATAATAATAAAGTCTTTAAAATAAATAACCCTGCAACTAGTTTAAATAACAAATGTAATGTTTTTTGTTCTGAATATTTTCATTTAACTGATATCCTCTAGATATCACATTAAATATTTTGGTTCTCAAATAAATGGATATTTTCCTTTTGTATTTTGACTGTTAATTTAATTAACTGTGATTATAATCTGTTACTTTTATAATGTACCTTTGCATAGAATAAAATATTTGTTCTAACATATATTTAGCTTACTTACATTTCTGCTTAAGACAATAAATTATCACAGTTCAGCATGGTATGTAGAGAGGATTAGCACCCTAAACTTCTGAAAAGTTCAACAAAATATCCTTGAGAATAATGCCAAAGATGCTGACTTGTATCACAAATTATAGACTCTCAGTAAGTGAAACTGTGAGTAATTATGCCTGACCATGCATATTTACGGGCTTCCCAAGCGGCACACTGGTAAAGAATCTGCCCGCCAGTGCAGCAGATGCAAGAGACATGGGTTCAATCCCTGGATCAGGAAGATCCCCTGGAGTGGAGATGGCAACCCACTTTAGTATTCTGGCATGGGAAATCCTGTGAACAGAGGAGCCTGGTGGGCTAGAGTTCATGGGGTCTCAGAGTCAGACATGAGAGACTAAGCGTGCAAGCCCGCGCGCGGGCGCGCGCACACACACACACACATACATACACAAGTCTGAAAGCAACATTTTAAAAGAATGCTTATATTTCAAAAAGTGATGGGTGTACAAATCAAGACCTGGGTAGAAGGTATGGTTCACTGAAAACTACCCCAAAGTGAATGGCTTTCTGGAGGAACTCAGAACATTCTTATACAAGGTCAGATATTTTCACATGAATAAAGCCACTCTGTATGTGTAATCAACTTTATAAACTAAACATATTGGAAAACTGTCACAACATATAATATTCACTCAGGATCTAATCAAAAGTCTTTGAAAATGGGGCCAAGAAAATTGAATTGTAGCCCAAATCAGATTGATAAGAAATCTGAATAATGAATATTTCATGTTTTTTCTTAGAAATTTGTTGATATACTGTAAGAAGAGAGAAAAAAAGCCAAAATGTCTTACCATAATAAAATTCTCCTTGTTGGTACATCATTGGAATTTGGACTTCACTTTCATCATCTTTAGTGAAGGAAAAAGTTCTGGTATTTTCAGGTCTGAATTGTGACTTCCAGCTCCCCTTGAAATAGACAGCATTGATGAGAGCCAGATGAGTGACAGCGTCAAAATCCCTTGGGGATACCAAATCTTTCAACAGACCTATTCAGGAAAAGACAAACGGATGAAAATTCATATTAAATCAAAAGATGAAAGAATATCAAAAGATGGTCAAACTATCATCTGACAGAGTGATTAAGAACTTTATACCATTGGAATATTTACAATAAAAATTAAAAGTACCCTAACTTTCAAAGGAAAAAATGTTATACCCACACACACACACACACACACTTACAGACTAAGGAAATCTAAAACACCCACATCACCTAAAATAACACTAGGAGTATTCTGACATTTGCACAAACTACTGAACCACATACAACAGAATCTCCGGCTTCACTACTTCCTAGTTGCAATGATAAATGTAAACCTCAACACAGATTGTGCATGCGCTCAGCAGCTCAGTCGTGTCTGACTCTGTGACCCTGTGGACTACAGCCTGCCATGCTCCTCTGTCCATAGAATTTTTCAGACAAAAATACTGGAGTGGGTTGCCATTCCCTTTTCTGGGGGATCTTCCCAACCCACGGATAGAACCCAGTCTCCTGCATTGGCAGGCAGATTCTTTACCACTGAGCTACCTGGAAAGCCCCCCAACACAGAGTAAGCATTCAACAAACATTTCTAAGTTTACTCTTGTACAATGTATATAATTTAAATGTCATCCAATTCAAATGGTTTCCCCATGTACATCGGATATCTTTTTACCAAATGTAACAACTGCTTCTGAGTAAGTGAAAACAGATGTGTAAAAGCCAGTTTAACTCATGATGTCTTATTTCTTATCATTTAAATGTTCCTATCTAAATCTGTTGTGAAAGACTTTGGGACTTTGGTGATGGCTGAAATTGTTTAAGGGGAGTTTGGAATTAACAGCTTTCAATAATTCAGTCTGATGCAGGTGAATTATTATTCTTAACTTACTCTTTGAATGTTAAAATACAATTGTATTTCTTTTATGTTACATTTTAATCTCATAGTTAGAAACCATAGAACCAATATTCGCTTGGTACTCTCTCATTTTATTAGTTAGCACTTCTTTTTTTTTTTTAAGTCAGCATTTAGTGGACTATGGGACAAAGAGTATGTGATCAGGGTCTTTTGTTGTTGCTGTTCCAGCATTAAATGTATTAAGACTAATATTATTCTTGGAGTCTTGACAACATGAGTTAATTAATTTAATGAACAGCCAAAGTAATCTACTTTCAGTTTGGTCTTATTTTTTTTTTATTCCAATTTCAATTATTTTGTTGGTAAAATTGGAAAATAGAATGGTAACATATAAAACATTTGGAGAGTTTGAATACATTTGGATAATAAGATTTAGAAATAAAAATTAAAACAAATGCATCTTTTTCTAATCCCTTTCCATTTATTTGACTTAAAATGGGCTTCTCTTTTTAAAAGGAATCCTGTATAATTTTTTGATTACCAATTAAGTTCTGTGGTTTAAAAGCCAACAAATATCTTTAAACTCTCTTATTCTATTTTAATCACACTGTTAAGAGAGTCACCAACTGTCATTCTAAATAGTATCTAACTTACGAAATAGTCAGCTCTAGTAAAATTCCATACACTAATAAGATTACTGTTCAGATGAAACTCACCACTGGAGATACACATTTCATATTAATTTATCAGTGCCAATATTCTATATATGTCAAAAGATTTAACATGTTTCTCCAATGTTTATTCATGAACAAGGTTTCTAAAATCAGTTGTAATCTATATAAAACAATTAGTAGACATTCAACTAAATGCAATCTAACATTCAAAATGTAAAAGGAACAAAGGGACAAATAATGTCAGAAGTAAAAGAAACTAAGCTATTAGAGAAAGAAAGGAGCCAAATGACTTACTGTTTGTGTTATTCTCTACCCACTTATTGATATAGTTGGCCACAGCTACATTTTGACTGAAGTCCACGTGATTGATTTCTGCATTAAAATACTTTTTTATCAGTTGCAAAAACTCTTCACTGATATGAAATCCATTTTGCACAAAGAGGGAATTGGCAATTTTCATCACATACTGGCTGTCTTCAGCAGTTACCATGTGAGAAAGATCCTTCAAGAAGGAAAATTCTTCACCTGCAAAATGACAAAGGATAAGTTCATTAGTGGAACAAACACAGTGAAAGATCCTGGAGAGTGGAAGAGCATGAAAATACAGCAAGGAGGATTAAGAGAACAGGCCCATAGAAAAAGCACTGGCTTCTTCCCCACACTGACATGGTAAGGAAGTTGCAAGATTTGTGCAGTTTCTAGATGTTCAAATTAACTTTTGCAGTTTTATTACTGATATTATTTTTATTTTTTATTGATTATTTATCTATAAAGTAGAGATATTTGTTTTCTTTTAAAGTACTTAGTTTACTTTAAATTAGTCATAATTATCAGAAATATGAATTAATTTTTATTATCTAGTTTAAAAATCAAAATATTCCTTTAAATTTTACTTTTAGTAAACTTTTTAACTTTATAAATAGAAAATCCAGTCAAAATTGTATTAACTCTCAAGTTTTTAATGCATTAATTCATACATATATTAGAAATGTTAAATAGAAACTGTACATCATAGCAAAGTGATTACAATATACATTTTAGCTAGAAATTTTCTCCAATACAAAAGATTGTCATGATAGTATTATACAACATTCCAAAAAAATTCATGGTTGCTAGTTGAACAATGAAGATACAGTTGATTTTGAGTAAAAATTTCTGATATTTAGAGAATTTTTTCTGTAAAGCACTCCTAACAGTTGTAATTTCTCATTTATTTATGTGATAATTGATTAATTTATGCCTCTCTCTCTAAATTGGAAATGCCATCAGAGCAAGAACCATGTTTGCTTTTGTTAATCACAGTGAAGTTTATTTAAATAACAACAATGATAATAATAATAAAGATATCCTTTTCTTAGATTAACTCAGCCAGGGATGCAGCTAAGAAAAAGAACTTTCTTGGGTTTCGTAATGCTTGTCTTACTCATACCATCTTAGTGAGACCACTTTCTTACCCGGTGTAAATACTGCTGCCTCAGATAGAGACAACACAATTGAGCTGAAAGCTAAAGTCAAACTATTTTGAGAAATCAAACCTAAGCACACTTACCATTTCTCAGGCTGTCATATCCCATTGAGTGACGGATTTCTTTCAGGGTAGACCCTTGGGCTCCAAGTTCCAACATTCCCATTGCAAGGGTGACACTCAATGGAGAGAAGAGAATATTTTCATCCTCCCCAGTGGCTCGAAGATGGTTATACATATTCACTGACAACTCAGCAATGGTTTCATCAGTGAAAGTGGTCCCTAAGGCCAAACTTTGCAGAACCAGCAAAGAGAAGAGTCCAAGAAAAGCCATGCCAGAATAATCTCAAGCCTGGAGAACAATAATTTATATATCAATTATTACCTCAGAGAAATGGAACCATAAAATAATAATAAAAATAATTTCTTGGAAAAGCTGTAAAGCAAACCAAAAGTTTAATAACACATGCAGTGTTATTGTGTCTATAACAAAAGCTCATTAAGGGATTTGTTGGAAGATCCTATTAATCAATTAATAGTCAAATGAGCAAGTAATGCTGCTGAGTTCTGAGGATACTCCCAGGAACAAGATAGCCCTGGTCCCATCTTCATGAGGTTAAGTAGATATAGATACATATTTAACAATGTGTGGTGCAGCTAATTTATCAGTTTTCACAGCCTCATCATATATGAGGCTTCTTTGGTTGCTCGGATGGTAAAGAATCTGCCTGCAATGCAAGAGACCCAGATTTGATCTCAGGGTTGGGAAGACCCCCTGGAGAAGGAAATGGCAACCCACTCC
Source organism: Capra hircus (assembly GCF_001704415.2). Lineage (NCBI taxonomy): Eukaryota > Metazoa > Chordata > Mammalia > Artiodactyla > Bovidae > Capra > Capra hircus. The sequence goes on from NC_030808.1 coordinate 99,178,395, forward strand.
AGTATTGCTGCCTGGAGAATTCCATGGACAGAGGAGCCTGGCTGGCTACAATCCATGGGGTCGCAAAGTCAGACATGACTGAGCGACTACCACTTTCATCATATATATTTTGGTCATGACTTTGAAACAGTTTATTCTAGCTAACACTAAACTATATAGGCCCAGGACAACCCAAGTGAAAATCAAAAAATATTTATAGGGTTTAAGATCAGTTACTGAAGCTAGGCATTTTCAAATGCCCCTTTACCCATTTACTACAGTTTGATGGCACAGACAGTAAACAAAATCTGCCTGCAATGCAGCAGACCTGGGTTCAGTCCCTGGGTTGGGAAGATCCCCTGGAGAAGGGAACGGCTTCCCACTCCAGTATTCTTGCCTGGAGAATCCCCATGGACAGAGAACCCTGGTGGGCTACTGGTGATACTACTCCCCCTGGCAGTCCAAGGGGTCACAAAGAATCAGACACAACTGAGCAGCTCACATTTTCATATGAAATTAATGCACTAACTCTAGTTGGGTTACCAACTAGAGGAGAGATATCAGACACACACCTGCCAGGAGCCCCAGTTTACTCAGCCCAAGCTGCTGAACCCATAGGAAGTGGTAACCCTGAGGAAAAGCAGATTTGGCAGGTCCTGTGTGGTTTTCCTTAGACATCAGTTCCTAGGAGGCTGCTGTCCTAGGTGCCTGTCTCTGTGCAGGGAGGAGCCTTGCTCCAGCAATACCATCCTTTCATACTCAGGCTTATAGGACTATTTCAGCTTATACCAGTCAACTAGTGATTCTATTTAAATAACTATTCAAAACATCAAGCTTATCTGGCCCTTGAACCATTTTCTCTTGGGAAGAGAAAGCAGCGTCAGCACCCAGATATCTTAGAAAGATATTCCTGCCTCTTGGCAACTAGTGTTCCACATGCCCTGTCTCCCCACAAAGAGCCTGACTGGCACACACTGGAAACAGGATCCCCTCTCTCCCCGTACTCTGACACTTTGTCACTCTAGGCATCTGGAAGCTAAACTACCTATTCAAACAATTAAGTAGCTTCCTTGTTCTTGATATTTTTTAAAAAGCAAATTATCTCTAAAACAACCAGTAAAGTGGTAGTGAGCAAACACATTTGGAAAATTGTATTTAAATTAGTATGACACAAAACAGTCCTCATTACTCAGTTAACAGAGTGAATACACATTTAGTCTAAGAGCAGCATGCTTCCTACAGGTTTTTGAGTCAGAATGCCTTAACCAGTCCTGTAATATTTCTGATCAATTTCAGAGAAATTTACCTAGTCATTCTGCAAATCCTTCATATTTTAGGGTTAAGTTTTAGGTATCAGTTTTTTGTCTGAGAAGTTTCAAATTCCCCCACCCCGCACCCATCCCCCCCCACACTTTGTGTGTGTGTGTGTGTGTGTGTGTGTGTGTGTGTGTGTGTGTGTGCACGCGCTTAGTCGTGTCTGATTCTTTGCAACCCCAAGGACTGTACCCTGCCAGGCTCCTCTGTCCATGGAATTCTCCAGGCAAGGATATTGGAGTGGGTTGCCATGCCCTCCTCCAGGGGATCTTCCCAACCCAGGGATCAGAACCCGAGTATCCCACATTGCAGGTGGATCCTTTACTGTCTGAGCCACCAGGGAACCTCAGAAACACTGGAGTGGGTAGCCTATCCCTTCTCCAGAGGATCTTCCCAACTCAGGAACTAAACCAGAGTCTTCTGCATTGCAGACAGATTCTTTCCCAGCTGAGCTACTGGGGAAGCCCACACATTTTGGAGTAAGGTTTGAGTAATTTTTGCTTGTTTAGGAAGATAACGTTTAGCCTGTATGTAAATATGAACTCTCACAACCATGCAGTGAGGAGGCTAAGGATGGCTACTGGTGGGAGATGAAGCGCATGGTTGCAGAACTGAGTCTGCCGTGAAAACAGCATCCAGACAGAAGCCAGATGCCAGGGCACAGCTGCCCTGCTGGTCCACAGACTTCAGCCACCATAGAGACTGATGTGGCATTCTCTTTTCCTCTGTCCCCTCCAGGGAAAATCAAAGTAGAAGATATGAGTTTTCTCTCTAGTTTCAGATGGAACAAATTTAGCACGTACTCTCTTAAGCTGGAAGAGAATTTAAAACGTACCTAGTACTTAATACTGAAGATGTAATGGTATTTAGGGAAAGTCTGAAATCCAAATGGGGTTCAAAAGCCCATGCTCTACATCATGACACCATACTACTATCTGATGTGCCATCTTCACTCTACCCAGCATAGACATGTTGTTTTCATTTAATGTTATCTAGTACAAGACCAAGAAATTAAAGTCACTATATGACAGTAGTATCTGTCATTCAATAACTCAACTATTGGGATATGACTGCATTTAACAGGGAAAAGAAATGCAAAAAAGCAAAATGGCTGTCTGGGGAGGCCTTACAAATAGCTGTGAAAAGAAGAGAAGCAAAAAGCAAAGGAGAAAAGGAAAGATATAAGCATCTGAATGCAGAGTTCCAAAGAATAGCAAGGAGAGATAAGAAAGCCTTCCTCAGCGATCAATGCAAAGAAATAGAGGAAAACAACAGAATGGGAAAGACTAGAGATCTCTTCAAGAAAATTAGAGATACCAAGGGAACATTTCATGCAAAGATGGGCTCGATAAAGGACAGAAATGGTATGGACCTAACAGAAGCAGAAGATGTTAAGAAGAAATGGCAAGAATACACAGAAGAACTGTACAAAAAAAAATCTTCACAACCCAGAATATCACGATGGTGTGATCAGTCACCTAGAGCCAGACATCCTGGAATGTGAAGTCAAGTGGGCCTTAGAAAGCATCACTATGAACAAAGCTAGTGGCAGTGATGGAATTCCAGTGGAGCTGTTTCAAATCCTGAAAGATGATGCTGTGAAAGTGCTGCATTCAATATGCCAGCAAATGTGGACAACTCAGCAGTGGCCACAGGACTGGAAAAGGTCAGTTTTCATTCCAATCCCAAAGAAAGGCAATGCTAAAGAATGCTCAAACTACTGCACAATTGCATTCATCTCACATGCTAGTAAAGTAATGCTCAAAATTCTCCAAGTCAGACTTCAGCAATACGTGAACCGTGAACTCCCTGATGTTCAAGCTGGTTTTAGAAAAGGCAGAGGAAACAGAGATCAAATTGCCAACATCCTCTGGATCATCGAAAAAGCAAGAGAGTTCCAGAAAAACATCTATTCCTGCCTTATTGACTATGCCAAGGCCTTTGATAGTGTGGATCCCGATAAACTGTGGAAAATTCTGAAAGGGATGGGAATACCAGACCACCTGACCTGCCTCTTGAGAAACCTGTAGGCAGGTCAGGAAGCAACAGTTAGAACTGGACATGGAACAACAGACTGGTTCCAAATAGGAAAAGGAGTACGTCCAGGCTGTATATTGTCACCCTGCTTATTTAACTTCTATGCAGAGTACATCATGAGAAACGCTGGGCTGGAAGAAGCACAAGCTGGAATCAAGATTGCCGGGAGAAACATCAATAACCTCAGATATGCAGATGACACTACCCTTATGGCAGAAAGTGAAGAGGAACTAAAAAGCCTCTTGATGAAAGTGAAAGAGGAGAGTGAAAAAGTTGGCTTAAAGCTCAACATCCAGAAAACGAAGATCATGGCATCTGGTCCCATCACTTCATGGGAAACAGATGGGGAAAAAGTGGAAACAGTGTCAGACTTTATTTTGGGGGCTCCAAAATCACTGCAGATGGTAACTGCAGCCATGAAATTAAAAGACGCTTACTCCTTGGAAGGAAAGTTATGACCAACTTAGATAGCATATTCAAAAGCAGAGACATTACTTTGCCAACAAAGTTCTGTCTAGTCAAGGCTATGGTTTTTCCTGTGGTCATGTACGGATGTGAGAGTTGGACTGTGAAGAAAGCTGAGCACCAAAGAATTGATGCTTTTGAACTGTGGTGTGGCAGAAGACTCTTGAGAGTCCCTTGGACTGCAAGGAGATCCAACCAGTCCATTCTAAAGTAGATCAGTCCTGGGTATTCTTTGAAAGGAATGATGCTAAAGCTGAAACTCCAGTACTCTGGCCACTTCATGTGAAGAGTTGACTCACTGGAAAAGACCTTGATGCTGGGAGGGATTGAGGGCAGGAGGAGAAGGGGACGACAGAGGATGAGATGGTTGTATGGCATCACCGACTCAATGGACGTGAGTTTGCGTGAACTTCGGGAGTTGGTGATGTACAGGGAGGCCTGGCGTGCTGAAATTCATGGGATTGCAAAGAGTCGGACACAACTGAGCGACTGAACTGAATTGAACTAAACATGACTGTTACATTTTAAGCTAATAAAAAGCCTACATTCATATAAAAGCAAAACCTATTGCCAACCAATAAATATTTCAGGAAGTATGGCCAACACTATTACATTTGTAGACATTTTTGTTTACTAATGTGTGTGTGTGTGTGTGTGTGTGTGTGTGTGTGTGTGTGTGTGTGTGTGTGTATTGGTTGCTCAGTCATGTCCCAGTTCTTTGTTACCCCACAGACTGTAGCCAACCAGGCTCCTCTGTCTGTGGAATTCTCCAGGCAAGAATACTGGAGTGGATAGAAATTCCCTTCTCCACGACTAATGTATGTACCATGAGATAATAATAATAGCTGACATATGACATATGGCTTATGACAAGTCACATGCATTCTGTGTCTTGGCTTCCTCATTCATTACATGAAGATATCAATCCCTACTCTGCACACTTATTAAAAAAAGGAGACAGTGTGTATGTTTGAAGCACTCATTTTATCCTAAAAGTTATACTAGTAAAGGACACAAGAAAATTATTAGAAAATATGTTTCCTAGGCTTATATAATTGCTAAGTCAAGCAAGAGATTGTAGAGACAAAATGAGCATTTTATCATTAGTGCTGGCCCACTGAATGCAGCACCATTACCGAGTCATTCAGCCAAGACTGATAGAGGTATCAGGAAGATACCAAAATTTATAAGGACTGGCTCTTGTCTTCAAGAAACTCACATCATTGTGCAACACTTTATGATCTATTACAGTGCTTCTCATCTTTTTAAGAAAAGAGGTACTTTTAAGAATCAGGTGAAGGGAAAATCATCTCCTCAACAAATGCACTCAAGGGGAACAGAACATTATATTCATTGGCCAGGGTTTTTGCTGGCCTCGCATTAGGAATCCCTGATCTTCAGCAGATGGTCCATTGCAGAAAGAAGTGTTCGATGGACCCACAGCTCTGCAACATTGCCTTACTGGAGGAAAGAAATGTCCAAACCTATCATGCCCCTTCAAGCTTCTAGAGGATTCCTGGAAAGACCAGCCATATGTTTGTGAGACAGGGCTCTTCCCAGGGGAGTGAGCAGCAGGATACTGATTTACATGTTCTGCTAGAGAATTAGAAATTCTAATAAATTAGAAACTCTCTAGCAGAAGCAAGTGATATGAGGAAACTCCTTAATAAAGATTTAACGAACACTCCTCTGGAAACAGACATCTGATCTATAGTTAAGTGATTTTTCCTTCTTTTGAAGGCAAAATCATGTGCAAGCAAAATGAACTCTGCTAGCCTGATCCAGCTATTCTGATCCCACCTACTCTACCCTTGGTCCCTGGCCCCCTTCACCTCTGCTGCTTCTGACTCCTCCTGAGTGTTTTTGTTTTTTGTTTTTCCCAGAGGAGAGGGGAATATTTCCTTTCCCCTTCTATCAAGTAGGTATACTCTCTGGATCTGTTCCTGACCTTCTCCCATGTCATGCTATTCTTGTTCCTGCTGGTGAATGTCTCAAAACAAAAAAGTACTTTAACTATTGTTTCTATTCATATTATTCCCAAATAAGTAAAATTCTAACTCTGGCTTTATTCTTATCTTCATTTCCAATGTGCATTGCAAATCATTCTTGGGATATTCAGTCTTTGACTCTTGCCAGCATTTCAAATTCAAGGTGGCTCAAATAGGAATCTTTGTCTTATCAGTCAAATCCACCCTTTTTTATTTCCTTAAAATGTCAATGTCAAAGTCTTTGACGCTTCCCCATCTCTTTTCCCCTAATGTTCAAGGAATGGTCAACACTTACTCCATACTGCATCCCTGACAGTTCTCCTAGCCATCATCCCATGATCATTCCCCTGACCATGGTGGCAGTTCTTCCTTTTAATGCATTCCTAAGGACTCCACCAAGAACCCTCGGCCATTCTCTGAATTCCAGGCTACAGTCCTCATTCCAACAAGTGCATATCCTCCCGATGACTGTCTTGATGTGCTGTTACAAACAGGTATTCCTATATTTATAAAACCTGAGATCACCCTTATGCCCGGAGACTAAACCCCCAAATCTTTAGTCTTGACTATAACTCACTGTTGTGCTATGCCAGCATTTCCTTCTATCCATTACTCTCCTTCCTGGATCCTGCATTTCTAGTGAGAATCCCTTTTGCAATACATATCCCAGAATTTCCCTCTCCTGTTTCTGGCTTGTGTAGTTTTCTTTCTGGAACAACTTCAACCTGGTTCCATTTGTTCAAATCCTAACCACTTATCAGGGTTCCTAACCACTTCCTTTTCTTTTATGAATACCCTCCTAGTTCTTCAGTTAAAACATCTATTTCCCCTTTCTCTGAAATCTTGGCACATTTTATCTCTACCTCTCCAACAGCATGTACTACTGCTTCCCTCTATTACAGCCAATTCTGTACATGTGTTCTCTCTTCTCCGAGGCTTTTTGAAGGCACAATAGAAGTACTTTCATCTTTTATGTCTTAAGATAATCAGAATAAGCACCTAATGCCTCCCACATATTAGGTGCCCAATAAATATCTGTGAATGAATACAGCATGAGATCTAAAGGCCCACACAGCTGCATTAGAAGGAACAGCAAGAGTAGCTGCTGCTTCTACATTCTTGTGGCTAATTTGAGCCCACAGTTAGTAGCTCATTTCCATTTTTTACTCCCTTTGATAAAGTGTTTCCTTATTGAGTCTGAGGCTGTCTTTCCAGCCTGACAGAGTGGCACTATAACCAATGCTGGCGTAATGCGATGGCTGGACACGGGGTGCATTAACAAATGCATATACCACCTTGAAAAATCGCAAAAGGTGATACCCAAATGTTACTGTATTAACATTTGTCTACAAAATGCCAGGGTCCCATCATTAATCATAATAATCCATGCATTCTAAAATGTATTACTCTCACATGGAACATCACTTTGTAGATCATTTTCAAGCTACTGAATAAAAATACTTTCTTCGTAAAAACAAGGGGCTACAGTACCAGACTAATAGTGGACTGTGTTGTGGTGCTAGGAAAGGCAAAGGCAGCTGAGCTGTGGATAGACTATGTTAATTCTTGCATTTCTCCTCCTGTTGCTATTGGTCGGGTAGGTTGTGGACACATGTATGAGCATCTTGCTTCAGAAAACACTTCACTGAAACAGGTTAGAGAACTACATAATTTTATAATTGAGGTATGAGGAATCACAGAACCCAAAGCTAGAACAATTAAAAAAAAAGATAGCAGTCTTATTTCTAGAGAGGTTGATTATTCATATATGTAACATTTCTTTTTTGGTAATCCAATTATTTGAAATTTTTAAAAAGTGGTTTCATATTTTGAGTTGAGAAAGCAAGGGAGGTGTTCTTTAGAAGGTGAGATAAACAGCTGAAGAAGGTCCTTTCTCCAGAAAGAAACAGCCATGGGACTTAACTAGGGAGAATTGTCTACTGCAAAAAATACCTGAAATTATCACAATACGTTTTTGTTAATCAGCTATATTCTAGCACAAAATAAAAAGTTTTTTTTTTTTTAAAAAGAACACTGTTTTGAAGCCCTCTGGCCTATTAATTCTCAGATTTTTGCATGTATTTTTTTTAATTGAGGGAACTAAATTTAGGTTTGCTAAATTTTTACTTTACAAAGTACATAAATTGGGATGGGGGCAAAAAAATTCACAATAATGCCTCTTACAATTACATAAAAGAGCAAACATTTCCAAATGAAAATAAGACAGTCACTTATAGTATATATACTTAAATTCATGAAGGTTTTTTTTTCTCCCATGAGAAGGTATTGAGTGGTTGGAAACCACTACTCTAATTTTGGTTAGTTCTAGCTCACTTGATGAAATTTGGAACAAGAAAGTTGATGTTTCTAGATCTGTGTTTCCTGATTAAGAGACAGGTTTAACCTAGATCTGCAGAAATGAAACTGGGAAATTTTTCAAAGAATTTGTCACATTAAAAAGAAAAAGAGTCATTACTTGTGAAACAATATATATTTAAGCAACCCATAATTTAGCAAGCTTCATCAACTGTAACATGCACGGTGTTCCTTCTTATCCCCAATTTTAACTTTTCTGAAATTGGAATGATTCTTTTAAACAATGTTCAATGAAACCAGCTGGTCCTCAGACAGAGAGGCAAGTTGCCATTACCTGTATATGCATCATAGCCTGGAAAATGTGAACTTTAGGCTATTTGTTTACCCTTGCTCTCTAAGCTGACTTATTTCGACTGATGTTGGCTCCCATAATTAAATTCTTGCTTCAAGCTGGATCTAGAATTGCCCTCAAAAAGACTATAGTATGATGGCAGTACTAGAAAGAAAGAGGACCACATATACTGAAGAGAATAAAATTGAGAATGTAAACTACTGTAAGTGATGCAAGCATTCATTACTGGAGAAATGAACTAACCCATTTTCTTGTAAAACAACAACCAAGTTTATTGTTTTTTTTTTTTTACAGAGCACCCAACAATAGAAGACACATACAAAGAGTTAATTTGTGCTAGTAGATGAATCTTTTATCCCTGGGATATTTACAAGGAACTGTCTGTTGGATGTCAAGCAGTACAATTAAAGGCAGAAGAATTTACCAAATCTCTCAGGATAAATCAGTGATTTCAAAGCAACAAGGATGAATTACTTATGCATGCTTTGTGAAGGACTAGGACTGCTGGAGTGAAGTCGCTCAGTCATGTTCGACTCTTTGCAATCCTATGAACTGTACTCTGCCAGGCTCCTCTGTTCATGGGATTTTCCAGGCAAGAGACTGGAGTGGGTTGCCATTTCCTTCTCCAGGGGACCTTTCTGACCCAGGGATAGTACCTGGGTCTCCCGCACTACAGGAAGACTCTTTACATTCTGAGCCATCAGAGAAAGCCTAAGGACTACTGCTCAGGTGCTAAGCTGTCAAAATCATCCTGATAACTTTCAAAAATAGCTATATATTTATGTGGAGTATAGGGTTATGGTGACGGACTAATCAAATCATCAAACGGAAATGTAGAGAACACATCACTATTCTTTGAAATGTCTTAAGATTACATTTCAATCACAAAAGCACTAACAGTTTTAAATCAGAAAATGCATTATGTAAAGTATCACATCATATACATGATAATTAATGGCTCAGTGTTAATTCAGAAGGATGACAAGAAGCCTTAGATTTATTTTTATTATTTTTTTTTCAGCTCAAAGAAAAAGCAGGGTGTTTTTATTTTTTATTTTTTAGCCATTAAAATATTTTCAATGGTTTTGGTTGCATTTTGCACCCATGAGAGATCATGCCACTGCAACTGGGTAGATGACATTCTCAGTTGACACCACAGTTCAAAAGCATCAATTCTTCGGCGCTCAGCTTTCTTCACAGTCCAACTCTCACATCCATACATGACCACAGGAAAAAACACAGCCTTGATTAGACGGACATTTGTTGGCAAAGTAATGTCTCTGCTTTTGAATATGCTATCTAGGTTGGTCATAACTTTTCTTCCAAGGAGTAAGCGTCTTTTAATTTCATGGCTGCAGTCACCATCTGCAGTGATTTTGGAGCCCAAAATATAAAGTCAGACACTGTTTCCACTGTTTCCCCATCTATTTCCCATGAAGTGATGGGACTAGATGCCATGATCTTTGTTTTCTGAATGTTGAGCTTTAAGCCAACCTTTTCACTCTCCCGTTTCACTTCATCAAAAGGTTTTTTAGTTCCTCTTCACTTTCTGCCATAAGGGTGGTGTTATCTGCCTATCTGAGGTTATTGATGTTTCTCCCGGCAATCTTGATTCCAGCTTGTGCTTCTTCCAGCCCAGCGTTTCTCATGATGTACTCTGCATAGAAGTTAAATAAGCAGGGTGACAATATACAGCCTGGACGTACTCCTTTTCCTATTTGGAACCAGTCTGTTGTTCCATGTCCAGTTCTAACTGTTGCTTCCTGACCTGCCTACAGGTTTCTCAAGAGGCAGGTCAGGTGGTCTGGTATTCCCATCTCTTTCAGAATTTTCCACGGTTTATTGTGATCCACAGTCAAAGGCTTTGGCATAGTTAATAAGGCAGAAATAGATGTTTTTCTGGAACTCTCTTGCTTTTTCCATGATCCAGTGTATGTTGGCAATTTGATCTCTGGTTCCTCTGCCTTTTCTAAAACCAGTTTGAACATCTGGAAGTTCACGGTTCACATATTGCTGAAGTCTGGCTTGGAGAATTTTGAGCATTACTTTACTAGCATGTGAGATGAGTGCAATTGTGAGGTAGTTTGAGCATTCTTTGGCTTTGCCTTTCTTTGGGATTGGAATGAAAACTGACCTTTTCCAGTCCTGTGGCCACTGTTGAGTTGTCCACATTTGCTGGCATACTGAGTGCAGCACTTTCACAGCATCATCTTTCAGGATTTGAAATAGCTCCACTGGAATTCCATCCCCTCCACTAGCTTTGTAGTGATGCTTTCTAAGGCCCACTTGACTTCACATTCCAGGATGTCTGGCTCTAGGTGAGTGATCACACCATCATGATTATCTGGGTCGTGAAGATCTTTTTTGTATCATTCTTCTGTGTATTCTTGCCACCTCTTCTTAATATCTTCTGCTTCTGTTAGGTTCCTACCATTTCTGCCCTTTATCGAGCCCATCTTTGCATGAAATGTTCCCTTGCTATCTCTAATTTTCTTGAAGAGATCTCTGCTACTGCTAAGTTGCTTCAGTTGTGTCCGACTCTGTGCAACCCCATGGATGGCAACCCTCCAGGCTCCCCCGTCCCTGGGATTCTCCAGGCAAGAACACTGGAGTGGGTTGCCATTTCCTTCTCCAACGCATGAAAGTGAAAAGGGAAAGTGAAGTCGCTCAGTCGTGTCCGACTCTTCGCAACTCCATGGACTGCAGCCTACCAGGCTCCTCCGTCCATGGGATTTTCCAGGCAAGAGTACTGGAGTGGGGTGCCATCGCCTTCTCCAGAAGAGAGAGATCTCTACTCTTTCCCATTTTGTTTAGGCCCTAGGAAATTTCTTTTTTTTTTTTTTAATTTTAAAATCTTTAATTCTTACTTGCGTTCCCAAACATGAACCCCCCTCCCACCTCCCTCCCCATAACATCTCTCTGGGTCATCCCCATGCACCAGCCCCAAGCATGCTGTATCCTGCGTCAGACATAGACTGGCGATTCGATTCTTACATGATAGCATACATGTTAGAATGCCATTCTCCCAAATCATCCCACCCTTTCCCTCTCCCTCTGAGTCCAGAAGTCCGTTATACACATCTGTGTCTTTTTTGCTGTCTTGCATACAAGGTCGTCACTGCCATCTTTCTAAATTCCATATATATGTGTTAGTATACTGTATTGGTGGTTTTCTTTCTGGCTTACTTCACTCTGTATAATCGGCTCCAGTTTCATCCATCTCATCAGAACTGATTCAAATGAATTCTTTTTAATGGCTGAGTAATACTCCATTGTGTATATGTACCACTGCTTTCTTATCCATTCATCTGCTGATGGACATCTAGGTTGTTTCCATGTCCTGGCTATTATAAACAGTGCTGCGATGAACATTGGGGTACATGTGTCTCTTTCAATTCTGGTTTCCTCGGTGTGTATGCCCAGCAGTGGGATTGCTAGGTCATAAGGTAGTTCTATTCGCAATTTTTTAAGGAATCTCCACACTGTTCTCCATAGTGGCTGTACTAGTTTGCATTCCCACCAACAGTGTAGGAGGGTTCCCTTTTCTCCACACCCTCTCCAGCATTTATTGCTTGCAGATTTTTGGATCGCAGCCATTCTGACTGGTGTGAAGTGGTACCTCATTGTGGTTTTGATTTGCATTTCTCTAATAATGAGTGATGTTGAGCATCTTTTCATGTGTTTGTTAGCCATCCGTATGTCTTCTTTGGAGAAATGTCTATTTAGTTCTTTGGCCCATTTTTTGATTGGGTCATTTATTTTTCTGGAATTGAGCTGCAGAAGTTGCTTGTATATTTTTGAGATTAGTTGTTTGTCAGTTGCTTCATTTGCTATTATTTTCTCCCATTCAGAAGGCTGTCTTTTCACCTTGCTTATATTTTCCTTTGTTGTGCAGAAGCTTTTAATTTTAATTAGATCCCATTTGTTTATTTTTGCTTTTATTTCCAGAATTCTGGGAGGTGGATCATAGAGGATCCTGCTGTGATTTATGTCTGAGAGTGTTTTGCCTATGTTCTCCTCTAGGAGTTTTATAGTTTCTGGTCTTACATTTAGATCTTTAATCCATTTTGAGTTTATTTTTGTGTGCGGTGTTAGAAAGTGATCTAGTTTCATTCTTTTACAAGTGGTTAACCAGTTTTCCCAGCACCACTTGTTAAAGAGATTGTCTTTACTTCATTGAATATTCTTGCCTCCTTTGTCAAAGATAAGGTGTCCATATGTGTGTGGATTTAACTCTGTATCCTTCAAAAAGTTAGGAAAATGTGGTCCAAAAGAACTCTTGGCAATGATAAAAATATTACCTATGTTTCCTTGTCCAACAAGATAGCCATTTGACACTTGTAATTACTGAGTTCTTGTAATGTGGTTACTGCAACTGAAGAATAAGAATTTTAATTTTATTTTAATTGATTTAAATAGTTTCATGTAGCTAGTAGTTCCTGAAGGACAGGGAAGCCTGGCGTGCTGCATTCATGGTGGTGTAAAAAGACAGACACATATCTGAGCAACTGAACAACAACAAGTGGTTACCATATTTGAAAGTGTAGAGCTAGAAGCAGGCGAAACACGTTTACTCTTCACAACCGACCATGATACAAGTGCTTGAAACAAAAACAGGAAAATCAGCACGGACCTCACAAAACATGTGTCTTTAAAAATATGCTCCCTTTCTTCAGATCTTAACTCATAAGGAGGCTCCGTTTGGAATTTAAAAACGTTTGGTTAATGCTGGTGATTACTGAGGAAAACAAAGTCAATTACAGCAAAAACTGGTGAGTTGGCAGGTGCTTAGTCCTCCTAGAAATATGATTTGGGCTTTCCATAAAATGGTAATGAATAATCCTGTTTGGCACAATTGGGAGAGACTTTGTGCTTGCCAACAAACAACTTCCTCTGGAATACTGTCAGGAAAGCTAAACAAGTGACATGCAAGCCCCACAGCAAAATTCAGTGAATTGTTTCAGAGAGATAGGTTAAAAAGTCACCATCAATCATGGTCACGCGTGGCCCAAGGCCATTTTGGAACTAAGCCAGACATTAATGGTCTTAGCTTACCCATTAATGTTTTAAGAAATCCTGTGCTCGCTCTCACTCTCTTCCCTAGCCTGAAGGTTTAGCTGTTTACAAGACTGTAGAACATTTCTGTCAGAAACACTTTGCCCAGACACTCATGTTAGAGATGAGGAAACAAAGTCATTTGTACTGAACATCTTGTACACAAACAATATTTAATGAGCTACTATAGACACTTAAAGAAAAAGCCAAAACTTCCAGTGTGAATAATGAATTTCATTCACTCATTCAATAAATACCTGTCCTTGACAGATACATGTCACACCCTACACTAGTTACTAGGGATGTAGATGAGAACAGAGACACAAGAGAGGCCTTTGTGGTTATTTTCCTCCTTGTGTTAGTTCTACATTGTTTAAAGAGATATTCAGTTTTTTTCAGATTTCAGTTTTTTTTCCTATTTTCAATGAAAATATTAGATTTTCTATTTTTTTCAATATTAAAATATTGCTTGCATAATAAAGCTTTTAAAAGTTGAATATGTCTCTAGAAATCTAAAGAATACCCAGGTGTAAGGTTGCTTCTCAATTATTTGCCAGTGGAAGGAGTAGAAGTAGCAGTAACCTCATCATGCGATCATTTACTAACACTTAAATACACCCTGAAAGGCTGAGAAATGAGGTAAAATACCCAGAGAAGTTTTATGGTGTGTCAACCTAAAAAAAAAATTATAGAAAGATTTTCAGAACATACAAATCCAGTTTTAAACTTGTCTTGATAATGTACAGTCAGAAGTGTAAATACAATTTTGTAAAGTGATGAAATAAGAAAAGGAGTATGTCAAGGCTGTATATTGTCACCCTGCTTATTTAACTTATATGCAGATTACATCCTGAGAAATGCTGGGCTGTAGGAAGCACAAGCTGGAATCAAGATTGCTGGGAGAAATATCAATAACCTCACATTTGCAGATGACACCACCATTATGGCAGAAAGTGAAGAGGAACTCAAAAGCCCTTTGATGAAAGTGAAAGGGGAGAGTGAAAAAGTTGGCTTAAAGCTCAACATTCAGAAAATGAAGATCATGGCATCTGGTCCCATCACTTCATGGCAAATAGATGGGGAAACAAGGGAAACAGTGACAGACTTTATTTTTCTGGGCTCTAAAATCACTGCAGATGGTGACTGCAGCCATGAAATGAAAAGATGCTTACTCCTTGGAAGGAAAGTTATGACCAACCTAACTAGACCGCACATTAAAAAGCAGAGACATTATTTTGCCAACAAAGGTCCATCTAGTCAAGGCTATGGTTTTTCCAGTGGTCATGTATGGATGTGAGAGTTGGACTCTAAAGAAAGCTGAACGCCGAAGAATTTATGCTTTTGAAGTGTGGTGTTGGAAAAGACTCTTAAGAGTCCCTTGGACTGCAAGGAGATCCAACCAGTCCATCCTAAAAGAGATCAGTCCTTGGTATTCATTGGAAGGACTGATGTGGAAGCTGAAACTCCAATACTTCGGCCACCTGATGCAAAGAACTGACTCATTGGAAAAGACCCTGATGCTGGGAAAGATTGAGGGCAGGAGGAGAAGGGGACGACAGAGGATGAGATGGTTGGATGGCATCACCAACTCAATGGAGATGGGTTTGGGTGGACTCCAGGAGTTGGTGATGGACAGGGAGGCCTGGCTCACTGCGGTTCATGGAGTCGCAAAGAGTCAGACATGACTGAGCGACTGAACTGAACTGATCTTCCAACAGAGAAAAGTAGTGGTTAGGGCTCTTGATCAGACGCAGAAGAATCTCATATATTCAGTATATTGCATGTTTTTAAAATTATATTTGGGTTATAATTACAGTGTTTCCAACTCCCCTTTCTCCCTTCCTTCTTCCTTTCCTTCATTCCTTCCTTCCTTTCTTTTCTTTCCTTTTTTCTTTTTTTGATTCTGATTCTCCCCATGATAATGGAGCCCTACAGCTATTGTTAATCTGCTCCCCGAGCTTTACCCTTTCGCCTTATTTTAAGAGATCGTAGGTAAGGTTTGGGGACATCTAAACTATCCTGAGGCAAGATGCATAGGTTCTCTTTGCCTCAGGGTCTTTTAAGGCCATACAAGTCTACTTCTTATAATTATAATATTCCCAAGATCAGCTTGCCCTTTTAGTAATATGGTTTAGGCTCATGGAATTCTGACACCAAAGTGAATAAAGCAAGATGTTAATATATTAGATCAAGTCTTGTGAAGTTGCCATTTTTGTAAGTGAAAGTGGTTAGGTATCACCAACTTCATAAGCTTCCAACTTCACTTTACTGAGCATCTATTGTGTCTCAGGCCAAATATTAAAACATCAATAGATTGTTTTGTTACTTAGTATTTCATACAGTTGTTTCACTGTTTTGAGAGGTCACAATATTTCATATTTTTAATAGGCATCCTAGTTAAGAAATCTGGGGAAACAGTTATTATGATTTCCTCTTAGAATTCTTTTCTCTTTATCTTTTGCTGGAAATGCTAGAAACTGACAGAGGAACTCTCCAACCAATACAAAACACCAACCTAAATTAGGTGGTTCTTTTCTTTCTTTAGGAAAAAAAACACAAAATCCTTGTGGCTCACACCCTCTGTACCCTGAGGAAATTGTTATATGCCTTATTTTTTTTTAAAAAACCTCAGTTGTAAAAAGCACTTTTTTTATTTTTTAAATTTTTATTGGAGTATAGTTGATTTATCATGTTGTGTTACTTTCTGCTGTACAACAAAGTGAATCAGTTATACAGATTTATAAGGGAAAACATTCTAAGTAAGGGCAGATACATACATTACTTTTTAATGGTGTTTTGTTGGACTATAGACAGTGGGGAAAGTGAAAGCGAGAAAGAACATGAAAAAATTTTCACTGCTTTGTTGTTTAATACACTTAAAACTTAAAATATAAAATTTTCCTGATATTGACTAATGTATTAATGCTATTTGAAAATATCCACCTGATCACTCTATTTATAAACCTGCCACACACCATAACAGGGGATTTCTAAAAGTACTTTGGTTTCCCCTTCCTGTTCATCACTGTGAATGACTGAAAAAGCAACTTGTAATTTTTCTTGCTGAGTGTGGGCAAATAAGTGAAACCTGTATGCAGATATATGGGCTATATGAAAGTATCTTTGTTTCACTTCCTGTAATTTTCAGAATAATATTTACAATATAGTAACAGCTTTAGGAAGTGTGCAGAAAGATGAATCAAGGAAATCAGCCAATGAAATGTTGCAAAGGCAAAAAAATAAAGATAAAAGTAGAGACGGCTAGGGTACTTCTCCACAAGGCAGAGTTAAATCATTCCAAATGGTAACCAACGTGTCTTATTTTCAGAGATCTGTAGAGATGTATCAATAGATTTAATTCTTTTCTTTTGAATGTCTTCCAAGTTTAATAGTCTTCAGTGACAGGAAATGGTCCTTAGCATGCTCCTTACATAGCAGCTTAAGGCTTTCCCCATCATTGTACAGTTAGATGGAGGGATTTATCTCATGGTTCTTATATCGTGAGAACCAGCACTGACTGGCACCCTGTGATGGTGCAGCTGTCTTCCTCTGGGTTAACAATTGAAGGATCCAGAAGAGTCTGGAGAAATGGAGGCAAGGATATTGGCTCTTCATTCTGTTACCTTGTGTGCTGGCTGCCTCTTACACATCTTAAGATTTATAAAATGTTAAAGCTAGTTGTATCAGAGAAATTTCCGAGAATATTTTTATGATTCCAAGGTATCTGTCAGAGTCCATCTTGCAGATGAGATGTCTATAAGTAAATTGGAATAAAATGAAATAGCTCTCTCAACTTAGCTTTTTAAAAATTCAGATCATTGGCCTTGCAGAGAATGACTGAACGGTGGGCAACCTGAGCCTCATAGATTTACCCTGTAACAGAGCTATAGAACTATAATTTTAAATATACAGTTTTATAGGCCAAGGAGAAAACCAATGAAAGGTAGAGCTCAAGTCAAGAGAAGTGGGTGAGAGTCCACCCAAATAGAAAGGGAAACACTGCCTGCTTTCTCATTTCTAGGATTGCTTGAGAGTTTACATATGGCTGCTGGGAGCCTGAAGGGGAGGGCATTGCTAATAAAATTCAAGAACACGATTAGGGATATCTCTGCTTCAAAATAAAAGGAGAAATGTTCCCATAAAATATATCCTTTGACCTCAGTTTTCTCCCCAGGGACTAATTAATTCATGGAATTCTAGAGCTAAAAAATAACATAATGGACCAGGCATCTGGGCATAATGTAAATTACTGCTCATTCTCATAACAAGTTGGAAGTTAAGTGAAGGTAATCCTGTTTTGTAGAATAAGAAACTGAAATCTAGTAAGTTTAAGATATTTTTACAATGTTGATAAGTTTACTAAGAAAGAGAAAAGGCAGCTGAACTTTTGCCTGAGGGCTTCAAACCCCTTGCTAGTTTTACTGTGCCATGCCAACCATGTTGGGCAGGAATTCCCTCAACAACACTGACTCTGTGTGAATTCTGTATGCCAAATAATGCTACAACAGGCTTTAAACATAAAGCATATTAATTTGGATCTTAACCTGTTATATAATACATTATAATACTTAAACTTTTAAAGTAAAAATCATTAGATAGGTAAAGCATTCACAGAATACAAATTCAAAGGTATATGAAAAGGCATATAACAAAGATTCTCTTTTCCGCACTCTCCTGTCCCTCAGTCAGCCGATTTCTCTTGGTGAATCAATGTTATCTTCCAGAAATTCAGTATATATATGTCCCCTTTTCTTATAGAAATAATAGCATAATATCCATACTGGTTTGCAACCTCATTTTTTCATTTAGCAATATATCTTGGAAAATATTATCCTTATGTAAGGAAGTCCCTCACTTTAATTTTTTTAACAATGTCACAGTATTTCACTGCATAGGCAAGCCATAATTTACTTAATTAGTCTCCTACCAATGGGAATTTAGGTTATTGCAATCTTTTGCTATTACAAATAATGAGACAATGAGTAATTTCTGAAATATATCATTTCACAGGTGTGCAATTACCTCTGTAGGATAAATTCCTAGAAGTTAAATTGCTGGGTCAAAAGACACAAATACTTGCAATTTTGATAAATGGTGTCAAGCTGCTCTCCTTAGAGGTTATATCATTATTAAAAAATCTTAGGAATACACTCAGAAAGAAATAAGGAAGATATACACAAGAAAAATGGAAATGTCGCTGAGAAATAGATTTTAAAAAACACAGAATACTTCATCTCCTATGTAGTTTTCTTCCTAAAATAAGGACAGATGAACATGTTAAACAACACCAACAGGGTATAATCAACAAGATCCAGATGGCAGGAAACTCCACAGGACTAGTGATTGTTTCAACAAATAAAATGTAAAAATAAAGGGCCAGTGAGATGCAGGGAGGCAGATGGTTTAAAAAGATTTCAGAGACATATCAACAAATTATAATTTTTGGACTTTATCTGAATGCTGGTTGAGGCAAACAAGCTGTAAAAATCATTTATGGCATCATGAGACAATTGAGGGGAAAGACTAGGATAAATGGAAATTGATATCTTATTCTTAAATTCAATATCATAAAGCTGTAAGTTCTTCCTATATTACTCTGCACATTTAATGCAATTTCAATAAAAATAACAACTTAAAAAATTAAACAAGCTAATTTAAAGTTTATGTAGAAAAAATTTAGAAAGCAGGAATAGCAAGAAAAGCTCTGGGGATAAAATAGTGATCAGATACTAAAATGCACTTAAAAGCTATGATAATACTCTGCGGAAGAAGGTGAGGGTGGGATGATTTGAGAGAATAGTATTGAAACATATATATTACCATATATAAAATAGGTGACCAGTGCAAGTTTGATGCATGAAGCAGGGCACTCAAAGCCAGTGCTCTGGGACAACCCAGAGGGATGGGGTGGGGAAGGAGGTGGGAGAGGGGTTTAGAATGGGGGAACACATGTACGTCCATGGCTGATTCATGTCAATGTATGGCAAAAACCACCACAATGTTGTAATCAGCCTCCAATTAAAATAATTTTTTTAAAAAAGATACAATAATTAGAATGGTGAAAAATACAATTTGGTATAAAATTTAGCATGTCAAATCAGTGGGGTAACAGAGATTATTCAGTAAGTGATAACTGGTGTTAGAAAGAGGTGAAGATAAATTTCCAGGTATTAAAAATAAAGAAGATGAGTAGTTTGTATTTTAAATCAAAATAAGTCTCAGATAGATCACTTTAAAAGTGAAAACTGAAACTTGAAATTTCCAGGGAGAAAGTATGGGAATTTTAAATAATATATTCATAAGTAAAGATACATGTATATATATATACACACACATATAAATACATGTATATATAGTTCATATATATATGTATATACATATATACATAGGTTACAGATATTTATATTTTACTATCTTTATGTATATATACTATACACACACATGTATTATACACACAGTGTTGAATGGAGAAGGCCTAAGTGTGACAAAAACCCAGGAGCCATTAAAGATTAATAAATTTTACTATATACATACAGATTAAAATTCTGCACAGCAGAAATCATATGGGTAAAGTCAAAACAGAAGGGATAAACTGAAAAATCAGTTTAAATCTTAAAGATAAGGGATAAGTTCTCTACTCTACTAAGACCTCTATCAATCAATAAATCCAACAGAAATCCTACAGAAAAATAGGCAAAGGACAGACATCAAAAGATTTTAATAGCTTTTAAACGCATAAAAAGATGATCAAACTTTTCTACAATTATTAATTATAGTAAAATTACACTGAGGTACCATTAGTTATTTATCGGACTGATAAAAGTAATATTATGGCCTAAACTATGTAGATATAACACAATGGCCTTAAAGTCTAGGACCACTGACTACAGGTACATTTCTTATGAGGATCAGGGTATTAACATAGTGCCCAGTTTTAGATATTCATGACGATGCCCTTGAACCATCTCAAAACATTAGCTTATTTTGCTCAGTAGATTCTGGAGGAATATAAATAACAAACAGACAAACTACCGTAAGTCATCTGACACAAAATACTGGGATATTTACCAGGATAAATTTCAATTGTCCTTTTCTAGACATACAGAAAAACCAATTTTTCCTTGGACACAGCTATCTATGATATTCAGTTCAGTTCAGTTGTTCAGTCGTGTCTGACTCTTTGAGACCCCATGAATTGCAGCACGCCAGGCCTCCCTGTCCATCACCAAGTCCCGGAGTTCACTCAAACTCACGTCCATCGAGTCGGTGATGCCATTCAGCCATCTCATCCTCTGTCGTCCCCTTCTCCTCCTGCCTCCAATCCCTCCCAGCATTAGAGTCTCTTCCAATGAGTCAACTCTTCGCATGATATCTTCGCATAATATCTATGATATTCAGTTCAGTTCAGTTCAGTCGCTCAGTTGTGTCTGACTCTCTGCAACCCCATGAATTACAGCACACCAGGCCTCCCTGTCCATCACCAACTCCCGGATCACCCAAACTCACAGATTAAAAGACAAATAATAGGGAGTTCTCTGACGGCCTAATGGTTAGGATTCTGGGCTTTCATTACCGTGGCCCTGGTTCAGTTCTTGGTCAAGGAACTGAGATCCCACAAGTCGTGCAGAGAGGCCAAAAAAATGAGAGACAAATAATAAACTGTCATTGGTGTGCTCTTAACCCACAAGTCAGATTTTCCGCCTTTTGCTTTTAACTCACAAGTCAGATTTTCCACCTTCAATCATTCTGAATTGAGTAATATCTAACACCTTCTGATATTTATAAAGGAATAATTTTGTGGGTTTATGACCTTATTGTAGAACATGGCCACATGTCATACATCAAAATTACTTGCCTTAGCATAATTATGTTAACTGAGTGAAATGATGTTCAAATTTGAATCTCCATGGCTCAATCATGGCAGCAGTCAGCACCATCTGTTGATTGCTTTCCTTAGTGTCTGTGGCAGGAAGGCTCTCTGAGGTCAATTTTCTTTTTGGTTGTGGCTCTCTTTGCTAGTCCGTACTTCTTAGCCACATAAATGGATGACATTTTAAAACCCTTTGTATTTTTTGCAATAAAGCTATGAGGCAACCAAAGATGTTCTCAGGGGGGTGAGTTATTTTAAGATTTAGACCCTAGTAGCATTAGATAGCATGTGTGTAGCCTCTAAGGATCATTAATATCATTAATATGAGGCAAAGTCCTGGAATAAATGGCTTCTAGGAGAGCATAATTTATTCAGAATGACATGACTTTAAAATGTTTTTATTACCTATTATTAAAAAGAAAGATGATAAAACTCTTTCTCTAAATCAGCACTTCTCAGTATGTGGTCTGCATCAGAATTTCCTAGGAGATGGTGAAAATGCAGGTTGGAGGCCATATTACCAACCTCTTGAATCATTCTAGACATATACCCCTTGCCCCCTCACCTGTATTTTTCATGAGATATTTCAGGATGCAATCAAGTGTGAAAATCAAGTTGGGAAGATTATGAACTAGCATATGCCTCTCAGTAAAACTGAGCTTTTAGGCAGTGGTGGCGAGCGAGTAACATTGTTACGTTTGTTTCTAGGATTATTGAGCATACCTAGGTATTAAACGTACCTACCTCCTTCGTAGACTGCAAGCTCCACGAGGGCAGGAATCACCTCTATCTCACTCAGGATTGTCTGGGGTCTTAGCCCATTGCTTGACCTAGACTGCCTTCAACATTCACTGAGTGAATGATTTAAGTATATTATGCCCACTTACAGGTAAGCAAACTGAGGCTTGGAAAGGGTAGATAGCCCAAAGCCATTCAGAGGGTGAGCAGAATGTCCTTCCAGGCTGGCTCCAAACCCAGGCCCTTTCCTTGTCATGGGACGTTCAATTTGGTGGTAGAGGGGATCTATATCAGCTTTGCCTATTAAACAATCAAATCCTCAAAAAGCCCAGTTAATGAGGTTATTTAGAAAACAAAATAAGTTTTGTTTACAGTGCTTTAGAATGTGTTAAAAAAAATCAACACAGCACAAGGCGCTAAGAAGTGAGGGGATGTGAAGAACTATTTCAATTTTAAATAAAATGATGGAAAGTTTTCACTAAACAGGTGATTTTTTTGAACAAAGCCTTAGAGGAAGAAGCAAGCCACTGACACCTGGGGTCAGAGGCCAGGGACCACCAAGAGCAAATGCCTGAGGAAGGAGTGGGTCTGTTTAATCCAAAGATCTACAACAAGCCAACACAGATGGAACAGAGAGAATGGGGAGGATGGGGTGAAACCTGATCAGAATGAGTTACAGAAGAACCAGAAGAGATGATTCAGAAACAGTACAGACAACACTTTGGAAGAACAGAGAAGAGAAGTGGTTAGTCAAGAGAGAGTTTCCTTTGTTTGCTTAAGGTAGGAGGAAACACAGGATGCTCCAGGGGAAGAGGCAGGAATTGATGATTCAGGAGAGAAGGGCACTGCAGGAGTGGATTGTGAGGTTGAGAAGGCTGAGAACCTGTGCACTGGGAGGGGGTGGCCTTAGAAACACAGACAATTCATCTACAGAAACAGGAGAAAAGACAAAGTATATGAAGGGACTTCCCTGGTAGTCTGGCGATGAAGACTTCATGCTGCCAATGCAGGGGGCATGGGTTTGATCCATGGTTGGAACACTAAAATCCTACATGCTGTGTGGTGCAGCCAAAAAAAAAAAAAGAAAGAAAAAGAAAAAAGCAAAGTACATGGGTAGAGAGCTATTAGGTCGGGCCCTGTGGTAGTGAGAGGCTGTGCCAATCTTTTGATAGGTTCTCTTTTTTCCATGAAATAGGATGCAGAGGCATTAGCTGAGAACAAGGCTGGGAGCATGTGCTAGAGAACCCTTAAGAAAATCTTTCACTGCATTCTGCTGCTGCTGCTGCTGCTTCTAAGTTGCTTCAGTTGTGTCGGACTCTGTGCAACCCCACAGACAGCAGCCCGCCAGGCTCCCCCGTCCCTGGGATTCTCCAGGCAAGAACACTGGAGTGGGTTGCCATTTCCTTCTCCAATGCATGAAAGTGAAAAGTGAAAGTGAAGTTGCTCAGTCGTGTCCAACTCTTAGCGACCCCATGGACTGCAGCCCACCAGGCTCCTCCGTCCATGGGATTTTCCAGGCAAGAGTACTGGAGTGGGGTGCCATTGCCTTCTCTGTCACTGCATTCTGCTGCTAAGTCACTTTGGTCGTGTCCGACTCTGTGCGACCCCATAGATGGCAGCCCACTAGGCTCCTGTCCCTGGGATTCTACTCGTATATAAACATGGTACTTGGGAGTTTCTGCTTAAGCATATGGAAATACCTTGGCACAAACTTTTGCCAATGCAGTGTTACTCATCTTTGGTTAGAATTAGCTAGGAAAGTAAACTGTATAAGTAATGAATTTTGAAAAATAATACAGATTGAAAACCTTCTCATCCGCTCTCATTCATATTGCAAATTTATTGTCTCAAAATTATTTCATGTCCTGAATGTCACTGAGAAATTTAGTAGATAGCTGAGCTGCACCCCAGAAGTGGGTTTCCAACCATAATTTAGGAAGGGTTGTAACTAAGTTTTACCATATGGGATTGCCAGATGTAATCAATGCAGTATAAGTGTGAAGAAGACATTATTGAGTGTGTCGAAGCACATTTTATAAGCAATGAAAGCTATCATTTATGCAACAGAAAACACTCTAATGTCTTATGAAATTAGGACATCAGTAGAATACACAAGTGTTGGAGAGTTAATGCAAAACAAGTAATTTTCCTTGAAAGCTAGCATACTATTTAAAGACATACATGAGTTAGATCAGGGCTTCCCTTGTAGTTCAGTTGGTAAAAAATCTGCCTGCAATGTAGGAGACCTGGGTTTGATTCTTGGGTTGGGAAGAGCCTCTGGAGAAGGAAATGGCAACCCACTCCAGTAGTCTTGCCTGGAGAATTCCACGGAGAGAGGAGCCTGGTAGGCCATTGTTCATGGAGTCACAACAGTCAGAAACAACTTAGCAACTAAACCACCATCACATAAGTTATATAATAAAAGTATTACTCACCATTCCTCCACCCTATCATATGAATCGAATCTGTAAGGGTGACATGGCTTGAAGTTCTTATGCCAACACAACAGATAATATAATTGGAAACTGATATAGTTGGGAATTTAGTTTTATTAACATAGAATCTGGGCAAATTCCTCAGCCATAATGTAGAGGCCCATAAAGTTTTCAACCTGGGGCCAATGGATGGTTTAACAAATTGATATAGGCATTACTGGATTCTTGAAACTCAGTGGCTAGTCTTAAACAGATAAATGTAACAAAACCTATGATGACCCCAAAAGTCTATCATACTAATGTCTGAAGGCAGGTTCAGAACAAAAGATCACAACTGAATAAACCATACAAAAGGCACTGTCTTCTCCCCTTCTAGGTCAAATTGAACAGAGTCTTTGTACAAGCAATGAGTTCATCTGCCTTAATAGTTGTTGCACTAGTATTAAATCTTGCTCAAATATAGATGTATAAACTACATATGCACCAAAACAATGTCACTCCAAGGCTAAATATCCAAGATTACCCATTATGCAGAGACTAATCATCTGGTTTTATTCTCCCTGAACTTGGATACAATTATTTGCAGGACTGTGATAAATGACTCCTAAGAGTTTAATGCCTTAAATCCTCACAATGTGGAATTCATACTCCCTCACAGACTAATAAAAGCGCATGTGAAATCAGGGAAGGAAAGGCAAACTCAGACAATCTGAACTATGTAATGTGTGGCCACGTTAGATAAATCCAAGAAACGCATTCTATTTAAAGGGTTTAGCAGGTTAAGGCTTGTAAAGCAGTCAAGACTATGCACACACACAACTTGGAGCCAAGCTATCAGAACTGAAGAATCTCCCATTGCCAGCTGGAGAATTTAACCTGGGAGATATGATCAGCCCAGCAACACACAGGGTGAGAGGACTGGAGGTCACACTTGTTCTCTGGTCAGTTGCTTTCTGCTGCCCTACTGTCCAACCAGTGTGTGATGCTGAGCTCTAAAGCCAGGCGGGTGCATCTTCTCTTGACATTAGTTATCCAGCCACCTTTCTCAGGTACTATTTTAACTTTGGAAAGATGATCCCATTGGTGGTACCATACAGAGAAACTGTTGAGGTTGGATCACAGAGATGTACAGGCAAGACTAATTTAAGCTTGCAAGTGAAGAAGAATGCAAGCAAATTCTATAACAATTTCCAAAGCAAAGTTAAGGTGAAGAAAATGAACATTTAAACAGCAGTCTGTAAGAACCTTTCATTAGTGAATGGGTGCTAAATGCTTACAGAGTTGTAAATAAAAGGAACTGTGACTATGCTGGGCTTCAAGGCCAATTCTGTTGCACTCTTGATTAATCTTTAAGGCCAAGTTACCCTCTTTCCTGCCCAGAATGATGTCCTTAGCTTTTTTTATTTTTTAACCTGGCTAACTTCTATTTCTTTTCAAAAAACTCACCTCATTGAAAGTGGCTTCCAGAAAGTAATTTTCATTTTTGTATGTATAGTGTTCAGTGTAATGCTTTGACTGGAAAACTCTAAACAGATGTTTGTTGAATAGCAGAGGAAGATAACTATATTTAGGGAATATGAATGAAAAGAAAATTGGACTGAGAATGAGAAGACCTGAACTTGAGCTCTCACTCCCCCACCCCTACCCCCAACCACCATTCTGTGGCAGTATAGCTTTTCTTCTTGCTGGGACTCTGTTTCCAGGTCTACAAAATAGCAATCATAATGCCTTTTCCTTCTACTTTGTAAAGTAGCTACGATAAGAAGCGGCTGTGATGAACACATGGCTTTATTAGGGGGGAAAGTGAAAATGTTGGTCGCTTAGTCATGTCTAACTCTTTAGGACCCCATGGACTGTAGCCCACCAGGCTCCTCTGTCCATGGAATTCTCCAGGCAAGAATACTGGAGTGGGTAGCCATTCCCTTCTCCAGGGGATCTTCCCAACCCAGGGATCGAACCTGGGTCTCCTGCATTGCAGGCAGATTATTGTCAGAGCCAACAGGGAAGCCATCTATAATGGGTAGCCTTGAGCAAATCACAGAAATGACAGGCATCTATTTCCTGTGTCGAAGGAGGATCATAAAAACCTCTCTATTTCTTAACATTAAAAAAAAAGTTTTCAAATGTCAGAGAAGATGTTAGAGCTTTTTTATTTATTTATTTTTAGGTTCAAATTTTAGCCTTGAAATAATTTTACACTTAGAAAAAGGTTAAGAAATGTATAAAGTATTCCTATATACTCCCCACTTGGTTTCTCCAAATATTAACGTCTTACTTATAACTGACTCACAATGATCAAAAGCAGGAAATTCACACTGACATGATACTACTAACTGATCTATAAATTTCATTCAAATGTTTCCAATTATTCATTCAATGTCCTTTTCCTGGTCCTGGATTCTGTCCAGGTTCCCACGTTGCATTTTGTTGTCGTGTTCCCTTAGTATCCTCCAATGTTTAAAAAAGTATCTCATGAGTGGATGCATTAAGACCGAAAATATCCTATTTCTCATCATACTTTTGGCCACTAATTTTAACATCCATCGACTATTCTTATCTGAAGCAATGAACACAGTGTTTCCCAAATGCTGATTTTTCTACTTCTATCGTTCTTTCTTCATTCATCAAACGGACTTCTCCTGCAAGAAACAGCTGTCCCTTTTTTTTTCCTTATTAATGTATTTATTTATTTGTATGATATGGACTCGTGGGTATTTGTTTTATATGCATTACAGTCCATTACTATCATTATTTATTTTATTTCACAAATTGTCCCAGGTTTGCTATGGCCTTTTTAGATGATTCAACTCACAGATCAGTGCTTTGCTAAAAATCAATCCACTTCAAGAAATGCCTGTTTGGAGATGTGGCATAGGAGGAAAAATGAAAATGTATAGGTGGAGAAGCAAAAATGCCCGGGGTATGAAGGACAAAGGGTACTGAACCCAGATCCTGGCTGTTCCAAGAATGAAAGACAAAAGACTCATGGATACAGAAGCTCAGGGTAGCAATTACCCCTGACTTTTATACTGTGGCTGGAGATCTGACCATCTGGCAATTGGCAAGAAGGTTTAAGAAAATATTTATATGTCTGTATCATCTGAACATACAGAGGTCAGCCAGAAGCCATAACTACAAGTTCAGTAACTTTATCTCACACGTTTATGCATGTTTGTGTGCATGTGTGTGCCTGTGCGTGCTCGAGTGTGAACAGAGGGCAGGGTGCGTAGTACAGGGAGAGATTAAGATATCAGCAGATTAGGCTACTGTAATGAGAGAGAACTTCTTGAAAACAGATAAAATCAACCTTGAATATGATTTGTATAACACAAATCCCTGTGCAACAGACAGGTGATCATGTTTGTTCATAAAATCACTTATTAATTCATCACACGGACTCACACTCTGAATGTTTAAAATGTTCCCAGCACTGTGCAAACACCACAGATATAAGCAACAATTAAACACTGTCTTTGCTGACCTTGCAGTTCAGTGGAACTGAGGTCATTTCAGAAAGCTGGAATGTTCCATGTGGTCTTAGAGAAAGCTTTGGGCTTCATCAGTAAAATGGGAGAGTTGGTCTTTGATCTTTAAGATTCTTTTCAGCATTGAAGTCATTTGATATTGTAATTCGCTAAACTGATTATTTAAAAATTACTGCTTAATGTGCCTTTCTCTCAAAATATCCTAATCAGTAATAGATGCACTTTTCTCTTTAATAAATCCTTTGTAGCTGCTTACTGAGTCTCACAGAGCTGATTCCCTTGGGGTAGAAAATCTCATTTACATACCATCACCAACTCTATTTTTCACACAGTGGCTCAGACTTCCGACACAATGAAAAGTCAGCTGAGACTCAGAATACACAGTTTTTAAAGTCAGAAGCATATTGTATATTGTATGCTTATTGTATATGTATATGCAGTATACAATATACATATTATATACTGTATACACATTGCATGTTGTAGCTACTTTGCTTTCTTGTCTTCTCTTGATGAAGAGAAATCAAATAGCTAATCTAAATAATTTTAGTGGTGGACAGAAACAGCTTTCATGGCTATGACTGTCATATTCATTACAAGGGGCACATGCTTCTCTATATCTTCCAAAATAAGAAAGATGCCATATTTTTTTATGGTAAGACACACTCATTTCGAAGTTTATTAAGAAGACAATTTTAGAAAATCAGCAACACATTTAATAGTTAACAATACAGGTGTTAAGTTTACTAACCTAAATGTAAACTATGACAGCAGGACTAGTATCTTAGAGAAAACAGAGAAGAAAAGTAGAAAAACAGACAAAATCCAAGATATTTTTAAAACTACTGATACCACACTATCAAATTTGTATTTTACACTACTGCAGGTCCAAATACAAACAGTGAGTGATACTGGTCTGCATTGTACAAAGTCCCAATACTAATCACAGTCTTCTCATGGTTCCCTCTCTTCCAATCTTTTAGTCTAAAATAACAAATCTTTTCATAAAGCATAGCCATATCACAATGGGCTTGGATGAAGGAGTTTTAAAACTATTATTTCATTTTTTTAAAGCAAGAACAGATTTTTCACTTGTATATTGATTTAAAATATTGAATCTACCACTATATCTTTGGTTACTTGCCTACTCTAAGTTAGAGGTAAAGGGGTGCTGCAGATAAAAATTTGAACTTATTCTAAAGGAAGGTCAGTTTAGAGTAATCACTTTAGTACCAATACCATCTGCTTTCTTTCAGTTTCTTAATGGAGAAACACTTCAAAACTATCATCCTGAAACGTACCATGGATAAAAATGCACCACTTCCTGTGCCCCTACAGATAAGCTTATGAAATGTAGACCTGGGATAGTAAGTGTGTGAGATATGACCCAGTAACCTGTTGGGAGAGTTGAAAAGATTGAAAGTTGAAAGAGTTGAAAGTGAAGGGGGATTTGGATTGGTTGAATAAATATGTTTTGGGGAATACCAGTTAAGACAACAGATTGGGTTCATTGAGCTGTTAGAGGCTGCAGGAAAGGGTTTTTGATGATGTTTGTGAACAGCAGGAAAGGAAGAAAAGTAACTCAGGGAGACCAACTAGGTGGTCAGTAAGAGGAAGAAAGTTTTGTTGGGAGCCCAGGAAGCAAGCAGCTAATGGAGCTGCAGAAGACATGGACAAGATCAACTTAGCCCTGAACTGAAATGGGACCCCAGACCGTTGATGGAACATTGAGAAACCCCAAAGTGGAAGGAAATGAAAGGGTTTAGCTCATTCCATGTGAGAGCACTATAGTCAGTCTTTCCTGGTGGCTCAGACAGTAAAGAATAGTCCTGTGATGCAGGAGACCTGGGTTTGTTCCCTGGGTCAGGAAGCTCCCCTGGAAAAGGGAATGGCAACCCACTCCCGTATTCTTGCCTGGAGAATCCCCACGCACAGAGGAGCCTGGAGGGCTAAAGACCATGGAGTCGTAAAGAATCGGACACAACCGAGCGACTAACACATACATAGTCGCTTAACTCATCGCAACTTAAAACGAATTACGCTATCGTGAAACAAATGATGAGGATGTGTTCCATGAACTTCTCCTCTTGAATACAGTTCTACCAGAAGTAGTTTTATTTCTACTGGGCAAATCTGGTTAGTGACACTCCCAGTGTGTTCCAAAGATATGTAAAATCAAGTTTTGCACCATCTATTTCCTTAAACCCAGATCCTAAACTTTAATGCTATTCTATGTTGACATTTAAAGTATTCAAATTTGAAGAGCCTCCATATACTACAGAAAGCACAGCTTTATGCTCAAAACTGCAGCTTGTGAAAATACATGCCCCATAGAAGTAGGGCACTTAGAACTGTTCAATATTTCAATTGCATAAAATGCTTGTAAACATTTTACAATTATAGACTAGTAGAAGGCAATGGCAACCCACTACAGTACTCTTCCCTGGAAAATCCCATGGATAGAGGAGCCTGGTGGGCTGCAGTCCATGGGGTTGCTAAGAATCGGATACGACTGAGCGTCTTCACTTTCACTTTTCACTTGCATGCACTGGAGAAGGAAATGGCAACCCACTCCAGTGTTGTTGCCTGGAGAATCCCAGGGACGGGGGAGCCTGGTGGGCTGCTGTCTATGAGGTCGCACAGAGTCGGACACGACTGAAGAGACTTAGCAGCAGCAGCAGAGGGCTTTAAGAGGCATTCATTTATTCTGATGGCTCAATTTACTTCTCATAGCCCAAGGTTGGGCTGTAATATGTGGTTCTGTTGGTTGATGAATTCTCACTTCCCTTATTTCTGGGATTTGTGGACATCCTCTGGTGATTCTAACCCTCATCCTTCTCTCCCTCCTGGATTTCATGCCTAATTAACTGATATAAAAATGAATGCAGAGCTCACAAATTCTTAAACTGAAATAACACAAAGGTAAATGTGGCATGACTGAGTCTCTTCCAACCAGTCCTTGGGAATATAACTATTTCCCTTGAAAAGGGGGCCTGAAGTAAGGTTAAGACATGATTTGGGAGGGTTAAGAAATCTATTGTCCTCGCTCCCCTTTCTTTAAAGAAAAACAAATTATGGGCTAGCAACTGCTTTCAGGATTAAATCCAAAGTAATACACCCAGAGGAACACTCTATCGAGCACACGTTCTGACATGTTTTACCTGCACAGAGATAGCAGCATTACTATACAAAACCATAGTGTAGTTTCTTTTATTTTTCAAAAGTACTTTTGCCTAAAATTGACAGCCTTCTAATATGGAGCCTTTATCAGTTATTATTCCAGTGACACTGGTTCTAGGCAAGATTTAAAATTGTTTCTCAACTTTTGCTTCAATATACCTGAGGAATATAATATACTTAAAAATACCTACTCCCTAGTAAGCAGTGGAGGTGAGGTGTTAAGTGTAAGGAGTCTGAAAAATGTTACAGAAATTACTCATGCACCTACCCACAGTTTTAATACTTATAGGGATCCAAGGCTTTTGAGAACCACTTGTGTGATTTGCAAAAAAAACAAAAAAACATATATATATATATATATATATATATATAAAACTATCTGAAAAAGGCATTAGGGTTTCCAACATCTATTGAGTACTTGCCATGTACTAGGGACTTCCTATGGTTTCTTTTATTAATCCTCTCAGAGTGTCACTAGAAAGGAACTCTGCCAAAGAATAAACAGAAGTTTGTTTACTCAATAAATATTTATTAAGCATCTGCTATTCACCAGGGACTTTTCTAGATGTTGGGGATACAGCAGTGAACAAAATAGATAAAGTATGTACTTTCAAAATCTCATATTAAAGGTTAATTAAGGGGCTCAGAAAAGTTACCTCACCCCAAATAAAGATGAGATTTGAGACCACTCCATGTTTCATGTATCATACACACACTTTCAGAGGCCCCTCATTACTGCATGCTCTTCTGAACAATCTGGTTTTCTTTGAGCACCAATGTCAAGATAGTTTTTCACTTCAAGCTGATAGCAGCTACTATGTACTGGGCCCTGGACACAAATACACAAGGGGCCTGCCTTATGGAGCTTATATCAAACAAATAAATCATACATATAGATATCTAATTGCTAACTATGTGGATCAGGAAGGTCCCCTGGAGAATGAAATGGCAACCCATTCCAGTATTTTCACCCGGAAAATCCCATGGACAGAGGAACCTGATAGGCTACAGTCCATGGGGTCACAAAGAGTCAGACATGACTTAACAACAATAACAAACTGTGTTAAGTGCAGTGAAGAAAAGTTGGCAATGTGCTATGTCATAGAATCATGGGGCCCTAGTTTAGATGAGAGAGGACCAGGAAAGGCCTTTCTGAGCCAGCGTCACTTAAGCTGAGCATTGATGGATAAGTAAGAGTTGAGAAGCAGTATTCCAGATGGAGGGAATGACACAAAGGCATGAGTTCAGGAGAGAGTTTTGTGACTGTGAGGAACTGATAGACATCATTAAACAAAAGGGAGGGAAGAGGCTGGCTTAGGTAGCTAGGGGTCAGAACATATAGGGCCTTGTGGGCAGCCAGTATGTTGCATTTTCTCCTAAATGAAGAACAGTTTAAGAAGCTGATGTTTACAGAATGGATTTCAAGGAAGTCTAGAAGTACAATCCTAAAGACAAATTGAGTGGTTACTGTAACAATCTGAGTGAAAGGAGACAGTGGTTCGATTAGGGTGGCTAAAAAAAAAAAAAATAGAGATAGAAGAGAAGCAGACAGATTCTCAATATTATAAGAGACAGACTGAATAGAACATAGGTAATGGAAAGAAGGAACGACTCCTTGGTTTCTCCTGTACCAAAAAGCAGGGTGGAGGTGCCCTTCTCCAGGATGCAGGAGGTTGAGCCAAGAACAGACAGAAGTGAAGAAGGAGATCAGAAATTTTGTTTTGAATAGGTAAATCTGAGATGCCCTTGAAACATTCACTTGAAGAGTCAAAGAAGTGTAGTTAGATAAATGAGGTTAATGGCACCCCACTCCAGTACTCTTGCCTGGAAAATCCCATGGATGGAGCAGCCTGGTAGGCTGCAGTCCATGGGGTCGCTAAGTCGGACATGACTGAGCGGCTTCACTTTCACCTTTCGCTTTCATGCATTGGAGAAGGAAATGGCAACCCACTCCAGTGTTCTTGCCTGGAGAATCCCAGGGACAGGGGAGCCTGGTGGGCTGCCGTCTATGGGGTCGCAGAGTCGGACACGACTGAAGTGACTTAGCAGAGTTCAGAGGGGGGCTTCCCAAGTGGTGCAGTGGTAAAGAATCCACCCGCCAAACCAGGAGACCTGGGTTTGATCCCTGGGTCAGCAAAATCTCCTGGAGGAGGAAATGCAACCCATTCCAGTATTCCTGCCTGGGAAATCCCATGGGCAGAGGAACCTGGTGGGCTACATACAGTCCATGGGGTTGCAAAGAGTCGGATACAACTGAATGATTAAACACAAATGCACACAGAGTTCAGAGTATAGGTCTGGGAGAGCGGGATATTTGGGAGTTGTCAGCACATTTAAGCCTATCAAGACAAATGAGATTTCTGTGGCGGGGGGAGGGGTATGTGGTGAACAGCCTGCCAATGGCCAAGCATTGGAAAATTCCAAGACTTGTAAGACCTAGGAGGACAAAGTAAAAAAATGACCATCCACATGAGCACAGGGCCTGGCAGAGAGCAAGGACACAATGCCTCTTTATTATTAGCTGAGAAACAAAGCCATATTTTAGTGTCTCGTGAAAAACACTTTCCCAATTTGAAACAATTGTATAATATCTAGGCTGGAATAGTTAATGTACTACATTAAACTAAGTCAACTGTCTTTTTCTTTTTTTGTAGGTCAAAAATAGTCAAATTTTGGCATTTTTATTAAGTTTATTATTATACAAACATAAGTGGTAAGAAAATCCATTATATCACACAGTTCTAAAATGTTGTCCTTTCATACATGGAGAGTAATCTTTTGCTTAACTTTAGAAGCTTCATTATTAATTTAGATATTGTAAAAGATATTTTAAAAAATCATACATGGTAATGTTGCATACCACTTAACCAATTAATTTCACCCTGGCAATCAAGCTGACAGCCTGAAAATGTCATTGACAACTTATTATCATACTCTGACTACTGACAATCCCCAAACCACAACTCCCTGGGAAATCTACATATCTATCAGGGTAAGCATTTTCAATTTCACACATTTTGAATTTTCCATCTGAGTTAAGAAAAATCTGACTTCCCAGTTCTTTATACAGGGAAAAAGAAAACATTAATAGGAAACTAATAGACATGGTTGACAGCTCTATAATTTAATCTTAGTTCGTAAGGGACTATGCTTTGAAAGTTTGAATTACTCTGTATAATCATAGGTCTCTTTCATTCACCCCCAAAAGTTAATAATTCAATATACTTTCAATTTACCAAGGACTAGTGATTTGCCTTGTGGCTCAGCTGGTAAAGGATCTGCCTGCAAGACCAGAGACCTGGGTTCAATCCTTGGGTTGGGAAAATCCCCTGGAGAAGGGAAAGGTCACCCACTCCAGTGTTCTGGCCTGGAGAATTCCATGGACTATATAGTGCCTGGTGTCGCAGAGTCAGACACGACTGAGCAACTTTCATTTTCACACTTTCATGATTTCAAGCTGGGATTACAAGATGTCAAATGTGTAAACTGGACCAGTGTATTAGAGAGGAGTGGCATCTGCAGCAAATAAAGACAATTTTTTCCCCCTAAAACATAAGCTCTTGAAAAACAATCCAGATGAGATAAGGTGGCAGGATTTCAGTCTGCCCAGCTGGAAGTTGGACACATATGATTTAAAGTAACCTTGTAGTGGGTTTTTTGGTATTAACATTGGACATCCTCTAGTTTTATCTGAAGTTAGAATTTTAAAATATTGATTTTATTTTTTAAAGGGGTAAGACCTACAATCGTAAATGTTCTCATTTAAGAATGAAGGAGACTTCATAGTTGCAGAATGCAAGGTGCATGACACCAATGCTACGTAGTAACTATGGAAAAGTCTATAGCAATACACAGAGGATTTTGGTCACTTTTGAAGAAATGACTGTAAGCCATGTTTAAGCTAAAAACAGCAACAACACAAACTTGATCCTGTGAGGCCATACCTGAGACAACCTACACAACTTTCTGTGCCTCAGTTTCCTCATTTCTGAAATGGGGACTAAAGTAGTACTTGTCTCATAGCATTATTATAGAAATTAAGGGGAATCATGTATGTATATAAAGACACTAGCACAGTGTATAGGTAGAGGTAAAAACCCAGATTCAAAAAACAACAAAGTACCTGGATTTCCCTCTGCACAACATCCACTGCCTTCTCAAACCCTTTCACTTTACCTTCTCTCACAATATAGTCTCCACATGATCTGCAAACAAGTATCAGGAACATAGGATTGTACACCCATTGTTCAGTGTGGCCTTTTATATTTCAGTAATTTCTATGTGCAGTCATCTTGTTCTTATTTTCCCACCCTAAACTGTGCTGATAAAATTATACTTCTCAGAGAGCTTCCTAAAACTCAACCAGGACAAGAGAAAGCTGACATAAGGTACAATTAGTCATTTCATATGCACATATCTAAAGTAAATATACCAACATTAACACCATTATTTTCGATACTCAAATAAATAGATATGTAACTATACGTAGAAAAAGCAAAATTTTGTTTTTTTCTAAACTTCTCTGAAAATGTCATCCTGGTTGAGTATTTTACCAATAGCTGTTAATTTACTACTTATGTACCAAGATTTCTATTACCATTTGCATGAAACAAAGAAAACATATAGTCTATTTTTTCTCAGAAAACTGGAAATGTAACTATTTAACCTCTTTGGCACTCAGCTTACTGTTCTTTACTCATCCAGCTAAGCACCTCACCATCCCAGGGCACATATGTCAAACAGGTCTTCACTGAGGTTTCAAAACATGTACCTTTCAGATGACTACGTTTCTTTAGTTTCACAGTTTCCCTCCCCACCCCCATTTTTATTGGGAGGGTTTATATTATTGAACCATTGCCAATTTGTCTAAACACACAAATTAAACAGTAAATTAAACAGCTTATTAAAAGTAAACAGGCTATGAATAAAGGCTTGAGGGGCTAATGAACGCATAAAGTAATTTTACCGCAAGAAATCCGGCTGGAGAAAGCTGGGTTCTAAGGTATGTTTTGGTGAATGAATTCTGGATCAACTTGATAAATAAGATCTTTCTGTTAAAGGTTTTCTAAAAGTTATTCTAAGAGAGAGAAAGAGGAAAACATTTTTTGAAGTATCAGCTGGTACACTATTATATTTAAAGTGAAACTGGGCTTATGATTTTAAGTTGTCAGCCATATCATCAAATGACTGTCTTTACCTGTATAAAGACAGCAATTACTGTAGTTAATGATTCTTAGTGATGGATTATTCATGCTAGTTAGCTAGCTGAACATTATGTTTCTATAATAGTAAAAGCATAATTAATATGTTTTGTGGCAGTTAAGAAGCAGGTGTCAAATCAAAAACTAAAACTTTCCAATTAGGGTGACAGAAAAAGGAAGATGATATGAAAGTAAACTAAAGCAACGACAAAAATTTAAAGACTGAAAAGAAAGGAAATGAAACATATTTTAATTAAAGTTGACTTCCTTAATCTAAAAGCAAGGAGACCCTTTTTTTCATAGGGATGTGTCAATGTCAAGTAAGCCAGTACTTTTTATGAAATGAAGCAAATTGAATATAGATAAATGAACATAATCCTCTTGAGACAGATTTAAATGTTTCAGCTGATTTATAATTATCACTACATTTTTAGGTCTCTAAACTCATTTTTTATTGTAGTAGAAAATAATCTATCTTAACATTTTTAAGTGTATACAATTGTTACTTTTTGAACCATTACAATGATCCATTTTCCTCTTATCACTCAGATTCACAACTTTCTTAGTCATTCTTCCTTAGCCATCTCCCTTACTGCATCCCTGGGATCACACACTGAAATGCCCACAGAGGCTGGCATGGGAAGTGGGAGCAGGCAAGGTAAATGGGCCCCAAGGAGTTCAATATAAGACAAGAGAGAATGGTTGTGGAGAACTGACATTTAAACACATACACACGCACACTTACATGTGGGCTGACCTCTGACTTGTTTTGAAATCCTTGGCCTGTAGCTAATAAAGGGACAAAACCTGTTGATTCTGTATCCCAGATCTTCCTTGAATCTATATCATCACTGCTACCACCTCTGGGCCACTGTGATCACTTCTGCTTCCTCCCAAATTCTACTTCTGTCCTTTCCTTATTCTCAGCTTTACATGTTTATTTGTTTCCCTAGAGTCCAGATCTGGTAACGAAAGCCATGTTTTCTGTGTCACATTGTTTTATGTATTTTAAGGCGATATGACCAGCATGAATAGATTCATGGCTATTGAAGCTTCAGTGTGTAATATATCTTTTGCAATATAAATTGTCTTTATTGACCAGATTAAAGTTTTTGCTTTGAATTCTGTCACCTCACAAATATGTCACGCTGTATTATTAAATGTATTTTTGTCTATTATTGCATTGCCGTTCTTTTACTTCAACCGATGCTACTTTGCTTAGCATTGTCTTTAAAAACAAGTTTTTGCTTTTCACCCACCATGGCAGATTCTACCTTTCAATAAGAGAGTAAATCTGTTGACAACTGTAATATATTTGCTTAGCATTTTGTCATGCTTCTTGTTTATTCTTTTCTTTTTGCATAGATCACATATTTCCTTTGTTCTTAAATACTGTTTTTCTGGAATATGAAGAATAAAACAACATCTACTGACTCCACAATCTTTAAAGTAAGGGATTTAATATTCTTTCTTATACATCTTTCTCTGTTTTTGAAGTGATCTGGGGTATTTGACCCAGAACATTATTTTTTCTACCATAAGGCATCTTATAAGAATCATTTTTAACATCTGAGTTGTTTAGAAACAAAATAAGAACAGCTTATTTAAATGTCATCCACTTCATCACTTTACAGTTCCAGTCCTGAATCCCTAATTTTGATTACTTGGCCAGCAAAGTAAGCATTTTTTGTTGTTGTTGTAGCAGTGGTGGTGTGCATGTGTGTGTTTCTGCCCTTGTATGGCTGAGAAGATCATTCTTTTATTCTTAACACTGAACCCTAGCTCGTCTCGATAAGCAATTTTGAATCATAAACTTATTTCACTGTAGCTCTATATACATTATTCCATTACCTCCTGTCATTAAATGCCACAGAAGAGAAGTCTGATCACAAGCTAATGTTTTCACTCCCTTTATTTTTATCTGCTTGGAGTACTGTAGGTTCTTTTCTCCCCCTTCATTTTAAAATTAAAAAATAAAACAACTTTACCAAAGTGTGGCTAGATTTCATTCTCCATTAATTTTGCCTGGTGTTCTAAGGCCAAATCACATATAATGAGAATGTTTTCTTTATTTTTATCTGCTGGTTTGGATTCCTTATAATTTAATCTTCTATAACTCTTACTTTTAAAAACAATCACTTCATATATATTCACTTACACTTTTTATATGTTCATTTTTAAAGCATACAAGTCAGTTTCTAAAAGCTCTGCAATCATCACTGCTATTTCTAGAACATTTTACCCCAGAAAGAAACCCTATAACCATTAGCAGTCACTCTCCATTTCCCGTGTCCCTTAACACTAATCTACTTTTTTTGCCTTTATGGATTTGGCTATGCTGGATTTTTTATATAGAATAAAATGTGGCCTGTTGTGTCTGGCTTTGTTTAGAATAATATTTTCAAGAGTCATCCGTGTTGTAGCGTTTATCAGTACTTTATTCTTTTCTATGGTTAAGTAATACTCCATTGCATTGTTGTACAACTTTTTGCTTATCCATTTATTTATTGAGGGACACTGGGCTGTCTTCATAACACTACTATAAACATTTGTGTAAAAGTTCTTGCATGGAAATATTTTTATCTCAATTCTCCAGGCTTGTGTCCAGAGTGGAACTGCTGGGTCATATGCTTAATATATGGTTAATATTTTGAGGATTAATCAAACCATTTTCAGGCTTTCCACATGGTGGTGCTAGTGGTAAAGAACCCACCAGCCAATGCAGGAGACCTAAGAGACATGAGATTGATCTCTGGATTTGGGAAGATCCCCTGGAGGAGGACATGGCAACCCACTCTGATAGTCTTGCCTGGAGAATCCCATGGACAGAGGAGACTGGCAGGCTACAGTCCACAGGGTCGCAATGAGTTGAACATGACTGAAGTGACTTCGCACACAATTTTCATTGTGGCTGCACCATTTTACAGCCCCACCAAGAATTTAGGAGGGTTCAATTTTCTCCACATCCTTACTAGTATTTGTTATTGTCTTTTTTATTTTAGCCATCTAGTGGCTGTGAATATAGGTCCTATGAATGTCTCTTCTCAAGAAGAGATTTGTTTGATTGGCAAATATTTTCTCCTGTGGCTTATGTTTTCACTTTCTTGATTTTGTCATTTGAAATGCAAAGTTTTAAATTTGATTACTTTTATTTTCTTTTGTCACTTGTGCTTTTAGCATCATACCTAAGAAACCACTGACTAATGCAAGATGATGACAATTTACTCCTTATGTTTTCTTTTAAGGGTTTTATAGTTTTAGCTCTTCTGTTTAGGCCTGCAGTCCATTTTGAGTTACATGTACATATGGTGTGTTAGCAACCAGTTTCACTCTTTACATGTGGATATCATGGGCTTCCCTGGTAACTCAGCTGGTAAAGAAAACAGCAATTCAGGAGACCCCGGTTCGATTCCTGGGTTGGGGAGATCCCCTGAGGAAGGGACAGGCTACCCACTCCAGCATTCTTGGGCTTCCCTGGTGACTCAGATGGTAAAGAATCCGCCTGTGGTGCCGGAGACCTGGGTTTGATCCCTGGATTGGGAAGATCCCCTGGAGGAGGGCATGGCAACCCACTCCAGTATTCTTGCCTGGAGAATCCCCACCCACAGAGGAGCCTGGAGCCAGGTGGGCTACAGTCCATGGGGTGAGAGTCAAGACACGACTGAGCGACTAAGCACATCATTATCTTAGTATCATTTATTGACGACCCTCTGTTCTCTTGTTGCAAATCAACAGACCATAAATGTAAGGGTTTGTTTCTGAACTTTCCTATTCCACTGGGTCCTTTGCATTTTTAAATGTTTTAAGATCAGCTTATGAATTTTTGCAAAACAAAGGCAGCTGATATTTTGATGCATTAAATCTGTAGATTAAACTTGGGGAACACTGCCATCTTAACAATATTAAGTCTTCTAATTCATGAACACAAATTATCTTTGAGTTTATGTTTCCTTTATTAAATGTATTCCTAAGTATTTAATTCTTTTAGATGCTATTGTAAATGGATGGCTTTTAATTTTGTTTTTGAATGTTCACTAGTGTATAAAAGTGAACATTTTTATACACTAGTGAAGGCAATGGCACCCCACTCCAGTACTCTTGCCTGGAAAATACCATGGATGGAGGAGCGTGGTAGGCTGCAGAGTCGGACACAACTGAACGACTTCACTTTCACTTTTCACTTTCATGCATTGCAGAAGGAAATGGCAACCCATTCCAGTGTTCTTGCCTGGAGAATCCCAGAGACAGTGGGCCCCTGTCTATGGGGTCGCACAGAGTCAGACACGACTGAAGCGACTTAGCAGTGTATAAAAAGAAAACAACTGAAATCTTTATTATGCTCTTATGGCTTATAACCTTCCTGAACTTAACAGTTTGTGTATATGTGTGTATTTCTTAGAATTTTCTAAATAATATATGTTAATCTATAAATAGAGATAGATTTACTTCTTCCTTTCCAATCTGGATGCTTTTAATTACTTTTTCTTGACAACGGCTCTGGCTAGAACCCCTACCACAATGCTGAATAGAAGATGAGAGGAGACATCTCTTCAGACATCCCTCCTGATCTTAAGGAGGAATATTCAGTCTTTCACTATTAAGAAAGATGTTACCTATGGGTTTTTTGCAGATGTCCTTTAAGTTGAGGAGGTTCCCTTAAATTCCTAGTTTGTTGAGTGTTTTCACCAAGAAAATGGATTTTGTCAGCTGTTTTCTGTATCTATTGAGATGACCATGTGACTTTTGTTCTACTGATGTGGTATATTACACTGCTGATTTTCATGTTTAGCCAACTTTGCATTCCTGGAATGGATCCCACTAGATTATGGTATATAATTTTTATTTGTTGTCAGATTTGACATAAGGACTTTGAGTTTACATTCAGAGTTCCTATTTCTTCTTGTTTGGGTAGTTTGTGTTTTTGTACTTATTTGTCTATTTCATCTAGGTCATCTAATTTGTTATCATACTATTGTTCATAGTATTCCGTACTACTATCTTTTATTTTTCAAGGCTAGTAGTAACGTCTCTTCTTTATTAAATTCACTTAAAAATTTCATTTTCCTCTAAGTTTTAATAAAGTATCTTAATTTCTCTTTAATTGACTCTCATAGCTTCCTACAGTATTCAATATGCTAGTCAGTCTTTATTAATTGTATTTTAAAGTCTTGGCTTTACTATTCTGTACATTTGTTTGTCTCTTACATTAAGATCCCCGTCTCTACATAATATTTTGTGCAACTCCTGAAAATTTCTTAAGATTAGATGATTCGCTTCCCAGCTTCCTGAACTTTTATTTTAGGGGTAGGGAGTACTTAATTTGTGAGAAGGCAATGGCACCCCACTCCAGTGGCACCCCACTCCAGTACTCTTGCCTGGAAAATCCTATGGACGGAGGAGCCTGGTAGGCTGCAGTCCATGGGGTCGCTAAGAGTCGGATATGACTGAGCGACTTCACTTTCACTTTTCACTTTCATGCACTGGAGAAGGAAATGGCAACCCACTCCAGTGTTCTTGCTTGGAGAATCCCAGGGACGGGGGAGCCTGGTGGGCTGCTGTCTATGGGGTCGCACAGAGTCGGACACGACTGAAGTGACTTAGCTAAGCAGCAGTACTTAACTTTAGAGATTCTAATCCCTACTTGAATTAAAAGTTGTAATTCACTTAAAATAATAAGTCATAATAAAATAAAAGCTAACATTTAATAAAATATTTAATAAGTATGTAACACATGCCAAGTATTATACAATGTACTTTATGTGAAATCTCTATCAATATAAACATCCTTGAAGCTACAGATTAAAAAACCAAATTTTAACCCAGTTTTGTACGACAACAGAACCCACATTCTTAACCAGTGTTTGACAAACTTTAAAAAGGACCAGATAGGAAATATTTTAAGTTTGTGGGCCATATGGTCTTTGCCACAATGACTCAACTCTTCTGTTGTAGCAAGAAAGCAGTCTTAGCAATACGTAAATGAATGAGCATAGCTGTTCCAATAAATCTGACTTACAAAAAAAGATAGTATGCCACAGGCCACATAGGTTGTGGTCCCTGCTCATCACCAGCACACCACGCTGGCCTCCTTCTCTTTCAAAGCCTTCCCTTATTACCACACAGATAATTTCTTCTGCTTCTGGACAGGTGTCACAGCAACTGTTGCAATGCCATCATCCTAAATCGCATGTCATTGTTTATACAAGTATGTTTTACAATGTCAACTTTTGTTAACCATATTGACAAAAGATTATGCCAAGGAGTAATGATTTTATGTATTTTGTTGTATCTGTGTAACAGCCAACTCCATGTTTCAGATTATAGTAGTTTAGAAATTTACATGACTATATCTAGAGTTTTGCCTCAATAAAACCACTGATCTAAGTTCACATAAAAGAAATATTAACAACTGGACAATAAAGATGTTGATATGGAAATACAGACAACTGCAATATAGCCAAGGTCCTATGGTCAACATCTTTGACTATGAGCTCTTTCACTGTAGAAGAAATACTTGTTTCCATTGTCTCAGTTTCAACTTTTTTCACACTTACTTATCAGAAATCATAATTTATCAAAACTCTAATAAGTCCTATGACGTATTTTTATAAGAATGAGTAATACTTTAGGTAATAATCAGTGTATAGATGTTAGTAATATTTTTTACATTTTAAAAATGGTAACAACACCATTTTCCAGGATTAAATTTTTTGAGAGTGAGTTCCTGTCTATGAAGCAATGGCTTTTTTGGCCTTTTCTTTTTTTTTTTGACAGCATTTGTTTTTAAGGTTTGTTTACTATTCAATTGTTCTTTCATTTACACTACACCTATATTTTTCAATTTGACCTATATTAAGATGCTTTGAGGCTTAAAGCAGATTTAAAAATAGAAACATCCTTTCAATGTTACAGAAAATATCTGTAATGAACAGAACAGGAAAAGTATTATATGTGATTTGGCTAGAACTTTTAACGAGAGATATCACCAGTCTTTGGGAAATGCCTTTGCCCAGAGACTTTAACTCTGGTAGTCATAGAAACAAAAATTTGGTATAAGAAGATTAGAGTTTTCTAACCTGGGGGAAAAAACAAACAAAAACCCAAATGAACAAATAGGAAACAATGAGCTAGTTAGAAGACGACGGAATACATTTTAAAGTTAGTAAAGTTAGTATGATTTTAATTATCAGACTATGGTTAACACTATTGATTGATCACCCCAAATTACATTCAAACCATTGTTCCCCTACTTCATCCACTGCAAAGGCCCAAAGTCCTTGATATCTCAACATCCCTTAATGCTAGGGGTAGCTACATGCCATAGGCCACTAAATCCACAATGGACATTTGGTAGAGGTCATTGGAAAAGCTTTTATTTCCTTATTAAAAGAGAAAAACTCAATAGGTACGAGCTGTTCCTCAGTCTTCCTGCCCTACACTAGAATATGATGTCTTGATCTGCAGAAGCATCCATCTTGTGTCAGGCACAAGAGAAAGCATGAAGACAAAATCCTGACTACATTCAGCTAGCCTCTAAACAAAAGGACACAACCACTTTCTTCTAGACTTTTTGTCCTGGAAAAAAAATAAATCCCTATTATTTTATGTCACTGTGCATGAAACTTGCAGCTGAAAGCATTTCTAATTGATACATCCTTGCAAACTACTTTTTAAATTGTCAATTAATTTTGGCCACATAATGTAAGTGAAATTTGGTTTTTAAGATAACCCTGGACAATAAGACTTCTTTCTCCTTCAAAATGTTTAATTATATATTAACAATCATTAACTAAACCTGTTGTTATACTAAAAAATGAATAGCTATTATTAGGTCTTTGTAATTTTGTTACTGACATTTTATTTTTAAAAGAGATTTAGGATAGTTAGTAGAAGTTACTTAACTGGGAGGCTGGATGTATCTAAAAGGCATTAATTGCTTCAGTGATTTTAAATTGCTTTGTGAAGTACACAACAATTAAATGCTCCAATAACTGATTTAATTCAAGCGAATGGCAAAAATTATACATCATAATACAGTATCTATAGCATACTACTAAAAGGTGAAAAAACAATAAAATTAACTCTTTAAGTTATATAGGATTAAAAGACCTCAAATAAAACTTAGGTTTCAGAACAAAATTTAGGTTATCAAGAAAAAGACAGAAGCAGTCCAATGGGGGCAAAATATCAGAAGTATCCCATTGAGCTCTTGGAGGTCCATTCAAAAATGCTAAGATACTAACGGAAAAACAAACCATGGGTTGATAGGTACTCACTGAATTGCTAGACTGTGCTATAGAAATACTTTCTGACAGTTGAGATACTGTTACTGGTAACTTTGGTATATCTGGGAAAAACAATACACTTAGGAAAATGAAGGTATTAAATCAAAGTAAATTCCATCTGCCTTCCTTCCCATACTAAATTATGAGCTGTGGGATCAGAAGGCTTTCCCTTCTTAGCCTGAACCAGAAGAGGGCCTTGAAGCAGTGGCTTGAGC
This sequence comes from Capra hircus, assembly GCF_001704415.2. Taxonomy (NCBI): domain Eukaryota; kingdom Metazoa; phylum Chordata; class Mammalia; order Artiodactyla; family Bovidae; genus Capra; species Capra hircus. Next base: position 99,223,310 of record NC_030808.1, read on the forward strand.
TTGAGGTACCATGCGTACTTGAGCTGTGCTGTATGGAAGGCCAGCACTGAGCTCTGTCAATGTCTCAGAACAATTCATCCTCTGCCCATGCCAGCTCAAAGATGACAAATAGTTGTATAATTTAAATTTAATAAGTCTGAGTACGGTCTCCCATTGTAACCATTTCATTGAAAACAGAATATTCAAGAGCAGTTAAGTTTTAGTTAAGAGAAGGCCTCATGTTGCATTCACGTACTTTAAGTCTACTTCCAGGCGTCAAGGAAAAAAAAAGTCATAAATGTGTAGATAAGTGTATAGTGGGTAATGTTACATAAAAGTACACCTTTAAGTTAGCATAGTTCTAGAGACAATGAGAGACCACACAAATTTCAAACTGCTTTGAATTAATAAATTTATATTTAAAAAGTATACACACATGCAAAGTTGCCACTAACAGCAATGTTTATTCATTTAGAAATCCAGGAAAAGGCAGTGATATTTATATTTATCTCGATATAAGCAACTGTTGTGGGCAGTGGGCTGAATTTAGTGTAAAAAGAGATGTTTAAGAAAATTTCATTTTTCTAGTTGTACTTGTTTGTGAAAAACATAAAATGCTTCATTATAGGTTGTCAAAATATAATGACTGTTACTGTTAAACTATGTATAAGGCTCTCAAAGTAAATACCAAGGGAAATGAAACTCAGTCTTAATTCTGAAGATACTACGCATCTGGTGAGGAAGACAGGAACTCAGCTAACTCTATGCAAGACACTGTGCTGAGCTAAAGAGTAATGCCATCGAAACACGAAGATTAATCAATCATCAATTCTAAGTCAAACTCTATCTATCAGTATGCTAATAAAGGCATATTAAAAAGTAAACAAAAGACAAGTTAAATATCTGCTAATATTAAATTCACTGCTAAAGAACTATTTAATTCTAACTATTAACTATTAAATTCTCCAGGTCTTATAATAATAAAAGGAAAATCACATTTGAATTCTTAATTCTAACACTAATCAGATTGTTTCTGGAAGGTCAAGTACAAAAACAATAAATACCCAATTCCACATGTGCTTAAACACAATCAATCTGATTTTTTTAAAAAAGAATGATTAGAAAAAATGGAAGAGTAAATTCAATTTTTATAGAATGAAATGATTTTAATAGATAAGCTTCAACAAAGGTATCTTATTGAGGTGTGTGGTGGTGAGCCACAGGCTCCTCTGGTTGTAGAAGGCAGATCTTAAGTTCCACTAGCAGGAGAGCCCTTTTCCCTTGCCTATAATTCCTTGTCTCTGGGATGAATTTAGAAATGGGGGCACACAAAGTTTTAGGTAAATCTTTGCAGCCCAAACAGTCGGAATCAAATCGGGCTCAAGTAACACTTTTGTAAAGGCTAAACAGCACAAAGACATTCTCAGAAAGCCTAATGTAGAGTAATTCTGTGAGGGCAACTGACTTCTTCATCAAAGTGCAAGATGTCTCCACACATACATTAAAGAAGTATTGGTTCTGAGTTCTTGAAATAGTAAGTGGTTATAGGGCAACTTCTTTCTGCTGGGCATGATGTTGGTGCTAAGAGCAAAAGATAGGAGCATAGAGTCTCCAGGAGCTAATAATTGTTACTTAAAACACAGTTAACCAAACTTTAATGACTAAATGCTGACATTAAACATAAGACTGAAAATAAAACAGAAACAAATCTTTACCTCTGTACGACAATTAATCTTGATCCTCAAAGCAGTGTTTAACTTTAGAAGATGGCTTTTAAAGGTGACAGGGGTAGGAAGCAAGGGGTATCTTACTTTAGTGTCTAGTTCAAGTACTTCTGTTATTAAGTGGGAAAACATCAGTTTTTACTTTCTAATATTATATCCAAATAATACTAAGTTGCATGTAAAAGTATATACCTGCAGTAGTCTTTCCACTTTGCTTCGATAACCGATGATTATTCAACATGTAATGAATTAATGTCTATCTGGCTTAAGTTAAAATGATAATGTAGGAAAGTACTGTCTCCCACAATGGGTATAGGCCTCTAGAAATTAATAACTGGGGGTGGGGGGGAAGGGTCATGAAATCACTTAGAGGCATCCAACCAAAAAAAGGGATCAAATCTCTTTTTTTTCTTGCTAAGGGTATGTCTTTCATACAGTTTTCCTCATATCTATCCCCCCTTGTCCTCTATGCCACCTATCCCTGTCCCACATCAAAACCATTTGATCTTGAACCTTTAAATCTTATTCTTCTGTGCTGCATGCAACAGTGAATCCTCCTGTTAGAGAGAAATCCATGCTACTCAATTATTTTCAGTAGGCTTAGAGTTAGAATGTTACATTAAAAAAAAGTCCAATATATATTGTAATTTGAAATTAACCAGGTCTTTCAGCTAAAGGACACTAATCCCATGAACATCTTCCATTTGAGAGACATTCTGCTGATTTTTTTTCCTTTCTCATCCTATATATACTCTGATAGCCATATGCAAATAGTAAAAATAAAGAGCAGAATAATGTGCTTTTAAACCAAGTAATGCTTCACAGAAAACTATAAACTGTCATATGAGGAACTTCTCACCAGTAACATTTAAGAATTCTGGTTATTTAATGTGAACACCAATTTAAAATGTGTCAAGAGTTCAAGGTAACAAATACTCAAGTGCCACATACCGCCAATGATTTTCTTCCTTATAAAAACATGGTTTTTTAATTCTCAAATGATACAGAAACCCAATCTCTTACATTGACACAATAAAAAAGATCCATATCTTGGAAAAAGGTGAAAAATTCTGTTAATACCAGAGACTCATTCATTCATGAGAATTCCTTTTTGATGCTTCAAAGCATCAAGACCTATAAATAGTTGGGATTCAAAGTACATCTGAATTTCAACAGTTTTGGCATGTATTTTCTATCTTATTTACTTGATTACTAACTGACTCCCAACCAAACCCTGTCAAAAAGATCTTTTGATAAAGACCCTGAAAGAACTTCAGTGCCAGTATTATTCTTAATTATTATTATTGCATGGTAGAAACAACCCAGTGACAGCAAGTATTCAGTTTCACAAAATGAATCAGTAGCAGAGCCTGAGACAGAAACTGAGACTCTGATTCAGGATGTTCTACTTAATCAGAAATAATAAGGGTAAACACAATCTTTTCCAAACCTAACTACACCCTAGTACCCATTTTTCCACCTAAAATCATTTCCACAGGTCATATCAGCTATATGTAGATTCACAGACTCTCTGGCGATGTAGCAAAGATAAAATCCCTTCCTTAACCATGAAGTTTAGTGGCTACTGTTGCCTTTTCTTCCTTCTAAGCTCTTTGTTGCTTCTAATACTTGCTTGATCTACTTGAGTACAATCTAAAAAGACACTGTGTTTCTAAGATGTGTCCCCTATATATTTCTCTAATGTGTGAGAGTATGGGAGGGGCTTTTGGAGTATATACATTGATAAGTCACTTAGGCTTATCAGTGGTAGAGCTCAGTAGGATTGAACTTTAAGCTATGAATTCTTCTCAGCCATTTCTTTTCAGAAAAGAATTGTGTGTGTTACAGAAATAAAATCCAAAAATCACGAGTGAATCAGCAAACCATGGAAACAAAAAAATAGAAGGCAATTACTCCATTTTACTGACCCTAGTTTAAAAAAAAAAAAATCCCCAATTAAAGTATTCAGGCAGACTCTGAAATATACAACTGTCACAAAGAAAGCATTTCAGGGCAAAATGTGCTGCAATATGCTACTATGATTAAAAGCTATGTAATCTGGGGGAACCTCTGTAACAAAAAGAAAAAGAAAATGAACTAGGCAGATAGCTTTTTACAACCTTTCTTTTTTAAAAAAGGCTGTAATTCTGTCATAGTTACACAAAGGTAGATGGGACTTTCATCTTTATCTAGAATTAAAAACATATTTCCATCTACAGGTATTTAATTATAGTCAAAGAAACCACACATGGTTTCGTACTGAGAATAAACTATTATTTTATAATACCATTACATGTGTTAAGTCTGAACCCATCATAATGCATACTAATGGAAATCACTTAACACATGATCTCTAAACAGAAAAGATCCTTGCACAGCTCTCTTGGTACTTTTGTTTTTTTAAAATGTACAAATACTACTAGACACAAATGAGAGAATAAGGAGCAGCAGTGAAGTACAACATACGTTCCCACTGTAGGCTGAGTCCTGGTCTTTGTTCCGATATTCTAGAGCCAGTGGCCGGGAAAGCTAAGTATCCCTCTATCATAAAAAGCATTTTTACACGATTGCTGGCAAAAGTTATACTTCTGATAGGTTCAGTCATCTTGATTATTCCTGACAGCATTTGCTTATTTAATAGAGATCTCGCAATTCTAGAAACCTGCAGTATAACCACCGAAAACGGGTCCGTAGCAGGACAATCTGATAAAACAACATAAAGGGTACACAGTGAGGAAAACTGCAAAGTTATTTGACCAGCGAAACAGTTCTGAAGTAATTCTCTATCACTGACAAAATTTTCTGTATTTTACCAGCTACGCACCTACCCAAATATCATCCACCTTGCCCTCAATTAGCAGGGTTTCCTCGATATTAAAATCTCCCAGAACAGTTTAATGGTACAACTTAAATCAAAAACACTAACCACGCCCTTAATGCCCCGAGTCAAGCCACCTTTTGCTGCCTTATCCCCCCTTAAACTCCAAAAACGTATATCTTTCACCTAAAAGGGTTTGCACCAGTTCGCTAACCTTAGTCAGGGACTCTTTTTAGCTGTGCCTTCGTAAAATTCCTATTGGAAGACGCTTTCTCCTGGGCAGAGCAGATGCCCAGGAGAGGCACCCACGCTTACCTCCCACACACCTGCAACCCCTGGCGGGATGCTGGACCTGAGGCTTCGAGGACTGCGCTCCGCTCCTGTTCCTGCTCTCTCTCCCGGGAAACTACAGTCCAGGCTGCGCCCTCGGCTGCTACAGAGACCCAAGCTCCGCCTCCCCCTCCTCTAGTTGGCCAATTCAGCAGCTGTTGCTCCTCCTCCTGCTGTTCCGGCTGCTGTCCTGGCTGGAGGCAGCGGGAAGCTGCTTCCTTGGTACCTAAGCGTTCCCTCTCGCTCCTGCAGCTTCTCTGCCGCTTCCCTTCCCTGGTGACCCCTCTCCCCTCACGCAGTAGCCTGACACCTGGAGCAGCTCCCCGCCCCGTCAGGGCACGTCCGCGAGTAGCCTAGGCTCAACCTATCCCTGCCCGACCCGCAGGTCTGAACGCTCGGTGTGCCTGGTGCTTGGCCGCTTTAGGGGAAACTGATCCTTCGGCCGGAGCGCATCCCCACATCTCGCTTTCCCTCCACCCTGGCGTTTCCCCAGCGACTTCCCGGACGCCCGCGAGGCTCAGCCGCCCCACGTTAGCCACTTGAAGCTCTTCCCCCACCCCGGTTCCCTCCTCGTCTCCGCTAGCCCGCCCCCACAATGGGTGAGACGCCTGCCGGGCCGACCCTGCATCCTGATTGGCGCAGGTGAGAGCTGACCCCTCCCTTCCTCTTCTTTCTGTGCCTCTCTCTCTTCTTCTCACCCCCTCCCGCAAAGGCAGGGACTCTCCCCTTATTGGCTAAAAGTGTCCCCACCCATCGCCTTCGGTTGCACCGCATAGCCTGACGGGAATTGTAGTCCTAGGTATGCAGGAATTGCCGACGATGCCAGCGAGCGGGACTACGAATCCCCATAGGCCCCTGCGCGACTCCGGCTGGGCAGGATTCCGGACAACGCCTGGTTCCTCTCGGGTCCTTCCGGCGTCGCCGGAGTGAATTGATCCGGGAGTTGAAGAGGGCTTCAAAGGTGGGAAGTGAAGTCAGTACCTCAGTAACCGGTAAGGTGTGGCTGTTCTGTCCCAGTCCCCGTGGTCCCGCGTGGAGCAGAAGAGGTCTGGGGTCACATGGGGGCCGTGGCTAGGGCACTAGGGCTTGGTTCTGGCAGGCGGAGCGGACGGAGCTGGGAACGGGGCCCTACGGGCGTAAGCGAGGTTACCCTACGCGAGTGGCGTAAAGCGGGTTTGTAAATGCCGCCTGCCCTGCTCGGGCCTGAACGCCTCCAGGAAGTCTCCTGTAGGTGGGGGCGGGAGGGGAAGGGCGAGGTTGGCCTCTGCTGCCCCCGGAGTAGGGAGAGGGCGGATGTGCCTGGGGTGGGGTCCTCTGAAGGTGTGGCTTGGGGCGGGGAGATGAGACTGCTGTTTTCCCCCAGCTTTAGAAGTAGGATAGGGAAGGAGTGGAGGAAGGAAGGGGCACTTGGAATCGACTCTTGAGGTGACTCGGGTTATGCCCTTTGAAAGAAGAGAACTGTAGAAGGAAGAGTCAAAATGTTGACAGAGATCTACGGATTCAGTTCCAGTTTCATGATGTGGTCCCTCTAAGGAGGTAATTTTGTCCCGAATAGGCAAGTTTAACTTTATAAAGATGTAATTCCTAATATGTATTCACACCTTTGCTGTTTCAAGGAGTATTCCTAGTGGGATGCTAATGAGGAAACAGAGAGAGTAAATGATGTGCACAAGGTCACACACATAGGGACAGATCTTCTGACTCTAATCCATTTGTAATCCAGCTTCTAAATCTGAGCTGCCGCACCAGAAAGAAAGAGTGGGGAGATTGGTTGTGTTTTTTGAAGAGGAAGTTGCAAAGTAATGTATTTTAGGTATTTCTAAGAAGCCATCTGTGAATTCCTCAATAAAAGAAGCACTCACTCTAATCTGTTGTTGGAAAAATAAGAATCAATTTCAACTTAGCTATTTTTTCCTTATATTAGAGGTATATTAAGTGATGAATGGTGCTACCGTTTTAAAGGGTAGTTAATGGGACAGGAGAAAAGTGTCAATATGGCTCATCTTTACTCGTGAAAGATACTCCTTTCCCTTTCTACTTTGGGACTGTAGTATTATTATTATTATTCTCAACTGAGAACAATGGGATTGGGATTCTTCCACGAAACTTATTTTACACTTTTTCAAATAATACAGCATCAAGAGACAGTTTAGTGTGCTCATTACTAGAAAAGAAGATATGCTGCATTTCTTGGAGGTAACATGACATTTTTTTTTTTTTTGCTTCCCCTCATTTTCTTTGTGTGTGTGTGTGTAAATAATAACATCAGGCTTTTGTATATTTTATTTTTCTTACCATCTGTTTTAACTCATCCTTGTTTTATGTTAAAGAATGGAAAAATAGTACACTTACGTTTTGTATTGAGCAGAAAGTAGTGTGCTTGTTCCAGTCTTATCCATTGTTGTGACCAAATATAATTACAGTGCATAAATATTAGACAATTCTTTAATAGAGTTTTAGTAGTAGATTCATTGACATTTGTTCCTGATAAGTTTATATATAAGAATCAGTTATCTACTGATCACAGGTAATCTGTCATGGCTTACTGTTGTATGTATTGACCATTGAAATATGCAGAGTTTGAATGTACTCTGCAGTTACTAAAATTACCCACAATATGTCTAACTTCTGAGTGCAAAAACACTTTCTAGAATCAGGAGTACTATTACATTCCTTTTAAAATAAAAGAGAGTTGTAATACTACAGAATGAAGTAAAATCAAGACTAGTTAGCACCATGAGTAAGAAATGCAGTACACAAGGAAGGAAGACCTAACTAAGCAAGTGGAAACTTATGTGGAGATAACTGACTCAGTGCTGTGTTAGACGGGTGCGGTAGTTTAAGTAAACCATAAACCGATCATGAGTCAGTGATGGTAAAGAAAGAATGTTAGTATATTTTCTATATGGCTACATACAGGCATTTGGTTTGTTGGAGGAAGTGAGAAATGAGTTCTAATTTTTGGCATGCATTTGGGAGGTTGTGGAATGAACTTTTGAACCTAAAGTCAGCAAAATTTAGGAATTAGTAAAATTAATATAACGCACTTGTCTAGTGCATGCTAATTTTTGTCCTTGGTTAGATTGTACCACTAACTTTTCTTCATTTCTGAGCGTCATCGTAGTTTTGGTATTTTGTCTGGTCAGTAACAGAATGGTAAGATAATGTTTTTATTGTATTTATCCTCTTTCATTTTCATCTGTCATCTACATGTTGGAGTACTGTGGTGGTATAACTGAGTACCTGTTTACAAAGAGAATAAAGAAAGAAGTTCAGATTGGTTTTAAGTGCAAGATTCTGTAACTAGTAACTGGCGGGACCAAGGCATAATCCAGGTCTTTTAACTATAGACCTTTTTAATACTTTGAGATAAAGACTCAGTTTCCTTATTTATTTTTACATGAGAAAAAGACTTACAATGACTTAAATATTCAGGTACTATTACCCTGTTGCTCTATTCAGTGCTGACAGTTTCTCTTTTGTTTCCTGTGTACCTTTCCAGCCTTATCCCCAGCCTTTCTTGTTTACTGTGCCTTTCAGTTACTACCTGTGTAAGCTTTTTCCTGACTTGGGGGCACTTATACTTGTTTCATCCTCCTGCTTGGACTTTCCTGGTGGCTCAGATGGTAAAGCGTCTGTCTACAGTGCGGGAGACCCGGTTTCAATCCCTGGGTTGGGAAGATCCCCTAGAGAAGGAAATGGCAATCCACTCCAGTACTATTGCCTGGAAAATCCCATGGACAGAGGAGTCTGGTAGGCTACAGTCCATGGGGTCGCAAAGAGTCGGACACGACTGAACGACATCACTCAGTCACTCATCCTCCTGCTTGGACTGCTTCACCTCCCCTTCCCAAGTCTGGCTCTTTTCCATCCCATGGACTGTAGCCCACCACGCTCCTCTATCTATGGAGTTCTTCAGGCAAGAATACCGGAAAGGATAGCCATTCCCTTCTCCAGGGGATCTTCCCATCCTAGGGATTGAACCCGGGTCTCCTGCTTGCCTTGCAGGCAAACTCTACTGTCTGAGCTACCAGGGAGGCCCCAAGTCTGGCCAACTCCTAGTTAATTTTCAAGTCTCAGTTTAGATGTCATTTCTCAGGGGAATGTTCCCTGACCTTTGACTCCTCCTTCCTCAAACTAAGTTCCTACTGTATATTCACCATACTCTACTTCTTTGTAGCATCATCACAATAGGAACTTAATTATTTTTGTGTTTACTTGATAAGTGTCTGTCTCCCTCACTAGACAGTAAGCTTCCTGAGCAGGGCCCTTATTTGTCATGTGCATTACCTCATTACTTATACAGTGCCTGGCACAAAGTTAAGTAGTCAGTAATTATTTGCTGAATGTATGAATAAATGTAAGTGCTTTCATGCACAGTACATCCAGCACTCTGCAAGGGGCAGAAATACAAAAATGAGTAAAAGAGATTTGTTTCCTACCTTTGGATAAAAAGAGGTTATTGACAGAAGTTGGATACAAATTGTAGAAAGATGTTTGTTCTTTCTTGGAGGTCTGTAAAATCAGGGTAGTTTTCTGTGTGAAAATGGCAAAGGAATCATTTTCTATCACAGCAAAATTTCTGTATAACAGTGTTTTGGAGACCTTATCACTATCCTGCTCTTGCAAGCAACATTCATTATAATAAAATACAGATATGCAAGAAACTAACTTTCTGTGAATTCTGTTCTTCCCTGTTAGCTCCTCTGTCCTCAACAAAATTCATGAGTTTCCCTTTTCTTTGTTGTTTTGTTTTTTAACCACAGTAATCTTCCTTTGAATTTTACCTTTAATATAACTTGCCTTCGACAAGGTGACTGTAAAACTGAGTGGTGTTCATTTCAAAGGAGCTTATAGTTTGAGCTTCATGAAAAGTGTTATATTTCAGTGGCTCTTAAGGTAATATCTTATTTGCTTTAAACCTCGGTACTTAGGAGATTAAAAATATTATTTTCCAAACATGAAGACTAAATTCAGAAATGTGTTAGGTTTTCGTTCTAAAAACAAATTCTCTGATCCTTCAGAGTACTACTATAATGGTGTAGAATAAATTCAGCAACTCAAGAGTTGCTGTAGCTTTGCATGCCTTCATGAATTTACCAATTCACTCTCCCACAAAATATTGTCAAAAAGTGCTTGCTCATATTTGGCCCAGTTTTTATCGTTAATACAAGTCTTTGATAAATCCTAAACTTACATTTTTAAGTAAGTCCCAATGTTACCTGAATTAGGGATAATAAAATTCGTTTTGACCTAGCATACCAATATGTGAAGGATAAAACTGAGGTACTGCTTCTTATATCTTGTTCAATTATTAAGGTTAATGATTGGTAATGTGTGCTAAGAATTTTAAGCTAATGCCATGATAAACAGTTTTTTGTCCACAATATAAACTGCAGAAGTGATTTAGAAGTTAAATAGTGTGATTGATGGTGTATATTACTGCATTTGAAATGTTATAGAAAGCTGTGGTCTTACTAGTGATTTATATTTTAGCAGTACAAGCACGCGTGCACACACGATGTAAAAAGTGAAAGCACCTTTATTGTAGCAGTTAGAAATAATTTATTTGCAGAAAGGTAGACTGTGTAGTTTGGTGGTCCATTTTTGCTTATATGTAGAATTTAGTTTTCTCATTTTAGCTACACAATTAATTGCATCTTGGACACAATGTAATATTATAATCATATTTTTCAAGTTCACGCTTACGTTTTTTGGTGTGCATAATCTTTCTTTTTAACCACTTAAAAAGTGACATGAGTCTTCAAACTCAGTGTCACTCTACAGTTGTCTAGAATCAGGTGTTGCTATTTAAAAAAAAAAGATTTTTCTTTTTCATCAGCTGGCTTATGAATGATTGGGTAACAGCAGTGGAACATATTAAGTAGTAGTCATTACTGTTTACTCATGCCAGTCCTCTGGAAATAAGTTTACCAGAAAAAGATAGATTGTATAATAATGATACTTTGATTTACTCATTTATCTTGCATTTTTAAAATATATGTTATGTGTAAAATTGCCTTAAATCTTTGTACGAACCCTGTAATGTAGAGGCACTATTATCCCCAGTTTAAGAAAACTAAATATAGGGAGGTTAAGTAACTTTCGCAAGGTCACACAACCACTTACTGCTTGGAATTAGGATTTAAATCCATGCTAGTGAAGTTAAGACACTATATTTTTAATCATGGCAGTAAAAATGATGTTTGTTTTTGAGCACCGATGGAGGGCTCAACTTAGATTAGAGTTCCAGTTACAAAAAGTTGTGTCTTAGATACTAAAGTCAATGTGGCCGGCAAAAATTACTTATCTGAAAATTTACTCTAAAAGGAACACTTTGAAAGTTACCACATGGGAAACTGACATAGCATTAACAAACATCATTTCTCCTCTAGCATTGGAATAGAACTACTTTTCCTTTGAGTGCTGGGTCAAGTATTTAACTTGCTATTCAGAGATCTTTCTGGAAAGGAAGTATGTGTGGTGAGCCTCTCATTTAGGGTTCAGTTGTGGCTCTCAGTCCAGTGGTGGGTAGCAGATCCATGTCTTTATCGCTTTCATTCAGGGGCTTATATTTGCGGACTGGAATTACAATCATCCAGTATTTCAATAGTTATTTTTCTTTTTGTTTTCTTCAAAAATGAAAAATGTTAAACGTGCCCATTGAATTTGCATAGGGCAAGTATATGCATAGTGTGACACAGGTATGCTCCCTGGAGTTATGTAAAGTGGCAGCTTGACATGTATTTCTTTATTGTCTCTCTTCCCTACAAGACTGCACACCCTCAAGGGCATGGCGTATATCTAGCTTTTCATCATCGCATCTCCAACACTGCTGCTGATTTAGACTGACTATGAAGATCCCCTGGAGAAGGAAATGGCAACCCACTCCGGTATTCTTGCCTGGAGAATCCCATGGACAGAGGAGCCTGGTGGGCTGCAGTCCATGGGGTCGCAAAGAGTCGGACACGACTGAGCAACTACACTTACTTATGCAGAGTACTGAGCTAGGTACTAGCAAATAGAGAAAGGAATAAAACTTCTCTACAGTGTTTATAATTTAGTGGATAGTAGGGGGGTGGAAAAACCATTATATGGACATTTGGTCTGTCTGATATATTAAGTACTTGCACATGCATCAGTTCATTTGATAATTTTGCATCGGAGCCAATAAGAAGGGGGAAAAAATGATAGTTTCTCTGAGTTATCTTCTGGTCCCTGGCACTGAAATATGCCTTTCTGCCTTATTCAGCCATCCTGTCTTCAGGATGAACTGGAAATCTAATGGAGTTTGGAGTTCAGGAAGGACAAAACCCTCAGGTGTTAAACCCTTGGTTCCTTCTTAGACTTCATTATGTTGCTGGAACCAAAGGCATTTGGGAATGGTAAATGAGTCATACCTAGCCTCCAGAGTGCAACTGCTCCCTATACCAGTTCACATTGTTACACGGCTGTCTAATTTAATTCCAAAGGATTTTGAATAATGCTGTGTCCTTTTATTCAGACTAGACACTTGCAGATGCCTTTATCTGTAATAAAATTGGCATTTTGACAGTACTGTCAAAACTTGAGAGGTTTCTGAGGTCCTCCCTTGATTTTGGTTTCCTTCCTTGAAAAATGAATACAGTTTTATAAGTGAAGGTCATGGGAGGAATTGTATATATGATACAAACAAATACCATTCTGTCTTCTTCATTTCTTCTTGTGACTAATAGCATTTTTATTTGAGATCACTTGGAGCTAAAGGTGAAGTTAAATGTCATTATCGTGATAGGATCTTGTCCTTATTCTCACTTACTGTTAAACAAATGAGTCAGAGTCCATTTATTAGGTTGGTGCAAAAGTAATTGCAGTTTCAGTCTGTGAATTTTAAATCATTATAACTTGGCTGAAATACATCTTTATTAATCAAAATAGGAACCATTACAATCAACATATTTTTGCCAATAAGAAATAAGTTTGTTTATTCCTGTAGTGTAAAAATCCATGCTTTGGGATTCGACAAACTCTTGGAAAGCATTTTCTGCATCCTATTGGTTATGGAAGCATTTTCCCTGCAAAAAGTTGGTGAGATGCTTGAAGAAGTGGTAGTCAGTTGACGAGAGGTCAGGTGAACCTGGCAAATGAGGTAAGGCCCAATTCATTCAACTTTTGAAGTGTTAGTTGTGTGATGTGTGGTCAAATGTTATCCTGGATAAGAACTAGGCCCTGTAGACCAGTACTGGCTGCAAGCATTGCAGTTTTCAGTGCATCTCATCAATTTGTTGAGCATACTTACCAGATGTAATGGTTTCATTGTGATTCAGAACGTTGTAGTAGATCAGACACTACCAAACAGTAACCATGACTTTGGTGCAAGTTTGGCTTTGGGATGTATTTTGGAGATTCTTCTCAGTCCAGCACTGAACTTGTCATCACCACTAGTTGTCATATAAAATCCACTTTTTGTCTCATGTATCAATCCAATCGAGAAATAGTTTGTTGTTGTTGTGTAGAATAAGAGAAGAATATACTTCAAAGCAATGATTTTATTTGGTTTGTGGTCAGCTCATGAGGCACCCACTTAACTAGCTTTTTCACCTTCCAGTTTCCTTCGAATACCAAATGATTGTAGAATGGTTGAGATGTTGAGTTCTTCAGCAACTTCTCCTGTAGTTGTAAGAGAATCAGCTTCAGTGATTGCTCTCAGTTGATTGTTGTCAACTTCCGATGGCTGGCCACTGTGCTCCTCATCTTCAAGGCTCTTCCCTCCTTTGCAGAACTTCTTGAACCACCACTGCACTGTGTGTTTGTTAGCAGTTCCTGGGCCAAATGCGTTGTTGATGTTGTGAGTTGTCAGCGCTGCCTCATGACCCATTTTGAACTCAGATGAGAAAATTGCTCGAATTTGCGTTTTGTCTAACATCATTTCCACAGTCCAAAATAAATATAAAATAAACAGCAAGTAGTAAATCATTAGCAAAAAACATAAAGTGAGAAATGCACATTAAAATAATGTATAGCATAACCACATTTATTAAGAATATATTCCAATATCAAACAGCAAATTTCAACAGTGCAAAACTGCAATTACATTTATACCAACCTAATATCTGGGGCTAATAATTTTATCAACATTTAAGCACCTTGTGGCAGTGTTGTGGTGCAAAGAAATTTGATAAAGAAAATACATATTGCATACTGTAGCGAACCTTAGGTAATAAGGAGTTATTAAGGAAAATGTAAGACTATAAGTGATACAGAGCAGGTAAGCCTGAGCCGTGTGATACGTGCGTGTGTTAGTTGCTCAGTCGTGTGTGATTCTTTGCAACTTAGCCCTCCAGGCTCCTCTGTCCATGGAATTCTCCAGGCAAGAATACTGGAGTGGGTAGTGGTTCCCTTCTCCAGGGTGTCTTCCCGAGCCAGGGACAGAACCCAGGACTACCACATTGCAGGCAGATACTTTACCATCTGAACCACCAGGGAGCCCACAAGAGCTTAAGTTGAATTTCTAAGGGGTTTTAAAGGAAGGCTTTAGAGTTGTGTTAGAGAAATTGAAACTCACAAATACTAATGCAAAAGAGAATATAGAGAAGTACCTCAAACACTAAATTAGGCAGTTAGGCATTATTTAATTCATGAACCACTAGATTTAAGAACTTCATGGGCAAAAGATGAACACATTCAAGGGAACAAATTTGTTTCCTGCCCTCCAACAAATGTTTTCATTTAAATTTTGTTCAGACCAGAATTGAACAATTGCATTCGAATAGGGGGATAAAGTAGAATATTGTCACTGCCAAAGAGATGTGTCTTTTTCCCCTGAACTTGTGCAGAAATATCTGAGAAGCTCAAATAGCAGTTGTTGCTATTTTTGTTGTTCCCCTTTCCCATCAGAGGTAGCAGGCCTTTTGATTCTGTTCTCTTTTGGTTTTCCTGAATAGATTATCCCCTCTTACGGATTTTTTTGGGAAGTTCTTTGACCACATCTTATTTCACTCTTCTACCAAGCCTGCTTCTGGGCCACAACTTTCTTTATTAAATTGATCTATGTACACTAAGAGAATAAAAATTTTAACACAGACTTAGCAAATAATTTTACGATGCATTTGATAATCACATTTTTTAAGAATTCCTAAACTGTAATTTACTTTGAATGACACTTGTAACTTTTTGGGTGGCCCAGGTGATTTATATATGCCTTCATTTTGGCAAGCGGGGAGGAAAAGGTTTTAAAAGGCTATTGTAAGTGTCCTTTTTGACACTGTTGATAATCAGTATTAGCCCATCCTTGTGTGTACTGTGCAGGGGCAGGACTAGGGTGAGGCAAACAAAGAGTTTAGTGTACAAAATTTCAAGAGGCACTCACTCTCTGTCCTACAAGAGCTTAATTTTGTGCTCTAGCCATCTGGTTTGCCTCACACTCATTCCAGGCCTGATGCCGTGTCAGATTCATAGAATCTTGGATGAAATATCAGTAACTAATAATATGAATGTTTATTGTATGTCAGATACTGCAATAAGTACATGCATTTTGTACTCTTAATAACGCTGTGATGTGAATACCTCAGTCAGTATTGCCAGTAAATTTCTCATTGAGTTTAAAAAGAGATTAAATGATATCACCCATTCAAACTTAAAGCTGTTTTAAATCTGAGCACTTGCCTACTACTCTGTGCTACCCATCCATATGTAGAAAATGGAGTTACTTGTCCATTTATGATTTCTGTATTTGAACACTACTCCCCCCAAATATTCTTACACTGATATGATGCAGTTAACTTTTAAAGTACCTGAGTCAGAGGTCTTGGTATCAAAAATGCAAGATCCACAGACTTGTGCTGCTGTATACCCTAGGGCGACCTTGAATCAGAGCCACGTTCCCATTGGCGTTAGTCTCTAAACATTCTGCCTGGAGTCTGGGGGTCTTGGCTCTCAGCTGAGTGATCCGTGGAGGACACAGAGAGCAGGGCAGGTGATCCTAGAAGTAGATCACTTTGGCAGACAGAAGACATGGCAGGCATGTCCCATACAATGGGTTATAGTAGCTCTATAGAATATATACTTATAATATGTCACTGTTTAGTTTATTAATGTGAATTTCTGGGGACTTTTATTTCTAAATTGTGAGATTTGGAGATTGGACTTGATAGTATAGAGGAATATGTGTTAATGGCTGTTTTTGCTTTAAAATTTTATAGTCTTAATGTTTAGGTATCTTAAATTCATGAGTATGTGACAGCAGTACAGATAAATTTACTGGTGAGCGATTGAGATCTGAAACTCTCTGAATTATGGAAAAAAATCTGGGTCTGGATAATATTTGCCAGCACTTACCTTTACTGTTTGGACCACTTACCTTTGTTCAAAATGCTTGTGTAGTGATTGTGCCTAGGGCAGTGGTTCTCAAATTATGGAGAGAGAGGGCTCCTGTGAGAGAAAGGGCTGGTAAACTGTAGTTATTACCCAATACATTTATTGGATGAATGAACAGTTTATTGAATCCAAGCAAGTCTGGTTCTAGAGTCACTGTGCTTGTTACTCACCACTCTAAAGACAGTGCTAATAATGTTAATTAAGTACAGTAGCCCCCTCACACCTTCCCCCCTACTATGTCTATAGGTCCAAGACTCCTAGTGGATGTTGGAAACCTCAGATAGTACCAAGCTCTTTATATACTATTATTTTTTCCTATACATCCATATCTATGATAGTTTAATTTATAAATAGCAAGAGATTGGCAGCCATAATAAAATAGAGCAATTATAATAATTCAGTGTAGTAAAGTTATGCAAATGTGGTCTCTCAAAATGTCTTAGTGTACTGTACTTACCTTCCTGTGATGATACTAGGTGATAAAATGTCTGAGTGATAAGACTAAGTGAGGTGAGTGACATAGGCATTGTGATTTAGTGTTAGGATACTACTGACCTTCTTTTGTTTTCTTACTGTTGACCTGATGATACATCTGAAGGAGGGTCATCAAGCCATGATGATGTGAGTAGTGGCACGTTAGGAGCAGGTGATATCTGTGATTGGGGGTCTCAGACTGAAGGGCATGAGGTTACATTATGCTGCTCAGAATGGCAAACAGTTAAAAATTTATGAATTGTTTATTTCTGAAATGTGCCATTTAATATTTTGGACCTTGGTCGACCTTAGGTGAAACTGGTTAAAGTAAGGGGTAAACCACTGTGTAATTCAAACAGCCCTATTCCTATTCACCTTTAGGTGAAGTGTCAAGCCTTTCTTAGAACCTTACAAAGTCGCCTCAGTCGTGTCTGACTCTTTGCCACCCCATGGACTTGTAGCCTGTCAGGCTCCTCTGTCATGGGATTCTCCAGGCAAGAATACTAGAGTAGGTTGCAATTTCCTCCTCTAGAGAACCTTCCTGACCCAGGGATCAAACCCATGTCTCCTGTGTAACAGGTGGATTCTTAACCAAATTCATTTTGGTCTAAGTAGGATCTCTTGCGTACTCTTTTCCCCTGCCTGCCTTTTTCCTAGCATCTTCCTCTAAACCTTTCTCTCTTGTTTGGCAGTGGCTACAACATTTTGACCTGAGAAGGTCCTGAAAGGTAGGTCATGATATTAAATGCTGACCTTTCCAACTATGACTTGGCCAGACTGATCTATTCCTACCTTGAAATAAATTCAGTTTCTGGGTATGATTTGTGATGCTGGGTGCTTGAGAGAAAGCAAAGTGGTGTTCAGTTCAGTTGAGTTGCTCAGTTGTGTCCAACTCTTTGCGACCCCATGAATCACAGCACTCCAGGCCTCCCTGTTCATCACCAACTCCCGGAGTTCACTCAGACGCACGTCCATTGAGTCCGTGATGCCATCCAGCCGTCTCATCCTCTGTCGTCCCCTTCTCCTGCCCCCAATCCCTCCCAGTATCAGGGTTTTTTCCAGTGAGTCAACACTTCGCATGAGGTGGCCAAAGTATTGGAATTTCAGCTTTAGCATCATTCCTTCCAAAGAAATTGCAGGGCTGATCTCCTTCAGAATGGACTGGTTGGATCTCCTTGCAGTCCAAGGGACTCTCAAGAGTCTTCTCCAACACCACAGTTCAGAAGCATCAATTCTTCGGTGCTTAGCTTTCTTCATAGTCCAACTCTCGCATCCATACATGACTACTGGAAAATCCATAGCCTTGATTAGACAGACCTTTGTTGGCAAAGTAATTTACCAGTCGGCAAATTTAATGTCTCTGCTTTTCAATATGCTATCTAGGTTGGTCATAACTTTCCTTCCAAGGAGTAAGCGTCTTTTAATTTCATGGCTGCAATCACCATCTGCAGTGATTTTGGAGCCCAAAAAGTAAAGTCTGACGCTGTTTCCACTGCTTTCCCATCTATTTGCCATGAAGTGATGGGACCAGATGCCATGATCTTCGTTTTCTGAATGTTGAGCTTTAAGCCAACTTTTTCACTCTCCTCTTTCACTTTCATCAAAAGGCTTTTTAGTTCCTCTTCACTTTCTGCCATAAGGGTGGTGTCATCTGCATATCTGAGGTTATTGAGATTTCTCCCGGCTATCTTGATTCTAGCTTGTGCTTCTTCCAGCCCAACATTTCTCAGGATGTACTCTGCATAGAAGTTAAATAAGCAGGGTGACAATATACAGCCCTGACGTACTCCTTTTCTTATTTGGAACCAGTCTGTTGTTCCATGTCCAGTTCTAACTGTTGCTTCCTGACCTGCATATAGGTTTCTCAATAAGAAAGTCAGGTGGTCTGGTATTCCCATCTCTTTCAGAATTTTCCACAGTTTATTGTGATCCACACAGTCAAAGGCTTTGGCATAGTCAGTAAAGCAGAAATAGATGTTTTTCTATGATCTCATGAGTTTGTTTGTTTGGTTTTTTTTTCCCATGAGATTCCTTTGGAACCCTTAGTGCAGTTCAGTTCAGTTCAGTCGCTCAGTCGTGTCCAACTCTTTGCGACCCCATAAATCGCAGTATGCCAGGCCTCCCTGTCCATCACCAACTCCAGGAGTTCACTCAGACTCACGTCCATCGAGTCAGTGATGCCATCCAGCCATCTCATCCTCTGTCGTCCCCTTCTCCTGCCCCCAATCCCTCCCAGCATCAGAGTCTTTTCCAATGAGTCAACTCTTCGCATGAGGTGGCCAAAGTACTGGCGTTTCAGCTTTAGCATCATTCCTTCCAAAGAAATCCCCGGGTTGATCTCCTTTAGAATGGTTGGATCTCCTTGCAGTCCAAGGGACTCTCAAGAGTCTTCTCCAACACCACAGTTCAAAAGCATCAATTCTTTGGTGCTCAGCCCTCTTCACAGTCCAACTCTCACATCCATACATGACTACTGGAAAAACCATAGCCTTGACTAGACGGACCTTAGTTGGCAAAGTAATGTCTCTGCTTTTGAATATGCTGTCTAGGTTGATCATAACTTTTCTTCCAAGGAGTAAGCGTCTTTTAATTTCATGGCTGCAGTCACCATCTGCAGTGATTTTTGAGCCCCAAAAAATAAAGTCTGACACTGTTTCCACTGTTTCCCCATCTATTTCCCATGGAGTGATGAGACCGGATGCCATGATCTTCGTTTTCTGAATGTTGAGCTTTAAGCCCCCTTTTTCACTCTCCTCTTTTACTTTCATCAAGAGGGTTTTTAGTTCCTCTTCTCTTTCTGCCATAAGAGTGGACACCAGGAATAAAATTTTACTGTCCTTGAATTTTAAAATTCCATTTCCTTTAAGATGATACAGTTTTTACCCCCTTTGTACTTTCTGATGAGGAAATAAGGCCAGTAATTAAGTGAAACTTCTGTCAAGTCAGGAGGACCCAAAACCCTTTTCTCAGGTGCTGAGTCAAACTTAATTTTACCTGTGTCTTGGAGACTGTCCTTAGCAGTCTTTTTTTTTTTTTTTTTTTTCCCGTTTCTTCTGACTCTAGCCACTGTTCTTTCCATACCAGTGATATCCAACCTGTCCTGTTCACAAGAATCATCTGGGCTGGCTGCTGAGAATACAGCTTCCCTAACCCTTTCTTGGAGATTATGAGTAATCCTGAGAACTTGTGTTTTTAATAAGCCCTGAAGTGATTGTGATGGCTTAGGTTGTCCAGCATTTGGAAACTTCAGCACTCTTTACTCTTTGTCATAAAGTTGTGCTTTCTCCTGAAAGCTGGGTAACTTTTTGGATCTTGCTTATGTGTAAAAGCAAGGTTAACCAATGTTGGAATGCTTCCACTTTTAGAATTTTGTGAACTATTAAATTATACACCAGTTGTATCCTTGATAAAATTAAGACATTAGAATTAATAATCTCTGGTTTTGTTCCCTTTGGTTTTCATATAAATTTCTTTCGGAATTCTGTTTTTATTTTCAGTGGTCTGATGCTTATATTCTCAGTTTACTACAGTAGGAAGAGCTTGGATAGCCAAAAGAGATAAAAACTGGTAAATGTAACTGGGTCCAGACTTCGTTAATAGAATTATTTAGATTTCTGTGTTTGTTTTTGTTTTGCTAGGCTTAATATTTGAAAAGTGTTAGCAAGACTGATTCAACTTATAGATTGCCCATCTCGTCTCATTAATTTATGCATTCAGCAAACGTTTATTAAGGTCTACTGTGTACCTGCTAATGCTGACTGGTAATGTCACTATTGGGAAAAAGAAGCACACTTATAAATTATAACATAAACTCATGGATTCTTTTTACTGTTGGAATTAATAAACTTCTTTTAGCTAAATATTATGGACAGTTTGGAGAGCCAACGAAAATAAATAAAACTTTCCTCCTTTAGGGAGGGAAGTGAAAGGAATTATAAGAATTTGGGATCATGTAAGGGGGCTAGTATTAGATTTGACTATAGAGAAAAGCAAGACAGCCGGCTTACAAATATTTTTCAAGTCTAGAATTTCCTTTACTTAGGAAACTTCTATTTTTCCCAAAAACTATATGCATCAATTCCAAGAACTTCCATTTGTTCACACATTTTATTTGAGAGTAAATAACCTTGGCCCTGATGTGCCCCAGAGGGAGAAAGTGAGGCTGTTTCAGGAAATGCTGATTCTGAACCTTGAGATACACCCAAGTGTGGTTCTTTAAATGAACAGACTCCTTTGCTTGGTTGCATAGTGTGTGGCTGAAATTCTTAAGACTAAATTTGGCATCAAAGTGGCATAGAGTTGCATGTTGTTTATTGAACTGTTTCAAATGAAGAAGCATGTAGAGGGATTGACAACAAAATTTTAACTTGAAGTTAAAATTGGCAGAACAGTTTAATATTTAAAAAGCTTTATTGGAATGGTTGATTTTTATTCACATATAAATGCTAATGAAACTGGCCCAGCTTGTGATTGTCTGTTCTGAAAAGTTCAGATATAAATTGGTTCTTTGGAACATTTTCCCATGGGAACAATGTTTTAAAAGAGTAGTTAAGTGTGGAGTAACCAGCCACTTGTGTAGCCCATAATGTTGCTATAATACTGTCTTTTTGATGACAAATAGTAGCTGATAGTAAAGTTAGTTTTAGAGGCAAGAAAAACTATATAATTTATATATATATATATATATAAGTAAATTAGAGAAAGAGACAGGTATAGAGAGACAGTTAATTTAAATAATTAGGAGAAAATTTCCAACATGGTACAGTACCACTTATTGGACAAAATGTTTTTTAAAAAATGAATGCCAGTATTTGAAAAGGTAAAAATTAAATGTTTGGGCGGGTAGATACATAGATATCAGCAGGAATTCAGAAAGTGACTTTAGCCACCTTACTGATCTGTTCAACTGTGCCTGCCTTTGTATATGCAGGGATAGGCATGTGTTCAAAAGAGTAAAAGACAAAAATGATCCCATTGAGTGTACTTCAGTATCTTACCTCCTTTAATTTCTGCCTCCTTTTGACTGAGATCCTTTAAAACTTAGACTCCTCTCTTGCCAACTCACCAGTTCAACCTCTGCTGGTAGTGCCCTCTATATACAAGTGACACTACTCTTTGAGTGTTATACTTGACCTCATCAAGAAATGAAATAAAAAAAAATTTTAGGTTATTGTCCATATTCAGAAGCATCTAAAACTTTTGACCTCCTTCTCGTGGAAACACCTGATGCTGGTCCTCTTATCTAGTTCTCCCATAAAAGCATAGCATCCTGTGTGGTTTTCACAATTGTTCATTTTGTCTTTCCTTCCATAGTATAAGCTCTCTGAGGTCTTGTCTTGTTCACTGTTCTGTGTTAGTACTAGGCCCAATATTGTATTGATAGTCAATAAATTGTTTTCTTTTTTAAAAAGAAACATTTATTATATAAAAGAAAGATTTTTTTCCTGTCATTCTGTGAAATAGTTCTTCAGTTCTGTTGTTGACCCTGTACTGCTATCTTTCACTTTCTTTTTTCATAGATACTTTCATTTACTATCAATACTGTATATCCGGTATCTATCATTTTCACTTTGATTAGTATCACAGCATTTCAGCCCTTCTTTTCTGTTCCAAGTTTATTATGAAAAGGTATCCACAGTTAAATTTAAGTGGAAATGCAGATTATCAAATGGTTTATTAAGTAGTCAGATAGTAACAGCAAATATTTACTTGCTCTTGTTTATTAGTCAGGTTCCATTGATCTGGATGCATTAGGTTTCTTAAGTTTTTTCCTGCCTTCAGCTTCGTTCCTCCATTCTGTCCTTAATGCTATGACCAAAGAAGTCTATTTAAGTACCAGTTGACTCATCAGATAATGGTTTTCTCTTGTCTTACAGAATAAAATTTAGGAATTGGCCTTTTCTTCCTTTTATTTATTATTTATTTCATTATTTGATTCTGTGAGTTCAGGAAGCAGATGTAAGCTCAGAAAGAGGAAAAAATTTCCATGTTTAGAACTACCAGAAATAAGACTAAACTTACAGTTGGTGTCAGTTTATGTTGAGTTCCCCTTCACTGGTAGGAATATGGAGGAATAGTAAGCAGTTTTCAGATGGGACAGGTCATTGAAGTTTGTTTGAAGCTATGAGCACTAGCCTTGTAGCTTTCAAACTGCTTAGGTCTTCCACAGTCTGTATCAGGTAATTTTTAACGATTAGAACCACATCTTTTTTATCCCCCACTGCGCATGCATGTGTAGGTAGTTAACATACATTTATTCAGTAAATGAATAATGTCTGGGTACTTTCTTGGGTAGATGAGGTTCTTCGTTTTCACTTGATACTCTGTTTCTTGATTTGGGGGTGTCAGATCTGAATTCATAGACCTCTGCATGTGCAATCTTAGGCAAGTTATTTACCGTCTGAGTCTGCTTTTTCATCTGCAAAATTAGAATGACAATTACTATAAGGTAAGTTATTGGGAGGACTAAATACATGTGAAAAATATTTTATAATCTGAAAATGCTTTATATAAGGTACAAATTATTCAAAATTGATAGGTTTTTTTGTTGAACTTATATATGATATATCATTTAATATATAAATATGTTAACCACCATTACTCTTTCACTTTATAATTAGGCTCAGTTTTCAGCCTAGCAAAGGAATTAAATACTGTTGCTTTCTTTTCAAAAGCAACACATTTCCTCAACTCCTCAAGGCAAAATTTCTCTCTTATATTGTTGAATTCTCAATATTTTACTTCCAAACTTCCAGTACCCATGGATTTTTCTTCCTAGTTTCTGTGTTAACTTTGGACAAAGATTCAAAAAATGCCACTGGCAAAATTAAATAATATTAAATAAATTATTTAATTAAGAAATTAGGTCAATTTTCCCCCCCAAATAGATCACATTTGGTGGAATTTTCCCAATTTAAAAATTTGCCTTAAATCTTTGATGGTTGCTACATTTGTGTTATGTTTTAGGTGACAGAATCGTGAAGGATTAGCAAAAAATTGTAATGAAAATGTTAAACACTTGAAGTTTTCATTCTTAATTCTAAGATAGTAAATATCTGTTCTTTCTTGCCCTTTAACCAGGTCAGTATATGTTTTGTGCTTTATTCTTTTATCACAAAAAAGAGAAGAAAGATTGCAGTGAATGAAGATTCCTCTGCATTTTAGCACTGCTTTTTCTACTGTAGTTGGCTTTTGAATGAGGATGACAATGGAAGAGATGAAGAATGAAGCTGAGACCACTTCTATGGTTTCTATGCCCCTCTATGCAGTCATGTATCCTGTGTTTAATGAGGTAAGTGGATAAACATTTCTTCATATGACCTGTGGAATTTCTTTATGTCTGCTTCATTTATTCGTTTGTTTGTTTCCCTCATATAACAAGTACTTATGTAAATGGACTCCATCTATGTATTAAGCATTTTTCCAGGGCTGGACATAAAACAGTGAGGGAAAAGCCCTGAGCTTTTGCTCTTTCTCTGGAGGTTTCACTATAGTAAAAGAGAGAGACATTGGACAAAAGAATACAAGTAATTTTATAAATGAAGAATTGTGATGAGTGTTATGAAGTGTAAAAACAAAATGTGTAGTAAAGTAGCAGGTGAGACCTATTTTAGGGGCCAGGCAGGCCTCACTGGAATAAGAGACATAGATGCTAACATCTGAAAGAGGTAAATAAGGGTTAGTGTGTTGAAGAGTTGGGGATTAGCACCTTTTAGGTAGCCAGAAGAGCAGGCCCGAAAATATCCTAATGAGTTACAGTGAAAGTGAAAAGGTGAAAGTGAAAGTCGCTCAGTCGTGTCCGACTCTTTGCGACCCCATGGACTGCACATGCAGAGTCCATGGAATTCTCCAGGCCAGAATACCAGAGGGGTAGCCTTTCCCTTCTCCAGGGGATCTTCCCAACCCAGGGATTGAACCCAGGTCTCCAGCATTGCAAGCGGATTCTTTTCCAGCTGAGCCACAAGGGAAGCCCAAGAATACTGGAATGGGTAGCCTATCCCTTCTCCAGCGGATCTTTCCTAGCCAGGAATGGAACCAGGGTCTCCTGCATCACAGATGGATTCTTTACCAACTGAGCTATGAGGGAAGCCCCGAGTTAAAGTTAGAGTGAGTAGTGACGAAACAATTTTACTGATAAATGGAAGATACCACTGCTTTGTATCTAGAGAAGATATAATTGCTTTTTTATTTGAGGATTTTTCTAGGCCTTAATAATTGATATATTTTGGGGTTTTTTTTTTAAGTTGATATTTAATAGGCTAAGCTGTGTAGAGTTTTTAGAACTAGAAGTTCTCTAAGAGATAATTTCTCCCCTCCTTTAGTGGTGAACTGAGGTCCTGATTTGTGAGATTATTTTGCTTTAAAGTTTCTTTCTTTACATAAAAAATTCTGGAGGTAAGTGGTCCAGGACTAATAGTATTATGAGTCAGTATCATCAAAAACTGAGGTTCCTGTCTTCTGTTTCATCATCCTAGTGCTTGCCTTCCATTGCCAAGGTCACTTCAGCATGTAGGATGGCTGCTGCTGTTGTGTCCTAGGTTGTTTGAAAGGGGTAAAAAAACAAAGCAGGGGGTGGGGATTTATTTCCAGCTGATAAAGCTTCCTTAAAGTAACCTTTCTGAAAGTCGTACTTGAGACTTCCATTTACATCTCATTGGCAAGAATATAGATTTATGACCACACCTGGCTGGGCAGTTAGGAAATTTAGAAGTTTACTGGAGAGGACGCAAGGAGGAGGCATCTTTTGGAAAACCTGTCCCGATTATCCTGCTACCGTGACAGCACTGGAGGCACTCTTCTAGGGCTGGCTATACCCATCTCTGGCAGCTGTAGCCAACACTTCAGTCATTAATTTTGCCATTTTGTTCTAACACTTTACCCAGGCATTGCAAGACTATAGTTAGTGTAGGAAGCAGTGCTTCAGTGCTGTTCAGTAAATATTTACTAAATACCAGCCATTTGTTTGTCGAGTCTGCTGCAAGGGTCTGGAGATAAGGGAAAGAAAAAGTCAGCATACTTCTTCTCAAGAGTTGCAGGGAACACAGATGTTTAAGCAAATCAGTTATTAACTGTTCAGTTATCCTTGTACCAAGTATGAGGTAAAGAGGGTCACTGAAGGATAGATGAGTAACCCTGTCTTGACATTTAGTGTTTAAACTTCTCAGGTTCTTCAAGAGCCATCATGACAGTTCCATCCAGAATTGCTCCCTCTTTTCGTGTTTATGTTGCTAACTCTGTAGGCTATTGGATCAAGTTGTCTGGGGGCATTTGCTGTATTTATCTGGTGTTTTGAGTCTTTAAGGAAGGTCAATTTGCATTGCAGAACTTTAGTTTAATCCTCTAGTTAATGAAAGAGGAATGAGAAAAGCTTTTTTTCTAAGAGTTTAGTGACCTTTTCCTCCATATGGTGAAATGATTTTATGTGATGCTTGACTTTGGAAAACAGTTGTATAGGGTGTAGGATTTGGGTGAACTCTTATGATTAATACTGGTATACCTTTTCTACTTTATTCATATATAAGAAGAATTAACTTGAAAGGAAAAGAAATGGCTATGAATGGACCAGTAAATCTCTTCAGAAATCTGAAACTTGAATAACATGTGGGGTATAATGGGCCCCAGATTAGAATACGTTGCTAGATGATTCATAGTTGTTGTTAGAAATTTGAAAATGAAGTGGCTGGTTGTGTCAGACTGAGAGATACTACATCAAGTTGTCAGGGTCTAATTTCTCAAATTGAATTTACTGATAATGGTATCAAGTTGTTTTTGTTTTTGTTTTTTTTAATAAAATTCAAGCATTGTTCTCTGGCGTTCCAATGTATTATTGTAACAGCTTAAATAAGATACCTTTATTTTAACTGTAGTTCAAACATGGATTTTTCTATAAATCTAGTAATGGGGAAATTAGAATCTAGTTTGCCTCTGCTTTTCTTTTCTTTGCATATTCAAAGATAAAATGGATGTCAAATTAATTTTACAAACAACAGCACCACAA
The DNA here is from genome assembly GCF_001704415.2 of Capra hircus. Taxonomy (NCBI): domain Eukaryota; kingdom Metazoa; phylum Chordata; class Mammalia; order Artiodactyla; family Bovidae; genus Capra; species Capra hircus. The sequence goes on from NC_030808.1 coordinate 99,249,987, forward strand.
TAGGGATAAAGTTTTACTCTGAAGGTAAATGATTCACTAAATTTTGTCCACTGTGTAGGGAAGAGTTAAAAAACTTATGCATGCTCACCTTAATGTTACATTCATAAAACTAACAATGGTAGCTTAGAAGCCATTTTGCAGAATAGATTTTTGGATAGTAGGATATCCTTACACCTGGGGAAATTTTAGTACTGTTGCTCCAGCTCACAGGGGAAAGTTATTTATGACATCCTGGGAGCAAGATGCTTGCTAAACTTAATGAAGCTATGCCAAAAGTAAGCTGCTTGTTTAGTCAGCTGCTGCACAGTTCAGAGTCCAGGTATATTGCATGTGTTGTAAATGTACTGTGAAATAGGTCTCCTGGTTGCATTATGGAATAATGAGTTTATAGAAACCTCCTGCCAAGTCTTATATAGATAGTTTCTCACGTAGTGTATCCTTTTTTGCTGACTCTTTGTATATGGAGGAGGAAGGATGTATGGTTTGATTCTTCATTCCAGGAAAAGACATGTCATGTATGTTCTTTTCCGGTGACTTGAAAGAAAACTTTCTAAGGCAAATATAAATATTTTTCCTATTAAAAAAATCAAACCTCAAATTTTAAGTAAATATTTACACTTCTCCACAGTGAAGGTGTAGGCTTCACTTATAATCCCAGTATTTAGAAGTGATCATAGTTAATATTTTGGATTTGATTTACTTCTCTGTCATTTACTATGCTATATAATCTTGTCTTAGTTTTCTTTTCTGCAAAATGAGGATAAACAATATTTTGTATAATTCTCACAACTCTGGGAAGTAAGTGAATTGATGCAGTGCTTAGAACAGTACCAGACATGTTTAAGTATTAGATCTTATTATTAAGGAGTCTTCCACATAATTTTATGTAAAATTGTGATCATACCTGAGAGTGTGCACGTTTTTAGGCAATGTTTTAGTGCAATATTCTTATAGTAGTTAGAATGGCTCTGCTTATTTTTTTGCTAGGCAACTTAGCAACCCCAGAAACTAATTCTTTTAGAGCCAGTTATTGGACTTACTATGTACAGAACAGATGATTGCACTTTGCCTTTGTAAACTCATAAAATTTAATGGGTGACCTCTCGATTCTGTCTACTTCTGTTTTTGTTCTGGCTTTTTTTTTTTTTTTTTAAATCTAACTCATCTCATTATCATTTGAATCATAAGAGATGTATGTGGAGTTTTTATTCTTGGCTCAGTTTAACTTTCTTTTAAAGAATATGGTCAGTAATCTTGATGGCATTGGGGGGAGAGTGGGAAAAAGGGAGAAGATATCAGCGAAATAGGCCTGATTTTGAGGAAGCAGATTTTATAGACAATTTGGAACCAACCTAATTAATTATTTTGACCTAAAAAAGAAAAAAACTTAAAAGATTTTGTAAGACTGTTTAAAACTTGAGCAACTAAAGTGTTAAGTGGATATACATTTTTTTAATTTTAGGTGTAAGAAACTGGCTTGAGGGACTCCCTGGCAGTCCAGTGATGAAGACTCCAAGCCACTACTGCGGGGACTGGGGTTCAGTCTCTAGTCAGGGAACTAAGATCCTGCATGCTGCATAGGATGATTGAAAGAATTTTTAATGTATTTTTTAAAAAAAGAAATTGGCTTGATACTAGAAAATAAAGTATAGAAATGAACTGTTATTTCTAGAGGGAGTGATAAAAGCGCTCTATGGATTCAAAATTATATAAGCTTTTAAAATATGTTTATAAATGATCCAAAAAGTTAAATTTGAAAAGTTTGCAGTTAGTTAGCAGTAAGTGGACGCAAAAGCTGTGAATAGTAAGTTGCAGGAGGAGCTCACACAACTGAGAGGAGACAAAATGTGAGGTTGAGGTGAGACCTTAATGTTAAGCTCACCCAGCCTGTAGATTCCCTCCAGCTGCACTTCTGTCTCTAAGTGAGGAAAGGTGTTATGTGCCCTTTTCTCTTACTCTGATTCCCTCTCTCTCAACTTTTTTCCTGGCGACATGGAAATCCAGCATGGCAGAGATCCAGGAGTGCCTCTCCATGTCCCAGTATCCATTAATACAAAATATCATATGTCCCTTTCCTTCTTCTTTGGATTTAAAACAGGGTATATGCACTGTCAGGCAGTGCTGAAAAATGATTGCACTGGCTCTTTAAACATACTCCAGTCAAAGACCATTATCCCAAAAGCTAAAAACATACTGGACCCACTAGTAAAAGTTTTGGAAACAAAGTGGATATTATTATCTGTTCCAAACTGACATAACGTCATGATATCTGCAAGGTGTTAGCAACCCTGAAGAAACTCTAAGGAAGAGGATTTTAGGAGGTCACGTTTTTCAAGGACCAGTTTAGATCTCATCTTCATACTTTTTACTTCAGCTGACAGTAATCCCATCAGCTTCTGTGTAGCTACTTACTTAATCTTCTGAGGTTCCAGGAATATAGTCTGTTTCTTTGTATCTCTCAAACTGACTTCTCTCACATGGTAGAAACTCAGTGCATTGTTGGTTCTTAAGCAGTTGAAGAGATTCAGTGATGGGACAGAAGCCAGCCTGGAAAGGGTGAGTACAGGATGGGTGCATACAGGAAGCTAAGTGGCTTGTGTATTGGTTTTAGAGCCAGACAGATCTGGTATATGACTTCCCTGGTGGCTCAGACGGTAAAGCATCTGTCTACAATGCCAGAGACCTGGGTTCGATCCCTGGGTCGGGAAGATCCCCTGGAGAAGGAAGTGGCAGCCCACTCCAGTACTATTGCCTGGAAATCCCATGGACAGAGGAGCCTGGTAGGCTACAGTCCATGGAGTCGCAAAGAGTTGTCTGACTATTTCTGTACTTTTTAGCTCTTTTATGTTGGGAAAATTTATGCAAAGTGAGTTTATTCCTCTATAAAATGGAAGTGATGATAGATAGTTACAGATTTATTATGAGGGTTAGAGATACTCTATAAAAATACATAATAAAGTCCATAATATGTGCTTAGTAAAATGGTAGCTATTACTGGCATATTACTGGAACCTGGTACTTTAATGAAAGGGACAGGTAAGGTGAACATGATTTTATTATGAAATCATCTATCACATGTGAGAGGCCTAAAATAGAAGCACATTATAATAGGGGAGGTGTGAACATACCTTGCTACCTGAGTATTAGAGGCTGAAATTATAAATAGATTAAAAAACAATTTAGGTAAATTTATGGATGAAAGTAGTTTTTGAATGTATGTATGTGCCTATATCGAAGAAGGCAATGGCAGCCCACTCCAGTACTCTTGCCTGGAAAATCCCATGGACGGAGGAGCTTGGAAGGCTGCAGTCCATGGGGTCACTGAGGGTCAGACATAACTGTGCGGCTTCACTTTCACTTTTCACTTTCCTGCATTGGAGAAGGAAATGGCAACCCACGCCAGTACTCTTGCCTGGAGAATCCCAAGGATGGGAGAGCCTGGTGGGTTGCCGTCTGTGGGGTCGCACAGAATCGGACACGACTGAAGTGACTTAGCATCAGGTGCCTATATGCCTGGTATTGCCTGGGCATTGTGAATATTTTATAATAAATCCTGGTGGGATTATTGCAAGATGTGTGGGTAAATAATGTATCCCAAATGACTCCCAGCAGAGTTATTTTCAGGTGCTTCACAGATCACTGACTTGATTCAGTATGTTAAGTCTGACCTTTCTCTTCTTTCTAAGGTATACATATGTAAACTTAATCTAGAAATCTAGAGCTGTAGATGTCTATCTTGGCTGATTATATAGTTCCTCACTGACTGGCGGCCCCTTTTACTTGCATTGACCCTTTCATATACTGGTCAGGGCAGTACAGAGTGAGTTAGTGCTGATACTTGAAAGGCACTCATCTGACTCAGACCTTTGTCTTGGTGAAAGTGGTCAGTGTGGTGTAAACCTGAACAAGGAAATGGGTTCCTATCAGGGAGGAAACATTCATTCTGTCTCCCTCTGCCTCCCTTGTACAATAAGAACTTGAGATCAGAAGAGCTATATTGCTAAATGTTCTTTGTGATTCATTATAATTAAATGAGTTTGGTGGAAGGAGGTATACCTTCATTAGTTAATTAATATGCTTATCTTATTTAGTTGCTTACTTGCTATTTTTGCCTACCTGGATCCCCTTGTGTCTTTCCTTTTACTTGCCAGGGCAGTGTTAGATTTTACAAGATGTGTAGAAGCCAAGTTAAATAAATACTAAATTGAATGGCTCATTGTTTATTTTGGAGATAAATTGTTAATCTTGGCCAGTTTTGATGCTTTTCTTTTTGTTAAGACAAGTAACTCGTAGGGAGATAAGGTTCTTGGCATTTCTGTCTTATTTAGAAAATAAATTGATTTAAACTGTTTGGAGAGTCACTAGATTGTATGTGTGTGTGTAAAACTGTTTTCATTGCCTTAAAGAATTGAAAATAATAGTTATTGCATAATGTGATCTATAACCATAAGATTTTTTTTAGAAATATTATACTTCCATAAAAATCTACAAAGATTACATTGATTTTGAAGGTTTAATATTGTCCCAAATAAAAAATATATACATTGAGCTTTATTGAGTTAATTGGCCTAATTCTTAGGGACTAACAAAATCTGATATTAACTGAAGCTAGTTATTTTAAGCCTGGCAATTCTTCAAAAAATGTAGTAACTTTTATGAAATTGTATACCTTCTTTAGCCCAATGAAAAGCAACTTATACAGTGTTTAATAAGGACATTTATCTTTCAGAATTATAATCCTTATATGTTTGATAATAAAAGTTAAAAGCATTTGGGTTAAACTTTCAATTCAGGACTTTAGGTAGCCGTTTTTAAAATTCTGGTTAAAAAAAAGAAGACAGATATAAACATCTGTAGAATCCAGATGACCCACGGTCTTCAATTTAAGTAACAAACCTTTTATCAGTACTGTTTGCTAATGAATAAAAAAAAGACTTAGTTTAATGCCTAACTGAGGAGATGAAAAAGCAGTTTTAAGAGTTAGGTAGTAGGCACTAGAAATAAAAACAAAAATAAATGAGACCTAATCAAACTTAAAAGCTTTTGCACAGCAAAGGAAAACCATAAAAAAATGAAAAGACAACCTACAGAATGGGAGAAAATATTTGCAAATGATGCTACAGACAGGGGCTTAATCTTCAAAATATACAAACAACTTCTACAAATTCAACAACAAAAAGACAACCCAATTGAAAAACTGCCAGATCTTAATAGGCAGTTCTCCAAAGAAGACATACGGACAGCCAATAGGCAACATGAAAAGATGTTCAACATCACTGATTATTAGAGAAATACAAATCAAAACTACAGTGAGGTGCCACCTAATACCAGTCAGAATGGCCATTATTAAAGTATCTACAAATAAAAATGCTGGAGAGGGTGTGGAGAAAAGGGAACCCTCCTATACTGCTGGTGGGAATGTAAGTTGGTGTAACCACCATGGAAAACAATGTGGAAGTTCTTCAAAAAACTAAAAATTGCAGTCCCACTCCTGGACATGTACTTGCACAAAACTATAATGCGAAAAGATACATGCACCCTGTGTTTATAGCAGCACCATTCACAGCAGCCAGGTCATGGAGACAGCCTGCATGTCCATCAGCAGATGAATGGGTAAAGATGTGATACATATATGTATATATATACAATGGATATATTGTAATCTATATATGCAGTGGATAAACTATAAAGGAAAAGAATATTAAAAATAGAATGTATGTGTATAACTTGAGTTACTTTCCTGTACAGCAGAGATTGGCACAACACGGTTAATCAACTGTACTTCAATTAAAAAAAATAAAAGAGTAAGGTAGTAAATACAAAAAATCTTAAGTAATACATATTGTCTTTGTTTTGGACATTTTATAGGCCATACACACATAATTTGCCATCTTTTTTTAACAGAACATTGAAAGTTGATCTTGAATCCTCCCATTTTCAAAAATTTAAGTGAATAAATATGTTTATTTCTACTAGGGACGTATACTATTTTGAATTCTCTGCTTATCTTAAATCAGTCTTTAAGGTGATGTGTGCTAAGTCACTTCAGTTGTGTCCAACTCTCTGCGACCCTGTGGACTTTAGCCCATCAGGCTCCTCTGTCCATGGGATGCTCTAGACAAGAATACTGGAGTGGGTTGCCATGCTTGCCTCCAGGAGATCCTCCTGACTGACTCAGGAATCAAACCCACATCTCTGAAGTCTCCTGCATTGGTAGACATGTTCTTTACTACTAGCGCCACCTAGGAAGCCCCAAAGGAATAAATAAGGAACTAATACACATACCTTAATTTTTCATCCTTTCTAATGAAAATTTTAGATCATCTATTTGAAGAATTATGTTGATTCAGAATCATTAGCAAGTTATGTTTGTTAATTGATGGGTGTATCAGTGTGATTACTGTAAAATGCAGTATCAGAAATGTATTTTTTCTAGAAAACTGATACTAATGATTTAAAATTTTTATTGCAGCTAGAACGAGTAAATCTGTCTGCAGCTCAGACACTGAGAGCAGCTTTCATTAAGGTGAGGCACAAATAATTTATTATTATGGTGGTTAAAATGTATCTTATAAAGAAATCTAAATACCATGTCATAAATGTCAGTTTATTTTTTTAACCTTTCTTTTTGGATACCTTTCTCTTTTGTTTTTGTTTTGCTGTTTAGTGAAAACCTTTTCAGTCATCTTGTGCCTGTTTTAGTGTACACTTTTAAAGCTTTAAACACTTCTAAAAAATGAGTTGGAACAAGTGCCATTTCAGTAGAATTCAGCTTTTCATCACTTTGTGCTTTTGAACTGACTTCTTCAAAATGTTTTCTCTTTGGCTTTAAAGTATATTTTAAAATTCTGTTTTATTTGACATATTCAAAACTTTTATAAAGTTAAACCCAAAGATTTTCTTCATGCTCTTTTTAACTATAGAACGTAAGTGTAAAACTGTGTTTTGAGTGGGAAAATAAGACCTCTGTGTTCCTCACATCAAGGAAATTTTGAGGATCAGCTGAGTCACTCAGGATGAACTTTTTCATTGTCTTACTGTTTCATTGCCCTGAAGATGTTAAGTTGATAATCCCTAGCTCACGTGTTGGTGCTGAACATTTAAAACATAGCAAGTTCAAATTGAGTTGTACTCCAGGTTTTGACGATGAGTACCAATAAAAGAATATAAGCAACTCAGTAATATGTATTACGTTGATTGCATGTTGAAATGATAATATTTTGGGTATACTCTTAAAATAACTTCATGTGGTTTTTCTTTTTACTTTTTAAATGTGGCTACTGCTGCTGCTGCTGCTGCTGCTGCTAAGTCACTTCAGTCGTGTCCAACTCTGTGCGACCCCATAATGTGGCTACTAAAAATTTAAAATCAGATAGGCTCCTACCAAATATTTCTATTGGATAGCCCTACTCCACTTACTGAGTGCAGCCGTTCATATAAGACTTAATCCATTTCATCCTAAATACATATCCATCCCAAGTCACTTCAGTTGTGTCTGACTCTTGTGATGCCAGGCTCCTCTGTCCATGGGATTCTCCAGGCAAAAATACTGGAGTGGGTTGCAATTTCCCTCTCCAGGGTATCTTCCTGACCCAGGGATTCAACTCACATTTGATCCTCTTATATCTCCTTCACTGTCAGGCAGGTTCTTTACTACTAGCACCACTTGGGAAGACCTAAATACATATCAGGATACCCAAAATTTTAATTTTTATTTACTTTTTGTGTGTTTTCTCCCATCAATAGCTAAAACAACTTACATTTCAAGTATTTTAATGTTTAAATCTAGAATTAATTTATAGTTGAGCCTCATTGGAATTGAAACTGTGAATATTCAGCTTGATTTCTTTTAATGGCAGAGGTTAGCTTATTGATACCTCACTTGAAGTGAAGTCGCTCAGTCGTGTCTGACTCTTTGCGACCCCATGGACTGTAGCCTACAAGGCTCCTTCAGTTCAGTTCAGTCGCTCAGTCGTGTCCGACTCTTTGCGACCCCATGAATCGCAGTACGCCAGGCCTCCCTGTCCATCACCATCTCCCGGAGTTCACTCAGACTCACGTCCATCAAGTCCGTGATGCCATCCAGCCATCTCATCCTCGGTCGTCCCCTCCTCCTCCTGCCCCCAATCCCTCCCAGCATCAGAGTCTTTTCCAGTGAGTCAGCTCTTCACATGAGGTGGCCAAAGTACTGGAGCTTCAGCTTTAGCATCATTCCAGTCCACGAAATTTTCCAGGCAAGAGTACTGGAGTGGGTTGCCATTTCCTTCTCCAGGGGATCTTCCCAACCCAGGGATCGAACCCAGGTCTTGCGCATTGCAGGCAGACGCTTTTACTGTCTGAGACCCCCAGGTAGCATAAATAATGTCGTTAGACATCTCTCTGTTTCACTACTAGAAATTACATTTTGTGTATTGATCAGTACTATTTTGATGTGATACTCTAAAATGCAGTGCCTGTATACACATACATACTAATTTTGTTTAAATATATTTTGCCAAATCATTGGATTAATGAAGAAAATGAATGAAGCAGTACCGTCCTTAGTGGAGTTTTTTGTTGTTTATTTGTTTTTCGTTTTCTTCTTTGCATTAAATATCAGTGTGATTTGGAGTGGTATATTGACCTGCCTCAGTGGTTGTCTGACCTGCCTTTTGAGAAACCTATATGCAGGTCAGGAAGCAAAGTTAGAACTGGACATGGAACAACAGACTGGTTCCAAATAGGAAAAGGAGTACATCAAGGCTGTATATTGTCACCCTGCTTATTTAACTTCTATGCAGAGTACATCATGAGAAACGCTGGGCTGGAAGAAGCACAAGCTGGAATCAAGATTGCCGGGAGAAATCTCAATAACCTCAGATATGTAGATGACATCACCCTTACGGCAGAAAGTGAAGAGGAACTAAAAGGCCTCTTGATGAAAGTGAAAGAGGAGAGTGAAAAAGTTGGCTTAAAGCTCAACATTCAGAAAACGAAGATCATGGCATCCGGTCTCATCACTTCATGGAAATAGATGGGGAAACAGTGGAAACAGTGTCAGACTTTATTTTGGGGGGCCCCAAAATCACTGTAGATGGTGATTGCAGCCATGAAATTAAAAGACGCTTACTCCTTGGAAGAAAAGTTATGACCAACCTAGATAGCATATTGAAAAGCAGAGACATTACTTTGCCAACAAAGGTCCATGTAGTCAAGGCTATGGTTTTTCCTGTTGTCATGTATGGATGTGAGAGTTGGACTGTGAAGAAAGCTGAGCACTGAAGAACTGATGCTTTTGAACTGTGGTGTTGGAGAAGACTCTTGAGAGTCCCTTGGACTGCAAGGAGATCTAACCAGTCCATTCTAAAGGAGATCAGCCCTGGGATTTCTTTGGAGGGATTGATGGTAAAGCTGAAACTCCAGTACTTTGGCCACCTCATGCGAAGAGTTGACTCATTGGAAAAGACTCTGATGCTGGGAGGGATTGGAGACAGGAGGAGAAGGGGACGACAGAGGATGAGATGGCTGGATGGCATCACTGACTCTATAGACGTGAGTCTGAGTGAACTCCGGGAGTTGGTGATGGACAGGGAGGCCTGGCATGCTGCGATTCATAGGGTCGCAAAGAGTCAGACATGACTGAGCGACTGAACTGAACCGACGGTGGCATTATGGGGACTGTCTTAACCATCTTTGTGGCTAAAGAAGGAAAAGTGATCCATTGCACACCATAGTATTGATAAGGCAAAAGTCAGTTTTTTGCCTTTTCCTATAACAAGAAGAGAGAGAAACTTCTGTGTGTCGTCATAAGGAATACTCACTCTGAAGTATTTATTATATACCCACTGACAGTCATAAAAGACATAAAGTAATGAACTTTATTAAGCTTTTCTTGTAATGTCCTTATATATGAGCTGACATTTAACTCTAAAGTACAATTAAAAAGCAAACTGTTTAAAGTATGTGGTTATGATAAATCTGGTTAAATATGATAAATCTGGATAATTTTATTCATGGCACAGATTCTTTTTTTTTCTTTAATTTATTTTAATTGGCGGCTGTTTACTTTCCAGTGTTGTGGTGGTTTTTGCCATACATTGACATGAATCAGCCACGGCTGTGCTTGTGCCCCCAATCCTGTACCCGCCTCACACCTCCCTCCCCATCCTGTCTCTCTGGGTTGTCCCAGTACACCAGCTTAAAGTGCCCTATTTCATGCATCGAACTTGGACTGGTCATCTGTTTCACATATGGTAATATACATGTTTCAGTGCTATTCTCTCAAATCATCCCACCCTGCCTTCTCCCACAGAGTCCAAAAGTCTGTTTTTTACATCTGTGTCTCTTTTGCTGTCTTGCGGATAGGGTTGTTGTTACCATCTTTCTAAATTCCTTATGTATGTGTTTTATATTTGTGTTTCTCTTTCTGACTTATTTCAGTCTGTATAATAGGCTCCAGTTTCATTCACCTCATTAGAACTGACGCAAATGCGTTCTTTTTAATGCTGAGTAATATTCCATTCACGACAGTGTGATCACTCACCTAGAGGCAGACATCCTAGAATGTGAAGTCAAGTGGGCCTTAGGAAGCATCACTATGAACAAAGCTAGTGGAGGTAATGGAACTCCACTTGAGCTATTTCAAATCCTAAAAGGTGATGCTGTGAAAGTGCTGCACTCAATATGCCAGCAAATTTGGAAAACCCAGCAGTGGCCACAGGATGGGAAAAGGTCAGTTTTCATTCCAGTCCCAAAGAAAGGCAATGCCAAAGAATGCTCAAACTACCACACAAGTGCACTCATCTAATGCTAGCAAGTAATGCTCACAATTCTCCAAGCCAGGCTTCAAGAGTACATGAACTGCGAATTTCCAGATGTTCAAGCTAGTTTTAGAAAAGGCAGAGGAACCAGAGATCAAATTGCCAACGTATGTTGGATCATCAGAAAAGAGAGAGAATTCCAGAAAAACATCTATTTCTGCTTTATTGACTGTGCCAAAGCCTTTGACTGTTTTGATCACAACAAACTGTTGAAAAGTCTTCAAGAGATAGAAATACCAGACCACCCGACCTGCCTCATGAGAAATCTATATGCAGATCAAGAAGCAACAGTTAGAACTGGACATGGAACAACGGACTGGTTCCAGATAGGGAAAGGAGTACGTCAAGGCTGTATATTATCACCCTGCTTATTTAACTTATATGCAGAGTACATCATGAGAAATTCTGGACTGGATGAAACACAAACTGGAATGAAGATTGCTTGGAGAAATAGCAGTAACCTCAGATATACAGGGGCTTCCCTGGTGGCTCAGAGGTTAAAGCGTCTGCCTGGAATGCGGAAGACCCCGGTTCGATCCCTGGATCAGGAAGATCCCCTGGAGAAGGAAATGGCAGCCCACTCCAGTACTCTTGCCTGGAAAATCCCATGGGCAGAGGAGCCTGGTAGGCTACAGTCCATGGGGTTGCAAAGAGTCGGACACGACTGAGCGACTTCACTTTCACTTTCAGATATACAGATGACACCACCCTTATGGCAGAAAGTGAAGAACTAAAGAGCCTCTTGATGAAAGTGGAAGAGGAGAGTAAAAAAGTTGGCTTAAAGCTCAACATTCCATTGTGTGTATGTACCACAACTTTCTTATCTATTCGTCTGCCAATGGACATCTAGGTTGCTTCCATGTCCTAGCTGTTGTAAACAGCATGGCACTGATTTTTCATTAGGATAGTGAGAGTTATTTGGAGGAAAGTATATAAGTTTTGCATTGTGTTCAAGCTGGTTTTAGAAAAGGCAGAGGAACCAGAGATCAAATTGCCAACATCTGCTGGATCATGGAAAAAGCAAGAGAGTTCCAGAAAAACATCTATTTCTGCTTTATTGACTATGCCAAAGCCTTTGACTGTGTGGATCACAATAAACTGTGGAAAATTCTGAAAGAGATGGGAATACCAGACCACCTAACCTGCCTCTTGAGAAACCTGTAGGCAGGTCAAGAAGCAACAGTTAGGACTGGACATGGAACAACAGACTGGTTCCAAATAGGAAAAGGAGTACATCAAGGCTGTATATTGTCACCCTGCTTATTTAACTTCTATGCAGAGTACATCATGAGAAACGCTGGGGTGGAAGAAACACAAGCTGGAATCAAGATTGCCGGGAGAAATACCAATAACCTCAGATATGCAGATGGCACCACCCTTATGGCAGAAAGTGAAGAGGAACTAAAAAGCCTCTTGATGAAAGTGAAAGAGGAGAGTGAAAAAGTTGGCTTAAAGCTCAACATTCAGAAAACTAAAATCATGGCATCTGGTCCCATCACTTCATGCAAAATAGATGGGGAAACAGTGGAAACAGTGTCAGACTTTATTTTTGGGGGCTCCAAAATCACTGCAGATGGTGATTGCAGCCATGAAATTAAAAGACGCTTACTCCTTGGAAGGAAAGTTATGACCAACCTAGATAGCATATTCAAAAGCAGTGACATTACTTTGCCGACTAAGGTCTGCCTAGTCAAGGCTGTGGTTTTTCCAGTGGTCAGGTATGGATGTGACAGTTGGACTGTTAAGAAGACTGAGCACCGAAGAGTTGATGCGTTTGAACTGTGGTGTTGGAGAAGACTCTTGAAGGTCCCTTGGACTGCAAGGAGATCCAACCAGTCCATTCTGAAGGAGATCAACCCTGTGATTTCTTTGGAAGAATGATGCTAAAGCTGAAGCTCCAGTACTTTGGACACCTCATGCGAAGAGGTGACTCATTGGAAAAGACTCTTGATGCTGGGAGGGATTGGGGGCAGGAGGAGAAGGGGACGACCGAGGATGAGATGGCTGGATGGCATCACTGACTCGATGGACGTGAGTCAGTGAACTCCGGGAGATGGTGATGGACAGGGAGGCCTTGCGTGCTGCGATTCATGGGGTTGCAAAGAGTCGGACACAACTGAGCGACTGAACTGAACTGATTCTTAATTACTGTATTCTGTTTGGTAAAATTTCAAATGATTTTAAAGGAGGGCATGCATTAAAAAATTAAGATTTTTAAACTTAAACTTACTTGAAAAAAAAACCATGCCCAGCCATATATCTGTATTTATATCGTTAGATTTTCATGTTTCCAGTTCTTGGTTCATAGCACCAGTGATATTTATCAAACTTTAATACCTATTTTTGTTATTTGGAGAAAAGTAATTTTTCCCAAGATACTAGTGATCATTATCTCTTATGATATCGATCCTGCTTTCCCCTCTGGGAGGTTTCTGATAATGTTAAGGATCATTGATCCCAAAAGAGGGTATTTCTGCCCTTGGCTTTTTATAAAAGTTGGATAGCACAAAGTTTAAGATTGTTTTCTGAAGGAAAACTTGAAGTTATAGATACAGTGTCTGATTTAAGGGTTTTTCAGTTAGAGTCACTGGTTATGTTTGAGGCCTCTAAGATAAAAAGCAGAACTAGGACGTCAGCCAGAAGATGCTAAACTACTGTTTCCAGAGTATGTGCCAAGGTACCTCGGACCCCGCAGGAAACTCAGAGTGGTGTCATGAGATATTTTAAACATCTGAAGGAATAGAGTGATTTCAACATTAGCTTGACACTGTGTGAACTGCTAGCTTGAGACAGTTTGCAGTTTCAACATCTTCAACTGGGCTGCATTCCTTTCAGTGATGTCATATCTTTGTGAAACTGGACTTTGGGCACTGCTGTTGATAGAAAGCAAGTTCACAAGAAAATCAATGTACAATAGGAAATGAGGGTGGAAAATTCTAATCTAATTCCAACATTTGAGAAATTGTGCAGTGCCCAACAGGTTCTCACATCTCATTAATAATAAATCATGGTTATTTAAGAATAAATAAAATATTTTTCTTTGAATTCATGTGATTTTTAAAGGCTACTAAGTTGTTAGGACGTAAGTATGTACTAAAGTTGTTTGAATTTTACTTACTGCACAGCAGTGTTAGGTATTTCGGTATTTCTTTTGGCACTAAGAACACTGAACTAAGAAAAAGTAGGGACATCTGTGAGGACTGTAATGCTGCAGCTATGGCATTTGAGGGCTCCAGATGAACTGGGTACTGAAAGCATTGTTCTCAGACTTGCAGAAGCGTTTTTTCCATACTTTATTATAACTTAACCAAAGAAGTTGTATTTTTCTGTTGACATTCTCTGTAAGCAGATAGAACATCCCCTGCTTTCTAAGATAATTCATTGTGTAGGTAGATTTAATGTTACTCAGAGAAAATAAACCACTGTTAACAAATACTGGCTTGTTTCACTCTTACCAAATAACTATGTTATTTTATGGCAGTTTACCAAATTAATAATGTTGACACTTCTTAGGCCTTTTTTGTACAGCTTATCTTTTAATTTATTAAAATAGATTCTTAAATACATTCATGAGAGGGAAAATCAAACAGGTTTTAAAGAAGAATTCAATAGGACATACTTTATTAGCTGTCAAAATAACTTTCCTGTAAGCATTTGACAACAGTTAAAATGATCCCAGGATGAAACTAAATGTGTATGTTTTCTTTTCTGCTTTCATTCCCTAACCTTTCAGTTTTGGGTACTTGAAATCTAATAAGAAGCAAGATGTTATAATGTAAGAGCTGAAGAAAGCTAAAACTGCAGTGATACCAGACTTGAGGAGGCAGAGGCTAAACATAACTTGGCCCATCAGGAAGCAAATAGATTGCCATTTGCTAGATCATATTTACTATGTAGTACCAGGGTAAAAAAGAGAGGAAATTATCAGCATAATGATTAAAATTGGCAGGTGTCCTAAAAGAAACACCGTGTGAGTACAACAATTTTTGAAAATAATAAAATGGGGCAGAATTACAAGGGAAAATCCAAATCTTGAAAACTAACTTTGGTAAACTCAAGATTTTTTATGTTCAATCTTGAAATAGCTAGAAGATTTTAGTGCCCTAGGGAATGTAAGTAACAGAATCAATGCAAGCTCATTAGTGAAACAAGCTCAGGAGATAGTAAAAGGATTAATGGTTTTCTGAAAGCTAGTGAAGGAGATAATATTCTTGCTGCAAAAATAAAGTAGGAAATGAATATCATTGTGTGAGAATATAGTTAAGGGATCGTATAGCTTCAATAAAACCTCCAAAATGAATCCTGGTTTTTTTGTTGTTGTTTTCCTGACAGTTTGTTAATTTAAATGCAGAGAATCTGAAGGAAAGAAATTGGTGAGATGAGTTACTGTTTGATTTTCAAGTTGAAATATTGCTTAATGAAAAAGAGCTAAAAATCTTCAGTGTTTTTAAACTATTGAAAAAAGTAATTGAAAAACTGTATCTATATGTATATATATACATGTACATATATTTACTCTTTATTTCTATGTTTGTTATTAGTTTGATTGCAAGAGAGTATAAATGAGAAGTAGGAAATGTTAAATACATTATGTTCAGATGGAAGTTTGGATCGTGACTATAGTAATCTGTGGATGCACAAACTCTCCCCACACATAAGTGAATGGCATCACGACGCTTGCTTTGCAAAGATTTCTGCCCTTATTTGTAAGTTGATCAGTTTAAGGAGGTCCTAAGAGATTCTGAATGGTTAGGTTTTGGCTTTAAAATGTTGATTCAGTTTCTGTATTTCAAAACTATCTTTCTCTTTCTTATAGGCTGAAAAAGAAAATCCAGGACTCACGCAAGACATAATTATGAAAATTTTAGAGAAAAAAAGTGTAGAAGTCAACTTCACAGAATCCCTTCTTCGAATGGCAGCTGATGATGTAGAAGGTAATCAGAAAGTCTTGTTTAGTTTTCTTACAGATACTGAAAAGCTTCTCCAAATCTTTCTTATTTGATAAAAGTGACTCCTCCCCTCCCTTCCTCTCCCCTTCCCCTTTTCCTCCCTTCCCTCTTACTGTTAGTGTTATTGTTACTATTTTGAAATGAAAATGGGGGGGTGCAGGGAGGAAACCCATATAAAATAGACATGTAGTTCTTTTTATTTTTTGTCAGATTGAGTTACTAGAAGTAAAGCATTTGTTTATTTTTCCCCCTATTAATTAATACGTTTGATGAGTTCTAGTTTAATAAAGAGACAAGCTCCTTGGAATGGTGGTTTTATTTTGTGTTGACTTTATGCAGATACCAGTTTGAAAGTAATGAGTTTCTTCTTTTTAAACTTTGGTATAGCATGTTTGTGTTTTTTTTTTTTTTTTTTCAAATATAGATTTGTGAGAACAATATTACTAATCATCCTTTTGGCCTCTTTTCACATTTTTGCTTTTTTAAATAATTAGAAATGTATGTGTGCTTGGTCGCTAAGTCATGTCCAACTCTGCAACCCCATGGACTGTAGCCCACCAGGCTCCTCTGTCCATGGGATTCTCCAGGCAAGAATACTGGAGTGGGTTGCCATCTCCTTCTCTAGGGGATCTTCCCGACTCAGGGTTCAAACCCACTGTCTGCCGCATTTCCTGCATTATCAGATGGATTCTCTACCACTGAGCCACCTAGGAAACCCTGGGTTTCACTGAAATTTAGTAGTCATTTTCCCTCTAATTTAGAAAAACATAGAGGTATAATTTCTCATGTTTATTAAGCGAGAACAAAAATAGATGTTTTAACTGATTCTGTAAATTCTGAGAAAGTCCTCATTATTATTCTGGATTGAGCACCTGCATCCTGTCAGGCCAGGTTGTATTGATGAGTTAGAGCTGTAATGTTTCTGAGTCTACAGTGAATCTGGTTGTGAAGTTTTGCCTTTGCTGCATCTGACTAAACTTCCTTACCAAAGTTGCTGTTTTGTGATGCCAAGCTGTATGTTGGACTTTGTATGGTGGTATTTTTGTTTTAAGTGAGATTTCAAGAATGTGCTGAAGACTTTAGTAGGTTTGGAGTTTTGATGTAAGGAGCCATTGTATGTTGAATGTAGAGATTTCTTTAATTAAACTCATATTCACAATTGTCAGATACATATTGCCATTATATTTGTTACAAATGTCATTACTTACTGTTTCCTTGTGAAATGTAACTTGAGAGGCCTGAAAAATTTGATTGGGCCTTCCTTTTAAATTTTACTTATTTCTAAGATTTCATGGAATTTCCATTTATCCCATATTGAAGATGTTCATTTTTTTATCTTCTGATATTTTACTTGGAGGGAGCCCTAATACAATTACTGAACTAAGTTAAACTGTAATGAATTCTGCTTTGCAACCTTGTTCTTCCTAGTTTTCTAGCCTTTTATCTCCCACTCACCTCCTTGACCAACACATTGGAGATTCTTATACTTGAATTTGGCAGCAAGTTGCATGATGTTTTTTTACTATGTATTTATTTCATCAGAGTATATGATTGAACGACCGGAGCCAGAATTCCAGGACCTAAATGAAAAGGCACGAGCACTTAAACAAATTCTCAGTAAGATCCCAGATGAGATTAACGACAGAGTGAGGTTTCTGCAGACAATCAAGTAAGCAGCTTTTTGTTTGGTTCTTCTTCTTTTTTAAGAACTTCAAAAAGACCACTTGTTTTAGATGTTTTACTGTGGTATGATGTTAATATTAAGTTGAAATATTAATTTGAAATTAAAAAATTTGAAAATTACTATATTTTTTATTAATTTCTAAACAGCCTCTGGCTTCTGAGTACAGTAAAATATTTTAGACTGTTTCATTTAAAAGCAGAGAATGGAATGTACATAAACTGGAATGCAGTTTGAACTTCATAAGAAGTGGAAGAATGTAAATATCACGTTAAAGTGAAGAGGGTAGTTGAAGAGATTGATAACAAAGGATACCAATACTGTGTTTTATTTCAGAAATAGTTCACGTTATTAGCATAATGATGTACTCTTAGTTGTAAACAGCACTTTTTCATACTGACCAAGTTGTGAACCTCCCAGAATCCTTGCATTTGGGATGTAGAATGAAAGAGTTTGAGCTGACACAGTTCAGTTCAGCCAGGAACCAGGCTGATGGACAGCAGCAAGAAGGGTTCTTCTCAAACAGGGACACAGCACCTCCACCCAGGGGCGTTCTCAGGGGTGAGAAGGCGGAGGAGTCAGAAGGGAACTCCAAACGTAATTTCTAGATGAGTATTTTTAAACTAAAGAGTCTGATAATTTTCTTCTACCTCAGTGGGTAGAACACAAAACTGGGAATAACTGGTGGGACTATCAGTGCAACCTTTTGGTGAAACAAATAGAAATTGCGAGAAAGGAGTGGGAAGAAGGTTCAAGAAGGAGGGGACAAATGTCTACATGTGGCTGATTCATGTTGTTGTATGGCAGAAACCAACACAGCACTGTAAAGCAATTGTCTTCCAATTAAAATAAGTTTAAAAAAAGCAGGTAAGCACTATTGGAACCAGACTTAAAAAAAAAAAAAAATTGCTAGAAAGGAAGGATTTAGCACAGATCTTTTTCTGGAAGAAGCTGCATCATAACATTATATCTTTCAGGAACTGAAGGAGGCTCCCCCAGAATAAATGTTACCATACATCTCACAGGAAGAGTGTTCTTTGTAATTCATATAGCAAAATTGTATTTTAGCTGATTGGCTACATTTTATTGGGATAGAGGGAGGAGTGTGACCCATTTTAGAAAATAATGATAATAAGTACCAACTAAGCTATCAAGGGATGACTGTGTTCTTTTTGGTCCTCTGATTGAGTATCAGAAAGTACAAAAGACTCTGTTGACTAGTCAAAGTCCTTGTCACAGAGACTAAAACCTTAAGGTTAATATTTTTACTTTTATTGGAAAGCCTCAGCTTTCTTTAGTAGTTTTTATTACAGATTTTTATTTTCATTTTTGTATAAAGTGAACATTTGCCCCGTAAAAGGGTAATTGTCAGTAATCTCAAACACAACTGTTTAAACACGTATTTCTAGAATTTTAAAATAATACAATTTATTTTGATAATCATATGCTACACTTCTATAACCTGGTTGGAACCTAAGCAGACTGACTCCAAGGACTTCTCTGGTGCTTTCCAATCATAGAGATTCATAATGTCGATCTAATCAGGTGATTGAAAAAAAGAATATTTGTTTCTGCTGTTTGAAAGAGGCCTGGTAAAGGACATCCTATATATTGGATGTCAGTAGGTAAGAGGCAAAATAGCATTGTGGTTGAAGCTGGGAGTGAGATGGTACACCCAGAACCCTCAGCCTGCTGTTTTGATACCCTCTTTCCGCTTCAAGGACTCCCAGACTCATCTCCGCTAAACCCATTGTTACTCTAAAGAGAGTGAGTTTGAAAACTGCAATATTACCAGCCACATTTTAACCATAAGGAAGTTGAGGTCAAGAGTCTCTGAGTCTTGTCCTTAGTCATTGACAGTCTGAATTAGGGTCTTGTCGCTCATTTATGGGGCAATAATAGTATTTCAGTTCTGTTTTCTGGAGTGTGCTTCGCACAACTGAATTAAGATTACTGGCAATTAAAATTTATTTTGTATCCATTTTAGGAGGGATAACTTGCCATGGAAATTTTGTTGATAACATGTATTTTTTTAAAGACTGAAATTTAACCATGTGTGTCATTAGCATGGTTAGCTATGGCTATTTGTATCACTGACACATATAGATAAATTTTGATATATATTGTTACTGCTGTTAATTGTTTGACAAATTGGTAGATAAAATTGAGCCAAAATAAAAACGGTTTATCCTTCAAGTACAGCATATTGTGCAGTTATTATTTTACTTTCTCATACTTAAGGTGAATATCCTCTTCTCTCATTATTTTAACAATACTTTTCAGTATACCTGTATCGAATACTTACTGTCTTAGCACTGTACAAAATGCTGTGTGAGAAAGAACTCCTGCCAGATGACAAATATCTAGATATTTTTGTATGTACCAGCAGACCTAGGTTTGACTTGCCAACAGTTTGCTTTGTGACCTTGGTAAGTTGCTTAGCTTCTGTGACTCTAGTTTCTGCCTGTGAAGATGAGGGTAACAGTTGTGAATTGAAAATGGTATACGTAGTGCCTAGCACAGAATCTAGCATCACAGCACATAAAGCATTGTGAAATAAGATTAGTGTTTTCCCTCTATGAAGTTGAATAGGAAAAATGATTTGATTAATGTTTTTGTTTGACTACATTTGAGCTTATGCAAATACTTTATAAAATTAGTTCTTAGGATACTTTTCAATTAATGAATAACTAGTGGAAACTGGATTTAATAGTCCAGAAATCTCTGCATTTATCTCTTTATCCTTATCTATATTTGAATATTCATAGGTGAGGGTTTGTAAAGGTTGGTTTTGATGATGGCCTCAAAATAGCTTTTCCAGGGTTTCCAATCTGGACCAAACTGAACATACAGAATAGGAATTTCCTTCCTGCAGTATGTTTGTATAAACATAATTACACAGATTTGGGTGACAGAAGTTCTACTGTCCTGTGCAAGTTTTTTGTAAGATGTATTACATTTCTTCTGATGCCTCTTGCCCTTTTCAGCATATGTGTTCCCCAAAGTTGTCCCACTAAATACATGCAAGTTGCTAAAATTCCTTCCTACTCTCTCCATCCTGTATGTCTCTTATCGCAGAATTCATAAACTCCAAACTCTGCATGTGCTTAGTTGCTCCGTTGTGTCCAACTCTTTGTGACCCCATAGACTGTAGCGTGACAGGCTCCTCTGTCCATGGGGATTCTCCAGACAAGAATACTGGAGTGTGTTGCCATGCGCTTCTCCAGGGGATCTTCCCAACCCAGGGATGCACTACAATTCTCTTACCCCTCCGGTTTTCCTCAGTTTTTTAATTTGTTTAATTGTCTGAAGTATTGTGTGTGTGTGTGTGTGTGTGTGTGTGTGTGTGTGTGTGTGTGCGTGCACGTGCATGTGCGCTGGTATTTTCTCTTCAGAACACAAACCCTCAGGTTGTTAACTACCTTCTCTGGCGCAAACCTTAGTGCTGTAAATGAAGATGCTGTTGTGTGTACATACAGGTCATCCAATATTTGACATAAATTGCTGCAGATTATCTTAGAGAAGGCCAGGCCTAGGGACAGACTATCTTGGTCTTTATAAAGCTCTGTGGCAAACAGTGGATCAAAGCTCAACTTTAGGTTCTGAGTTCCCAAACAGTAGTTTCCAAACCTGGTTCATCAGCAGAATCACGTGGGGAGCTTTTTTCTCTTTTGAAGTACAGATTCCCAATAGTCCATAAAGTACACTACAAAATATGGTTGTCTATAAACAGCTGTTTGATTACTGTAATTTGCTTTATTGTATTCCTTTTGAATAAGCTTACTTCAGACCCACAGGGGTTTGAAGAATCTTCCATATCCAGAGATTGGACATTTTTAAATTTGTTGAAATTGTCATTTTTCTCACATAATAGGATGGTTGAACGACACCGTTATTAAGCAGTAGGGGGCTTAATATCTGTCACAGCAATACAGGGATACAGCTTTCTTGAAAACATAAAGGAACAGTTAATGTAACTAAAAATTGTTATTACTAGAGGTCAAAAAAAAAGAGTGGACAGGTATAATTTCTATGTAAACTTATTGTCCTTTTTGAATATCTAATGTTTTAATGTTTCAGCCTGTTACCGATGTGTGACTTACAAGAGGAAATAAGGAAATATTTATTGAAATATTGAATTAGAAGGTCATTACTACTGCAGAATAAGCTAAAATGCTTTTTTACACCAAAAGGTTTTATATTTGTAATTTTTAGAATTTCCATATGCTTATTTACTAAAAATAAACTGTGAAACACACAGAAAAATCTGGACATGGAGCTTTTTGGTTTTCTTTAAATAGTTTAGCTGAAATGTTTTAAGTATGAAATAACTAAAATCTGACATTTGTGATTAAAAGGTAGGTAATAAAAGGTTTGTGTTTTGGGTAGAATAGATTGATGTTTTACTAATTCATATCTTTACACTTGCATTGCATTTGAACAGCAAAATTTGTAGCAGTTAACAGCTAAGAGAATGGATATGAAAAAGAGAAGATTTGCTTTAGAGACTGAGAGGCTGTTTGAGAATGCAGAATTACAATAAGTTCAGTTTGCTAGAATATTGCTATGAAGTTAGAACACAGAAATTGAAAAGGGCATAGATAGAAAAGATGAGAATTTTTAAAAATGATACAGGGACAGGAAGAAAAGTCAACTCAAATGAGAATGATTGATTTCTTCTCTCTTTAGAAAGGGGAGAAAAATGCTGATGCATATGTAGTGAAAGGATGATTGTTGGAAAGGTTAAGGTAGAAGAATATTCTGATTTTGTCTCTCCCAGAAATATAAATATATTTCCTAAGGAAAATAGTGACAGCAAAGATTTGAAAGAGGAGAATATGTGGTTGTTAGAGAGGAGGCTAGACGAATGTGTCTTAAAGGAGAATAGCTACATCTGAGGAGGAAATATTTTGAACATTGAAACTATCAGGTCTATAATTTGGAGTGTTTTAAATACAGGAGTCAATTACATGTAATAGCAAAATTTCATATAATTGTTCATGAGATAGCAAAAGTGAATAATACAGTTGCTCAAATTTACCTACATGAAAAAGGAAAAGTCAAAACAGGAAAAGATGAGAGTCAGAGGTCTCTTATAAATTTGAGTAGGTAATGCTGAATGAAATGAAAATGTTTGGGAAAAGTTGATGTTAATTGTGTAGTGTTTCCTCAGCAGTGCAAGAGTAGCTGGGATCACAGGAGGATACAGGCTAAATCCCCCACTTAACCAGCCAGTCAAATATTTGGCTTGATACAGTGTTCATATGGTAATTAAGTATAGTGATTCTTAAACATAGCTGTGTATAGAGACTTCTTTCAATGAAACTGATTTTAAGAAGATTTTTTTTTTCCTCACCCAACAGGGATATAGCTAGTGCAATAAAAGAACTTCTTGATACAGTAAACAATGTCTTCAAGAAATATCAATACCAGAACCGCAGGGTAAGTTTAGTAGAAACCTTACAAGCTGCCACCTTAGATGTTGGTTTATATCTAGTTGTTTCATTGAATAATAAGACTGTTGAATTATTGAAAAATGGCTTTGTATCATTAATGACTGGATGTGTCCTTGAATTTGAATGTGCTGTTAAACGTGTATTTAAGTGAATACTCCTAAAACTGATTATCTATAATATAAGGTATATTCTTAATTCTGTGTAATCTTCTGTCTCTGACTTTGGCCTTGGTGTTATTTCTCTTTTCTTACTTGTTTTTTATTTTATTATTATTATTATTTTTGATGTCTGTAGGCACTCGAACACCAAAAGAAAGAATTCGTAAAGTACTCTAAAAGTTTCAGTGATACTCTGAAAACCTATTTTAAGGATGGCAAGTAAGTATTATCATTTATCCCCCTTTTAAAATTATAAAATTATGTGGCTTTCTATAATACTGAAACCATATATATTTAACTCTTTTGCTATATTGTTAATACTTAAGCCAACTACTAAGATAGACTGTTACAAATGGAAAGGGGGTGTTTGATAATCCAGCCATGACTGCAGTTTGGAGCTGCAGTTGCAGACTTTTTCTGAAAAGGGCCAGATGGCGGATATTTTAACTTGGTGAGCTTGTGGCAGCTCGAGCACTTCACCTCTGCTGCTGTAGTGCAGAAGCAGCTGTCGACAGTATGGAAACAAGTGAGCATTTTTGTGACTGTGGCTGTGTTCTAATAAAAACTTACTTTATAGACACTGAATTGAATAATTTTCAACTGTCTCATAATATTATTTTGATTTTTAAAAAATTTTTACTGTTTAAAAATGTAGAAGTATCCCTAGCTTTCAGGCCGTACAGTAGTGAGATTTGGCTTACTGGGCTACTTTGCCAACCCCTGAAGCAGTGATTCTCAAACTTTAATAGCCTCAGAGTCATCTGGAGGCTTGTTATAGACAAAATATTTTTGGGTCCTACCCAGAGTTTCTGATTCTGTCGGTCTGGGGTGGGCCCAGGAAGTAACATTTCTAAGAAATTTGTAGATGATATGGATGCTACAGGTCTGTTAAGAACTGTTATACTATAGTTAAAACAGTGGTTCTCAATCCTTTTTGCACATTAAAATCATTTGTATTCAGTGTTTTAAAATCCCAGTGCCTTGACCCCACCTTCAGAGCTTCTGATTCCATTGGCTTGAGTGGGGCCAGGGTTCAGGTGTTTTTTAAAAGTACTTCATGTGTTTTTAAAGGGCCACAAAAAGTGTCCTAGAAGAGAGGCTTTCTGTAAGACAGAAAGTATACTAAAAAGGTAAATTAGATATTTTAAAATTTACATACACTTGGCTACAGAACATTCTAGAAAACCAAGAAATACTGTGTGATTTATGTATAATACACATGTACATACAATGTATAAGCTGATCTGAAGGCTTTGTCTTCTGCAACCTCATACTTTATAGAGAATTCTTTGTACCTCAAATAGAATTTTGTGGACAGGACCATTTTCTATCAGTGCTTGAAGCAGAAGAATAAATATGATTATTTCAGCTATCGTTGGCAGGGAGCTTTAACATCCTGTCCCACCACTGACATTTTAAGATCCCAATATCCATGTCAGACTATTACAGTATTATTGTAGTAATATTAAAAAGTAATAAAATATATTAGAATGGTATAATGATTTTAAAAGTCATTTTTAATAGTTCAAACAGATTGAAATATTTCCATTTTATTATAAATTAAAGATACTGAGATAAATATTATTAATGATTTTGTGTTGTTTAATACTGCTACTCAGGTTGTGTAAAGGAAAATGAACCTTGTTGATTTAGTTTAATAAGCTGGCAGGTATGTTCTGAAAATAAACTGATACCTGTTTTTCCTTGGTCTCCTCTAAGTCCAAATAACCAAAAAGCACATTAAAAGAATAATTTACATTAAGGAGATTATTTATGATACTGATTGATTAAGAACAACATGGGATAAGCACATTAAAAGGTAGAAATTCATTTAGAGCATAACTTTGATTAATGTAAAACTATTTACTCTCATCCCTGTTTGTACAGTAGATTCACTTGGGTTCAGTTTTTAAAAATCTTTGTCCTTGGTCCCAGTTATTTTTAACAGCTTAAACAGGCATATGGATTATTCAGGCTCCCTGCTACTACCTTTTCTCCTTTCAGCAGCTTCTTTAATTTACCATTATTTGCATATGAATAACATACCACGTTTTCTCCCTGTGTCCTCAAAGTTGAAAATTATTAATAGAGCCTGATCTTTAAGCCATTTTTCAATAGGAGGATGAATTTGCATTGATTCATTTAATTTTTCCTAGGCCCCCTTTGTTGAGGAATGCCTGAGATAAAGATATTGTCAGCCCTTCATATCCACAGATTCCAAATCCCTTTGTTATTCTTTAGTCACTCAGTGTCCAACTATTTTGCCCCCCATGGACTGTAGCCCTCCAGACTCCTCTGTCCATGGGATTTCCCAAGCCAGAATGCTGGAGTGGGTAGCCTTCTCCCCAGGAGAAGGGGATCTTCCCAACCCAGAGATCAAGCCAGCGTCTCCTGCATTGCAGGTGGGTTCTTTACCACTGAGCCACCTGGGAAACTCCCAAATCCCTGGATTCAACCAGTTGAAAATTTTTGGAGAAAAAAATTCCAGAAAGTTTCATGGGATTTATATTGTACTTCAGCTATTTACATTGCATTTACACTATATTAGGAATAAGTAATCTAGAGATAATTTAAAGTATACTGGAGGATGTGCCTAGGTTATGTGCAAATATTACACCATTTTATATAAGGGACTTGAGCATCCACAGATTCTGGTTTCTGAGGGAACTCCTGGAACCAGTCCTGTGATACTGAGGGGTGATTGTACAAGCTTTAGCTATGCTCCTGAGAAACTGATAAGGCCACACAGGGGGACTAGCATCAGCTCTGTGCTCCAGATCACATGAGGATGGGCTGATAGAAAATGTGGTTCAGAATGAAGTAATTTTTAAGAACATATCTTTACACATTGTCAACTCTTAAATATTGAAACCACATGATTATTTTGTTTTAAAAGTACATTAATTCTAAAAGTAATTCAATTAATTTTTTTTTGAAGGAAGGTAAGGATAGGGATGAATCAGATTCAAAGTAATGAACCTTTTCCCAAGCATCATCCCATTGATATACAAATTTTGAGACTGAATATGGTATTTTAGCAGGTCTTATTTTGATAACTTCTGTGAAACCACAGCTGGAGACTGCGTTCTAATCCTCCTCTTTGGCCAGTTACATGTTCGACTTATAAAATGAATTCTGGTTGTTGAGGCACCACCCATCATTAGCAGCCCACCAACACCTTATTGCCAGCCAGGACCACTAGGGGGCAGTAACTCCTAGATAGTTTCCAATGATGCAGGACACTTAACTTCCAAGCAGGCATAAAAGTTGCTACTCGGTACTAATTTGCCTTTGTTGTTATTGTTCCTAAATAGATTTTATTGCTGCTGCTAGTTGGGCATTTTAAATATAAATAGTTTTAAAGGGTTAATTTTTTGGATAAAATTAATACTTACTCTTTTCTCTTTTTTTTTGAAACAGGGCAATAAATGTGTTCATAAGTGCCAACCGACTAATTCATCAAACCAACTTGATACTTCAGACCTTCAAAACTGTGGCCTGAGAGTTGTATATGTTAAGAGATGTACTTCTCAGTGGCAGTATTGGACTGCCTTTATCTGTAAATTTTAAAGTTTGACTGTATAAATTATCAGTCCCTCCTGAAGGGACCTAATAATCCAGGATGTTGAATGGGATTATTGCCATCTTACACCATATTTTTGTAAAATGTAGCTTAATCATAATCTCACACTGAAGATTTTGCATCACTTTTGCTATTATCATTCTTTTAAGAATTATAAGCCAAAAGAATTTACGCCTTAATGTGTCATTATATAACATTCCTTAAAAGAATTGTAAATATTGGTGTTTGTTTCTGACATTTTAACTTGAAAGCGATATGCTGCAAGATAATGTATTTAACAATATTTGGTGGCAAATATTCAATAAATAGTTTACATCTGTTAAACATTTCTTTACTTGAAAAAATGCATATATATATGTGAATATATATATGATCAGAAGACCAAGACGACTTGGTGTAATGTCTAAAGAACTTCTAAGGGGAGCTTATTAGCAGTTTATCAGATAATAAAGCAACAAGAATTCCTATATTTTTGTCCTTAATCACTCTGGGCAAAAAGTAGTTGATGGAGATATTTTTGTTAGTTACTATATTTGAGGTAGTGAGTATTTTTCCAACCTTTGTTTTAAGAGACTTATGAGAAGCAGATGGCAGCTTGTAGTGTCTTCACATTCTACTGCCATTTTTGAGCTCTGTGACAATGTAAGATTAAGTCTTTCTGGTATGCTGGGCCCTAATAAGCTTTGCGCCTTTTTTCCATAAATAGCCACAACTAATAGTAATTTGAAGCTATACCAATGCTAGTTGGTTTGAAATTGTCATGAGTGTTAATAATATTATATACACTCTTTAAATATGTACAGTTTTGTTTCACCATAGAGAAATTCTAAGGAAATTATGTATCAAGTATTCATGTTAAAGTGATTTCATTTTTCAATTATGATAAAATAAAGGAAAAAATCAGAATTTGTTTATCTTTTATAAAGATTTTAAATGTTAAACTAATTTCTGTTGATGATATAAATTTTTTGCTATAATGCAATTTAGTTATTCTTTAAAATTTTCCCATTTTAGAAAATAGATTTTTAAAGAATTACTGTCATTAGCAATACAAAAGGAAATCATCCACTTAGCTGTAAACAGGAAACGTGGAGGAAAGCAAAAGAACTGATAGACAATTGAATGAAATATCATAAGTTATAGACATTATACTGATTTTTTTCCTTCAGTGATACTTAGCTAGTAAAACACGTATAAGTGGTGATTTTAATACTGTGTATTTTAGGCATAAGCTGTTTTTCGCTCTTGGAAGCGGATGAATGGTGTTTACAAAACAGACTTGTGAATACATGAAGGGAAAAAATACTGCTTTGCTTTTCTTTGAGCAGCAGACTTTTCTAACATGAACGAGTACTATCTTTCTTCCTGTTGTCTTTCCCTCCTTAAGAAAACTCACCTGTTAACCAGTCATGCTTCAGCTCTTTTTTTTTTTTTAATGTTTTTTTATCTTTTTATTCTACTATGCAATATCTCTGTTTTTCCGTTTTCATGAAATTTACCTCCAGAAAGGATATTTAGTCTCAGGATAATTCAGTTTCTTACATGATCCTAGTGGTTTGTGTTTTGGGATCAGGGAGTCAGATACAACTCCAGAGAACAGAAAAGTGGTTCCCAAGGGAAGGAAGAAAGGAGACATTTGTTGAGCACCTCTGTATCAAGCATTTTTCTAGATTCATCAATTTCTTATAATTCTCTTTGCAGTCCTGTGACTTTGTCATCTGCCTTGCAGTTGAGGAAACTGGCTAAGAGAGCTTCAGTTACAAAACTACAAAACTGGTAATTGCTAGAGCCAGGATTTGAATTCAACATTTGTCTCCAGATTCTACACTCTTTCCACTGAACTGTATTTTATCCATTGCCGAAAATGCAGTGTTTAGAATACAGTTTCCTTGACCAAGGTGACATAGCAAGAAATGAGAAAAGACATTGGGATAAGTCTTTCTCATAAATCTCAATTTATTTTAAAGAGGGCTCCTTTTATTTGAGACCATAACTGTGTTTTAGATGTTTAAAATGCCTTCTCACAATATTTTTAAACAAAATGATATAATTGTAGTTTGGAGTTTTTTCATGATTGCATTATTGTGATAACGTTGTTTGGCAAAATGAGGTTGGTAACCCAATGTAAGGCCTTCCTGATTGGTTACTAACTTGAAATAATTTCAAGTTGATGACAAATTTACCAAAACTTAGCAAGAGGAACAACAGTGCAAAGAACATCAACACGTCTTTTATCCAGATTGACCTAATGTTAAGATTTTACCATTTTTATTTTGTCATTTGTTTGTTTTCCTTCCCTTAAGCTCCTGGGTCCATTTACCCTGGGTCATTTCCATGGCTTTCTTTCTTTCATGGTGTTTACTTGTGTTTTTGAAAAATACAATCTTCTGTCTCTTTCACCCTCCTCGCTGTATAATAGAATGTTCCTTGTTTTGGGTTTCCTCATGATTAGATTCAACTTAGCATTCTTGGTCAGAATACTACACGGTGACCCATCCACTCCTCACTGGTGTTAATTTTGGTCACTCGGTCAAGGTGGTGGTCAGTTTCTCAAATGTATAGTTACTATTTTTATCTTGCACCTGATAAGCAATCTGAGGAAGTGGTAAAGAATCTATGTGTCAGTGTAGGAGACTCAGGTTGGATCCCTGAGGGGGGAAGATCCCCTGGAAAAGGAAATGGCAATCCACTCCAGTCTTGCCTCGGAAATCACATGGACAGGGAGCCTGGCGGGCTGCAATCCACGGGGTCACAAAGAGCTGGACACGATTAGCGGCTAAATAGCAACATCAGTGTTTTACCCCCAGCATTTAGTATCCATTGATGATTCTTGCTTATTCAGTCTTTACTTTGATAGTTTCAAAATGGTGATTTTTCCCAACGCCAGCATATCTATGTACCTGCTGACACTGTTCTACTGTCTGAATATGAACCTTCTTTCTCTCCAACCTCTCATTCATCCATATCTACCCACATGAATTTTTACAGTAACTTATTTTGGTTTTTTATTTCTTTCAACGGCTTATAATTCATTACTTATTTTGATACTTAAATGGTCTTAGATTTGATCAGTATGTGGACCTTCTGTTTCAATCTGACTTCTGTGTCCTTGTGGCTTCCACGTAATTTTTCTCTGTAAGTATTATCTTAAGTATGTCCCACAATTTGGAATCAGCAGTTTTTCCAGGGAATCCTGGGGGATGATAAGAGATACACAGGTCTGGCTAATGATACACAAGTCTGGCTACTGAGTGGGCTCATTACTACTGGGCGTTGTCTGCTTCTAGGCTGATTCAGACAACTAGGAAATGTGCACGTACAAACATGTACACACAGATCATGTATACGTACATTTTACATGTCATATGCACCTTATGTGTGATTTCAGAAATCGTGAGTTCACAGTAATACCTCCAATTGCAGTCCATCCTCCTAGGGTTCATTCTTACTTTCCCATTCCATATTTCTGTGTCCCTTCCCCAGAATCCCGACTCCCGGAAACATCAATATTCACTTGTTCAGTCCTACAGTACATTTGAAATAGTTTTAGAATTTCTTTCGCTCTGTCACTGTAGAAAGCACACTTAAAGGACTATAAGATCGTTTACAGTTCTTTCCCTCTTTTTACTCTGCCCAAGACAGGATGTGTAATTACATTCTGTGTTCATGAGTTACTTGGATCAATCCTTTTTTTCTCCACTGTGATAATGTACTTTATTCTAAATAAATTGGGTTCATTTGTTTCAGTTTTCTTCCAGATTTAAGGTTCCTTCCCCCGACTCACTTACACCACCCACTTCGCATCCTTATACATTTATTTATTAAGAGTATATAGAACATTAGCATGCTTCTAAACATAAGAATTGTCCCAAAAAGTATACTAGAGAAGTGTCACTCTTACCCTTCTGTGCCATTTCCCACCCTGCCAAGTAGCTATCCAATTTCACTGTTTTTTGGTGTTTATCCTGTGTTGCTTCTTATGAAGAAAAATAATGTGTTTTCGTATCCCTCCTTTCTTATCCAAAAGGTAGAATTCATGCAGGGAAACCAACCCTCCCAGTTTGCTTCAGTTCAGTTCAGTCGCTCAAGTTGTGTCTGACTCTGCGACCCCATAAATCATAGCACGCCAGGCTTCCCTATCCATCACCAACTCCCGGAGTTCACTCAAACTCAGGTCCATCGAGTCATTGATGCCATCCAGCCATCTTATCCTCTCTCATCCCCTTCTCCTCCTGCCCCCAATCCCTCCCAGCATCAGGGTCTATTCCAATGAGTCAGCTCTTCGCGTGAGGTGGCTAAAGTATTGGAGTTTCAGCTTCAGCATCAGTCCTTCCAATGAACACCCAGGACCGATCTCCTTTAGAATGGACTGGTTGGATCTCCTTGCAGTCCAAGGGACTCTCAAGAGTCTTCTCCAACACCACAGTTCAAAAGCATCAATTCTTTGGCACTCAGCTTTTTTAACAGTCCATCTCTCACATCCATACATGACCACTGGAAAAATCATAGCCTTGACTAGATGGACCTTTGTTGGCAAAATAATGTCTCTGCTTTTGAATATGCTATCTATGTTGGTCATAACTTTTCTTCCAAGGAATAAGCGTCTTTTAATTTCATGGCTGCAATCACCATCTGCAGTGATTTTGGAGCCCCCCCAAATAAAGTCTGCCACTGTTACCACTGTTTCCCCATCTATTTCCCATGAAGTGATGGGACCAGATGCCATGATATTCATTTTGTGAATGTTGATCTTTAAGCCAACTTTCTCACTCCTCTTTCACTTTCATCAAGAGGCTTTTTAATTCCTCTTTACTTTCTGCCATAAGGGTGTTGTCATCTGCATATGTGAGGTTATTGCTTAGGACCATTGTTTCTTGGCACATGGGTATTGAGTGCAAAATCTGGAAGAATCAGACAAATTGGGAGAATTAGTCATTTAATATACATGCTTTTATAAAATGCAACTTTATTGGTGCTTGGTTTACGTATATGCCCTCACAAAAATGAGGTATAGTTCAGTGGCATAAAATTCACCCATTTTGAGAGTTGTGCACCCTGACTGCAATTCTGGAATACTTTTATCATCCTGGCAAAAATCCTCATGCCCAGATATTGGGTAATCCTTGTTCTCCCCAGTTCCAGGCAACCCTTAACCTCTTTCTGGGTGTTTCATATACGTAGAATCACACAATGTTATATTTCTAGTCTGGCCTCTTTTACTTAGCATAATGTTTTTGAGGTTCAGCCATGTTAGCATTTCTATCAGTACTCATTGCTAATGAATATTCCATTATATGAATCTCCTATATTTTATCTATCCTTTAAATAGTTGATAGACATTTGAGTTGCTTCCTTCTTCACTAAGATGCACAATGCTGCTGTGAACATTGCTGCTATGAACATCACCTGCCAGTCTTTTTTGTGGACATGGGTTTTCATTTCTTTTGGATGGATACCTAAGAGTGGAAACGTTTGGTGGTTTGATAAATTTATATTTAAGTTTTTAAGAAAATGTCATACTGTTTTCCAGTAGTATGCCATTTTACATTCCCAGCAGCGATTTAAGGGGGTTCCTGTATCTCTACATCTTCAACATCATTTGTTAATGACTATTTTTTATTGTAGGCATTCTTGTACATGTAAAATGATATCTCACAGGAAAATTTCCCTAATGAATGAAGTGCAATGTTTTTCATGTGTTTATTAGTATTTCACATGGTTCTTTTCACTTAATATCTTCAGGAATCACTCCATGGCTAAGTCTATTAGAGATCCTCTCTCGGTCTTTTTTTTTTTTTTTTTGTAGCAGCCTAGTGTTGCAGGGTGTGTAGCTACCCTAATTTATTTATCTGATCAATCTCCTATGCTTGTGCGTTCAGATAGTATTCAGTATTTTGCAAAACTATAAGTAATGCTACCGTGAATGTTCTTAACCCATTTCTGGTTTGAAGTATACGTTCAGAGGAGACTCTTAGAAGTGGGCTTGCTACTAGTCCGCAACATGTGTATATGACATTTTATTAGATATTGACAAATTCCGTAAAGGTTGAGGCAATTCATATTCCGCCAGAATGTATGAGGCCATTTACTTACCCAAAACTTCACTTTAAATTGTCAAGCTTTTGAATTTTTGACATGATGAGTGAGAAATGGTAACTCATTATATCTTCATTTGCATTTCACTGCTATGAGTAAAGTTAGGCATCTTTCATGTTTAAAGACCAATTTTGTATCTTTGTGATTTTAAATCTGCTTATGTTTTCTTACCATGAAAAATTTATGTAGACAAATTTATTAATTCTTCCATGAAAACATCTGGGCTTGGTGGTGTTTTTGTGGAGTAACTGTTTGATAATTTTATTTCTTTTATGCGAAAAAATTTTAAGCTTTCTCTCTCTACAGGAGTCAGTTTGTCAAATACACTTTTCTAGGAAAGTGTCCATTTCTTCGAGTTTTCACATGTGTATTTCTATTGAAGTGAGCAAACTAATGTTTTAAAAAATTTTCTCTGTATCATAGCTGTTTCTTTGTTGCTATTTCTTATTCTGTGTATTTTCACACTCTTGTTGTTCAGTTCATACATACGCTTTTTTGTTTGATTTACTTGACCTGTCTTGTACTCTGTGGTAAAGTCTCTATTAGTAGTAGTGTGTTTCTCTGTTTCTCCCTGCATCTCTTGCAGTGTTTGTTTACATATGTGGTTACTGTGTTATTTGTTGTATGGATATTCATACCTGTTACATCCTAAATGTGAATGTGATTTTAACGTTATAAAGTGTCCTTTTCTTTTTTTCTCGTTTAGTAGTGTGTTTTAAAATTTGTCTTTTGACCTTGAATTAAGCCCATTCACATTTATTGTCATGACTAGTATGTTTGGGCTAAATCTGCTATGTTGTAATTTCTGCATGTATTATGTTATATTGTTTTTTCTACTTTTTAAAAAAAATTTCCTTTTGGTGTTCAAGAAGGTTTATATTTTTATCCTCTACCAGGGAAGCCCCACTAACTATGTTTGGGCTAATTATGTATTATGTTTATTTTTTCTACTTTAAAAATTCCTTTTGGTATTTATGAAGGTTTATATTGGTGGCTTTGTATTAATATAGGATTTTTAATCTCCTTTTTTTCTTAAATTTTTATTATCTGGTGTGTCAGTTTTAAATCATATCTTTTAAATCTCACCTGTTATCTAAATGAGAGTCAGTGTTCTTTTTTTACATCTTGTCCCCCTTTTCCTTTTCTCATTTTTAATTATATTTTTCTACTTTATCAAAACACAGAATGTGTTTTTCTTCTACCTTTTTTTCTTCTACAAAGGTAGAAGAAATAATCCACCATTATTTCAGTGTAAATGCTACAATTAAACATATGAATACTCACATATTGTGAGCTCACATACGTGTGATTGCTCATATATGTCATAGTCCCTTTGCCTGTTTTCTCTGTCATCTATTGGCTGGATGAAGATCATCCCCTAGAAGCTTTTATAACTACACGTTTATATAGTACTCTTTGAGCTCTTGCAGGTTCAACCTTATTTTCCTGTAGTCTTGTTTCTTAAAGACTATTTCAGTTGTCTATAATATCCTTAGTTCACATTTTCTTTCCTTCAGTTTCCTGAAAATTATAGCTTCACTTTTGTTTTGCTTTGTATGTTATTTCTGAAAAGTCTGATGTAAATCTGATTTTCTTGCCTTTACATTATTTGTCTTTTTGCCTGGAAATGCAAGGATTTTTTCCTTATTTTCAGAGTCTAATGGTTTTATTAGGATCTCTATCAGAGTTGGTCATTCCAGGTCAGTTTTCCTGGTACTTAATGCGTCCTTTCTATGTGTAGATTGAGGTCTTACTTTATTTCTGTAAAGTGATCTTGGGTTACAGTTTTAAATGCGAATTCTATTCCATTCTTTGGTCTTTCTGGGACATTAATTAACATGTTGCACTCTCTTTGCCTGTCTTCCACTTTCTTTGTGACGTTCTTTTACTTTTTGCTTTATTTCTTTATTTGCCTGCTTTTCATCAAGAATTTTTGTTAATTTTTTATCCAAGTCCACTCTCTCAGACACTTAGTAATTTAATCTTTATTTCTGGTGTAATTTTTTCCCTCCTACATTTAGTCAACTCTCATCTCTCCCTATTTCTGTGCATTTCTGTCCTTAGTACTTGTATTTCTGATTTAGTCTACTCTTTTCATATTGTTGTTCAGTCACCCAGTCATGTCTGACTCTTTGTGACCCTATGGACTGCAGCATGCCAGGCCTCTCTGTCCCTCACCATCTCCTGAAGTTTGCCCAAGTTCATGTCCATTGCATCGGTGATGCCATCCAGCCATCTCATCCTCTGATGCCCTCTTCCTGTTCTTCTGCCCTCAATCTTTCTTAGTACCAGGGACTTTTCCAGTGAGTCAGCTGTTCACGTTAGATGACCAAAATATTGGAGTTTCAGCTTTAGCATCAGTCCTTCCAGTGAGTATTCAGGGTTGATTTCCCTTAAGATGGACTGGTTTGATCTCCTTGCAGTCCAAGGGACTCTCAGGAGTCTTCTCCAGCACCACAGTTCAAAGGCATCAATTGTTCAGCACTCAGCCTTCTTTATGGTTCAGCTGTCACAACCGTATGTGACCACTAGACAGACCATAGCCTTGACTAACTATAGACACCTTTGTTGGCAGAGGCATGTCTCTGCTTTTCGACATACTGTCTAGGTTTGTCGTAGTTTTCCTGCCAGTAAGCAAAGATCTGATTTATTGGCTGCAGTCACCATCCACAGGGATTTTAGAGTCCAAGAAGAGGAAATAGAGGGGGGAAAGTGGAAGTAATTTTTCATATACCACATGCTTATTTGAGGATATTTTATTTAGTTGGGGTGGACTTACTCAGTTTTCTTTAGTGACTTATTTTGGGAGGATTTTTAGCAGCAAAAAATGGATTGTGTTTCTGTAGGGGAAAGAGCCCAGTGTACCCTGTTTCTTTTCGCTGGATACTTGGTTTCTGCTTCTGCATTCCTCCTTTTCTTCCACTGCCTTGTTCTCTGGATGCAGTGCTTCATCAGAGCTGCCGCATCCAGCCCCTGCAACTCATGCTGTGAGCTTTCTATCAAGTACCCACCTGTGCTCAGAGTCTTGGCCTTTAATGTTGCACTTTCTCTTTCTAGAGATGATTTTATTGTTGCTTTTTCCAAGTCCTCTTTTCCTTTCTGCTCGTTTTCAGAGACTCTTAAACTTCCCCTTACCTGCTCTCCTGGCTCACAGGCTTGCCAACAGCAGGAGAGAAGTGAGAACTGTCAGATTTTTCCTCTCTACTCACTGGTAATTTGAAAGTTGTGGCGTTCGCTGTCTCCTAGCTACACTGAAGGCGTAAATCAGCTAACATTTCATTTACTCTTATTGAATCTGTCATTTCAATTAGGATATCAAATGCCTTTTAGGATATTAAGAATCAGATGGCCACTGTTGTTCTCCAAACCTGGCATTTCCTTTCTCAGTTTTTCCAGTAATTTTGCTGGTTTGTGAAGTCCCCAATTCCTGAAACCTATGGATTAAAAGACTCGGGTTTGGAGGTGAATGAAGACTCCGTGTTTAAGGAGGCAGGCTTCACTGAGAGGCTGTGGACTAGCTCAGTCCTTCCAGTCGCCTTCCTCTACAGGCAGCACTGGTAGGAAGTCAGCTTCTCATCTTGCTCTGGTCTTGGCACACTTGCTGTTATCTTGCAGGTTAGCAGTGGGAGACAGTTTTCTATTCTGAGAAAGTTCTAAGTGGCATACTCATGTTGGCTAAACTGGGATATTCCTGGGCTTCAAATTAAGCAATTATGTGTCTGAAAAGTCCAAAGGTCATTTCCAGCCCTCCAATGAGCTATGCAGACCAACTGTGATAAATGTAAAAGCATGCATTTTGAGTAAAACTTAGTGTTATTAATGAGGAGTAGGCCCAGCAGAATCAGTCTACCCTGGCTGTCATGAAATATCATAGACTGCATGGCTTATACAACAAAATTTCATTTTCTCACAGATTTGGAGGCTGGAAGGCTAAGATCAGCAACAGAAAAGAGGATCAGCAAAGAGAATGCTGGGAAAACTGTTGAACTTCAGCTATGTTAAGGAAGACCTAAGATAGATGGTCTCATTTGCCAAAATTAATACTAAAGGAGGGAGGGAACCCATGAAAGAAACACACAAGAATTTAAAAATGAATTTGCATACCATGCCTTTCAACTACAAGAAATAAGCAGAAGGGAAATGTTCTGAAGATGATTCTAAATAACATTACCTTGTAAATGTGCTAAAGTGTTTCACTCAGCATGAAATAATCAAGATATTTGTTTTGTTTTGTAAAGATGCTAAATAAGAGAACAGAATGCTTCAGAAATGATGTCTTATCACCTGGCACAATGCATGAAAAGCTACAAGTTATCAACAGGATATTATACTAAATGGAATTTGAAAAAAGAAATTATATAGATTGAATTCCAAATGAAATGAAGATTTAAGGTGGGGGCAATTATAGCAATCTATTTCACCTATTTTCTTGATCGACATTTATATTTGACCTCTTTTATAATGTTTATGCATTTCTCTTTTCTATTACATATTTTCCAGAAATTGTTTTAGAGCATTTTTATGATTTTGACAGTTTGACATTTATATTCCAAGCAGAAGTGCTAAGCTTTTTCAAGCATGTGTTACTAAGGTCTTTGAGAAAATAAACCCAGTCATTTGATACCACTGCAGGGAAATAGCAGTCATCTTTCTAAATCACATCAGCTATTCATAACAGCATATTTAATATCTCATTTCATCTACAACTACCCTACAGGGTCTGGCTTTGCGAATATAGTTGGAAAATTATTCTCCGAATACCATTATACTTATCAGCATATTTCTTATTTTCCTCTTTTTTTGATGGTACACACAAGCCCCCCATGAGTTACTTCCTCCAGACTCTATCCTTGAAGGAAACTGCTCCATTCATGGTCATTGCTAAAGAAAAGGGATCTTGGCTATTTCAATGTGACATTTCCCATCTACACTGATTGGAACAGGGGTGGAAACCTTATCCAAGGACAAAAATTACTGGGACTGGCTTTTGAGATAGCTGTTCTGTAGTACGTCTCTGCTCAACCATGGCCACTACAGCCAGGCCACTTCAATCTTGCTCTAAATTCTAAGCTAGGTAATTCTGAAAGTCAGCTGACCATGGGAAAGGAAATTAAAATGATACAATGAAGCTATAAAGCAGAAGAAGCACATACCAGCCCACGGTAGGAGGAAGCAGAAAGGATGAGGTGGAGAAAACCAATCAGAGGATAAATTGTCTGTAGTGGAAAAGTAGGTGTAGAAACAAAAATAAACAGCAGAATCACTCAAGTTACATTTAGCTGAAAATTCAATTGACTGCTATTGAGAGAAAATAATCCAATTCTCAGCCCTACTTTGGTTCTAGAATGACCTTTCAGTACTGCATCAAACTTTGCTCTGCCTTGCAGATATATCTCAGAGATATTGCAGGTTCAATTCCAGATCACCACAATAAAGCAAGTTTTTTTCATTTCCCAATGTATATAAAAGTTACGTTTATACTATACTGTAGCCTAGTAAGTGCACCATAGCTTTATGTCTAAAAGACAACGCACATGCTTTAATTAAAAAATACTTTAGTGCTAAAAGTGCTAGCCATCATCTGAGCCTTTGAAAGATGAAACTGTTAGTCATTCAGTCATGTCTGACTCTTCTGTGACTACATGCACTATAGCCTGCCAGGCTCCTCTGGCCATGGAATTCTCCAGGCAATAATACTGGAGTGGGTGGTCACTTTCTTCTCCAGAGGATCTTCCTGACCCAGGGATCGAACTGCGATCTCCTGCATTGCAAGCAGATTGTTTACCGTCTGAACCACCAGGGAAGCCCATGTGAGCCTTTGAGTTGTAATCTTTTTGCAATAGTAATATCACAGATAACTGATTATAGATGACCATAACAAATACAATAACAATGAAAAAATTTAAAATATAAAAATTACTGAAATGTGTCATGAAGATGCAAAATGAGAGATGCTACTGGAAAATTTGCTTGACACAGGGTTGCCACAAACCTTCATTTTATAAAACGTACAATATCTGTGAAGCATAGTAAAACAAGGTATGCCAGTAATTCCTTACTTCTTGAGGGGTGCCCAATATTTCTCTCTCTTTTAGTCATATCATGTAACAAATCCCCATTGCTTGGTTGTCGGAGTGAGCCTGGTTCTTACAACCCATATAGCCTGACCTACATTGCCTAATAGTAGTGTTTAAGTAGCTCTATTCGTGAAGCATTGGAATTTAAGTACTCAATTTTCTTAACCTATTATTCTCTTTTAATTTCTCTATTCCCCTCCCCCCACCTCTTTTTTTTTTCCTCCCCTGTAAGTTACCACTGAAGTAAAAGCTCTGTTTGTGAAGTACTGGTATTTAGGTACTCATTTATTTTTCTTGGAGAAGGAGATGGCAACCCACTCCAGTATTCTTGCCTGGAAAAATCTCATGGACGGAGGAGCCTGGTAGGCTACAGTCCATGGGGTCGCAAGGAGTCGGACACGACTGAGCGACTTCACTTCACTTTATTTTCTTAACACATTATTCTCTTTTAATTTCTCCATTCCCTCCTTTTTCTTTTTTTTTCGCTGATAAATCACCACTGAGGTAAAGGGAGGAAAAGAAGGTTGCCGGGGGCCAGCGTGAGGAATCCTGCCCGTGACAAGGTCATGCGGAAGGAAGCCTGACAAAACGCAAGGACGTGATTGGCTTCAGGGGTTCCCCCTGGAATTTCCTGAGCATCCACCCCCCAAGACCAGAATCTGCCTGCTTAACTGTGTTATGCTTTCCTCCTCCTCTTCTGTCATTAACAGGGGGCTGTCCCCACACCACCTTTTTCTGGAAAAAATTAGAGCTTTTAGATAATAAATCTCCTGAACATAATATGAGTGTTTCAATCCAAAAACCCCTCTGATGGCTTTCTAGCCTGCCTGCAGGACTCGTACAGCTGCGCATGTGATTGTTTGAGGCCTCCCAACTGCGACTGTGGGAGGCACAGGAAGCTTAAAACATCCTAGGAATATAGGGGCTTCCGAGGAGTCAAAATTATTAGAATAGGACTGATTAAAGGTTTCATTTGTTGAGCCAATGCTTGCTGCCAAATTTTCATATCTTTTATTTATAGATATAGTTGGTATATAGAAAAACAGGTAGTAGACCTGGTTTTAGCAACATTAGATCTTTGAGTTAAGTACTTTCTTTGTTATAACCCACTGCACCTTTGTTCTACAGGAATGTGACTTTATTTAGTACTTTGAGGGTGATGCAGAGTAAAGAAAAAACACTTCTAGGGAAAAGGAGTTTTCTGGTTGATAGACAATTACCCAGGAAGAGAGCCATAAAAATGTTAACAGGCCTCTTGGCCAGAAGATAATGTAAACCACCTGAGACCTTTTGTATACGGGAGGGTATGCAAAAAGAAAGCCTGGTCTCAAAGAGGGTCAGGACTGCTGCCCCTGCATAACTCTGCATATTCTATTATTTCTTTATGTACAACTTGGGGTATATAAGCTGATTTTGAAAAATAGTTTTTGAAGTCTTGCACCGATGCTGGGCTTCCCCATGTCGTCCTTTTCTCCCCTTTTCGGCTGAATTCCCATCTGAGGCATGGAGGCTCGCCATGTCTACTTACTTGCTCCAGCTTCTAAGATCCGTGAGAGAGGGAGCCCAAGGCGGGGCACTCTCTGATATTCAAACGGACGCCGGTGGCCTAACGTAGATGGTGCAAGCTCCTTGTCTG
The DNA here is from genome assembly GCF_001704415.2 of Capra hircus. NCBI lineage: Eukaryota > Metazoa > Chordata > Mammalia > Artiodactyla > Bovidae > Capra > Capra hircus. The sequence continues at coordinate 99,290,422 of NC_030808.1, forward strand.
GAATTTTATTGGCTCTCCACGTATACCAAGTTATTCAGCCTTTTTTCTCCACTTAATTTTCCTACTATACTATTTCTTCCTAATCTAATCTTATATCTCTAAATTAATAAGTTTTTCCTCGCCAACGCCGTCCCTGCTTCAAATTCCCTGGATCCACCGGGGCTGGACCCTGGCAGAAGGTGGGCTGATCTGGAGAGTTATCAGCTGTAGAAGTCTCCTGACTAGTCAGAATTTCTTTTTAATTTAGAAAAGAATGGTCCCTCAATTGTACTTACCACTCTCAAATAAAAGACAACTAGATTTCTAAAAACTGTTTCTCATTTTTTCTTTTCTACCTAAGAGAAAAAAAAAATACAACAGGTACCTCCCAGGTAACAGAAATAGCACAAAGGAAAAACAATCCCCACCTGTTCCTTTGCCTCTTGTGTGTTCAAAAATACAGAAAGTGGAAAAATATGGGAAAATGATTTCAGGTGTTACTTATCTGTGATGAGTGGTCGGAAGGCTGATGTACATCATCCTCTCACCTTGATCTCCCTCCTTCCTCCCTTGAATCCATCATTCCCAAATTCAAAATGCCCAAGGAAACACTCCAACACTCATAGCTGCTTCTTGATTGGACACCCCAGTTATCTGGTCCTCAGAAACCTAGGTTCAAAGTCTAAAGCTGCACTTGTTGCTTCTAACCTTGTGTATTCTCTAGTATTTTCTAACAAGGCGAATGGTGTTATCATCTTCCCAATTGTATCTATTAAGAACATTAGGCTTCCGAGATGGTGCTAGTGGCAAGGAATATGCCTGCTAATGCAGGAGACATAAGAGACACGAGTTCAGTCCCTGGGTCGGGAAGATTCCCTGGAGGAGGACATGGCAACCCACTCCAATATTCTTGCCTGGAGAATCCCATGGACAGAGGAACCCGGCAGGTTACAATCCGTGGAGTTACACAGAATCGGACACAACTGAAGCAACTTAGTGTGCACGCACACATTAAGAACATACTAGTTTGCGAGTAGCAACAGGAGGGTTTTTTTTTTGTTTGATATAATAAGACTGTTTTTTTTTTTTAGAAGGCAGTTGCTGATGTTGGTTAAGTGACAACACGAGATTTTTGAAGTGGTTCCTTCAGTTGCTTCAGTGGTGGAGTCCAGACTCAGGGCAGGATGAAAAGAAGAGGGGTTGCCTTTCCTATTTTATCATGTAAAACAAGAACCTTTCCACGGCCCTGACAGTCTTCTACCTATAGTTTCATTGACCAGAATTATGTCATTGTGTCATGTGGTCATCTCTGCCTGCGAGGGAGTCTGGGAAAACAACCTGTCTTGCCTTGTGTTGGGTACGAATTTCTTCTCTTTGTAAAGGGGATTCTCTTAGCAAGAAAGGGACAAGGAAAGAATGTTGAGGTCCTTGCAAGATGGTGAGAAAAAATTTACACCTGGTTCAGTGGCTTTTTCAAGCCTCGAAATGTCTTGCATTTGACCTTTTTTAGAATTGCTCTTGCCACATTAACTCTAGGATTTACAGGGAGTTTATGTATCCTGGACCTAAGAAAAATGAGTTTCTAAGGACTGTAACAGTTCAAGCACCTGTACTTGTGTTGTGCTTGGTCACTCAGTCATATCCCACTCTTTGGGATCCCATGGACTGTAGCCCCCCAGACTCCTCTGTTCATGTAATTCTCCAGACAAGACTACTGGAGTGGGTAGTCATGCCCTCCTCCAGGGGATCTTCCCAACGCAAGGATCAAACCCAGGTCTCCTGCATTGCAGGCAGATTATTTCCAATTTGAACCACCAAGGAAGTTGCAAATGACTTTGTAAATGACTTTGGAGAAATTAATAACCAGTACTATGAGATGCAGGCTGTGCTGGAGAGTGGGCACCTGGGTTGGAGGAGGATGCTGGGTGACTCCTAACTGTAAAAACTGAAGTGACCCCAAAGTCAATGGCTTCCTTGAATGAAAATGGACACTCAGCTGGGCATCGGTGGGCACTTCCCCTAGCTCAGGCTCAAATCCTGAAATTTGCTCTTTGTCTGAAAAAAATTTAAAGCTACAGAGTTGTAAGAATTACGCAATAACATATGTCTATGTATCAATTTAATTGTTAATGTAACAATTTAGAATTGTTATATAATATATGATCATTATTGTTGAGTCAGTTGCAAACATTACAAGCATCATGACCCTTATCCTCAATACATCAATCACCATGTATCTCTAAGAGTAAATACATTCTCTTACATAACCACAGGTCAGTTATCAAATTCGGAAAATTTCGTATTGATTCCTATTTCTTAACAGACGGTCCATATTTAAACGTTGCCTCTCCTCCCCGTGCTGTTCCCTCCCTTCACACAACCCCGATTCGAGGGGCCAGTCAGGGATTATGAGTTGCATGGAGCTGCCTCATATCTTCAGTCTCAGTGATTATCTTTTCATGACACTGATATTTTTTGAAGATGGTGGGCTGTATGGAATTCTGTTGATTTGGGTATGTCTGATTGTTTGTTCATGAACAGACTCAGGTCTGCATTTGGCAGGGATGTTGTGGGAGTGATGCTGTGTCCTCGGCACATCGCACCCAGATGCACATGGTGTCAGTGGGTCCCATTGTTGGCCATGGTAACTCCGATAACTTACTCCCCTGCAAGGTACCCCTTTGCCTTGTGCAATATAAGTAATCTGTGGGAAATACACCTTGAAATTGTGTAAATATTTTATTTTTTAAGAATATTTAATCAACTGATCTTTTCCTGAATCAATTATTAATAAAGTTGGTTATAAAATAGTGATTTTTTAACTCTATCAAAATTTACGTCTTTTTATACCCTCCCTGTCCTGTTCCTTCCTTTCATCCTTCCCTTCCTCCCTCCCTCCCCTGTTTCCTTCTTTCTACTTTCTTTATATATATATGAATATACATATATTTGTGTCAGTATAGAATAATGGACCATTCTTGAAAGGTCTCTGTTACCCATTCTTCTCATTGTTCATTTTGTTGCTTAGATTGACCCCAATTTGGCCAGTGTGAGTCCCTTTATGCCTTCTCCTATTTCTTTTTTTATGTGTCTCATTTTTAAAGCATTTTTTTAAAACTTTCTAGCAAACAAGATACCCAAGGTTTATCTTGTACTGCTTCTTTCCTGGCTCAGAAATCATTTACTTCTCCAAAGAGAATGGTATTTAGAAGTGAAGGCCTAGGCGAGATGTGCTTATTGCATTTGCGATGTTTCAGCAGTCAGAGCTGGGAATTAAGTTCGTGTGTGTTTGTGTGTGTGTGTGTGTGTGTGTGTGTGTGTGTGATTAGTTTATATTTTTATCTTCTAATTCCAATGCAATATTATAGAATTCTTCTTGGCCATGTTTGTATCTCCCTTCTGCTACAAAGAAAATCCTGATTCCTAACAAAATCAGTGTTCATTTATTGGTGCCACCCTGCAGTAAACACAAAATAGTTTTAAAATAACTGAAATCCATGTCACTGCTATCAAGAAAACTATTGTTCAAGATACTTTGTAGTTCTGTTTGTCCTTCAGTCAGTCAGTTCAGTCGCTCAATCGTGTCCCACTCTTTGCGACCTCATGAATTGCAGCATGCCAGGCCTCCCTGTCCATCACCAACTCCAGGAGTTCACCCAGACTCACGTCCACTGAGTCAGTGATGCCATCCAGCCATCTCATCCTCGGTTGTCCCCTTCTCCTCCTGCCCCCAATCCCTCCCAGCATCAGAGTCTTTTCCAATGAGTCAACTCTTCACATGAGGTGGCCAAAGTACTGGAGTTTCAGCTTCAGCATCATTCCTTCCAAAGAACAGCCAGGGCTGATCTCCTTTAGAATGGACTTGTTGGATCTCCTTGCAGTCCAAGGGACTCTCAAGAGTCTTCTCCAACACCAGTTCAAAAGCATTAATTCTTTGGTGCTCAGCTTTCTTCACAGTCCAACTCTCACATCCATACATAACTACTGGGAAAACCATAGCCTTGACTAGACGGACCTTTGTTGGCAAAGTAATGTCTCTGCTTTTCAATATGCTATCTAGGTTGATCATAACTGTCTTTCCAAGGAGTAAGCGTCTTTTAATTTCATGGCTGCAGTCACCATTTGCAGTGATTTTGGAGCCCAAAAAAATAAAGTCTGACACTGTTTCCACTGTTTCCCCATCTATTTCCCATGAAGTGATGAGACCAGATGCCATGATCTTCATTTTCTGAATGTTGAGCTTTAAGCCAACTTTTTCAGTCTCCACTTTCACTTTCATCAAGAGGCTTTTTAGTTCCTCTTCACTTTCTGAGAAGGCAATGGCACCCCAGTCCAGTACTCTTGCCTGGAAAATCCCATGGATGGAGCAGCCTGGAAGGCTGCAGTCCATGGGGTCACTGAGAGTCAGACATGACTGAGTGACTTTACTTTCACTTTCACTTTTCACCTTCTGCCATAAGGGTGGTGTCATCTGCATATCTGAGGTTATTGATATTTCTCCTGGCAATCTTTATTCCAGCTTGTGCTTCTTCCAGCCCAGCGTTTCTCATGATGTACTCTGCATATTAGTTAAATAAGCAAGGCTGTATATGTGACAATATACAGCCTTGACATATTCTTTTGCCTATTTGGAACCAGTCTGTTGTTCCATGTCCAGTTCTAACTCTTGCTTCCTGACCTGCATATAGTTTTCTCAAGAGGCAGGTCAGGTGGTCTGGTATTCCCATCTCTTTCAGAATTTTCCACAGTTTATTGGGATCCACACAGTCAAAGGCTTTGGCATAGACGTAATATAGTCAAAGTCCTGTGCTCAAAGATTCCTTGGGCTTGTTCTGTTTTTGTTTTCCCCGTAGTTATGTTTTATCTTTGGTTAAGTTCACTTGTTTCTATTTGTTTTGAATTTTAGTTCTGCCCACCTCTTATTTAATTAGTTATATTTTTAAATATTTAAACTATTAAAGTAGTTTCTGAAATCTAAACCATATAATAAGATTTCAGAATTGTGCCGATGGTTATCCTGGATTTTTCTCTCCTCCGCAGTTATTGGATACTCTCTGTTGTATTTCTGATACTTTTCTGGGAAAAAATAAAAGCCATCATCAGCTCTCAGCTTCATTTCCTCAGTTGCCTCCTAGCTGATCTTGCCTCCTTTTGATACAGTAGTTCTGAGTCTTAGTTGTACAATCTTAGAATGGAATCATCTGAGGAACTCTAAAAATTACTGATGACTAGATTCCACCTCCAGAGACTGTAAATAATTATTCTGAAGAGGAACTTGGGCATTGGATTTTTAAAAGCTACCAGATCACTTAAAAACCACCAAGATGAGAGCCACTGGGCATCAGTGGTCTTCCATAAATGCACATCTCACCATGTTACATCCTCTGCTTAAAATTTTCCGTAACTCCACTGCCCACAGCATGAACACCTGACTCCCCAGCAGGGTGCTTATGATCTGGTCCAGCTTACCTCTCCAGCCAGATTTCTGTCCCTTCCCTCAGCCCTCCTTCCCTATGCTGTATGAGCCATCCAGACTAAATTGTTTTTATCCCCAGGAATCCACCACGAACTCAGTCGTCTCCAGACCTTGGCTGTTTCTTCTATTTAAACTCCCTTCATCTTATTCTTTATCTGGCTAATACTTACTCATCATTTGGGAGCCATCATAACTATAACTTTTTTCAATAACACTTTCCTTTCCCATTCTTTCCAACTCTGTTAGAAGCGCCTGCATGTTCTTCCTTGAATCCACCTCTTACTCTATTGACTTGTAAACTTTATGAGAGTCGGAGCCAGTCTGACTTCATCACTTGATAGCACCAGTACCTTGCACTATGTTTGGGCCACTCTGTCAATCACTATATGGTGAAATGAATGACTGAGTGAATAAGCAAATCCATTTGAAATGTATTGTTTTGAGAGAATCCTTTTGCGATAATCAAAAGCTGAAATCTCCACTGCTAATCCAGTGAGAGAAACAGGTAGTCTTGGGGTGAGAGTGTGGCAGGTGGGCAGATGCTTGACTGACAGGTCCCATTAGTTAGTCCGTATGATAATTTATCATAAAAAAGTATTTATGATGTCAAAAGACATGCCTTGGCTACTGTGGGTAAACATGAAATAATAATACCTGGGACATGGAATATTTTCTTTTCTGCAGAGCTCACAGGGTTCTTATGTACCAGCTCCCCAACCACCACTTCTTAAAATTAGGTAATAGAGGAAACTTTTAAAGATTATATGACTTAATCTTTTAATTTTACAGATGAAGATTCTGAAACCGGAAAAGTTGAGTAACTTCCCCAAAGTCATGCAGCTGGTTATGATCATAGATTTCTATCATTTTTCTGCTTAGTTGAAAATCTGACTCACTTCTCTAAATTTAGCATCCCACTTGGTAAATCTGTGTTCCTGACCATTACCACAGCTATATTTTCCCAATAGGTGGATGAGATTTTTCCTGATCTAACTGGCCCCCTAACACACACATCTGTAGAAATATGAACACAGTAATCAAGCCCTCTTGCCATCTGCTCTGAACATGCCCAACTCCCTGTCTCAATCCAGAGTGCATTTTTAAAGCTTTCTTTGAAAGGGCCTCGTGTTTTTTTCAGACATTGTCAAGAATTCATCTTGAAAATTACAAAACCAAAATATGTTGAGTAAATTAAGATCCATTTTCTCTGACAGCATTTGGTCTAGGCAATGATTGCAAAAGTTCCATCTGCATTTTATAAGATGCTTTTCTATGAGTACAGTTTCAATGACTTAATTTAGGAGTGTACTTCCGACGTGAATTTGACCATTGCTGTTTCTGCCGCAGACATATAGAGGCCTGTGGTCTTCAGGGCTTTTCATCAGAGCACCACGTCAGAGAGCATTCCTTTCTGTGAGAAATATTTGTTGTGGCAGTGTTCTCTCTCTTGGGATCATAGCTTTCAATCTTTTAAAGTGCAGTTTGTCTCAGAACTTTCATTTTTACAAGTTTTGAATTCCTTTTTATTGCCTTTTTTTATTTCTTTACTTTCCTAGACAGAATTTCTTGGAGTAAACACAGGGGAAATGGCAGCATTTTTCATAGGAGTGTGGATTTTTCATTTTTTTTTGCATGTGTGATAAGTAAAGGGTTGGCCTGGAAAGGAAAAGAAAGTATGAAACAGATAAAAAATACATATATTTGATGCCAATCTATTCCTGTTTCTGTGATCTCCCTTGTATTTATTAAAATATTCATTCAATAAGTATTTATTTGGTGCCAAGTGTGTGCCAAACACTGTGCTAGGTGCTTAATATTATATAATAGTATATTACATAATATACTATTGTAAAATCTGTCCATGGGATTTCCCAGGCCACAGTACTAGAGTGGGTTGCCATTTCCTCCTCTGGGAGATCTTCCCGAACAAAGGATCGAACTTGGTTTCTTGCATTGCAGGCAAATTCTTTATTGATTGAGCCACCAGGGAATCCCACATAAAATATAATCAGTTCAGTTCAGTTGCTCAGTCATGTCCAACTCTTTGTGACCCCATGAACTGAAGAATGCCAGGATTACCTGTCCATCACCAACTCCTGGAGCTTGCTCAAACTCATGTCTATCGAGTCTGTGATGCTATCCAACCATGTCTCTCTGTCGTCTCCTTATCCTCCTGCCTTCAATCTTTCCCAGCATCAGGGTCTTTTAGTACCATATTATTGTATTATAAAGATTGTATTTACATTTTATTAATTTAATAATAATAGTAAATATGTTAATAACACATTTCTATACATAAACTGTCTTTCTTGTATTACCATATAAACAACTGTATGAATTTCCAAGGGCTGCCATAACAAATTACTACAGACTGAGTGGCTTCATTAAACAACAGAAATGTACTGTCTGACAGTTCTGGAGGCTGGAAGTCCAAAATCGAAGTGACAGCAGGCATGTTCCCTCTACAAGCCCTAAGAAAAGATCTGCTCCAGGCCTCACTTGCTTCCAGCTTCTTCTAGTTCCTTAGCTTGTAGCAGAGTAACTAAAATGCCATTGTGTGTGTGTGTGTGTGTTTATGTACAAATTTTCTCTTTTTATAAGGACACCAGTCATACTGGATTAGGGGCCCACACTACTTCAGTATGTTCTGCTGTTCCTGCATGCATGCATGCTCAGTTGCTTCAGTCATGGCCAACTCTTTGTCGTCCCATGTATAGCCCCCATGGAGATTCTCCAGGCAAGAATATTGGAGTGAGTTGTCATGCTCATCTCCAGGAGATCTTCCCAACCCAGGGACTGAACCCAGGTCTCCTGCATTGCAGGCAGATTCTCTACATTAACACTGAGCCAACTGGGAAGCCACCTCATCTTAATTTAACTGATTGCCTCTGCAATGACCCTGTTCCAAATAAGGTTACATTCTGAGGCATCAGGGGTTAAGATCATATGAATTTGGGGAATACATAATACAAGCCATAACACCAAGTTCAATGCCACCTCTTTTAAGGCTATCTTTGCTCTATCCACAGTGCCCCCTAAATATATGTAAGCAACCTCTTTCTTTACCACTTCCACATGGTGCTTCATCTATAACGCTCATTTTACCTGAATGGATCATTTTGTAGACTTCATGTCCTTTACTGTTAGGACCCATGACTGATAACCATGGGTATCAGGACAGTGATACCTTGCACATGTTGGCACAGAAATATTATAAAATGAATGAATGAATCAACAACAAATACATATTCACATAGCTCTCTCCAGTTGGCAAATGTTTTCACCTATGTTGTCCCCTTTGAGCCTTAAAGTGAGTCTTTGAAGTAGGCACATAGGAATTACTATCTCCATTTATAACTGTAGAAAACTGAAGCCCAGAGGTAAATATCCAGTCTTACGTGGAATAGTGGAACTACATTAAAATCCTGGTCTCCTGACTCTGACTTAGAGCTTCTTGTCTCCTTATATTTTATCTCTTCTGGATATTTTTGTCTCCTCTGAATATTTTTATCTCTGAATCACACCTGGTTAGTGATCAGTGCTCACCCAAAGGCTATGGTTGCCCACGACTGTCCCTTGCTTTTGAGGCAACTCATCTAGAAGCTCCCAAAGTTACACTCTTAAACATGTCTCCTCCACTCTCTCTCTCTCTCTATGCATACGTATGTGTTTACATTTATGTATACATATCCTTCCTTGAGGTTAAGCCATCCAGAGAGTCCATATTGAATCAAAAATCCCTTTCCCTTTTAAAACAGAGTTTTCAATGCTTTATAAACAAAACATCTGATTCTGGGGATTTGGACACTGGAATAGTAAGAAAGAAAGAAAGTGAAGTCGCTCAGTTGTGTCCAACTCTTTGCGACCCCATGGATTGTAGCCTACCAGGCTGCTCTGTCCATGGGATTTTCCAGGCAAAAATACTGGAGTGGATTACTATTTCTTTCTCCAGGGGATTTTTCTGACCTAGGGGTTGAACCCGGGCCTCCCACATTGCAGGCAGACGCTTTACCCTCTGAGCCACCAGGGAAGTCAAACGGTAAGAGGCTTATGTTATGACAGACAGTGGTTACATGGTTTCAGTGATGTGAAAGAACTATTTCCATTATTACTAAAGACAGATTCAGCACCAAGCAGATTTCTATAGTTACCGTTAGCTCTAACTAACTCCAAACAGAAAATGTTTTTTCAAAGTGTTACATATAACATATACACACACATAATAGATATTGTTTATAATAACTAACCTTGAAAATTTGTATATGGCATTGATCTCTCTGGGATGGATTTAGACATAAGAACTAGGAGCAATGAAAACTCCTAGGAGCAATGAAAATGATGATAGAATATCAGCTTCAATAGTAAATGTCATGACATGGATAATTTTGCTTCATTCTGCTTCACTTACAGTATTCCAGCCTCTCTGTGAACTCCTACACAATCTTTCTGACTTTAAGGGGATTTCCCTTGCACTGACAGTGTACTAATGTTAATGCTAATTCATGTGCATAATGTTTTTACCGTTGACAGACTTTCACCACCTTATGTCATTTTAACCTTAAAGCTACTCTGAGATAAGCAACACTATCTTCATTCTGAGAAATGATCCAGCTTGCTCAAGAAATAAAGGATTGAAAGGGAGAGAATTAAGACTTGAACCTGGTGTACTGAGTATAAATTCTAAAGTTCCTCTGACTTTATTACCAAGTATATGCTTTCTCATTTCCTCACTTTTCATACATCTCAGCTCCCAGACTAGATCAGAACTTAGTCTGGTGTCTAGCAGAATACTCTGCACAGGATTTTGCACTGTGGAGAACATAGAAGGCTATGAGTTTTGAATTATAGGTTTGCTGGGTCACCTTAGACAAGTTATTTAAATCTCAATTTCTTCACCTATAAAATGGTGACCATACGATGTCCACATCATAGGATTTCAAGGAGAATTAAATGAAAAATTAAGTGTCAAGTCGTGTTGTTGTTTAAACTCTAAGTCATGTCCAATTCTTTGAGACCCTACCAGGCTCCTCTGTCCATAGGATTCTCCAGGAAGAATACTGGAGTGGGTTGCTATTTCCTTCTCTAAGGGATCTTCTGGACACAGGGATCTAATACATGTCTCCTGTTTGGCAGGCAGATTCATTACCACTGAGCCACTTGGGAAGCCCAAGTATCAAGTCTTAGAAGAGACCATAGTGTGATATTATTGTGTTATACAATTACCAAGCTGTGTGAAGTTGGGCAAGATACTTCATCTTGTTTAGTACCATTATCAGTAAAAATCAATTTGGAAAATATTAAGTATCTTGCAGGGATATTATGAGGCTTAATAAAATTACACTCGGAAAAGTGCCTAACTCAGTGTTTGGCGTACACTAGGGACTCAATAATTGTTAATCTCCCACCTACCTGCTTTCTGTCTTTCTTTACAGGTGAAATCAATAAATATTTACTGGATTTTCAGTGAGTCCTTTCTTGCAATGATTTTATGACTACTTTTTAGCGTTTCTATACATGGATGCAAGTGTTCGATATCAAGGTGACTTTGACTAACTGTTCGCAAGCTCCAAGTGGAATAAAATGTAGCATTCTCTTAGAGAGGCAACATAAAAGAATTTGGTAACCTAGTTCAGAGTAATTGCCCAGAAAGTGGCTCCCTGGTGAAAATCCCACGGACAAACAACAAGTCCATGTGTGACTTTGAACATGGACATTGGATTTCAAAGACAAGAATTTGTTAAACCAAAGAGGGCCTCAAAAACTGATTAACTGTTGGGAACGCCTATCAGAATTTACATAAAAATTGAACTTTAGAATATCTTTAAGCACTGATTCTCAATATTTAGTTCATTGGATCCGATGTATCTACTGGTAAAATAAAATCATAGTTGTTTTTTTCAAATGAGCAGGAATGCTTAAGTCAAAAATTAGGATTTTCCCAGTTTTACCTTCCACTTCCATATATTGTAAGTTTAGCTAACACTGCTTGCTTAGACTAGAACTTGACATATGATGATATGCAATTTATTGCACAATGATAAATTTAGTTATTTTAGTATATCATGAATTACTATTTAATGAATTTTCAGTATTTAAATATTTGAACAGTCAGAAATGCTGTTGTATAAAGACAGTTTTCTTAATTTGGGCATTGTACAGCAGATCAAAAAAAAAAAAAGGCAAATATTATGTGGTGTAAGAGTTAACAGGGGACCTGCTTTCTCAAAAGATAAAATTAACTTAAAACCATAACTGACTTTTTAAAATTTTTGTTTTGGGTTTGGGTTTTTATTGTCTGTTTCTTTTTGGCTATGTCACATGGCTTGCAGGATCTTGGTTTCTGACCAGAGATGGAACCTGGGCCCACGGCAGTGAAAGTGCCAAGTCCTAACCACTGAAACCACTAGGGGATTCCTCAGAATTTACTATCATGTCTCTGAGCAACAGTGAGCACAGAGCACTATCTCATTCATTTTTGCTCTTCTGGTGTCTAGAGCAGTAAGCAGAACAGAGCAGGGCCTCAACAAGTCTGCATCTTATGTAGAAATTGCATGTATTAAATGGAACACTTTGTTTCAAGTGTTCTCAAACAGTTTTTTCTAAGAGCCTTGAAGAGACCATTGCAAAGTTGGTTTCCCTCATTAATTTTTTTATTGTGGAATTCTACCTCTATTTCAGACTCAATACCACTCAGGAAACTGTCCTGAAAACTCAAAGCCACAGGAGAATTTCCTTTTCAGCCCATCTTATTTTACAAATAAGCACACACAACTGTGTCGCTGTGCAGTTTATACAAAGCTCTGTGTTGGGCCATGTTAGGCTGTAGGCTTTAGTGAGGTATTGTCCTTATTTTTAGGGAGTTAGTGTGGTGGGAGAGAGACAGATACACAGGCAACTAATTATATTGCAAGGCAGAAAGAAAAACTGCTGTGGTTAAAGTGTAAACAAAATGCTGTGGTTGCAGAGTGAAAGGAGTAATTAATTTGAGCCAGGAGGATCTGGAACAAGAAAGGAGAGAAACTAATATTTATTGAGGGCTTAAAAGGTGCCAAGGGCGGAGCTGGCCCTTTCTCTCAAGCTCCGAGAGGAGGTGATGTTTAAGTGAGCTGGAAGCTGAAAAGAGAGGGCTGTAAGGGTATATTTGGCCACTGGGACCATGTTGGGAAGGTGCGCCTTCAAGAAGCAAGGAGACTGTGGGAAGACACCCTGCCACTGGCCCCAAGGGAGGGGACTGGGGCAAGGAACAGCCTCAACTTGAGATGGTTTGGTGAAAAAGGGGGTTTATAAGGGGAAGCTGGTTTCTCTTATGTGAAGGAGATGGAGGGAGAAATTTCATCAAAGATTATGGCTCAGTGGTAAAGAATCTGCCTGTAAATACAGGAGACTCAGGAGATATGGGTTTGATCCCTGGATTGGGAAGATCCCCTGGAGGAGGAAATGGCAACCGACTCCAAGTATTCTTGCCAGGAAAATCCCATGGAGAGAGGAGCCTGGCGGGCTACAGTCCACGGGGTTACAAAGAGTTGGACACGACTAAGTGACAGAGGGTGCAAAGAATGTTGGTAAGAACAGGGCTTGGTGTGAGGAGAGGAGAAACAAAGGGAAGGAAAATTGAGAGGAAAGGCGGGGCCTGCTATTTGTGTTGGTGGGTGTGAATTATGGGGAAGGAAGAGAGCAGGGATTTGGGGGTGAACTGGGAATTGTGACAAGGACACATACGGGAGTGTCTATTCAGTGGGGATAATGATGCAGGCCCAAGGTTCCAAAAAAAAGCAAAAACTAGCGATGTATCTGCTTGCACGGTCCTCTTGGGTGCCTAGTGCTCTGTTGTGCTGGTGGCTGTTGGCTGGTCCCTGCAGGAGAGAGGGGCAAGTGTCAGTCAGTCAGCTTTCTCTCCAATCTAGAGCTCCCACTTTTAAAAACAAAAACTTCAGGCCACACTGGATCTTCGTTGCAGTGTGCAGTCTTCTCTTGTTGCAGTGCATGGGCTCAGTGGCCACATGGCATGTGGGATCTTAGTTCCCCAACCAGGCATTGAACCCATGTCTCCTGCATTGGAGGGCAGATTCTTTATCAGCGGATCACCAGGGACCTTCCACTTTCTAAGAGGACAGACTGTCATCACTTCCTGTCCCACACAGAGCCTAGGATGGGACTGGGCACATGGCAGATTTTCACAAACTCATATCTGACGCTTGGAGGGTAAATTTCAGCAAAGGCAAGAGTTGCAAAGAGTTGGACATGATTGAGCACATGTACACACAAAAGACTAGGTATAGACTTTTTAAAGTGGTAGAAATTTAGCCTGAAAATTAACCACACCATTACAAAGAAGGTGAAAACCATGGAAGACTTTATATTGAGAATGATTTCTAATGCCATGATTTTACAGGAAGGAAGCTGTGTGAATTGATTAACTTCTACAGTAATTTGTTGGCTGCTCATTATAGTCTCCTGTTTTGACTAATGAATACGTTTAGAGCTTCATCTCTGTGCAAGCTAAGGCATCCAGGCAGTTTGACTGTCTTAGAATAATTAGAGAATTTTGCATTGTCAGCCAGTGGGATGCTTACCTATCCCGGTGCGGCTTCACAGAGTATTTTTTTTCTATTTCCTCTTCCTTCCCTCATTAGTGTCTGTTGTGGAATTAAGCCCAACTCTCCAACAGATCACTATAAAACATTTTATAGACATTTATAGGACTGATCTGACTCAACTAAACTATTATTAATTTGCTAATTAGGATGGTAAGAAGACAGATTTTATTCTTATGTGAGATAATTTAGGGGAATTTATCATATTAGGGCTTAAAGATGTTTTATCTAATTTACTGGAAGGCTAAACCAGGAAAGTTAAATGTGTAATAAACATGCCCCCCTCAGCCCTTTTGTGCCTGTGATACACATTTATAATTTATAATGCCGCTCTTTTCCTCTGAGCCTGCATATGACTTCACAATTCTCCATACAGCCCTGAAAACAGCAAGAGGTTGGGACTTGACATGAAGGATGAACCAGACAGCTAATTGTTCCTACAAGACTGTAAGTCCCTCAGGGGTAGGAGGTCCAAGCCAGGACTCGACAAGCAAGAGACTCTTAATAAATGGCTTTTGGAATTAATGATAGAGAGATGGATAAATTAATGGGTGGGTGAATGATATTTCATTTTTTCACTACTGGTTCAGGAAAGCCTGTGGGATGTGTCCATCTCTGCATTATAGGGAACGTGCTTTGTATCACCTTGCGACTAGCTCACTGAATGATGTTGCTGGAAAAAAACTTAGAGAACATCTTTTCAGTTTTACAGAGATGAGAATAAGGTTCAGAGGAGGCATGCATCTGAAGCCAGGAGCCACTCTGCCATTTTCTACACCTTACTAACTATGAGACTTTTGGGGTCAATGTTGCCTCTTCATCTGTAACCTGGAGTAGGAAATGAAAACCCACTCCAGCATTCTTGCCTGGAAAATTCCATGTATAGAGGAGCCTGGCGGGTTACAGTCCATGGGGTCGCAAGAGTCAGACACGACTGAGTGACTTTCACTTCATCTGTAAAGTGAGAAGAATGAGCTTGTCTGCTTTTCAGGATTATTGTGAAGCTTTAACAAGATAAGGAATTACAAAGTGCTTAGTGTAGTGCCTGGTACATGGTAAATGTGAAAACCAAATGTTAACTTTCTCCTTTTTCCTTTCTTTCCATTAATATTAGCTGAACCAGTGATGGTACTGTAGGTAGTTTTATCATAAGATTTATCATATTATGTTATACTGTGTTCTCCTTCCATGTTTTCAATGAAGTGAAAACCTATGCTACCCGTGGATAAAGAGCACCTACTGTAGACTGATGACAATTTTACTTCCAGATGGGACAGTAAATGAAATATTTGCTTGGAGAGTTTGATTAATCTCTTATATGAAGTAATTAGCATTCCCTCTGACATTAGCCATTTGCAACTGCACATTGTTCCCAGTGTTGTCGAAAGTACATAGTAGGGCACACACTGCTATATTCAAAAGGGATAACCAACAGGGACCTACTGTATAGCACAGGAAACTCTGCTCAACATTATGTGCCAGCCGGGATGGGAGTGGGGGTTGGAGGAGAACAGCTACATGTTTATGCATGGCTGAGTCTCTTCCCTCTTCACCTGAAATTATCAAAGCATTGTTAATTGGCTATACCCCAACACAAAACGTTTTTGGTATTTAAAAAAATAAATAAAATTTAAAAATATATATAGTAGGTGCTCAATAAATGTTTATGAAAAGAATGAAAAAAAAAGGCTAAATGATTCCCATTTTATACACATAGAAACTAAGACAAAGAGATGATAAGAAATGGATTCTTATTAAACACAAATGAAACATTTTTTACATAGAAAATGTAAAATTACTAAATTCATTGTTGTTTTCTTTGAATAATCATCTTGCTTCATAATACATAACATGTTTCATAGAAAATACGTTTATAAAAGTTGTCTTTAAATAGTGCAGTGATGAAGTTTAATTTAAAAAAATGAGTGGGCTGAATTGTCCTTTTAAAAAACCCCAATGTTTACATTGTTTAGTCAAAGCTTCAGGTCAGTCATTAGCTGCTGGCGGGATGGGGGTGTAAAGAGGAGGAGAAAAAGGAAAAGCCTTAGTTGGCTGCACTGGTTGCCAGGAAGCACACAAGGATAGCATACACTCATGAAACAAACAAGGCCACGTTGCTGGGAAGCTGGTCATCAGAGGCACATGCTGCACTGGGACAGAAACCCTACGGCCGTGTCACCTCACACCTCAAGACAAGAAAACAGAGTTTAAATCCACGACATATGAATAAAAGCAAGGTTAGCCAGAGATTTTGAGAAATTGCTTTTCTAATGCATTTTAAACGAGTATTAGAAGTAGCATTTTGTGTCAGTTGCTATAAACCAGGGGGAAAGCTTTTACACTCTTGTAATCAAGCTAGGTTAAACAGAATATCGGTGGGGGGATGTTTTAAAGGGATTCAACAGTGGTCTTTGAAAATAAACTGGAATTAAGGAAGAGTGAGGGTCAAGAGCTTTCATTCCCTGCCTCTGAGCTTGAATTTTTTGCCTCCTAATTGAGTGCCTTGAAATATACTTTCATTTTGGAATTCGATTGCTAAGTTGTTTCTTTTCAAAGGCACCTCTTGAGTGAAAAAGAAAAGGAAAAAAAAAAAAACTTATATAGAGAGTTGAAGACTGCTGAAAAGAGGTGAAGCCATTATGAGTTGCCAGAATGCTACCCCTGGGTTGAACAAAGGGTCTCAGCCCCGGCCAGAGAATCTGGAGAAGAATTCACACGGTGCAACTGCAAAGGAAGATGCCAGCACAGTGCTGCTTGAGAAACAACTCACCCTGGGCGACTTTGTCCAAATACAGAGAGCCTTTGAGGTAAGCACTCATCTTATTTGCTGGAGAGTGTGAGTTGTTTGTGAAAGAGGCAGGGATGGAACAAAGACTTTTCTCTTAAAAGATTTTTTTGTTTTTAATAAATAGTTAGAAGGGCTTCCCAGGTGGCTCAGTGGTAAAAAATCTGCCTGCAATGCAGGAGACATAGGTTCGATCCCTGGGTCAGAAAGATCCCCTGGAGAAGGAAATGGCAACCCACTCCAGTATTCTTGCCTGGGAAATCCCAAAGATAGAGGAGACTGGCAGGCTAACAGTCCCTGGGGTCATGAAAGAGTCAGACACAATTGAGAGACACAACAAAAACAGGGAACTGAAGAGAATTAATCAGACTTGGATTTATTTATTTATTTTTTAATATAAATTTATTTATTTTAATTGGAGGTTAATTACTTTACAATATTGTATTGGTTTTGCCATACATCAGCATGAATCCACCACAGGTATACATGTGTTCCCCGTCCTGAATCCCCCTTCCTCCTCCCTCCCCATACCATCCCTCTGGGTCGTCTCACTGCACCTGGATTTAATACGAAGTAACTTTATCCATTGGTTCACTGGGTGAGATAAAATTATTTAGTATGAAATTGCTGCTACTGAATATCATTACCATCCAGGAAGGAAAATGAATTCCTGGACAATTTTTTTAAGAGATCAATGTATTTTTGGAAAAATAGAAAGTTATGATGCTAAGAAGAGGAAGCCAGATCTCTAGGGTGACTCCCAGTAATAACCCTATCCCTCTGGAAATGCAAATAGGCACCTCCAGGTATATGAGCTTCTCAGGTGATGCTAATGGTAAAGAATCCACATGTCAGTGCAGGAGACAGTAGAGATGCAGGTTTGATCCTTGGGTTGGGAAGATCCCCTGGAGGAGGAAATGCAACCCACTCCTGTGTTCTTTCCTGGAGAATCCCACGGACAGAGGTGCCTGGTGGGCTACTATCCGTGGGATCACAGAGTCAGACACGATAGAGCATGCTCCCACGCATGCACCTCCTGTGTGAAGACATTCTTCCCTGCCTCACCCTAAGCAACACGGCTCCTTTCCATAGCAGGTGGTGGCACTTCATTGTCCCAGATCTCCTGTGAGGAATCAGTCTGACACTCTTTCTTGCAAATATTGGGGCAGTGCCAATGAAAACAAAAAATTTAAATTTTAATTCTACATATAAACCTTAGGAATTTTAACTGTAAATGAATAAGTTCCTTCTCTCTATCTCAATTAAGTTGGAACTCTGCCTCTGTGCAGAATGAACAGCGTACATCAAAATGACTTTTAGCCTGTGTGCTGATAGGAAGAAGTACTCTTCCATGCTGTGGAATTTCAGTAGACATGAGCCTCCATCCTTTCTACTTCATTACACTTGCTAAAATATGCTCTCAGGGCTTCAGGATGTCCTCTGAGGGTGCTTGAGAATGTCATGTTAATTTGAAACAGACATACAATGTTTGGGAATACCACCTTGAAATTAATAAAGCATGGTGAAATCTAACCATTCTATTGCCCTGTAATTGGCACAAATTTTAATCTTTACCTACCCCCCAAAATAGTTACTAGCCACTGGAAAACTACTATACTCTATTTTGTATAACCTGTTAAATTCTATCTGTGTTGATAATGTCCCATTAGTATCAATCATCTCTTTTTAATAAACTCTATCATTTTTAGTAGGACAGACATGCTCTGCCCTATACTTTTCTCATTTTAATCTTCATGTTTTTGCAGTTCATCCAAACCCACTTGTCTGAAAAGACTTTTAGTGCTGCTCATGTCCAATGCCCTAAATGAATCTGGCATATTTTGATAGACATTGCAAACATTTTGACAGCTTAAGGGCATTCAGAAAAACGTAACCACAGACTTTGACAGCTTTGACTCTGGAATGAACAGAAATGTGGGCAGTTTTGTTCTGGTGCTCAGAACATGAAGTAGAGTGCTAGGGTCTGTTAGGAGAGTCTATGTTAAAAAGTCCATGGGTTAGAGAGTGAAACTGCTAAACTGCTACAAAAGGTTAGGGGTGGATGTTCTTTCCAAATTACTGATTAGTCTGGAGTGAACCAAAGTAAAATGGGACAATTCAATTTCAAGATCTTTTTTTTAAAAAATCTCTAATAAATGTTTCGAAGACTGGATCGCTTGTTTTGAAATTAAGCACTTTGAAGATCAGGTACCACTGATGGGTTGAAAAGGAGAAAGAGATTACTATTCAGAGCTTGCATGAACCTAGAGACTCTAATGACAGCGTTTAAAAAAGAAATTGAGCTTTGCAGGCTTACTTCAAGGAAAAGTGAAAGTCCATCCAATTTTAACAGACTCAACAGACAGAATGGAATGGTCCAATGGCAAACGTACAATCAGGAATGAAAATCAGGCCCTTGAGACAACACAGTTTCCACAAACAGCACAGACACCTAGAGAGGAATGGTGCACTAGATGATTTCCACAAACTCCCTTCCATCTGTCGTGAGGGATGGGCCCACAGGTCACAGGTGTAGATTGCCGTAAAAGGAAAAATTGCCCTCATGGGTTGTTCTGCATCATAGAACTCTGAAGGCAATTATTTGTAGTCCATTCATTAAAGACACACTCTTGGAATGCCACAATTCTGAAACTGGATCCTTTTATCTCTTGTGTTGTTTTCTTGTACCCAGATAGCTTATTTGGAGCTGAAGAGTCGTCAGGTAAAGTCCATGGCAAACATGTAAACATGGCAAAGTCCATGTTCTTAAATAGCAGTAGCAATGCTTACTTGAAAAATGGAAAGATGAGTCTTTGAATTGTGTAGTGAATGTTTCACATGTTTCCAAATGAGTTATTACATATCATATAAATCTTAGTAGTAACATTTAGAGATAAAGTGCTTGGGACTTCCCTGGTGGTCCAGCGGTTGAAACTTGGCCTTCCAAGGCACAGGGTGCAGGTTTGATCCCTGGTTGGGGAGCTAAGATCCCACATGCCCTCTGGCCAAAAAACCAAGACATAAAACAGAAGCAGTATTGTAACAAATTCAATAAAGACATTAAAAATGGTCCACAACAAAAAATTCTTTAAAAAAAGCATGGTGGGGGGAGAGTGTGAGTAGTGCTTACATTTATTGTTTGATGGCATAAATGAGTCAGATTCAGTGTTTAAGAGTCGGGGGTCAGACTTCTTGGATTTGAATCCTTGTTTTGTCACTGACAATGTGACTTTGTGCAAATCACTTAATCTCTCTAATAGGGTTGTTGTGCGGTTTAAATGAAATATTATCTGAAAAGCACTTGAAAGAGTGCTTGATATAGAAAAAGTGCTCAGTCAACATAGTTATTATATCTTCAGTGAGTAGAAATTGAACCACATGGCCTTTAATAGTCTCTTAACTTTAACACATACATTTCCCGCCTCCCCACCAAATTAAGCTTTGAATAACACTCACAACAATGCTTTTATATTCCTTTTGGTTGGGATAGGAAGTAGAAACAATGAGTTGCAAAGATACAAATTCACATAGAAGAGTACAAAAGCTCATCTTTTCATCTCTTATTTCATATTTGATTAGCATGTCAAAGATGTCAAGATATCTTGATCCTCTTCTTTAGAACAAAGAAGTTATCTAGACAGAAGTACTAGAAAAGTAACTATGAGTTGTTTTTTTTTTTCTTTTATGTGATGGTGTCCAAAAAGCCATATTTCAGTTGTATTAGTCATAGAACTGTAAAATGCTTGTTACCCAAACTTCCCTACTTAAAGAAATGATGTGCTCTCTGGATAGTCATATTATTTTAATGTCAAACATATTTTACATTTTCTTAGATACTTCAGTAGCCCCTTATTGTGTGAAGAAGGATGCCTATGATTTGCTGATTTTATAGGAAGCTTGAGAAGTAGAAATTAATGATCTAAGGGAAATGGGATTTTGGAAACACTGCATTGAGACTTGATATATTTTGATTTTTTTCCCCCAAGACTGTGGTTATGTAGGTTCTTGAATGTTTCTTTTCTTGACTTCTCCATGCTGATTTCTTCATATCAGGACAATTTGCTCTTTGATCTTGGAAACCTTGTTGCCTGTTTGGCTTGGGTCTGTAGTTTGCTACCCTGCTGGATTGGGTCCTCATCTGCCTCTGTCAGCCGCGCTGTCTGTAGCATCCCCGGTCCATCCTTTCTGGCCCTACCTTGTCTGCTCTGTGCTGCCATTTGCCCCGTTCAGTTCAGTTCAGTCACTCAGTCGTGTCTGACTCTTTGTGACCCCATGAATCGCAGCACGCCAGGCCTCCCTGTCCATCACCAACTCCCGGAGTTCACTCAAACTCATGTCCGTTGAGTCGATAATGCCATCCAGCCATCTCATCCTCTGTCGTCCCCTTCTCCTCCTGCCCCCAACCCCTCCCAGCATCAGAGTTTTTTCCAGTGAGTCAACTCTTCTCATGAAGTGGCCAAAGTATTGGGGTTTCAGCTTTAGAATCAGTCCTTCCAAAGAACACCCAGGACTGATCTCCTTCAGAATGGACTGGTTGGATCTCCTTGCAGTTCAAGGGACTCTCAAGAGTCTTCTCCAACACCACAGTTCAAAAGCATCAATTCTTCCGTGCTCAGCTTTCTTCACAGTTAAACTTTCACATCCATACATGGTCATTTGCCCAAGTCCTACTAAATCTTAGGCTTAAATAGCTTGAAATGAAGCTCCTAAACCATATGTAAACAGTGAGCTATTTATGCTTAAAGTAGGAAGGGCCAAAACAGTTCAGTGTGAGAAAGGCATGGTAAAAATCCCAGCAGGAAGTCCCCAGAGATTTTCAGGGAAGGTTCTCAGAACACACTTATCTTGGGGGGTGAATGGAATCTAAACACGATGCACTTGTGCTCACTTAACCTTGATAGACCAGAGAAGTTCAGGAGGTATTTGCAGTTCTGAACATTGTGCTTCAGGTATAATAAATGATTAAATCCACAGAATTCATGATGTCTTGATGCTTGATTGTCTTTATAAAAATTCCCAACGTTCTTGTCTACAGCAGGGCCTATGAACAATGCTTCCCTTGTACCAACAGAACTAAATTGAGAGTGCCGATGCCCTGCTGGGCAAGGTAGACTTTAAGGAATCCAGAAAGTCACTGTTATCAAAAATCTAATTACATACATTTACAGTTGCTGCTGCTAAGTCGCTTCAGTCGTGTCCGACTCTGTGCGACCCCATAGATGGCAGCCCACCAGGCTCCCCCATCCCTGGGATTCTCCAGGCAAGAGTGCTAGAGTGGGTTGCCATTGCCTTCTCCGACATTTACAGTTAAGTAAGTCATATTAACCCCCCCTCCAAACAAACAAACAAACAAGAATGATCTCGGTCTTCTGATCCTCCTGTTCTACCCCTTCCATCTTCACCTCCCAGACATGAGAAGGAGAAATTTCTTGACTAACCCGATTGATGGTGACAGTGTTAGTCTGTATTTTTAAAGTAAGCGGTGGGTGGGTGGGTGGTTGGGTAATCTATTAAAAGGATATGAGATTGAAAAAAAAGATTCCCACTTTTTCCATTATTTAGCCTTTCTTTTATATATATATATAAATTAGTTTATTTTATTTATTTATTTTTTGTTCATGCCAGTTGGCCTGTGAGATCAGAGTTCCCTGACCAGGTTTTGAACCCTAGCCCCTGGCATTGGAGGTCAGAGTCTTAGCCCCTGGACTGCTAGGGAAGTCCCTGTCCTTTCTAAACTCTAGGACTCTCCCAATTCATAAGGGACTTGCCTTCTCACTGCCCACTGTATCTTTGCTATTAATTTACCCAAATGGGCAGGCCTTCCTAGATGTAGCTCATGTTCCAGAACTCTTCTTACTTCTTGCTTCTTTTTTTCCTCTACCCTAGACATCACCATCCCAAATGCATAAATAAAACCATCCGTCTTTGTTTCACCTCTCCTCAGAACTGTTAGATTTTGCTTGTCTCTGTCAAAATATGATACAGTCCATGAAGATCACTTAAAAATTATTTTTAAGGTAGGACTGATAGTTAACAACTGTATAGTATGGTATCCAATAAAATTCTGATATTAGAAAATTTTACAGGGTGTGCAAATTGTGTAAAGTATATAATAACACATTCATGATAGAGGTTTATTTATCACTCATGTAGAGGGCAGATAATTCTAATTGGTAGCAGCTCCAAGTAGGGATTCTAATAGGCAAGCTCCTTCCATCTTCTGCCTTCAGGCTGGCCATGTGTCAAGCTAGTTATGGGAGTAAGAGCTTGAAGGAGCACATGGGGGAGGTTTCATGGGCCAAACTCCCATCTCTACTGAGAGGGCAGCTGGAAAGTGTAGACAGGCGTGTGCCCAGAAAACAGTCTCACTCACTATCCTCAGAGTGTAATGGTAGGAAAATTTACATCTCTCCTAATAAACCAGTGTGCTATATTTCATAGATTAAGGAAAGCTATGTTCCTAAGGACATATAAATGTCGATAAAGGACAGAAATGGTATGGACCTAACAGAAGCAGACGATACGAAGAAGAGGTGGCAAGAATACACAGAAGAACTGTACAAAAAAAATCTTCATGACCCGGATAATCACAATGGTGTGATCACTCATCTAGAGCCAGACATCCTGGAATGTGAAGTCAAGTGGGCCTTAGAAAGCATCACTAAAAACAAAACTAGTGGAGGTGATGGAATTCCAGTTGAGCTGTTTCAAATCCTGAAAGATGATGCTGTGAAAGTGCTACACTCAATATGCCAGCAAATTTGGACAACTCAGCAGTGGCCACAGGACTGGAAAAGGTCAGTTTTCATTCCAATCCCAAAGAAAGACAATGCCAAAGAATGCTCAAACTACCACACAATTGCACTCATCTCACATGCTAGTAAAGAAATGCTCAAAATTCTCCAAGCCAGGCTTCAGCAATACGTGAACCATGAACTTCCTGATGTTGAAGCTGGTTTTCGAAAAGGCAGAGGAACCAGAGATCAAATTGCCAACATCCGCTGGATCATGGAAAAAGCAAGAGAGTTCCAGAAAAACATCTATTTCTGCTTTATTGACTATGCCAAAGCCTTTGACTGTGTGGATCACAATAAACTGTGGAAGATTCTGAGAGATATGGGAATACCAGACCACCTAACCTGCCTCTTGAGAAATCTGTATGCAGGTCAGGAAGCAACAGTTAGAACTGGACATGGAACAACAGACTGGTTCCAAATAGGAAAAGGAGTACATCAAGGCTGTATATTGTCACCCTGCTGATTTAACTTCTATGCAGAGAACATCATGAGAAACGCTGGGCTGGAAGAAACACAAGCTGGAATCAAGATTGCTGGGAGAAATATCAATAACCTCAGCTATGCAGATGACACCACCCTTATGGCAGAAAGTGAAGAGGAACTAAAAAGCCTCTTGATGAAAGTGAAAGTGGAGAGTGAAAAAGTTGGCTTAAAGCTCAACATTCAGAAAAACGAAGATCATGGCATCTGGTCCTGTCACTTCATGGCAAATAGATGGGGAAACAGTGGAAACAGTGTCAGACTGTATTTTTTTTGGGCTCCAAAATCACTGCAGATGGTGACTGCAGCCATGAAATTAAAAGACGCTTACTCCTTGGAAGAAAAGTTATGACCAAACTAGATAGCATATTCAGAAGCAGAGACATTACTTTGCTGACTAATGTCCGTCTAGTCAAGGCTATGGTTTTTCCAGTAGTCATGTATGGATGTGAGAGTTGTACTGTGAAGAAGGCTGAGCACCAAAGAATTGATGCTTTTGGACTGTGGTGTTGGACTCTTGAGAGTCCCTTGGACTGCAAGGTGATCCAAACAGTCCATTCTGAAGGAGATCAGCCTGGGATTTCTTTGGAAGGAATGATCCTAAAGCTGAAACTCCAGTACTTTGGCCACCTCATGCGAAGAGTTGACTCACTGGAAAAGACTCTGATGTTGGGAGGGATTGGGGGCAGGAGGAGAAGGGGATGACAGAGGATGAGATGGCTGGATGGCATCACAGACTCGATGGACGTGAATCTGAGTGAACTCCTAGAGTTGGTGATGGACAGGGAGGCCTGGTGTGCTGTGATTCATGGGGTTGCAAAGAGTTGGACATGACTGAGCGACTGAACTGAACTGATGTTCCTAAGGATGCTTTATGTTTTGTCTCTGTTGCCAGGAAGTTCAAATTTAAATTTAGTCTTCAATTGATACAGTGATTCTTAACATAAAATTTTCTGAAACAATTATCTTCTGTTTTCACTCTATGATCCTTGTTCTTTTCTCTTGCTTTTAATGGTCTGATTGCCTATGTACTGTAACTGAACTCAAGTTCTGTCTGGAAATCAGTGGAGGTAAAAATGATGAATAAAAATTTAATGTCTTTGAAGTACGGTGAGATTTTACCAAATACCTCTGTAGGTATCGTGTGATTTGATCCTCTCCCCAGCCTGGAATCTAGTCAGGGCAGGTATTTTTATTTCCCATTTACACATGGGGAGAATAAAGCTCAAAGATATTTAATTGAGTTACCCTATAGAGCAGAGCCAGGGCCCTGGGGTAGATTGTCAACCTTCCAGCCCTTTGTATGGCAGGTCTCCCACTGGCCACCAGGCTCCCACTGACCACCAGGCACCCACCCTTTGGGATTTGCTCTAAGGAACAGAAATCCAATAGGATACGGACTTTAATAATCAAACGAACATGTCAAGTTAGTACCACAGAGACACTGTGCCTTGGTTACTTGGAATTAATGCAAATCAGCAAGTAATAAGTCCTATAATAAATCAATGCACAGAAGGGTGGAAGAATGAAAGGGAAGGATAGGAATAACTCATTGCTTCTTTATTACTTTTTCCTTTCTGAAGGCATTCAGTGGAGGCCTGTGAGAAGGTAAACAGGTAAAGCTTAACCTACAGCTGTATTCCATAGTACAGAGTGCATCCAGCAATTTCAGTCAATCCATCACTTGCTGACCAAAAGCAGCAGGTCAGAGCATTTCTCACTCCAGCTCCCTTAGAGGAATCAAAAAACCTCATTTTTGATGGCAGCAGAAAATCAGTGAACCCTGCAGGTGCCCCTCCTCATCGTTAAGGTAATAGCATGAAGACAAATTTGATAGCCCTGTGGTTGGCACAAACAGAAACGACAGAGGATGCTTTGGTTGTTTTGTCTGAATTGTTAGAATTCATGGGGAGGTTAACAAAGGATGCCATCATTGGAACACAAGCAAGTGAAGTTCTCTGTCAACACACATGAAAAATCGGCCTTCCTGAACACTGCTGCCTTTGTGTTGAATTTTGTGACAAGTTCTAACAGCTTCATGCCTTTTCTAATTTCTCTGTTTGCTTTCAGAACTGGCATTTATAAAAATTAATCTAGATCAGAGAGGGTGATGAAGAGTACTTTTGAGGGACAAACATTTTAACCTTAAGCTTTGGCCAGGATTGGAGTAGAGAAGGCAAGCAAGAAACTTGTTACAAAGGAGAAAGCAAGCAAGCAAAGCTCCCTATTGCTATTCATTTGTAGTATATCCACTTAGCCAGACCTTTACACCATGGGCTGTGTGCTTCCTCAGTTACTTCAGTCGTGTCCAACTCTTTGTGACCCCACGGATCATAGCCTGCCAGGCTCCTCTGTCCATGAGATTTCCCAGGCAAGAATACTGGAGTGGGGTGTCATGCCCTCCTCCAAAGGATCTTTCCAACCCAGGGATCGCACCGCATCTCTGTGTTTCCTCTATAGTAGGCGAATTGTTTATTGCTGAGCCACCAGAGAAACCAAGATGAAGGGCACAGCCTACCTTTTCAAATTTTCTAAAAATTAAGAAAGAAAAATGAGGAAAACAGACAATTGGAGAAATATAATTTGTGCTGTGTTAGCAAATATAGTTACACCCAATGATTAGACAAGAGCCCTCTGAATTGCCCTTCATGATTTCTGATCTTTCCCTGAAGCTCTGGTCAGACACAAGTCCCTTGGATCATTTTTTCCCTTCATCAGGTGTTACCAACATATTATGGAAAAGAGTCTTGTTAGATCTTGACTCTGGGCACAAGCATTCTCTGCTGAGGACTTCCAGGGACACAGTTTTCCTATATTCTGTTGCTTCCCAGGTTCTCTCTTCTTAATTCTTACAACCTCTGAGGCCTGGTTGTCACGCTGGTCTTTCTCCAGATCTGTCCAATATGGCGGCCTTGAGCCAAAGGTGGCTATTTAAATTAAAATGAAATAAAGTTCAGTTCAGTTCAGTCGCTCAGTCATGTCTGACTCTGCGACCCCATGAACTGCAGCACGCCAGGCCTCCCTGTCCATCATCAACTCCCGAAGTCCACCGAAACCCATTTCCATTGAGTCAGTGATGCCATCCAACCATCTCATCCTCTGTTGTCCCCTCCTCCTCCTGCCCTCAGTCTTTCCCAGCATCAGGGTCTTTTCAAATGAGTCAGCTCTTCGCGTGAGGTGGCCAAAGTATTGGAGTTTCAGCTTCCACATCAGTCCTTCCAATGAAAACCCAGGACTGATCTCCTTTAGGATGGACTGGTTGGATCTCCTTACAATTCAAGGGATTCTCAAGAGTATTCTCCAACACCACAGTTCAAAAGCATCAATTCTGCAGCACTCAGCTATGTTATAGTCCAACTCTCACATCTATACATGACCACTGGAAAAACCATAGCCTTGACTAGATGGACCTTTGTTGACAAAGTGATGTCTCTGCTTTTTAATATGCTGTCTAGGTTGGTCAATAACTTTCCTTCCAAGGAGTAAGCATAATAAAGTTAGAACTTACTTAAAATAAAAATTCAGTTCCTCACAAGCACCAGCCATGTTTAAAGTATTAAGTAAGTACATGTGGCTAGTAGCCACCACAGTAGAGAACACAGATTATAGAATATTTTCTTCATCAGAGAAAGTTCTATTGGACAATTAGAGCTTTTTCTTGGTATCCTAGTAGCTTGCCCCCTTTCCATATTTCTGGTCATATATATATGGCCAACAGGCTACTCTCAGCCCTTCAGTCCTCCCTGGAAGTATACCAGACTCTTCATTCCTTAGAACCTGGAGGCCAAACCGATTATTACCTCTGGTGATTGTTGGTGTTCAGTCAGTCAGTCATGTCCTACTCTTTGTGACCCCATGAACTGCAGCATGCCAGACTTCCCTGTCCTTCACTATCTCCTGGAGTTTGCTCAAACTAGTATCCATTGAGTTGGTGACGCCACCCAACCATCTCATCCTCTGTTGCCCCCTTCTCCTCCTGCCCTCAATTTTTCTAACATCAGGGTCTTTTCCAGTCAGTTGGCTCTTTGCATCAAGTGGCCGAAGTATTGGAGCTTCAGCTTCAGTCTCAGTCATTTCAGTGAATATTCAGCTTCAGCCTCAGTCATTTCAGTGAATATTCAGGATCGATTTCCTTTAGGATTGACTGGTTTGACCACCTTGCTGTCCAAGAAATTCTCAAGAGTCTTCTCCAGAACCACAATTTGAAAGCATCAATTATTCAGTGCTCAGCCTTCTTTACAGTCCAACTCTCACATCCATATATGACTACTGGAAAACCATAGTTTTGACTATATGGACTTTTGTTGGCAAAGTGAATGTTTCTGCTTGTTAATATGCTGTCTAGGTTTGTCATAGTTTTTCTTCCAAGGAATAAGCCGCTTTTAATTTCATGGCTGCAGTCACCATCTGTAGTGATTTCAGAGCCCAAGAAGATAAAATCTGTCACTGTTTCCACTTTTCCCTCATCTATTTGCCATGAAGTGATGGGACTGCCTGCCGTAATCTTAGTTTTTTGAATTTTGAGTTTTAAACCAAGTTTTTCCACTCTCCTCTTTTACCCTCATCAAGAGGCTCTTTAGTTCCTCTTCACTTTCTGCCTTTAGAATGGTATGATCTGCACATCTGATGTTGTTGATATTTTTTCTGTCAATCTTGATTCCAGCTTGTGAGATATCCAGCTCTGCCCCTAGAGATACCAGAAAATATTTTCCTTTTTACTTGAGTCTAAGACCCATTTCTCCACGTTCTTCTACCAGGGCTGTAGAGAATGGGGACATCCTTTTCTCTCAAAGGAATCCTTACCTCCCTCCTTCAAGCCCAGAGCTCACCCCTCCCCGCTGGTATTCAGTTAGGCTTACAGTTCCAACAAGGCAGTCACAAACTTATCTGACACTGGATGGAGTGTTACCCATATTGTCCGTTCTTGTGGCATTTTAGTTATTAAGAGTACTCCTGTTTTAGAATCTATCAAATGCCGGTGCCTCATGTTGAAATATTCCTGCTTCTCTCTCCACAATCTCCAGCTAACTCCTACTCATACTCCATGTTTAAATACCGCTGTCCCCAGAAAGCCTTCTCTATCCACCCTGGCTGGATTAACATCTTAATACCTATTACTGTCTCCTTTCCTCATAGCTCCTGCATGTTCTTCTCTTGTACTAATTGCAGATGCTCTGATTAAGTACAACTGGAGCCAAGCAGAAGGATCAGAAAGGCAGAAAGAAATCCGTGTGAGATCCCGGAAGGTGGAGACCCTGGGTGCAAATGAGATCATCTTGAGGAAAGAGCAGAGTGTCTAAGACTGGATCTTAGGGAAATCCTTCATGGGGATAAAGAAACAACTGGAGTCCTTACATACAATACAATACAGAAAGAGAAGCAGGGTTATTTCCTAGAAGATGAGGGAGGAGAAACAGGCAAACAGGAAAAGTTGGTGCAGCCAGTCATACACAGTTTCATTTAACAGTCCTTTTAAAAACAAGTTAGAATGAATACAACATCTTCATGGTTATAAAATCAAATTTATCATGTGAAATCCCCTCTGGCCCACCCTCAGTGACTAGTCGGGGTAACTACTTTCTTTTCTTTTTTGTAGTTGTGCTTTTTTTATTGTAATGGTTTTATTTTATTTTTTAATTGGAGGATGATTTCTTTATAATGTTTTATCACTTTCTGCCATACAATAATGCGATTGGTAACTATTCAATGCTGCATCCTTCCAGTGTGTTTTTTATTCATATCTACCCATATATGCACATATACATATCATATGTAGCTTAGTTTACATACAATGTTATTCACATATAATACATATTACATACTTTGTCATATTTTGTGCATTCAAGTAAAAGTACCATATAAATAGCTGCTAAACATGTTAAAAGATGCTCAAATTCACTAGGAATTGGATTTGAAGCTCTAAACAAGAAAGAAGACAGCCTTTTCATTCATCAGCTTGAAAAATATTAGAAAGATCAATGATATTTTCTGTTGGCAAAGAATCAGGGAAATGGACACTATTACTAAGATTATAAATTGTCAAGGCTGTTTTTTGTAGGCAATTTTCCAAAATATATCAAATGTTTACTTTTTGAACCAACAATTCTAATTCTACAAGGTATCCTAAATAAATTATGACAGGGGCAGAAATAAAATTTGTATGAAGTATTTATTGTAATATTGTCAATAAAATGGAGTATTTAAAATAGGCCAAATGTTCACCAATAAATTAATGGATAAATAAATTGAGGTATGCTTCTACTCTGCTATTAAAAAGAATAAGGAAGACACCAAATTACCAAGATTTGCTATTCAGTGAAAAGAAGAAAATAACAGAACAGTGCATAATATTATTCTAAAACAAAAAATGTGTGTTTTTGTGTATGTGTCAAGGCCTCAATTATGGAAAAATAGAACCATGCCTGTAGCAAGGTAAGGTATGCCAAATGGCTTTGTGGGCTTTTTATCTATACCATAGTTCAATGCAAAGATAAATGTTATTAAAATGTCGGTATATTTTAATAGCCTAAAGACTTGTTGCTACTATTTTCTAAACGTGTGGTCTAATGATGCTGACTTTAAAAGCAGGACCGTTTTTGGACTTTCCTGTGAATACAGTGGTTAGGACTCTGTGCTTCCATCGTAGGGGGCATGAGTTCAATCCCTGGTCAGGAAACTAAATCCTATATGCTGCTCTGTGTGACAAAAGAAAAAGATGAAAAAGTTAAAAAGTTAAAAAAAAAATAAATAAAAGTAGCACCTCCTCTAGATATGTTGTCTTAATATTAAGTAGTTTTCTTCACCACTTTCCTTTCACCGAGCTTTAATCAAGAGAGAAACTACAGAGACCTATTTTATTGCCTATATTTGACAGATGAGGAAACCAAATTCCAAATGAAAGGATTTGTCCAGGTCCATTTGAGTTGTTGGCAGAACCAGAATATCACCCAAAGTAGTCTGATATCTATTTCTGTCTGTTTGCTCTTAGTGAAGAATGCTAAACTTCACTCAAACTTACTTCTAATTTTCCAATGTTATTTCACACAGTGTTATCTTATAATTTGGGCTTTCTTTACTACTCTGACCCCCGCAAAGTGAAAGTCACTCAGTCGTGTCTGACTCTTTGCGACTCCATGGACTATACAGTCGCTGGAATTCTCCAGGCCAGAATACTGGAGTGGGTTGCCATTTCCTTTTCATGGGATCTTTCCAACCCAGAAATCGAACCCATGTCTCTTATGTCTTCAGCATTGCAGGCAGATCTTTATCACTGCACCACGTGGGAAGTCCAGTGTGGTGTATGTATATACACACACACACACACACATACATATACATATATGTACAGTGTCTCACTCCTTTCAGGAGACTTAATACAATATGACAGATGTGTAGCTTACAAACAACAGAAGTTTATTGCTCACAGTTCTGGAGACTAGGAGTCTGAGATCAGGGAACCAGAATGGATGGGTGAAGACCCTCTCCTAGGCTGTAGATGTCTTGCTGTATCTTCACATGGTGGGAGGGAGCTAGGAGAGGGCTAGGGAGCTCTAGATGTCTCTTGTACAAGAACCACTAATTCCACTCATAAGAGCTCCACATTCATAAACTATCACTTTCCAAAGGCCCCACTGCCTAATATCATCATGTTGGGCATTAAAATTTCAATTGGTGAATTTTGAGGGGACACGAATATTCAGACCATAGTACATCGTTTTACCTCAGTCATTTAAAAGTGAGTTCAGGCATAATAATAGTTTGCCCCTATTAGCTCAAAATATATCTCTTAAGAATAAGGGCCTTCTTCTAAATTTAACTTCATATATTACCTAATAAAATGTGTATATTAAAATTTCCCCATTTGTCCTACTAACGTATTTCACTTTTTTTAAAAATTACAGATCCTTTCCAGGATTACATATTTCGTTTAATTTCCTTTCATCAAGAAGTATAATCCTACTTTTTGTGATCTATCATGATATAGACATTTTTGAGGAGTCATGCCATGTCTAGAACATCTCACAATCTGCATTTTCTCATTAATTTGATTTAGGTACATTGTTAGATTTAGGTTCACCATTTTTGGCAGGAATACTTCTTAAGAAGTGTTATGTCTACCTCTTGAGACATCAGAGGCACAGCATGTTGCTTGTCCCATTATTGGTGATGCTATAAGTTGGATCCCTTGATTAAAGTGCGTCTACGAGGGGTTTTGGATTCCCAGAGGGCACAGTGGTAAAGAATCTGCTTGCCAATGCAGGAGACACAAGAACAGAGGACAGAGGAGCCTGGCGAGCTACAGTCTATGGTGTCATAAAGAGTCAGGCATGACTGAGTGACTGTTCTAAACATAGCATTACTCTGTAAAAAAGAGGCTTCTTCTTTCTCACCCCTTTTGTTTTCTTCCCTCATTATCACTCTGTCTCTGTATCTTGAGTATTACTACAACTCATGAATTCATTTATTCTATTCAATGCATTATTATCTATCATCATCATTATTCTTTCTGATATTGGAAATTGCCCCAAATTTGGTCAGTGTCAGTCCCTTCAAACCAGCTCCAACATCCTTTTTACAAATTTCCACCAATCTTTTAAGGCTTCCCTGTTGGCTCTAAGATGATAAAGAATGATAAAGAATCTGCCTGCAATTCAGGAGACCTGGATTCAATCCCTGGGTTGGGAAGGTCTCCTGGAGAAGTGAATGGCTACCCACTCCAGTATTCTTGCCTGGAGAATCCCATGGACAGAGGAGCCTGGTGGGCTACTGTCCAAGGGATCACAATCAATCTTTTATCACTTCCTTGCTTTCTGGCAGAGCTTCTGCCTAATCGTCAAGCTTGATCAACTGTGGACTTTGGTCAGTGAAGAGACACTGGTAAATACTGCCAGAAACAAGACTGGAGTTTTTCCCATCACTAATGTGGTGTGATCAGGCTACTGTGAAGTTCTGGGGAAGGGAAAGCTCCCAAAGCAATCTGTCATGAAGACCAAATTCTTCAGCAGAAGAGTGGAGGAGGGGATTGAGGATGTGTGTATATGTGGGGGGCTTTATCCTAGTGGCTTAAAGTCACACGGAGGGAGGTACATGAAAAGCTAAGTATTTATATATAATTTTTTTTGAGCTATGTTTCCCTTGGAATTTTCTCAGTGGCCGTGTCACCACGTGCCATCTTGTCTCCCATCTTGTCCACAGCCCCTGTCTGACGCTATTCTCTTCCCAGCTGTCTAATCAAACAGCAAAAACTACCAAATTATTCTTCTCTCCTTTAGAGCAGCTTGAACCTTTTTCTTTCTTGATTGATGTCTTTCATGTGCCTCAAGTTTCACTTTCCAACTAAAGAGTATCAAGAGTCTGAAACAAAGATATTTTGGCATCAAAATTAACTTGGTATATTTTATCTTATAAGAATTGGAAAGAATCCACTAAAAGATTTAGCTACAAGCGTTTATTCTTTGTAAGAACAGCTTCAGTGAAGGGGAAGGGAAAGAAGCTGCATTGCAAAGAGTGAGTAAGTTGAAGGAGAGATAATTGAAACAGTGAAGGAATGTGATTCCTTTCAGATGGCTGTTCGAAAGGAGAAGGGTGGGGCAGTGGCTTAAAGAGATGGGAATGGGTAAAATTTTTAACAGTTCAAGTAATTTGATTACGTTGAAATGCTAATGAAAAGGAGTCAATAGACAGCAAAAGAAGATATTCACTGAGGTGGTGGGGGAAGGACATATCTAGGAAACAGGAGAATTTCTGTTGCCACAGGAAGGAAGAAAGAAATGGCTTTAGATGCAGGTCAATCTCTGTGTGTATGCAGAAGACTGAGGAAGCTCCCATATGACTGATGCTCCCCCAACTCCCCTTTCCTCCTTCTCTCTATTCTCCTTCTTCATTTCTGAGAGTTAGAGTCAGATTTCTGTTAAGAATGGACATGGAAATGATGAAGTAGGTGTTTGAAGAAAGCAAATGAGTTCAGACAGGAAACATGGAAGGGTTCCTATTAGCAAAAGAGGGAGTTTTTGAGGTTGGAGATCATGTATTTTATTATAGGGGCACCATTCTGCCCATTTCTGTGATATTTGTTCAGCAACCTGGTTGCAGGCATGGAGAAGATGGTTTTCCAGGGCTAATGTTTTGCTGCACCTGGGATGGAAGAGTGACATCAAAGGAATAAGTGTTAGGGCCAGAGATTGGTTGAAGTATTGGATTTCTGATTTGAGAAGGATACTACATCAAGAAAAAGCTAATAATTTGGTAAAAAAAAAAAAAAAAAAATTGTCCTTTAGAGCCTGGGATGGAATCTTTCTCACTCATTTCCTGCTTACTTTGTTGATTCAGAGTTCATATGTATATTTTAAGTACCTCATCAGAAATCTTCAGTGTGAAATTGGAAGTATTAGTTTCTCAGTCGTATCTGACTCTGTAACCCCATGGACTGTAGCCCACCAGGCTCCTCTGTCCATGGGTTCTCCAGGCAAGAATACTGGAGTGGGTGGCCATTCTCTTCTCAAGGAGACCTTCTTTACTGTCTGAGCCACCAGGGAAGCTTCAGCGTTCTCAGTAAAAATCTTTTATCAAAATTTCACAAGGCGATTTGGGTATACACATTCCAACCTCATATTTTCCTGTTTTTGTTGTTGCTGATGAATGCGTTATCCTAGAGAGAATCAGATTCTGCTGAAGTCAGTGTATTTGTGCTGTGATTAAAGTGGTTAGAAATTAGAAATCCTAGATTCTAACCTTATTTCTGGCAGCAGTGAGCTATGTGACCTTAGAGAATTACTTTTAATTCTCTGGGCCTTGGTGTCTTCTTTTTAAATGAAGGTTTTGGTATAGATTCTCTAAAATTCCAGCTCTAATATGCCAGAAATTCATGGATGTGTGCAATTCTTTGACTCCATCTATGGGTTTCCAATTAAGAGACAGCAATTGTTTTTAAAAACAGTGTATGTTTATCCTACTGTATGGATATTTCCAAATGAAGATCCGTAAAACTCAAATGTCTCTTGGCAACACCATTCCATTGGTCAGGCTGCTCCCTCCAAGTTTTTAAGCTTAGTTAAAAGAGATGATAGTGATGACTTCCATGGGCTTAGAGAAAAAAGATATGAGCAGTTACACTTCTTAGGAATTATAATCTTTATGTAAAAGAGAAAGATTTATTGACTTTTTATCCTGAAGCTGCAATTCACTTCTAACTTATTTATTAGGTAGGAAATATGTTGAATTTTAGGGTATGATGTATGAAGCATGAAGAAAGTTGCTCAGTTGTGTCTGACTCTTTGCGACCACATGGACTATACAGTCCGTAGAATCCTCCAGGCCAGAATACTAGAGTGGGTAGCCTTTCCCTTCTTCAAGGGATCTTCTCAACCCTGAGATTGAACCCAGGTCTCCTGTATTGCAGGCAGATTCTTTACCAGCTGAACCACAAGGGCAGCCCATTTTTTGGGGGAGGGGGGGAGGTATGGGAGAGCTTAATTCTAAACCTTCAATTCAGTACAGGGGTTTCAAGGTTCGTGTCTTTGTTAGTCACAAAAATTTAACTCCATTCAGATTTCTGAATTCTTGAATCATTGATATCATAATGTAAATGAAAATTATAATCAACGAAGCAAGAAAAAAGAGCAGTGTGAACTTTGGCTGGCAGACTAGTCTCTTCTGTTCTGTTGTTCAGTCTCTTATGAATGTTCACTGGTAGATGAAAATTGCGGGGATGATATAAAATGATGCATCTGTTTTGAAATAACATATCTAATCTGCTCCAGAAGATGTTCACAGTGTTTGACAGCAAACTCTAATACATATTCATAACCAACACACTTTGTAACCAAGGGAAATTGAGGCAAGTGCAATGGAATGAAGTGTGAGGAAGCAGCATGCTAATTTTAAATTTAATTAGAGAGATGGGGAGAAAGATGCATTGAGATAGTATATCCTCATTCAGCTGTACTGAACCTTACCCAAAACTCATGCCACAAATTTGACAGAAAAAAATAATAATTTTGGTGAAGTGATTGATAAAACTAGCAGTTCCGGGGAAAACAAGATTCTGAGTTCCTACTACAAACTATTTTTTTTAATTTGTTTTAAATTGGATAATTGCTTTACAATAGTGTGTTGGCATCTGCAATGCAAAAACATGAATCAGCCATAAATATACTATTTTTTTTTAATGTAGAGAAAAAGAAGCCCTGCAGAATTCTTATCATCTTAAGAAAAACTTTTTTTTTTTTTTTTTCAGAGGAAAGAAAGATTTCTGGTCCATGAAAGATTTCAGTTCATGGAATGTCTTTGACATGTTTAAATTCTAAATTCAGTTTGAAATTAGGAAAAGCATTAATTACTGTGATTCTTGTGATGTTTTTACTTTTGGTAACCTACAACCACATGTCATTCAGTGTGATCAGTATGTTTGGGATCCTCACTGCAGTATACAGATTTGAAGAGCAGAGATCTCTGCTGTCTTATTCAGAGCTGGTTTGGCATGGATTAGACATTTTACAAATTCTTGTCCAATGAGTGAATAAATAAATCTACCTCATGCTACCTTGTATGGGCTACATGTTCAATATATATTAATAAATAGGTCAATGGGTAGGAGGATGGAAATATTTCTCTAAGTGACTTAAAACTCACCATTTGACATTAATTTTCAGAATCTGAAGGAAAATGCTTAACAATGGGTAAGGGCAATGAGTGTGACATATTAACCCACTATCAGTTTTGAAAAATACCCCAGATTTCTGACCAGATTGGATTGTGCTCTCTCCATAGTTTTAAAATTGTGCTCTCTCCATAGTTTTAAAGCAGAACTTGTATTCTTGTCTTAGGCAAGTCCCTGTTTACAGAATAGGAAAAAAGAAGAAAAATTATCTTTCTTTTACTCATTATAAAATATTGCTATAGGGAAAAGTTAAGGAAAAAACAAACATAAATAGCATTTCTAAGAGTTAGTGTTTTTTCAGAGAATTAAGTGTCTGGCTTGGGAATGTTTCGCTCTGTGTTGCCAGCAAGTAGGTCAATGCTCAGGCTTACTAGAACTATTTTTTAGAAACCAATCAGTGACTCTTAAAAAAGAATAAGAATACCCCAGCTTGGTGAGGGTCTTGCATGTAAGCAATATCATACTTTGTTAATGAAAATGTAAATTTGTTTGGTCTTTTGTGTGACGATTTGGCAAAATATACCAAAAGCTTTAAGAATGTGCAAAGTCTTTGAGCAGCACTTCTAAGGAATTTCCCTCAGGAAATAATTTGATAACTAAGCAAAGATGTATGTGCAGGAATGCTTGTTGCAGGGTTGTTTATTTGGAATGGAAAAGAACTGGAACAATTCAAGTTTTTAATAATGTGGAGTATAATTGTATTTCTTCTCCATAGAAGGTTGTGTGGCCATTAAAATGATGTTAAAGACAAATATATATTACACAAGGCATAGCTAGATGGTATGATATAAAATGGAAAAAGCACACAAGGTATACATTAATAAATCATGATACCATTTCATAAATAATGCATAAGTATTTCTGTTTCTGCCTAGGAAAAAAGTCTGGTAGGCTGATGGCATTATGGAGGATTTTAAATTTTAACTTGTCTATATTTTGTCTTTTCTATAGTAAACATGAATTATTTCATGCAAAAAGTAAATAATTTTAAAAATGTGTTGGCACACTCATATGTTCTAATTGAAAGTACACGATCTCTTCTTGATGAAAAGAAAGGGCTGTCAATTATTTTAAAAAGCTGTGTTTTCAGAAGTTTGAATTTAGGTTTAGTGCTCAATTTTTATATAAGTTACAGTGAAATCCAAATCTTGACAAAGCTGAAAAGCTGAAGAGAATTTTATAGAGTTCATGCTTTTTAATTTTTTTAAAGCTCACAAGGAGTGACTGTAGCTGCAGAAGATGCTTTCCAGGCAAAAGAAAATGATTTTTAGAATATTCTCTGAAAGGGATTCAGGAAGACAAGAAGACTTTTAAAGGTCTAAAGATGTGCTTGCTGAGATAATCAACCAGACATTCTGAGTATATTAGCTTCCTTGCAGGAACAGTTGGAGGCCTTTACTGGTTATTTTCTTATTCAGTCATTACATAGACATAGCAAAATAAATTTGTTGACATTATCTTAGCAAGGGCTGAATAAGAATATGTTTTTTAATAGATCGTTCACTCTTTGCTTTTATTAGAAGAGGAGTTCTAATAGATGCAGGGGTACTAATTTTTACTCAGAAAGATTGACAGGAGTGAAACTAATAGGAGTGAAAGGGTGTACTTTAAAACACTATGTGGTAGTTTTTATTTGGAAGTCCTACATTCAAGTTAGAACAAACTGTCTATGGGAAGACAGTTTTGTTAAAGCCATACTAATCACATTTTTAATTGAAGAGACAGAATTATTTTGTACTCTGTTTTACAATGAAATCTAATTTCCTAAATTCTTAATATTTTGCTAGCTATACTAACTATATGCTTGTGAATTTAACTTGATGTGGATGTCTTCAACAATAATAAATATTGCTTGAATAAAATCGTTTAAGGTGAAAAGTGTTCACTGCTGAGTCATGTCCAATTCTTTGTGATCGCATGGACTATAACTC
Organism: Capra hircus; assembly: GCF_001704415.2. Taxonomy (NCBI): domain Eukaryota; kingdom Metazoa; phylum Chordata; class Mammalia; order Artiodactyla; family Bovidae; genus Capra; species Capra hircus. The sequence continues at coordinate 99,329,122 of NC_030808.1, forward strand.
ACCAGGCTCCTCTGTTCATGGGATTCTCCAGAAGAGAATATTGGAGTGGGTTGCCATTTCCTTCTCCAGTTTAAAGATGGCCTTATATACATATTATTTTACCGAAGCCTTATAAAACCCTGGGAAGAGTATGACTAACCTATGGTCACACAAATATTATGTTGTAAATTCAGGCATAAAACTCAGATGCTAACTAAATTAGGACTAATTTAAGTACATGCCAAGCCATGCTAAGTTGCTTCAGTTGTGTCTGACTCTTTGTGACCCTATGGACTGTGGCCCATCAGGCTCCTCTGTCCATGGGATTCTCCAGGCAAGAATACTGGAGAGGGTTGCTGTGCCCTCCTACAGGGGATCTTCCCCATCCAGGAATTGAACTCATGCCTCCTGTGGCTCCTGCATAGTAGGTGGGTTCTTTACTGCTGAACTACCAGTGAAGCCCAATTTAAATACATATGTATATGTATATAAATGTTACTATATATAAATATAAATGTAAATTTATGCATACCTATATATAAACATATAAACATATATCCAAAGATGACTCAAAGATAAATTATTTTGCCACTTAGCACTGAACCTAATACAGATTGAGAGTTTGTAACAACTAAATCATGGTATGTGCAAACTCATTTTTAAAATAAAGGATTTTCTTCCTTCTTTCCATGAAATTATCTATTGCCAAGAAGATAGGAACTGCAGGCTCACCTGAAATTCATAGAGTGGCACAATAAATAGCTCAAGACAAGATAGGAGCTGCAATTATGGTGATGAAATGTCAGTGTTATATATGTGAAATAGTCTTGGTTGCTGAGAAGAGGTAAACTTTACTTTCACTGGACTCACCTAGGACAGTTTTATATTTGTGCCTCTGAGGAAGAGCAGCTGAAACAATGTGCATTTGTTGTTTCATATTAAGGCAAAAACTAGCAGCTGCTCCTACGACCACACTGGTCATAGAAACAGAGAGCTTCAGGTAACAGGGTGAGTGGACATATTCTTCAGACTCACTAAGATCATTTTTAAGACCAACTAGCTAGTGCCTTACACACACACATACACATAATCAACAAATGAATTTACCTAATTCTCAGGGAATAGTCATTGCTGGCATGATGATTCAATTTATAGCTCTTTTTCTTTTTTAAGATTTTTGATGTGAACTATTTTTAAAGTCTTTATTGAATTTGTCACAATATTGCTTCTGTTTTATGTTTTGACTTTTTTTGGCTGCAAGGCATCTGGGATCTTAGCTCCCAGGTCAGGGATCAAACCCACACCGCCTGCATTAGAAGGTGAAAACTTAATGACTAGACCACCAAAAAGTCCCAATTTATAGTTCTTTTATTCTTTAAACTCTTTAGCAGTCAATTGATAATAAATAAGGGCTCCTTTGGTGCTTAGTAAAGAATCTGCCTGTAATGCAGGAGACCGGGGTTCGATCCCTGAGTTGGGAAGATCCCCTAGAGAAAAGAATGGGGAATACCAGACCACCTGACTGGCCTCTTGAGAAATCTGTATGCAGGTCAGGAAGCAACAGTTAGAACTGAAAAGGGAACAACAGACTGGTTTCAAACAGGAAAAGGAGTATGTCAAGGCTGTATATTGTCACCCTGCCTATTTAACTTATATGCAGAGAACATCATGAGAAACGCTGGGCTGGAAGAAACACAAGCTGGAATCAAGATTGCTGGGAGAAATATCAATAACCTCAGATATGCAGATGACACCACCCTTATGGCAGAAAGTGAAGAGGAACTAAAAAGCCTCTTGATGAAAGTGAAAGAGGAGAGTGAAAAAGTTGGCTTAACGCTCAACGTTCAGAAAACGAAGATCATGGCATCTGGTCCCATCACTTCATGGGAAATAGATGGGGAAACAGTGGAAACAGTGTCAGACTTTATTTTTGCGGGCTCCAAAATCACTGCAGATGGTGATTGCAGCCATGAAATTAAAAGACGTTTACTCCTTGGAAGAAAAGTTATGACCAACCTAGAGAGCATATTCAAAAGCAGAGACATTACTTTGCTGACTAAGGTCTGTCTAGTCAAGGCTATGGTTTTTCCTGTGGTCACGTATGGATGTGAGAGTTGTACTGTGAAGAAAGCTGAGCACTGAAGAATTGATGCTTTTGAATTGTGGTGCTGGAGAAGACTCTTGAAAGTCCCTTGGACTGCAAGGAGATCCAACCAATCCATTCTGAAGGAGATCAGCCCTGGGATTTCTTTGGAAGGAATGATGCTAAAGCTGAAACTCCAGTATTTTGGCCACCTCATGCAAAGAGTTAACTCATTGGAAAAGACTCTGATACTGGGAGGGATTGAGGGCAGGATCAGAAGGGGACGACAGAGGATTAGATGACTGGATGGAATCACCGACTCGATGGGCATGAGTCTGAGTGAACTCTGGGAGTTGGTGATGGACAGGGAGGCCTGGCGTGCTGCGATTCATGGGGTCGCAAAGAGTCGAACACAACTGAGCGACTGAACTGAACTGAACTGAACCCACTACAGTACTCTTGTTTGGGAAATCCCATGGACAGAGGAGCCTGGCAGACTATAGTCCATGGGGTCACAAAGAATCAAACACGAATAACACTTTCACTTTTTGACTTTCAATAGTAAATAAATAATAATGTACAAATAAGAAGAAGAAATGTGTTGAACTCACATTAAATGACCCCATGTGGTATCCTGCTGCTGCTGCTGCTAAGTTGCTTCAGTCGTGTCTGACTCTGTGCGACCCCATAAACAGCAGTCCACCAGGCTGCCCCGTCCCTGGGATTCTCCAGGCAAGAACACTGTAGTGGGTTGCCATTTCCTTCTCCAATGCATGAAAGTGAAAAGTGAAAGTCCAGTCACTCAGTTTTGTCTGACTCTTTGGGAACCCATGGACTGCAGCCTACCAGGCTCCTCCGTCCATGGGATTTTCCAGGCAAGAATACTGGAGTGCGTTGCCATTGCTTTCTCCAGATAACAGCTCTAAGCATTAGTTATTAGCTCTACTTAGAGGTGCAAGCTGAATCACAAGCTCCTATTATGCAACCACACAATCTCCCTACTACAACTTGTGATACAAATAATACAATTGAATGAGTGAATGAATTCTAATCCTAGAGCGTAAGTGGGGGCCACTGATAAAATGAGAATTAATTGTTCAGTAAAAGTTAATGCATTTATGATTCTGAGCTTGAATTAAAGTTCATATATTTTAATTGTGCATTGAATTTATTAAAACTGGCATTGGATAGAATTAATAAACATAAATCTCACACTGATCAAGGTATAATGCTTCTTGAACAAGTTAGGATTTCTTAGTAAACAGCTTCCTAAATTATAACCAAATGTATGGCAAAATCATGGTTTTAGTTTCAGACCAAAGCATATAAAGCTAGCGAGTGAACAATCAGCATAGAATTGTCAAGGATATAGTACAATTGCACATATCTGTCAATTTCATAAATTGGAAGTATTTCTTAAATCTTCCGCCAGAGTATATTGGCAGTATCAATGTACACAAAATTATGAAGTTGATTGTATGTATTAATTTGGGGAAGAAAATTTATTTTTGTCCTTGTTTATGGTCTATTTGTAATTCCATATTCTAGAATGTAAAAAAGAAATTGCCTTGCTATTTGTCAGTCAAAACAGTTTCTTGATTGTAGAAATAAAAATAAATTACAAACTCACAGGGAGAGAATATTTTGACTCAGTGTTTTGGTTTTTTTGTTAAATGGATTAATAACATTAATAAATGGATTAATAACATCATACATTTGAGGCACTGATTGGTGTCATTATGTAATAGTTCAAAGGGCCAACATCTACTTAGCTTTCAGAAACAGTTTGCAGTTTGGCTCAAATGAAGTGTTTTTAGGTTGAAATTTCCTTCCGCATTGTTAATATCTGGGTCACTGAAAAATTTCCACCTATTTGAACTTTTAGATTAAAAAAAATTCAACAAAGACAAGAATGACGGACTTCTGAGTAGTTCACATTTGCGTTTTCCATTTAGGTCTGTGATCCATTTTGAGCTGATGTTTGTAAAGGGAATAAGGTCGGTGTCTAGTTCACTTTTTTGCTATATGAATGTCCAGTTGCTCCAGCACTGTTGAAGATGTTATCTTTTCTCAATTGTATTGCTTTTGCTTCTTTGTCAAAGATCAGTTGACCATGTTTGCTTCTGCTGCTGCTAAGTCGCTTCAGGCATGTCCAACTCAGTGTGATCCCATAGACAGCAGCCCACCAGGCTCCCCCGTCCCTGGGACTCTCAAGGCAAGAACACTGGAGTGGGTTGCCATTTCCTTCTCCAATGCATGAAAGTGAAAAGTGAAAGTGAAAGTGAATTCGCTCAGTCGTGTCCAACTCTTAGTGACCCCATGTTTACATGGGTCTATTTTGAGCTCTCTATTCTGTTTCATTGATCTAGTTTATATTCTTATGCCAATATCACAAATGTCTGGGCTACTGTCATTTTTTAATAAGTCTTGAAGTTGGATAGAGTCAGTCCTCTAACTTTGTTCTTATCCTTTAGTATTGTGTTATCTCAGTATTTAGCCTCTCCATGTTGACTTGGAGTCAGTTTGTCAGTATTAATAAAATGACTTATTGAGATTTTTATTGGAATTGCATGGAATCTATAGATTGTCTTGGGAAGAATTGAGGTCTTAGCAAAAGTGAATTTTCCTATCTATTAACATGGAATATTTCTCCAATTATTTATTCCTTGATTGTGCTGATAGGAGTTTTATAGTTTTCCTCATATAGATCTTACACACATTTTGTTAGATTTACATGCATTTCATTTTTGAGGATGCTAATGTAAAATGGTATTGTAGTTTTAGTTTCAAATTCTTCCTGTTCATTTCTGGTGTCTAGGAAAGCAATAGACTTTTGAATGTTAATCTTGTGTCCTACAGTCTTGCTATAATCACTTATTATGATAGTTCCAAGAGTTTTTCCATTGGTGCTGTCAGATATTTTACATAGATAATCATATCTTCTATAAACTAAGACAGTTTATCTTTCTTTCCAATCTTTATACGTTTACTTCCTTTTCTTGTCTTATTGCATTAAGTAGAGCTTCCAATATGATGTTGAAAAGCCATGGTGAGAAGACATCCTTGCCTTGTACCTGATCTTAGTAGGAATGCCGCAAGGTTCTCACTGTTAAGTATGATGTTTCTGGTTAAGCTGTATGTTTGTGGTAGATACTCTCTTTCAAGGTGAGGAATTTTCTTTCTATTATTAGTTTACTGAGAATTTTTTTTTTAATCATAAATTGGTGTTGAATTTTGCCAAATGTTTTTTCTTCATCTATTGATGTGCCATTTAACATTCATAATCATTTTCCTGAGACTGGCATTTTGCTATATCTACTGGCATATCTACTTTACAGATGAGAAAGTTAAGCCTCAACAATGAAGTAACTTTCTAGTAGTTCCCACATATCTGGTGAAACCAGGATTAAACCTACAATTGTTTGACCTGCTCTACAACATGCTGCCTCCCAGTGCTTACTGTCAAATCTGACCCTTCGGCTCTGAGACAGTAGGAAAACAGATTCTCTCACTGTGAAGCTCACCAAACTAAAAAACCTATCAGCATTAAACTACCATCTGGAATACAGATGGTTCTCATCATTGTCAGATTTTGTATTTGTGAATTGGCCGACTTGCTATAATTTATTTGGGTCCCCCAAATCGAAACTCAAGTCACCTTCATGATCATTCACAGACATGTCAGTCAGTCAGTCAGTTAGTCAGTTAAGTCACTCAGTGGTGTCTGACTCTTTGTGACTGCATGGACCGCAGCACACCAGGCCTCCCTGTCCATCACCAACTCCCAGAGTCTACACAAACTCATATCCATTGAGTCGGTGATGCCATACAACCATCTCATCTTCTGTCATCCCCTTCTCATCCTGCCCTCAATCTTTTCCAGCATCAGGGTCTTTTCAAATAAGTCAGCTCTTCACATCAGGTGGCCAAAATATTGGAGTTTGAACTTCAACATCAGACCTTCCAATGAACACGCAGGCCTGATCTCCTTTAGGATGGACTGGTTGGATCTCCTTGCAGTCCAAGGGACTCTCAAGAGTCTTCTCCAACACCACAATTCAAAAGCATCAATTCTTCAGTGCTCAGCTCTCTTTACAGTCCAACTCTCACATCCATATGTGACTACTGACAGACCTTTGTTGGCAAAGTAATGTCTCTGCTTTTTAATATGCTGTCTAGGTTGGTCATAACTTTCCTTCCAAGGAGTAAGCATCTTTTAATTTCATGGCTGCAGTTATCATCTGCAGTGATTTTGGAGCCCTCCAAAATAAAGTCTCTCACTATTTCCACTGTTTCCCATCTATTTGTCATGAAGTGATGGGACCAGATGCCATGATCTTCGTTTTCTGAATGTTGAACTTTAAGCCAACTTTTTCACTCTCCTTTTTCACTTTCATCAAGAGGCTCTTTAGTTCTTCTTCACTTTCTTCCATAAGGGTAGTGTCATCTGTATATCTGAGGTTATTGATATTTCTCCCGGCAATCTTGACTCCAGCTTGTGTTTCTTCCAGCCCAATGTTTCTCATGATGTATTCTGCATATAAGTTAAATAAGCAGGGTGACAATATACAGCCTTGATGTACTCCTTTTCCTGTTTGGAACCAGTCTGGTTTTTCATGTCCAATTCTACCTGTTGCTTCTTGCCCTGCATACAGATTTCTCAGGAGGCAGGTCAGCTGGTCTGGTATTCTCATCTCTTTCAGAATTTTCCAGTTTGTTGTGATCCACACAGTCAAAGGCTTTGGCATAGTCAATAAAACAGAAGTAGATGTTTTTCTGGAACTCTCTCGCTTTTTCAGTGGTCCAGCGGATGTTGGCAATTTGATCTCTGGTTCCTCTGCCTTTTTGAAAAGCAGCTTGAACATCTGGAAGTTCATAGCTCATGTATTGCTGAAGCCTGGCTTGGAGAATTTTGAGCATTGCTTTACTAGCGTGTGTGATGAGTGCAATTGTGCAGTAGTTTGGGCATTCTTTGGCATTGCCTTTCCTTTGGATTGGAATGAAAACTGACCTTTTCCAGTGTGTCCACTGCTGAGTTTTCCAAATTTGCTGGCATATTAAGTGCAGCATCATCTTTTAGGATTTGAAATAGCTCAACTGAAATTCCATCACCTCCACTAGCTTTGTTTGTAGTGATGCTTCCTAAGGCCCACTTGACTTCACATTCCAAGACATCTGGCTCTACGTGAGTGATCACACCATTGTGATTATCTGGGTCGTGAAGATCTTTTTTGTATAGTTCTTCTGTGTATTCTTGCCACCTCTTCTTAATATCTTCTGCTTCTGTTAGGTCCATACCATTTCTATCCTTTATTGAGCCCATCTTTGCATGAAATGTTCCTTTGGTGTCTCTAATTTTCTTGAAGAGATCTCTAGTCTTTCCCATTCTATTGTTTTCCCCTATTTCTTTGCACTGATCACTGAGGAAGGCTTTCTTATCTTTCCTTGCTTTTCTTTGGAACTCTGCATTCACAGCCATGTACAGAATGTCAAAGAGTTGCAGTCTTCCAGTGTGTCTATTTCATGATGAGATCAAACTTGAGGACACCCTGCCTTCTCTTATTTTTTAATTTATTTACTTTAATTGAAGGATAATTGCTTTACAATGTTGTGTTGGTTTCCTCCATACATCTACATGAATCAGCCATAGTTATACATATGTCTCCTCCCTCTTGAACTTCCCTCCCATCTCCAACCCCATCCCACCTGTCTCAGATGTCATAGAGAACCAGGTTGAGCTCCCTGTATTATACAGCAACTTCTTATTAGCTATTTATTTTACATACACACTTTGCCTTCTTATTCCAGTTCTTATAAAAAGGTATTCTATTTGTGCTCCACTTAGTGTAAAGTTTTTGCATTTTGAGCTTTTTTTTTTTTTTTTTTTTTTTTGGTGATTTTCACTTTTTAAAATGGCTCCCCAAGTGTAGTGTAAAGTTCTGTCTAAGTGCAAGAAGGCTATGCTGTGCCTTTTGGAGAAAATACATGTGTTAGATAAGCTCCATTCAGTTATAAGTTACAGTGCTGTTGGCCATGTATTAAATATTAATGAATTAACAATATATATTAAAATGTCTTTCTATGGAAACAGACATAAAACAAAATTACAATTTTACCAGTTGATGAAAATATTGTGACCAGAGGCTCACAGAAACCTAACCGTGTCTTTCCATAAAAGCCATCATTCAGTATCTGCTAATTTTGTGTTTGTAGAACATAACCATTAAAGTACATAACTATCACGAATAACCAAAATCAACTTATAAGGTTTCACTGTTTTTGTAATTGTGTGTTCATAGAGGTGACTTCTTGCTCTTGGATTAAAGTGTTCCCATGATACGATTTTACTGGCAATGCTAAACACTCCTCAGGGATTCATCTATTTTCTCTGAACTACTATATTCGTTTCTATTGATGCTATAACACATTACCACAAACTTAGTACATAAAACTCATAACTATATTATTTTACAGTTCTATAGCTCAGAATTCCAAAATGGGTTTTCCAGGGCTAACATCAAGCTGTGGTCAAGACGGTCTTCCTCCTGGAGACCCTCTGTTTCCGTGGCTTGTCCAGCTCTTAGAGGTCACCTGCATGCCTTGGTTCACAGTCCTGTGTCACTCTGACCTCTGCATCCACCATCATATCAAATCTCTGACTTTGCTGCTTCCCTCTGCCAATTAACAAGGACATCTGTGACTGAGGATGTCAGCTTGCAGATCTGTCAATTATTTGCTCCGCAGCCCAAATTCACTTCAGTATAACATCATTGTAAGGCAGAAGGTATTTTTTGCATCTTGGAAGAATTGCTGATGAGATTCACCCTTGAGGGTAGCACAAGATAGATCTCTTTCACTGATGTCTTATTTTTGTTCTTGTTTCTAGCCCTCAGAGCCCAGTCAAACTATTTGTATGTCCAGAGAAGAGTTTGTGCAGAGGATGACAGAGATTGTTGGTTGGGGCACAAAGGAAGAATATGGAGAGCTCTTTGATAAAGTGGATGTGGCCCAAGAGGGCTTCATTAATTGGGACAAGCTGACTTCATTTCTGCTGTTAACACTTTATGAGAAAGATGAACAAGCAAAGGCAACTGTGGTTCCCCAATGGAGAGACCTTGAATTTCTCCCAGTGAAACACAAGGATACCATCCAAAGAGTAATTTTCTTAAAAAGTTCAAGTCGTTATCTGACCATCAGTAAGGAAGGTTCAGTAGGAATCTGGGGAGAGAATTTAAAGCTGCAAGAGACGCTTCCCATCACTTCAGATGCCACCAAGCTAAAGCACCTGTGGGTGACAAGTATGGTTTCTCTGGAAAATGTAAACAAGGTACAGAGGCTGTATAAATAAATGTATTGCTTGTTAAAGGGGGGAAATGGTGGGACAAGACTCCTGATAAATAGCAAGTATAACACTAGCAGTGATAGAGAACTGCATTATTCCTCCATACCTTTAATCTGACCTGGAGGGAACACAAGTCAAGCTAAGTGAATTATTCCGTTTCCCAAAATATTTTTTTGTGTGCCTTTAAATGACAAAACTGGTGGTGACTCAGACTCTTAGCTCTGTCCCACATGAGGTCAGTACATTACTAGCTGATAAGACCTTTATGCCTCTGCAGTTTTTAACAGTCTGAAAGTATATACATTTATTTGCAGAGTTGAGTGGCTGTATAAGTGCAAGGCACAGATCAGAAAATTTCAGGAAACCGCTTATCTGATTTTGACTGCTGGATTAGTCAGTTTCTTAATTTTGATGGGTAGGACCCATTCAGTCCAGATACCCTCATGTAACCATACCTATAAGGAAGATAACATACTGAAAAGAAAGTCAGTTTCTGAGGGAATAATGCAGCTTAAAGAATCCATATTCTTATTATATTACATTAAACAGATGGTAAATTTTACAATGAAAAAATTAAAGTGCACACACAAGCAGAGATAATCCCATTAAGAACCAATGTTCACCCTTAGCCATGTCCAATTCATCTCCCCTTTATACTGAAATCCAAAATTCCAATCATTTAATCTGTAAATACTTCAGTATTTCTGAAAAATGTCTCTTTGGCATAATCATAATACCATATCACATTTTATATCAATAACAATAATTCCTTAATATAATGAAATATCCAGTCATGAATGTATTTCATTGTCTTATGATTTTTTAATAGTTTGTCATTTGTTTTGATAGTTTGTTTGAGTCAAGATATGAATAAGGTCCAAACATTACGAATGGTTGATACGCCTTTTTTGATTCACACATTTTCCTCCATCTAATTTCTGTTTTGTATTTTGTTGTTGTTGCTATTGCTGTTGTTCAAGAAGCTAGGTGTTTGTCCTTTAGAGTTTCTCACAGTCTAAATTTCTCAGACTGTTTGCACGGGGCTGTTTAACATGGCCACTTGCTCTCTGTATTTTCAGTAAATTGGTCCTCAAGTTGAAAGCCTTCATCGTTTGTATATTTTAGAAGAGTTGTTCCTCAGTCACAGGGCACAGAATGCCTGGTTCTTTCTCTTCTTGGGATGTTAACAGATATTATGGATTATTCTTAGATACATCCATTTATCAGGAGTTGCAAGATGGTGATATTCTAATTTCATCATTTCCTTTTTCTTTATAAGCTGGAATACCTCTATAAAATAAAGAAACTCCCCATTATTAGCTACTGTGTAATACAAATTGTTAACAAAAGCAGAATAAATGCCCAGGTCTTTCCTTTTATTTACCAGTATTTAAAATAATTTGCTAGTTTTCTAATGAGATGAAAAATGAGTGCTATATCATTATTGTTATCAATATCATTGTAAACTCATAGGTTTAAACAAATTTGATATATCTCAATACACTGAGTTATTATTCTGCCCCCTAAATTATACCATCTTTGGACAATGGAACTAATACAAGTTAACTGGAGTCTTTTCTGATATAACCCTATCTGTCTTTCAAAGCTTCCTCATTTCCTGGTTAGACTAGATGTTCCAGGATCATCTTGTATGTTTATTAGAGCAGACCCAGGACCAGCCATCTGAATGGCTCCAAAGAGCCAGATTCTTTCAAGTGGGGAATAGTATGTTCTACTGCCAAGAATCATCAAAAAATAATCATCATGAGCATTAGCTTTCTATGTGACATGCCTTGCTCTGTTAATCATCTCCAGATCACCTTGTTGTTCAGTTGCAAAGTGGTCTCCGACTCTTCGGGACCCCAGGGACTGCAGCTCGTCAGGTTTCCCTGTCCTTCACCATCTCCTAGAGTTCGTTCAAATGAATTTTCATTGATTCCATGATGCCGTCCAACCATCTCATCCTCTGTCACCCCCTCTCTTGCCCTCAGTCTTTCCCAGCATCAGGGTCTTTTCTAATGAGTATACTCTTGGCATCAGGTGGCCAAAGTGTCGGAGCTTCAGCTTCAGTCCTTCTAAAGAATAATCACTTTCGAGGGGATTTATTTCCACTTTAAGAAAGAGAGACTGGGCAAGGAGAGGTTGTGATATGTGCCCCATGCAATAATCAATATTGTGCCCCATGCAATAATCAATATTGCAAGATTTGTAAACCAGGGCGGCTTGATTCCGGAACCTGTGCTTCAGAATCTTTGCTGTGTCCCTAGTGGCAGTTGACATCATATTCAGTTCTTTCTTGCTTATCTTTCATCCTTATCTGATGTTAATGTTTAGCTGGTGTGGATTAAAAATGTTTCTAGTTTATCCTTTTTTTGCTATGTGTGTGTAGCATTCTGTGCGTGCGTGTGTACTAAGTTGCTTCAGTCATGTCCTACTTTTTTGCAATCCTGTGGACTTTAGCCTGCCAGGCTCCTCTGTCCCTGGGATTCTCCAGGCAAGAATACTGGTGTGAGTTGCTGTGCCCTCCTCCTAGGAATCTTCCCAACCCAGGGATTGAACCCATATCTCTTACATCTCCTGCATTGCTGGGTTCTTTACCACTAGCACCACCTGGGAAGCCCTTGTAACATTCTGTATTATCATGTAATGTTTGTGTTGGTATCGGGTAATGACTCTGTTGCACTGTTTCTGCTTTCCAGGACTGATAATTAAATCTTAGCCTTTCCTTTGTTCTTACATAGCTTTAACGTTGATATTTTTTTTTCTTCCTTTTAAAACAGCTTTGTTTAGGTGTGATTATACAAAATCCACTGCATATATTAAAAATATCCAAGTTGACAGATTTTAATATATGTGTATAGCTGTGAAAAATCAATAGTATGATGAAGATAATGAATGCATTTTTTTTACCCTCATATTTTCCTCGAGTAGTTTTGTAATCCTTCATCTAGCTCCTCCTTTTCTTACTTGTCAAGTAACCACTGGTACGCTTTCTGTCACTATAGACTAGTTTGCCTTTTCTCATCAGTTATGTAATTGCTTTATACGTGTATACACTTTTCTTTTTTGGTCTGGCTTCTTTAACATAATTAGCATAATTATTTTGAGATTCATCTATGCTGTTGGATATATGAGGAATTTATCTTTTATGGTTGTGTAATATTCCATTTTTGATATAACATATCCTCACCAATACTTGGTATGATCAAGTTTGTTTTTTTTCCTCTTAATTTTAGCCCTTTTAGTAGGTTTGTTGGAGAAGGCAATGGCACCTCACTCCAGTACTCTTGCCTGGAAAACCCCATGGACGGAGGAGCTTGGTTGGCTGCAGTCCATGGGGTTGCGAAGAATTGGACATGACTGAGCGACTTCACTTTCACTTTTCACTTTCATGCATTGGAGAAGGAAATGGCAACCCACTCCAGTGTTCTTGCCTGGAGAATCCTAGGGACAGGGGAGCCTGGTGGGCTGCCGTCTCTGGGGTCGCACAGAGTCGGACACGACTGAAGCAACTTAGCAGTAGGTTTGTATTGTGTCTTATTGAGGTTTGATTTCAGTTTTCCCTAATGAATAATAATGTTGAACATATTTTCATGTGCTTGTTTCCTACCTATATATCCTTTCCAGTGAAGTGTTCAAATTCTTTGACCACTTTTACTGGGTTTATTTTGTTACTATTGAATTTTGAGAATTTTGTATATATTCTATGTGCAATTATGTGATAGATAATTTACAAATATTGTATCCCAGTTTGTGCTTTTTCTTTTCATTCTGTTAACATCCTTTTTGATAATTTCATTTTCAGATTGTCCATTGCTAGTGAATATAAATAGGTTTATAAACATGATCTTATACCCTGCAACTTTGCTGAATTCATTTATTAGTTTTAATTGGTTATGCTGTTGTTTACTTTTCTTGCCTGATTTCCCTGGATAGAAGCTCTAGCATAGCGTTGAATACAAGTGGTGAGATTGAACATCCTTGTTTTATTTCTGATCTTAGGGAGAATACATTGTTTTTCACCATCAAATATGATATCAGCTGTAGATTTTTTTCTTCTTTCTTGTACAATCTCTTTATCAAATTTCTTTCTATTCCTGATTTGTTGAATATTTTTATCATGAAATGCTTTGGGCTTTGTAAAATGCTTTTTTGCAGGTATCAAGTTGATAATATAGCCTTTCTCCTTTATCCTTTTAATATGGTGTATTACATTAGTTGATATTTGTATGTTATCTAACCTGGCATTCCTGGTATTGGGAATAACATGTATATCAGAAGGATCTCAGATGAACTGAGTAACTCACCAAAATGTCCAAAGCCCTCACCTTAAATACCATCTTTGTGTTGATGTTGTTTGGTTGCTAAGTCATGTCTGACTCTTTGCAACCCCATGGATTGCAGCATGTCAGACCTCCCTGTCCTTCACTACCTCCCAGAGTTTGCTCAAACTTATACCATTGAGTCGGTGATACCATCCAACCCTCTCATCCTCTGTCAGACCCTTCTCCTCCTGTCTTCAGTCTTTCTGAGTATCAGAGTCTTTTCCTATGAGTCAACTCTTGATATCAGGTGGCCGAAGTATTGGAGCTTCAGCCTCAGCATCAGTCCTTCCAATGAATATTCAGGGTTGATTTCCTTTAGGATTGACTGTGATCACCTTGCAGTCCAGGGGACTCTCAAGAGCCTTTTCCAGCAACACAGTTCAAAAGCATCCACTCTTTGGCACTCAACTCAGCCTTTTTTATGGTCCAACTCACATCTGTATAGTGGAAAAACCATATCTTAGACCATACAGACCTCTGCCGGCAAAGTGATGTCTCTGCTTTTTAATATGCTGTCTAGGTTGCTAAAAATACCATCTTTAGGAAAGACCGAAGAGGGTGTTGGAGTGGTGGTTTGGTATTTCAAAGGGGATAAAGGCAATTTACATGAAGACGGAAAAGTAAATTTTGATGTACAAAGGTTTTCTGGGCCATACAGTGATGCTGGGACCTGGAGTAACTCTGATCTCTAGACCCTGAGTTTCTGCCACCACACACAACTAGCCTGTGGTCTTTGCAGATATCTCTGGTGATACCTCTGTTCTGGTTTTTGTCATTGTTTAGTCGCTCAGTCATGTCTGACTCTGCAACCCCATGGATTGTAGTGTGCCAGGCTTCCCTGTCCTTCATTGTCTCCTGGCGCTTGCTCAAATTCATGTCCATTGAGTCAGTGATGCCATCCAACCATATCATCCTCTGTTGCCCGTTCTCCTCCTGCCCTCAATTTTTCCAACATCAGAGTCTTTTCCCGTCAGTTGGTTCTTCACATCAAGTAGCCAAAGTATTGGAGATTCACCTTCAGCATCAGTCCTTCCAAAAAATATTCAGGATTGATTTCCTTTAGGATTGACTAGTTCGATCTCCTTGCAGCCCAAGGAGCTCTCAAGAGTCTTTTCTAACACTACAGTTCAAAAGCATCAGTTCTTCGGCACTCAGCCTTCTTTATAGTCCAACTCTCACATCCATACATGACTACTGTAAAAACCATAATTTTGACTTGTATGGACCTTTGTCAGCAAAGTAATGTCTCTGCTTTTTAATACACTCTCTAGGTTTGTCATAGCTTTTCTTCCAAGGAGCAAGTGTCTTTTTATTTCATGGCTGCAGTCAACATCTGCAGTGATTTTGGAGCCCAAGAAAATAAAGTCTGTCACTGTTTCCATTTTTTCCCATCTGTTTTCCATGAAGTGATGGGACTGAATGATTTGCATGTCTGCTTTTCATTTCACTAAATCCATCAGAAATGTTTTCTGATTTTATGCTTTGTTACTTTAGATAGCAGTGGCTTTTACAAGCAAAGAGATTTGTTTCTATGATCTACTGTTCAAAGAAGAATTTCCTTGTCAATATAAAATCCAAGGCCTGAAAGGAACACCAATTTGTATGGATTATTGGTATAACCCTCTTGATGCCAATGAGTCAATTCTTTGTTTTGGGGACATAACTGGAAAGGTAAGTGAGGGGAGGATAAGGTTGAACATTATGGATTCAATCATCAAACTATAGCTCAAAATAGAGAGTGGAATGAATGTGATCTCCTAATTGAACTGCTTTATAGATTACAAGGCCACATACCATGGACATGAAAAAAATGGACTAGGTCATAGTTCCTCTTCTTGCCTATGAAAACCAATCTTCACTGTGGTTTTCCTGCCTAGGTATAGACTCATTTTCTTTATTTAGGAAAAAATATTTCCTAACTTTTTGACCATAGGATGCTTAATCTATTAGATTCCAATGTTAATCAACATATAACATTAAATGTCTAAAGTTATGTCTTACAACTGTTTCATATTGATTATTCAGATTTTTATTCACAAGGTTTCAGGCTTCTCAGTAGTGGACTCCTTGAACATGCTTATTTCCTGTCTCAAGTGACAAAGCAATAGATGCATTAACGAGAGCAGCACCAAACCTCAGACACTGCTTACAGTGATTTCTGTTTTTCCATCAAATTCTATGACTCTGAAAAATGATTTTTTAATGAATGACATAGACAGAATATGTCTATGAATGCTGAAATAGTCTAATTTGAACAACTTCATTTCATAATTATGTAAGTTTTTCATCCTTACTGTTTTTAATGACAAATATATCATAAAAGCAAACAAATAAATGCCCTTGGTAATTGCCTTAGCAGCCTTGTAGTGTCATACCTTTCAATATAATTCCTGTGACCTTTAAATAATATTAAATAAATGCCTGTTTGTTCAATATCTATTTCTTATTAATCTTAAAAAACATAGACTCTTCTTTCAACAATCACCCTATACTTATTTATTTCTCTTGCAATGTCCCTCTCAAGGTTCAAGTAATTGCTTTCACAACGGCCTTGATTTCCCTTTTTGAGCGTCCTGCTGGTGCATGTGAAGATGAAGAAGCAACAGTGACCATTAACTGGGCAGAGCTGCGCCCTGGACATCACAAATGTTGCTATACACTAGGGCACAAACTTCATGACGGAGACTGGGTCAGGCAAGGTACTGAACTTAAACAGCGATGAAAGAAACAGTCACCTTAGCCTTCTACATTTGTATTTTTTCATGAAAATATTTCACATACAGTGTTCAAGTCTAGAAACTAATAATTGATTCCCAGGAGGCTCTGACCTGAACTCTGCTATCCCCTACATGCTAGCAGGAATTACTTCTTTCTTTCTAAAACTTATGCCTCACACAATTAATTCAGATGGACTGTGCAATCAAGAAATCTCAAGAGAGAAGAGAAAATGATCACAGAATCCATTTAACTTCACCCCAACTCTGATCCTAACCAATTTTGTCTAGTCACATTTGGATCTACTTAATAAAAGAATTTAACAAGAGCCCTTAAAACACTCCCTTGCTTTCTTTATTTTCTCATGAGAGGTGTATTAGTTTTACTGTTTTCAAAATGGAATCTTCTTAATTTTCTTTTCTTATTTCTCTTTTTTTTTTCTATATAAGGACTGAACTGCTTTGATCTAGAGTACTTGAATGGCAGTTCTCTGTGAGATAGGACTATGTTATAAGACAGTATCTATGGAAGGTCAGGACTTTTTTAAAACCTAGTCAACAATGAGTTTGCTAATTTTGTATTATGCTTAATTTTTATGAAATTTGCATCTGATGGTTTAAGATCCAAATGTGCAATATCTGCTCTGATATCTGTTTTGGTCCAGACACTAAGACTATGGTATTTTTTTCACTTCAAAACTATTACATAAACAATATCCAATGAAAAGATCAGATCAGTCTCATTGTTATATTACAGGTATGTTCTTAATGTACTCTGAAGAAGAGATAGTCAAAATGGACCCAACAATTGGCTGGTGTGATGGAACTAACTCTTTAATGCATGACCCATGATAATAATATCCCACATGATGAACTATAAGTTCTGCATTTTTTTCTTCAGTACAAATCATACCATGTCCTTTGTAATTTCTGTGCTGTGTTGTGCTTAGTCGCTCAGTCATGTCTGACTCTTTGTGACCCTATGGATGGTAGCCCACCAGGCTCCTCTGTCCATGGGGATTCTCCAGGCAAGAATAGTGGAGTGGGTTGCCATGCCCTCCTCCTCCAGGGTATCTTCCCAACCCAGGAAGCAAATCGAGGTCTCCTGCATTGGAGGCAGATTCTTTAACAGATGAGCTACCTGGGAAGCCCTTTGTACTTTCTACCTACCCTTAATTCTCACATGATATTAATCATGGGTAAACAAAAAATAAAATTTTTGGTCATCAACTATGTGTGACAGGCACAAAATTCTGTGTTATGTTTTCATAACATGGAAACAAGTAAGTACTAGAAAGTAAGAAAGTACTTCAAAGTGATGGAAGGTGTTACAGCTGCTTCCAAACAAGTATATATAAACTAAAGACTTAATATTTTTTGTGCTTTAAAACTGTCTTAGGCATTGGTGGCAATAGAACAAAGATAAATTATAGACTTATCTCAAAAAACTTAATATACAAATAAGAATGAAAGACTAACATAAGATAACTTGTTTAAACATTGTACAGTAGTACTGAAAATTAACTATTAAGTCATATAAACAAGCTTTTGACTCTTTTGGAATTTGTAAGCAGGAAAAGACATGAGGAAAAGCTTCAGGGGAGAGTGGTGGTAG
This sequence comes from Capra hircus, assembly GCF_001704415.2. Lineage (NCBI taxonomy): Eukaryota > Metazoa > Chordata > Mammalia > Artiodactyla > Bovidae > Capra > Capra hircus. Next base: position 99,347,180 of record NC_030808.1, read on the forward strand.
TTGAAGGATGAATGAGGGGGGAGGAAGAGAGCACAGTGAACATGAGCAAATATAGGCAAGCAGGCATAGTAATGGCAGCAGAGATGGACATGAATAGATTAGAAATGGAGTATTAAGAAAAATACCAATGCCAAGGTCTAACAGGTATGTCTGTTGGAAGATCTTGACAACCAGACCAAGTTCACATTTAACAGAAAAATGAAACAGTGATGCACTGAAGGTTTTTGAGGAAATCTGTGCAGACTTGATATAGATAGCATTTAGGAAAAGTTTATTTAATAGTTCTGTCCCGCACAGATTGGAGGACAGAGAAAGAAACTGCAATCAAATTGGCTAGTTGGTCATGAGAAAACGGAAATGATAAAGCAAGGAGAGAAACAAGCAGCCTTTTGAAATGGGATCTTCAGAACTCAAGGTCTGAACTGTGGCGTGATGAACAATATTAGAGTATCTTATAATGACTTATAATGACTTCAATTCCCAAGGAATTACCACTGCACCACCTGGGGAACCCATGCTTTAATTGAGTTAGATTCTATTACGGTGCCTTCAAATTCCTAGATCTTTTGGTCTTGAGAGATTGCAGAGTGGTTTCAAAGGTGAGTGAGGCTGCCTCTGTGGTTCAGGTGAGCCAGCATGCCCCGGCCTAATGCCTTGGTGGGGGAAGCCTGGCAGAGAGCTGGTGTAGGCTGTATCCAGTGGAGCCACCTTAGAGAGCTGTGGCATGGGTGGGGCTACTGCCACAGCACGGACAGTAACTTTGAGGGTGACATTGCTATCCCAGTGGGTCTGGAAGGCAGATAACCAGACCAAGAGGGCTATTCTTGATCCATAATGTTTAATGGAGTTTTCCTTGTTAGGTTTTGTATTTACTTGAGACCTATCACTTCCTTTTTCCTCTCTTTTGGAATAGAAATACTTATCACATGCCTGTTCTACCACTTTATTTTGGAAGAATAGAACTTACTTGGTTCCACAAGTTCATAGCTTGGAGAAGGATTTGCCTCAGGATGGGTTGATTGTATCCTGAGTCCTACCCAAGTCTGATTTAGATATTTAGATGAGATTTGAATTTAAGACTTTAATATTGTTGTTGGAATGAGTTAAGACTTTCAGGACTGTTGAGATGTATTTTAATGTGATAAGGACATGAATTGGGGGAGAGGGCTAGGGGAAGAATGTATGGACTGGAGTTTTGTGTCTCCCCCCAAATTCATATGTTGAAGTCCTAATCCCAGTCCTCCCTCCTTATGATTGTGCCTTTGGGAGATGGTTAAGTCTTGAAGGTGTGGCTCTCATTAATAAGATTTGTTGTTTTTCAGTCACTAAGTCATGTCCAGCTCTTGAGACCCCATGGCTCCTGTGTCCATGGGATTCTCCAGACAAGAATACTGGAGTGGGTTGCCATTGCCTGCTCCAGGGTATATTCCTGACCCAGGAATCGATCCTGTGTGTCCTCCACTGGCAGGTGGGACAGGTCTCCTTTACTGCTGAGGCACCAGGACAGCCCCATGAATAGGATTAGTGCCCTTACAAAAGAGAGCCCAGAGGATTCTCTCACTTCTTCCCCATGTGAGGGCCCAGTGAGAAGAGGGCATCTGTGAACTAAAAAGTGGACCCTAACCAGGCACCGAATCTGTCAGGACCTTGGTCCTGGATGTCCTAGCCTCCCGAACTGTGGGAGATAAACTTTGCTGTTTACATTAGTAGGTCTCTACATTTTCTTATAACAGCCTGGAGTAAGACACTGGGCAAATATTATTAAAATATTTCAAAAGAAAAGAGAAACCAAGAGAAATCTTGCTAAATATTGGTAGGCTTCTTTTTGTAAGAGGGATAATTTATGGTAAAAAGAAAAAGGTCAAAGTGAGAAAAATACATTTACCAATAGTGTGTAGTTCACTGCTGCTGCTGCTGCTAAGTCGCTTCAGTCGTGTCCGACTCTGTGCAACCCCATAGACGGGCAGCCCACCAGGCTCCCCTGTTCCTGGGCTTCTCCAGGCAAGAACACTGGAGTGGGTTGCCATTTCCTGGTTCAATGCATGAAAGTGAAAAGTGAAAGTGAAGTTGCTCAGTTGTGTCCGACTCTTAGCAACCCCTTGGACTGCAGCCTTCCAGGCTCCTCCAGCCATGGGATTTTCCAGGCAAGAGTACTGGAGTGGGGTTTAATACTCTGCAAATGGCTGTTGCGGAAAATGTAGTAGAAGAGACAATAACTGAAAAAGAAGAAAGTAGAGTGTGTGGAAAGGTGAAGTGTCTATATAAGAGTCTCTCCTTTCAAAGTTGAAATTTGAAGCTCAGGTACCTCTGAAAGGGGATCTGCTTCAGTTTAAGGCAATGGATGACTGCCTTTCCCCAGCTTTAGTCACTGGGACTTGAAGCTTAACTACAACTGTTTCTTGGCTTCTTTGTAACTCAGGTGTTTCAGTATGAGACCAAGGAAGGAAGGTTGAAATGAGGAGGCAGAAAAAAAGAGGAAAGCAGGCTGGAGTCAAACACAGGACGTAGTAGCAATTATGCTCCTTGGTCTGCTAGCCTTGCTCTGTCAGGAGCAAGCAAATACTGATTGCTTTCAAGTGAGGCTTTTTTTGACCCCAGCAACATGAACTGATATTCTTAGACCTCCTCGAGGAATATGTTTACTGATTTCTGTCTCAGTGTGAGGAGGGAATATACAACAGACAAAAGAAGCTAATACATGGGCAAGCTTGGTAATACTATTTCACTGAAGCTAAGATAAAAGTATCTTTAAAACTGAAATATAAGAAATACTCACTTTCAGACATAAGGATATTAGCTTACTGCTTTAAGATAAGGTTCAGGTTTATTTAAAACTTTGAAGGAGAAAATGCCTTCATCTTGTCTGAGTGGTTCTGTGTTGTATCTTAATGGAAAAATAATTACCTTCTGAAATGTAAAGTAAGTGCAGAGTAAGTACAGAGATTTTGAGCAATAGTGGCAAGACATAAATGTCTTGAACCTCAGAGAATTTTCTCTTTATTTGATCATAAAGGATTGCCTTTTCATATAGATAGTATCATTGGAAACCTTGAAACCCACAGACTGGAAGTTCAGCTGTGGAAAAAGTGAATACTAAATTGCTTACAATAAATATGATTGATTTTCTTTATTATGTTGGAAGGCGTTTTGCCCTCTTTGTTTGACCATGGCTATGAGAAGGTACAAAACAGTTTGAACTGATAAAATCACTAATTGCTGAGCTGATTGTTGAGCTGATTAATGAAAGGATGCCAGAGAATTTAGAATACAGAAAGCAGAGTGTTTTCTTAGAGAGCCTTTCTAATTGATGGGGACTAAGTCTGGAAGAGAAGACAGATTTAGTGTCTTGCCTGTGTGTTTTTCCATTTCCCTACATCTACGTCAGTCCTCCAGACAAAAACGGTGCACCACAGAGTCAGCTGGAACATGCTGCCCTTCTGGGCAGTGCTCTTGCTGAGTTTAAAGCAGTTGAAATCAGCTTTGAGAGACTGGCCAATGTTTGCAGTAAAAGATCTCTTCCTGTAGATTGTCCCATAGTGTGGCAGAAGGGTAAGATCCATTGTAAGTCTAGTCTAGTATTTTGAAAATTCATTAAAAGAATGGCATTATTATTTTTAATATGCCTACCAGGGCTGAGTTAGATTTTTTAAAAATATAATAGCTAGCTTTATTCTTTATTATCTTTCCTCTTTGAAATGGTAGTTATGCAGAATGTAGAGAGACCCAGGATGGTCTCAGAGAATGGGACTACTACAACTTTAAAATCAGGAATACAACTGAAAATAAACTCCCTCAGACAAGACTCCTTCAGACAAGAGACCTTCCCTGATAGCTCAGTTGGTAAAGAATCTGTCTGCAATGCCAGAGAATCTGGTTCAATTCCTGGGTCGGGAAGATTCGCTGGAGAAGGGCGAGGCTACCCACTCCAGTATTCTTGGGTTTCCCTTGTGGCTCAGCTAGTAAAGAATGTGCCTGCAATGTGGGAGACCTGGGTTTGATCCCTGGGTTGGGAAGATCCCCTGGAGAAGGGAATGGCTACCCACTCCAGTATTCTGGCCAGGAGAATCCCATGGACTGTATAGTCCATGGGGTCACAAAGAGTCGGACACAACTGAGCGACTTTCACTTTCACTTCACTTTCAGACCAGAGACCATCAAAGAAAGTTCCAGGTAGGGAGTTTTCCTAGTCATATGACTCATAAAGTGAAAACCTGAAAAATGATCATAAGAATTCTTAGTTAGAAATGGCCCAATTTTCTACCCTGCTATAGTTCATGGGATCGCAAAGCGTTGGATATGACTGAGGGATTGAACTGAACTGATAGCTTCCATCTGTTGGCAGATGATAAAAAAGGGCCTCATTCTAACTTTGGAAAAAGCAATGGCACTCCACTCCAGTACTCTTGCCTGGAAAATCCCATGGACGGAGGAGCCTGGTGGGATACAGTTCATGGGGTCTTGAAGAGTCGGACATGACTGAGTGACTTCACTTTCACTTTTCACTTTCATGCACTGGAGGAGGAAATGGCAACCCACTCCAGTATTCTTGCCTGGAGAATCCCAGAAACAGAGGAGCCTGGTGGGCTGCCGTCTCTGGGGTCTCACAGAGTCGGACACGACTGAAGTGACTTAGCAGCAGCAGCAGCATTCTAACTTAATCTAAGTGCACTTAATAGCGTTACTTACTGAGTTTTTAGGTATCACTTTTCATCTTCAAATCACTTTTTCCACATAAACTAATTTGTATTACACAGTTATTTTGATAACCACACAAGGGTGAGGCTCTATGGTGGCAGCTTCCCTTAATGCCTTTTTTATTACTAAAGGGTAAGACAGAGGAACAGTTGAAAGTTAGCATCTTAAGCAATGGACAGATATGATCAAATTGTCTTTTTTATCCCTCAGCATATCATCTAAAAGTAATTTTAAATATTGTGCTGCTGCTGCTGCTAAGTCGCTTCAGTCGTGTCCGACTCTGTGCGACCCCATGGATGGCAGCCCACCAGGCTCCCCTGTCCCTGAGATTCTCCAGGCAAGAACACTGGAGTGGGTTGCCATTTCCTTCTTCAAGGCATGAAAGTGAAAAGTGAAAGTGAAGTCGTTCAGTCATGTCTGACTCTTGGCGACCCCATGGACTGCAGCTCTCCAGGCTCCTCCGTCCAGGGGAGTTTCCAGGCAAAAGCACTGGAGTGGGGTGCCACTGCCCTCTACCAATCCTCAAACTCACTGAGAATATTTAAAACAAATCATTTATTTTATCAGTTCTTTTCATCCCCTAGCTTGGTATTTTAAAAACTTCTTCATCATAACCCATCATTTCCTTTTCTCTCTTCAAGAAGTGAGGAACACATTTTTATCTACCAGGTAATTTGATTTCAAGGAAATGGTTTCACTTTCACCTTTTGCTCTGGCATTCTCAGGAACTCTGGCATTCTACAGTTTAACCAGAAACAAGTTATATCTTGGTTTAGAAACAAAGTGTGAATTGTTTGAACCTCCGGTATGTAAGACTACGGGTCCGTAAATGTCACTTGCTAGACTTTGGCCACCTCATGGGAAGAGTTGACTCATTGGAAAAGACTCTGATGCTGGGAGGGATTGGGGGCAGGAGGGGAAGGGGACGACCGAGGACGAGAGTTCACTCAGACTCACATCCATCGAGTCGGTGATGCCATTCAGCCATCTTATCCTCGGTCGTCCCTTCTCCTCCACTCAGACTCACCTCCATCGAGTCGGTGATGCCATCCAGCCATCTCATCCTCGGTCGTCCCTCCTCCTCCTGCCCCCAATCCCTCCCAACATCAGAGACTTTTCCAATGAGTCAACTCTTCGCATGAGGTGGCCAAAGTACTGGAGTTTCAGCTTTAGCATCATTCCTTCCAAAGAAATCCCAGAGCTGATCTCCTTCAGAATGGACTGGTTGGATCTCCTTGCAGTCCAAGGGACTCTCAGGAGTCTTCTCCAACACTACAGTTCAAAAACATCAATTCTTTGGTGCTCAGCCTTCTTCACAGTCCAGCTCTCACATCCACACATGACCACTGGAAAAACCATAGCCTTGACTAGATGGACCTTAGTCGGCAAAGTAATCTTTGTCTATGCTTTTGAATATGCTGTCTAGGTTGGTCATAACTTTTCTTCCAAGGAGTAAGCGTCTTTTAATTTCATGGCTGCAATCACCATCTGCAGTGATTTTGGAGCCCCAGAAAATAAAGTCTGTCACTGCTTCCACTGTTTCCCCATCTACTTCCCATGAAGTGATGGGATCGGATGCCATGATCTTCGTTTTCTGAATGTTGAGCTTTAAGCCAACTTTTTCACTCTCCTCTTTCACTTTCATCAAGAGGCTTTTTAGTTCCTCTTCACTTTCTGCCATAAGGGTGGTGTCATCTGCATATCTGAGGTTACTGATATTTCTCCCGGCAATCTTGATTCCAGCTTGTGTTTCTTTCAGTCCAGCGTTTCTCATTTTCAGGGTAGCAATACTTTATTTTGATTGTACTGTAATGCCATTATGGAATGTCCATGGATTTGAAGATATAATTATAGTGCTCTGTAGTATACTTCATGTGTTATACTACTGCTTTATTAAGTCACGTTATAATAACTCTTAGCATTTTCTGTAAACAAAGGGAATTGTTTCATTGAGGATGCTCCTGATAAGGATATTATCCTCAGATATCATACTGCTGGTACTTCTAGTAAAGTAGCTGGATTAATGTAGCAAGTGATCAGCAAACTTTATGCTCCTGAAATTAATTGCTCCCCAGTGAGTCTCAAAGGGGCTTCCCCAGTGGCTCAGTGGTAAAGAATCTGCCTGCAATGCAGGAGACACAAGAGACTCGGGTTCTACCTCTGAGTCAGCAAGATCCCCTGGAGGAGGAGATGGCAACCCACTCCAGTGTGCTTGCCGGGAAAATCCCATGGATAGAGGAGCCGTGTGGTCTACAGTCCACAGGGTTACAAAGAGTCGGACATGACCAAGTGACTGCACATGCATGCACACAATGAGGCTCAATGAATGTAATTGGTAATGGAAAGAACTTCAAATCAGATAATAGAAAAAACCTGGCATACATACAGCAGTGTGGCTTAGTGGAAGAGAAAGATTGTTGTTTGCTCTTCAGTTGCTAAGTTGTGTCTGGCTCTGCAACCCCATGGACTGCAGCATGCCAAGCTTCCTTGTCCTTTACTATTTCCCTCAGTTTGCTCAAACTCATGTCCATTGAGTCACTGATGCCATCCAACCATCTCATCCTCTGTCTCCTTCTCCTCCTGCCCTCAATCTTTCCCAGCATTAGGTTCTTTTCCAGTGAGTTGGCTCTTCACTTCAGGTGGCCAAATATTGGAGCTTTAGCTTCAACATCAGTCCTTCCAATGTATATTCAGGGTTGATTTATTTTAGGATCGATCTCCTTGCAGTCCAAGGGACTCTCAAGAGTCTTCTCCAACACCACAGTTTGAAAGCATCAATTCTTTGGTGCTCAGCCTTCTTCATGGTCCAACTCTCACATCCATACCTGACCACTAGAAAAACCATAGCTTTAGCTATACAGACCTATGTCGGTCAAGTGATGTCTCAGCTTTTTTTTTTTTTTTTTTTTTTTATGTCTCAGCTTTTTAATATACCACCTCGCTGGGTCATAGCTTTTCTTCCAAGGAGCAAACATCTTTTAATTTTGTGGAAAAGAAAGATGCAGTGGTACAAACGAAAAGCTCACAGCCAATCAGGATGGCACTCAGTCTCATCTCTGTCCTCAATTAGCCACATGACCTAGGGTGATATGGCTTTTGGGCTATTTCCTCATCAGTAAATTTGTGATATCTACCCACTAAAGATGATTACAAGATAAGGGCATGGTTTAATACCTGGTATCAGTTCAGTTCAGTTCAGTCACTCAGTCGTGTCCGACTCTTTGCGACCCCCCATGAATTGCAGCACGCCAGGCCTCCCTGTCCATCACCAACTCCCGGAAATACCTGGTATGGAAGGGATTAAAAAACATTACTCTAATAATACTTTTAAGTAATCCATAGCTTGAGGGAGATTACATGATAGGGGATGAACAAGAAACAACAGTCCAGGTGAATTCTGGGCTGAGTGGAGAAGTAGACCATTTTGGCCCTCAGCAGTCCTTTAGTGGGAGAAGGCAATGGCACCCCACTCCAGTACTCTTGCCTGGAAAATCCCATGGACGGAGGAGCCTGGTAGGCTGCAGTCCATGGGGTCTCTAGGAGTCAGACACGACTGAGAGACTTCACTTTCACTTTTCACTTTCATGCCTTGGAAAAGGAAATGGCAACCCAATCCAGTGTTCTTGCCTGGAGAATCCCAGGGACGGGGGAGCCTGGTGGGCTGCCGTCTCTAGGGTCGTACAGAGTTGGACACGACTGAAGCGACTTAGCAGCAGCAGCAGCAGCAGTCCTTTTGTGTTTCACAACGTTTCACAGCACATTGTTTGGTGAATTATTCTTCTGCCTGGAGCTCTGTGAGGTCTCTTTTCTAAAAGTCTCCTTTGCATGATCAGAGCCCCTTCTTTTTTCCTTAGAAATTGTGTTCTGATTGGCATTGACTAGTAGAAACTTGGCATCAAAACTCAGTTAAACTCATTTACTTTAAGAAGTAGAAACTAAAAAGAGAAGCCCAAACTCAGGTTCAGCTGCTCACCAATTGAAAGTCAATACTTGAGAGACAAGCGCTGGCAGGAAAGGAAGTGCCTTATCCAGGAAGCCTGCATCCTGGGGTAGAAGGTAGACTTGTGTTCCAGAACCAACTCCAAAGATTCTGCTTGGCCTTAGAAGATTTAAAGGGAAAAAGGAGACATAATCTCATTTAATTATTGAGATACGGAGTCAGATTCATCACTATCTCCCACTGCGTGCAGACTCGTGGACTCCTTGTGATCTTTCTTTAGATGCTGTCTTGTTCACATAGGGAGCTTGAGGGATTACGGAAGGGGAAGCTGGGGAATAGATCTAGTTCGCTGTTAATTACTTACCTTTCATTTCTATTTCTTTGATCTAAGAAAAAAATCAACAGATTAGACAAGGCACTGTGTGATCAAAGGATTTGGAAGGTGTGCTTGACCAGGAGATGAGTAGACCATGGGAAAGCCTGGTTTAAAGGTTAGTTACAATATAGCTTTTCTAAAGTGACAAGACAAAAGGAGCCTCCTGCAGAGAGTGGTTTCCTGCAAAGAGCTATTTCCTGCCAAGAGATGCTTACATGAGCATTGATTAACATAACACAAAGCATATGCATCATTAGTAATAGGAACATTAAGAATCATTTGAGAAAGCAGGTGAAAGTTTTGCAATCCCAAATTACCTTGTTGCTGGAGATTTCTCATGTGATTTCTTCAGATCTATTATTGTTGGGCTTCATGAATAGAGATGGAGAGGTTGGGAAGGTTCCTCAAATCCTGATATTTTATACAAACTTTTGTGTGTACACATCTTTTTGATGGAGAGGGTCTACAGCTTTCATCAGATTGCCAAAGGAACATTTGATCTCCCAAATTTTGAGAAAATGAAAGTGTTAGTTGCTCAGTTGTGTCCAACTCTTTGCAATCCTATGGATCGTAGCCCACCAGGCTCATCTGTCCACGGGATTCTCCAGGCAGGAATACTGGAATGTATAGACATTCCCTTCTCCAGGGCATCTTTCCAATCTAGGGATTGAACCTGGGTCTCCTGCATTGCAGGTGAATTCTTTACTGTCTGAGCCACCAGGGAATGGTTTAATTCTCTTTATACTCTAGAGTATAGGAGAGCCTTGCTCTTAGTAATGTATTCTAGTGTCTTGCTACTCAAAGTGTGATCATCACCAAACAGCATCACCAGCCACAACTGGGGATTGTTAGAAATGCAGCATCTTAGATTTTGTGAATGAATATCTGCATTTTAACACCAGTTTCTAGGTGACTGTTTTGCTTATTACAATATGAGAAGCCCTGTTCCAGTGGTCAAGAGATCAGGTCTGAATTTGTACTCTGGCTCTGCCAAACGTGAGTTGTCCTGAGCTTGGATCTTTAATATTGTATGCTATATAACATTAAACCAAACTCAGAGTCTAAATGCTTGGGCACCAGTCCAGAGATTGACAACAATCAGTTGTTGACTTTTGCCAAATCCTTGAATCTGCACAGGTGTCTGTTTCTTAGTCTATAAAATAAAGAAGTAGATAAGTCCTCTTTCAGTTCTGCATTCTGGAGTTTACCTTTTGTTTCCCACCCATGTGTTTTGTTACCGCTCAGACCGTAAAGAATTGCGATGCGGGAGACCTGGGTTGGATCCCTGGATTGGGAAGATGTCCTGGAGGAGGGCGTGGCAACCCCCTCCAGTATTCTTGCCTGGAGAATCCCATGGACAGAGTAGCCTGGCAGGCTACATTCCATGGGGTTGCAAAGAGTCGAACACAACTGAAGCAACTTAGCACGCACAAAGCACAACCATGTTAAGACATATATTTCATAGTGAAATAGCTATGAAATATGTTAAGTTAAGCTATCCACATGTCAATTGCAGTTGTTGTTTTAGACGCTAAGTTGTGTCTGACTGAGTTAGCTCTTCCCGTTTAGTTTATTGTGTACTATATTAAGTGTATTATATTAAGTATGTGATGCATATTAAGTGTATTATTAAGTGTATTGAGCTACAGTTCTGCCTCTCAGAATCCTTGCTTTTACTAATTTGGAAATATATATATTCATATATATGCATACATACATTTATATAAAGCAAATTAAATTTTTCCATCCAAAATCAGTTCAGTTCAGTCGCTCAGTCGTGTCTGACTCTTTGCGACCCTATGAATCGCAGCACGCCAGGCCTCCCTGACCATCACCAACTCCAGGAGTTCACTCAGACTCACGTCCATTGAGTCAGTGATGCCAGCCAGCCATCTCATCCTCGGTTGTCCCCTTCTCCTCCTGCCTCCAATCCCTCCCAGTATCAGAGTCTTTTCCAGTGAGTCAACACTTCGCATGAGGTGGCCAAAGTACTGGAGTTTCAGCTTTAGCATCATTCCTTCCAAAGAAATCCCAGGGCTGATCTCCTTCAGAATGGACTGGTTGGATCTCCTTGCAGTCCAAGGGACTCTCAAGAGTCTTCTCCAACACCACAGTTCAAAAGCATCAATTCTTCGGCGCTCAGCCTTCTTCACAGTCCAACTCTCACATCCATACATGACCACAGGAAAAACCATAGCTTTGACTAGACAGACCTTAGTCGGCAAAGTAATGTCTCTGCTTTTGAATATACTATCTAGGTTGGTCATAACTTTTCTTCCAAGGAGTAAGTGTCTTTTAATTTCATGGCTGCAATCACCATCTGCAGTGATTTTGGAGCCCAAAAAAATAAAGTCTGACACTGTTTCCACTGTTTCCCCACTACTTCCCATTAAGTGATTGGACTGGATGCCATGATCTTCGTTTTCTGAATGTTGAGCTTTAAGCCAACTTTTTCACTCTCCTCTTTCACTTTCATCAAGAGGCTTTTTAGTTCCTCTTCACTTTCTGCCATAAGGGTGGTCTCATCAACCAAAATAGTAAGACTGTTTCCAAGTTAGTTACTAGTAAGTTAGCTTGCCATTTCCAGCAGAGCCAACAATACAAATACTGTGGCTATCATGTGGAGAAAGAACTTTTAAAATAATCTTAAAATGAGAGCGGACATAAGACTCCTGTGTTACAGAAAAAAGGACTTCATTATTCACAGCACAGCAACCCCCATCAGTATCAGCATATTCATGTCAGTTCCCCTTGACAATCAGGTCTCACAGAGGCAAAGCAGAGAGTTACAGATGAATGCCTGCACAGTGGGTCATGTTACAGGAAAAGAACCCTGAGCTTATAGAATCTGAATCTCCTGCAGTGGGCAGGATGCATGCTGTCTTTGGCTCCAGAGTTATTTTTGGTAGTAAATTTGTCTGTCGTTTGCTACAGAAAAAGAGGCAGTCTCATATTCTAAGGTGTTTTCTATGCAAACACTCTTGACAAGATAGTGAGGAACAGAGTGCAGTCAAGGATTAGTTTAATAAGAAGTGTAAGAATTCTAGCAATCCCTGAGAATTGTGTTACAAGAATGTTAGCTGTTAATGCTGGATTAATAAACAGATCAGAAACATTTTCAAGAGCCGTTCTATTAAAACAACTTGTCTCAAGCTGTACGAAGTTACAACACCTCTCTTTGTGTGAGGCAGAAATTTGGGTTTGAGGTCAAATTGGACATCTTTCACCTTGGGGCACAAATATATTGTCTCAGACAAATGGGAAAGAAAACTGTCATCTAACCATGGAGGGCGTAGTGGTGAGAAGTTTGTGGCAGAGCAGCTGTGTCTTTTGGAGCCTGTGAGTCTATAGGAACTCACAGGTCTTTCTGACAAAAGACAACAGAACCATTTTTCTTGCTTGTGGGGTTTTGCTGCTCATCTAGTGTATTCTTGCCTGGACAATCCCATGGGCAGCGAAGCCTGGTGGGCTGCAGTCTGTGGGGTCGCAGAGTCGGACGTGACTAAACACGCATGGTCCTCTCGTGCTCCTAGTACTAGATCATCAGGAACAGGAAAACTGTCAATCGACCTGGACTTCTAGCTGTGAATCTTGGCAGAGCTTCAGGTCCTGGCCACCCCACTCTCAACCATTCTAGACCAGTCAAAACATAAGTAAACCTATGGTTTGGGCATGAGCTGGACCTTGAGAGTAGCAGATGTTTGCTCAGCTCCTGGTACTTTAGGCCCAGGAAGAAGAACTCAGCATTTTAGCCAGTTACTTATATCTCCAGAATCCCATGTAATTATTGTGATTCATATTGTTTCCTGTCATGTGTTCTAATTAAAATTTTTTAAGCTATCCTTGGGGTGGAAGAAAAGTCTGATTGCAGATTTTTTGGTAAGTTTTCACTCTAAGTTTTTGGGTGGGAGAAGGGGTTGGTGAGGTGTTTTCTAAGTGTCAGGTTGTATCATCATAATATGAATTTAATTTGTAACCTCATGTATTAAAATAATACTATTCTCCCTGTGTCTTGTGAGAAATCAACTAAAGATTTTCTTTTTTCTTTTTTCTTTGCTCAGTTACTTACAATGCATCTTTAGATGCTATTATTTCCAGTACAACCAGCAATACAAACACTGTGGTACTGGCCTGGAGAGAGAAATCCAAAAAGCATCTTAAAATGACATCCTTCAACATTGCCCAGGGCATTCATGCTTTTGATTACCACTCTCAGCTCAATTTAATTGGTATGTAAAATAAATCACGATAACTATGAGGGACTCCTGAATAGTCTGCTATGCATATTTGCATGCATGGGGCCTCTTCACCTTGTTGCTTTTATTGCTGGAGAGATCAGCTCGAGCAGCTCACATTTTATTACCTGAGAATGTCTGATAATGATGCGTTAAGATGTGCAGCATATATGAGCTACTTTGGGGTGAAAATATGAGAAAGTGCTCCAATGCTTTAATGAGACTTTTTCTCAGAATTGGTGGGGAATGTACAATGCCATAGAGAAAGACTATTAGTGCAGTATCTGCCTTCTGCCATCTTCTTAGTATAACCAAATGCTCAACCCAAACATTGGAGAAGAAATGGCAACCCCCTCCAGTATTCTTGCCTGGGGAATCCCATGGACAGAGGAGCCTGGCAGGCCACAGTCCGTGGGGTTGCGAATAGTTGGACATGGCCGAGTGACTATCACTCACTCGCTCTACCCAAATACACCATTTTCCTTGTTCATGTGCACACACACACACACACATACACTCACCAGAGAAATGTAAAATGTAGAACATTTTCTAATCACCTTTCAGAATATAACTTCTGATGCTTTTTGAAAATTTTCAGTCTTGTCCTTTAGCATACTAAGGGAATTTTTTTAAAGTAAATTTTTATTGGAGTACATTTGCGTTACAATATTGTGTTAGTTTCTGCTGTATACCAAAATGAATTATCTATAACATATAGATATCTCCCCTCTTCTTTGGATTTCCTTCCCATTTAAGTCACCGCAGAGCACTGAGTCGAGTTCCCTCTGCTATGCAGTGGGTTCTCGTTAGTTATCTATCTTACAAAGTAGTGTGTATATGTCATTCCCAACCTCCCAGTTCATTGCACACTCCCCTTCCCTACTCGCTGTCCATACACTTGTTCTCTACATCTGTGTCTCTGTTTGTACTTTGCAAATGGGTTCGTCTGTACCATTTTTCTAGAGTCCACATATGTGTTAATATATACAATATATATTTTTTCTTTTTGACTTACTCTACTCTGTATGATAGCCTCTAGGTCCATCCACATCTCTGCCAATGGCATAATTTCATTCCTTTTATGGCTGAGAAATATTCCACTGTGTATATGTGCCACATTTTTATCCACTCCTCTGTTGAAGGACATTTAGAGGAGAGTTCTTTTTTTCCATGTAAAGTTTAGCTGAGGAAATAAGCAATAAAGATTTTCAGGTGTTGTCTATTTAAGTTTTGAAAGCTGATAATTTGATTTATATGATATTAGTTCAAATATGAAAAGTGAGGTGTTATTTTTAAAATTGATAGGGTAGTTACAGAGAATGAATTCACATGGCCTACAGAATGGGTCTTATTGACCCTCTTTCAAAAGCTGTCATTCATATAAAGAGTACTGATATCAGCTAAGGGGCTGAATCTCTAAAATTCCCAACAATCATAGCTGCCATTCATGATAAAAGAGACTGACTTTGAATTCAGGGATATGCGAACAGCAAACTTTCAAGGAGGATTGTAGATTTATTAGAGAAAGCTGGAGGAGTTAGTGAATTGGGCTTAAAAGGACTCAAATAACCATTGCATTGATTCATTATTATTTCAGCTCCTTTGTACTGATCTCTAACATGTACCTGGCCCAGTGCTGGAATTACATGTTACTGTATGCAGTAATACTCAGGGTGAAATTTATCACATTAATTTCATACTGTGGAGTAAAGACTTGAAACAAAAGTACATTCAGTTCCTCTTATTTCTGTAACCCTGGGCTATTAATCCAAATAGGGGTCTGACATTTTTGGCAACTCCATAAATGTGAATAGATTCAGCTCTGCAGTTGGCCCTAAACATAGGAACAGCAGAGAGGGCTCCGCTGAATTTCCCCAGAACTGAAGAAGCACAGGCACCGTGCTCCCAGTTTCTGATGCACTCCCTGAATATAATTAATTTGTATTTTTTTTAAAGCCTTATTCTCTCAATAGAGCAGGTCAAACATATATTTCTGCTGCTCATTTGCTTACAAATTCTCGATTATTTACACGACAGTGAAAAATAATTGATTTCCTTATACTTTTTCATTAATTTGGAAACTTTAAATATTGTTTTAGTTCTCTCTTACTCCTGGGATAACTTTAATGTGATCTGCATTCCTATGCTGTGCAGGCTGGAGAGGGAAACCCTGGAACAGGGAGGAAGAATTTTCTGTCCTCCTGCTTGTGCTGCTGGTGCCTTTTAAAGAAACTGTTGTCCTTTTACCCCGTGCAAACCCATCTTCCCTACCCCTTCCATTTCAACTACTTCCAGTGATAGAACTCATGCCCTATTAGCCTGGACTGTTGCACAATGATAGAATTTTCCTTCCTTCAAAACAAAGGTGCATTAGTGCTGAGAAGGCTTTTATCAGCCTATGGTGATATAGTATGTGATATATCTCATTTCAAAAAGAAAGTGTTGTGGGGTATTCCTATTACTAAAACATTTTTTTTTTCTTTCTAATTCTGATTAGCAACTGCTGGCATTGACAACAAAGTTTGCCTTTGGAACCCCTATGTTGTCTCTAAGCCAGTTGGTGTACTTTGGGGTCACTCAGCCAGTGTGATAGCTGTCCAGTTCTTTGCTGCAAGAAAACAACTTTTCAGTTTCTCCAGAGATAAGGTAAGTAACAGTGTACATTCAGTTTATTTAGTTCTGCCTCCCCAGTTCCTACCCAAATCTCTCTTTGATTTGAAATTCCTCTTAGAGATGGTATAGACTTTTAAAATATAGTGACTTACTACCATGGTTTGGAAATCTATATTTTTTAAAAAGATATTGATGGTAACTTAGGATAGTCCTGGGCAACTGGATGAGTTATTTCATTAAAAAATTCCTCAAACCATGTGCTCATAAATTTCCTTATTATTGAGCTTTCAATGGGTTGTTTCGAATCACGTAGAGGGAGGAGCCTGGAAGGCTGCAGTCCATGAGGTCACAAAGAATCGGACACGACTGAGTGACTCCACTTTTCTTTCAATGGGTTGTTTTGAAAGTTTCCAAAGCATTCATTAACGCAATTTAAAAAAAACATAAATGGAAATGATAAATGTTACTTTGATAAGACATGGATGAATAGAATCACAGATGTAGGGAATGGACTTGTGGACACAGTGGGGGTCGGAGGGGATGGGACGAATTGAGAAGTGGCATTGGCATACATGCACTACCACGTGTGAAATAGATAGCTAGTTGGTGCTCGTAGTAAAGAACCCACCTGCCAGTGCAGGTAGATGTAAGAGATGTGGGTCCAATCCCAGGGTCAGGAAGATCCCACTGAGGAGGGTACTGCAACCCACTCCAGTATTCTTGCCTGGAGAATCCCATAGAGAGAGGACCCTGGCCGGCTGCAGTCTACAGGGTCGCACAGAGTCAGACACGACTGAAGTGACTTAGCATGCGTGCAGTGGGAAGCTGGTGTAAAACACATCTGTCCTCTGTGATGACCTAGAGGGGTGGGATGGAAGGGTGGGAGGGAGACTCAAGAGGGAAAGAACATGTGTGTGTGTATGTATATATATATATATGGCTGATTCACATTGTTGTACAGCAGAAACTAATACAACACTGCAAAGCAATTGCATTCAAATTAAAAAATATGGAATAGACACAATGAACCAGTGTTGCTTTGCTATTGAAGAGTCTCAGAAAGTTAAAAATCAAAGTTAATCTGCAGGATATTACATTAAGGAATTGCAGTTAAATATGTCTGTCCATTCTATTTAATGATATTGATACATATTCTATATGGGGGTGGAAAAAACATTGTACCAGAATCAGATAGTCTGGGTTATAGCCTGACCATATTATTTACTACTCATATCTCCCAGGTAAATTTCTTATTTCTAACAATTTGTCATTTGTTCCCCTATAAAGCTTCTGTTTTACATAATGCCTGACATAGATCCAGTAAATGTGATAGATTTCAAGAAACCTGATTGTGAGGAGAACATGGATAGGCTATAGACTTACTGGGGACAGCCTTTGAGAGTTTTTCAGTGACTCGGACTTTTAATTTTATTCTGAAGTGATACATGTATATGTGAAAATTAAATAGAATAAAATAGAAATTCACCTAAACTCCTTAGCCTCACCTTATGCATAAGGGGAAACAATGGAAACAGTGAAAGGTTTTATTTGGAGGGGCTCCAAAATCACTGCAGATGGTGACAGCGGCCATGAAATTAAAAGATGCTTGCTCCTTGGAAGAAAATATATGACCAATCTAGACAGCATATTAAAAAGTAGAGACATTACTTTGACAACAGATGTCCATCTAGTCAAAGCTATGGTTTTTCCAGTAGTCACGTATGGATATAAGAGTTGAAAACTGAGTGCCGAAGAATTGATGTTTTTGAACTGTGGTGTTGGAGAAGACGCTTGAGAGTCCCTTGGATTGCAAGGAGATCCAACCAGTCCATCATAAAGGAAATCAGTCTTAAATATTCATTGGAAGGGCTGATGCTGAAGCTGAAGCTCCAATACTTTGGACACCTGATGCTGACTCACTTGAAAAGACCTTGATGCTGGCAAAGATTGAAGGCAGGGGGAGAAGGGGACTAGAGAGGATGACATAGTTGGGTGGCATCACCAACTCAATGGACTTGAGTTTGAGCAAGATCTGGGAGTTAATGATGGACAGGGAGGCCTGGCGCGCTGCAGCCCATGGGGGTCACAAAGAGTCGGACATAATTGAGCCACTGAACTGAACTGATACATAAGTTCTGCCAAACTTGCTTATTTTAGTATACTGTGTATCAGACTGTAAATCTCCTTCACCACTGAACTACCAATTCCAGTTGATTCTGCCATCAAATATTTTCATCAGCTTCACCTCTCTCTCAGAAGCCACAGCTCTAATCCAAAATCTCATCTTCTTCTGAATTATTTCATCCAAACCATGGCAAAGTTTTCCTAGCATGTCTTTCTTCTTGCAAACTGGTCTCATTTCAGTCTGGCCTCCATCCTGCTAATTAAGTGGTTTGTAAGAAAAATTCTTCAACATCTTCTCTTACCCTCATTCTAAATATCAGCACTAAAATTCTTAAGCTTTTCTATAAAACTCGTTCTCAGACCAGGCCCAGCTCACTTCCTGCTTTTCTCTTCTGTTCATTTGATGTTGCAGCCTATCACACTTTGTTCCCACCATGCAGCCTCATGGTTCTGCTGTGTGCCTCCTCTCTGTCTTCATTTCCCTCTCCTCCATGCTCGACTGGCAAAAGCCTATTTATCCTTGAAGTTTCAGACTTTTTTGGAGTCTTTCATGCAGACCTAGGTGTTTGTTTCTGTGTGCTCCCATCACGCCTGTGTCCCTTCTTAGAGCATGTGTTCTGTTGTACTGAAGTTGTTAGTTTGCTGTCTTAAGCTGGGTTTTATCTTTTCAGCTTGTGTATTGGTATCAGTCATAGTGCTTTGCACCTCGCAGTGTTTGTTCAGTGGTTATTTGTTGACACTTTAAAGTGAAGACATATTACTGTGAATATCAAGTAACAAAGAAACTCAGAATGAAAACTTTTCTGATGCCTTAGACTTATTTAGTTGTTCTATTTCCTAAGATCTTTTAGCTCTAACTTCCACTATTGAATTTCACACAGTCTGACAAGTATACTTGAAGATTGTATAAGTATATTGTATCTTTCACTAGATTTTGAGTACTTAAAGGCAAAGATTATTTGTTGAATTTATTTCTTTGAATTTTTTTTAATTGATGTGTATTGTTGTTTATTTAGTCGCTAAGTCGTGTCTGACTCTGTGACCCTGTGTACTATAGCCTGCCAGTCTCCACTGTCCAAGGGATTTCCCAGGCAAGAATACTGGAGTGGATTGCCATTTTCTTCTCCAGGGCATCTTCCTGACCCAGGGATCGAATCTGTGTCTCCTGCATTTGCAGGTGGATTCTTTGCCACTGAGCCACGAGGGAAGCCCACCATACACATAGTAGGTCCTTAATAAATCTTGGTTAAGTAAGCAAATCTTTATCAGAGCTAAGTATGAAGGAAATAACAGATATTTTATTATTATAGAACTCCCTGAAAAGTGGTATACCTTTAGAAGCAAGTGGAAAAAAAAGTTCTTAAAATTAATTGCATATAGCTATCATTAATGTTAAGACTGCCTGGTCTCTTTCAAGGCAATTTTATCATCCTATTTTTGCTTTGACTTTTAAATCATTACCTTGTAATAAAGCTTGTCATGCTGTCTTTCACATTAGTCTAAATCCATTTCACTTTGATAAATGCATAATAATCTTAGCCTGTATGTCTTCACAACAAACAACAGGTTTTCAGCTACCAGGTTAATCTTTGGCTTTATTGTCATAAAATTCTGGATATTTTATAGGACTAGGGTTAATTTAGGGAACGGGGAAAATGAAAGAAAGCATTCTTTTTCCAAAAAGCCTTTGATTGAACCATATTTTGGCCTATGAATTGCTAATTAGAGGATTTTCAAATCAAAGCAATTTAGATCTAAATAACTTCCTCCAATAATGACCTGAGACTTCAATTCTTTTTTGGAAAACTGCTCTACTGTGCTTTCCAGTGATGATTAAACAATAAATTTATCTGTAGAATTTAATATTATAGTAAGCAATAGTCCAATTGCATTTTGTTCCTGAGTCCTAAATTGTCTCATAAAATGGTAATCACTGATTGATGGCATGGCCCTGCTGGGAACCAATAACTTGGTCATTTAGAGGAGGAATCACCATGGAAAGTAAAAGGATTTTCAAAGCCTCTGGGAAATACCTCCGCTGGGGGTTGACATTCCAACCAGGAAATCTGATTAGGCTTTTCTATTGCTCCTAACTCCTCTCTTAGGCTGCTCATCCTGATTTGGCCACCAGAATCAGATCAGTTTGTAACTTAATCTTTTGTCTGAGGTTTTGACTTTTTCCAGAGTGTGGTTTCTATACTGCGGTCCCAAGGTTGGTAAGGAAAATACAAAGGCTCTTGTGCTGGTGACTAGCTCTTACCTGTTTATCTTCCTTGCTCTCCTGTATACCCTTTCTCCTCATATTTCCTCAAAGCCAGTTTCATTTTGTTTAAATTGTACAAGTAAACAGATTAATGATCTTTTGCAGAAATTGCAAACGAGGAAGCAAGTTGGAAAAAAGTAAATATTCCTTTTCTTCATCCTCTTAAAATCAATTCCTCTTCCAAGAAATAGCTATTATTAACACTTGATCTGTAGAGTCTCACATTTTTATCATATACTTACATATTGTCTTATTGATATATTGCATTATAATATGTGGTGGTGTCATATTTTGTTATTTATGTACCATCTTATGTGTGTATACAAATTCAAAGTACTATTTATTATTACTTTTATATAAATGGCGTCACGTGATATATATATTTCTGCCACTTCCTTTTCCCTAAACCATATCTCCTGCAGATCTTTCATTATGAGTGTACATATACCTGATTTTTTTACCTGCTGCATAATAATTCATAGTATGGATGGTCAACCTTAATTATTCAATCACATGTTGATTATAAGAGATATTGTGTCTATGACACCTACACACACATGCATATACACATCTTTAAGACCACGTAAGTTGATTTCTTTGTAATAAGTTCCTAGAGATGAATTTCTAGAAATGATGCTATTGGGCCAACATGGATTCAATTCTTAAAGAATGGCTTAGATCCAGAATTATTGTGCCAGCTGGCATATTCATCAGAGACGTGTAAAGGTGTTTGTTTCCCTGCACTCTTGGTAATGGTGTTTGTATGTGTTGTGTGTGCTCAATCATGTCCGACTCTTTGAGACTCCATGGACTGTAGCCCTCCAGGCTCCTTTTTCCATGGAATTTTTCAGGCAACAACACCAGAGTGGATAGACATTTCCTACTCCAAGGGATCCTCCTGATCCAGGAATCAAACCCTCACCTCTTGTGTCTCCGGCATCAGCAAGTGGATTCTTTACCACTCTGCCACGTAACAAGATCCTTTGGTAATGACAGATACCATTAATGTGTTCATTCTTTTGTGAATCTAATGGGCAAAAAATTAGAATGAATTTCTTCAATTATTTACTGACCATTTCTATTTCTATTTTTTTATGGTGCATTATCTGATCATGTCCTTTATTTTCTTTTTCATGATTTAAAAAAATTTATTGATTTTTAATTGGAGGATAATTGCTTTAAAATGTTGGATTGGTTTCTATCTTACATCAACATGAATCAGCCATAGGTATACATATGTCCCCTCTCTCTTGAACCCTACCACTTCCCACCCCATCCCACCCCTTTAGGTTTTCATTGAATACCAACTTGAGCTTCCTGTGTCACATAACAAATTCCCACTGGCTATCTGTTTTACACATGGTAATGTATATATTTCAGTCCTGCGCTCTTAACCCATCCTATCCTCTCCTCCCACTGTGCCCATAAGGCTGTTCTCTATGTCTGTGTCTCTTTTGCTGTCCTTTAAATTCTTTATCTTATTAACTGAACTCAGGACTATTATCAACAGTTGTAGTTTGAGAAATAAATTGATTATCCCTTATTATATATGATGCAAGTATTTTGCCTCTTTCAAGCATACTGCTTTTAAGCTTGTTCATGTGAGGTTAAAAAATTATTGTATTTATTTATGTATTGGCTGAACTGGATCTTCATTGCTACTTGCAGGCTTTCTCCGTTTGCAGTGTGGGGGCCTCTTACTGCAATGGCTTCTCTTGTTACAGAGCATAGGCTCCAGAGCATGCAGGCTTCAAGAGTCGTGGCACATGGGATCCGTAGTTGTGGTCTAAGAGCTTAGCTGTTCCTCTACATGTGGGATCTTCCCAGGCCAGGGACTGATCCAGTGTCCCCTGCATTGCAAGGCGGATTCTTAACCACAGGATCACCAGGGAAGACCCGTTTATACGATTTTTATCATTCAAAAGTTTTAAGCTTTTGCAAAACTGAGTGTAAGAAATGATTTTCTTTATGGCTATGGATTTTGTATCTAGTTTAAGAATGTGTTCCACACTTCATATTCTACTTTGGTTTCAGCTAATACTTTTTTTATTATTGTTTTTTTGCATTTAATTTTGCAGTTTATTTTTGTGTAAAATTTTTTGTTCTACAAATGAGTATCCAAGAGGTTTTTGAATAATTGTTTTGAATAATTTGTTCCCTGGTAGCTCAGATGGTAAAGAGTTTGCCGGCAGCGTGGGAGACCCAGGTTCGATCCTTGGGCCTGGAAAATCCCCTGGAGAAGGACATGACAACCCATTCCAGTATTCTTGCCTGGAAAATCCCATGGACGGAGGAGCCTGGCAGGCTACAGTCCATGGGGTCGAAAAGAGTCCCACATGACTGTGACTTCACTTTCACTCACTGGTTTCAAATTCCATTTTTCTTATTTGAATTTCCATGTATACACGAATTTGTTCCTAAATGCTTTATTCTTCCCATTAGTCTGTCCTTTCTTGCATGCATATACCACCGTTTTAACCAGCCTAGTTTTCTGTATGCTCTGATGCCTGGCAGAGAAATTCCTACTTCTGTTTTTCTATTTTAATTTTAACAACCCTCTGGCATTCCAATCCCAAAGAAAGGCAATGCCAAAGAATGCTCAAACTACCGCACACTTGCACTCATCTCACATGCTAGTAAAGTAATGCTCAAAATTCTCCAAGCCAGGCTTCAACAATACATGAACCATGAACTTCCAGATGTTCAAGCTGGTTTTAGAAAAGGCAGAGGAACCAGAGATCAAATTGCCAACATCCTCTGAATCATCAATAAAGCAAGTGAGTTCCAGAAAAACATCTATTTCTGCTTTATTGACTATGCCAAAGCCTTTGACTATGTGGATCCCAGTAAACCGTGGAAAACTCTTCAAGGGATAGGAATAACAGACCACCTGACCTGCCTCTTGAGAAACCTGTATGCAGGTCAGGAAGCAGCAATTGGAACAACAGACTGGTTCCAAATAGAAAAAGGAGTACGTCAAGGCTGTATATTGTCACCCTGCTTATTTAACTTCTATGCAGAGTACACCATGAGACATGCTGGGCTGCAGGAAGCACAAGCTGGAATCAAGATTGCCAGGAGAAAGATCAATAACCTCAGATATGCAGATGACACCACCCTTATGGCAGAAAGTGAAGAACTAAAGAGCCTCTTGATGAAAGTGAAAGAGGGGAGTGAAAAAGTTGACTTATTAAAGCTCAACATTCAGAAAACTAAGATCATGGCATCCGATCTCATCACTCCATGGAAATAGATGGATTAACAGTGGAAACAGTGGCTGATTTTATGTTTTTGGGCTCCAAAATCACTGCAGATGGTGATTGCAGCCATGAAATTAAAAGATGCTTACTCCTTGGAAGGAAAGTTATGACCAACCTAGACAGCATATTAAAAAGCAGAGACATTACTTTATCAACAAAGGTCTGTCTAGTCAAAGCTATGGTTTTTCCAGTGGTCATGTGTGGATGTGAGAGTTGGACTATAAAGAAAGCTGAGTGCCAAAAATTTGATGCTTTTAAACTGTGGTGTTGGAGAAGACTCTTGAGGGTTCCTTGGACTGCAAGGAGATCCAACCAGTCCATCCTAAAGGAGATCAGTCCTGGGTGTTCATTGGAAGGACTGATGTTGAAGCTGAAACTCCAATATTTTGGCTACCTCATACAAAGGGCTGACTCATTTGAAAAGACCCTGATGCTGGGAAAGATTGAGGGCAGGAGGAGAAGGGGAAGACAGAGAATGAGATGGTTGGATGGTATCACTGACTCAATGGACATGGGTTTGGGTGGACTCTGGGAGTTGGTGGTAGACAGGGAGGCCTGGCGTGCTGCGGTTCATGGGGTCGCAAAGAATCGGACACAACTGAGCGACTGAACTGAACTGGCATTTTATCTTTCTAGGTAAATATTAGGATCAGTAGTCATGTTCCATGAAAAATTACATTAATTTTTGAATTGGATTTCCCTTGAATTTGAACGTGACATCTTTAAAATATTGAGATAACATATTCTATATTTTACTTTTTGCTTCTTTTAATGGTCTTTCCAGAAAAATTGTACACTAAGTTTCCATTCCTTGTTGAGGTTTTTCCTCCACATTTCAGAAGGCATCTTGTCATATTCTTGACTTTTATGGGGGTGTTTATAATGGGATATGCCCACTTTATATATAACCTATGCATTTAATTTTTAAATGTAACAATTCTTTTTTTCTAAAACATTTTTTAACTGCCTGTTAATTGTATATACTCTTTTGTTTTTTGCTCATTTGGGGCATTTTGACTTTTAGCTCTTTAATTTCATGTTAATTACTGCATTTTCTTATCAGATAATTTTAATACCTGTAGTCATTGGAGAACCAAATTTGATATTTGCTGTTCTGGTGATTCTCCCACATGGTGACATGTTTCCTTTTTATGTCTGGTTATCCTTTATTGTTACCTCATTTTTGGTTGTTGCTAAACTATAGACATTCTGAAGAATGAAATTGAAAATGCTTTCCTCCGGAGAAGATTTGTGTTTGTTTCTGCAGTATGGAAATAAAGAAAGCTATTGTCCTGAGGCTACTGCGTTTTCCTTTTTCATTGTCCTTTTAATTGAGCAATCTTGCTTCAGTGCCTCCGTTGTCCTGCTGGCCCAAGGCTTAGGCTCTTCGTGTATGCCTATTGTTCACTGTCTCCATATTAAGTTTGCTTCTTATACCTCTTTCTTCTTTTGGACCTGTGGAGATTGTCTGCAATCCCTGAAGATCCAGCAAGGCGACAGAAATTATGCTTTAGTCAGAGCTGTTTTTCTTTGAAGCAGGAAGGCCCCCTACAAAAACCTAGTCTGCAGTGATGCTTGAACCAGAGTTCCCTTATTTTAGTTGGTTTTCACTTACTTTCTTCAAAAAAGGTTGTTAGTATAAATATTGAGCTTAAAAAAGAAAGAAGTTTAAAGTGTTTATGTTTACTTTGTGAAATAAAAAAGGGACAGTAATCTTTGAAACACAAAGTTTGAAAACTTCTGTTTAAAGCCTGGGGAAAAAAAAACTGGTTATGTTTTTCAATGTTATGTGAGTAATGATAATAGCCAAAAAATCAATTTAACTGAAATTTTAAAATCCCCCAAATGAACTTTTGTTCTTAAAAAAGAAAGCTTTTGAAACAAAATGTTGATGTTAGTTAAATTTAGTGCTGAACTTGAACTGGGAAATTAGTGAGATTTTTTTCAAAACAATTCATAGTGTTAAGAAGCATTTTGACTTTTTCAAGGTCAGTGACAGAATACCAAACAGATACACAATAGAAATCTGTGTCTTAGAGCTGTATGTCTTCTCTCATTTTTATTGAAAATGATGAAAAAAATAGATGATAATGGCTATGGTAACAATTTAAGGGTGAATAGCACAAGAGATTTTAATTTCCAACTAATATCTTAAATTAGATCTCATCCTGGGGGGGAAAATGGCAAAAATATTTCTTAAAAGAAGATCTGTTATATAAGTTAAAAACACTAAGGTGTTCAGTAGAATACTTTTGCTAGTATATATCATGTCAAACAAAATTGCCTCTAAACATTCACTGATTATGCCTTTGTGGATTATCCCAAGGCTTAAATTCTAAATAAATAGACTTGTTAATACATAAAGGTATATTCAGAAGAGCCAATGCCCTCAGTTCCTGTTATCCTATTATCTGCAAGTAGGCTATCCATTTTAGTGGATTATCCTGGAGAGCTGAGCGGCTGCACTGCTGTCTTCAAAATCCCCTAGTGCTATATTCTCTTTCTGCCTCTCTTTCTTATTGTCATTTTATATCTATGCCTTGCAGGATTGCAGGACTTAGTAGCAAATGTTTGATGCAGTCAAACAAGTCTCATTTAGATACAGTTGTCTGGGGTCTGTCTTCTACTTTTTTCTCACTTTTCTATCATTATTAGGAAACTTTACAGTTTTTCCCCTAACCACTTTGAATTAAATTTGAACATGTTGCCAATATGTAAATAATACTGATTTGGTTTTAAAAAGTGCACTGAAAACAGATTCTATATCCATCCATACCTCTATTTGTGCACCCACCCTTCCATGAAGTTACCTGCTTAATAAATCTAATATTTATAGGATAAAAAAAGTTTTGTTCATTTATTTATTATAGTTTTATTAGGCTTCCCCAGTGGCTTGGCAATAAAGAATCCACCTCAAATGCCCAAGCCACAGGAGATGCGGGTTCGATCCCTGGGTCAGGAAGATGCACTGGAGGAGAGCATAGTAATCCACTCCTGTATTCTTGCCTGGGAAATCCCATGGACAGAGGAACCTGGTAGGCTCTGGTCCATAGGGTTGCAAACGTTATAGTTTTGTTATGTCTGTGTGAAATGATTCTGCCCATCTCTAGCAGGGAGCAGGAAGAAATTCCTCAGTAAAATTAGACTACGTTTCTTTACCCCAATTTTCACAATACCCCTTCTTGAAACTGCTTCCATTTTGTTGTTTTGGAACCTATAGATAATGGATTGAGCAATTTCAGTACATTCCAAAAAAATTGGCAGAATTGCAAAGCTGGCAGGGGCCCATTCTGTATAAACATGAGGAAACGGAAAGGTAATATAATACACCTAAACTGACAGACCCGAGTGGTATTAAAATGAGGATCAGGATGTCTGGAGTCTCCATCTTTGATTTCTAGTGCTAGTTATGATTCGTACGGGATTTGCTTTCATAATCCTGCATTATTAAGTGGTAACAAGATAAAGATTAAGTAGAAAGATGTCTTCATTATTATATGAAAAACTAAATTCTGCCTTGATATAAAATCACAAGCTTGGATATTTATT
Organism: Capra hircus; assembly: GCF_001704415.2. Classification (NCBI taxonomy): domain Eukaryota; kingdom Metazoa; phylum Chordata; class Mammalia; order Artiodactyla; family Bovidae; genus Capra; species Capra hircus. The sequence continues at coordinate 99,374,235 of NC_030808.1, forward strand.
CCTCCTAACACTATAAAAATGGAGATGAAATAAAGAGCCGTGTATAAATCATTTCAAGGACTAGACTTAGTAAGTCTGTGTTTGGACAAACATCACAAGTTCTCAGGTATCGTGATGAAAATAGAAAGTGCAGTTTAGATGAGAATTTATGGAAAATATAAATTAAAAAATAATCATTTACTCAATAATAATTTTTAAGCCTGGATGTTTGTCCATTTCTTTATTTTCCCTACTAAGAATAAAGGAAACATCTCAAGATATTTGGAATGTAAAATGATATTAAATATACTCCTTTCTGAAATGTGGCATAATTCTCTTCCAGAAGTCAACATGAACATAAAAAAGAGGAAAATCAAGAATTCTCAAATAATAAATAGTTATTTAAGTGACATTTTGCAAAGAAAATAGAATTAATGTGAGATATTTTTCATGATTAAAGAGATATAGGCTGATTAGGGGAGCACAGTTATCTGGCTTTTAAAGCCAAACCACATGATATTACTTATTTAATTTATATGCAGAGTACATCTTGAGACACGCTGGGCTGCAGGAAGCACAAGCTGGGATCACTACTGCTGGGAGACATATCAATAACCTCAGATATGCAGATGACACCACCCTTATGGCAGAAAGTGAAGAAGAGCTGAAAAGCCTCTTGATGAAAGTGAAAGCAGAGAGTGAAAAAGTTGGCTTAAAGCTCAACATTCAGAAAACTAAGATCATAGCATCCGGTCCCATCACCTCATGGCAAATAGATGGGGAAACAGTGGAAACAGTGGCTGACTTTATTTTTCTGGCTCCAAAATCACTGCAGTTGGTGACTACAGCCATGAAATTAAAAGATGCTTACTCCTTGGAAGGAAAGTTATGACCAACCTAGAGAGCATATTAAAAAGCAGAGACATTACTTTGTCAACAAATGTCTGTCTAGTCAAGGCTATGGTTTTTATAGTAGTTATGTACAGATATGAGAGTTGGACTATAAAGAAAGCTGAGTGCCAAAGAATTGATGTTTTTGAACTGTGGTGTTGGAGAAGACTCTTGAGGTCCCTTGGACTGCAAGGAGATCCAACCAGTCCATCCTAAAGGAGCTCAGTCCTGGGTATTCATTGGAAGGACTGATGTTGAAGCTGAAATTCCAATACTTAGGCCACTTCATGTGAAGAGCTGACTCATTTGGAAAGACCCTGATGCTGGGAAAGATTGAGGGCAGGAGGAGAACTGGACGACAAAGGATAAGATGGTTGGATGGCATCACCAACTCTATAGACATGGGTTTGGGTGGACTCTGGGAGTTGGTGATGGACAGGGAGGCCTGGCGTGCTGTGGTTCATGGAGTCGCAAAGAGTTGGACATGACTGAGTGACTGAACTGAAAGCCAAGCCACATGATATTACTGATTAAGCTGAGAGAAAGAGGCCTTGTTCAAGGAGATTAGCATTGACCTTAAAAGCAAGTTGAGAAGCTAAAGTATAATACAATGGAAATACTTGGGAAATTAAAGAAAACTCATGCTTGAGCCCCATCCTCAGAGAGTCTGATTTAATTGGTTTTGGAAAAGGGCCCAAACATAAGCATTTTCTCAAACACCATTGGTATTTCTATCATCAAGATTAAGAATCACTATCATAAATTATGTAAGTATAGGAAAAATTGAAAATCATATGGGAAGTCACATGCCATGACATTATTTCTGGGAGGACGGAAACACTGTATTGCAATGGAGTATTACTCAGCCATTAAAAAGAATACATTTGAATCAGTTCTAACGAGGCAGACGAAACTGGGGCCTATTGTGGCAATGGAGTATTACTCAGCCATTAAAAAGCATACATTTGGATCAGTTCTAATGAGGTGGATGAAACTGGGGCCTATTATACAGAGTGAAGTGAGCCAGAAAGAAAAACACCAATGCAGTATAATAACACATATATATGGAATTATAGAAAGATGGTAACAATAACCCTGTATGTGAAACAGCAAAAGAGACACAGATATATAGAACAGTCTTTTGGACTTTGTGGGAGAGGGCGAGGGTGAGATGATTTGGGAGAATGGCATTGAAACATGTATATTATCATATGTGAAACGAATCACCAGTCCAGATTTGATGCATGATACAGGATGCTCGGGGCTGGTGCACTGGGATGACCCAGAGGGATGGGATGGGGAGGTAGGTGGGACGGGGGCTCAGGATGGGGAACACATGTACACCCGTGGCGGATTTATGTCAAGGTATGGCAAAACCAATACAATATTGTAAAGTAATTAGCCTCCAATTAAAATAAATAAATTAAAAAAAAGAAACACTGTGTTGTACATTGATGACAGTATATAAATGTTGTTGGCTTTGATTCTTAGCAGAAATAAAAATCAGATAGTTAAAGATGGAAGGGAACTTAGTAGGATCACTAATTATGAGAATTAAGTGTTCTTCAAGGGAAGGAGGGAAAGAAGAAAAGTAAAAATTAATTTTAAGAAAAATTAATAAAGTTACACATTATGATTTTTAAAAAGCAACTCTAGTTTTGATTGCTAATAGCAGGAACTCACGTGTCATAGAGTAGAGGTTATCACTCATCTATTTTTAATTTTTCATTTAATTGAATGTGACTAAATGTCACACGAAGAGTTGACTCATTGGAAAAGACTCTGATGCTGGGAGGGATTGGGGGCAGGTGGAGAAGGGGATGACAGAGGATGAGATGGCTGGATGGCATCACTGAACTGAACTGACTGAAAATCACTGCAGATGGTGACTGCAGCCATGAAATTAAAAGATGTGTACTCCTTGGAAGGGAAGTTATGACCAACCTAGACTGCATATTAAAAAGCAGAGACATTACTTTGTCAACAAAGACTGTCTAGTCAAGGCTATGGTTTTTCCAGTGGTCATGTATGGATGTGAGAGTTGGATGATAAAGAAAGCTGAGTGCTGAAAAATTGGCGCTTTTAAACTGTGGTGTTGGAGAAGACTCTTGAGAGTCCCTTGGACTTCAAGGAGATCCAACCAGTCCATCCTAAAGGAAATTAAAAGCATCATTTCTTCGTCGCTCAGCTTTCTTCACAGTTCAACTCTCACATCCATACATGACCACTGAAAAAATCCACAGCCTTAACTAGATGGACCTTTTTTGGCAAAGTAATGTCTCTGTTTAGTATGCTGTCTAGGTTGGTCATAACTTTCTTTCCAAGGAGTAAGAGTCTTTTAATTTCATGGCTGCCATCACCATCTGCAGTGATTTTGGAGCCCCCCAAAATAAAGTCTGACAATGTTTTCATTATTTCCCCATCCATTTCCCATGAAGTGATGGGACCAGATGCCATGTTCTTCGTTTTCTGAATGTTGAGCTTTAAGCCAACTTTTTCACTCTCCTCTTTCACTTTCATCAAGAGGCTTTGGAGCCCCCCCAAAATAAAGTCTGCCACTGTTTCCTCGGTTTCCCCATCTATTTGCCATGAAGTAATGGGACTGGATGTCATGATCCGGTTTACCCCAAGCATCCTCATTTCTGCAAGATTTCTGAAAAATCCTCATAACATTTTCTTGTGAATTAGATGAGATCTGCAATTGGGTAAATAACCTTGTAGAAGTTGAGGCAAGCTTTGTTTATGGAAGTGTTATATTTTTGGACTTATACTAGCTAAGATTTTTCATCAATGAGCTGGATAAAAACATAGTCATTTGATGAACCACAGCCTTCAACAAATTAAGAAAATATCTATTTACCATCTACTGTATTCCATGGGATATGTGGACAAATCAGGGAGGAGTTATCAGTATAATATAACTAGGATTCAAAATTTTATTCATATACTTTGAAACTAGAAAAATCCTAATTTTAGCTTACAGCATCAGATTTTTGAAGGTAGAATATTAGATGTTTACCTTGATTGTTTATTCATGGGAATAAGATTTAGAGTTTTACTCAGTCAGGACCTCAAGTTAAGGGCAAAGCATGTTGGAATAGCTTATTCAGCTAATGTAAAAATAAGGTGTTTAAAGAAGTCACATTGTCTGTAACAGTGGTTAGAACACACTTGAAATATTGGCTCAATTCTGAGCACTTTGCTTAAATAGACCCTTGGGGACCCTAAGATGTTCTTGTTATATATTGGTGAGTAGAGATATACTGTCTTCTATTGATGGTACATTAATTAATGTGTTCAGTTCAGTTCAGTCACTCAGTTGTGTCCGACTCTTTGCGACCCCATGAATCGCAGCACGCCAGGCCTCCCTGTCCATCACCAACTCTAGGAGTTCACTCAGATTCACGTCCATCGAGTCGGTGATGCCATCCAGCCATCTCATCCTCTGTCGTCACCTTCTCCTCCTGCCCCCAATCCCTCCCAACATCAGAGTCTTTTCCAGTGAGTCAACTCTTCACATGAGGTGGCCAAAGTACTGGAGTTTCTCAGCTTTAGCATCATTCCTTCCAAAGAAATCCCAGGCTGATCTCCTTCAGAATGGACTGATTGGATCACCTTGCAGTCCAAGGGACTCTCAAGAGTCTTCTCCAACACCACAGTTCAAACACATCAATTCTTCGGCCCTCAGCCTTCTTCACAGTCCAACTCTCACATCCATACCTGACCACTGCAAAAACCATAGCCTTGACTAGGACCTTAGTTGGCAAACTAATGTCTCTACTTTTCAATATGCTATGTAGGGTGGTCATAACTTTTCTTCCAAGGAGTAAGCATCTTTTCAGTTCATGGCTGCAGTCACCATCTGCAGTGATTTTGGAGCCCCCCAAATAAAGTCTGACACTGTTTCTACTGTTTCCCCATCTATTTCCCATGAAGTGATGGGATTGGATGCCATGACCTTAATTTTCTGAATGTTGAGCTTTAAGCCAACTTTTTCACTCTCCACTTTCACTTTCATCAAGAGGCTTTTTAGTTCCTCTTCACTTTCAGACATAAGGGTAGTGTCATCTGCATATCTGAAGTTATTGATATTTCTCCCGGCAATCTTGATTCCAGCTTGTGTTTATCCCAGTGCAGCATTTCTCATGATGTACTCTGCATAGAAGTTAAATAAGCAGGGTGACAATATACAGCCTGGATGTACTCCTTTTCCTATTTGGAACCAGTCTGTTGTTCCATGTCCAGTTCTAACTGTTGCTTCCTGACCTGCATACAGATTTCTCAAGAGGCAGGTCAGGTGGTCTGGTATTCACATCTCTCTCAGAATTTTCCACAGTTTATTGTGATCCACACAGTCAAAGTCTTTGGCATAGTCAATAAAGCAGAAATAGATGTTTTTCTGGAACTCTTTTGCTTTTTCCATGATCCAGCGGATTATGGCAATTTGATCTCTGGTTCCTCTGCCTTTTCTAAAACCAGTTTGAACATCAGGAAGTTCATTGTTCACGTATTGCTGAAGCATGTGTAAGTATAGTATTTTAAAATGTATGACACTAGGACTTCCCTGGTGACTCAGGGGTAAAGAATCCAGCTGCAATGCAGGAGCCACAGGAGACATAGGTTCGATCCCTGGGTAGGGAAGATCCCCTGGAAGAGCAAATGGCAACTCACTCCGGTTGTCTTGCCTGGAGAATCCCCATGTACAGAGGAGCCTGGCAGGCTACAGTCCATGGGGTCACAAAGAATCAGAGACAACTGAAGCAAGTTAACACACACAATGTTTAGGATTAAAAATACAATGGTTAGATTGGGTAAAGGGGATGAGAAAGGGAGAATAGGAGTGTAAGTAAGTATTTCTTTCAGAAGAGAGTGTTATTCAATGTACAATTAATATTTGCTCTATTCACACAGGCGCACATGCATGCACACACACACAGAAACAGCTATTATTTGGTGTTAGGGAGAAAACCATAACTCAGAAAGAGTCAAAGAAGGTTGTCTCTGAGAGTGGGGGTGGGGTGGGGGATGGGGGATGGGGACTTGGGATTGAGAGGGATGAATTGATTAAAAAAAAACCATTTTGATGCTATTGGATATTACACAATGGACATATCTTATTACATTTTTTAGAAAAAGTTATCAAGGCCTGGATGACCAACCTCCCTGGAGAGAAAATTAAAAAAAACAAAAAGACAAAGTGAGAGAATCAAGAGTGGGATCTACAAATGATGCTATGATTTAGAAGGAACTGGGGTCATCTACCCTGGACAAGAGCTGTATGAAGAGGCTTATGTAGATGTAGAGAAAGAGAGCAGGATAGAATCAAAAGGTAGAAGAGGAAGTCTTTGGCTTATCATAATGCTGTAGGAATTCCTATCCCATGGGATCCCAGGATCTGCATGGGAGATTCGTGTGTCTATGTATCCAAAGAAATTAGATGGAGTATTGTGCTCATATATGAACATGTGCATTTAAGAGGAGGGGATGGGCCATCATTTTCAACTGATTCTTTCCCCCAAAGGAGTATAACGTTTGAAATAGGTTAAAACTACAGGGTCACTTGCCTTATGGAGTAATAAACACTTGTGTAAAGAGGCCATCTGTTATAGATAATTTAGAAATAATTCTCACACTGGATAAAGCACACTAGTTTATTTGAAAGAAACTTTTTCTGCTCTAAGGTTCTAATATTTATATAATATAAAGGAATAAAATACATTTAATAATAAAACATTTATTGGGCACTTACTACGTACAGCTCGTCATGCCAAATGCTTGACATGGGCTCTCATTCAATCTTTATAGGGTCAGATTACATAGGTACCAGGCTTCCCTGATAGCACAGTTGGTAAAGAATTGCCTGCAATGCAGGAAACCCTGGTTTGATTCCTGGGTCAGGAAGATCCACTGGAGAAGTAATAGGCTACCCACTCCAGTATTCTTGGGCTTCTCTCAGCTGGCTAGGGGGTGGCTCAGCTGGTAAAGAATCTACCTGTAATGTGAGAGACCTGGGTTTGATCCCTGGATTGGGAAGATCCCCTGGAGAAAGAAGTGGCTAGCCACTCCAGTATTCTGTCTGTAGAATTCCAAGGACTGTATAGTCCATGGGGTTGCAAAGAATTGGACATGACTGAGTGACTTTCCCTTTCACTTTTCAGGTAGGTATCACATCAAAAATTCAGAGAGACAAAGAAACTTACTAGAGTTCACTCTGCAGTAAGGGACAGAGGCAAGATGACAACCGAAGAAGTCTGGCCCTAGAACTGGCCCGAAGCCCCCTTTGGAAGGGTTTTTCCCTCTCATTCTGACTCTCCCTCACTGAAAGTATTAGTCAACCAGTCATGTCCAACTCTCTCCAACTGTATGGACTGTAGCTCGCCAGGCTCCTCTGTCCATGGAATTCTCCAGGCAAGAATACTGGAGTGGGTAGCCATTCCTTTCTCCAGGGGATCTTCCCCACCCAGGTATTGAACCTGGGTCTCCTGCACTGCAGCCAAATTCCTTACCCTCTGAGCAGCCAGGAAAGCCTGATTCTCCCTCACTGAACTGTGTTACTTCTACTCCATGACTGACGGTGGCAACACTGGCATCTGCAGAGCTCCTCTTCCCATTTCCTTCAGTGCTTCTCCACGTGTGTGGCATTTTTGTGCCTTAATTGTCTGTGTTATCTGAACTTGGTTCCTTTAATGGACATCCCTGGTAACGCAGACAGTAAAGAATTTTGTTTCACAAAAAATACATATATTATCTATCTACCTACCTATTATCTATTCATCTAGCTATATAGAGAAAGAGATTGTATTCGTTTTCTTTTGCTACTTTGACCGATAACCACAAACTCAATGGTTTGCAACAGCACACCTTTTATGTTTTGTAGGTTAGAATGGTAGCCTGGGTCTCACTGGACTAAAATCAACGTAGTCACAGGGCTGTCTTCTTTTCTGGAGGCTCTGGAGGAGAATTTGTTTCCTTGCCTTTTCCAACTCCCTTGGTTCGCAGCCCCTTTTCTTCATCCTCCAAACCAGGAACACTGGTGGTGGTTTTAGTTGCTGAGTCGTGTCCGACTCTTGAGACCCCATGGACTGTAGCCTGCCAAGGCTCTTCTATCCATGGAATTCTCCAGGCAAGAATACTGCAGTGACTTGCCACTTCCTTCTCCAGGGGATCCTCCCAACCTAGGAATCAAATCCCAGTCATCTGCATTGCGGGCGAGTGAGCTACCAGGGAAGCCCTAGGCAGAGTTATCTTACATTCTGTAACTTTAATCTCCCTGTGGTTATATTGTTGTTTAGTCACTTCAGTTCAGTTCAGTCACTCAGTTGTGTCTGACTCTTTGTGACCCCATGGGCTGCAGCATGCCAGGCCTCCCTGTCCATCGCCAACTCCCAGAGTTGACTCAAACTCATGTCCATTGAGTTGGTGATGCCATCCAACCATCTTGTCCTCTGTCTTCCCCTTCTTCTTCCACCTTCAATCTTTGCCAGCATCAGGGTCTTTTCAAATGAGCCATCTCTTTGCTTCAGGTGGCCAAAGTATTTGAGTTTCAGCTTCAACATCAATCCTTCCAATGAATATTCAGGACTGATTTCCTGAGATCCTGGTTGGATCTCCTTGCAGTCCAAGGGACTCTCAAGAGTCTTCTCCAGCACCACAGTTCAAAAGTATCAGTTCTTCGGTGCTCAGCTTTCTTCACAATCCAACTCTCACATCTACACACGACTGCTGGAAAAACCATAGCCTTGACTAGATGGACCTTTGTTGGCAAAGTAATGTCTCTGCTTTTGAATATGCTGTCTATGTTGGTCACAACTTTTCTTCCAAGGAGTAAACATCTTTTAATTTCATGGCTGCAGTCACCATCTGCAGTGATTTTGGAGCCCCTCAAAATTAAGTCTGTCACTGTTTCCACTGTTTCCTCATCTATTTGCTATGAAGTGATGGGATCAGATGCCAGGATCTTAGTTTTCTGAATTTAAGCCTTAAGCCAACACTTTCACTCTCCTCTTTCACTTTTATCAAGAGGCTCTTTAGTTCTTCTTCACTTTCTGCAATAAGGGCAGTCTGTCTGCCCTTTTCCATCAGAGGGCAGACAGACTAAAAACCATAATCACAGAAAATTAACAATCTAATTACATGGTCCACAGCCTTGTCTAACTCAATGAAACTATGAGCCATGCCATGTAGGGCCACCCAAAGTGGATGGATCATAGTAGAGAGTTTTGACAAAATGTGGTGCACTGGAGAAGGGAATGGTAAACTACTTCACTATTCTTGCCTTGAGAACCCCGTGGACAGTATGAAAAGGCAGAAAGATAAGACACTGAAAGATGAACTCCCCAGGTTGGTAGGTGCTGATTATGCTACTGGAGATCAGTGGAGAAATAACTCCAGAAAGAATAAAGAGACGGAGCCAAAGCAAAAACACCACCCAGTTGTGGATTTGACTGATGATGGAAGCAAGGTCCGATGCTGTAGAGTAATATTGCAAAGGAACCCTGGAATGTTAGGTCCATGAATCAAGGCAAGTTGGAAGTGATCAATCAGGAGATGGGAAGAGTGAACATCGACATTTTAGGAATCAGCGAACTAAAATGGACTGGAAAGGGTGAATTTAACCCAGATGACCATTATATCTACTACTCTGGGCAAGAATCTCTTAGAAGAAATGGAGTAGCCATCACAGTCAACAAAAGAGTCCGAAATGCAGTACTTGGATGCAGCCTCAAAAATGATAGAGTGATCTATATTCGTTTCCAAGGCAAACCATTCAATATCATGGTAATCCAAGTCTATGTCCTGACCAGAAATGCTGAAGAAACTGAAGTTGAACAGTTTTATGAAGACCTACAAGACCTTCTAGAATTAACAATAAAAAAAAAGATGTCCTTTTCATTATAGGGGACTAGAATGCAAAAGAAGAAAGTCAAGAAACACCTGGAGTAACAGGCAAATTTGGCCTTGGAGTACAGAATGAAGCAGGGCAAAGGCTAATAGAGCTCTGCCAAGAGAATGCGCAGGTCATGGTAAGCACCCTCTTCCAACTACACAAGAGAAGACTCTATACATGGACATCGCCAGAGGTCAACACTGAAATCAGATTGATTATATTCTTCATAGCCTAAGATTAAGAAGCTCTATACAGTCTAGGAGACTGTTTTTACTCTCTACTAAAAACAAGACTAGGAGCTGACTGTGGCTCAGATCATCAACTCCTTATTGGCAAATTCAGATCTCAGTTGAAGAAAGCAGGGAAAACCACTAGACCATTCAGGTACAATCCCTAACGAATATACAGTGGAAGTGAGAAATAGATTTAAAGGACTAGATCTGATACACAGAATGACTGATGAACTATGGACAGAGGTTCATGACATTGTACAGGAGACAGGGAGCAAGACCATCCCAAGAAAAAGAAATGCAAAAAAGGAAAATGACTGTCTGAGGAGGCCTTAGAAATAGCTGTGAAAAGAAGAGAAGTGAAAAGCAAAGGAGAAAAGGAAAGATATTCCCATTTGAATGCAGAGTTCCAAAGAATAGCAAGAAGAGATAGGAAAGCCTTCCTCAGCAATCAGTGCAAAGAAATAGAGGAAAACAACAGAATGGGAAAGACTAGAGATCTCTTCAAGAAAATTAGAGATACCAAGGGAACATTTCATGCAAAGATGGGCTCAATAAAGGGCAGAATTGGTGTGGACCTAAGAGAAACAGAAGATATTAAGAAGAAGTGGCAAGAATACACAGAAGAACTATACTAAAAAGATCTTCATGATCCAGATAATCATGATGGTGTGATCACTCACCTAGAGCCAGATATCCTGGAATGTGAAGTCAAGTGGGCCTTATAAAGCATCACTATGAACAAAGCTAGTGGAGGTGATGGAATTCCAGGTGAGCTATTTCAAATCCTAAAAGATGATGCTGTGAAAGTGCTGCAGTCAATATGCCAGCAAATTTGGAACACTCAGCAGTGGCCACAGGACTAGAAAAGGTCAGTTTTCATTCCAATCCCTAAGACAGACAATGCCAAAGAATGCTCAAACTACCACACAATTGCACTCATCTCACATGCTAGTAAAGTAATGCTCATAATTCTCCAAGCCAGGCTTCAACAATATATGAACCATGAACTTCCAGATGTTCAAGCTGGTTTTAGAAAAGGCAGAGGAACCAGAGATCAAATTGCTAACATCTTTTGGATCATCAAAAAAGCAAGAGAGTTCCAGAAAAACATCTATTTCTGCTTTATTGACTATGCCAAAGCCTTTGACAGTGTGGATCACAATAAACTTTGGAAAATTCTGAAAGAGATGGGAATACCAGACCACCTGACCTGCCTCTTGAGAAATCTGTATGCAGGTAAGGAAACAACAGTTAGGACTGGACATGGAACAACAGACTGGTTTCAAATAGGAAAAGGAGTGTGTCAAGGTTGTGTATTGTCACCCTGCTTATTTAACCTATATGCAGATTACCTCATGAGACACGCTGGGCTGGAGGAAGCACAAGCCGAAATCAAGATTGCTGGGAGAAATAACAATAATCTCAGATATGCAGATGACATCACCCTTATGGCTGAAAGTGAAGAAGAACTAAAAAGCCTCTTGATGAAAGTGAAAGAGGAGAGTGAAAAAGTTCAGTCACTAAGTCATGTCTATTCTTTTGTGACCCCGTGGACTATAGCCTGCCAGGCTCTTCTGTCCATGGAATTTCCCGGGTAGAATACTGGAGTGGATTGCTATTTCCATCTCCAGAGGATCTTCCTGACCCAGGGATTAAACCCACATCTCCTTCATTGACAGATGGATTCTCTACCACTGAGCCACTGGGAAGCCCTGTGATGACACTGGACTGGTCCAAATCAACCAGGATTATCTCTCCATCTCAAAGGCCTTAATTTTACATTTTCCAAGAATTAGCACATGGATATCTTTGAAGACAATTATTCTTCCTAACACAGTTCAGTTCAGTTCAGTCTCTTAGTCGTGTCCAACTCTTTGCGACCCCATGAATCGCAGCACGCCAGGCCTCCCTGTCCATCACCGATTCCCGGAGTTCACTCAAACTGATGTCCATCGAGTCAGTGATGCCATCCAGCCATCTCATCCTCTGTCGTCACCTTCTCCTCCTGTCCCCAATGCCTCCCAGTATCAGAGTCTTTTCTGATGAGTCAACTCTTTGCATGAGGTGGCCAAAGGACAGGAGTTTCAGCTTTAGCATCATTCCTTCCAAAGAAATCCCAGGGCTGATCTCCTTCAGAATGGATTGTTTGGATCTCCTTGCAGTCCAAGGGACCTCAAGAGTCTTATCCAACACCACAGTTCAAAAGCATCAATTCTTCAGCGCTCAGCCTTCTTCACAGTCCAACTCTCACATCCATACATGACCACAGGAAAACCATAGCATTGACTAGACGGACCTTAGTTGGCAAAGTAATGTCTGTGCTTTTGAATATGCTATGTAGGGTGGTCATAACTTTTCTTCCAAGGAGTAAGCATCTTTTCATTTCATGGCTGCAATTACCATCTGCAGTGATTTTGGAGCCCCCCAAAATAAAGTCTGACACTGTTTCCACTGTTTCCCCATCTATTTCCCATGAAGTGATGGGACCAGATGCCATGATCTTCATTTTCCGAATGTTGAGCTTTAAGCCAACTTTTTCACTCTCCACTTTCACTTTCATCAAGAGGCTTTTTAGTTCCTCTTCACTTTCTTCCATAAGGATGGTGTCATCTGCATATTTGAGGTTATTGATATTTCTCCCGGCAATCTTGATTCCAGCTTGTGCTTCTTCCAGTCCAGCGTTTCTCATGATGTGCTCTGCATAGAAGTTAAATAAGCAGGGTGACAATATACAGCCTTGACGTACTCCTTTTCCTGTTTGAAACCAGTCTGTTGTTCCATGTCCAGTCCTAACTGTTGCTTCTTGATCTGCATACAGATTTCTCAAGGGGCAATTCAGGTGGTCTGGTATTCCCATCTCTTTCAGAATTTCCCACAGTTTAGGCTTTGGCATAGTCAATAAAGCAGAAATAGATGTTTTTCTGTAACTCTCTTGCTTTTTCCATGATCCAGCAGATGTTGGCAATTTGATCTCTGGTTCCTCTGCCTTTTTCTAAAACCAGCTGTAACATCAGGAAGTTCATGGTTCATGTATTGTTGAAGCCTGGCTTGGAGAATGTTGAGCATTACTTTATTAGCATGTAAGATGAGTGCAATTGTGCGGTAGTTTGAGCATTCTTTGGCATTGCTTTTCTTAATGCAACCATTTTTCTGAGGACTGAGATAAAACAAAATCCCTTCCCTAGAAGAGATTACAGTTGAGGAAATACTGAAACAGAGAAGGGAAATCCAAAAAACATGTGTTTTATAAGATAAGGACGAACAGTTAACAGCGCTATGGGGAGCCTGCCTGACGTTGAGGGTGAGCTAGAGAAAATTTGGTTAGAAAATTAGAATTATTCTTGACATAGTCCTATGACTCTGTTACTTTTCCTGCAGGTTTTGAGACTCTGGGATATTCAGCATCAACTGTCCATCCAGAGGATCTCTTGCTTTTTCCCCAAGAGTCAGGACTTCAGGTGTCTCTTCCACTTTGATGAAGCCCACGGACGACTCTTCATCTCGTTCAATAACCAGCTAGCTTTGCTGGCAATGAAAAGTGAAGCCGGCAAGAGGGTGACAAGCCACAAGAAGGCAGTCACTTGTGTACTTTACAATTCAGTCTTGAAGCAGGTAATGATGCTTTTCTGTCACTCTCCTAACATGTGCCCACATTCAGTTCCTTAATTCAATCGGGGGACAAATATAGAAAAGGAAAGGTGGGAAAGAAACGATTTAAGCTGTGTGCTTTTCTGCAATAATGTGTATTCGGGTGGATTTGGAGAGTAATTTCATTTTCAACCAGCGACCGCAGCAGCACTGATAGAGTTACTCAGAGGAAGTATTCCAGCTAAAGCAAACACAACATGGAATGCAATTGAACTTATCTTTGTTACCCACTAGTTTGGCTCTTGATGCCAAATGCAAGTGAACCTGGCTGTAAAATTCCCTTTTACGCACACCATCACCATCCCCCTGCATCCCTGTGGAAAGATCTGAAATATGCATGAAATGTAATTAGCAAAGATCCATTTTGCCGGCACAGTTTCGGCGAGTGGCTCGCTGTGGCAGGCCCAGAATGTATTCATAATAAAATGATTCTGTTAAATGTGCTGCCACTTGGTATGCAGCTCGAGTGTTGTTTGTCTCCCCACCACGTTAATGACGCTTTGCAGCCTTTGCTTATGGGAGCACTCCCTGCATGTCAATGAGAAAATGGGCTGCTCTGGAGTGGAGATGCCACAGGGACCACAGCCCTTCTTAGAGGACAGGGAGGGCCAGCCTGTGGGTATCCTGGAGGGAGTGGAGCAATCCTTTTCATTGCCCTTGGAGCTTAGTCTGTGGCAATGATCACCCCAGGCCTGACAGTCACCGAACAGCAGGAGGCAAGCCGACAGCCAGTATCCAGCTTATGGCTGATTAAACAATAACTCCAGCCCATTCTACTTTCCTTTCTGCAGAAGCTTCTGCATCCACGCAGAAATGAGTAGTTCAGATGGTGTGCAACGGGAGGAAAGGCCTTTGTTAGTAATGAGTAGTGTGTCATGTCACTGCTTCAAATACTGTGCTGGTTATTCTAGGAGATGAAAGTCCTTTACAAAACAATCCATTTCGAATTCCATCTGTGGGGGAAACATTCCCTAGTAAATGTTTTACTGAACTGTATGGAGGCAGCCAGTTAATTTGGCTCCCTGGTGGCCACTGAGAGATATATTTCTTTCCAGAAGAATGTTCTGCTAATTGAGATTTGCAGAGTTAAAGTGCTGAGTTTATGTGTAGATGTTATGATCATATATTGCCTGACCGTAAGATGAGCCATTTTCCATGAGGAATTCAGGTCTGGAAAAGAAAGTCTGGAATCTTCCACTTGGAATATGAAGATAAAGCCAAAATAACACAAGGATATGCCAGTTATAGGCAACAACAGAATATGCACATGTGGAATATTACATGCAAAGAATTTCTGTACAAATGAGTTGGATATTGATGCCTCTTTTATTTCTGAGGTCAAAAGTATAAATAATTAAATACAATGTTAAAGTGTGTATAAAGTACGTAGAGCTGTGTATTATACAGAAATGTTTCCTATTATCAGCTAAACTATGGAGAAACACTTTAACATTGTGTAACATTTATAATTGCAAAAAATATAGATTGCAGTCAAGTACAAAGGAAACAATATCACCCACAGACCCATCAGCCAGTGATAACTGATCATTTCAAAGTAGTTAGATAAAACAAATGAACTGTTTTGAACAAGTGTCAGGTGCCGGAATGAGGATTCAAAGATTCACATACCACAAAGTTTCTTCACCCCCATAGTTCAAGGAGATTCAGGTACAGAGAATCTTTCCAGAGCTCACTGCTGGGCAGGAGCTCATTACAAGGATTGTGGGGTGATATCAGGGGACCAGACACATGACTCTCACAAAAAAACAATGGAGTAGAGCAAAATGAAGAGAGGAAAAATCAAAGTGCTATCCTTGGAAAGAGGACCTTTCTGCCTGGGGCTGGGTGGGTGACAGTTTAGCAGAGCCCTGAAATCTCCAGTGGGAACCTCTGAAAGGAGAGAATGAAGTAGCTCCAGACAGATGGTACAACATGTTTAAGCACAAACAATGCATTTTTTTTCAGGGAGAGGGTTTATTCTGGAGTGACTAGTTTGTGGGTACTTAGCAAATATTGGGAGACTTGAGACAGTGGAGGGAGCTTAGAGTCAGATTGTGAATGCCATTCACTCAATGAACCAAGATCTAGTCTTTGAAAAATATAGACTTGAGGTTAGAACAGCAATTCTTACAGTGTGATCTCAGATCTCTGGGGAAGTCAGACCCTTTCAAAGGATCAAAACTATTTTCATCATAACATTAATCTGTTGTCCACTTTTTCCACTCTCATTGTTTCATGAGTGTACAGTGGTGTTTCCTAGAGGCTATGTGATGACTGATGGCACAGTGTGCTTTTGTATTTATGTGTTTTAACAATTTCTTTTTTTTTAATTTTTATTTTTACTTTATTTTAATTTACAATCTCAGTTTAAATTTCTAATATGGTAAATACATGGGTTTCTCTGTTTTTGTCTTTATCTCTATCTCTGTCTCCCAGATAAATAGAAGCTATTTGGATTCTTCAGTACTTTTTAGTAGTGTAAAATAAAAAGATCGAAGTTTTGAGAACACAGAGAGAAAAGAGAGCTCAAATGTTTGGCAGACTACGTCCTGTGTCTAAGCTTCGGTTTATTGATTTTCAAAAGTGTGTGTGTCTGTGTGTTGGGGGGCAGGCATAGACATGATATGGTAGCAATGGCTGTCTGCAGCATCACCTTGCTGCGTCCTGCTTCTCAGAGGTAGTTCTCCTTCCTCCCAGGCAGTCAGCCCAGGCAAGTCTCCCCGGTTCCCCCATACCTCTCAGGTTGAAGGGTGATGCTTTTAATACACCTCTTCCTGATTTACATCTTGATATTTCTTACTCGTTATTTTACCCATGTGACATATGAAAGCAGAAGTTGAAAAGAGTTAGAAAGGCAGAGAGATCCCTGAATAGGGCTTTGCCTCTGGCCCCGTGAGATGAGGAAGTGGTTTTTCCTGCCCCTCTTCTTTGCCACTGCAGTTCTTGCTGCTTAACATTCAGTTCTGGGATTCCTCTCTGGTCCTCTGACGTCTCCAGGAACATCTTCTGCCACACCTCTCTCCCTTGCATTTCTAGTTGTTATCCAGCTAAACAGTTACCTAAATTCTCACTTTCTCTCCTCCCATGTTTGATAAAAGGGGAAGATTCTTGTCTTTCACTTTCACATTTTCCTACAACTCCCAACACTCTTCTTTTTTTTTTTTTAAGACAAAATCTTTTACTTTTTTATTCAAGAGTAATTAAAATATAATAAAATATACAGGTCTTAAGTGAAAAAATTACCAAATCTGACAAATACATATACTCATGGAACATCTATCAAGATACCATTTCCATCATCTAAGAAAAGTCCATTCTGTCCCGTCTCAATCAACTGTATCCATTTTAGTTGCTTCTGCTGATATTTTGCATCCAGTGTTTATTTTTTTAATTTAATTTAATTTTTTAAAATTTTTTATATTTTTTTAAATTTTAACATCTTTAATTCTTACATGCGTTCCCAAACATGAACCCCCATCCCACCTCCCTCCCCACAACATCTCTCTGGGTCATCCCCAACACTCTTCTGAACAGCAACGAATGGTCAATTCTAGATTTGGTCGATTGTTGCTATTTCTAAATCTAAGTTCAAAAGGAACCCATGCTTTTTCAGTCTGCTGGTGCTCTTAGGTTATTTGGTTTGGTGTTTCATTGAAAGACTTTCCCTTTATCTGAATCGAATGAAAACATGACAACATGTTGTCATTTCAACACTTTGCTACACCTTATTATTATTTCATTCTATTTGGTCATCAATGAGAACTTCCCATTATTCCTATTTGAAAGTGACATGGCATATTTCTGTGACTCATCTTCCTGCCTTTTGGTACCTTCACATCCTAATCTAAGAAAGTGATGTTAAGCCACGCAGAGACGTTGAAAA
This sequence comes from Capra hircus, assembly GCF_001704415.2. Taxonomy (NCBI): domain Eukaryota; kingdom Metazoa; phylum Chordata; class Mammalia; order Artiodactyla; family Bovidae; genus Capra; species Capra hircus. Next base: position 99,391,756 of record NC_030808.1, read on the forward strand.
CAGACTGTGAGCTTTATTTCACTCAGCAAAGCTTACCCTCTCAGCTAGTGGCAGAACAAGTTGGGACAGGATGAGGGAGTCCTTGGAATGCACAATTTTGAAAGAATCAAAGTCACACAATATCCTGGAGATAGTTCTCATGAATTGTCTTTGCATAGAATTCTTTTTTTTTTTTTATGTCAAAAATAATTTTTTATTTTTTTTTAAATTTTAAAATCTTTAATTAAGTGAAGCTTTTCTTAAAAACCCATGATTGTTGGCGAACTTTAAAAATATGTTTGTAGATATCACATAAACTGAAAAAGAAAAAAATTCCTGACTTATTCTAATGATGTGCTTTTGTGAAACAGGTGATGTTTCAGTGCTTTTTGCATCTAGACATAGTTAGGCTAAATGTAAATAGGCATTATAAAATCTTAACAGTGATATTCACTATTTTTCCCATTGAAATAATTTACTTTTTGTAAAACAATACTTGCTTATTACAAGAAATTACAATAATGCTGTAGAGTTCAAATAAGGAACTAAATATTGCTGAAATATCATCAACATCTTCTAAATACCTCTCTGTGCATAGACTAGTTCACCTGAATATGGTTCTATAACCTACATTTTACTCTATGACATATTGGAATTAATTCCTTGTTTCTAATGTAGATCTCCTCCATCATTTTTAAAAAGCAGCACAGAGTCCCACTGTATGTGTATCATAATTTACTGATCCATTTGCCTTGATGAGCATTTTGCTGTTATGAATTTCTTTATGCATAAATTTATTCACACTCATGACTTTCTCTCTCTAAGGCAAAATCTTAAGAATGAATTTCAAAGTTAAAATATATGTATATGAGATAATTTAGTACATAAATTGCCTCCTGAATCTTACTATGTTACCCAGTCTTTAAGAGTAAACACATTAATCATATAAAGAGCCATGTCAGACAGCGACTGCCTGGCAGCCTCTGGCAGGACTCCTGCGATCTCTGATATTGCTCCTGTTATTCACCATGGGATGTTGTCTTTGAAAATTTGAAGATTAGACCTTCTTTACCTAGAGTCGTGTTTGTTTCTTGAGGACCAACTTTTACAAGAAACATGATGTCAATCATTCATTTAAAATGGGGTTAGGGTATAATTTTTTAGTGACAGTGCGTCGCCTGTCCTCTTTTCTGCACACGATTTTGGGGGAATTGTGATGTTTGAGAGTCTAACCAATTCAATACATAGTTCCTTTGGGAATTGTAAAATCTGAGTAGAGGAAAGTGGACAAGCTTGAGGGAAATTTATCTCCACTTTACAAGACATTATGCCTCTTTAGTGCTTGTATTTAGGGCGAAATCAATGAGTTTCTCCTTTGAACAGAATTAGATGAAGACGGATGAAAGCTTTCTCCTTGCCTGCTTACTGCTGGGCTTCAAGTGACCTGTGTTAATGTGGCTTTTCTTCACTGGTCAGATTAAGGCTGTACTTGGTTACATGTCGATACTGAGGCTATGAGCTCTGGTCACTTGCTGAAGACATAGGAAATGCCTTAGTCTTAAGGGTAGATCAAGGAACTCCCCTGGAGTTCCAGCGGTTAAGGCTTCATGCTTCCACTGTAGGGGACCCAGGTTCAGTCCCTGGTTGGGGAACTAATATTCTGCTTGCCAACATATATACACTTACATGTATGTGTATGTACATATAAATAGGTGTTTATTTAAAAGTGATGGCTTGGAAGGAATAACACATTTCAGTGTTACAAAACTAAAAAAGACAAAGGGTATACAGTAAAAATTTCCTTTTATCACTGTTTCTACCTACCAGTTTCCTTTGCTGGAAGCAACTAGTTCATGAGATCCATGAGAACCCTTTAAGGGCTGTTGTAGTCAAACACAAGTATATATGTATTTTTTGTCACAAATATGTATACTCACTTTAAAATAGATGTGTATAATAATTCTTAATATTTAAGAATATTAATTATGTGGTTTTACACAAACAGTAGTATGTTATATGCACAGCAACACTGCTCTGTACATTGATTTTCCACCTAACAATACAGCCTAATGATCATTTTATTTATCTCATTACCCAGAATATCCTCTTTCTTTTTGACAGCTGCATGGTATTCTGTTTAATGGGTATGCCAAATTTTATTAATCAGTTTTTATGGACATTTAGATTGCTTTCAGTATTTTTGTTATACAGATAATATAGTAATTTGAATGCACAAATTTTGGCACTAGTGAGGAAACCTCTGTAAGATAAATTCCTAGAACTAGAATTAGTGGGTCATAGACTGTGTGGATCACAATAAACTGTGGAAAATTCTGAGAGAGATGGGAATACCAGACCACCTGACCTGCCTCTTGAGAAAACTATATGCAGGTCAGGAAGCAACAGTTAGAACTGGACATGGAACAACAGTCTGGTTCCAAATAGGAAAAGGAGCATGTCAAGGCTGTATATTGTCCCCGTGCTTATTTAACTTATATGCAGAGTACATCATGAGAAACACTGGGTTGGAAGAAGCACAAGCTGGAATCAAGATTGCTGGGAGAAATAGCAATAACCTCAGATATGCAGATGACATCACCCTTATGGCAGAAAGTGAAGAGGAACTAAAAAGCCTCTTGATGAAAGTGAAAAAGGAGAGTGAAAAAGGTGGCTTAAAGCTCAACGTTCAGAAAACGAAGATCCTGGCATCCGGTCTCATCACTTCATGGAAATAGATGGGGAAACAGTGGAGACAGTGTCAGACTTTATTCTTTTGGGCTCCAAAATCACTGCAGATGGTGACTGCAGCCATGAAATTAAAAGACGCTTACTCCTTGGAAGAAAAGTTATGACCACCCTACATAGCATATTGAAAAGCAGAGACATTACTTTGCCAACAAAGGTCCGTTGAAGTCAAGGCTATGGTTTTTCCAGTGGTCATGTGTGGATGTGAGAGTTGGAATGTGAAGAAAGCTAAGCACTGAAGAATTGATGCTTTTGAACTGTGGTGTTGGAGAAGACTCTTGAGAGTCCCTTGGACTGCAAGGAGATCCAGCCAGTCCATTCTAAAGGAGAACAGTCCTGGGTGTTCTTTGGGAGGAATGATGCTAAAACTGAAACTCCAATACTTTGGCCACCTCGTGCGAAGAGTTGACTCATTGGAAAAGACTCTGATGCTGGGAGGGATTGAGGACAGGAGGAAAAGGGGACGACAGAGGATGAGATGGCTGGATGGCATCACCGACTTGATGGACATGAGTTTGAGTGAACTCCAGGAATTGGTGATGGACAGGGAGGCCTGGCGTGCTGCAATTCATGGGGTCACAAAGAGTTGGACACGACTGAGTGACTGAACTGAACTGAGAGTGTTTATGTCAGTAACCTTGATAAATATTTTCAAATTTTCTGTATAAAAGCTGCATTTAAATCAACCACATGATAAGAAATGACCCTTTCCTCAGGCTTTCTCATTATCACTGATTCAGCTATTTTTTAAAAGACTTCTTTTTTTAAAAACAATTTTTTAAAAGAACATTTTTAGGTTCACAGCAAAATTGAGATGATCTTGAAAATAGTTGGACATGACTGAAGCGACTTAGCACACATGAACTATGTTGAGTCCTCCTAACCATGAATCTGGATTATCTCTCATTTAAACAGTGTTTTATATCATTCATCAGAGTTTTGAAGTACACCTCATATAGATCTTATACATATTTTGTTAGACTTACATGTATTTCACTTTTGTGGATGTTAATGTACATTGTACTGTGATATTATTTTTAAATTTTACTTGTTCAGTGCTGCTTTATAGGAAAATGATTGACTTTTGTGACTATGTAACCTGTAATCTTGCAGTAATTGCTTCTTAGTTCCAGGAAATGTTTTTGGTCAGTTCTTTAAGATTTTCTGCACAAAAGACTGGGCTTCCCCAGTGGGTCAGTGGTAAAGAATCCACCTGCAACGTAGGAGACACGGGGTTGGATCCCTCTTTTGGGAGGATCACCTGGAGAAGGAAATGGCAGCTCACTCCAGTATTCTTGCCTGGAGAATCCCTTAGATAGAGGAGCCTGGTGGGCTAAGGTCCATAGGATCACAAGAGTCAGACACAACGGAAGCAACTGAGCATGCATGCATGTACATGGAGGATCATGTCATCTGCTTACAGAGACAGTTTTATTTCTTTCTTCTCAAACTTTATAACTCCCCTTCTTTTACTTTTCTTGTTGCATTATGCCAAGCTTCTGTATAATGTTGAAAAGGTATAATGAGAGGGAACATCCTTGCCTTGTACCTGATCTTAGTAAAAAAGCTGCGAAGTTCTCACTATTAAGTATAATAGTAGCTGTACGATTTTTGTAGATATTTTTTGTCAAGTGAAGGAAAGTTCCCTCTATTCTTATTTTATGAGAGTTTTTAATCATAAGCGGGTGTTAGTGCCACTTGCTATTTTTTTATCTGTTGATACAATCATGTGTTTTTTCTTTTTCGTATCAGTTCAGTTGCTCAGTTGTGTCCGACTCTTTGAGACTCCATGGACTGCAGTACACCAGGCCTCCCTGTCAATCACCAACTCCTGGAGCTTGCTCAAACTCATGTCCATTGAGTCAGTGATGCCATCCAACCATCTCATCCTCTGTTGTCCCTTTCTCTACCTGCCTTCAATCTTTCACAGCATCAGGGTCTTTTCTAAGCCATCAGGTGGCCAAAATATTGGAGCTTCAGCTTCAGCATCAGTCCTTCCAGTGAATATTCAGGACTGATTTCCTTTAGGATTGACTAGTTTGATCTCCTTGCAGTCCAAAGAACTCTCAAGAGTCTTCTCCAACACCACCGTTCAAAAGCATCAATTCTTTGCTGCTCAGCTTTCTTTATTGTCCACCTCTCACATTCATATGTGACTACTTGAAAAACCATAGCTTGGCCATAGGGACTTTTTTTGGCAAAGTAATGTCTCTGCTTTTTAATATGTTGTTTAGGTTGGTCACAGTTTTTCTTCCAAAAAGCAAGCGTCTTTTAATTTTATGGCTACAGTCACCATCTGCAGTGATTTTGGAGCCCAAGAAAATAGTCTGTCACTGTATACTTTGTTTCCCCATCTATTTGCCATGTCCTAAAAGATGATGCTGTGAAAGTATTACACTCAATATACCAGCAAATTTGGAAAACTCAGCAGTGGCCATAGGACTGGAAACAGTCAGTTTTCCTTCCAATCCCAAAGAAAGGCAATGCCAAAGATTGCTCAAACTACCGCACAATTTCACTCATCTCACACGCCAGCAAAGTAACGCTCAAAATTCTCCAAGCCAGGCTTCAACAGTATGTGGACCATGAACTTCCAGATATTGAAGCTGGTTTTAGAAAAGGCAGAGGAACCAGAGATCAAATTGCCAACATCCTTTGAATCATTGAAAAAGCAAGAGAGTTCCAGAAAAACATCTACTTCTGTTTTATTGGCTACACCAAAGCCTTTGACTGTGTGGAAAATTCTTAAAGAGGTGGGAATACCAGACCACCTAATCTGCCTCCTGAGAAATCTGTATGCAGGTCAGGAAGCAGCAGTTAGAAGTGGACATGAAACAACAGACTTGTTCCAAATTGGGAAAGGAGTACATCAAGGCTGTATATTGTCACCCTGCTTATTTTACTTATATGCAGAGTACATCATGAGAAACGCTGGGCTGGAAGAAACACAAGCTGGAATCAAGATTGCCGGGAGAAATATCAGTAACCTCAGATATGCAGATGACACCACCCTTATGGCAGAAAGTGAAGAAGAACTAAAGAGCCTCTTGAAAGAGGAGAGTGAAAGAGGAGAGTGAAAAAGTTGGTTTAAAGGTCAACATTCAGAAAACTAAGATCATGGCATCCTGTCCCATCACATTATGGCAAATGATGGGAAATAATGGGAACAGTGACTTTATATTTTTGGGCTCCAAAATCTCTGCAGATGGTGACTACAGCCATGAAATTAAAAGATGCCTACTCCATGGAAGAAAAGCTATGACTAGCATAAACAGCGTGGTGGAAAGTAGAGACATTACTTTGCCAACAAAACTCTGTCTGGTCAAGGCTATAGTTTTTCAAGTGGTCATGTATGGATGTGAGAGTTGGACTATGAAGAAACCTGAATGCCAAAAAATTGATGCTTTTAAACTGTGGTGTTGGAGAAGACTCTTGAGAGTCCCTTGGACTGCAAGGAGATCCAACCTGTCCATCCTAAAGGAAATCAGCCCTGAATACTCATTGGAAGGACTGATGCTAAAGCTGAAACTCCAATACTCTGGCCACCTGATTCAAAGAACTGACTCATCTGAAAATATCCCAATGGTGGGAAAGATTGAAGGCAGGAGGAGAAGGGGACGACAGAGGATGAGATGGTTGGGTGACATCACTGATTTGATGGACATGAGTTTAAGTAAGCTCTGAGGGTTGGTGATGGACAGGGAAGTCCGGTGTGATTCAGTCCATGGTTTGCAAAATGTTGGACATGACCGAGTGACCGAACTGATGGGACCAGATGCCATGATCTTTGTTCTTTGAGTGTTGAGCTTTAAGCCAGCTTTTTCACTCTCACTTTCATCAAGAGGCTCTTTAGTACCTCTTTGCTTTCTGCGATAAGGGTGGTGTCATTTGCATATCTGAGGTTATTGATATTTCTCCCAGCAAACTTGATTTCAGCTTGTGTTTCATCCAATCTGGCATTTTGCATGGTGTACTCTGCATGTAATTTAAATAAGTAGAATGACAATATACAGCCTTGATGTACTCCTTTCCCAATTTGGAACCAGTCTGTTATTCCATGTCCAGTTTGGTTTGCATACAGGTTTTTCAGGAGGTGGGTAAGGTAGTCTGGTATTCCCATCTCTTTAAGAATTTTCCAGTCTGTTATGATCCACACAAAGACTTTAGCCTTGTCGGTGAAGCAGATGATTTTCTTGAATTTTCTTGCTTTTTCTATGATCCGTTTGATGTTGCCAAATTTGATTTCTGGTTTCTTTGCCGTTTCTAAATCCAGCTTGAACATCTGGAATTTTTTGGTTCACATACTGTTGAAGCTTAACTTGGAGAATTTTGAGCATTAGTTTGCTAGCATGTGAGATGAGTGCAATTGTGCAGTAGTTTGAACATTGCTTGACATTGTCCTTCTTTGGGATTAGAATGAAGACTGACCTTTTCTAGTCTTGGGCTACTGCTGAGTTTTCCAAATTTGCTGGCATATTGAGTGCAGCCCTTTAACAGCATCATCTTTTAGGATTTGAAAAAGCTCAACTGGAACTCCATTACTTCCACTAGGTTTGTTTGTAGTGATGCTTCCTAATGCCCACTTGAGTTCACACTTCAGGATGTCTGGCTCTAAGTGAGCGATCACACCATCCTGGTTATCTGGGTCATGAAGATCATTTTTGTATAGTTCTTCTGTGTATTCGTGCCATCTCCTCTTAATGTCTTCTGCTTCTGTCAGGTCTATACTGTTTCAGTCCTTTATTGTGCCCATGTTTGCATGAAATGTTTCTTTGGAATTTCCAATTTTTTGAAGAGATCTCTAGTCTTTCACATTCTGTTGTCTGCCTGTATTTCTTTGCACTGATCTCTGAGGAAGGCTTTTTTTTATCTCTCTTTGATATTCTTTGGAACTCTGCATTTAGATGTATCTATCCTTCCTTTTCTCCTTTGCCTTTCACTTCTCTTCTTTTCTAAGCTATTTGTAAGGCTTCCTCAGACAGCCATTTTGCCTTTTTTTTGACTTCTTTTTCTTGAGGATGGTCTGATCATAGCCTTGTATATACATTGTTACTAAACTCTGTCCTTAGTTCTTCAGTACTCTGTCTATCAGATCTAGTCCCTTGAATCTATTTGTTACTTAGATAGCATATTCAAAAGCAGAGACATTACTTTGCCAACAAAGGTCCGTCTAGTCAAGGCTATGGTTTTTCCAGTAGTCATGTATGGATGTGAGAGTTGGACTGTGAAGAAAGCTGAGTGCCAAAGAATTGATGCTTTTGAACTGTGGTGTTGGAGAAGACTCTTGAGAGTCCCTTGGACTGCAAGAAGATCCAACCAGTCCATTCTAAAGGAGATCAGCCCTGGGATTTCTTTGGAAGGAATGATGCTAAAGCTGAAACTCCAGTACTTTGGCCACCTCATGCGAAGAGTTGACTCATTGGAAAAGTCTCTGATGCTGGGAGGGATTGGGGGCAGGAGGCGAAGGGGATGACAGAGGATGAGATGGCTGGATGGCATCACTGACTCGATGGATGTGAATCTGAGTGAACTCTGGGAGTTGGTGATGGACAGGGAGGCCTGGCGTGCTGCGATTCATGGGGTCACAAAGAGTAGGACACGACTGAGTGACTGAAATGAACTGAACTGAACTGAACTGAATAATCATAAGGGATTTGATTTAGGTCATACCTGAATGGCCTAATGGTTTTCCCTAGTTTCTTCAATTTAAGTCTGAATTTTGCATTAAGGAGTTCATGATCTGAGCCACAGTCAGCTCCCAGTCTTGTTTTGCTGACTGTATAGAGCTTCTCCATCTTTGGCTGAAAGGATATAATCAATGGTGATGTCCATGTGTAGAGTTGTCTCTTGTGTTGTTGGAAGAGTGTGCTTGCTGTGGCTTGTGCGTTCTCTCAGCAAAACTCTGTTAGCCTTTGCCCTGCTTCATTTTGTATTCCAAGGCCAAACTTGACTGTTACTCCAGGTATCTCTTGACTTCCTACATTTACATTCCAGTCCCTTATGATGAAAAGGACATCTGTTGTGTGTGTGTGTTAATTCTAGAAGGTCTTTTAGGTCTTCATAGAACTGTTCAGCTTCTTAAGCATCAGTAGTTGATTCATAGACTTGGATCACTATGATGTTGAATGGTTTACCTTTGAAACAAACAGAGATCATTTTGTCATTTTTGAGACTGCACCCACGTTTTGCATTTTGGACTCTTTTGTTGACTATGAGGGCTACTCCATTTCTTCTAAGGGGTTCCTACCCACAACAGTAGATGTAATGGTGATCTGAATTAAATTCACCTGTTCTGGTGAATGATATGATTATATTGTATTAATTTTATGATGATATTGCATTGATATGATGGTTTGTATGCTTCTTATGCTTTGTTGGATTTGAAATTATTTTGCTGAGTATTTTTGCCACTATGTTCATGAGGATATAGATCTATACTTTTCTCTGCTTGTATGTCTTTGTCTGATTTTGGTAATGCTGGTCTCATAAAATGAGCTTAGAAGTATTTCCTCTGCTTCTTTTCCCTGAATAAGATTGTATATAGTTGGCATAATTCCTTCCTTAAATGTTTTGTAAAACTCATTAATGAATCACATCTGCTGCTTTCTGTTTTGGAAGACTATTAGCTATTGATTTAATTTCATATATATATATGCCTATTCAGACTCCTTCTTATGTGAGTTTGGACAGATTATGTCATTCAACAAATTAGCCCATTTCATCTAGGTTATCAACTTTGTAAGCATAGAGTTGTTTAGCATACCTCTATAATCCCTTTAATGTGTATGGGGTCTTGGGTGATGTTCTCTCTTTGATTTCTGATGTTGGCAATGTGCATCATTTGTCTTTTTTTTTTTACTTAGCCTGGATGGGATCATCAACTTTAAAATTTATTTTCCTAAGAACAAGCTTTTGGTTTCATTAATTTTAATGCTTTTTTATTTTTAATTTCATTGATTTCGATTCTAATTTTATTTTTTCTTTTCTCCTGTTTATTTATATTGTATTAACTCTTTTTTTTTCTACTCTTGTGAGGTAGAATTTTAGATGATTGATTTTAGATCTCTTTCCCCCCCTAATATATGTATGTAGTGCCATAATTTTTCTTCTAAGCACTGCTTTCTCTGACTGGGGCTTAAAAGAAAATCTCATAAATTTTGATAAGGTATATTTTCATTTTCATTCAGTTAAAAATATTTTAAAATTTCTATTGATGTTCTTTCTTTGATCCATGCTTTATTTGAAAGGTGTTGTTTAGTCTCCAAGTGTTTGGGGGTTTTCCAGTTATCTTTCTGTATACATTTTGAGTTTAATTTCATTGTGATCTGCAATCAGACCCTGTATGATTTTTATTCTTTTAAATTTGTTAAGGGGTATTTTATGACCCCAAATGTGTTTTATCTTGGTGAATTTTCCATAAGAGCTTGAGAAAAATGTGTGCTTTGCTGCTGTTGGGTGAGATAGTCCATAGATGTCAATTATATTCAGTTGATTGATGGTGGTGTTGAGTTCAAATACATCTTTACTGGTTTTCTGCCTAGAATGGTTCTTTCCATTTCTGATAGAGGGGTGCTGAAGTCTCCTACTATAACAGTGGGTTCATGTATTTCTCCTTGTAATTCTACAAGTTTTGCCTCACATAGTTTGACAAAGGTTTCAGTTATATACACGTTGGTGATCATTATGTTTTTTTGGAAAATTAACCTGCTTTATTCTTAATAACTTTCCCTGCTTTGAAGCCTGAACATGAAGTGAAAGTGTCAGTCATTCAATCATGTCCGTCTCTTTGACACCCCATGAACTCTAACCCATCAGGCTTCTCTGTCCATGGTATTTCCCAGGCAAGAATACTGGAGCGGGTTGCTGTTTCCTCTTCCAGGGCATCTTTCCAACCCAAGACTGAATCCCAGTCCGTTGCACTGCAGGCAGATTCTTTACCATCTAAGCCACCAGGGAAGCCCACTTCAGAGCCTTCAGAGGACAAAGGCTCTGAAGTCTGGTTTTTCTGACATTAATACAGCTACTTCTACTTTATTTTGCTTAATGTGAGTATGAGATACCTTTCTTTATCCTGATCTGTAACCTCAAAGTAATACTTGTAAGCTTGTGGGAGCTCCCTATGACCAGCTCCTCAGAATTTTTGACTCTCAGACTTGTCCACTTTGAGCTTCCAGCAATCCATCAGTTACGGTTCTGATTTTCCTCTCTCAGCTCCGTTCCCCAGAGAGTTTTTGGTTCATGAGTTTCTGCTCTGGTAGGTCGTGATTTTCTCAATCTGCTTGTTGGCCTCTCCAACTTGGAGAGCAATGATCTGCCCTGTGACCTCATTTCTTGGAGTGGTCTAAGAAGAGTCGTTGATTTTTCAGTTTGTCCAGCTTTTTGCTCATTGTTAGGGTGGAATGAAAACTTCCAAGCATGTGGCATCAGGACCTGCAAGTCCAATGCAATCTCAACTATTTTTGGAAGTACCTTTTATTCTCAGCAATTTTTCAGAAGGAGGGAGGTGGTGAGGTTTTAGAGTCAGAGTTTCCCAATGATTTCCACTGAGCAAGTCATTTAATTTCTTTAAGCGAACTTTTATTATCTATAAAATAAGAATTTATAATACCTCCCGTGCAGATTTTCTTTAAAGGACAAAGGGTATCGTGTATAAAGATACACGGAACAAAGCAGGAGTAAAAGCTAAATAAAGACTAGCCAAGAAAAAGGGAAGTGATGCTTTTCTGACTTCATACCCTAGTCCCTGTGTGTGCCTGGTCATTTGGGGAATATTTTGAACACCTGAATAATGAGCACAGATGGTCAGACCCCGTGGCCCCTCTCCTGATTTACATTCCCTAAGCCTTGCTGGCCTCCTTGCTAGTCCTTGAACATGCTAAGGACACTCTGTCTCAGGGCCTTTGCATTGCTGTTTTCTTTGCCTGGAACTCTCTTCACCCAGGTATCTGTATGGCTCCCTCCTTCACCTTAGTCATATCTTTCTTCAAATAATTCCTCAGGGAAACCTCCCTGAGCCTCCAAGCTTGTACCCACTCCCAGTGATCTCTGCCTTCTTCTTGGTTAGTTTTCTCCATAATGTTTTTCACTCTTAATTTTGTATGTGTATGTGTGCATGCCTTTTTTGTCTTTTAGTTGTATTGATTCCAACCTTCCTCCACTAAATATAAGGGCAGGAATTTTTCACTGTTGAATCACCAGTGCCTAGATCTTGTGCCTTGCATACTGTTGTTATTGTTTAGTTACTAAGTTGCATCTGACTCTTTTGTGACCAGATAGACTATAACCCATAGACAGAGGAGCCTGGCAGGCTACAGTCCATGGGGTCACAAGAGTAGGACCCTACTTAGCGACTAAACCACCACCATCAGGCAGGAATACTGGAGTGGGCTGCCATTTCCTTCTCCAGGAGATCTTCCCGACCCAGGGATCGAATCTGCATCTCCTGCATTGGCAGGAAGATTCTTTACCACGGAGCCACCAGAGAAACCCTTGCATATTGTAGGGGTTCAGTAAACTCAAGGAATGAATCTAAAAAGTCCAATTATAAATTCATTTAGAAAGAGGTGATATCTGACAAATAAGATTTATAAATGGGGAATGACGTCCTTAAAATATTTGCATTCTTTGTCTGTACCAGTCCTCTGAGATATTATTATTCTCTTCACCTCACTATTTACTGAGTTGTAACTTCTAGAGATCTGATGCAAAATAGAAATAAAAGAGGTAACCTGCTTTATATTATGGGACTATAAACAGCACTGACTTAAAAAAAATAAAATTATGAACAGCAATTCAATCAAATGTCCTGATCCCTTGGTAGGCAAGCAACATCTGCTGCTGCAGTTCTGTAATTTTTGATTCTTCTTGCCTAGACCTACAACTTGAGATGCATATAAAATATAATAGAAGTGCTTATTGTTGTTGAAATAGCAGGAAGACATTCAGGGGGCATGGATAGCACTTCCCATCTCTTACAATTGTCTGATTGACTGTGACAGCTTCAGATGAGAGAGACAAAAAGACCTATATATTCCTAAATAGCTATTAACTCAGGCACATAAGGTGGAGCATTTCTCCATTGGAATGATTTGCTCACAAGGTCCATTTGCACTGAAGTGTAGTTATTAGGACCATGCTATTTTCTGCTCTGCAGATGCCAAAGCTCGGTCCTCAACAGTTAATGTCTCATCTGATGAGAAGCAGTCAGGAGTAAACTGAAAACTTAAAGGGACTTGGTATCATGAAAATGTGGCATGTAAATGTGATGCCAACACTTATTTCTGGGTTTTATCACTGATAAAAACATTTTGCTATGAATACTGTCTTCACCGTCCGATAGTCAAACCTCTTTATCTGCCAAGTGATGCGAAACACACTTCTCTCTCACTAGACTTTGAAGGTCTTTTCACTTGTCTTGTTATTCTCGCATTCTGATATTGTCATAGTGAGAGTAGATTCTGGTTAATACTGGGGGTGTGTTTGTGACATAGTCAGTCCTTATATTTCAACACATGGTTTTCCTGAAGACTGCGCCTTAAGGCAGATTGCCATAGAATGAAATCTGACTGGCTGTACACTGTTGTCATTATTGATTCGGATTTCATGAGAAATTGTGAAATGAGTAGAGAAAGGTGCTGAAAAGTGATGAATGGTATTTTGGGGCTCAGCCGGTTAAGGCAGAGGAAGGGGAGTATAAAGCATCAAAAAGCGAAGGTTCCTAACTCCTGATTGAACGTCTGCATTAGATAAAAGCGGTGGGTGGATGATGAGATGCTTTGCAATGTGAATGAGGCCAGTCTTGAACAAGTAAGCACATCTTTCTTTGAACATAGTTTACTTTCTTTTTCTTTGTTTTTGTTTCTGTCAAAGAATACTTTTTAGTGAATGCTTAGTATATAATAGATCAATGAATATTTTTGAAAAAATGGTTCCCAGGTGGCTCAGTGGTATAGTATCTGCCTATCAACAGGAGATGCAGGTTTCTATCCCTGGGTTGGGAAGATTCCCCTGAAGTAGGAAATGACAACCCACTCCAGTATTCTTGCCTGAGAAATCCAATGGAGAGTAGAACCTGGTGGGTTGCAGCCCATGGGGTCTCAAAAGAGTCAGATATGACTTAGTAACTAAACAACAACAAAAAATTCCATAACCTTTCTTCAAAGATCATTATCAGAAATTTCCCTTAGGGGACATCTGTATACCTAAGGCTGATTCATGTTGATATTTAACAGAAAATAACAAAATTCTATAAAGCAATTATCCATCAACTAAAAAATAAATAAATTAAGAAAAAGAATAAGGGCAATTAATTAAAATTTTTTTCACTTGTTTGGAGTATTATGTTTTCATGACTTTGTCTTTAATGAATACAATTCAAAGTCTTAAGCAATTGTGTGCAAAATCTTGTATGATATAATTTTAAATTTCAAGCTTCATCTAAAAACCTGGTTTCTAAAATGTAACTGTCTGCATTCATTCTCATGGCTGGAAGAAACCAAGTCATTAAATATTTTTATTGAATTGGTTTGGATATGAAAAGTGACATGAATTCAAATAAGAGGTCAGGTTATTAAGCTTAAATAGAATAGTAATACTAGCTAACTTGTATGAAGTATTTATTGTATGATATATACTGTGCTAAGTGCTTTACAAGTATTTGCTTACTTAAACCTCTTAAAAACGATTTGAGGGATAACTATGATTCTCTCCAGTTTATAGGTGAGGAAACTGAAGCTTATAGAGATTAAGTAATGAATCCAAGTTTAGACACTGACATTTAAACTCAAACATACTGGCTCCAGGCCCAGTGCTTAACCACCGGCATATTGCACAAACCAAAGCAGATAGAAACAGTTACATGGAATGATAGCTAAAGTGTTGCATCATATTATTATGAAGATCCAGGTCATTTGACTCTAGGCTATGTGGCAGTCTGGATGGGAAGGTAGTTTGGGGGAGAATGGATAGATGTTTATGTATGACTGTGTCTCTTCAGTATTCACCAGAAATTGACACATGATTGCTAATCAGCTAAATACCCTGATACAAAATAAGGTAAAAAAAAAAAAAGAGTTTGTATAAATTGGGTAAGTATGGATGTTCTGTTCAGTTCAGTTCAGTTCAGTCGCTAGGTCATGTCTGACTCTGCGACCCCATGAATCGCAGCACACCAAGCCTCCCTGTCCATCTCCAACTCCCGGAGTTCACTCAAACTCATGTCCATTGAGTTGGTGATGCTATCCAGCCATCTCATCCTCTGTCATCCCCTTCTCCTCCTGCCCCCAATCCCTCCCAGCATCAGTCTTTTCCAATGAGTCAACTCTTCGCATGAGGTGGCCAAACTAGTGGAGTTTCAGCTTTAGCGTCAGTCCCTCCAATTAACACCCAGGGCTGATCTCCTTTAGAATGGACTGGATGGATCTCCTTGCAGTCCAGGGGACTCTCAAGAGTCTTCTCCAACACCACACTTCAAAAGCATCAATTCTTCAGCGCTCAAGTTTCTTCACAGTCCAACTCTCACATCCATACATGACCACAGGAAAAACCATAGCCTTGACTAGACGGACCTTTGTTGGAAAGTATTGTCTCTGCTTTTCAATATGCTATCTAGGTTGGTCATAACTTTCCTCCCAAGGAGTAAGTGTCTTTTAATTTCATGGCTGCTATCACTCTGCAGTGATTTTGGAGCCCCCCAAAATAAAGTTTGACACTGTTTCCACTGTTTTCCCATCTATTTGCCATGAAGTGATGGGACCAGATGCCATGATCTTCGTTTTCTGATGTTGAAGTTTAAGCCAACTTTTTCACTCTCCACTTTCACTTTCATCAAGAGTCTTTTTAGTTCCTCTTCACTTTCTGCCATAAGGGTGGTGTCATCTGCATATCTGAGGTTATTGCTATTTCTCCCAGCAATCTTGATTCCAGCTTGTGCTTCTTCCAGCCCAGTGTTTCTCATGATGTACTCTGCATATAAGCTAAATAAGCAGGGTGACAATATACAGCCTGGACGTACTCCTTTTCCTATTTGGATCCAGTCTGTTGTTCCATGTCCAGTTCTAACTGTTGCTTCCTGACCTGCATACAGATTTCTCAAGAGGCAGGTCAGGTGGTCTGGTATTCCCATCTCTTTCAGAATTTTCCACAGTTTATTGTGATCCACACAGTCAAAGGCTTTGGCACAGTCAATAAAGCAGAAACAGATGTTTTTCTGGAACTCTCTTGCTTTTTCAATCATCCAGCGGATGTTGGCAATTTGATCTCTGGTTCCTCTGCCTTTTCTAAAACCAGCTTGAACAGCTGGAAGTTCACAGTTTAAGTATTGCTGAAGCCTGGCTTGGAGAATTTTGAGCATTACTTTACTAGCGTGTGAGATGAGTGCAATTGTGTGGTAGTTTGAGCATTCTTTGGCATTGCCTTTCTTTGGGATTGGAATGAAAACTTTTTCCAGTCCTGTGGCCACTGCTGAGTGTTCCAAATTTGCTGGCATATTGAGTGCAGCACTTTCACAGCATCATCTTTCAGGATTTGAAATAGCTCAACTGGAATTCCATCACCTCCACTAGCTTTGTTCATAGTGATGCTTTCTAAGGCCCACTTGACTTCACATTCCAGGATATCTGGCTCTAGGTAAGTGATCACACCGTCCTGATTACGTGGGTCGTGAAGCTCTTTTTTGTACAGTTCTTCCGTGTATTCTTGCCACCTCTTGTTATCTTCTGCTTCTGTTAGGTCCCTACCATTTCTGTCCTTTATCGAGCCCATCTTTGCATAAAATGTTCCCTTGGTATCTCTAATTTTCTTGAAGAGATCTCTAGTCTTTCCCATTCTGTTGTTTTCCTCTATTTCTTTGCATTGATCGCTGAGGAAGGCTTTCTTATCTCTCTTTGCTATTCTTTGGAACTCTGTATTCAGATGCTTATATCTTTCCTTTTCTCCTTTGCTTTTCACTTCTCTTCTTTTCACAGCAATTTGTAAGGCCTCCTCAGAGAGCCATTTTCCTTTTTTGCATTTCTTTTCCATGGGGATGGTCTCGATCCCTATCTCCTGTACAATGTCATGAACCTCCATACATAGTTCATCAGCCACTCTGTCTATCAGATCTAGTCCCTTAAATCTATTTCTTATTTCCACTATATAATCATAAGAGATTTGATTTAGGTCATACCTGAATGGTCTAGTGGTTTTTCCTACTTTCTTCAATTTAAGTCTGAATTTTGCAATAAGGATTTCATGATCTGAGCCACAGTCAGCTCCCAGTCTTATTTTTGTTGATTGTATAGAGCTTCTCCATCTTTGGCTGCAAAGAATATAATCAATCTGATTTTGGTGTTGACCAGCTGGTGATGTCCATGTGTAGAGTCTTTTCCTGTGTTGTTGTGCTGACAGAATGCGGTCCACTGGAGAGGGAATGGCAAATCACTTCAGTATTCTTGCCTTGAGAACCCCATGAACAGTATGAAAAGGCAAAATGATAGGATACTCAAAGAGGAACTCTCTGGGTCAGTAGCTGCCCAATATGCTACAGGAGATCAGTGGAGACATAACTCCAGAAAGAATGAAGGGATGAAGCCAAAGCAAAAACAATACCCAGTTGTGGATGTGACTGGTGATAGAGGCAAGGTCCAATGCTGTAAAGAGCAATATTGCACGGCAACCTGGAATGACAGGCCCAGGAATCAAGGCAAATTGGAAGTGGTCAAACAGGAGATGGCAAGAGTAAACATTCTACATTCAACTTTCTAGGAATCAGCAAATTAAAATGGACTGGAATGGGAGGATTTAACTCAGATGATCATTATATCTACCACTGTGGGCAGGAATCCCTCAGAAGAAATGGAGTAGCCATCATGGTCAACAAAAGAGTCCAAAATGCAGTACTTGGATGCAATCTCAAAAACGACAGAATCATCTCTGTTCATTTCCAAAGCAAACCATTCAATATCGCAGTAATCCAAGCCTATGTCCCAACCAGTAATGTTGAAGAAGCTGAACGGTTCTATGAAGACCTACAAGACCTTTTAGAATTAACACTCAAAAAAGATATCCTTTTTATTATAGGGGACTGGAATGCAAAAGTAGGAAGTCAAGAAATACCTGGAGTAACAGGCAAATTTGGCCTTGGAGTATGGAATGAAGTAGGGCAAAGGCTAATATAGTTTTGCCAAGAGAATGCACTGGTCATAGCAAACACCCTCTTCCAACAACACAAGAATATGGATGTTAGAGATATTGATATAGGTATAGATATGTGTTTGTGTGTAGAGATAAATAAAATTCAAGTCTATTCAGGAAAAAAAAGAGTCTCCATTCATTCAGTCTAACATCTGCTCAGCCTGAAGTGGAACCACCTGTTAGTTTATTAAATTGTATTAAATTGTAGAATTAATTCATGTGGAAATAACAGAGGAGGGGGAAAGGAGGCTTTAATTCATACCAAAGGGAGGAATGAACATATATATATATATATATAAAGAAATTATGTTATAGTTTAATAATGGTAATTAAACACTGAAGCTACTTTTGGTTCACTGAGAGAAAATGTGTAGCATAGATATAGTTTTACATCATTTAAGAAATTTTCTGATTGAGAGCTGCAATATCAGGGGGAAAAGGGGCTACAAGAGCTCCCATGCAAATAATCAGTTCTTTGTTGAGGCATAAAGATTGTTAAATGGTGGCCCTTTCATTCAATCCTGCTTCTTTTTTTGCTTCTGGGAACTACTGCCTTAGGTGAGCGTCTCTACCTGGAGTATAACATCAGCCTCTGAATGGTCTTCTCACAACCTGTTTGTTTTCTGCACTGTTGCCAGAGGTATCTTCACAAACTAACTAATAAAAAATGCACTTCTTCTCTCCTCCTTATTAGAACAAAGAAATCATTCTTAATTTTATTTTGAGTCATACATGCCACTGATAACCAATGAGAGATATGAACCCTTTCCCAGTTAACAACAACAAAAACTTTATACATGCTATTATTCTCTGACATTGCTCACTGAAGAGTTCAAACATCTGTTGCTAGTGTGCATCCTCACCTGATAATCCATCATTTATCTTATTGTCTGCATTCTGGCTTCATGACACTTCTTACTGTTTCTCATGCTTGAAAGAGACTCCAAGTTCTCTCTTCTAAGCATTTTAACTACCTAGGGTACAATGATGAAATAGAGGAAGGCTTTTGATGTGTTTGTCATAGAAAGTCTAAGATTCAAACCTTGTTATAAGCTTGGGAATGGTACTTAGCTGATTAGAATCTCTATTTTATCATGGTAGAAAGAGAGTGATAACATAATTTTGCAGGCTTTGTATAAAGGTCCAGTGAGATAATGAATGTAAAGGGCTTGGCGCTCACTGTCCCTACCGTCAATCCCCGATTGAGCCTCCTTACATTTTATCCCCATCCCCCACTCCAGTGAATGGATTTGGAGGTTTACTCTTTGTGTCCCCAGATCACGGAGTGCTGATACCTCTGTACTTGTAAGATTTGGGGGCATTTATTTATTTCTTGTCTGTTTCTCTCTCTAGCCCAGTAGCACTTGACCCAGGCTGCATACTTAAGTAACCTATATAAATTCCACTGCTGGTCCAATTAGTCCAATTGGTCCAATTCCAACTCTGGTCTGGTCTGAAATTGTGATTTTTAAAGTGATTCTAGTGTACAAGCTTAGGCTACAGGCCCCTTGAGAGCAGAGATTCATCAGTGAAGCTCCACTGGTGCCCAGTGGATGTTCAATGAATGCCTGTAGGGTGAATGAATGAATGAGTGAATGAGTGAATACATGCATAACAGCCAGTTTCCTAGGTCTTCTGAAAATGCATTTGATAAATTTTAACCCATTTAATTCTGAAAACGTGACACTCTAGTTTAACAAATTCCTGATAAGTTTATATTTATATATTGTCAATCAATATGTAAGTGGATAAAGTTATGCTTTAAATTTTTAAAAAATCTAGATATTGCTTCAGGCAATTTTCTACCTACATATTTCTATGTTCAGTGGTCTTTTGTTTTTTCTTTCATTCCTTTGCATCCCTATGTCACATAAACAAAGTAATTTTAACCTGTAAATCTCTTAAAGGGCATCTAACTACCTAGAGCTTGAATAAGCAGTCTACTTGACACTGTTAAGTTTCTTACTGTGGGACTATTACATGTAATCCTATCCTTGCATTTGTTTTCTTGCCTTCTTTTTGGAGTGTATATGCAGATTTATATTCAGCCTTCCTGGATTCTTTGTTTTTAACGACCCATCGATAATTATGTTGATTGTGAAAATACATGCAGTACCTTGAGGGAAGGAACTAATGGCGTTAGAAGCAGTAGTTCTAGCAATCAGCTGGTGTGAACTTTTCCCCATAATGGCGGGTGGTGCTTTCTCTTCTGAATGCTAAATGAAAGCTGATATGTAATAAAAGGTTTATTTTCATAGAGTGAATAGTGTCAGAGCATCATGACTGATAAAATCAACTTTCTCATCGAAATGTAAAAGATTTATATGTTTATTTTCAGAAGTATTCGATTTCAAGATAGTCTCTAGACACTAAGCTGAACAGTGGGTAAGGGAAGAAGATTCCTATCTTTTCTGATAAAGAGAATCATGACTTCATTACCTCAGTTCTGGCCTAGAAATTGAAACGTTATCAGCTTAACAAAAGAAAGCAAATACATTACAAAAATGTCTCTAACTGTTGGTGGAACTCACTAGCGGAAATGCACAGGCTGGATATTTTGATTGAAATAAAAGCGGTGAATTCTGGGACTATATTTAATTTCTCTACAATGTTATTTTCTCATAGGTAATCAGCTCTGATGTGGGGTCGACCGTTTCCTTCTGGATGATAGACACTGGGCAGAAAATCAAACAGTTTACCGGTTGCCATGGCAACGCAGAAATCAGCACGATGGCCCTAGATGCAAATGAGACGCGGCTTTTGACTGGCAGCACAGATGGGACCGTAAAGGTGCGAACACAGTGACGCTTCTTTATCCAGATAGGAGGGGGCTAAAACATTGTGCGAGGAGACACAGCTTTGGCTATATCTGTGTTGGTAATTTTGGTCTTGGAAGAAAAGAGATGAGACAAGGAAGAGCTAAATAACTCAAACCATCTAATAACAAAGCTGTTAGGAAAATAAACCTCTGTGGAAAAATGAATAAATGATTTTTATGAATAAATTATTTAGAATCAAAGCACAGCTTGTCTTACTCATTTCAGAAAGCCTTTTCCAGTGTTCTGGATAGAGGACCACTTTGGGGAATAAGAGGCCTGAATACTTTTCATGTGCTTTAGCTAATGTCTTTGGTTTCATTTTTCTCAGTTTATAAACTGAGAAATCAGGGCAAGTACATAAACTTTTAAAATGACATGAATGCAAGTTTTTCAGAAAATGAATATCTTAAAATCAACCTATTTTGTAAATTGTATTTTTATGTGAAGGTAAGTATCAATAAGATAGTAAAGAAGGATAGTAGGAAGAACAATCATAATCTTATTTATTATCCATCCTAAACTAACATTATTTTATCCTCTCAGTTATCAAATTATTATTAATTTCTTCTGGGAGGAAAATGCTGTATTATTTTGCAAAAATCATCAAAATTTCAGGTAAAGCTAGATTCTTACAATCTAAAATCATGCCCACTCTCTGCTCGCCTCAGCACTGAAAGTGATGACAGTATCAGATTGGGATGACTTGTGACACTTTGAGACAACAGAAGACAGTTTCCTGAATAAGCTTTGAATTGTTCTTAAGTTTCTGTCATAAGTGGGATCAGAAGGCTATTAATTAGAGGGACCTCCTGTGTTAGGGTGTACGATGCATTCAGGTAGACTGCTGGGGATGGTAGTGGAAAGCTACCTAGATATGTAGGTAGGTAGTGAGTGAGTGAGTGACAGTCGCTCAGTCGTGTCTGACTCTGCGACTCCGTGGACTGTAGCCTGCCAGGCTCCTCTGTCCATGGAATTCTCCAGGCAAGAATACTGGAGTGAGTTGCCATTGTAGGTGGAACATTGTGGAATTTGGGGGCAAGTATGTAGGAGAATTCTAGCCTGCATCGGTCACTGTGAAGCATGCTGCAGTGAGCATCTCTGGAAATTAGCAGACTGTGACCTCTGGGAAGGATAATGGCTTGAGGTATGGACTTGGAGCATGGGTTTAAGTCAAATAACATCTTCATGGGAGAAAATGGTTAAATGTGTGAAGATAATGGGATAATTCTAATCCCAATAGTCAGGTGGAACAAAATAGAAGTAAATGGAACTGGGGTATTAGACAGTGACTTAGGCAAAAAAAAAAAAAAAAAATCGAAAAAGTGAGTATCCCACATACCAGTCCTTGGATATAAGGCTGGACTGAAAAAAGAAGGCAACGGATTAGACTGTTTTTGTCCCTATGTTGCAAAGTAACTAGTCATAGAGTCCAGGGTAGGGCAGACTTGTAGATGGTTGCAAAACTGGTCCTAGTTAAGGGGCTTGATAGGATCTGGGGACAGTCAAATCTTTATACTACTTTTCTGTGAGTATTATTTTAGGTGGGCTTTATAAGAGCCCTGTTTAGAGGAAAACAAGGTGACGTGGGTGAAGAGCATGTACACTCCTCAGTGTCTCAGCTTGAGTCCTGACATCTTATAAGCTAATGTGAATTTAGTTTTACAATCACAGGTTTTGAAGGTACATTTATCTTTATCACAATAGCGCAATAGAATTCTGAAATCTGGCAACTTCTGTGTAGGATGCATAAATCAAGGTTGGGCTGCACAGGCCATATTCTAAAAAGAAAAAAGAATGAATGATATTTTTCCAATCACATTTATAATTTAGAATCCCAAATCCAGTACTTATGCAATCAAAGATTTAAAAGTATTGCCCTATTTATCATGGTTTTCAAGTTTCTGTTTTTAAATTAATTGTTTTGAATAATATATGCACACAATAAAATTTGAAGCCTAAAAGGTATATACAGTGAAAAGAAAGTGTCTTTCTCACCCCTGTTCCCTTCTCATCGCTTGTGGCTACCAGTAGTACTAGTTTCTTGCATATCTTTCTAGGCTGTGAGCATTAGACTGATTTATATGAAGGCAAACAACAAGAATAATATTAGTTAAATTTTATTGCATATTACTATGAATCATGCACTGTCCTAAGCACTTTACACACACACACACATACACACACCTCTATATGCTGGGTACTATTATTATACCAGTTGAGGAAACTGAAACCTAAGGAAATAAACAACTTGCTGAAGGTCCTATGGCTGATTGGCTTTGGACAGAGTTTGGACGATTGGAAATGACCCATTCTTTGTAATAGTTGCATTATATGCTACTGTGGAGATATTCCATATTTGGATGTTCAATTCCTTGTTAATGAGCAATTAAGTTGATTCAAATTTTTAGCTGTTATGAACAATGCTTGCAGAAAATCCTTTAAAATACATAATTTCACATATGAGTATCTCTGAGTAATGATTTTCTACAAGTTGAAATTTTGAGGCAAAATGTATATGGATTTTCATCTCGATAGAATGTGCCAACTGCCCTTTGATGATGTACCAACAATGTTTCTAGCAGGGCTTAGTTTTAACAGCTAATTACTTTCTCTCTTAAAGTGAACCGATTGGTCAACATCCTTATCCCACTGCCTGAGGAGGTAAACTAGAACTGTTTGTGCTTCTGTGGATGTGGGTCAGGTACCCACTGTCAACAGGAGGTTTTATTGGCAGAAGATAGGAAACCTAGGACATGATGACTGTGTTTCAAGCTCTGTATTATATGTTTACAATTCCAAGCATCCCTGAAATAAAGGGATAAATGAGGAAATCAAAGTTTAGAAAGATACTTGGAGAAAGAAACAGGATTTTGACAGACTCCAAAATGAGGCTTTTCATGTTTTTATACTGCCTCCCCCTTAAAAATATACACTGATGTATTGCCTTTGAATCAACTATTATCAGAGTAGACTGATAAGGTTACAAATAGAGTAATAAACATATGAGATAAATTTAAGTGGTGAGAAGGCTTTAATTATTCTGTGTCTAAGTGAATCAAGTGCAGAACGTAAACAAAAAAGTGTAAAATAATCCTATTACATCTTGCTGCTGTACTCACTGAGAAGACATTTTCTTTTCTTATCTCAAAGCTGATTTTAACTTCTCATTTAAAGGTCTGGGACCTCAATGGCTGTTGTCACCACACACTCAATGTTGGGCAAGCGGGAGCTGTGGATATTTCTCACATCCTGGTTCTTAAGAAGACAATCCTAGTTACAGGCTGGGACAGGTATGATAGACTTCATGCAAAACTGTAGGAAGGTAAAAGGAGAGGGTTTTATAAATCCCCTGAAAAAGGGAACGGCTACCCACTCCAGTATTCTTGCCTCGGAAATCCCATGGACAGAAAAGCCTGGTGAGCTACAACCCATGGGGTTGCAAGAGTCAGACACGATTTAGAGACTAAACCACCACCACCGCCACCACCACAAAAGAAAAAAGAATCCAAAAATCCTGTTTTCTGAGTCTTTGACTGATTTAATCCTAATTCTGAGTCTTTAACTTGCTGGTGACCTTGATGAGTGAAACTGTTTGGAACTGGCTGGATGCTTAGTGAATAAAATATTTTAAGATCATATAGCTTGAGAGGCTTTGAGAAGTGTTTAACAGCGCTTTCTCCGGCTTTAAGAACCTGTCTTTTTCTTTAACCATTTCAGATAGAAACATAATACCGCTTCCTGAGTGTTAAATCTGAAACTTTCCCAAATTTTATAGTCAATAAATTCTTAATGTATAAATGTCATTCCTTCAACTGTAAAAGGAACTGTTTCTTCTTCTCAGCTTCAGTTTCAGTTGCAGCACAAGAGGGGAGCAGCCTGCTGAAATCTGTGTTAGCACCTCCGTCACTTCAGAGTAGAGAAGGGCCTTTCACATTTCACTTACTGTATTCAAAGAGCAGTTTTTCCATTTCATTATAAAGAAAACTACTTTGTTTTCCTCTTTTCCTGAGAGAACTAACGGATCATAAACAGGGCCTTTTCTATGGTGTTGTATAAGCCCTAAGAAAATTGAAGTGTGATATGTTTCAAAAATACATTGTCCATAAATTCAACAGTTCAAGAAATATCGCTCTAATAGGTAATTTGCCCAAGATTATTCACTATAGAAATATGATTGTAATGGTTTGAAGCTAGGATTAAATCAAATTTTATACCTAGAAAATAAGTAATATTTATTTGGGGATTTTTATCAAACTTAGGGAAGGGTTGCGTCTAACGCAAATGTGAACATACTAGACTAGACTAGAGAATACAGTGGCACACAGAGCTTAGTTTTCAGAGGTAGTTTGACTATAAGGAAAGAAATTATAGCTCAGATTGTTCTACTTGCTATTAAGAACTAATTTAATCATCCTCACCTTTGAAAGAAAACTTCTTCATATCCATGGGAGCAATCATGATCCATCAATGACTCATAACTGCTCCGGTAGACTATGGCCTAATGCTCTCTGTAATTAGGCTATGGCAATGAATAAGTGGAATTATCTAGTATCATGGCAGAGTAGATGTGTAGTATACAGCCAATTCACTTTAATTTTGCACATATCAAAAAGAGCTTTAAAAATTAATGTGTTGGTTAAAACTTTGGAGACACCATTTTCTTAATCATATTTTGTAGACATCCATGGTTAGAAATTAGCATCAAATGTAAGGCTTCTTAAAAAAATTGGTCACAGGGTTGCATTTCTAAAGATTAGATATATAGAGTAATCTAAAAGTGATTTAAAAAGAACACCCAATGATCTGATCTGTATTGCAGGTGATCACTTTCTGTAACCCTGGGGAGGAATTTTGGGGGAGATTGAAATGAGTGGAGGAAAACATCACTCTTCTCATTTTTCTCCATCTTTTCCACCTTCCATAAGGTTGTCAGGACTTGGATCCTGTAGTTGGAATTGAAAGTTGAATGACTATGTTCCCAGTTATATTGTTTTACTTTCATATTGATGAATTTGAAAATGATATTTTTATATTTTCTAAGCAAGATGTCTTACATTAGGATGGATTTTGGAAGATCTTTGCAGGGAGGTTTTTTTTTTTTTAACCAAGAAGCATTTAACAAAAGAGGCAAGAAAACAGATAAGTTGTTTGGTATGTCTTGGGGAGGATAGTCCATTAAGCCAACTCCCTAATAATTTAGTGACTTGAGAAGAAATAAGTGGGAGTTTGAGAGTCTTTATTAAGCTTTCTTTAAAATCCAGAGGAGGCTCTTAAGTTATACTGTAACTTTAACTTTAGGCTTTATTTAAATAAAGAAATTGGTCCGATAATTCTGTCCAAGATGGAATAGAAATTACATTTATTGAATTCGGTACATAAATATGCCATCAATTTCTTTTATTCATAGAGCTTTGTAGTATTATGCAATTTACATACATTATCCAACTTAATCCTTAGCTTCATCTTGGAAGGCAGGCAATATTCTGTAGATATGTCTAATCTCTGTCCTCAGCTCTTATCTTTCTAAGCTCACTCATTTGTTTGCTTGCTGGATGTATCTGACTGTGATCCCAAATTCTTCACATTCTAAACTGAGTGTATTATGCATGAAAGTGAAAGTGATAGTCATTCAGTCATGTCCAATTCTGTACGACCCCATGGGCTGTAGCTTACCAGGCTCTTCTGTCCATGGAATTCTCCAGGCAAGAATACTAGAGTGGGCAGCCATTCCCTTCTCCAGAAGATCTTCCTGACCTGGGGATCGAACCCAGGGCTCCTGCACTGCCGGCAGTTTGTATATAGTCTGAGCCAACAGGGAAGCCCATTTTACTCATTTCCTTTCCCTAAACCTACTTTTCTCTTAGATTCAGAGCTTCAGTTAATAGCTAGACATCCTAGTCATCTACCTGGTCATCCTTCTTATCCAACTTCACAGTCAAGTAGTCACTAAGCCTTATCTCTTTTCAAGTCCAGATATTGTTTTCAAATCTATTCCCAATGCTACTAAACTGTATACTCCAGAGCATCATTTCTACGTACACGAAGGTCACGGCCTTCTCACTTGTCCTTTTCTCTAGTAAATGTCTCTCTTTTACCTCTTAAATAGATTTGCTCATTTAAATGATTTCTACAGTGATTTCTTTCTAGAATACCATTTATCTATGTCACTTCATTGGTTCAATGTCTACAACAAAAAAACCAAAGCTCCCTGTGTCCCAGACCTATTCTGAGCTTCATTTGTACACTCCATTCTTGTGTAAATTCTAAACTCAAATAGAAACCTGCTGTCAGAGTGTTCCTATATAAGCCGTACCATTTCACACTCCCGTTCTCTCCCCTTATCTAGAAATCTCTCTCCAAATATTTATCATGTAGTTAATGTTTATTCTTATCTGAAGTCTCGTTCATATATCTTTTCTACCAGAACCTTTTTCTTTCCTCCTATGGTGGAAATACACCCCCATTTGTCTTTGTGCTTTCTAATTTCCTGGACTTTATTTAACCTAGAATATAACTATTGAACATTAATATGTATGTATATCTAATATATGCTTATTAGATGTTATATGATACTTGTTGAATGACTTAATTAACATTTATTGAATAGATAGGAAATCTGAAGATTAAAGAGATTAATTACCCATGGACACACTCCAAATAAGAGGAAAACAGAATTGATATTCAAATCTATTCTTTCATTACAATAAGCCAGAAAGCCAAGTATTACCAATTCTCTTTCACGAAGGAGGAGGCGAGGCTTGATGAGTAACCTGGCCAAACCTAGTAGGCAGCTGAGTTAAAAGTCTATGCCAAAATGCATGCTTTTTCTACCATTCCTGAATTACTGATGGAGTCACTAAATCATGGGAGATCAATTGCATTCTTTTAAAGAAATAATTTGCCTAAGTTGATCAAGTCAATCAAAGCTAATGAATCAGTTTTGTGTATTTGAAGGGAAAAAAAATACCACATATTATCAACTTAATAATACCTCAGAATTTTATCTTACCATAATTTTCCCCTTTCCTTTCCACAAATATCTTTAAACTGCACCTAGATGGAAAACATGGAGTTAGGAAACATGGTGTGCTGAATGTGAAAAAGCAAGATTCCTTCGCTCAAGGGCATCATGTTCTCATTGAGGAGTTGATGCATACAAGGCAGGATATGGAAAATGCCCCTTTCTGCTAAGCAAGGCCTGAATCAGAGAGCCCGTTAGGTTGTTTAGGAATATGACCATTCATATCTAGAGGTTACTTCCACCAGAAAAAAGAACCCAAATTCAGAAATTCTACAATATGTTTCCCATCATCGTAAGCAAAATGTACTGAGAGACAAAGCTGTAAATTGACTTTGCGTCAGTTAAAAAATGCTCGGTTAAATACCCAACCATGTTTATGTTGGTAAAACTAAGTGAAGAAATGATGAACTACCTTTGCATTTGTTAAGTAGTCATATAATATGTATAGTTCTGCTGAAATCAAATAAATGATCATAATGAAGTTTAAGATTTTATCTTATTTTTATCTTAAATTTATGCCCTGAAATTTTATGATTCTATATTTACAACTCTCTATAAAAATAAAAATAAGTTCTTCATTTATTTCTCTTCTTTCAGTTAAAGGAGAAAACTTTGTTTGTGAATGTTTTATGTCTGTAAAATATATAAAGACTATAAATATGTATATATAATATATAAAAATATAAATATAGAAAAGAGAATTTTCATATAATTTCAAATAATTCTGAAAATATGATGGATAGTAGCATTCTTCACAGAATTCTTTAAAAAGTAGGTACTCAATAAATAGCTGTAGATATAATTCTATTTCTAAAAGTATTTTTTAAGGGAATTGAAATTAGGAATTTGAAGTTCCTCAACAATAAAACTTACCTATCACAAAATATTAAATTCTCAAAATAATTGCCTTGCTAAAGAACTGTATGTAATCTTATATATGACTCAGTCATTTTTTATTATTAGGATGAGAATCAGAATGAGCATTTCCAAAGCTGTGACTTATTCTGGATAATCTTGCTGGAGGCTGGATGGGGGCGAGTATGTGTGAAATTCACAAATAACCCTCAAGACTAACTTTGTGATGGTTTCAGTATCCAAAATTGGGCTCCACAAATTTTAGGAAAAAGCATGAAAAAATAACTGATTTATTTTGAACTCATTCCCTACGTTTGAGATAACCTTTTTATTCTAAAAACAATGTATATGTTCTTTTGGACTAACAAGACATGAACAATTAACCTCTGAGGGAACAGATGTGTAAAATGCGTGTCTGATTTTGTGACCCCATGCACTGTAGCCTGCCAGGCTCCTCTGTCTATGGGATTTCCTAGGCAAGAATACTAAAGTAGGTTGCTATTTTCTTCTCCAGGGGATCTTCCTGACTCAGGGATTGAACCCATGTCTCTTGCATCTTCTGCATTGCTAGGTGGATTCTTCACCCAACTGTGCCACTGAGAAGCCCCAAGAGAACAAATAATTAACTTTGTTCTTTTGTTCTCAATGTGATAGTTTCTACATGATACGTTTTGGTAAAATTCATTATCCTATCTCATTCATCCTAAAAGAGATTATTTTTTAACACATTAAAAAATTTATTTTTGCCTCTTGCCAGGCAAACTAATTTTGCTTTCTCAGAACTGGTCATTGCATCTAAATTCTGAATTAGAGATAAGGCCGTCATCAGAAGAACACAGTGACTCAGTAGCAGTCCTCCCAGGACTTCAGATGTGAGGTGTGGAATGGAACTAGTAACCTCCTTCAATGTCAGAAAGAACAAATCTCTCAGACTCTTAAAATGGCCTAAAAATTGGCTCGTTCTGCACTTCAATTTTACTCTTGGCAAAAGTACAAACTTAGAAAAAACTTATCTTGGAAATGTACAAAGTAAGAAATACAGTGTGGATTCTGAAGGTATTTTAAGGATAACTGTCATTTCAAATGAAAGTTTCAGGTTAGGTTTTAAGGGAAAGTTGGCAGCTAATTAGCTTCTCACCACTGTGACACACAAGGTCAAATATCAGAATGGCTACTTTTTATACCATGTTATGAAAAGGATTTGTGCTTTGGGGTGTACTCCTTAAGTATATCCAGTTAAAACGGTGGCTTGGCAAAGAAGACAACTGACATTAACTATTGGTGGAGAGATCATAGAGGAGATATAGGCTGACCTCTTCCATCTCACTCCCACCTTCATACTCTCCCTTTTCAAAAGGTAATCTCTTCAGTCAAACATACCAATAGGTAAAGAGGAAATTTAAAATATACACATATAAAACTCTTACAAAATTCATGACAATTTCAGAACTGCAAATTACCTTACTTATACTATCTTGTCTTGCTAAGCCTTATATTAATACTATTAAAATAACATTAATATTAGATTATTGATTTAAAAAGGAGAGTAATTCATATATCGATTCAGCAAATTTTTATGAAATGCCTATTATTTTTTAGGTACTATTTTGAGTACTACTGATGCTGAGAGGGAAAAAACAAAAGCTTTGCTCTCTTAGAGCTTACTTCTGGTAGGAAAGACAGAAAAGAAGCAGACAAATAGATACAGATCCCAATATCACATAATGATAATGTAATCAAAATGATGTAGGTGAGGAATGAGAGACTCAAGGAAGTCTATAGCTTGGGTGGTCAGGGAGAGCTTCCCCAAGGAGGTAACATCTGAGCAGAGAATTTTTCATCTGATCATTTGAAAATATTTATTGAATATGCAATATGTTTAGGTCACTATGATAGGGTTGTACAATAAAACACGATCCCTGTTTTCTGTGAACTTACATTATAGCAGAGGAGCAGAGACTATATAATATGAATTAAATGTTGCGAGTAAAATGTAAATTATGTAAGAGACCAGAAGAGGGATATATTTCTTTCAACACTAGTTATCAAGGAAGCCTACAGAACAAGATAGGATTTAATGAATGGGTGTATAGTCAGGTAGTGTGGGTATGTGTGCGGAAGGAAATCCACGGAGGGATGGAAGAGCCCACTGTGAATAAAAACAAAGCAGCTAGAAATGCAAAACGTATTCAGAGAGCAGCAAGAATACCGCCTAAGTCTTCTCGAGCGGCACAGGCGGTAATGAATTCACCTGCCAGTGTCCAAGATGCAGGAGACGCAGGTTCAATTCTTGGATCAGGAAGATCCCTGGAGGAGGAAAAGGGAACCGGCTCCAGTAGAAACCCTGGAAAATCCCATGGACAGAGGAGTGTGGTGGGATACAGTCCATGGGGTCGCAGAAAGTCAGACACGGCTGAGCAACTAAACACACACACATACACACACACACGAGTACTGATTGGCTTGAACATGAGATGTGCTTCAGAAACAACCTCTAAATACTCGTAACAGCTTAAAATAGCTCCTGCAAAGAAGGAATCTATTGGAAACCTTGTATTCTATCTATAAAATCCAGGCGAACTTTTCTTCTATTACATTTATTCATCTATCCTTATTTTAATATAAAAATACTTTCTCCCAAAATCTTCGAGTGAAATGAACACTTAGGAAGGTGTATCAGTTTTACCTGTGGTTTCCAGTAGCCCTGTCAAACATTTAACTGGGCATTCACATTTTACTCTGAAAACCAAGGACAGAAGAATAAAGGGAAACATTCTAAAAGAGTTGATTGGATCCAAATATTATTGAGTCTCAAATAATAGGTCCACACATTTGATTTTTGTCATGTAAGAAATGGAAAACCTAACAAATATTTTTTTTAACAGGATATTAGCCTTATCTTTTTGATCATGCTGTTTCCCTGTACTGCTTGGAGTGACTTCCTCTTCCAAATCTTACCCATCTAATAGGGTTAGGCTCTGTAAGTTCTGTTCGCTATAGCACCATGAGCAGGGACTTTCATGGAGAAAACAAGAAATGTTTGTAGAATGAATGTATATGAAGAGCTCCTGAATGAAGTGATTAATCTGGTAGCAGGATGAAGGATGCACCAGAAGTGGGTAGCCTAGAGACAGTGAAATTTGTTAAGAATCCTTTACAATTTTTCAGCCTTGAGCTAGTGAGTGCTAAGCTAGGAAACTGTCGTTGATTATTTAAAATAAAGAGGAAGGAATTAATATATAACATCACAGAGGCAGAATCTGAGGATTTTATTTGACTAAGGAAGAGAAAGACAAGCAAGAATTTGGAATTCTGGTCTATTGATCAATTTTGAGAATTTGGTGAATCCTCCTGTGGAGGGAAGGTAGAAATTTTAGATTTTTGATATTAGCTGATGGAAACTATAATGGAACTGTCAGCTGTCAAGTGAGAACAACTCCACACTGGAAAAAAGTCATGAATGAAGACAGATTTAAGAGCCACGTGTATAGCAGTGAACTGGAAATTCACTGGTGGTGATTACAAAACCCAATACAAAAATAATACAAAACCAATACAAAAATAATACAAAAACCAATACAAAAATAATACAAAAACCAATACAAAAATAATACAAAAACTAATACAAAAATTGATGCACAAGCCCTGCACAAGCCCTTTTGATGAGAGAGCGAGGGATGGAGGAATGATGGCCAACAGTGTCCATATTGAAAGGTGAAAGAGAGAGTAGGAAGGGGAAACAGAGTACAAGGAGTGAAAGGTCAGGGAACAGGAAGAGAAACAGTGCATTTTGCAACAGAAGAGTTTCCAGAACAAACTCATCCATCAGAGGGTGAGGAGTCGGTAGGGCAATTGGAGACCTTTAGTGTGAGTGAAACAGAAGCAAGGTTTCAGAAAAGTGAAGAGAGAATGTGGGTGGAGACACCAAGCCTGGAGTTACAAATGCCCCTTTGAAATGAGTGTGGCTCTAGAAGTGGGGAGAGGCTTGCCAGAGGCTGGTAGCCAGAGTTCAATCAAGAGGAAACAGGATGGTCCTATAACTTGATGCCTCCAGTATGTAATTTTTAAGCTCCCCTTCTCCTCACCAGGCATCAAGCATTTCATTCTCTGTCCTTTCTGATCTGTCCTCAAATTCACCAGTAATGCATCAGGATACTGACCTTTAAAAAACTATTTCTGTTGAAAACATCTCTGTCCTCCATCCCATTCCTTTGAAGCTGCATTTTCAAGTGTTCCACAAACAGTTCCTCAAGATACTGTATGAGGAAGGACTCTGTGGTCAAATACGTCTGGAAAATGCCACAGGGAATATAAACATGTTAAATATCCTGGATGAACTGATGAAAAGAAACTTTAATGATTTTGTCTAAACTATCCAATAGTATTTGTTCACAGACTCTACTCTTTTGTATTGTTACTGCCACGAAATTCTTAGTGGTTCCACTTTGGAGACATTTTGCTTTTAGGGTCTTGGTGGTGGATGATTAATCTGATAAATGCATACATGTTTGGTATTAATGATTGTGAAAGAAAGATTAACCTTCTGATATTCATAATTGACCCAGGGAATTTAAGAGAGACTTCAAAAAGAAGTTCAGTGCTGGGATTTAGCCTTATGGATGACAAGTAGGGATAAAGTTTTGGATAGCATCATCTTTTTTTTTATTTTTAAAAAATATTTATTTATTTGGCTGTGCCAGATCTTTGTTGCAGGATCTTCGATCTTTGTTGTGGCGCACGGGATATTTTTTAGTTGCAGCAGGCAAACTCTTTAGTTGCAACATGTGGAATCTGACCAGGAATGGAACCCAGGCCCTCTGCATTGGGAGTGTGAGTCTTAACCACTGGACCACCATGGAGGTCCCCAGCATCATCTTTTAGACTTCTCAAATCATGCTATTCAGCTGTGGGATGGCTACTCCATATCTATATCACTTTTATATCCACGGCTAACTGCTATATCCTTTTTTCACTAGGGCTATTACTGTGTTTCGACCTCAGAACTTCAATCAGTTTTCCATCCAGCCTGAAGAATGGAAGGGAGGCATTCAACACCATGATGATATATTATGTGCTGCATTTTCACCTCCACAAACTCTTGTTACAGGTTACTTGAATGTTCACTTGACAATCAGTGGTATAGTTTCCTTTGCCTCCCTTTGAAAAAGCCTTTTCTCAACTACAAAATGAACAGGTTTCTTAAAGAAGCTGTCCTTGTACTTTAAATCTGGTCCTTATTTCTAGGGCTGTACAACAGTGGTTACATGCATCAGCTCTGAAGCCTGGCTACCGGGCTTCAGATCCTGGTTCTACAACTTGCCACTACCTCATATTGAGCAAGTTATTTTGACTCTAAAATACCATTTTCTCTGGCAAATAATAATTTATCAGCATGTTGGTTTATAGTGAGGATCACATAAGATAATCTGTGTATGGGTTTAATCCAGTGCTTACAATAAGCCCATCAGTAAATACTAGCTTTCATTTTCATTTTCCTTTTCTGAGGAGCAACCTCAGGGTTGTTGGGTACAAATCACACTTCTGTAGCACTCAGATGTTTCATAACAGGAACACCCTCTGGGCACAGTTTACTCTAAGTAATGTTGGTTAAAGACTGGTCTCACAAAAAGTTTATAAATCCAAGCTCTTGACAGGATCCATGGGCATGCTTTGATGTGGCATATTAAAGAGGATCAGAAGTTTTTGAATTACTTCCAACCAAAGAAAACAATTTATAAAGACAGATTGCACCATGAAATTATAAAATCCATATTTTGACAGCCTGATTTGTTTTATAGGACCAAAAATGTCATTTAATTAAGAGGAATGAAAAATTACAGGAAAAGAGCTTGGATATCTATGAAGTGTTACCATATGAGGTTTCCTGCTTTATCTACACTTAGAGTTTTGTTGTTTTCAGAACTTCCAGGAGGGCCAACTCTGCAGCTGAATTTGCTCTATAGCTGCTGGAAGTCTACCCTGCAGCACATACCATATACTGAAATATGATGAAAACAAGTATCGCTGTGTAGTTGATATTGAAGTGTCATAAAATACCATTGTAATTGGGGAATAAATAATCTCTTCATTCACGTTCATTCCTTCAATCCTATGTGAACATGCTCTGTCAAACACTTTGCAAGTGAAGCATTTTAAAATGTTAAGAGAAGGTGGATATTCCCATGAACAGCTAGCCCGTGGAAGCTTATCATCTTGGGCCAGTTTGTGAGTTACACAGGTTGCCTCTCCAGGACAATACAGAGTGCAGTGGGCATTACTCTCTTCTCTCTCCAAATCCCAAGGAGGACACCAACAGTACACAGCGCTCAGCTCTAGTCTTTAGCTCTCCTCTTGATGTCGGCCCTCTGCTCACTAGCGAGCTCTTCTCCCGGGGCTGCTGAGAACAGCGGTCTGGGCATGCACTGCTCCTTCTAAAACCAGCTTGGTCAGACTTAGCCTCACTGTTTGGACTTTTTTATGTTTTCTGCATGGAACAGTATGAAAAGACTGGTGTAGGGAAAGTTCTAGGATTGGAGAAAGCAACATTCAATAAAGAACATAAAAGAGAAAAAATAAACAGAACACACACAACAAAAGAACAGATGTAGGAAACAGAAACCTAGAAGGAAAATTCGTCTGCCCTCAATAATAAACAAATAATACAGTAGTTATTAATACTATTTCAGTATTTGTAATATTCTAGGCAGTAGGTGCTTTTCATTTGTCAGAGCATAAATTTATTTATCAGACAAATAAATCTATTAACCCATTTTTTAGGTGAGGAACTTGTGGCATCAAGTAAAGTTAAATAACTTGCCAAGGTTACACAGCTGGTAGGTGGTAGAACCAGGACTCAGATTGATGAATTACAAAGCCTTTATTCTGAATGCTTTCTTATCACACACACACACACACACACAAAAGATATTACAATAATCTATCAAACTTACTGAATGATATTTTGTGAAGTTTCCAATTTTTAAAGTTTAATAAAAACACTAACCCATGGCAGATTCATGTTGATGTATGGCAAAACCAATACAATATTGTAAAGTAATTAGCCTCCAATTAAAACAAATAAATAATAAATGCAAAAAAAATAAAAACACTACTAATTACTATTCATTCATGTCTCCAAATATATAGAGAAAACTTACAAAGTGCCAGATTCCATGTAAATTATTATGATAATGATTTCTTCTAATTGTTCTTGCTCGTATTTTCTATCTAACTTTCTGGTAATTTCTATTCTCTGTCTTGGCTCCTGTAGGGAGTTATGATGGAGAAATTGTTCTGTGGAACAACAGCACAGAAAATGCTCACTATGTCCTTCACCCTGATTATCAGAGGCTGCTAAAATCAAAATCGGGTGAGTGCAAGTTTGAAACTAAAATAATGTGGGCTGGTTGTTTGTGCATGGGCCTGCTGCAGCTTGCTTCTGAATTATAGATGATTGGCTCTAAGCGCCAGGGATTAGTGAGACCGTTGTCTTGTCAAAGTGACTAAAAAGAACCTTGAGATTTACTTGGCTTAGCAGATTCTCCATGGCTTGCTGTTCCTTTTCTTTATGCTACATCAGCATTTCTGAATTACTGACAGCGGGGAACAGGACTCTCATTTTTATCTAGTTTATTTTTTGCCAATAAGCCTTGCCAAATTGCCTATGAGTGAACCTTGGGTACTCCTTCGTAGGAAAATGGGAACTTGTGTTCACTTGAGGCTGCTCAGGCTTAGTCTAGAGCTTGTATTAAATATTATGCCACCTGGAAATCTTAAATTATTTCTTGCTTTAGAAACCTGTGTGGAGCATTAGATGGAATTATATTGTATTTTATGGAAGTTTAGCAGAGCAGATGAATATTTTATGCTTAAGCAAAATGTCTTGACAATTGCCTTTCACATTTTATTTTAGTTTCCCTAGATACTAAAGGTTTTTCCTTAGACTAATTTATTTGGTAATGAATCTGTCATACCTCATGTGCCAGTGAAGTTCTGTTGTATCAATTGGATAAACTCACAGAGACAATTAGATTAGGAAAGGACTGGTCTTCAGATACAGTTTTGCGTGTGTGTGTGTGTGTGTGTGTGTGTGTGTGTGTGTGTGTGTGTGAAAAGCTGAGGGAGTAATTTGTTAGGAGGAAGAAAACTAACATATGAAATTTGGAGTTTACTTGGCTGCAGGCATGAAACTCTGACTTGCTTTATGTTTTCAATACAAAGAGCTCATCATTAGGGTTCATTTGAATCCTCCATGGAGAAAGTGGAATTCTGCCTCTTTGGTGCATTGGCCCTCAGGGGAATAGTCTTGTTTTCACAGCAGACTTCATTGTGGCTGTGATTAAAAACACAGAGAGACAAATAGAAAAGAAAAGCCGATAATGTCAAATTTTTAAAAGACACAAGAAGCATTGCTGTTGATTTCTTGCTTTGAATGTTTGAAGATACCTCTGTATAAGTGTTTCATAAGTATGTTCAGACTATTCATAGATTCAGAGATGAATATCCCCAGTTTTTATTAGTGGGATGTGAAGATGATGTCATTAGATCATTGAAGTACCATTAAGGATATCCTTTTCAGGGTAACTCACTAACAAATAACA
This sequence comes from Capra hircus, assembly GCF_001704415.2. Classification (NCBI taxonomy): domain Eukaryota; kingdom Metazoa; phylum Chordata; class Mammalia; order Artiodactyla; family Bovidae; genus Capra; species Capra hircus. The sequence goes on from NC_030808.1 coordinate 99,428,946, forward strand.
TTGCTTAAAAATGATGATTTAAATACATAGTTATTATATCTCAAGTTCATTAAATTATTTGCAAGCTTAATATTAATGATTAATAAGTTGAAAATGGCATGATATTAGGATCACATTTGTCTTGAATATATCAGTATCTGTAAGATGTTATCAGGGTCTACAAAATGAAGTCCCTATTAATTCATGTCAAAGGAAAACAAAGTAAACTTATATGGAGTATGAGAAACAAAAATGGGATCAAACAGTCTGTGAAGTTGAGGCTGAGGAAGTGAACTGCAGGGGGCTCTATGGATATTGACTGGAAGCGCATTGTAAGACTTGCTGGAATCATCAGAGACTGTGATGGGGTGGCCTGTTGTTTTTCATAAGTGTTTGAAGAGAAGATGTTTCTATTCATTAAGTCACCTGGCTTGTCTCTATCTCAGATGCAGGGCCTCAAAAGCTTCTTGGTGCTGGGAGGAGCCCCTCTACCCACCCCACATGTGACCAGGCTACCCTGAGAGCCTGTTCCTTTGAGATGGACACTGAGTGCAATCATGCTGTTATGAGGCTTTGCTTCCTTGAAGCAAGAAAAAACATCACAGGGACAGGTAAAATATATATTTATATTTTGACTATAGACTGCTTTGATATATTGTAAAATGGTGGGACAGGAAAACCTAAAGAAAGTTCAGTCTGATTTGATCTAGGTCTTGTAGAGTTTGACTGCACCTAACAAACAGGCAGGACCAGATTACAGAAGTCACAGGCCACGGCCAACAAGGTTAAGGTCAGGAGGATGGGTCCAGGAGCAGAAGCTAGACCAGACTCCACCAGGAACTCATACCATGTTGTGTATGTCAGGATCAGATAGAGAAAAACTCTGGGTAACAATCAGAAATGAAGAAAAGCTATGACAAACCTAGACAGCATATTAAAAAGCAGAGATGTTACTTTGCTGACAAAGGTCTGTATAGTCAAAACTATGGTTTTTCCAGTAGTCATGTATAGATGTGAGAGTTGGACCATAAAAAGAGCTGAGTACCGAAGAATTGATGTTTTTGAACTGTGGTATTGGAGAAGACTCTTGAGAGTCCCTTGGACTGCAAGGAGATCCAACCAGTCAATCCTAAAGGAAATCAACCCTGAATATTCATTGGAAGGACTGATGTTGAAGCTGAAGCTCCAATACTTTGGCCACCTGATGCAAAGAACTGACTCCTTAGGAAAGACCCTGATGCTAGAAAAGATTAAAGGTGGGAGGAGAAGGGGATGACAGAGAATGAGATAGTTAGATGGTATCACTGACTCAATGGACATGATTGAGCAAACTCTGGGAGTTGGTGATGGACAGGGAAGCCTGATGTGCTGCAGTCCATGGGATTGCAAAGAGTCAAACATGACTGAGTGACTAACCTGAACTGAATCTAGCCATGGCATAGAGATTTGTCAGGTATAGGGCTCAGCATGGGTTTCCCTGGTGGCTGAGATGGTAAAGAATCCACCTGCAATTCAGGAGATCAGGGTTCGATCCCTAGGTTGAGAAGACCCCTGGAGAAGGGAATGGCTACTCACTTCATTATTCTTGCCTGGGAAATCCCGTGGATAAAGAAGCCTGGTGGGCTCCAGTCCATAGGGTTGCAAAGAGTTGGACACGACTGAGCCACTAAGTACACAAGCACAGGGCACAGCATGAAATATGCTCCAAATATATGAGCCAAAGCCTACATGGGTTACAAGAGTTGCATCTGAGAAGACCACACTGGCACATGTGATCAACACGGGCTAGGAGAAAATAGAGAGAAACTCGGAGATTGGAAACTAATCTGAAATTTGAAATAGCTGCTGCTAATTGCTGATCCCAGGTCATGAGAACTGCCTGCTCTTTGTCTTAATATTTTTGGTGGGGGTTAGTAGGTAATGCTTTGGGTGTCTATACCAACTGTGCATCCTTTTCAGAATAAGTCTGGTTAGAGCTGCTTCTAAGATACATGCTAACATATGATTTGCCACAGTTATATGATATTAAAATAAATGAAATAACTATTTGCTTAATTTCCTTTTTGTCTTCAGTGGTGATGTAAATGTGGTATTGATGCAGCTTGCATCTTCCCAAAATAAAAATCTGCTTCTGAAAGCAATGCATATTTTTCACTTTTCTTCTAAAAAATAATTTTTTAATTTTAGAAGTGTTTTTTCTTAATGTTAGGAATCTAGATCTATATGTATTATATGATTGAAAAAAGAAATAAACATATCTGAACCCTGTTTTCTATATTCAGTTTCTCATATTCAATTTGAAGATAGAAAATCTGCATGATTTTCATGTAAAATTTTTCTGCATTAAAAATCAATAAACATATATACCCTTATAGAGTTCTAGAATCATTGTGGAATATTTAGAGTAGACCTTGAAAAGGTTAGAGTCTAAAACTTTCTATTTTCCAGAATGTACATATACTCATAAAATGAACTGTTATCCTGAAATTGCTCTCATTTCCTCAACACTAATTCTTCTTAATGTTATCAGTATTACCAAATTGTTTCCACTGAGGCGGCTATATACCATTATTTCTACCTTAAACAGATATCATTGTTAATAGGCAGCTCATTTGTGAAGCAAATTGAAAGTCATCTACAGATTTATCAAATAATAATAGGAACCTTGCCACAGAAGAATAATTTAGGTTAAAGTACTTCTACATGCGTATAAAAATGGAAAATGAAAAGGTTAGTTCTAGGCCTATGAACCAAAAAAGTGTTCCATAAGGACTTACAATGAATTCTTGATGAAAGATTAAAAAGCAAGCTCATAAGTAGATTTCTAACTATATGGTTGCACAGAGAAACCCATAGCTGTGCTACTGTAACTATACACATATGCATAGTGAGGAATTTTACTACTTTGATATGTGTGTCCAATGGGTAGTTAAGAAAGATGGGTTTTCTGTAATTGGAATATTATCATAATGTTGAAATTAATATTTTGTAAGTTTGTCTGAAGTAACAAATCAATTTTATCAAAATTTTGAAACCCAAATAATATCAAAATAATGAATGAAGGAGTGGTAACTAGATTTTATAGACCATCTTACGTATCCTACCTCACTTAATACTCAGCACAAACCAGTGAAGCTTTCATAGGGCTTTTCCCAGTGTATATCTGAGAGAATCAGAGTGCTGGGAATTGATCGCAGGGCTATTCACCTGTCCGATATCCATATGCTTTCAACAAGGAAACTGATGAGGAAGTTGTTTCTTGTGTTTGTAGTTTCCTAATTAGGTGTTCTTGTATACCAGAGGGAGCCAACCTGGTATCATGTGGAGGATCTGGGTATGTCAGATTCTGGGATACATTTAAGAAGCAACTTTTGGCTGAATTTTTGGCTCATAGTGGAGTTGGTTCTATTATTATGTCTACTGATAAATCAAATCGATACCTCGCCACAGGAGATCTGGAGGGGTGGTTAAAAATCTGGAATATAGAGGTATGTTGAAAAAATTCTCACATTATCATTATAATTTTTGATTGTCTTTTATTTCAGATAATTATGAATCAGGTCTTGTCTATTTCTAGATAAAGGAAGAAATATTCAGTATTTTAAAGAAAACTTATGTATTGATCAGAGACTTCTTTAATTCATGGAGAAAAATAGATTTTTCTCAATACTGAAAATCCTCTATTAATATATAGTCAGGTCAGTTTCCCAATTTAGGAAAGCAATATTGTTAGTACGGTACTACAGCATTGTTTGAGAATAAATAGTTCAGATATGCCTCATTTTAAATGAGAGAGTAAACATAATCTAAGTAGTGTACTGGCCTGTTATCTAACACTGTTATCATCCTGAGTTTGTTTGTTTTTTTTTTGTGTCACTGATTACCTGCTCAATTTTCTAATAATACTATAAAATTGTATAAAATGTGACTACCTATACATGTTAAAGTTCATTCACTTTATCTAATAGCTGACTTTACTGCTTATATTTTTCCATCCTTCCATTCCCCGTCCTTCCTTTCTTTCTACTTCTCAAGTTAGTCAAATCAGTTAGAAACCTTTTTTGGAATGTGAATACCATTTTTCTAACCTCTGTTATCATGAGCTATTCTTTTGCATTTGTGTTACAGATTGCTGTTTCTAAATGCACCTTTGTTCAATTTCTGTATCGGACTTAAAAAAAAAAGTGTTCTATCACAGTAGTCATTTCATATTTGGACATTTTTAGAATTCTGGCATGTCTTTTCATTCAGGAGTACTGTCTTAATCCCAGCAAGAACAAACTGACACAGGCCCCAACTCTGATAAGATCGTTCCGGCCTCACGAAGACTGGATAAGCTCCTTAGAGATGTGTGAGCTGGGCGGCCGCTCGCTGATTCTCTCCGCCTCTGCAGACTGCAGCGTTCGTGTGACTGATGTCTGTGGTGTTCCTGTCCAGATCTTTGGTCAGGTAGAAATATTGCTTCTTTACTATTCTAATATTTACTTGACATTTAGTATGAACTTGGCCTGGTTTCCATTTGAATCTCATCGGCTAGTAAATTTCATTAGTCATGAAAGAACTGACTTGATTTTTGCAACTATAGCTCCAGGCCTCCCTTATTAACCATGGCAGTTCCATCAAGTAGAGGACACTGGAGACATGGAAAGATGGGGGACCTAAGCAGCTTAAAATACGTAAGGATTTCTGAGCAAAATTTCTCCGCCAAAATAAGTGGATCTCTTCAGTTTCAAAATTCAGTAGAAATACAGTGTGGATAATTGTACTGCATTACTATAAAATAGATAAATGACTGTGACACTCAGATAATAATCAGGCAATAATCAAATATAGAAAATTAAAAAAAAACAAATCTTTTGTGTTCATTGTCTGATTTATTCCTGCCAAAATCACATTCATTAATCTTTTCTGAGTTTGTCCTATTCTAAGGTCTCTATGTGCGTGCTATGTTGCTTCAGTCATGTCTGACTGTTTGTGACTCCATGGACTGTAGCCCACCAGTCTCCTCTGTCCATGGAATTCTCCAGGCAAAAATACTGGAGTGGGTTGCCATGCCCTGCTCCAGGGGATCTTCGTGACCCAGGGACTGAACCCTCTTCTCTTCTGTCTCCTGCGTTGGCAGGCGGGTGCTTTACCACTAGTGCCACGTGGAAGCCCTACATGAGTTATTTCATGTAATCTTCATAATTGCCTGTCCCATTAGGGAGGGATGCTCATTATTCCCATTTTACATATGAGGAAACAGAGGCACAGAGAGTGTGAATCAATTGCTGAGGTCACAGACACTAACAAGTGGCTTTGAATTCAAGCTGTCATTTCACAGCTCATGTTTTTAACTTCTTCCTCCCATGAAACTAAGCTCCGATTTATATGAGCTTACAAAAAAATGGAACCAGAGGTCTTGAAAGAAAGAAAATATTTATTATCTCATATTTCTTTTTTCCACTTGTTTTCATGGGAACTCAGTTCCTAGTCCCTTTTGTTTGGGGGACAATATAGCAGTTTGTTCTATTTCAACCAGTACTGTTCAGACATGGTGGTAAGAGCTCACCCTGGCACTTCAGTTTCTGCCTGGCTGGTTGACTTAGTCCTAGTCAGCAGCCTTGAATGCCACTCTCATGCCCTGAGTATGGCGGTTCCCTTCATGCTGGAAGACAAAGTCTGTTGGTGTTCTTTTGTGGAGTCAGCTTGAGGACGTCAACCCGTGCTGCCCCAATTCCATACAGCCCTTGCAGACGTGGAGGGCGGTGGTAAATCAGAAAATGATGGTAAATTGGTGGGTGGATTGGCTGGGTAATGTGGGAGTTGCCACGTGACAGCCAAGAGCTGAACAGCATCTTCTGCTCTGTAAATAAGGCAAGTGCTAGACTTTTCTCAGCAAAAAGAGTGTCTGTGTGGGAGCTCAAATGGGTGTGTGGGCAGTTGTGGTGAGAGAGACAGCATGGGGCGCGGCTGGCATTCTGAACATAAAAGGAGTTGAAAAGCTGGCAGCTCTAGAAGTTACTGCAATCCTGACATTGCTACGAGGCCATGCCGCACGGGCTCTGGTAAAAGGAGGTGCAAAGAAACAGAGTCATCAGGCAGGTGGTGTCTGGAGCAAAAGTACCTTGTGTGTGTGTGTGTGTGTGTGTGTGTGTGTTAGTTGCTCAGTTTTTTCCGACTCTTTGGACCCCATGGACCTTAGATGATGCTAAAGCAAGAAATAGGACTGTTTTAGGTATGGGTGCCACAAAAACTGTGTCCAGAAAGCACAATCTGTGTGGAAATTTTATTAGAATTAAGAAATATATGCTAGTAAAACTGTTCATTTGTATACCTTTGGTCGTTTTCCTTCGTTGTTTTGTAGTCTTTTGTCTTTCAAAGGAGTTCAGCCTCTAAAAGCCTCCGTGAAAACAGTTTGGTTTTATCCCTTCTGTTCAAGATAGCCCGGGTAGTTTTAGAAAGTAAAGGCTGGCAAAGCAGAGGACAGCTGGGTTTTCTAGTCCCTTCTGCCTGAGCTTTAATTTTTTTTTTTTTTTTTGAGAACTCACTTTTATTAAGCTCTTGGATATGGTGCTGCTAGTTTCAAGGGCCATAGGAGGCAGTGGGAGGGGAAGGACATAAAATGGAGGGGAGGAAGAAAAAGGAAATTAGTAGATAACTGGAAAAAAGCAACAGTGAATGTTCTTCTCATAGTTTGAGCAGAGGCATGCTTTCACAGAAAGATATGGTAGGCAGATGGAAATACTTAGATAAGAAGGGACTCCATTTGTAAATATGACTAAGGTCAGAACAATTTTTTCCTGATCCAACTTGGTTTGTATAGCATAGTGACTTTTGACCTATATTTGAATGTTGCATTTGTCTTTTAGTTGAATTAATTTTGGTCTAGTAGTTATAAAAACAAAAGGAAAGGCAATCATGTATTTTAATTTCCTTCATTAAGGCTTCATCTTCCGATCGCATTCAATATGATTAACATATTCAAAATTTCATGTAATTGCGGTTCAGTAAATTTCATGAAAGAAGTTTTTTTTCTTAAAAACTGTGAATCAGTTTTACAACATAGCTATTGATCTGAGGTTGGTTTCCAAGTTAGATTTTTAAACGTAAGTAGTATGCTATGTCTATTTCTAGAGTTGGAGAGATGGAGTGGGGATGTTTTATCTGTGGAGATACATTTATCCCAGGAAACTGTCAGACGATTGTGGTATAAAAAGAAGTGAGGTGGTCTGTGTGCTTCTTCAGTGTCCGTCACAGCACTGACCACTGCTGTGCTCTGCAGGGTTTGTGTTCCGGTGCCCCCTCCTCAGCTGATGCTTCTGATACTCAGTGACTTTGATTGACCTTATTCACCCAGTGTTTAAAATTTAAGTTTCCCATGTTTGAACATGAGTTTTCATATAAGATCTGTATTTCTTACTTCTCTCGGAAAAGAACATATGTCATTCCCTGAGAGTAGCTATGGCTCCCTTAATGGAAAATGGGCTTACTCTAAGTCAGTGTAGCCCCATCTTTCTTTCCCTTTTGCTTATGAACACTGAGGCTGAATTTAATTTACTATTTATTATCCTATATGAGACCTGATCATTCATCGACACTATATTCCTGGGCCCTGGAGGCATTCTGCTGTAAATCCTTCTGACAAAGGTTGAGCAGTTGCAGGTGAGATATGCTGGGGATCCCTAATGTTCCCTCATCATACAGGCCGTGTTCCCTGAGGCGTTCCTGTGGATGCAGTGTGAGCTGGTAGAAGACAAATTATAACTTCAGAAAATTTCTGTTTGCTTCTTATGATGCATTCCTTTCTAATTTTATTAAACTTACATGTGTATGTTCCATCTCCCTTTTAAGACTGTAAGCTCCTTGAGAACTTACCTATCTCCTTCATTTTTGATGTCCTGAGGACTTCAATAAAGAATCTAGCACGTTTAGTCACTACACTCCTGCCCCAGTCTTTGCTACCCCATAGACTTTGGTCCACCAGACTCCTCTGTCCATGGGATTCTCCGGGCAAGAAGATGAGTGGTTGCTATGCCTTCCTTCAGAGGATCTTTCTGACCCAGGGATCGAACCTGCATCTCTTATGTCTCCTGCATTAGTAGGCAGGTTCTTTACCACTAGCTCCAAGTGGGAAGCCCAAATGTTCAAGGAAAATACATTTTATAAAAATAAATCTCTCTCTCTCTCTCTTTTTTTTTTTTAGGAAAAGCATTGGCAACTTGAAAACTGTTTTTCAGTTCCTAAAAGAGACACTAATTTAATGGGAAATAAGATTCAAGAGAAAAGCATAAAGGAAATTCCTTTATTTTCTGAGGAGGAATCATGTTTAGACCCATCAAAACATTCGCTAATTGATAAGAAAACATACAGGTTAGTACATCTTCCCTGTAAAGGGTAAAATTGGCCCCCAGTTCCTTCTATGCTCTGGGGAATGTCTAATGACTACCTCAGGATTTCGCTCACATTCTGGTCATTGGTAGATGTGCGTGTGTGTGGCAGAGGGAAGAGCTTATATTCTCAGGCTGGTGTCTGATTCTTACTTCTTGTCTCTTTGTAATGATTGATTTCTATCCTGTCTTCTAGTCTTCTGTGTCTACTCCATCATCAACCTAATTTTGGAAATAACCCTTTTCTTCAAAAGCAATGTATGTGTGTATGTACGTACGTGTCTATCTAGCTAGCTACCTCTCTTAGAATGTATGTCAGATTTTACTTCGGGTTTTGGTAAGGCACACAGATATTTGTGGGCTTCCCAGGTGTTTCAGTGGTAAAGAATCCACCTTTCCACGCAAGAGCTGCAGGAGACGAAGATTCGATCCCTAGGTCGGGAAGATCCCTGGAGTAGGAAATGGCAACCCAGTCCAGTATGCTTGCCTAGAGAATCCCATGGGCACAGGAGCCTGGCAGGCTATAGTCTATAGATTCAAAAAAAGTTGGACATGACTGAGCATGCCTGCACTCACAGAGGTTTAGGTGACAGAAGTTCAAAGAGCTTAACTTTGAATATTGAACATCACTCTCATTCTACAACTTCTAGCCTTTCCTTCCTGCTGTTCAGCCATTTCATCTCTTCTGCCACTCAGATGGATCTCATTCTTACATTCTTCTAACTCTCTAATGCCAGGCAGTTTTAATTGTTTTTTGTTGTTGTTGTTGTTGTTGGTTTGTTTTCTATATTCTTGCTAACTCATGGTCTCATAATTTCATCTTTTGTATTAAACAATTTGTTTTAGAAAACAATTTTATTCATTGTATTTTCTTTGATACAGTTGGTATTTCTATTACCATGTGACTCTATTATTTTTTTAAGCTCTATAGAAAAATTGCATAGAAAGTAGAGAGTTCAAACATACTCTGCCCTCAGCCCATACAGTGTCAAATGTTAGTGTGGTACATTTGTTACAATCCATGAACCAATGCTGATACTTTATTATTAACTAAAGTCCATAGTTCACATTTAGAGGGTAAAGTTGAGCATTCTCTGATGACACTACCCAGAGACCTCCACCTTGCACTTTTCTAAATTAATGCATTCTTTGACCAAACTCTTGGGACTCAACCCCAGCAGTTGGGGTTTTCCTGTTCTAGTCTCCTCACACTGGCAGCCTTGCCTCTTGCATAACTTCCCTTGGGTTAACTTCTGCTTGGCCAATAGGAAACCCGCACATCCTTCCCACCCCAGCTCCTCGACAGTCACTCCTCCTCCTGCTCACTGGGGCAGTTTCAGTCATAGTAGACCTTTTCAGATATTAATTCACTGGTCCATTGTGTCCCTTAAGGGTTATCCTGGTCAGCAGATGTTTAGCTTTTTGCTTGGCTTATGTGAATGGAAGCTCAAACTGAGGGGAAGCGTCCCTCCTCTTCCATGAGGGTGGGACTCAGTCCTTACCTGTGACTCTTTCCAGTGCAAGTCTCTCTTAGAATTTCTGCATCCTAAGTCTTTTCTTGTCGTAGAGTGGTGGTTGATCTGAGCATCACAAGACCAGTTTTGGAGCCACCTTCCTGACAAAGGGGGCGAGCACAAGGAATTGATCTAGCACCTCACTTTGAAATGTGGCAATGCTGTCTACCTCTTAATTAATTAATTATTTTGCTTTCAGACTTTTGGGACCTCTGTTAATAAGGAGGTAGGAGGAAAAAAAATTCCCTTTTAAACATCCTGTTACACTAAATTACCCTTTGGTGTTTGTTCTTCCGTTTCCTTGAATTATGGCTTGCTAAAATGTCAAGTGGCATTTTGCTTTTAGGCAGAAGAATGTTTCAATAGAGAAATATAGCATGACTGATCCTGTACAAGAATAGAATGCTGAGAATGGAAAACTTGGTGTATGGTAAAATGCCCCCACCCAGCCACCCAACTTAATCAGGAAATAAAGTTACCCCCGGGTAACACCAATGGATCATCATTTCTCTTTCTGTGACACTTCCAGAAGAGTGAATCCAAAGCCCACAGATTCTTGTTTATTTCAGCCAAATACTAATTTCCCATTCCTTGTGACAGTCTCAGTTATTTAATTTTAATCAACCTTTCCTTAGAGTTCAAAATTAGCCTTTTGAACTCTTTACTTCTTTTCGGACTTCTGTCTCATCTTATTGCCTTTCCTGTTGTCCCATGACACTCGTCTTCTGAAAATCAGTGCTGATGTGTAGACACTTAAATTCACAGATTTCTCTTAAAGCAAGAGCTTTGCACCTGCCGGATTAGATAAGACTACAGCAGAGAGATCCTCTTACCTTTGCTATATATTTCTGTGGGCCTTGGGAATGGTTTCTGGCAGTAAAGATCGAAGATATCCCTGTTTACTGCATCTTTTCAAGTGACAATACAAAATATCTGTGATCTTTAAAACTTCTGCCTTTAATTCAGATGAGTAGTTGGCATAATTTAAAAAATTTGTAGTAAAGAGATAGTAAAGAATAATGCCATTTTGAAATTTTTGAACTAATTGGAAGAAAAAAATTAAAAACATATTCTTAGAATTGACTTGGCAAGTACAGCCCTGACTTCTCCCAGAAACATGTTCATGAATCCTATGGAGAAAACCTACAAATGCTATACAACTGTCAGATGTAAAGTATCTTTTGTGGTCTTCATCCAGTATTGAAGAGATTATAGATTACCTTTTACCTAGGAAAATATTATTCTGGAGAATGTGCCCTATTCCTAATCGGATCAGGAAATCCAAAGAGAAATCATTCCAGTTCTCTTCTATATGCAAAGTATGAAAGAAAAGTAAACACATGAAAGAATTTAGAGAGACTAAAAGGGGAAAAGCACATTTGGGTATGCAGGTGAGGAGATGTTTAAGTGGAGAGGGAGGGAAATAAGAGAGATAGAGATACAAAAAGAAAAAGCCAATAGGAAATAGAAGAAGCAGGAATAGTGAAGGAAAACATTAAATCATGTAAAGCCATGTTCTCACCTTAACTCCTAAGATTCTCTTTCCAGGATAAAATCTTTGCATTTATTATGTTCTGTCTTGTACATAAACATCAGTTTTCCATTGACTTAAGATATTTTATGATATTATGTGTGAGAAGAAGGTAGGTGGTAAAATGTCATCTTCAATTTAAACCTGAGGAGATGAATGAAGATGAGTATGGAGTTATGGAGTTTAACAGAGAATAGGAAGTTCTAACGCTTAGTTAACAATTAACCCAAAGAAATAGATTTTCCCTTTCTGTAGTTTCTACTAAAGTCATATTACCATCAGAAAATGGAAAAAAAATAAAATGACTAAAAAGATAAAATACAGAAACAAAACCACAGTGTACATGCATTTTTCTTAATGTATGGCAATATTTGGTTTCTGGACTCACACGAAAGTACTCTAATCTAGATAAATTACAGATAAAATGAATAATTTAGGCAATATAATCTTAGAATATTTCTTTATCATGAAAATAATGCACGTCCATTAGGAGAAAAATTGGAAATACAAATAAGCAAGACGAAAAATATGAAAATAAATCATTAACCGCAAAACCACCACTAACACTTAAGCATTTCACGCTTCAGGTTTTGTTCTGAGCATGCTACAGCAACTAGACAAATATGCATTTTATAAAAATGAGGATGTAGTATACATAGTTTGTAACCTGTTTTACAACCTAAAAAACATACAGGTAGTACATTTCTATGTTATTTAATATGAGTGTCCCCAGATATCAATATTTGTGACAACTCCTTAGGAATTATTATGTAGCTTTCTAAACATTCTCTTCTTTTAAATATCTAAACTGTGTACAAGTTTTAACTGGGAACATTTCTTTAAATACCTTCATGCATACGTGTTAGAATACCTGACCACATTCATCATTAGAATTATTTGAAACGGAGATGTTGAGTCAAAGTTTTGAAGGTCTCTGAGTCTTGCTAAATTGCTGTCTCAATGATGTGTGGGCTCTACCACCAGCAGGAAAGGGAAATGACTGTGTCTGAACCAACACTGCATGTTGTCATTGTCTTAAAATTGTTGCTCTGATAGACTGTCAGTGTTTTAAGTTGGACTTTTAAATTATTTGTGAGAATAAACATTTTTCACATGTTTATTAATCTTTAATAATTCAGTAACAAATTTGAAAGAGGTATCTGATGTCTGGTAGACTAATTCCCAATCCAGCTGTAAGAGAAGCATATTCCAGCCGTATCTTGAATAAACCCTATAGGCTATACTCACGATCGTACAGATAGCCTTCTCTGTTATTGAACCACTCTTCATTATAGAATGACTCTAATGGTAAGTCAGACCTATCCATCTGAACACACTCTGATCTTTCTTTATTCTTATGCTAGGGCAACAAAGAGCACTCTGTCTTTGGAGTGCTCCAGAGCACTCCATCTTCTATGATCTCACACATTTTTCTTTGGCTACCATTAAAAAAATATTTATGGTGAAAGGATTATTTATTAGAAGCCCGGGTAAAAGAATTAGTTGAGAAATGAAACATAAATTTCCATTAATTTCTCAGTAAGTTTGTATAAAACAGAAGGCACACTTACTGATTCTTAAACATATGAGATGATTATGTACTAAAGTCCATATTATTATTAGAGGGTAACTGATAGTATTATTGTATGCTTAATTTTCTAATTATTCTGCCAGGAGAGCTTATGTGGGAAAATAGGAGTAATTGTAAATATAAATAATTTAAGTATAAGATTAAAAAAAGAATATTAGAACTGACTGCATACACAGGTGCTTAGTCGTGTCCGACTCTGTGTGACCTTATGGACCGTAGCCCACCAGACTCCTCTGTCCATGAGATTCTTCATGCAAGAATACCAGAGCAGATTCTATGCCCTCCTCCAGGGTATGTTCCCAATCCAGGGATCAAATCATCTCCTGCATCGGCAGGCAGGTTCTTTACTGCTGAGCCGTTGGAGAAGCCCCAGAACTGACTTTTGGGAATATTGGAACACCTAATTTGAGTGGTAAATATTGTATTATTCTGTCCTAAAGTGATAGTAGTCAATACTTATTGAGCTCTTACTGTATGGTAGGCGTTGTTCTAAGGTTTTTATGGTTTAGCTCATTTAATCGTCACTATAATCCTTGGCTATGTATGGGTGTGAGAGTTGGAGCCTAAAGAAAGCTGAGAGCTGAAGAATTGAAGTTTTTGAACTGTGGTGTTGGAGAAGACTCTCAAGAGTCCCTTGGACTGCAAGGAGATCAAACCAGTCCATCCTAAAGGAAATCAACCCTGAATATTCATTGGAAGGACTGATGCTGAAGCTGAAGCTCCAATACTTTGGCCACCTGATGTGAAGAGCTGACTTACTGGAAAAGACCCTGATGCTGGGAAAGATTGAAGACAAGAGAAGGGGACACAGGAGGATGAGATGGTTGGATGGCATCACCAACACAATGGACATGAGTTTGAGCAAGCTCTGGGAGTTGGTGATGGGGAGGGAAGCCTGGTGTGCTGCAGTCCATGGTGTTGCAAAGAGTCAGACATGACTGAGCAACTGACTGAACAGAACTGAACTGATAATCCTTGGTGGTATCCACGGTTGTGATCTCCATTTCATAACTAGGAAAGCAAGACAGAAAAAAGTTAAGTGACTTATACACCATAAGAGGTGAGCCAGGGACCCCAAAGCAGGCTCCAGAGTCAATACGCTTTGCTGTTGCTCTCTTCTGCCTGTGCAACGATCAACATGTGACAGTACTGAAATTTTGTTGGTCTCTGAGTCAAGTGATCAAATGTTTTGTTAAGCACCTGCTATGGGTAAGCAACCACTCTAGGCACCTTCACTTCCTTTAATGCCCAATAGGGCACTTGGGAACTTGACACTCATCATTCCTCCCTTGTACAACCAGCACTGAGAGATGGGAAATATGGTCTCTCCTTCTCATAGAACTGATGGTGAGGATACCAGAGTCCATAGTAGGCCCTCATCTTGCATCACCCCATAAGACATTTTTGCAAAAGTTTTAAACTCTATCTATGCTCTTTATTAGCTTCCCAGGTAGAGAACCCCCAGGCTAGTGGTAAAGAACCACCACTTCCCCCGCCCCCCAGGAGATCCAAGAGATGTGGGTTCAATTCTTGGTTCAGGATGATCCCCTGGAGAAGGAAATGGCAACCCACTCCAGTATTCTTGCCTGGAGAATCCCATGGACAGAGAAGCCTGGCAGGTTACAGTCCATAGGGTTGCAAAGAGTTGAACACGACTGGAGAGACCAGCACATGCACACATTCTCTTTATTTGGCTTCCGAGGTGGCTCAGTGGTAAAGAATTTGCCTACCAATGCAGGTGAGGTGAGTTCAAACCCTGGGTCAGGAAGATCCCCTGGAGGAGGAAATGGAAACCCATTCCAATATTCTTGCCTGGAGAACTCCATGGACAGAGGAGCTTATAGCCCTGACAGGCTGCAATCCATAGGACTGCAAAGAGTCAGACACGACTGAGCATGCACACCTGCGTGCTGTTTATTACATCCTTTAGCTTCTTTGTATTTGTCCACTAGGAATACTGGAAACTTGGTAGTATTCATCTCTTTCCAGTTCCCTGTACATTTTCATAGTCACCGTTTTCCCAGAAGTCTAATGTCTTTGCAAATGAAGCAATAGGTTGGCCTTTGTGGTTTGGGGGAAAAGTTCTACCTACCTTCAGTCTTTTGGATGGCAAAGATTTCCTTTAAAAAAGTTATAATTCCAAATAATTTATGTAGATGCTCCCCCCAATCAAGGAAGTAGAGCTTAACTTTCCTCTTTATCTGCCTTCAGAGAGTATTGTGTAGACATTAAAGGAAAAAGTAACTTTGCTGAGACCTGGCAAGCAACCTTGGCCAGTTGATAAAGTTTACATCAAACAGTGGTAAGTCAGGTCAATAGTATGTGCCCTTGATAAACTGTGGGCTTCCCTGTGGCTTAGTTAGTAAAGAATCTGCCTTCAATGTGGGAGACCTGGATTCGATCCCTGGGTTGGGAAGATCCCCTGGAGAAGGGAAAGGCTACTCACTCCAGTATTCTGGCCTGGAGAATTCCATGGGGTCAAAAAGAGTCTGACAGGACTGAACGACTTTCACTTTCACTCTGATAAGTGGTAATGAACATAACACTTCACCTCTCTTATCTTTCTTCCAACAACTCATAATCCCCATCTAAGCATTAGAAAAGCATCAGACAAACCCAAATTGAAGGAGACTCTACCAAAAAACTGACAGGTGTTTCTTAAAGCTGTCAAGGTCATCTAAAACAAGCAAAATCTGAGAAATTGTTTTATACCAGAGGAAACTAAGGATTCAGAAAACTAAATGTGATGTGGGATCCTGGGACAGGAAAAGAGCAGTTAGAAAAAAGGGGAATCCTAATAAAATACTACTAATAATGTACCAGTATTGATTTTGAAATTGTGACAAATGGTAATATAAGATGTTAACAATAGGGAAAATTGGGTGAAGGGGTTCCAGAACTCTCTACTGTCTTTACAAATTTTCTGTTAATCTATAACTAGTCTACAATGGAAAGTTTACTTTTAAGCTCATTAAATTTGAGAGATAAAGTCAACTAGGATAGAGGAAAAGGAAGGAGGGAAATTAATGTTTATTGAATACTATTATTTATTAGACACATCACTCAGCATTCATCCTTCTTACCTCCTTTAACATCACAATAAGAATTACATGCAGAGCGGGAAATTGAGGCTGAGAGGATAAGAAACATCTCAAGGGTCTATGAAAAAGTGAAAGTGTTAATCACTCAGTCGTGTCCAACTCTGCGACCCTGGGAACTGTAGACTGCCAGGCTCCTCTGTCCATGGAATTCTCCAGATCAGAATACTGGAGCGGGTTGCCATTCCTTTCTCCAGGCAATCTTTCCAGTCCAGGGATCGAACGCGTGTCTCCTGCATTGCAGGCAGATTATTTACCATTACGCGTGTCTCCTGCATTGCAGGCAGATTATTTACCATTTGAACCACCAGGGAAGCCCCGGAGTTCTATAGCTGTTCAGTATGTAACAAAATTGGGAATAAAGATTAGAAGGGGGAGTAGTAATCACAAAGGGTTAAAGGATGCAAAGAAAGGAGGCAGAAGGAAGAGGGCAGTCCCTGTGACTCTCAACAATTTTGTGAAAATAAGGATGTTTTCTGACCAGACGCTTTCCAAGAAAACAATAATTTTTGGCAACATGACTTGTAGCTGTTAAGGCTGAGGTCTATGACAGTAAATGTTAAATATATTTGAAATCATTTCCTGTTTGCTGACTGGAATTATATACCACCATGTAATGGTTTTACTTCCTGTATTTTATTGATAAAAACTTTTTCTGTGGATTTAAGCTAATCTAAAGTTTTCATGTAGATTCATATGACAAGCCTCAAAAATACTGAGTTATTTTTTTCTTTTTTGCATTTTGGATACCATAAGTGAAGATGCAGGCATAATGATGGATAAAAGAACTTTTGATCAATAACACTAATTAGCCCATATAATTTACACATAGGGCAAGGATAGTGTGCATTTCTGTGACATTTTGAGGACGGGACTTTTGCTTAACTGACTCTCCTTCTGGGACCTTTGCTTAACTGGCTTCTCCTTCTCTGTGACTCTTCCTCTTTTATACCATCACCTGGCTAGGCCTTTTACTCAAAAATGTAACTTGATTAGTGTAAACAAATGTCACTACTTAAGTCTGCAGGATAGAGATTTTTGTTGTTGTTGTTAAAGGTATATATTTACAGCCAGAAAGTGTCTGTTCATCCTTTGTGGTTGATTTTTATTTCATCATAAATTGTTTTCTTCTAGTGTCAGACCTTCAGAAGTCATAAACTTAGGTGTGAAATATATGGAAAGAAATGTTTATAAGAAAAAAACACATGACCTTTACAATGGCGGAATTATACAAAAATCATGCAGTAAGTTATCACTGTTGATATATTTTTATTATGTTATTATTTTATAGATCATTACAAAGAAAACAAATAACTATGCTATGTGCCAGGAATATTGGTGGTGGTGGTTTAGTCACTAAGTTGTGACCAACTCTTGCAGCCCCCAGTGGACTGTTGTTTGCCAGACTTCTCTGTCCATGGGATTTCCCATGCAAGAATACTGGAGTAGGTTGCCATTTCTTTCCCCAGGGGATCTTCTTGACTCGGATTGAACCAGGAATGTTGGTATTTCATAATGAACCTGAATAAGGTCTTGTGATCTCCATTGAATAAAGGGAAGACAAAGAGGTTCAGAGATGTTGAGTGACTTCTCCAAGCCTTCACAATCAACAAGTGGCAGAAGTGTAAAGTCTAAGCCAGAAAACATGTGGAAAGTGCCCAGTATAGTTTCCAGAATAGAGTTGGCACTGAAATGTTAATTTTCTCCCCTAAGTGTTTAAAAGATAAAAATAAAATTAAAACTTTTTTTTCTCTCAGAAAGCCCCAAACCACACAGAACAGTGTATTTTTTATTTTTATTTTTTAGTTTTGGCAGACTAGATAAAGAATTATTTTAAAAACTAATTAAAACAAAAAAATTATTATCATACTAAAGTGTATTATTTAGACGAGTAAGCTCCATCATATAACAAGAATATTTCACTCACTACAAATCTTTTGTCACCTTATGTCCAAGGGGGTGCTGCACTTTCATAGAGCAAATATGCTAATTTCTGTTGAAATTTTTGCTGTCAAAAGATACATTATTATTTGTTAATAGTCAATGCATATTTATAAACTAATCTGCTCCATAGGGGTTTTGCCAAGATTACATGAAATAATTATATGTGAAGCACTTAGTGCTTGGCATATTATAAAAACTCAATACAATTTTATTACTAATATTATTAATTATTATTAGTATTATACCTTGGAGCACAACTTTTGGAATGATATATGTTTGAGTAGATGTCCAAAGTCTGCCATTTACCAATGATACTTTACAGGTTGTGAATATTTCTCCTTTGGTTTGACATACACTTGTTCTCAAAGTATGTTCTCTGGTCTACCAGAATTAGCATCACTGGAAACTTAGAAAGGTAAATTCTGGGGCCCTATGCCCACCCACTGGAGAAGGAAATGGCAGCCCACTCCAATATTCTTGCCTGGAAAATCCTATGGGCAGAGGAGCCTGGCGGGCTCAGTCCATCAGATTGGAAACAGTCGGACATGGCTGAGCAACCAAGCCTCCCCACCCAACTAAATCAGAAACAGGAGCGGTGCAAGTGGTTTATGCTTGAACAAGCCCCGCAGATGACTCTGATATCTGGTATGGTTTGAGAATCACTGACATAGCTTGTCTCTGAGTAGATGCTGGTTACAAGACAACAGAATGACAAAAGCAGTTTTTACCCTAGAGCTAACAATCAAGAACACACAGAATCACATCTTTCTAATTAACCATTTTAGTTCCTCAACCTGGGATCCAACCCATGGCCCCTGCAGTGGAAGCAGAAAGTCTTAACCATTGGCCTGCCAGGGAAGTGCCTAGAGTCCTGACTTGAATTAAGTTTTTGCAGACTCTATTCCATTTGCAAGGGGCTTCCCCAGTGGCTTAGCAGGTAAAGAATCCACCTGCAATGCAGGAGACACAGGAGCCTTGGGTTCAAGCACTGGTTGGAGAGATCCCCTAGAGAGGGAAATGGCACCCAGCCCAGTATTCTTGCCTGAAAAATCCCATGGACAGAGGAGTCTGGTGAGCTATGGTCCATGGGGTTGCAAAAAGTCAGACATGTCTTAGCGACTAAGCACACAAGCATTCCATTATCCATTTATCTCATGAAGCAAAAAAAAAAAACCAAACAAAAAAAACCAACTTTCCACTCTGTCCAAGACTGTGCTTGTAAAGCCACAGTTACAAGTCTTCCTTCTCATTATCTCATCATGTGAATCATAGATATACTAACACAGCCCTGGTTTACATTATAGCACAATGAAATTGTACCTGCATATTCAAAATTTTAGATATGTTGTTAAATTAAATACTGGAAAATAGGTTTCACCTCACAAAGCCTGCACTTTTCTTGCAGAAAAAAAGAGAAAAGGGTTTTTTTCCAAAATTGCAGAATACTCATTTTCAAGGGAAGATCACAAAAGAATACAAAATGAAAAATAAATGAATGGGGAGTCTTGAGTTTCTTTTCGTCCCTTTGAATAAAAGGACCATGGCTTTATCTTGAACAGCTGTGTTTGGAGGGTTTGCTGATCACTGCAGCTGTACCAGCTGAGTAACAGGAAGGTTAAATTAAAAAAAAAAAAAAAAAGAAGTTAACTTGGAAATGTGCTAGCTCTTTCTGAGGAATTAATGATATTGTACTTTTTTTTTTCCCCCATCCTCCCTTAAAACCTGCTGTTGTGAAGGCAGTTTTAGGTCATTAAGCATTGGAACGTTGAAAGAGCTACCTGAAGTGAATAAACCAGCTTTTCTTCTAGACCCTGAGAAATACTTTAGGGAAGGCCCAGAGGAGCAGTGTCCCCAAATTCCAGAGTTTCCATCACTTTCTGAAAGTAAGTCCTCAACCACTGTACCACTTCCATCCTTTCTCCCCAGGAAACTCAACCGATAAAGAAAACAAAATGGAGAAACATGAAGGTGACACGTGTTCGCCTTGTAGATGGCGGTGAAATGAAGTGTGGTTTGACTGTTAAGATTTATAGCTTAGTTGCTGGTCAGTGCTCACAGAAAGGACAGCTAATGGGCTGAAATACATAAAAGGAATATTTTTATTTTGCCACTTTTCTGAAGTCAGAAAGCCATAAATAATATGATTCTGCTATGAATGAGAACCCTTCCCCCCTGCCAATAATCTGAATTTTCAAATCTGATACCAGAGAAAGAGACATCCTAAGGCTGCTTCTGAACAGAATCTCTGACAATCTGGGTTTGTTCTTTTCATGTGAAACTCTATAAATGGCGGCTACTTAAATTGTATTGTCTTAGAGCCTTCCAGCTGCAATGCTAGGCTAATGGGATGAGAGGAAAAGAAAGCTTATCTTAGAACATAGAAGTGAATGGTCTCTGAACATTTGGAAACAAGATGTGCAAAAGAATGCTCTATTTTTTTCAGATTGTTATAGGCTTCCAAGTTTCTAAGAACTTAAAGAGTAATTCTGTACAAACATCCTACCCGCAAAGAGGGACGCAACGGGAGTGCAGGCGATACAACCTGCTACTCGGCTAGGCACGCGGAAAGCATATGGACACCGCAGGGAACTCATTTAAAATAATTAATGAAAAGAGACATTTTCAGCTTGTAGTAGTCAAAAGATCAGAACTGCACTCTAACCATCTGAGATCTGTGGTTTTAAACTTTTCAAATCCTCTGAGATTGGGATTCAATCCTTGAGAAATAATAACCCTTGTAGGAAGGAGGCGTTTATGCTTACACTTGAGGACGTTTAAGCCTCTTGTCTCTGCTTGCTTCCCTATTACAGCTGGTCAACATTTGTTTGTTTGTTTGTTTTTAATTCCACTTGTAAGCAAGGTACAGCTGCCATTCCTCACCACTGTATTTCCACTCTAGTTATTATCAGCTTCCTTTGCTTTTTCTCAGTTTCTCTTTTTTAAATCTAGCATTTATTTGCTCTCAGGAGGATCATCTGTGATACCTGCTCATTTCCCTTTAAAAACATGAATCCATAAATGGTAGGGCTTTAAATAACTTTTAGTTCATTCGACAGGGCTTTCAGTCTATCAGCCAATTGCTTTTTCCCCAGGATGATTCATTTTCAAGAATAAACATGGGAGGACGTATCTTGTACTGCTGAGTCACAGGTGGAAGAGAATTTGGGGAACAGTGAGTAAGAAAAGATCCAGGGAGCCAGAACAAAGTGTAAAGGCAGTTCAGACATAGAACATGTACCCAGGAGGAAACCAAGATGGAGCAGAGTCAGAATTGAGGCAAGAGAAATAGGAGAGGAAGAATGCAGAAACCTGAGAGTCAGGAAGTAGGAGAAAGAAATGATGAGCGCAGCAAATGATTCTCCTCAGACCCAGGAGCTCCTGTGTTTTTGAGGAGCCTTGCACATTCTGCAGCAGGAAAATTCTCCTTTGTTTTCAGACAACTGCTCGTCATGGGCAGGGAGGATGTGTAAGGGAAGGTGAGGGTGAATGACTGGTTGGAAATACCAAAAATGCAAAGAAACCTCTAATACATTTTCAAAGTTCAAAGAGAATTTTTTCTCCCAGATAATATAATTTTTCTTGTAATTTCCACACGATTTAAAAAAGATGCTTGCTTTCTTTTGCTCTTCTATTTTATTCTTCAGCTTTTCTTTCTTTGCTCCCTTCTAAATATTTCTACTCATCTGCTTTCTCTACAAGGAAAACAGTTCCTTTTTGAAAAAGTTTCACCAACTTGAGAGAGAGACAGATATAAACTATTGAGGGTGACGGAACGCATGACGCATGACACCACAAATGGCTTCTGTGGAAGCACCAGGCAAGAAGGCAGATTAAGTCTGTGCTGTGTTGTGCTTCACTCATGGCCAACCCTTGGTGATCCCATGGACTGTAGCCTGGCAGGCTCTTCTGTCCATGGGATGGAACCCAGGGATCGAATCCAGGTCTCCTGCATTGCAGGAGGATTCTTTATGGTCTGAGCCACCTGCCTGGGGCATAATGCTTCCCAGGTGGCCTTAGAGGTAAAGAACCCACCTGCTAATACAACAGATGTAAGAGAAGCAGGTTCAATCCCTGGGTCAGGAAGAACCCCTGCAGGAGGCAATGGCCAATCCACTCCAGCATTCTTGCCTGGAGAAACCCATGGATAGAGGAGCCTGGAAGGCTATAGTCCATGGGATCCCAAAGAGTTGGATATGACTGAGGTGACTTAGCACACATGGGGCATCAGAAAGAATTAGTTCAAATTTCCTCTGACTAGTAGTGTTAGTTGCTCAGTCATGTCTAACTCTTTGCGATCCCATGGACTATAGCCTGCCAGGCTCCTCTGTCCATGGGTTTCTCCAGGCAAGAATGCTGGAGTGGATTGCCATTCCTTTTCCCACAGAATCTTCCTGACCCAGAGACTGAACCTGGGTCTCCTGCATTGCAGGCAGATTCTTTACCATTTGAGCTACAGGGAAGACCCTGTGGACTTAAAATGGGTAGGAGTTCAAAGGGTGAGGAAGGAGAAGAGGAAGTCTAGACCAAAGAAACGTAAGGAAAAACGTAAGGAAATCAGGAGTGAAGTTGGGCAGATGTCCAAATGATTTCAAGCTGGCTGCAGTGGGTGACTTCAGACAGTGTCGTGGTGACTGAGTTTGACACAGATGAATAGAGTTGAGTTTGGAAGGTGTTGAGTTTGAGGTACTGGTGTGCTAGTTAGAAACAAAGGTCTGGAGAATGCCCCAGGATTGTCACATGCTCTGCATAATAATGGTCTTCAGCTAGCTGATACAGAAATCATGTCTGCTCATGTGTGTATTTAGCCTCCCCGGTGAATAGTGAATGCCTTCTCTGCTGGCACTTGTGCTGAATGGTGAAGGGACAGAGCTGACATGTAGAGGGACAGCCTTCAAAGTTCTTGAAGATTAGTTGGGGAAATAGATAAGGAAACAAATCATTATGTTGCAGGAAAGGGGACCTCTTCCAGGGCCTGAGAGTGGGCTCTTGTCTAATACTCAGAAATGAATTGTCTGAGGAGACATGTGTGCTGACAAAGGAAGAGACTTTATTAGGAAGGTGTGCCCAGGTGGAGGGCAGGAGGGTAAGGGAACCCAGGAAGACGGCCTTGCCATTTGGCTCAAAGTGGTCTTATGGTAATGGGATTAATTTCCGGGTTGCCTCTGGCCAATCATTCTGACTCAAGGTCCTTCCTGGTGGCATGTGCATCACTCAGCCAAGATGAGTTCCAGTGGGAAGGATTCTGGGAGGGTGGAAGAATATATGGACCGGCGTCTCCTTTAGACCTTCCCTGTTGATGGTGGCTTGTTGGTTCCATGTTCCTTACCAGGACTTATGGTTATTATGGTGCTTGGCCAGGGTGGGTGGTTTTAGTTAGTGTTTCCCCCTGGCAATTATGTTTTATAGCAGAGGCTATAATAGTGGTAAGCCCTGGGCACTGTGGGACCACATGAAGATTCATAGATGATTCTCCAGAGAAACCAGATCATGCCTGAGCTAAATAGTAAAAGTTAAATCAATATTATTCAGATTTAAAAAAAAGGAGTATATATTTCTTGCAAAGGAGCAGTGTATGCAAGGATAAGGTGGTATGAGCAAGATGGATGGTGTGTGCTTAGGGAGCTATGTGTAGCCCCTTTAAATGGCTGGGTTCTAGAAGGAACATGAGAATTAAGGCTAGAGAGGCAAATGGAAGCCAAAGCATAGAGCGCTTGGCTTGCTGTGCTAAGGACTTTGGTATTTATTTTACCAGAAATGAGGAGACATTGGAATGTTTTAGTCAACTGTTCTGAATTATCCCATTTTATCTCTTCTATTAATTCTTCAGTTTTTACATCAATTTGTTTTAATCATTATCCTTTTAATGATTATGATAAAGGTCACAATACTCTTTCTTGTGTCCTTTAGTTCTTCTTGGGGTACTAGGCTTCCAACTAGGATTACTTTCCTTCATTCAGAACGCTCTGCAGTAGTTCTTATGTCTGACGGGTCTGATGGTTAATCATTTTCCAGGCTTTTTGTTTCTGAAAGATGTGTTTATTTCATTTTGTCTTTGAAAGGATATTTTCACTGGATTTAAAACTCTAGATAGCAGTATTTTAAAGATATTATATCATTGCTTCCTTGCTCCCATTGTTTCTGTTTATAAAGTTCCACTCTTCATACTATTGTTACTTCTTTGAATGTAATATTTTTTTCTGACTTTTAAAGGTTTTTCTCTTTATGCTTGGTTTTTAGCAGCTTTATCATGCTGGGCATAAATACACTTTTCTCAGTATCTATACTGCTTGGGGTTGATAGGAATTTTTGAATGCATCTTTCTTCAATGTTGGATAATTCTCAGCTATTATCTTTATTTCTTTTCAATCATCACTTTCCAGTCCTGCTGGGATTGCTATTACACATATTTTGGACTTTAATTATATCACAAATGTTTCCTGTGTTCTTATATTTCCACTTTGTTTTCCTCTCTGGGCTTCATTTTGGATATGTTATATTGATTTATCTTTGCATTCACTAATCCTGTCTCCTTTGCAAGTCTTTTAAACCTATGATATCAGTTTCCATTGTTAGATTATATTTATATATGTGTGCATACATACATACATTCAGTTCTAAAATGCCATTTAAATCATATATATATTCTAATTCTCAGTTGAAAATACTTATTACTTATGTTTTAAATTACTTTATGTCATCCATTTTGTCCAAATATTCTCTGTTTTCTTTAACATATTTATAATTTAAAGTCCTGGCCTGCTGACATCAATATCTGGATGATCCTTGGATCTGCTTCTAATATCTATTTTTCCTTTTTGGTCACTGGTCACATTTTATTTCTTTCTTGCAAGTCCTATAATTTTATACATTTTCTGGCACAGTTTTTTTTAATTGTATGACAGAAATTGTGTAAAAGATCTATAGGTAATGAAATTAATGTTATTTTCTTTCCTTAGTTGGGCGAACAGCATGAAGTGTGACTCATGTTAATTCAGTTAGGAACTGAGTTCAGTCAGAGCCGGGTTATGGCTGCAGTTAGACTTTGATTACTTTCAGTTTCAAATGTTTGTTTAAGGCCTCTCACGGTAGTGTAGTCACTGTCTTCGAAGCACTATAAGACTGCGGGAAATGTTCATCTGCCTCCCCAGTCCAATTCACGGCCTCCCACTCCATCCCAGCACTCAGATTGAGTCCTGTGGGGAACCCTGGGCACAGTTACAAAGTTCCTCTGGATTTCAGTCCGCCACATCAACCCACACGGTCATCCAAAGCTCTTCTGATTTTCCTTTCCCTTTAGAAAAGTCTCTTTGTCTGTGCAAATCTGTTTCTTAGCAGCGCCTGGACAGGATTAATCCCCAGAGGGAAGAAAAGATTTGGCAATCTCAGCTCACCTGAGAAGGTTCTACCGTCTCATGTATTTTAATTTGGTAATCTTTGTTTCCATAGCCCTCTTATGGCTTTAAGAATATCATTTCTGTAATTTACCTTTTTTTTCTTCTATCTAGTCTAGTGAGAAGGATGACCTGGGGCTACTTATATCCTCCCCAGAAACAAAATTCCTTTTGAAATCTTGAAACAGGAAAATGCCATGTCCAGGTTTGCATTTTAGAAAGCTTTCTGGAAACTGTGTGGTGGATGCATTATAATGGGGCTAAACTGAAGGCAGCAGATGTATCAGAGTTGTGGTAACTTGTATGACATCAACTACCTGCTTTTCCACATTCACTTTGCCTTTTACTAGTTGTTTATATCTGGATAAATTATATAACCTACAAATTCTCAGTTTTCTCATCTGTTGAATGGGAGCAGTGGTGCCTGGAGTTGTATGGATTAATTTTAGCAGTGACTAGCCATTAATAAGCATAAATGGTAACTATTATTATTTTGAAGATAAGGAGACCCTGAAAGGAAGTAACTAATTTGAGGAGTGTTGCAGAGATAAATGAAAGGATTATGTGCCCTGGTGAGATGTTAAGACATGTATGATTGTCAGGTTTCTAGCTTGGATAACTGTGTCAATAAAAGAGGCAGTTATTGAGAGAGGGCTTATAGGAGGAAGAGACGGTATAGAGTTAGTTTCAGACTATGTTGAGAAAGAGGTACGTGTGGGTCATCGACCAAGGAAAGTTAGCACTTTTCCAAGAAACTGTCTATAGTAGGGAGGAAAGACAAAGACCAATAACTGAAAAGCCACTATAAGTCAGGAGAACTACAGTCAAGGCATGTTTTAGAATTAGTTTTATTTTTTAGTTCATTTTTTTCTTCTAATTTTAGATAGAATATATGCACATTGTAAAACCCTGGCTAGTAAGAAGTAAAGATATTCTAAAGAACACAGCAATAGGGAGTCTAAAGAGCAGCCACTACTTCCAGGCCTGAGTTAGATGGGGAAGATGCCCGCTAGAGCTGAGACCCAGACCTTGCGGGAGTGGGTTCATCCTCGTTTTATTGGATGGCAAGGTGGCAGAGCTGCAGGTGGAATTTGCAGAAATCTGTCCTCAGATTCTCTCCCATCCACAGGGGGTGCAGAACTCACTGCAGAGCCATGAAGGGGATGAGGGGAGGCTGTCACAGGGAGGAATCACACTGGTGGCCTTCCCCTTGCCTCCTGGGGTATTATGGAAAGTCGTTCACTGGATGGTGGCACACAGGTGGCTCTCTGCAGCAGTCACCTGAGAGCGTGACAAGGGAAGCTGCTGGTTCTGGAGAAGCCATACTTGCATAACAAGAGTCTGGAGCTGGAGGAGACACGAGAGGAGCTGGGTCCTGGGGAAGCCATGATGTAGGTGTCTAGGCTGGAGGAGCAGCCCTGTAGGAGGCTGGTGAGAAGCACCCACTTAGAGAGAAATCCAGTGTCCCTCTAGTGCCCTCTAGTGACAGAGCTCAGCATCATCCCAGCTGTTAAAGGAGAGCATTTACAGGACTCTGGCCCATTATCACCTGGTGCTTAGTGGTAAAGAACCTGCCTGCCAATGCAGGAGACCTAAGAGATGTAGGTTCTATCCCTGGGTCTGGAAGATCCCCTGGAGGAGGGCATGGCAACCCATTCCAGTATTCTTACCTGGAAAATCCCATGGACAGAGGAACCTGGAGGGCTACAGTTCAAGGGTGGCAAAGAGT
Source organism: Capra hircus (assembly GCF_001704415.2). Lineage (NCBI taxonomy): Eukaryota > Metazoa > Chordata > Mammalia > Artiodactyla > Bovidae > Capra > Capra hircus. Next base: position 99,456,092 of record NC_030808.1, read on the forward strand.
CAGACACGGCTGAAGCGACTTAGCATGCTGGCACAGACCATTATAACACAGCAAGCAGTGAAGGATAGAATGGGAACTGAGGAGCAAAACATTGGTAGTTGGCATAGTACCCTGTTCCCTGGCTATTCATGCTTTTTATTCCACTCCTGTTCTTCACATTATTTGGTAAACTTTGAAATCACAGTCATTATTCCTACTAAGTTATAAGGTGTCAATGGTTATGGTTGTCTTTTGAATAAAACCTGGAAGACTCAAAGCAATAAAGATATAGTAAGGACCAAATTTCTAGCATAAGCATGGCTTCGAATCAAGACTACCATTTGCTACCTGTATGACCTTGATCAGGTCAATTAAACTCTCTATGCCTTAGTTTCTTCAACTAAAAATAAGCATCATATTTGTTACCCTCCCCATAATGTTGTTGTGAACATTAGCACAGAGCCTGTCACCTAATCAAGGTTTAATACATTTTTTTAATTGATGATATTATTATATCATCAATAAATAGGTTTATGACATAGGGATTATTATTGCCCCTATTTACTATATAAAGGGTCTCTGGCATAGACTCTATGGCATAGAAGAAGAGTTTAAATAATTTATCTAGTTTTGCATAACCAGTAAAAGGTGGATTATAGTTGAGAAGAATCCATGTTATTCAGACAGGTGTCCATGTTATTAATATTTCCAGATGCAGCCCCTCTTGTTCAAATAGTGATGAAATCACAATCCCTGGGCAACCTATTCTTATGATGATTTATAAAGCCAGCTATTTCACTTAATATTGCCTGTTTTTATCACTTTCATTTAAAATTGTTTGTCCCCTTTTTCATAGGAGGCTATTGAATTTGAAAATGACTATTATAAATGACACTTAAAAAATTTCTTAAAAAATCTCAATTAAAAAATCTTAAAAAAACTCAATCACCAATATAGTCCCCCCTCCACATTATCATTACAGAGTCTACCTTAAGTCTTTGCACTGCATTTTACATACATTCTTGAAATCTCCATAATTACAGTGTTTGGAAGGTTATTTGGGGATTGTATGATGAGAGGCATTTTGCCAGACTTACTTTCAACACTCTAAACTATTATTTTGGAACTTGGGACAGTTTTCAAACACTTCGTAACCCCCAGGTGACTTTTTAATCTTACCTACTGGGTTTTTCAGTGTTCTTCTGTATTTTCTTTCTTTCCCTTTCAAGTTGAAACATCTTTCACAATCTCTCTTTAGCTTCCAAGTTGTTCCCTGTGGGTTCTCAAACAGCTTGAAACCCCTTTTTGATTTGCTTTATTCAAAAAACTGGAAGCTACTTAGAAGTGTCTCTGGGTCAGAGTTTGTCAATAAATTCCCCAGAAGTCATTCAAATTGTACTTATAACATCTCTAAAACTGCCAGGGTAGAGAAAATGCTGCATTAATGATACCTCGGGTGAGTTGTTTTGTTGTTGTTGTTGTTCTGTCAAAGACAAAATGCACAGGATAAGGTAAGAGATAACTGTATTGAAGCTATTGCAAGATGAAGAATATTCACTCAAAAGGAATATCTCAAAAAAGGAAGGGGGCTTGAGCTGTTATAGAGACAGGTCAAGGAATCCATGAGTCTTATCAGACTTGTGAGGAGGGTGGAGAAGGCCTTATCGCAGAAGGAGAGAGAAAAGAGTGGTTCTTTGCCAGAGAAAACAGAGGTTCATCTGTTTCCAGAACATGAGAGAATGTGACTTTCTTAACTGCCTTCATGTTCTGGTTTTACAGGATTCAGGTAAGGTTCAACGTTGTTAGCCACCTCACTTTTGTTCAAGATGAATGAATACCGCTCATTGTTGGACAACCCAGAGGTGATCATGAGTTCTCTGGGTGGGGCAAAACAGTGTCGAAGAAGTCTCTCTCGGGGATTCTTGCTGGCATTGCTCCAGCAGCACCAGTTGAGCCCGGTGTTAGGAGGGAGTGGCAAAGGTCAGTTGTTTCTAAGCCTGGGAGGTCCTGACAGCAAAGGAGAGCTGCAAGGCAGCCTAGCGACTCGGACTGTCAGGCTTTAGCTCTCAGCTTTAGACAGATGTGAGAAGAACTGAATAAGTTTGGAGGACTGTAGTTAGATACTGAAGAAAACTAGAAGAACTGAAAACCTGGTTCAGCTCAGTTCAGTTCAGTTCAGTCGCTCAGTCGCGTCCAACTCTTTACGACCCCATGAATCGCAGCACGCCAGGCTTCCCTGTCCATCACCCACTCCCGGAGTTCACCCAAACTCATGTCCATTGAGTCAGTGATGCCATCCAGCCATCTCATCCTCTGTCATCCCCTTCTCCTCCTGCCCCCAATCCCTCCCAGCATCAGAGTCTTTTCCAATGAGTCAACTCTTCACATCAGGTGGCCAAAGTATTGGAGTTTCAGCTTTAGCATCATTCGTTCCAAAGAACACCCAGGGCTGATCGCCTTTAGAATGGACTGTTTGGATCTCCCTGCAGTCCAAGGCACTCTCAAGAGTCTTCTCCAACACCACAGTTCAAAAGTTGGGGTTGATAATTTGTACAAGATAATAGCCTCTGACCCAGTTTGCAGGTAGGGTACCAAAAGTGGTGTTTTCAAGGAACAGGAGCAAGTCAGTTAAAACTCTATCAGATGAGATAGAGTTTGCATATCCACGGCAACCTACAATTTACAAAAAGGGGCAAAATAGTTCAAAAATAATGAACTCAGCTAGAATCTGCCTACTCAGAAGGATATGCTAGAGTCAATACTGTCAATACTGGGTTTTCATTGCTCTCTATAGTTCTATAGGTAAGACATACACATATAAAATCCACCTTGCTTTATAATACAATCTTAAATCTAGTATCAGTAAAGAAAAAGAATCTGATATTATGGCAATCTTCTTACTTGAACAAATAATTAAATACAAGGAGAATATATTTATCGATATATTCAGTTTGAGTAAGAAATAAGAGATTTCTACATGTTATTCATTCCAGGAAATTTTAGATAACTGAAGGTCCAGACTGAGCATAAAACTCAGAGACATCTTAGAAGGAAACAAGAAATCCTTCCTATTATATCTTTACTTACATGATAGCACCATAAATTGAGTCCTACAAAATAGAAGTCATTAACATGTGAAAAACATTTTTTAAAAGATTCAACAGATGGTTCACATCATATGTCATCAGGGAAATTCAAAGTAAAAAAGAACAATGAGTTATCACTATGCACTCATTAGAATGGCCAAAATCTAGAACATTGACAGCACCAAATGCTGGTAAGGTTGTAGGGCAACTGACCAACTGTCTTCCAAAGTGGCCATACAATTTTGCATTCTCACCACGGGGAAAGAAGCTAATCTGTGCAGGTACACACTGTATGATTCTCATGATTCCTACGCTTGAGATTCTGGAGAAGACACTGTTGTTCATCTGATATATAGCTAGTCTTCAATCAGGGGGCAAAGGGGAGATCAGATGACAAAAGATTAACTTTGCTTTATTAAAATCACTGAATCATTTTATTTTCATGAAAATGTTTGAATAGCCTCATGACCACCACATTTTTCATCATTTTTAAAACACCTTTTGGTTATCATTATTAACAAATCTTGTTGGGCAGCCAACTATAAAATAAAGTGATCAATGTATAATGTCACATTTTCCTGAGTAGGAAGTAGAGACTGTAAATGTTTACTGATAACACTTGATGTTAATTTTTAAGGGCAGGTGTTATGGTTAGTGGATGGATATACAGATTTGTGACATGGAAATTCACCCTTCTATTACCATAACAGAGTTCCTCGGGTCTCTGGAATATAGGAATTTCAAAGTGTGAGTAGTGAGCCTGCCCCTTTACAAGCCTGGAGAATCTTCATTCATTTGTTCATTTATTCAACATATACATATATATATATATATATATATATATATATATATATTTACCATCTTCTAAATACCAGACACAATGCTGCATGCTAAGCGTGTATAGGATATAAAGGCAGACATGGTCTGTGCACTTATTGAATTTATCACCTAGGAGCAATAACTAAATAACTGAATATAAGAAGGTACAATTGGATAGTTATATTGATAAAAGGCGGCTTCCCAGGTGGTGCTTGTGATAAAGAACCCACCTGCCAATGCAAGAGATGTAAGAGATGCGAGTTTGATGCCTGGGTTGGGAAGATCTTCTGGAGGAGGGCATGGTAACCCACCCCAGTATTCTTGGCTGAAAAATCCCATGGACAGAGGAGCCTGGCAGGCTACATAGTGTTGCAAAGAGTCAGACACGACTGAAGCGACTTAGCATGCACACATTAACAAACGGTATGAAGAAAATAAAGCAAGATAATGTGATGGGATGTGACTAGATGCAGCATCAGTGAAAGTCTCTCTGATTGTTGAGCTGAATCCTGAAAGATAAGAGGAAATAGTTCTTCAAACAATTGGGGGTAGAATATTCCAAGGATGGGAACAGAAGTGTAAAGCTACTGAGGTGGGGACAATGTTGGTGTATTCTAGGGACAGAAATGTCAGTTTTGCTGGAGCAGAGTGAGAGAGATGCTTGTACGGGGCATGAGATGAGGGTGGAGAGGGTTAGGTATCAGGTCACATGGGGTCATGTAGCCTGGGCAATAAACCTGGGTTAATTTTAAATGTGAAGGAAGTCTTAGAAGGCTTAAAGATGGAATGTGACCCAATGAATCCAAATACATTGGCTGTTACTAACCCTTCTGAGTGACCCACTTGCCAAGATTACAAGTAAGTTGTTGGACCCAAAGGACAAGAAGTTTGAGGCTTGAGGTTCTACATGACACCTATATGGGAACTTGAAGGTGCTTTAAGATAAGCTGCATGTTTGAATAAATATAAATTTTCTTTACAAGGAGTATCTGACAGATTCCAGTCACAAATCACAGGAACCTTGATAAATAGTCTACTTGTCTCCATAAGAACACTTCATCCTTCACAACTGTTCTGCCTTAAACAACACACTTTATGGCAAGTGTATCCATCAGGGTTCAGGGAAGCCAAACTAGCAGGTCCATATATTGAAATTTATGACAAGGAATCACCTTATGGGGTTGTGAGGTCTGGTGCAGCAAGTCCAAGAGGCGTAGGGCTGAGTGAGGAAGGAAGCTTATGGGTAGATTGAGCACAGGCTAAAGCTGTCATCCACAGCAGTTAAAACAGGAAGAGCATGGAACTCCGTGGGCACAAGCAGAAGCCTTTGTCCAGCATGCTGGCATTTCTTTTCTCTCATAAGGAAGCCTCAGTCCTGCCTTTGAGGTCTTCTAACTGGCTAAGTCTTGCTTTCCCAAATTATCCAGGATAATCTCCCTACTAAGAGTCCATTGATTAGGGACTTTATATTGGCAAAATTTCTTCAGAGCAACACCTAGATTAGTGTTTGATTGCATAACTGAGAAGAGTCTTCGGAAGTCTGTAATGAAAACGAGTTGTCACAGCAAGGTTAAAGATATTCTTTTATAATCTTAAAGAGGTTCAATAAATGGATAATGGTTTCTTACATGTATCGTGATCCATGGCAGACTCACTCATATGCAAACATTATGCCATGAATCCAGCAGGTGTTGTTACTCTGAATAGCAAGATGAATTGAGGACAATTATTTATTTAGAAAGTATTAGGTTAATGGCATGACTTTTGCCACATAAAGGAGCTTGTCACTGAAGCTAATGTAGGTTAAGTTATATAAGTTTTATCCGCAAACACTCCTGTGAATATTAGGAGTTACTAATCACTATGGTGGCTTAGATGGTAAAGAATCCATCTGCAATGCAAGAGACTGGGGTTCAAGCCATGGGTCAGGAAGATCCCCTGGAGAAGGGAATGGCAACTCATTCCAGTATTCTTGCCTGGAAAATCCCATGGACAGAGGAGCCTGGTGGGCTATAGTCCATGGGAGCGCAAAGGGTTGGGCACAGTTGAGCGACTAACCCTCGCCTTACCTTATCACTTCATGGCAAATAGACAGGAAGAATGTGAGAACACTGCAGATTTCATTTTCTTGGGCTCCAAAATCAATGTGGATGGTGACTGCAGCCACGAAATTAAGAGATGCTTGCTCCTTGGAAGAATGGCTATGTCAAACTTAGTGTTTTAAGAAGCAGAGACATCACTTTGCTGACAAAGGTCCATATAGTCAAAGCTATGGTTTTTCCAGTAGTCACGTATGGATGTGAATGTTGGACCGTAAAGAAGGCTGTGCGCCGAAGAATTGACACTTTTGAACTGTGGTGCTGGAGAAGACTTTGAGAGTCCCTTGGACAGCAAGGAGATCAAACCAGTCAATCCTAGAGGAAATCAGTCCTGAATATTCATTGGAAGGACAGATGCTGAAGCTGAAGCTCCAATACTTTGGCCACCTGATGTGAAGAGCTGACTCACTGGAAAAGACCCTGATGCTGGGGAAAATTGAGGTCAAGAGGAGAAGAGGGCAACAGAGGATGAGATGGTTGGATGGCATCACTGACTCAATGAACATGAGTTTGGTCAAACTCAGGGAGATAGTGATGGATAGAAAAGCCTGGCATTCTGCAGTTCATGGGGTCACAAAGAGTCAGAGGCAACTTAACAACTGAAAAACAGCAACAACAAGGAGTTTTAGGGTGTTCTGGGTAAAGAGAGGAAGTCAGGTTGCAAGCAGGGATCATTTCCAGGTAAACATTTCAGGTGCTTTTTGTAAAAGAAATCTGAAGATGAAAAGGACTCAGCTCTACAAAGCTTCCGGTAATCTGTTGAGATTTATTTTCTCATTCTAAATACATAGCCACTTTTATGAATAATTTTGTATTTGTAATTTTTTGTTCATTTTCTTAAAGAAAACTCTCCAAATTGTAAGCTCCAGGCCCAGGAAATAGGTATCCAGCCTTGCATATGAATTTTTTATCATTTGTTTTTTAACTCAAAAATAAATAAATAAATAATCCCTGACAAGAACTTACAAAGGCCTTTTGGTTCATTATTGGTTGAATGGTCCCCCAAACCAGTCAGTTACAAGGAAAGTTCCCCATCTAGTTTTGATATATCTCAGTAAAATACTAGCGTTTATTTCAGAAGCAACATTTTTGCTTTCACGGTGGTCCTCAGGAGAATTCTGAGACCTTCAGAATGCCTTGCGATGCTACAGTGCTTACCTGCAGGCACAGAGGACAGAATCAACTGCGAACTGGCAGGAATCCACACCATCTTGTGTTGCTGGTATTAGGGCAGTGGAAAGTGTTTTCATTTTTAGCTTTGCTTATGAGGTAGGTCCAGGTTGCATTTTATCTTATTAACAAAATATAGGGCTTCCCTGGTGGCTCAGTGGATAAAAGTCCACCTGCCAATGCAGGGGACATGGATTCGATCCCTGGTCAGGGAAGATCCCACCTGCCTTGGGGCAACTAAGCCCAGGTGCCACAACTACTGAGCCTGTGCCCAGTAGCCCCAACCAGCTACTGAGTCCATGTGCTGCAGCTGCTGAAGCCCACACATCTAGAGCCGCTGCTTTGCAGCAAGAGAAGCCACTGCAAGGAGAAACCCATGCAGCACAACTAGACAGTAGCCCCTGATCGCCGCAACAAGAGAAAGCCTGCATGAAGCAGTAAATACCCAGCGCAGCCAAAAATAAATAATTAACATATACACAGATTCTTATATGAAAAACAGCATATGTTCCTACTGGTCAAATATTAGAACATATATAACCTTATTCAGTAAGAATTCTCTATCCCATGATGCTGAAGTTTTCACTGGACTTGTAATCTTTTTCTTTATTTTTATTTGGGGGGTTGTTATGCATTTGTATTGGTAGTACTTTTATAGTCAGAGGTTTATATAATTCTTCTAGCACTTTATTTTCTAGGACAGTAACAATTAGATTCATGTTGACTGATGATAAAATGAACATGTTTCTTCATTCTCCTCCCCCTCTTCTACCACACCGTTTTGTTCAATAATATGATCTTTGTGCTTCTGTTAAATTTGCTTTTGCTACTATTCACTTGACTTGTTGGTTTAAGTCCTTTGTCTCTCAGCTGTTACTGAATTATTAAGAATGAAACTTCTTTCTTACTTTCCCAGTTTTTGTTAATTGTATCTGGCATTCACCTTCTAATTTGTCATCTGAGGCTACGCTGTTTTAATTTCACTTATACATTTAAATTCCCATATCTTTCATAATTTTCCACAGTTTATTGTAATCCACACAATCAAAGGCTTTGGCATAGTCAATAAAGCAGAAATAGATGTTTTTCTGGAACTCTCTTGCTTTTTCCATGATCCAGCGGATGTTGGCAATTTGATCTCTGTTTCCTCTGCCTTTTCTAAAACCAGCTTGAACATCGGAAGTTCATGGTACACGTGTTGCTGAAGTCTGGCTTGGAGAATTTTGAGCATTTCTTTACTAGCGTGTGAGATGAGTGCAATTGTGTGGTAGTTTGAGCATTCTTTGGCATTGCCTTTCTTTGGGATTGGAATGAAAACTGACCTTTTCCAGTCCTGTGGCCACTGCTGAGTTTTCCATTTGCTGGTATGTTGAGTGCCACACTTTCACAGCATTATCTTTCAGGATTTGAAATAGCTCAACTGGAATTCCATCACCTCCACTAGCTTTGTTCATAGTGATGCTTCCTAAGGCCCACTTGACTTCACTTTCCAGGATATCTGGCTCTACATGAGTGATCACACCATCGTGATTATCTTGGTCATAAGGATCTTTTTTGTACAGTTCTTCTGTGTATTCTTGCCACCTCTTCTTAATATCTTCTGCTTCTGTTAGGTCCATACAATTTCTGTCCTTTATCAAGCACATCTTTGCATGAAATGTTCCCTTGATATCTCTAATTTTCTTGAAGAGATCTCTAGTCTTTCCCGTTCTGTTCTTTTCCTCTATTTTTTTTGCATTGATCGCTCCAAGGCTTTCTTATCTCTCCTTGCTATTCTTTGGAACTCTGCATTCAGATGCTTATATCTTTCCTTTTCTCCTTTGCTTTTCACTTCTCTTCTTTTCACAGCTATTTGTAAGGCCTCCTCAGACAGCCATTTTGCTTTTTTGCATTTCTTTTCCATGGGGATGCTCTTGATCCCTGTCTCCTGTACAATGTCACGAACCTCCATCCATAGTTCATCAGGCACTCTATCAGATCTAGTCCCTTAAATCTATTTCTCACTTCCTCTGTATAATCATAAGGGATTTGATTTAGGTCATACCTGAATGGTCTAGTGGTTTTCCCTACTTTCTTCAATTGAAGTCTGAATTTGGCAATAACCAGTGCATGATCTGAGACACAGTCAGCTCCTGGTCTTGTTTTTGCTGACTGTATAGAGCTTCTCCATTTTGGCTACAAAGAATACAATCAGTCTGATTTCAGTGTTGACCGTCTGGTGATGTCCATGTGTAGAGTCTTCTCTTGTGTTGTTGGAAGAGGGTTTTTGCTATGACCAGTGCATTCTCTTGGCAAACTCTATTAACCTTTGCCCTGCTTCATTCCATATTCCAAGGCCAAATTTGCCTGTTACTCCAGATGTTTCTTAACTTCCTACTTTTGCATTCCAGTCCCCTATAATGAAATGGGCATCTTTTTTGAGTGTTAGTTCTAAAAGGTCTTGTAGGTCTTCACAGAACCATTCAACTTCAGTTTCTTCAGAGTTACTGGTTGGGGCACAGGCTTGGATTATTGTGATACTGAATGGTTTGCCTTGGAAACTAATAGAGATCATTCTGTCATTTTTGAGATTGAATCTCAATACTGCATTTCAGACTCTTTTGTTGACCATAATGGTTACTGCATTTCTTCTGAGGGATTCCTGCCCACAGTAGTAGGTATAATGGTCATCCGAGTTAAATTCACCCATTCCGGTCCATTTTAGTTCTCTGATTCCTAGAAAGTTGACGTTCACTCTTGCCATCTCCTGTTTGACCACTTCCAATTCGCCTTGATTCATGGACCTAACATTCCAGGTTCCTATGCAATATTGCTCTTTACAGCATTGGACCTTGCTTCTATCACAGTCACATCCACAACTGGGTATTGTTTTTGCTTTGGCTCCATCCATTCATTCTTTCTGGAGTTATTTCTCCACTGATCTCCAGTAGCATATTGGGCACCTACTGACCTGGGGAGTTCCTCTTTCAGTATCCTATCATTTTGCCTTTTCATACTGTTCATGCGGTTCTCAAGGCAAGAATACTGAAGTGGTTTGCTATTCCGTTCTCCAGTGGACCACATTCTGTCAGACCTCTCCACCATGACCCGTCCATCTTGGGTGGCCCCACAGGGCATGGCTTAGTTTCATTGAGTTAGACAAGGCTGTGGTCTGTGTGATCAGATTGGCTAGTTTTATGTGATTATTGTTTCAGTGTGTCTGCCCTCTGATGCCCTCTTCCAACACCTACCGTCTCACTTGGGTTTCTCCTACTTAAACGTAGGGTATCTCTTCACAGCTGCTCTAGCAAAGCACAGCCACTGCTCCTTACCTTGGATAAGGTTTCTCTTGAGAAATCTGGTCAGGAAGCAACAGTTAGAACTGGACATGGAACAACAGACTGGTTCCAAATAGGAAAAGGAGTACATCAAGGTTGTATATTGTCACCTTGCTTATTTAACTTATATGCAGAGTACATCATGAGACATGCTGGGCTGGAAGAAGCACAAGCTGGAATCAAGATTGCTGGGAGAAATATCAATAACCTCAGATATGCAGATGACACCACCCTTATGGCAGAAAGTGAAGAGAAACTAAAAAGCCTCTTGATGAAAGTGAAAGAGGAAAGTGAAAAAGGTGGCTTAAAGCTCAACATTCATAAAACTAAGATCATCGCATCTGGTCCCATCACTTCATGGGAAATAGATGGGGAAACAGTGGAAACAGTGTCAGACTTTATTTTTTGGGTCTCCAAAATCACTGCAGATGGTGATTGCAGCCATGAAAATAAAAGACGCTTACTCCTTGGAAGGAAAGTTATGACCAACCTAGATAGCATATTGAAAAGCAGAGACATTACTTTGCCAACAAAGGTCTGTCTAGTCAAGGCTATGGGTTTTCCAGTGGTCATGTATGGATGTGAGAGTTGGTCTGTGAAGAAAGCTGAGCACCGAAGAATTGATGCTTTTGAACTGTGGTGCTGGAGAAGACTTACAAGTCCCTTGGACCACAATGATATCCAACCAGTCCATCCTAAAACAGACCAGCCCTGGGTGTTCATTGGAAGGACTGATGCTGAGTCTGAAACTCTAGTACTTTGGCCACCTCATGTGAAGAGTTGACTCATTGGAAAAGACCCTGATGCTGGGAGGGATTGGGGGCAGGAGGAAAAGGGGATGACAGAGGATGAGATGGCTGGATGGCATCACTGACTCGATGGACGTGAGTTTGAGTGAACTCCGGGAGTTGGTGGTGGACAGGGAGGCCTGGTATGCTGCGATTCATGGGGTCGCAAAGAGTTGGACACAACTGAGCAATTGAACTGAACTGATACATTTAAATATTAAATACATTCAATGCTCACCACCATGTCTATTTCCAAATTTTCCTCATTCATTTCTCAGTTTATTTTGTAGTAATTTCCTGAAAAGTACTGTTGGGAGCATTAAACCCTGAAATCTCCACATGTTGAAACTATTGGTAGTTTTCAGATTTGAAGGGCAGCTTGGATGTTTGTAATATTGATACCTCGCTTGCTTCTCTTGTGGAAGTTGCTCTGTCTATTGTCTACTAGTATTGATCCTTGCTATGAAGATATCTAATATACGACATTTATTTCTCTTCAGTTGAATGACTAGGTCATTTAGGTTGGCTCTCAAGTGATTCTGTCTTTATCTTTAAAAATTAGTGATTTTGCTATTGTTTTTGACTATTCTGAGTCTATTATTTCCGGCACAAGGTATGTCTTTCCTCCCCCCTGAAAAAAACAAAAATTAGATTTTTTACTTATATCTTTTTTGCCCCCAACTCCTCTTTCCACTAGAGATATCACCAAACTCCATCTTTTCCACAATTAAAAAAAAATTGTATCAGGCCAGTAACAAGGATTGCCTGTCTCTAAGCTATACAAAACATAAAATTATACCAAGAAATATCAAATTTACCAGCAAATAAAGGGATCGGAATTTTGGAACAGTGAAGACATATTAATAAAACTGTGATTAGGTTTGGAACTAAGTTACCAAAAATGCAGAGGCAAGACTGAAGCTTCATTGGAGCTTAAAAGTTCCAAAATACGTGCTATGGGCTGAATTGAGTTTCCCCAAATGCCTAGCCCCCAGCATCTCACAATGTGACGCTGTTTGGAGGCAAGGCTATTAAAGAGGTGATCAACAGCAAGTCGTTTCAGTATGGCAGGCTGTCTCCTATTTGAGGGTAGATTTGCTATAGAATGCTTTAAAATATTTCTGCTTACATTTTCTTTCTTAAAGACTTATCCCACTTATGCTTGCTGGATCTTTTTATCCGCATTTCTTATTCCCCTCTAATTTGTTCTTTTAGGTTTTCATCTTCTCGTATTTGTTTTCCTCACTCGGATACTTTATGCTTCCCATTGTGTTACAGCAGTCTGTTTTCACTTGCGGTATTTTTTTCCCCTAAGTTCTGCCAGTTGACTTTTCATCATTTCCCATTGTGTCTTCATCTCTTCCCTGAGTTCTTTCACTCTTGCTCTGTGATCTTCCATACAGAGATAAGCACTTTTTTCAATTTTTGAAATTTAATTGTCTCAAAATTCTTAGTAACAATATTTGTCTACTGGCAACATGTTCCTGGTGGTGATATTTATATTGATGAGTTTTGCTGCTCTTTTAAAAATTTGTTTTAATTTGGTTGATAATATATTTGTGTCCATGCTATGCCAGTGTTTTTTAATTTACCCTTTTAATTAATTATCTTTATTGAGGTTGGTTTTCATAAACTTGAAATTTGTAGCAGGTCCCTGGCCGAGCGCCTGGGACGTGCAATCAGTGTGGCCTTCAAGTTTTACAACCTGTAGAGATGGTCTTCTTTTAGTAAAATATGGCTTGTAGGTGAGATTCTTTATTTAGTCCTGCCTCATATGTTTCTCTGAACCACATGAGAGCTTGGGGAGAGCTTTTGCTTCCAGCTTCCAGCCTTGTTCACCCCGTGTAGCATCCATAGATATAAATGAAAGATACAGTGTTTGGACCTCAGGGTGAGCCCCTCATCTTTAGTGAGCCTCTCTTTGCCAGCACTTTCTGAAATGCTGCTGCTCTCTCCATACTTAGCAATTTATCTTTGTGATTTCTGTCCAGTTTCTGCTGTTTGCTGCCCTTCTTCATGGTTTGTAGGCTGCAGGTTAAGTCTACCTTGGAGTTTTGCTGAACATAGAGATTGTTTGTGAAGTTATTTCCTCTTACTTTCCTGGTTGTTCTTGTATAATATCCAAGAATAAAGAGGGCAAGATACTGACATTTGTAGTTATGTTTGTATGGGAAGTGGAGAGTTTGGGTTTTCTTTTTTTTTAAATCCAAATGTATAAAGATGCTTCAATACTGTGAGGATTTTTTAATGTTTGTGTAATTTCTTTGTTTTGTATTTTTTGGCTTAGTATTTAAAGTGGCCCTCAGTCCAGCTCAAATATCATTCTACTTTATATATCTTACACTTCTGTTAGATCTTTCTGAATTACTCAGTGGCCAGAAGAGCAGCTCTCTTTCTCTATACTTGTATTTACTTTGTCCCCTGTAGTTGGCTTTCCTTTTCTCCCTTGCAAATTTTTCCTCATCTCCATAGTCCTTGCTATCAGTGATAATTCTCTCTGGGCCTCAGGGTCTATCTCAAATAGCATCCAATTCTTAAAATCTTTTCTCTGATCTCTGTGTATTGTTACAACCTCATTATGTGTTTAACCACCATTTACATTGCTCATATTTTCTTAGAGCAGATCCTATTATAGATGATATTTTGGTTATTTGGCTATAGCTCCCACTTTCTACCAGTGGGAAGGAAGCCTGTGACTTAGTCATATTTGTGCCCCATTTATACCTGAGCATAGTACATAAGGTATATTCAATAAGCATTTGTTAAAATGACAAAATTTAGCAAAAGGCCAAAAAAAAAGTTTTTGGAGTGCAAGGCGCAATTTCCTGCTGCTTCTCACTAACACATATAACCATTCATGGGGCTAATTTGGCTGTCTTCTGAAGCCACAGATCCCTGCAGACTGAACTATCCTATAAGGAGGTAATGGCAGATGTGCTTGTTTAGTCATGCAGTCACACTGTGTTTTTGGTTTTAATTGTTTGATTTCAATACAGAATAATTTGTTCTTTGCTTTGTAAGAGTCCTTGATTGTTGTTAAGTAGATGAAAAAACAAAAATGGAAAATGCAAGCCTCTTTAGTCTTTTCCTGTTAAATGGTAGATCTCTATCATGATATAAATACATTAATAGATGAACTCTGTTAAAATTTAACTTTTACATTTAAACTGAATTAAAAGGAATAGCAGAAGCTTAAGAGAAAATTTTCCCAGGAGACTCTTTGTTTGAAAAACATCCACATTTCAAGAAGAAGTGAAATTTGAAAATTTCTCCCCACTAGTTCATATAATTTGATCTTTTACCAAGCACAATTTATATGTCATTTTCTACACCATTTTGCAGCATTGAAGGCAATATTTGATGAGAAAAACCTGTTTCCCAAAGAAATTCTGGATCATGAAAGAAGAGCCAAGCAGTTATGTCAAGAAACAAGTAGTGAAGTGAAGATAAAAAGAAATAAGAAACCATTGTAATTGAAAGAAAAATAAATATTTCATCATCTCATGAAGTATGTATATAAAATTCACAAAAAATGGAATCAAGAATATTGCTCCTTTCTTTTACTCTATATTTGAACTCTAGGAAACTTCATTTTGAAACAGTGTTTAAGTGCTGCTTTTATCCATCACATTTCAATTTCTCTCCCTTTTTAACAGAAAAATACAACTAAAGAGGAGACAATAGCAACTGATGTCTATTCTCGTGTTGTTATATAAAAGTTCCAATTTTTTTTCTAAACAATTCCAGAACAAAGTGTTCTAACCAGTCACACTTCTTGTTGCTCCTATAGACAAATACGTTTGTTCAATTTTCATTGTAAAATCAATTTGTGTTGAAGTTAAATATGTACTGACACAGTGAATATAAACTTGACTAAGAAAAGCATTCAAGGTTATTTATGCTGTTTTGGTTTTAAAAAATGATTCTGATAATGCAATTAAATCTTGTCAGTAACAGCTATTACTATTAATTTTTTAATGACCTGGCCATCCTTCCAGGTACTTATGGAGAAATCACTGCATATGTTCTATACTTTGTCATGTGCTGTGCAGCACTTAGTCCCTCAGTTGTGTCCGACTCTTTGTGACACCATGGACTATAGCCCACCAGGCTGCTCTGTCCATGGGGATGGTCCAGGCAAGAATATTGGAGTGGGTTGCCATGCCCTTCTTATACTTTGTTATACTATACTCTAAAATTGAGTGGCATAGCACAACCAAAGAGGCCTCAGGGAAAAAATAGGAGACTGGGTTGTATAAAAGACTCATTTTATGTGGAAGGTCAAGTAGGGACTATTTGGTTTGGCTTATGAAAGAGAATTCATGGGAGATACAAACTATTCTCAGATATTTCAAAGCTGCCTTGAAGAAAGAGAGTAGAAGTAGAACTGATGGGCACACTTGTAAGAAGGCAGATTCTGGAATTGCTTCCTAATCCTTGTTAAAACTTGAAAAGATTTATTTCCCCTTTCCTCCCCATCTTCATTTCTCATCTTCATACAGAATTATTGGCAGCAGTCCTGCCGCATGGCTAGGAAAGAAAGTAGGAGGACCCGAGAGAAAACCCAGCAGAGATAAACTGGACCCAAGAGTATGGGTGGGGGAATTTAGTGGGAAAGGGTATTAACAGATGAGAAGGAAGAGGGTTGAGCAGAAGCGATGACCAGCATAGTTGGGAGATTAGTTATGTTGTAAATAAATATTGAGTAAATAAAATAAATAAATTAGTAAATATATTGAGAATAATGAGAGCCAAGTATCTCACTGTTATAGAAGGTATTTATAGGACTTCCCTGGTGGCTCAGTGGATAAGAATCTGCCTGCCAATGCAGGGGACACTGGTTCAATCCCTGGTTTGGGACAATTCCACATGCCGCAGAGCAGCTCAACCCCTGTGCCACAACTACTGAGCCCACACTCTAGAACCTGTGAGCTGCAACTGATGCTCTCATGTGCCGCAGTTACTGAGGTCCCTGCATGTTTAGATCACATGCTCTGCAACGAGAGAAGCCACTGCAATGAGAAAGAAACCCAGGCGCTGCGAAGAAGAGTAGCCCCCACTCCGCTCACCGCAACTAGAGGAAGTCCATGCAAAACAACAAAGACCAAGTCAGCCAAAAAAATAATAATAAATAAAGGTATTTATAAAATTTGAAAGGAATAAAACTAGAAAGAACCTTGAGATTTGGGCTTTGGATTATAGATATCAGTTTGAACTCATGATTTTAGCTAACTAGTTAGCTAGATAATAGAATGAAATTTTTAGGAATACTTCAAAATTGTGATTGCAGCTTACTTTCAAATGATTCACAAAGTACTAATTACAATGTTTATATATTTATATACATAAAAACACATCACATGTATTTATCTACACATACACCCATATGTATATATATAAAAGGAGAATAGTGGAGGACACAGGAGCCTGGCATGCCGCAGACCACTGTATCATAAAGTGTCGGACCCAATTCAGCAACCAAACAACAGCAACAATGAAAGGATAAAGAGAGAGAGGGAGAGAAAGATTAGGTATATAGATAGAGCACATATATGTGGTGAAATGTTAACGATTGGAGAAACAGAGAGAGGGGGATGGTAGTTCTTTGTATTATAACAGCAACTTTTCTGTAACTTTAAGGTTCAAACTATTTAAAAAAATGAAAGTTTGCCTTAGTACAAAGGGCTCCTTGACATGTTAAAACAGAGGCTGAATAACTCTCACAGGGAGTTGGCAGAGAAGTCTTGCACTGGTTGGGAGGTTTGATTGGATAATCCATCATTTCTAACTTAAAGCATATGATCTATGAATCATAGATTGGTGACAATACAGTGGAGTGAAATTTGAGCCTTATTTCCAGAAATTTAAGAGAATATTAAGATGTTAAAGAGATGTAATATGGGTGCCAAATACTTTGAGATGTTCCCTTTCCACATCCATCCATCTGTATATCTACCCAACCAATTATCGAAGGCATGTATGCAAGGCACTGTTTTCCAGACGAGCTTTATGCATATAAATAGAGTACACTTCTCCTGCCATCAGTTTTCTGGAGTGAAGGCACATAAAATGCAATGACTCTAAGGTGAAAACTGAGCGAATCTTCTAGTTTTTCTATTGTAATTGTAAATTCTTTTATTAGACATATTTTATACTGTTTTCAGCCCCGGAGGTGACTTTGTTTGAAGTGATGACTCTGAAGTAGCCTGGTTCATGTAGACAGAACTTCTCTCTGTAACCTACTATGTGTTCATGGCACTATGCTGTGTGTGACCCTATTCCATCCTTAATTAATTCAGGGCCTTTTGTATAAAAGGAATTAAGAAGGGCTTTCTCACAAGTATATTTAATGAGAATAGAGCTTTTAAGAGTATGAAAGTCTCTTTTAAGGCTACTGTTTTTAATAATTTAGAACAAAAACACAAAAGGAGAAAATAAAAAGACAGTTATGTCTTAATGTCTTATATCTTACAGAAACTAATTGTGCTAGGCAGGTAGCAGGGTCTCACCTATCAAATGTTAATAGAACTAAGACTTTATAAGTTGGTTCTGAAATTAATATTTAGGTTCAATTATTTAAGATCCATTTTTCTGCAGTGAAAGAACTTGTTACATTAAAATAGGATGTGCCATAATTTTCAATGGGCTGCTTTGTTTGTGCTGTGTAGACTTACACTAAATATAATTTGACCTATTCTTTTTACAGAACATTTCCCTCTTATCATTCACAATATACAGAGCAAACTGACAAAGAAAAGAATGCCTGAAATTAATCCATGCTTACATGGAAGAATTAGCTTATATGTCCTTTACTAATGAGAGCATTTGCTTGTGGGTTTTTAGTTTAGAATTAAATATAATTTTACTTAAAAAAACTATAAGATGCTAAGAAAGATAATGAGATTGAACCTGCAACCCTTGCTGCTCTTTTTTATACATATTAAAGTGTATTTTTACAGTGGGAATAGTGATACTGCTCAAATTCATAGCAAATGCCCTGGCTTTCACTAATGAATTTTTCTCTGATGATCTAGGGGCAAATAGAGTTATGGAAAAAGCAGATTTGTGAAAAATTTTAAAGATTTTCAGCAATATTTTATGGACAACTGTGGTATCTTTATTGTCTATTAAAAGAGCTTAAACCACGAAAGAGAAATTCATGACCGTTGTTTTTTACTCCCCAAGAGACAGGAAAATATACAATCTGCTTGAACTGCTCTATCATAAGGTTCTCACCGAACAACTTCATTAACTGATCTTACTAACACAGACTGTCTGTCTCTGTCATTGGAAGGAAAAGTAATGAGCTGTCCTTGGGTAAATCACATTGTAATCTGAGTAATGTACAGACATAATAATTTGGTAGCCAAGGGTATTTGTGATGGATATTTGCTGGTGTCACTGCATGGGTAGAAGAACATTGATTGAATGATAGTCTTAGGCATTCAGACTTATTTTTGAATTGCAGAGTAGAACAAGAGGCATGATAATGTTGCTAAAATTAAGAATTTTAGTAAATTAAGAGATCATGTTCTTTGTTATCAGGCTTCTCAGTCCTGAGCTATTGCCCTGTTAGGACACTGAAAGAGGTTAACAGCATTCTTGCAGAAGTATTTTTTTTTTAAAGAATTTTAGAAAGGTATTTACATTCACTGTATTTCTTTCTCATAAGCTTATCAGGAATAATATTACATTTAGTGATCAATAGTGAATATTTGTTTAATTGAAACTAGACTAAATTTTCCTTTTCTGAGAGGCCTCTGATAAATAAACCAATGTGTTTAATATCTGATTGCCATTGATGTGATTGATTTGAATTAGAAAAATGAGATCAAAACCCATTCAATTATGTATACATTTTAATTGATAACCTGTTTGTAGAGAACATCATATAGGATTTTAAAACCATTAAAAATAACACCAATGTTTATTATCAAATTATTTATATTTAATAATATTATCTTGATAATTTGGTAAATCAGTAATCTTAATCTGGTCTTTTTGCTCAACATAAAGACTGTATTTCTTCAAGATTCACTCCTTTTCCTAAGGCTTCAAATGGGACTTGTATCCGCAGGAAACTCTTCTGACTATTGTATAATTTGATGAATTGTTGAGTTCTCTGTAAACACAGCAGTAATTTGTTTCTGGATTTTGGATTTGATTTAGCTTTATTCTTTTCCTTATAGGCATTCTGAAATATTTATGATGGAATACACTGGTAATCTGATGTGAGAGTCCTATAAAAGACAAAAAGAATTAATTACTAGCAAATTTACAACCACTGGCACATTCTTCCACATTTTGTTTCTACTTACTATGTGTGTGTGTGTTTGTTGCTCAATCGTGAAATAATGGATGAAATAATAATTCAAACTTAATGATTTAAAAAAATTCTATTGTTTTCTCCCTTGTTGCTTGCATATTTCATAATTGATCATTAACCTGGTCATGTTAGTCCTTCTGTACAAATGTGAACACCTGCTTTGGTTTTAGAGGAATTAATTGGGCAATGTTCAAGATAAATAGAGTTGGCCTTGTCTGATCAGGTGTTCTATGTACTAGCGTTTCCCAGCAGGCACATTTTAACTGTAACATCACAGTGAGTAATCAGAAGCCAATTTTGGGGTAAGTATCTTAAAATTAAATAGCTTTTGAATGAAGTATGTATGTAATAACTTTGACCATGAGTGTTAATAGAGGAATGGTGTTTCAATTCATGTTGGTGCAGGTATAATTTAAATGTATCAAATTAACACATCGTTTTATTTTCCTATAAAGACTAAAGTTTCCTTAAATTTTCACTATCAGTTTGAAGGTCAGATTCTTATAGAACTGTTCATCAGGTTGCTTAGTTCACCAGTCCTTCATGTTTTCCGATGAGGTACAATCTGAAACCCAATAAGGTAAGTGAATTTTAAAATCATATTTTTTTTCATGAGTTTGTAGTTTATTAAGTGCCTAAAATTTTTCTGGGAAAACAGGTGCTCAGAGGATATATACTTTAATTATTAAGATTGTTAATAGGACAACTCCCAGATTCTGCTACTAAGGAAAAATTGTATCCTTCATAATATTGTTTATTACTCTAATATACACCAAGTACTTAAATGTGTGCCAAATAAATTGCCAGTTTATGACTTAAAATATTAGTAACATTTTGATGACTTACATATCTACAAACTGATATTTCAGTCAGAAATCTTATAAGATAATGAACATATTAGAAAATGATACACAGAAATTATTTATTTTATATGTAAAACTTCTTTTACACTCTAGCTTTTACTATTATTGTTGTACTACCAGTCACAAGCTGATATACTGATTTAATTCTCAATAAGGCATTTGCTTGATAGCATATATTTATATTTGCAGTTTGTTAACATGTTATTTTCTGAAAACTGTTCAGCTTGCATTTTGAGGGTTTTTTCCTTTGCAAGTTGTATATCTAAGCAAATAGAGTTTAACTACACATTTCAGAAAAGAAATGGAAATATCTAGATAATGACTTTATAGCTTAGTTTTGGGAAATAATTGACTATTAGTATCTTTATGTATGGAGCTTCTCTGGTGGCTCAGATGGTAAAAAATCCACCTGCAATGCAGGAGACCTGGGTTTGATGCTCAGTGTAGGAGACCCAGGCTTGATCTCTGAGTCAGAAAGATCCCCTGGGGGAGGGCATGGTGACCCACTCCAGTATTCTTGCCTGGAAAATTCCATGGACAGAGAAGCTTGATGGGCTACAGTCCATGGGGTCAGAAGAGTCGGACATGATTTGGTGACTAAACCACCACCATGACCATCTTTATGTATAATGGTGATTCTTAGTGACTCAACCATTTAGGGGTCATGGAAGCCTTCCTAATAGTCTGCAGAACACTAGAAATATAGTTCTTCATTTTTTAAATATAAGACTAATAAAACATTATTTCAGAGGTTTTCATTTTTTCCTCCAATAGAGAGTTACTTCCCAAGAGGTTTAAACTAGGAGTTACTTAAAGCTACTAAAATACATTATTTGTAAAGTAAAAATTAATGTTACTTAAATTTAAAATAGTTTAAAAATTAATTTAAAATTTCATTTAAAACACTTAAAATTTCAAGTACTTCAGAGTCAGTATTCTCCTGGAATCTGCAGCAATATGGCAAAAATCATTCTACTCCAGATGTAATGAGATGGTTGGGTTGCCTGCAATTTTTGTGGAGAGCGTTTTAATAGGGTGTCATTAGTGTTGTGAATTGGTTACAGTTTTCAGTTGCAACTTTCTTATATTTGTTAATTTATTTGTCAAATTATTCTTTGATTTTTTAAAATGCTTTCTTATGTTGTTGCTCTACTGTTTGTATTTGATTGCAATTTTGTTTCTTTATAATTTTTTTCTGAGCTTTTTTTATTTGTACTTCCCTTGGAAAAGTGTGAGGTGGGTGTGGGAGTTCTTTCATCCTACAGTAGCAGGATTCTATAACGTGTGAGACTTGTTACTCTAAGAAGTTAGCCAGATTACTCAACTGGCTTAGAATACTTTAACTTCCTAATGTTATATGTTCAAAACCACACTGGAATGTATTCAGTTTTTATTCCATTTCTCCATTTGTTCTTTTACCTGTTTTAGAATCATCTGGACAGAAGTTTCCCTTGATATCAGAGTCACAAGTGTCTCATATAAAACCATGGGAAAAGATGCAAAAAAGTATCCTATAGCTATTCAGAGATAGCATTGCTGTTGATAATGTTCCAGAATTATAATTTCTCCTTTAAGTAAAAAAAAAAAAGCTGCAATACATTCTATACTGCTTGTTGAATGCATGTAAAAAATGCTAATAGCACATGACCCATTTCTCCTAATAGATGATGCTTAGTCTGAAAATTTGCATTAAAATAATTTCATGGTAGTTTGTTCCAATAAGGCGGAAAGTTCTAATAGGTAGAAATCTTTCTGCTGAACTTACTATGATAAACTCTGATTATTTTAAAAAACTAATAAATTTTGAATTAATGAATGCACAGAGGTCAAAATGGATAAGATCCTGCTGTGGAGTCTTCTATTGACTTTTTCTGGAAGTCAAGCCTCAAGCCCCTTGGCTCAAAGAAATACCGAATTTGTAGTGGATCTTTATCAAGCTGTTGGTTTATCTCATAAGAACAACATCATAATTTCACCTCTTGGAGCAACTTTGGCCCTTGGAATGATACAACTGGGAGCAAAAGGAAAAGCACAGCAGCAGATAAGACAGACTTTAAAATTTCAGGACACCTCAACGGGTAAAATTCTTCCACATGATTGTTTACACTGGATAAGATCTGGGCAAATTTATTTTTAAATTATTAGAGAAGCTAAGGGTCATACAACTTTAGTAAATTTTGAAAGTTATGAAAGGTATAAAATTACAATATGGAAAATTTTAAATGCAAATAATTATCAATGTAAGCAATTTTATTGTTTCTTAAGGAAAATATTACTAAAATAATTTATAAAAAATTGATTCTATATACATAAAAATTGTGACTATGTCTGTATATTTTCTTCTGGCCTGTTTTGGCCAGTTTTCATTGAAATCATGGTGTGTATGCATGTGTGTGTGTATGAGTGGGATATACCCATATATATACACATATATTCTTCCACTAGCACTTCCTGTGTTTTGATTGTTTTTTTTCAATTGCTTCAGAGTATATTTTTAATTGCTGCATTTTATTGTCTCTAGTGGAAACATCACTGCATATTTACCTAATCCTTCCTCATTAAATAGTTTCCAGTACTTCTTTTATGAAAATGCTTCAGTAACCAACCTCACCCAGAAATCTTTGTGTGTCTCTCATTATTCTGTAGGCTTTTAAAATATAGCTTTTTAATTGAAATGTAACTTTTTCACTTATATGAGACCAAGAAAAAGCATTTATTTATACAGTTTCAAAGCTTATTTAATAGCTTCTAAATATTTTTAAAAGAATCACTTACATGAGTCATCAGAGACCCTTTTGTGTACGAGCAGTTGTTATCTAGTCTCTCAATGGCCTACGTGAGATACTGTGGAGATGCTTTAGTGCCGTTATCCCATCTTAAGGTGTGGCTGTCCATCTCCCTAGCTATCTTGTGCTTCCAAGTTCTTCAATGATTTGAATTATAAACTTTTATGTCACTGTCAAATATATATCCTATAGAGGCAATATACAGATTTTTTATTTGGGTATTTAATTACTGTAACTGTAATTAATTTCAGTATGTCTGCCCTAGCATAGAATAGTTATTGTTTAGTTGCTAAGTTGCGTCTGACTCTTTTCGACCCCATGGACTGTAGCCCACCAGATTCCTCTCTGTCCATGGAATTCTCCAGGCAGGAAGATTGGAGTGGGTTGCCATTTCTGTCTCCAGGGGATCTTTCCAACCGCGTCTCCTGCATTGCAGGCAGGTTCTTTTTGCTGAGCCACCAGGGAAGCCCAGCATAGAGTAGTTACATTTAGGAAACTGTTCTCCTGAAGAAACAATTTGCAAAGTTCTATTTGCTTCATTTTAAAGGCAATTTTACATAGAAAAGAAACTGGTGGTAATGAAGTTGCTTGACAGAGTTCTCCTTTGTGGATAATGTAAAATGAAGTCACTGTATTCCAGATTTAGTCTTCATTGTCTGTGTTAATTTCAGTAAATCCCACGACACAGTCCCAGAAACATTTATATCGCATGATATTGCTTTGAAAAGTAATAGAACACTCATGAAAATATGTAAAGTTGATTCCATGATAAACTAGCAAAATTAGAGCCTTTGAAATTTAAATTACTTTAAATGAATCCATCTTATAGAGGAACATGGGAGTCTTAACTCTGGATTGTGAACATAATAATAACAATGCTAAAACTATCAAATATATATAGTGTACCAGTCACTGTTTTATGTACTCAGTATACTTTATTTTATTTACTCTTCACAATTACTCTGTGAGCCAGACATAAACCTGCTATACAGATGAGGACACCAAGGCAAAGAAAGGTTTAGTAACTTGCCCAGAACTGATTCCAAAAATGATTCACTGAGGGTTATAGATCATAAGAGCAACAATGAAAAATTTAATATTTTCTTTGAAAGAGTATATATGCATAATTAAACATTAACTTTGTAACATACATAACAAAATCTACCAAATTTGTTATCTCTTGTTGTTGTAGTAGCTGTTCAGTTACTCAGTTCATGTCTGACTCTTTGCAACCCCATGGACTGCAGCATGCCAGGTTTCCAAGTCATTCACCATCTCCTGGAGCTTGCTCAAACTCATGTCCATCGAGTTGGTGATGCCATCCAACCATCTTATCCTCTGTCATCCCCTTCTCCTTCTGCCTTCAATCTTTCCCAGCATCAGGGTCTTTTTTAATGAGTTGGCTCTTTACATCAGGTGCCCAAAGTGTTGGACCTTCAGCTTCAGCATCAGTCCTTTCAATGAATACTCAGGGTTGATTTTCTTTAGAATTGACTGATTGGATCTCCTTGCTGCTATCTCATACTTTGTTAAAGGAGAGAGAGGTGCAGATGGTGGATAAGTGCAAAAAGAAAAGGAAGACCAACCAAAAAGGGAGAAAATATAAATATTAAACTCTGGAAAATTTTTAGAAAGAAGTTAAGAAGGAGAGCAGCAAGAAAAAAGTGCAGGAAGATGAAAAGAAAGAGATGCAAAATGATTTCAGGGTAAAACAAAGGGTGCAACAGATGAGAAGATAGTGTCTGGCAGGGCCATACTCAGGGCAAAAAGAAAAATCAATAATTATGATTTTTCCTTTACTTTAAATGTTTATGTTTTGTTCATATGGATTTCTTTGTGTTAATATTGATATTTAAAATACATTTCAGTAAAATATTGTTTATCCTGATTACTGAATTTGTTGCCATCTCCTTAAACTTTATGCCATAATGAGGGTCTCATTGACCCATCTTGGTCCTGGCCCTGCCTTCAGTTCCCTCTGATTGTCAAATGGTGCTATCTGTTGAATCAGGCTATATTTACCTTCCTGGCTATCAACCTGTTTCATAACCTGCTTATTCTGCAGATGGGCTTAAAGCTCCTGGCATCCTACCCACACTTACTCTTCTTTCCCCATTGCTAAAACAATCTGTTCAAAATTTACCTTCTCCTTTTTACTGAGCATCTGATAATACTCCATTTTGCTTTGCTTCTAATAAAGCTGCTTATTAATTGAAGACTAACTTTAAGGTGTTTCTTTATTCTAAGCAGTTTATGAAAAGAGACCTGCCATGAACTCCTGGGTTAGTTATGTGTCCAAATGACCCTGTGATGGGGCACCTTTCAAGCTATCTTATCTCTCTGGATTTTAGATTCTTCATTATAAAATGAGTTTGGATTAGATGATTTCCATGGGCTTCCCTCCACTCCAGTACTCTTGCCTGGAGAATCCCATGGATGGAGGAGCCTGGTAGGCTGCAGTCCATGGGATCGCTAAGAGTCGGGCACGACTGAGCGACTTCACTTTCACTTTCCACTTTCATGCACTGGAGAAGGAAATGGCAACCCACTCCAGTGTTCTTGCCTGGAGAATCCCAGGGATGGCGGAGCCTGGTGGGCTGCCGTCTATGGGGTCACACAGAGTCGGACGTGACTGAAGTGATGCAGCAGCAGCAGCAGCATGGGCTTCCCTGGTGGCTCAGAGGGTAAAAAATCCACCTGCAATGTGGGAGACTTGGGTTTGATCCCTGGGTTGGGAAGATACCCTTGAGGAGGGCATGGCAACCACTCCAGTATTCTTGCCTGGAGAATTTCCATGGACAGAGGAGCCTGGGGCTCTACAGTTCTTCGGGCCACAAAGAGTCGGACACGACTGAGTGACTAAGCACTGCACGGCACACACGGACCTTTTAGCTAAAACCATCTATAGTCCTATGGCTGCCTTTCTTTTCATCTTTGGATCTCTCACATTGTACACACAGTTGGCCTTAAGGCTTTCAATAGCAGGAGAAGTAAACGTGTACTAAAATTTAGAACTTTTTTGGAGGTCTGGTACAACCAAACCAAAAGTCACATTCACCCCATGACCTGTAGGATTTCCATGGCTCTATTTTAGGAAATGAAATAAACTTACTGCTTATTAGGAGCCATGTATATGTATTCTTTTTGATCTATGCTAAAAGAAGCTATTAATCTGTAAATTAAATTTATAAGGCAGATAACTTTATATTCTCCAAACTTGTGCTATTGGTAATATTTTTTCATTAACTTCTGAGTCCAGCAATTTATCAAAGAGCAGCTGACTGTCATACAGTCTTAGACCTAAAGTACATGACATAAATTTATTTGCTCTGACAAATGAGTTGGAACTATTTTTTTTCCTCCTCTCATTCTTTCTCCCAATCCTTTAAAGATGTTCATAAATTATGAACTTCTGAAAATTGGTTTCAAAGTTTGCCATTTTATTCCTGACTTTAATTAATTCTTTTGGAGAAGCTCTCATGTCTTCACTCAGAAAGTCATCTTGGTAACTTTTCAGCTATTGAGATAATATTTCAGCTTCCAATAGCAAGAAGTGATTGCATCTGAAATAATTGTATAAATAAGTAAAATAGATTAACATTCTTCATTATGTAAGGAATTCCAGGGTTGTAAAGAATCACTGATATTCTTCAGATCCAATCATATGGAAGAAAATTTTTGTATCTAAAATTGTTTATGTCTGTGTCTATATCCCCATGAATGGAGAATCATGGAGTTTGAAATGTAATGCAATATACCTTCCGAGTCTGTTCTGTGGTTATGTAGGCTGAATTTGCACAAGAGAACTTTCCCAGATGGCTCAATAGGGTTTGACCCCTGGGTTGGGAAGATCCCCTGGAGTAGGAAATAGCAACCCACTCCAGTATTCTTGCCTGGAAAATTCCATGGACAAAGAAGCCTGGAGGGCTACAGTCCCTGGGGTCACAAAAGAGTTGGACACAACTGAGCCAGAACAAAAGGACAAGTGGGGACTGAAATGTGGCCTTCACTCAGCTGGACAAAATATGAGGTAATGGGGATGCTATGCCCCCACAAGCCCCCAGTGAGAGCACAACTTATTTGCACAAAGATGTCCTATGGGCTACTAGCTCTCTGATATTAATACAATGTTTACACACACATGTACACATCTGATTTCCAATAGACACCTCATAGCAAGTTCCTCTCAGTCTTTTATTCTTTATTCAGTGGACATTTCCCAATGATGAACCGTTTGTGTTTTCTTCAATAGAGATAAATTGCATGCAATCAAATTTTAAGTTGTGAAAGTGGTATTTTCAGTATTTAGCTCAAAATAAACAAAGGCTCTGAAGACCTGTGGATTTGAAATACAGTTCCCAGATTTAATGATTGAGTTCCAAAATTAAGCCAGAAGGAAATATAAAATATTGGTGCCCTCTGGTAATAAACTGGAAGACACTGAGCAGCAATCAGAGCTGAATTCTTTCATAGCACATACACCTTCCTGACAACACTGTAGTCAGAATGACCCGACGATAAATAAGTATAGGCCAACAGTGATTCTTAGCTGACTCTATCAGATGCATTTGGCTAGTGGTTATAGTTGGAATGGTTCAATATTTTTACTGTTCACATAGACAACCAAAGTATAGAGACTTATGAACCTGGAAAAATAGGCAATTCTGATCCTTAGCATTTCTAGAGATGATTACAGCAGTTACCTCATAAATTTCAAAACTTGGATAGGCACAGTTCGTCATAAAAGAGCAATTCTTCCTTAAACTGAAATAAAAGTAGTGTTGAAAAGGATTGTTCATCACTGTCCTAGCCCCCATCAACATTCATTAGTATTCCTCTCTCACAAATATCTCATGTTATGCATAGGATGAGATTCCAAAGATACCTGTCCAACAACTAAGAATGAGCTAAATTTGACTATAAAGAGGGAGTTTCTTTCAACCTTTTTGAATGCATATTCTCATTTTTGACAAATTTCAAATTTACATGGACAATTTTTTTCCTGTAGGAGAGCTGGTTTCTCTACAAAATGCATATTCCACAAGAGATAAATGCTTAAAATATTTATACTAACTTAGAAAATGTCATTAGTTGTACCTTAGGCTGCTAAAAAATGGTGATATGAATCAGAGTGCTTAGAAGTAAAGCCGAGAAGCTGTTGTTTTTATGTTGTTCAGTATGTCAGTGTACATTATAATTATTTTTCAGGAGAAGAATTTTCTGAGCTGAAGTCATTTTTCTCTGCCATCTCAGAGAAAAAACAAGAATTTACATTTAATCTTGCCAATGCCCTCTACCTTCAAGAAGGATTCACTGTGAAAGAACAGTATCTCCATGGAAACAAGGAATTTTTTCAGAGTGCCATAAAGCTGGTGGATTTTCAGAATGCAAAGGCTTGTGCAGAGACAATAAGTAACTGGGTAGAAAGCAAAACAGATGGTAAAGTTTCCCATTTCCATAAAGTCATTATTTGCCATTGTATTCATGGTTTTTAATATACTAAAGAATGATTGAATATTTTCCTATTAAATTATGGCTCAGAGGGATCAGTTCCTCTATTTTGCTTCCCTGTTATTCAAATTAACACTGAATTGTAAAATGGAGAGAAATTGTAAGCAGCTTTGAAAAGTATACAGATTTTTTTTTGGACAGGTAACCTGATTGAGAATTCTTACTGGAAGAATTTTAATAGTAATCTTTTATTAAAGTGTGTTTTTTTAAGTATGACAGCAGGAATAATATCTTTGGCCAGATAAGACTTAAATCTATCAATTTCAGATGCTTTCTTTCCCACATACACTGTAAATAATTAACACATATTAGTTGGATGTGTTAATGTTTCATAATAAACATTGATAGTTCTATCATAGAGTTGTAATCTAAACTTTTAAGTATAAGCTAGCAGAGATTCCAAAGGCACTACTGAGAGACATAGTAGAACACAAGTTCAAGCTCATGCAGATCTGAGTTCAAATCCTGACAAGTTCTAAGCCATTCCCCATTTAAAATGAGGATACTATTATAATGTTTCAGGATTATTGAAAGATTAAAAAGAATGTGTGTGAAGAGACCAGTATATATCAGACCCGCAATTAATAGCAACTTGTTTCTTCATTCATTCATTCTGCTATTTAAGCCAAAAAAATCTGTGATGTGTAAGATGAGACTCTGTTTTACATGGGGAGCCTCCGACGGAGAAGCATAAGTTGAAAATGTGAGATGGGTATTGTGAGCACTCTTCACAGGCAAGTACTATTACTGGGATACACATTAAGAGCATCTGTAGACAGCTCCATGGCACCTGATTATGCTGTTGACTCATAGCTTTGAAATACTCATTAGGCATAAAAATCAGAGACTGATTTTTTAGAAGAGGAACATCACATTAGCAACTCCATTCTTATCCTTTCTGAATGGTCAATGGCTACAGATGCAACAGCAGAGAATTTGAGTGGACCACTAATTTATTAATTCTGATTGACTTGCTGAAGAACTTTGAAATAAAGTTTGAAAAATAACAACAGATATGAAGAGATACTTGATTTTGTTCTTTCTGTCTGAAATGCAATTTACACAAATGATTTCACCAAAGAGCAGCCATTGCTAGGTCTGTCTAAATTTATCTAAGATAATTCCGTATCTCCTGTTTCCTAATGAAGTCCTGTTTGTACCTGTTTCTTTGTGAATATTTAATAAATCTCCTCCTTAACTCCTCAAAAATTGCCAAGTTTAAATGATAAAACACCCTATTTTTAATTGATTAGCAAGATAAATTTTTGTTTTAATTTAATTTAAAGCAGTTTTTTTAATCACTGTTGCCTGTTTCTTTCTGCCTCTTGCTCTATTCTCTCCCCAGGAAAAATTAAAGACATGTTTTCAGGGGAAGAATTTGGTCCTCTGACTCGGCTTGTTCTGGTGAATGCTATTTATTTCAAAGGGGATTGGAAACAGAAATTCAACAAAGAGGACACACAACTGATGAATTTCACTCTGAAAGATGGCACAGCAGTCAAAATTCCAATGATGAAAGCTCTTCTGAGAACGAAATACGGTAATATGAAAAAAAAATCACACTCTAAAGGACAACTTTGGGAATTGCTAAGTATATTAATATTTTATTTTCTCTGTTTCAGGTTATTTTTCGGAATCCTCCATAAACTACCAGGTTTTGGAATTACCTTATAAAGGTGATGAGTTTAGTTTAATTATCATACTTCCTGCAGAACACGTGAACATAGAAGAAATGGGAAAGCTAATTACTGCTCCTCAAATCCTGCAATGGTTCTCTGAGATGCAAGAACAGGAAGTGGAAATCAGCCTTCCTAGGTTGGTAATGTCATTTTATCACTCTAGTTCTTATGTTTTCACTTATAGACGGATTTCAATAGCTGGCTGAAAGATAATTAATGTTTAAAAAGTCTATTGACAAAAATAAAATGAAAAACCCGTTAGGAATTGTTACTCTACTTTATGGATACAAAGCAGGTCTGAACATTGCCAGCACTGTTTTGCCATGAGGAGGATAGAATTTAAGTACTCAATATTCTCTGAAAGGAATGAAGAAATATGTCTTCAAAACAGAATGCTGGGATTAAAAAGAATTATTACTCTTTTTATTATACAAACTTATTTTTCTCTAACATTTTTTTCTCTGGTTGAAATTTAAAATATTTTATCTTCTCTTGTGTTTAAGGAAAATAAAATTCCCAAGACACTTGTGATATTATACAGTTAAAAAAATATGTGGTTACCTTTGATAGAGGGTGCTCTCTATTCAGTTCAGTTCAGTTCAGTGGCTCAGTTGTTTCTGACTCTTTGAGACCCCATGGACTGCAGCATGCCAGGCTTCCCTGTCCATCACCAACCCCCAGAGCTTACTCAAACTCATGTCCATTGAGTCGGTGATTCCATCCAACCATCTCATCCTCTGTCATCCCCTTCTCCTCTTGCCTTCAATCTTTCCCAGCAGCAGGGTCTTTTCCAGTGAGTCAGTTTTTCGCATCAGGTGGCCAAAGTATTGGAGTTTCAGCATCAACATCAGTCCTTCCAAGGTATATTCAGGGTTGATTTTCTATAGAATTGACTGGTTGGATCTCCTTGCAGTCAAAGGGACACTCAAGAGTCTTTTCCAACACCACAGTTTAAAAGCATCAATTCTTCAGCACTCAGCTTTCTCTACAGTCCAACTCTCACAGCCATACATGACTACTGGAAAAATCATAGCTTTGACTAGATGGACCTTTGGTGGCAAAGTAATTGGTCATAACTTTTCTTCCAAGGATCAAGCTTTTTTTAAATTTCATGACTGCAGTCACCATCTGCAGTGATTTTGGAGCCCAAGAAAATAAAATTTCTCACTGTTTCCATTGTTTCCCCATCTATTTACCATGAAGTGATGGGACCAGATGTCATGATCTCAGTTTTCTGAGTGTTGAGTTTTAAGCCAACTTTTTCACTCTCCTCTTTCACTTTCATCAAGAGGCTCTTTTGTTCTTCTTCACTTTCTGCCATAAGGGTGGTGTCATCTGCATATCTGAGGTTATTGCTATTTCTCCCAGCAATCATGATTCCAGCTTGTGCTTCATCCAGCTCAGCAATTCTCATGATGTACTCTGCATATAAGTTAATTAAGCACAGTGACCATATACAGCCTTGACATACTCCTTTCCCGATTTGGAACCACTCTGTTTTTCCACGTCCAGTTCTAACTGTTACTTCTTGACTTGCATACAGATTTCTCAGGAGGCAGGTCAGGTGGTCTGGTTTTCCCATCTCTTGAAAAATTTTCCACAGTTTGTTGTGATCCACACAGTCGAAGGTTTTGGTGTAGTTAACAAAGCAGAAGTATATGTTTTTCTGGAACTCTTGCTTTTTCAATGATCCAGCAGATGTTGGCAATTTGATCTCTGGTTCCTCTGCCTTTTCTAAACCCAGCTTGAACATCTGGAATTTCACAGTTCATGTACTGTTGAAGCCTGGTTTGGAGAATTTTGAGCATAGCTTTGCTAGTATGTGAGATGAGTGAAATTGTGCGGCAATTTGAACATTCTTTGGCATTGCGCTTCTTTGGGATTGGAATGAAAACTGCCCTTTTCCAGTCCTGTGGCCACTGCTAAGTTTTCCAAATTTGCTAGCATATTGAATGCAGCCCTTTCACAGCATCATCTTTTAGGATTTGAAATAGCTCAACTCGATTCCATCACCTCCTCTAGCTTTGTTTGCAGTGATGCTTCTTAAGGCCCACTTGACTTTACTCCAGGATGTCTGGCTCTACATGAGTGATCACACCATCATGGTTATCTGGGTCATGAAGATCTTTTCTGTATAGTTCTTCTGTTTATTGTTGTGACCTCTTTTTAATATCTTCTGCTTCTGTAGGTCCATCCATTCCATTTGTCCTTTATTCTGTCATATTCCTTTCCCAATTTGGAACCACTCTGTTTTTCCATGTCCAGTACTAACTGTTCCCTTGGTATCTATAATTTCATTGAAGAGATCTCTAGTCTTTCCCATTCTATTATTTTCCTCTATTTCTTTTCATTGATCACTGAGGAAGGCTTTCTTATCTCTCCTTACTATTCTTTGGAACTCTGCCTTCAAATGGGTATATCTTTCTTTTTCTTCCTTGCCTTTAGCTTCTCTTCTTTTCTCAGCTATTTGTAAGGCCTCCTCAGAGAACCATTTTGCCTTTTTCTTTTATTTTCTTGGGGATGGTCTTGATCACCACCTCCTGTACAATGTCATGAATCTCCATCCATAGTTCATCAGGCACTCTGTCTATCAGATGTAATGCATGAATATGTCACTGTATAATCATAAGGGATTTGATTTAGCTCATATCTGAATGGCCTAATGGTTTTCCTTTCTTTTTTAAAGTCTGAATTTGGCAATAAGGAATTCATGATCTGAGCCACAGTTGGCTCCTGGTCTTGTTTTTGCTGACTATATAGAGCTGTATAGACTGTATAGAAGGTGTATAGACTCTATACACTGTTTAGACTGTATAGAGGGTATATACATATATATATATATACACACATATATGTATAGACTGTATAGAGGGTGCTCTAACAGTCATTAAATTATAAGTAGGATCCTAGGATAATATTTATTATTGGGGTACTTATATATATATTTAAAACTTCTCATTTTTATACAATTTAAAGGTTACTTTCCATTTATAGTTATTACAAAATATTGGGTTCATTTTGGATACAAAATGGACATCACAATGTCATATCTCAAGAAACCATCATTATAAACACTAACTTCTTGATATCATGATTCTGGGAGACAGGAGAAATTTCAGAGCAAAAGACGTGTCTAAATAACTCTCAATCTGAACTTTTAAAAGGAGAGATGTCTAATAGATTATTTTCTGTTCTGTCATTCCTAAATTTTTCTTCACACTTATCAGGGCGTGTGTGGTCTGTGCCCTATTTTCCTGGCTCTCTGTCTCTCCACCTGCTTGACTTTTCTTTCTGTTTGCACTTGACTAGGATCTAGTCAGTTGTTTGAATCGTACTGTCACTAAACATTTGACATATTTTTGTCACCTGTCTTTGCTCCTTTGTAATTGTCTCTTCATCCTGAATCCTGAATCTACTCAAAAAGTCTCTTGAGTTCCTTAACTACTGGTTTTGTTAAGCAAAAGCTCCAAAGCAGTCACTCTGGCCTCCCTTAGGCTGGAGCTTAATGATCTATCTTCAGAGAATGTTCTTTTCTGACACTCCACCAAGACTTTACCTCTGCTCTGCGGGGACTGCTTCATGGTGATCATCTTACTTCAAAGGTATGTCTCAACTCCCTGTTTCTCAAAGAAAACAATCTATTATGTAAACTCACCTCTCTACACTTCATCTCAAAAATTGTATAAATCTTTGCTAAACTTCTCTTCTCTATCTTCTTTGATACTCAGGAGAAAGAAGTATCCTATGCTTTCTTCACCCTAACTCTGGGCTCTTGATCCACATATTTTTAACCATCCTTTTTTATTAAAAACCTTTCTTTCTTTAACCCCTCTGGCATTACTTTTATTTATTTTTCTCTCTTTCTGTGAAATTTTCCTGCTCCCTGACTTACACATTTTTTTTCTTTCTGTCCCCAGATGATGTTTACCAGATTTCATTTTCAGAAATTTCCTATTCCTATTCTTTCTCTTTTTATTTTTGTTCCTTATATTTCATGTCTCTAATATCCAACTCTTAAGTTCCAATCTCTCTTCTAATTCTCTACTGTCTATAAATCTCTCAGTTCAGTTGCTCAGTCGTGTCCAACTCTTTGTGACCCCATGAGTCGCAGCACGCCAGGCCTCCCTGTCCATAACCAACTCCCGGAGTTCACTCAAACTCATGTCCATCGAGTTGGTGATGCCATCCAGCCATCTCATCCTCTGTTGTCCCCTTCTCCTCCTGCCCCCAATCCCTCCCAACTCTTCGCATGAGGTGGCCAAAGTACTGGAGTTTCAGCTTTAGCATCATTCTTTCCAAAGAACACCCAGGACTGATCTCCTTTGGAATGGACTGGCTGGATCTCCATGCAGTCCAAGGGACTCTACCTGGATGTTAGTTGGTCTTTCAGAGTATTTTTTTTAAGCTCCTACTATGTGCCAGACATTAGGTATATATTGGTGTATGTGACAGATAATTTGCTTATTAATCATAGAAATAATAATTTTTGAAATTGTTTATTTTCAAATTTACATCTCTCTCTCTCTTCCCTTTAGGAAGGTTAATAGAAAAGGACATACATAGAAAGCCCTGAGTTTGAGGAGTATCTATACTATGTACTAGCAGTGGGGTCTTAGGAGAGTCACTGATGTTCTGAGTTGTGGTTTTATTAGCACAAAATGGAGATAATGGTGTCTATAACCAAGATGGCTTCAGCTATATCAGTCTAGATATCAAATGTCTAGGTAGGAATCTGGTAAGTTCCAAGATCAGTTGACAATAGAAAATATAGGCTTTCACCAGAATTCCTTTCTCTACCACATTAGGAATCCCCACAGAAGTGGTTCATAGTTCACAAATCCATCTAGACTACTGCGGTCTGGACAGCCCTTTTCAAACTTCAAGACCTGTTTTTAGACTCTCCAAACTGTAGCCACGTTTCTCATACAACTTCTCCCATAGTGTGGCCACAGACTTTGCTTTTAATTTCTCCAAGACAACTGCTATGAGTTGAATTATGTGCTTCTCAAATTTGTATGTTGAAATGCTAACTTCCACTACATCAGAATGTTTTCTTATTTGGAGATAGAATCTTTGTAGAAGTAATCAAGTTAAAGTGAAGTCATTAGGGTGGACTCTAATCCCATTTGACTCCTTTATAAAAAGGAGAAATTTAGAGTCAAAGATACACAAACAGGGAAGGTGTTGTGAGGAGACACAGGGTGAAGATGGCCATCTACAAGTCAAGGCGAGAGGCTGGAATAGATGTTTTCCTCACAGCTCTCCGAGGAAACCAATCCTGCAGTTGCCTTGATTCTGAACTTCCAAACTACAGAACTGCAAGACAATGTGTTTCTGTTATTTAAGCCACATAGTTTGTGGTAATGTGTTAAGGTAGCCTTTGGCAAGTCTATACAAGTAAGATCAACTTTAATTAAGTAAAGCCTGCTGCTGCTGGTGCTGCTAAGTCGCTTCAGTCATGTCTGACTCTGTGTGACCCCATAGACGGCAGCTGCTGAAATCTAATATGGGGCTTCTCTGGTGGCTCAGACAGTAAAGAATCTGCCTGCAGTGCAGGAGACCTGGGTGGGGAATCCCTGGGTGGGGAAGATCCCCTGGAGAAGGGAATGGCTACCCACTCCAGTACTCTTGCCTGGAGAATTCCATGGACAGAAGAGCCTGGTAGGCTATAGTCCATGGGGTTGCAAAGAGTCAGACATGACTAATACCACTAAAATACAATAATAAAAAGGGCTTATGAGGTGAAAAGTAATTTAAAACCTGTTTCCAGGGGTGAATATTCCTGGTGTAGGCCATTTCTTGTACTTGGAGTCTTCTGTCTGTTACTGTCCTTAGCTTACCATTATCATGATGTCAGGGCTCACTAATCCTAAAGGGATATCTTTCCCATCTCTATCAGCATTCAGAATCCTCCAACTTTTCCCAGCATAAAAAGAAGATAAGCCAGATTTTCTTCCATCCCCTGTTAGGCTAGATTCCTAG
Source organism: Capra hircus (assembly GCF_001704415.2). Classification (NCBI taxonomy): domain Eukaryota; kingdom Metazoa; phylum Chordata; class Mammalia; order Artiodactyla; family Bovidae; genus Capra; species Capra hircus. The sequence goes on from NC_030808.1 coordinate 99,492,497, forward strand.
TTACGATTAGAATCTATGGCAGTAGAGTTCAACCCTTGTTACAAATTCCAGACACCAAAGATTTTTTTAATAATGTGGTGGTAGCTTCCATTACATTATCTCATTACATATGTCTATTCACAGCACAAAGCCTAACAAGTAGAAAATGCTAAATAAGTGACTTATTATCTTTGTTTGGAAGATATCTGCTCAGCCAGTACCAAATGAGAAAGATTCCTCTGACTTTTTAACTTTCATCCCTCCTATTTCCTTGGTCAGGCCCTTCTCCATGGTGTCTAACCAGTATTTTCTCATTCATCCTTCAGGGTTCCCTTAAATAAATTACATGTAGGTTTCCCAACATATTCAGTTACAATCAACCATTCCTTATTTTTATTTCCATAATACTTTATGCAGATTTACACTATAGCTTGCATTACATTGCATTTTCATTTCTTCATCACATTCCTGTCTGTCTTATTAAAATGTGAGTTATGTGACAGTGGCAGTCCAGAAGGTCAGTGGACTTATGGTCCAGTCCATAGGACAGTGTCTTGCAACATTTTGGCTTCCGAAGTCCCTAACACATTTCATGGTGTGTATTAATAGTATGGTCTTCCCAGGTAGTGCTAGAGGTAAAGAACCCACCTTCCAATGCAGGAGACATAAGAAATGGGAAGATCCCCTGTCAGAAGGATGGCAACTCACTCCAGTATTCTTACCTGGAGAATTCCATGGACAGAGGAGCCTGGCTGGCTACAGTCCACAGGGTCACAAAGAGTCGGACACAACTGAAGTGACTTAGCACATGCACACACATTAATAGTATATGCTGGATAAATATTATTGAGTTAAATTACATAAATATAGTCAAAGAGGTTCTATGTTATTTCCATTTATCTAATTTTAAATATCTCAGAAATCAGAATTTAATTTCTTAGTCACTCTCGGATTCATTCCTTGTGAGGATCTCAGAGAGGCCATCCTCCTTCCCATCCACGCAGCATAACGAATGATAGGATATCAGTTATTTCTTGAGAAACTTCCCTCTAGAGAAATAAAAATGAGATTTTTAAAATTCACAAGACTGAAAATTCTGTTATCAATTATTCAGTCACATTAATACAACATTACATTTAAAATGTATTCCATTTTCTCTAAAAGGATGAGTCTTCTGATTTCTTAAAGGCATGATTTGCTTATGTGTTAAGTTCATGAATAATTTTATTCTATCAGGATGCATGTATTGAATTAAGGTTCCTAAGTGCTCAGATCATGGGTTGAAAGTTCTGAAATACATTTCCCTCAAAATGCTTTCTCTCAATAAAAAGAAAATTACCCATTCAAAATATGTGGTCAGTGCAGAAGAGGAGAAGTTGTACAGGCTCAATAAAAACTTTTGGGTGAACTTACAATTTTATATTTTATTATTCAATGCTGTGATCCTTTTATATTTGAATGAATAAATTATGGTTTCAAACTGATAGCTAAAGATTTTGACAAAATAGATTAGTCAGCTGTATTAGTTTTCCAGAGCTGTTGTAACAAAGTACCATAAACTAGGTGACTTAACATAAGTTTATTTTCTCAAAGTTCTGGAAGCTGGAAGTCCAAAATCAAGGGGTCAGTAGGACCATGCTTTCTTGGAGATTGTGTGGAATTTTTCCTTGCCTCTGCCTAGCTTCTGGCTGTGGTTTATCATCCTTGGTATTCCTCTTCTTGCAGAGCCATCATGCCAATCTTTCCCTCATGTGGCCATCTTTCTCTAAGTGGTATCCTCCTTTCTTGTAAGTTATATTGGATAAAGAACTGGCTCTACTCCTGTGTGATCCTTTGATCTGAAACAGATTGCCAGATGTTTCTCCTGCAAAGATAGGTTTATTTGCAGTCAACAGAATTTCACTTTGGAATCTGTAACTATGGCAAGCCACATGCAAGTCCTCCAAAGGCAAGGGAAGGAGAATGATTATATATAGGAGAAGAAAGTTGGGAGGGCTGTAGTAAACAAGGAATCCATGAGGTTTCATTGGCTGAGTCCTTCCCAGTAAGGAAGAGGAGTCTTTCTTCTTCTGGTTGGGCTCTGCTATTATCTTCACAAAGCATGTAGGCTCCCCCTTCTGATGTCCCAACTTTCTTTAATTGCTATTTTTGTCTATTAAAATTTTCACATCCTCAACCTAATTATATCTGCACTTCAACACTTAACACCTACTGTGCAAAATTTTGTCACTGTAAAAATAAATAAACAAATGCATCTTTGATGGCAAAATTCAGTAAATGTCATGAAAAGAAAATTAATCATAAGAATGCTTGTATATAAGCAACAGTAGGCAAGAGTGTGTGGATGATTATAATTATTGTTAGAGACAGTATAGAAACAGTTCTTCCTCTCTTTGATGCATAACTCATTTAGATTTGAGGCCAATAGGACAAAGCATAGTCTAAAAACACTAGGATGGTTTCTATGTTTACTATTTGTAACATATGGGATACCTAATTTTAGACATTATTCTGCAGTTGTATACTAATAATCACATTATGTTTTTCTAAGTTTAATATGAAATTGTATAAGCGTCTTAATAGTTAGATTTCCTAGGCTGATGAGTCTAACACACCCTTATTATGTATCAGATTCTTCACTACATAAGAAAAGGTTTGAGATTGTGTTTTTATGATTGTGTATATGTGCAAAGTTGATCATTTAATACATGTAAATAAGGTAAATAAGCAAGAAACTTTCATCTACATCCATTTTAACTTTGTAAAGCATTTAATATTTACATTTTGATACAAAATGCTATAATTCTACAGTCTGACTTGGCTATAAATTGTATTCCACAGATAAGGAAACTGTCAGTCAAAAAGTAAATTGACATTCAGTTAAGTTTTGGGAGACAGGTTAGCTCTCATTTCCCTTGGTTCATATCCTCATGATACTATTAGTTTGCTACTTATTAGAAAATGTATTTCCTGTTCAAAAGCAGAGATTGACTGGGACCCCACTATGAACAATGAACTGAGACATGCAAAATGATAGACGGGATTCCTATTGAGAAGATAGTTGCCACTTAGGTGAGCCGGTGCAAGATTTGCACAAGTTTACTAATAATTAAATACTGAAAGAATGGTATAAGTAAGAACTTCGAGGTTCATGGAAACAGAGAGGAGAGAAGGGAGAGGAAGCACCAGAGACTGGAACTGTATAAACAAAGGCTTCAGTGAAAGGAAGGATTTGAACTAGGCTTGTTGTAAACTTGTTGAGTCCGAAGCTATGCCTATTTCCTTTCTTTGATACCATCACAGTGCATGCATCTGAAAAATAGTAGCTGCTCAACTTGTTGCTTTAATTTGAATAGCCATGATGTTTGGGATGTGTTAGAGAGGGAAAGACTGAAGCCCAAAAGATGTTAAGAAACTACTGCAACAATTCAGGCACTCCAAAGTGAGTGCTTAAGGGAGCAGCTTCACTGGGAATGTAAATGGCAGGTGAAGCAGAAAGACATTTATTGAAGTGTATGACTAAGTACATACATACGGGCTAAGAAGAAATAGATTATTCTGAGGTTTTAAGTTTGACTTTATAGGAAAATGAGAAGATATTGACTTATTTTCTTCTTTCGTAGCCGTCCTTAATCTGGGCACCACGGACTTCTAGGATTGTAGAATAGAATTCAGAGTCCCTGAGGCTGTTGAAATTATTAGCAAGTTTATGAGTATTAGGGAGAGTCTTCTTAGTTGTCATTAAGTTTTTGGCAGTCTGAGTCTTTGAACTTGCTAAATACTATACTTGTATTCAAAAGTATAGTGATAACTGGGATTCCCTGGTGGCTCAGACTATAAAGAATCTGTCTATAATGACAGTCCATGAGGTTAGAAAGAGTCAGACATGACTGAGGAACTAACACTATCACTTTACGTTCACTTTCATAGTGATGACTAAGCAAGAGCCGCAGTTCTTCAAAGAAGCATCCCTCTTTAAAAATATTGACTGATGTGACATCTCACAGTATCTTTTATCAACTGTTGAAACAAGATTATGGAAAATAGAACATAATATTGTAGACCACGAGCTTTGTCATCTCCTTACTGAAAAACTGTCTTGCCTAAGATTTTTCTCTTACTGTTAAATGAGAGACTGACAATACCTGCCTCTTAGGGTTGTTGTGAGGAGTATTATGAGAACGCGTTTGCTGCATTTTTAGTACTCAGTATATCTTATATTGTTGGTATTGTTTATTATTATTATTCTCATTCAGCTTTAAACTTTCTTGACAATCCATTATAGTGGATTGCTTTCCCTGTTTGCCATGTCTCACTTAATTACCACCATAAATTTGATAGAAATCTATTTTTAACATTTAGGTTACAGTTGAGATGTAGACAGGTAAATGCCTTGCCAGAGGTCATACAGCTAGCAAATGGCAGAGTCAAAATTGCAGGAGTCAGGAAACGCTTGCGTAAAGTGGGCAAACATGAAGGAGGGCACAGAACAGAGCAAATGTCCAGTGACATGATGAGCAGCTGGGTAAGTGACGTGAGGCAGCGGTGCCACAGAGACTCAGAAAGAGATCACACATTCCATAGGACATCATGTTCTTGCTGGGCCAGTAATCCATCCCAGGTTGGCCAGCTTCAGCTCTCTGAGTGCACGAGTGTGAACAGTGTGTGGGTGAGAGAACATGACCTCAGGGAAAATGAGGTTGGGTGTGAGAGTAGATAAGTTATGACCAGCTGCAGTGGTGATTACAAAGGTTCATTTACTTTAATCTATCATACACTGATACAAAGCAGAATCCAAGTTTACATTGAACATTGTCCAGATAGGTTTCCTATGTGACAGAAAGCATTTTTAATTCAGCTCTCAAGGCCGATAGAATATTTTACACACACACACACACACACACACACACACACACACACACACACACGAAAGTGATCAGAAACTACTATGCCCTCACATAATAGTCCAAGTTGACCACTGTCAAGGATTGTGTTATTTTTTATCCTTGTGGGCAGCCCTAAGACTTGGTTTGGTTGTTTCTAAGCCTGAACCTTTCAGTGATGGCTCAAGGCCACTGTATCAAAACTGGGATTCCAAACAATTAAGGATAGGGACCTTGAAGGAAAACAGCCAAAGACATTTTGTCATATAAGAGTCCTGTGTATAAAGGAGGAGAGACAATAGAAATCCATAGTAGGGCCTGCAGACCAGGAGTGAATCCTTCTTCAAACAGAAATTCTAAATTGTTATCCTTTGTTTTCTGCAGCTTGAACTTGTATGCGACCACTTTAAGCACAATGGTTGCATCTATGGCAGTAAATTGCTGCCTTTTAAGAAGGTGTTATAATATTTACATATGCTAAAACTTTCATTTCATGATTGCTTACTTGGTAATTGTCTATTGAGTCTTTTTGCTGTTCATTCTTTAAGCTTTAGCTGTATTCTTTTGACAATTTTAGAGGAGGGTCAGGGAAAAGAAAGAAAATGAACCACATTTAGAATAAATATTAAGATTCACAAAATTTGGAGGAGGTACATAATTAACACTATACATATATGTATTGGGGCTTCCCAGGTGGTGCTTGTGGTATAGGACCTGACTGCTAGTGCAGGAGACATAAGCGATGTGGTTTGATTCCTGGGTCGGGAAGATCCCCTGGAGAAGGGCATGGCAATCTGCTCCAATATTCTTGCCTGGAGAACCCCCTGGACAGAGGAGCCTGTTGGGTTATTGCACAGAGTCAGACACAACTGAAGCGACAGCACAGCATAGCATATATATGAATTGATCGAGATTATGATTTTGAATTATATTTTGACTAGAAGGCAGTGGAGGTTAGCACATTAGCTTTAATTGGAATGGACCTGAGTTTGAACGCTAGCCCTGTCTATCTTGTCCTTGGAAATCAACCTCCTCAAAACCTACACTTTCTTATATGTTAATGGGAATGATAATGCTCACTTCCCAGGGTTTTTTTGTGAAGATTAAAAACTATAATCTATATTAAGAACCTAACACATGGAAGTACTAATTCACACCTGACTGTTCATGGCTCCAATAATTATGGCTAATTAGAAATTGGCTGTAGATTATATTTTATTAAATGGTTGAATAGGTTTCTATCTCTGTAGGTTTCATTGCACTATATTATGAGTAAGACTGTTACTTAAATGACTCTCTGGTATAATTAGGCCTTATTAGAGGTTGTAATAAGTCTTGCAGTATTCTTGTCATTATTCCCAAATCACTGGACTATTATACTAAAGATAGTCAAGTTACAGATGGACTAGAACATTTATCCTCCACCTTTTAGAAGCCCATACTCCATTCTGTAAAAAAAAAAAAGAGTGTGCTAATTAAAACAGAATAAAAGCACAACCCCAAAGTCTCAAAACCATCATGCTACATATTATCTTTCTTAGCAGGAAGTTAAAAAGAAGTTGAAAATGATTGGCATAAAACAAGTTATTTTCATTATCAGTAGGTTTTAATGTGCACATTGTGAGTTGTGCCACAAGTATGCACAATTATGCTCTGGAATTATGCAATTCCAGTTAGCTAGGGTTCTGAATGAAATAACATCTTCCAAAAGTACATAATAATTTGCCAAGAAATAATTTAGGCCCAGTAAATTTTTGCTACAGCATGTTCATTGTTTTAAAATTTATAATTATTATAAGAAGCTTGTTCAGTATTTGGCAATTAAAAAAATAATCTAATTAGACTGATTGTGCAAGCTAATTTCTAGCCCCAGATGTGAGCCTGTTAGCTAAGCAAGGTTCCTGTGCTTAAGCAATCATGTCTGCATCCACACCAGAAGGTACCAACCGGGCAAAGGTCCAGCAAGGGAACAGACAGAGCTCCTGGGGCAGGAACCACGTCCTGGGATTTCCCTGAAGTCGGAAATAGACTTTGCTTCCTGTTGAAGGACTTTATACTCTTTTCTTTCATGAACCAAATTTCCAATCTTGTTATAAAATGTAGATAGATGCTTTTAGCATCTATAAAGTCAATAATCTAGCTTTTTTTTTTCCTTCCATTTTATTAAAATGGAAGGTGAGTCATAGATTGCAGTTAACATGGAATCATAGAAGGTCAGTGCCTGAGAGGATCTTTGAGATTCTTTGGTGAAGTTCCCTCTTCAGGCAAGTGATGCCTGGAGACTTGCGTAGGACCTAGAGTCTTAACTTAGGGCCTTGCATTAGAAGTATTGGCAAGCTCTTTCTTTTTTTCCCCTCCTATAATTTTTCACTCTATTTTACTGGAAAGAAACTTAGTCCCCCTCCCCCTTCAGTCTTTTACCTCTTCTACAGGGCTTATTGGAAAGCTAGATATGTCTATAAATTGAAGGAAGTCACATCAGCTGTGACAGTGGATATGAAAGGCTCATAGGCTGCTAATGCCCCCTTTCTGTACCTCAGTAGCCAGCGATCTTTTTAATGAACTGTTGGCTTCTGTTTCTGCCTCATCTTGGATCTTGGATGCCTGCCAGGAACCATCTTGGATGATGTGAAAAAAAAACCAAAAAACCTGAGTGTGTACAGTTGCTGGAGGGAAGTTTTACAGTTCTAGGGAAGAAGCCGAATAATCAAAAACTTAGAACTCTTACCCTGTTTTGTTGGGTAATTGTTACCTCAAAAAATAGAGTATTTTCTTCTCCTTTCCCAAGTAACCATTTATCTGGGAAGCAAGTTATTAGCAATCCAAAATTGCTCAGTGGAGTAGTGGGGAAATGGTGTGAAAAATGAGGATAATGAAAACAAAATATTTTACAATAAAATATCTTCCAACTCATCCATTTTATTAAAAAGAAACCCTTTTGATAGCTAATGTGTACAATGTTTCACAAATTTTCCTCTTCATTTTTTTAAGCAGATTTAAAATAGAACAAAAATTAGACTTCAAAGAAGCTTTGTATTCACTGAATATAACTGAGATATTTAGTGGTGGCTGTGACCTTTCTGGAATAACAGGTAATATGAAAAATTATTCTTATATTATCAAGTAAATATGTCCTCTTAGAAACTGTGTTAACTGACTGATCTTAAAACTGAAAGAGCATTTGGCCCCAGAAATGTCATCGTCGTGTCAAGCTGTCTGTAAACAAGCGCGCTATTTTGCATTTAAGTAGTTTTACCTAATGAGAGTCAGACAGCATGTTAGAATGTTAGATAAGCTTTCTAACCACACTTACAATGAAACGTTGTAGGAAAAGTATTATATGGGGCTTTTATTCCAGCTCTGTTTGTATTTCCTTATCTGAATATTGGGAATTACAAATTTGAGGCTCTCATCTAAGCAGAGCTAATAAAACTCCCTGTTTGCAAATGTTAATTTGGTAATATTAGAGGCCGTGAAATAGGCATCTGCAAGCTGTTGGATGACGAACACAGTCTAGAAATTGTAAGGCTGCGGCTTGTAGATTTAGCTTGAGACTGACAACACATCAGAGATGGAGCTTTTATACTAACTGGCACTTGGGAAATTGTGCATGGTTAAGATGCTCTCTTTCACAACAAAGCCCAAGAGACTCTTTATTTCTCATCCTGGCAGTACCTACTAGTTCAAAAATAACTAAAGAGAAAAAAAAAATGGATGAAGAGGGACTAATTATCCCGCTATTTTAAATTCTTTTAAATTCAGTCTTCTGTTTTATAAAGAAAAATAAAGTCCTAATGATACAAGCTTGTCTGTTTGATGGGGTTGGATATCCTAACCTAGAATTATTGTGTATTCCTATATAAAATGTGGGCTTTGGAGAGGTATTCATTAACTTATTCACTTATCAATTATGTGGGTAAGTGAACAGAATGAATGAGTTTTCCTGGTGGAGGAGGTGGGTGGGGTACACAGGTGACATAGATGTTCATTATCACCTTCACACATGATTTAGCTGCCTGTTCTCACACTGACAGATAGATCTGACTTCTTTGACAATTTCATCAGCATCAGGAATGAGGCAGTCAAAATTAAATACCGCAACAGGATTCTGTCTAAGTGTGACCTGGAATGCAGCCACCTTACCAACTTGAAATAAACTGAGCCATTTTTTAAACACCTCTTCCTCTTAAATTTCTTCCTGGCCTTCGGAAGCTCACTTGCTATATCTTGGGCATTTCAAACAGCCACTTGCTCTGCAAATTCCCAGCAATTTGTGACTTCTATAAAATCTCCTTTTACATCAATAAAATAACCCAAAATGCTTTATAAGAGAATTTGTATAAGAGAATAACCCTGAACAGAAAAGAATAAGTGTCCAACATTTTTTGCTCTGAGTTACCTCTTTGAGTTGATTTAACGACTTTGGTTCTGTCTTATTGCTTGATATAGAACAACCACAGCCAAAGCTGGCACTATTTCTAGTCTTTAGGAGAACAGTGAATTAATTCCCTGCTATTAGTACTTTTTGTGCAATAAGCATTTGCTAAAGGCTGTTGTGGTGGTTCAGTGATAAAGAATTCACCTGCCAAGCAAGACACGCAGGTTTGATCCCTGGGTGGGGAACATTCCCTGGCTAAGGAAATGGCAACCCACTCCAGTATTCTTACCTGGGAAATCCCAAGGACAGAGTAGCCTGGCTGGCTACAGTCTGTGGGGTCTCAAAGAGTTGGAGATGACTGAGTGACTAAAACAACACAAAGGCTACTGTGGATCAGTCCAGTGCTACTGCTATGGGATATTTACACAAAAGAGACACTATCTTATACTCAGATCGTCCACAAATTTGAATGAAATGTTTTTGAAGGAGTTATTTTTGCAACTTTTAGATGAATATTTGACTTCTGTCACCCTTAGTAAAATATTTAGCCTTTCTGAACCTCAATTTTCTAATCTATTAAATAAACAATATATCCCAGTGGCAGAAATAAAAGGACATATATAAATCACCTTGTTCAACATCTGTTATATAGAAGATGGGCTTCCCTTGTGGCTCAGATGGTAAAGAACCCACCTGCAATGTGGGATACCTGGGTTTGATACCTGGGTAGGGAAAATCCCTTGGAGAAGGGAAAGGCTACCCACTCCAGTATTCTGGCCTGGAGAATTCCATGGACTGTATAGTCCATAGGGTTGCAAAGAGTTGGACATGACTGAGTGACATTCACTATATAGTAGATACTCAGTAAATGTTAAATGCAAAAAGAAAATTGAGCAAATGGCACATTAATATTTACTTGCACATCTTCTAGCAAAGCTACTGGAAGTTTCTTATCCTCTTAACTTGATGAAGACATGCTTAAAATCTTCATAGAGAATTAAGGGAAGAAATGATTACAAAGGTATAGAAATCAGTGAGTTGATGAAGTTCAGATCCTGTGTTCTAATCTAGCATCTTCCAGGTCCTGTTCTTTTTCTAAGACAGTGCCCCCTCTGTAGAAGATGGAATACAGAAGGTCAAATTGCTCACTATACTAGCCAAAGGCTCATTTGGTTTGGGGCCAGTGGTAAACTGCATGCATGAAATTCTCCACTCATTCCCAATCTGCTATTTGGTCTTCATTCTTTGTATGGGCCGCTCAGTCATCTACTCTGTGCTCTGTATGGAAATCCTTATTCTAGGCAGTTGTGGGGAAAAAATGTGCTTATTTGCATGACCTAAAAAGACCACACTCCTGCATTTTAGTTTAACCACGCTCATGATATGGATGCCCCCCTTTCTCCATCTGAATTGTTTCTATCACTGGACATATTCTTAAACATTGATTTATTTATTTGGCAAGTATTTATTATAAGTCAGCTAGCTATCTGCCAGGCAATTTTCAAGAGCTGAATAAAATCCACAAATTCCCTCTCCTAATGATGTTTACATCTGTTAGGGCAGATGGACGATTAACAAGTTATTAATTAATTAAATGATGAGGTGATAGATGGTATGAATTAACTAAAATAGAGTCATGGGATAAAGAGATTAGATCAGATAAGAGCAGAATTAGACACGGTGGAAAGAGAAGATTGCTTTGAGGAAGTGTCATTTTTATTGACACCTAAGTAACAGGGGACCCAATCAGGGTAAATTCTGGGAAAAGGGATTTTAAGCAGAGGGACAGATGAGACTAAAGCCTTAATGCTTGACCTTGTAGCTGGAGCTATTGGGTGAGGAAAGGAGGGTAGGAGATGGGATCAGAGGTAATCAAGGGCCCAGACAAAGTCATCACACACACAGTCTGGAGTTATTTTTAGGAAGCCATTTTTTATGCAAATCACCCTTTGATGACTTCTCTCTATCTTGCCTGAGGGGATTTACTTTTCTGTAAGCTGTCGGAGATGGTTCCCCTTGACTAAATTATTTCTTCATGAAAACATTAGTCACACAATCATGTCCAACTCTTTGCGACCCCATGGACTGTAGTCTGCCAGGCTCCTCTGTCCATGAGATTCTCCAGCCAATAATACTGGAGTGGGTTGCCATGCCCTCCTCCAGGGGATCTTCCTAACCCAGGTATTGAACCCCAGCCTCCTGAATTACAGAAGATTCTTTACCACCTGAACCACCAGAGTAGCCCCTATTTCTTCATAAACTCTTCTAAATTCGGTTGTCTTGATGGAGTCCACCTGCATCACATCAGCTTTCTCTCTCAAGAGGGACAAAACACTTTTATTTCCTCTCTCTTCAAGTGTTAAGGCTCGCCTTGCTTTCTTCCACCCTCTCGCCCTCACTGAACCCACCACCACCTTTCTGTTGCTTCTGTGAGGATCGTTGTCAGGTCTATCTGGTCTTGCCGCAGCAGGGACGGCAGATGGCCTCTGAACTTCCGGTTTCACTTCCCCCTTCTCAAGGAGATGCTCCACAGGTCGCTATATCAGAAAGGCTTCACACATACATCAGTTTCACCGAGGGGATGAGTGGGGCCTTCTCTCTCAGCTTGTTTCCACAGCAGAACAAAATGTTGTTAGGACACTGTCTTACACTGAGAAATTTGACAGGTTTTAAAGCCTAGCTCTGAAGTGGTTTTGGAACAGATGACACAAAAGCCCTATAGACTTTTATCACCTCACCAGTCTTGAAGGAAAGTAAATTTTGTTCTAAACTCAGATCAAAACCCAATACAGAATTTAAAAGGCAAGTTCGCTTTGAGGTTGAAAACATAGGGTGGGATTAATTCATATCTGTAAAGCCTTTTTCATCTTATCTGTAGACCATGACGAAAGGGAGCAAAACCCTTGGTCCACTGAAATATTTCACTTAGTGGGGTACCTGACTTGTGGTTGATCCCCTTCTATCTATACCTTTCATATCTGAGCTAAACTTGGTCTCTTCATGTTTTCTCTATATCATCTCTGCAAGAACTAAACCTAAACCACCTTTATCTCTAGAAAATTAACCAACTTGGAAAGATTTTTTTTTTCCCTTTTTCTTTGTTCATTTGAAAATGTAATGGGATCCAATAAGTAATGGTTCTGAGTTTTAACCCTTAAATGCACTTTCATGTTTTCTAACAGATTCTTCAGAGGTGTATGTTTCCCGAGTAATGCAACAAGTTTTCTTTGAGATAAATGAAGAAGGCAGTGAAGTTGCAACATCAACTGGTAGGACAAATGATGTCACAGGAAGCCAGAAGGAAGGAATGGGGAAAATGAGCATGAGGATGCTGGCACTTTGTGGCTCTCTGACCTCCTTTTCCCCTCCTGCTGTTCAGTACACTATAGGAAGGGCAAAGTGGTTATTTAAGCTATTTATGCATCTGTGTGGCTGGAGTTTAAGGCAAAAAAAAAAAAAAAGAGAGAGAGAGAGAGAGAGAGAGAGAAGGGACTGATATCTACTGATATCTATTTATTTGTGAACTGGATTACCTGCCCAATAGCAGTCAGGCTCAAACCTGAAGTCATGATTGCTCAGGAATATTCACTCTTAAGTGAATTCACTCATTTCATTCTTCCTCTGTACTCTTAGTTCCTCTTTTTCTAATTTGATTCTTGTTGTTGTGTCTATGGCAGTGGCTCTCAAACTTAGCTGCGTGTGAGAGTTGGCTGAAAAGCTTTTACAAATTCTGTGCCCAGCCTAGAGTACTGAATATTGAATACCCTAAAATATTGAATCAGTATCTCTGATGATGAGATTTAGCCTTCAGTATTTTCTTACATTTTCCTAAGTGATGACAATGTGCATTAAAGGTTGAGAACTACTGCTCTCCAGCGACTTGCAGCTTATCCTTGGTACTATGAGTATAATGCATAGACCAGCAGCATCAGCATCATTCTGGAACTTATTAGAAATGCAGAAGCTCGGGCCCAACTCCAGACTGACTGATCCAGCATCTGCATTTTCCAAGGTCTCTTGGTGACTTGTGTGAACATTACAGTTTAGGAGCCGCTCTTTGATATCTCCTTGAACAAGTGGCATTTTGAATAGTATCTATGCTGCATAAAAGTAATACTCAACAAATAATTGGAGAAAAAGCCTTAAATTCAGTTAGAAATGGGAAGGCAACTTTAATGAATTCCTCGTAAACGTATTTTAATTTTTCAGACTCTTTGGATTTTAGCCAGTATATAAAAGATATATCCTTTTAAATAGTCATATTGTTAAATTTATATCCACATTATTAATTTCTTGATTAATTTATAATGCTATGTAATGCCAATCAGAGAAGGCAATGGCACCCTACTCCAGTACTCTTGCCTGGAAAATCCCATGGGTGGAGGAGCCTGGTAGGCTGCAGTCCATGGTGTCACTAAGAGTCAGACACTACTGAGTGACTTCACTTTCACTTTTCACTTTTATGTATTGGGGAAGGAAATGGCAACCCGCTCCAGTGTTCTTGCCTGGAGAATCCCAGGCACGGGGAAGCCTGGTGGGCTTCCATATATGGGGTTGTGCAGAGTCGGACACGACTGAAGTGACTTAGCAGCTAGCAGCAATGCCAATGGATTTTGACTTCTGGGTGGGGCACACTGGGCTCCCTACTGTTTTGTCATCTCCTGAAGTGCTCCTGTATGGGCTATTATAATCCTTAGAGATCAAAGGTGGTATTGGGATGAAGTTGCTAGTTCATGTAGACAAATTTTCCACTTGCTTTTACATAGAACTGGAAGAGTCCTTATAGATCATTGTCTGATCCTCTCATTATGTAGGTGATAAAACAGACCCATGTGTGGAGCGGTTTGCCCAAGGTTATATTAGTAAGAAACAGTAGGGTTTGGACTGAAACCATATTTCCTGACTTCAGGTTCAGAGATCTGCCGTAGCCCAAGGCCTCTTGTTTTTAGTATAGAGTTCTCTAAGAGGAGGTAACAATCATTAAGGGATCAGCAGTGACCCTGATGTATCACCTTTATTAGTGCAAGTATTTTGACTTTCAGGCATCTTCTCAGTGGATTTACAAGATACCTGGATAGGAATTAGGAGTTCAAACATTATAAAGTAAATTATCTAATGTAAATAAAAAGTGAGCAGAAAGTTACTGCTTAAAAGATGACATTTTCAGCTGCTTTCACTAAATTGAATCTAGTATCTGGCTTTCTTCTTCATTGAGCATAAAGTGTGAAGTTAGAATTATTCCATGAATAATCCAATATCTTTCCTCTGCTCTTCAATTTTTAGATTTATTCCAAATTTCTCTGTATTTAGAAAATGGTTATTTTTCCACATGTCAACTCCTCAAACAAAAATGGCCTTTCCTGTCTACAAAAAATATTGTGAATATTATGGATATATTTTCTTTACTGATCTTTAAATGTGAACATGTAAATAACTCTTGTCTCTATTTCATAGGCATAAACACACCAGTGATTATGAGTCTGTCACGGAATCAATTTATAGCAAATCATCCATTTCTGTTTATTATGAAGAATAACCCAACAGGTACCTTTTTGAGAATTCCCTGGGGGAACTGTATAAGTTCAATAGACCTAGTCTATTGAATCTGTTAGAATCTTGCTGTTAATCACAGTCTGTTCCAGCTGAATGACAGTCTGAAATCATTTGTTCTTTCCATTTATTGAATTTATTTTAGTTTTTTCCAAAGTTTTTTAGTGACTATTTGTTGAGTGCTTGTTTTGTACTAGGCATTATGTTTTAAGAGATGTCAGTGACCTATTATAGATCAGTACTAGTAATAGTTGCCAAGATAGTTTGTATAGGTGCTGGTGATGTTAAATACCAATCTGTACAGGTAACACCATTCCAATAAGTCAGATATTTGATGAATAAAGCCGTAGAAACTCAAAGAGAGTTGTGTAGTTTGCCTAAGTTCATACAGCTGAAAAGTGGCAGAGTGAAAATAAGACCTGTTTGTCTCAGAAGTCAACTTTCTTTCAATGGGAGTAGAACTCGGAATTTGCACAGTTGTGAAAGGTTTCCTAGGTAGATTCCAAGAATAAGTGACTAGCTATAGGCTCTGAGTGGCAGGGAGGGATCAAACATTATTCCAATTCCCTAATTTGGGCAATTCTAGAAGATTATGCAGTTAGGTACAAAAGGTGAGGGTAGTAGTCATTTGGACTGGCATTACAGACATGGTGGATGCATAAATGCAGATGGTCTGGATAGATGTTTTTGCATCTTATGAAATGAAAGAGGCCAGAAATGTGTATACTGAGGAAGCTTTCTTTAAGTATATATTTAGGACTCCTCAGGAGTCATAACCTGATGACTGTATACCACTGGAAAAGAGATAATATCTTACTCATTTTTGTATCCAGCTCAGAATTTGGCAAAGTGCCCTGCACTTAATATCAGTATCTCTAGAGATTGAACGTTTGGACTTGGGTCCAAGGACCAGTTTAACGAACTAATAATTCTAAGACAAGTCACTATACTTTCTAAGCTATATTTTCCCACCCTCTATTTGAACATAATATTCGTACTTATGTCATGCTGTGCTGTGCTTAGTTGTGTTCGACTCTTTTCAATCCCGTGGACTGTAGCCAGCCAGGCTCCTCTGTCCATGGGGACTGTCCAGGCAAGAATACTGGAGTGGGTTGCCATGCCCTTCTTCAGGGGATCTTCCCAACCCAGGGATCAAACCCAGGTCTCCTGCACTGCAGGTGGTTCTTTACTCTCTGAGCCACCAGGGAAGCCTTTATCTCATAGAGGTAAATAAAAGAATATATTAAGCCTGTGACAGTGCCTGGCACATGATGTTCATTGTGAATACATCAATAAATATACATACAGGAAGGAAGAAAAGTGGAAAAGTTTCTCTAAATGAATTGATTTACATGGAGAAGAGACATAGTTAATTTCAGAAACTGAATCTGTTAGTTTAACTAGCAATACTGATATTATTTACCCCCTAAGGGATATATCAGTCTCTTTTTTTAGGTTGTGTAAAACTAATGCTGAATGACCATTCTGAAAATTACATCTTGGAAACAATGGGACAGTTTCTGATTTGCTGAGGCTTCAATTCTATAGGGGATGAATCAGTGTTACGACATAGTCTATGTCATTTGATTTACACATCCTTAACCTTAGGATATCTCTAATTTCTTACTATTAGTATGTAATTATTGAGTATGCAGAACAGAAAGAACTGAAGCTGCACTGGGCATCAATGCTCAAGGAAATATGGCATTTAGAATAATATCTGACTCTTTATTTTCCAAGTTGATGACTGAGGGGCAAAGGATATGTAATAGCTATCAGTTAAATTGTAGTGAAAATTCAAATGAATTCACTTATTTACTTATTTGTGATAATGCTTAAGTGTCAGGCCCTTAATGACAATTTCCACTGTTTTATGATCTTTATTGTAATGAGACTTTCTAAACTAGGGTTACTCCCCTAAAGTATTGTTTCAAATGAATGGCCACTCATTTATAGGAGGCTGTAAATTGTTGCCATATATAATGTAGAATGGCCGATTATCTTAAGACAATACTCGTTCAGTGATTTATTTATTTTTCCTTTCACAAATGAACTGAAGAAATCTTTGGGATTAACGAAGCTGGTGATTTACCAGTGAACTACCAAATGGCATAATGATTTATATAAAATATATTCATTTGACAGTTCCTGAAGTATGAGAATGAATGCTTTTAGTTTTAGTAAGACCAATTTTTACCTAGATTTTAAAATTTCCTTTGGTAAAACAACCTTCTTATGTAAAATCCATACATTACTTATATTTTCCTATCAGTATTTAACTTCCTATTATATATACATTTCAGTATGCTCATCCAAACCTTTTACTGAGCCAAACTTCCAGAGAAATGAAGAACAATTCTTCTTCTTTAAGGATGAGGGTATAGGGCAGCACTACAGACTTTCTGAAGAAGGTTGTGAAAAATGCTACATGAAATGTGCCATTTTCCAGAAAGTAGTGAATCATGGATTTGAAACTGACAGTGCTCCATACATAACAACAAAAAAATGTTGTGTTTAGAATTTTTTCAGGTCCTGGGTTGAGGGGAGAAGCAGACTGCAGGGTATTCATTAAAAAAATCTTTTTTTCTAGGCTGTTAGCTTTGGTTATGCTATTGTATTTTTTAGATTATGAACTAAAAAACTGCTTCTGACAGAGGTGTTTTATAGCTATGTTATTAAATATGAGGGATACCTCTTTAAGAAGTGGGCATGAAAAGTGGAAACAACAATGAATCTGCTTCAGCCTGCCTCTATACCCATTGAAACTATGTCAAGGAAGATTTAACTAATCTGTCCAGTTTAGTAGTGAGTAGACTGGTGATTGCTTGTAGACTTAATTCAAAA
Source organism: Capra hircus (assembly GCF_001704415.2). Lineage (NCBI taxonomy): Eukaryota > Metazoa > Chordata > Mammalia > Artiodactyla > Bovidae > Capra > Capra hircus. The sequence continues at coordinate 99,510,131 of NC_030808.1, forward strand.
TGTGGTTCTCCTTGGTCAGAAAAGCAGATTGAAAAGACTTGGACAAATGGCTTTTATGTAATGTCGTATACTTCTGATAGTTTAAAATTTTAAACTATTGTCTTCAATTTATGAGGTTACTTTAAAAATTCTTCAAACAAGCATTTCTGGTAAGCATTTTAATGCCATAGAATTACAAATATATAAGAGTTATTGTTGATTCCTCTTGTGACAAAATGCAGTATACAGCCTGGGGAAGTTATTTATGTTTGCATATCTGTCTGAAAAAAAGGAGTATTTGTTTTCTTGTATTGTTGGAATTATTTTGAGATTTTTGTGACAAAGTATTATTAATTATAACCATAAAAAGAAGAAAAAAAACCTGCTAGAGATTATGTCTATTTCTGTGTTAACTGGCTTTTTTAAGACTGTGTCTTTGGACTGAACAATAAAGAGTTCATGAAGAAGGGCTGTTCCTTTTTACTTCATTTCTGCCATTGTTATTTCAATACTTGTAAGTGTAATGTTCATTCACTTTAAAATTATGCAAAATTTTATTTTGTAACTTTTGAAATGAATCCTTATTACATATGAGTTTAAAGGAGATAACCCAAAGCAACACGACATTGAGCCATTCAAGCCATTTTATTTACCTTACCCTAGTTGGCAAGAAAGGTGAATGGTTTTTGACATGTCATTTATTTCTGTTTTGTCCTCTAGTTCATAGTTCCTTTTCACTTGAAAAACACAGAATGGCTGGAAACAGGTGTTTACATTTATGCTGTATACTATATCACTTTGGTGAGGATGTAAAGTATGAGAGATGTGAAAATATTGCCTTTAGCAATAAGCTCTGATTCAGAGCTGAAGGAGGGGAACTGAGAAGCTGCACTTTTAACCCCAAGGGTTTATATTACATGCATAAAGAGATGACTGCTAATGCCTAAATTTAAAGCGTTTCCTATGCTCATCGCCATTTTATCACTCTACGTTTGCCTGACTGAGTCTCTATATTTAGAAGAACACCTCTCTGTCACTTTAATTTTGCTTTCCTTTATGAAAAACAGAACTAGTGCATTTTCCATGACAAGCTGTTGTGGATGTTAATATGCTTCGCAAATGATCAAAAAGTGATTGATAACGATACAGTCATCTATTTTAGAGAAGTGCTATTTTTGTTATTAGAAGTGTTTGTTTGTTATTAGGCATTATCAGTTTACTGTATAAGTAAAAAGACTAAATGGCTTGTTAAAACATTAAGAAAAATTGATTATTATCATTTTTTTCTCCAGAAATTCCTAAAGATCTTTTTTTTCTTTTCCTAGATTCAATTTTGCTTATGGGAAGGGTGACAAATCCTGACACCCAAAAGATGAAGGGGAGAGATTTAGATTCACTGTGAATGGAAAGTGCAGCCTCAGAATAGAAGGTTATTCCTGGAAAATAGTTGACCGGCAAAATATCATCAACTATTTTTCTATATATCTTTTTCTGTCTTAAACAGTGGCTGTATTAATCTGTATCGATGAATAAATGAAATTCTGCATTAAGTGTTTTTGTGCTTTCTGTATTTTTATAAAGTATATGTGAATAAAAAGCAGTGAACTTACATAAAATATTAATATATTAGAATAGTCTATCTATGATATCTTAGATATAAAAGTCCTGTCTTAGATATCAAAGTCTCTATATTCCTACAAAACCAAACTATCTGACTCCCAAGTATAGCACCTTCATCCAGACCATGGGGAATTGAGTCAAGAGAGAGTGCATGTTCTGGTACCTCTCTGGGGTGCCACTTGAGATACCAAGATCCGGTACCTATGATAGTAAATGAACTTTGAGTATTTAGTTTATTTTAACTTGGCATTCCATGTGTTATGTTTAATAGTTGCCTTGTTTCAATACATATCAATTTGTTCTTGATTGATGCCTTAAACCTGTGAAGGAAAGTAGAAGCAACAAGAACTTTTTAATAAAGCTTTCCTATACATGAAATTGGCAGCTAAATTAGTGTAATTTAGGAGCCTGACTGTCCATGATTTTAAAACACTGAGCTAATGGAAGATTAGAGCCAAGATTGTAATCTACAAACATGAAATGCAACACACTTCCTCTGATGTCAGATGTAAATACCCCCAACAATACTACTTTCAAATGACTTCGTATAACATTTCACAGTTTTTCTATTTTCACGTTAGTGATGTAAAGTGTCCTTTTGTTTGTGCTGGCAATTCTCTGCAGAGTTTAATGATAATGGCTTCCCTTTGTTGAGCCCTGATTTTGTGTCAAGGACTGAAGTCAGCACTTTTTGGACATTATGATAAATGCAGGAAAGATCCATGAGCTACTATTACCCATATTCCTGATGAAGAAACTGAAGCTCAAGCACAATATAAGCAGTCAAGGACGCATAACAAATAAGTATGGAGTCTTTACCGTATTTCAAAGTTTGAGCTCAGGACTGTCTGTATCAGGAGACTGTGACCATAATCACTGAGTCCTTTAAAGTAGTGTAGATTTTCCCCTGAAACTTCATGCTGTCTGGTCTCCAATGTCTAGATGTCCGTCTGTAGCAAAACCTAGAGCAATACTCAAGACCATATGAAGAGAGCTTTACAACGAATTGTGATGGCTTCAAACCATAACATAATCAAAAGTAATGCTAGCTTTCCTAGACTGTAAACTGCATCTTACTTAGATATAACACAGTGAATGCTAATATATATGTTAGTGATATATCACGTTTGTTCTTCATCATGGAACTGATTTTAAAATATGTTTGCTTAATTTAGGAAGAAGAGCACATATTAAGAGGACAGTAGTTTTATTTTCAGGTGTTTTTCTTGGGTTAGGTAAATTTATACATTCTCTTCCATGTGTTGCATGTTAATCTGCTCTGGACATTCATTCATCCCTTCCACAAATACTTACTGAGCTTCTATGTTCTAGGCACAGTTGTCTCCAACTCTTTGTGACCCCATGGACTGTAGCCCGCCAGGCTCTTCTGTCCATGGGATTTCCCAGGCAAGAACACTGGAGCAGGTTGCCATTTCTCTCTCCAGAGGATCTTCCCGACCCAGGGATCAAACTTGTCTCCTGCATTGCAGGAGGCGTCTTTACCACTGAACCACAGGGGTAAACTAGTAAACAAAACTGACAAGGTCTCTGACCTGACCAAACTGACAATTTACCAGTGGTAGAAACATAGTAAACCAGTGGAAAAAATAAAGTCGATAATGAAATAGCAAGGAATTTATAACATCAAGTAATGTAATAAAGTGATTATCCAGGTTTCACTTTAAGTGTACGTTTTCATAATATGTTCCTAATATATACGCCTCTCTTAAGTAAGATCTGTTAAATGTCTGCCTCAGTTTTCCCACTGTGGAGTCCAACTTTGCAATGTTGCTGTTTTCTCTGCCAATTTCATTCTCTACATCTGGTAGGCATTACTTGCCTTACAAAAGGAGATGGTTTAATCTCCTTATAAAAGAGAGTAGCCTTCTGGTGTGGATTCAAGCTTAAAATATCTCCTTTCCCCATTCTAGGCACATAGTTGCCAGAGCACTTCTAAGATTAAAACCTTAGTCTTCACCCTCATTGCAGTTAACTCAGTGGTTATTATAGTTACATATTACAAAGGTTAGAAGTGTCTGGAATGTATTTATAATATATGTGTATTTATTTATTTATGAAATAAAGTAAGTATGAAATAATTTTCTCTGCCAAGCTATATGAAACCATTAAGATTCACAACAGTATAAAATATATGTGGGATAAAAATATTTTCAAATTAATAACTCTTATAAAAGCCTAATACATTATATATATAAGCTTAATATATCATATATATATGACATAATTTCAAAGTTATTAGGAATTAGGTTTCATTGACTTCACACAGTTATAATACATGGGATATTTTAGAACACAGAGTCTATTACATTAGGAAATGGGACCTGGGAGATCAAAGGTCTGAGACAATAAACAATTTCTATTTCAGGGGTGAGGTTTAGAGAAGTCTCTTGAATTGGTTAATAAAAACCTGGAAACCTTGAAAGATACAGAGAAAACTTTAGGGCAAGTTTTATTAGAAGCCAGTGTTTTGGACCTCTGTAAAGAAGATATTTTCTCTCAGGATGGCATCAGATACACCCTATATGGGGTAAGTTGAGATGTGAGTCCTGAGGCCGACTCCATGCTTAGAGTGGGAAAGGGGGTCTACTGAAAGTCTGCTCGTAAGAGCACTATTTCTCCCTGTGGTTTAATCACTAAGTTGTGTCCGACTCTTGCAACTCCATGGTCTGTAGCCTGCCAGACTCCTCTATCCATGGGATGCTTCAGGCAAGAATACTGCCATTTCCTTCTCCAGCGGATCTTCCTGACCCAGGATTCTAATCTGGGTCTCTTGGGTTGCAGGCAGGTTCTTTACTGACAGAGCTACTTTTTTTCTGGCTCCTTGTGTGATCATCTCTTAATCTGAACCCAAAATTTAAGAGATCAAAAATCTAGTTTCCATCTCTTTTTTGATGCCTCAAGTGACCACCTTAATGTTATAATATAAAGAAAATGAAAGATGATATATTTTTCACTAACATTATATTTTTAGCCTGTCATCTCAATTTTCTGGAACTTCAGTGTCCTCATTTGTACAGTGAAGGGTTGGACGAATCCTATTTAAGTTCCTTATTCCAAAGTCCTATGTTTGTAAATTTCAGGATTTCTCTACAAAGACATGTTTGGAATTATGTCTTTTGAGTCAATATTGTTTCTATAAGCAGTGTTTTTACATAAATGAAGCAGAAATCCAGGATGCACTAGAGATTTGGTTCATGATACTATCTTTAACTATTTATACTTATTTCTTTTTATAATTCTATTGGAGTATAGTTGATTTACAACTTTATTAGGTTTAGGTGTACAGTAAAGTGATTCTGTTATTCATATATGGATATTCGTTCTTTTTCAGATAGGTTATAAAAATGATAAAATTTTTTCTTCATAGGTTTGAGATTTAAATTTTAAAAACAGAATGCACATAAAACAATCTTACTACTGTGGCAGAGACTCCTCTCTATTGAAGGCTTTTGAGCGTGGTTTTGAGATGTTGCTGGACAGTGGGAGCCTAGCTGAGCACCTCATTTCACCTATCATTGCATTTTTCGAAGTGGAGCCTTGTAGTTAGTTCTCCTTAGTGGAGTTTGAGTGGAGGTGAGTGTCACTTGTGAGTCTGTTTCTGACTGCTCTCTTCTCTTGTTCCAGCTAGATGCAAATGCTCAAGGCCACCCTAGAAGTCCTATTTAACAGAAGACAGAGGTCTGCTGGCCTGGGTACCTTTGTCATCGTATGTTATAGATCTTGCTGCTGGGTCCAAAGCCAACCAGAAATACCAGCTTGGGACTCATGTAAGCAAGAGTTAGTTCCATTTTCACTGGAGTTAGGTTGTTAGTGACAATGGTGAGGGTTGATTTGGTACTTTTAAAGTGCTGATTCTACAAAGTAGAGAAAGCATGTGGTGTAACTTGAAATTGGATGCAAAAACAACAACAACTCAGACATAGCAGGCTGAAAGCAGCAGAGTTTGTTAAGCTGTGGAACTCTTTGGTAAACTGTTGCTTGTGATAATCTGGAAAGCAGACCGTGTGTGTACAGACCTAGTATCTAGCCAGAGATGACATTTCACATCTCTCTTGAACTTGGTGGAGTACTGGGTCAGGAAGATTCCCCTGGAGAAGGAAATGGAAAAATTCCAGGACTCTTACCCGAAAAATCCCGTGGAAAGAGTAGCCTGATGGGCTACAATCCATGGAGTTGCAAAGAGTCAGACATGACTGAGAACTAAGCGTGCATGCACACGCACACACACCCCAAGTGGAATATGAGCAGAAATGTCACCTGTTCCCTCTGGCCACAATGATTAGGAAGCAAGTTTGCCTACTTATCTTTCTCTTTTGTCCACCCTGTTTTCTGCATATCAACTCTTAGGATGAAAATGAAAACCTTAGAAGACAACTGGAAGATGGCTTATCTCTATCAGCCTGAGTCCCTGAATGATTGCATAGATCACAACCATTCTATTCTCTGTTATATCATCCTTGACCAGAGATTCCCGCACTGTACTAGGGGCAAGAAATACACCATACAATGCTAAGCCATGTTAAATAGGTAGATAGAACTCACAAAAATAATATAATGTTTTCAATACATACGTTCCATGTGTTAACTTGTAGTGTATATTTTCTCATCCTGGCGCTTGAGACTTGGTAAGACGATATTCTGGAACGCTATTTCATTTTGCCTGATTCATGAAAGAAACTCAGGAATTATCCAGCACATTTTCTCTAGCAAATTCCTCATCCCTGTGATAAAAGTGTATCTTTACCAAAAGAGAGAAAAGAATATAAAATACAGAAAGCTCACTAATGGGGTGCTTTTCTGGCTGCCACACAACTCTCTTAGTAAAAAAGCAACCTTTACCTCCTAGTTACTCTGTGTGTGTGTGTGTGTGTGTTTGTGTGTGTGTGTGTGTGTGTGTGGGTGGTGGAGATAGGGGCTTGGGGGTTGAGGGTATCTTTAAAGATTTGTCCTGAAATGTTTTTGACTAATATAAAAAGTAGGCATCCTTTGCTTGCTTGCAAATGATAACTTAAAAGCATGTGCTCAATGCTTCAGAGAAAATGACAAAAAAAAATTGCAAGTATTAGATCTCAACAATCATTTTTGGAGATAAATACACATTATTTTGGATAATAATATACATATTATATTTGAATTCTTCAGCTTGTCATGGTTTATATCACATTATTCATATTCTTTGTGTCCATGAAAATATATAGGAAAAAACATTTCTGGCGATTAAGTTTGTTTTATAATTGAGAGCTTATACTCACAGAGATCTTACTATCACTAAGTAATGTATATACAATATCTTATATAATCCTCATATTTCTCTTTCACCCTTTGTAAAATGATAAAATTGAAATCAAAATATTAAGACACTTTGCTCTAGGGCACATGTGGAGTATAAATAACAGAACTGGTATTTGACTTCTGATACATCTACCTGCCAATGCAGGAGACACAGGAGATGCAAGAAACTTGGGTTCTGTCTCTGGGTGGGGAAGATCTCCTGGAGAAGGAAATGGCAACCCACTCCAGTTTTCTTGCCTGGAAAATTCCAATAGACAGAGGAGCCTGGCAGGCTACAGTCCACGGTATCGAAAAGTTGGACACACAAAATTCCTGGCTTCTCTGACTCCAGACCTCACTTTTAATTACTAAGCTAGTACTTCTCACACTTCGATTGCATCAGAATCATCTGGAACCCTTGTCAAACCAGATTGTTGGTTCCTGCCTCCAGGGTTTCTGATTTGGGAGGTCTGGATTGAGTCCTAAGTATTTACATTTCTAACAAGTTTTCAGATGGTGCTGATGCTGCTGGTCTGGAAACCATACTTTGAGAACCACTGAAATAGGATATACTTGCTTCTCTTCTATGATCTTTTATTTTTACTTTTTTTCTGCTATACTCAGAATGACCTGATAATCAGTATGATCAGAAAGGAACCACGAGAACACATGATTTAAGGAAGAAAGAGGTCAATGGCAAAAGATTACATTAAAATCCAAATGAAAGAAGGTAAATAAATTGCAAAGGTGATGATTCCTCATTGCATGAAGAATGGATGCAAGACTGCAGCCAATATTTAAAGTCTCTTATAAACTAAGACCAGATTTCTAGACTAATCTTCACTCATCTGTGCTTGGTCATCCAGCACTTCTACAATCTCTCACCTTGGGTGGTATCTACTAATGGATACCAAAGGATACCTCCTCTGCCTAGAAATGCTTTTCTCTCCCTTCCTGCAAAATCTGTCGAAGGTCTAGTTGTGCTTCAAGATTTAGTCCAAATAGTTCCTTTCCTAAAACAGCCATCCAAGTCTCTCTTGATGTCTACTTCTTCCCACCAAAATTCTTCCCTGTATCTTCAAAATTATTGAGTTGTTCAGATAACAATGGGTCCAGGAAGAGTTGCGTGTTTTAATTGCACGTAATGAAATTTCATTCATATTTGTTTCCCATAAGATTTAGGAGTCTGCTGCATACTGGTGGTTGCTGAGTGCTGCTGCTGCTGCTAAGTCACTTCAGTCATGTTTGACTCTTTGCAACCCCATGGACTGCAGCCTACCAGGCTCCTCCATCCATGGGATTTTCCAGGCAAGAGTACTGGAGTGGGTTGCCATTGCTTCTCTGGGTTGCTTAGTGAGGGCTCATCAAATCCAAGTAATTAAAGAAGATTGTTCAGTTCAGTTCAGTTCAGTTCAGTTCATTTCAGCCACTGAGTCATGTCTGACTCTTTGGGACCCCATGAATCGCAGCACGCCAGGCCTCCCTGTCCCTCACCAACTCCCAGAGTTCACTCAGACTCACGTCCATCGAATCAGTGATGCCATCCAGCCATCTCATCCTCTATCGTCCCCTTTTCCTTCTGCCCCCAATCCCTCCCAGTATTGGGGTCTTTTCCAGTGAGTCAACTCTTCGCATCAGGTGGCCAAAGTACTGGAGTTTCAGCTTTAGCATCATTCCCTCCAAAGAACACCCAGGACTGATCTCCTTTAGAATGGACTGGTTGGATCTCCTTGCAGTCCAAGGGACTCTCAAGAGTCTTCTCCAACACCACAGTTCAAACACATCAATTCTTTCGTGCTCAGCTTTCTTCACAGTCCAACTCTCGCATCCATGCATGACTACTGGAAAAACCATAGCCTTGACTAGATGGACCTTTGTTGGCAAAGTAATGCCTCTGCTTTTGAATGTAATATCTAGGTTGGTCATAACTTTCCTTCCAAGGAGTAAGCATCTTTTAATTTCATGGCTGCAATCACCATCTGCAGTGATTTTGGAGCCCCAAAAAATAAAGTCTGACACTGTTTCCACTGTTTTCCCATCTATTTGCCATGAAGTGATGGGACTGGATGACATGATCTTCGTTTTCTGAATGCTGAGCTTTAAGCCAACTTTTTCACTCTTCACTTTCACTTTCATCAAGAGGCTTTTTAGTTCCTCTTCACTTTCTGCCATAAGGGTGGTATCATCTACATATCTGAGGTTATTGATATTTCTTCTGGCAATCTTGATTCCAGCTTGTGCTTCTTCCAGCCCAGCATTTCTCATGATGTACTCTGCATAGAAGTTAAATAAGCAGGGTGACAATATACCATCTCGATATACTGTTTTTCCTGTTTGGAACCAGTCTGTTGTTCCATGTCCAGTTCTAACTGTTGCTTCCTGACCTTCATATAGGTTTCTCAAGAGGCAGGTCAGGTGGTTAGAGTCACCAATTCAGGTATATATTTGCCTTATCAGACTGTATGAGGGCCCCCCAAATTATAGATAATTGTATAAAGTAGAATCTTTTGACTATGAATAATAGTGTTTCAAAAAAAAGTCACTTAAAATGACAAAAATTTACTTCTGTATCAGATCAAAGCAGGCTGGAGGTTGTCAGTCCCCAGCTGATACAGAGCTCTCATGACTGTACGAGACTCAGCCTCCTTTAGTAACTCCATCTCTGTGGTGGTGTATCTTAGCTCAGGCCGCATCAATGAGATGCTGTAGATTGGGTAGGTTAAACAGACATTTAATTCTCACAGTTAGTGAGGTTGAGAAATCCACAATTAAAGTGTTCCCTTTACGTAATATGACCTTGTTTTCTACTTGCTTGTCAGCTGTTTAATTACAATGGGCTGTGATATTGTCTTCACTGGATTCCTTCTGCTTGGGGTTGTTGTCCTTATTGGATTCATGGATTAACATCAGATTTGAACTTTTTGACCACTATTTTTCCAAGCATTTTTTTTCTCTCCCCACATCTTCTGGACTTCCACTGCCTGTAGATTAGCTGCATTACATCACTCCACAAGACACTGTGGCTTTATGTTTTTCTTTATAAATTAGCGTGCATAGATTCTATTTTAATGTCTTTAAAGTTCAATAAATTTTTGTTCGGCAGAATCTAATCTTCATTGAATTCCATCCAGTAAACTTTTTACTACAATTTTTAGCTCTAAAAGTTTCATTTTAAAAAATATTTTCCGGGCTTCCCTGGTGGCTCAGTGGTAAAGAGTCTGCTTTCCAATGCAGGTGACATGGGTTTGATTCCTGATCTGGGAGGATCCCACATGCCTCAGAGCAACTAAGCCTGTGCACTGCAACTATTGAGGCTGTGCTCTAGAGCCCCAGAGCTGCAGCTACTGAGTCTGCACGCTGTAGACCCTGCACTCCAAAAGAGAAGCCATCACAATGAGAAGTTCACACACCACAACAGAGCACACCCACTCACTGCAACTAGAGAAAAATCCACACAGCAACAAAGACCCAGCACAGCCACAAATGAATAAAAGTATGCTTGAAAATCTTCAATTTTTCTCTGGTTTTTATTTAGGATTCCCTTTAAATCTTTAAATATGTTTATAAAAGCTATTTTGAGTCCTTGTCAGTCCTATTCACTGTTATTTTAGGGTCTACTTTTCCATTGGTTGATTTTCCTTTAATTGACGGAGGACATTTTCTGCTTCTTTGCACATGTAGTGATTCTGATTAGATGCTGGGCATTGTTAATATTGTTATTATATTTTGCCGCCTGCCTTTAAAGAGATTTGAGTTTCATTCTAGCAGCTCTAAAATTACTTGCAGATCAGCTTGATATTTTCAAAGCCAAAGACAGGAAATTCAGTTAAGATTCAGAAAATAATAACATGAAAGGGAAGAATGTGATTTATGTGTGAAAGGGTTAAGTCTTCAAAGAACTGGAAACTTCTTACACTGTTTTCCCTGCTGATAGTTAAAGTCAATATAAATAGTTTTTTATTTAGTTTTATATCCATATTTTCTCATCTTGTCTCCACTTTGGAAAAAAAAAGTCTAGAATTCAACAGAGAATATGTAGATACATATTTTTCCTCCATATCTCCTGCAATTTCACTGCAATCCAGAGAGGCTACTTCTCAGGCTATTTCCTGACTTTAACATCACCTTGAAGAGTGTGCATGCCCAGAGTGGAGAAACGAACAAGAAGGTAACTTTAGATACCTTTGTAAATATCAAATTTAGTGTGGAACTAATCACCTAAGAACAGACAGAATATGATTAAGTAAGTTTGACTCTGGTGCATTTTCAAAAGATTGTTAACAGATGCAATTGAGTTTGATCAAATTATCTAGAGATTATTGAAGAAAGATAATTTGGAAGTTGGGGTATTTGAATTTTCTCAAATACACCAAATCACAGAATATATTCTCCTTTTAGAGATGTATCAGTTCAGTTCAGTTCAGTTCAGTTCAGTTCAGTCGCTCAGTCGTGTCCGACTCTTGGCGACCCCATGAATCGCAGCACACCAGGGCTCCCTGTCCATCACCAACTCCTGGAGTTCACTCAGACTCATGTCCATCGAGTCCGTGATGCCATTCAGCCATCTCATCCTCTGTCGTCTCCTTCTCCTCCTGGCCCCAATCCCTCCCAGGATCAGGGTCTTTTCCAATGAGTCAACTCTTCACATGAGGTGGCCAAAGTACTGGAGTTTCAGCTTTAGCATCATTCCTTCCAAAGAAATCCCAGGGCTGATCTCCTTCAAAATGGACTGATTGAAACTCCTTGCAGTCCAAGGAACTCTCAAGAGTCTTCTCCAACACCACAGTTCAAAAGCATCAATTCTTCGGTGCTCAGCCTTCTTCACAGTCCAACTCTTACATCCATACATAGAATTCTGCAATTCAATTTTGATTAGTATATTTATTTATGTACTTCTTGTACCAGGAGTGTGTGTGTATATATAAATAATATATACTTATATATGGTAAAAAATCGGAGAAGGCAATGGCACCCCACTCCAGTACTCTTGCCTGGAAAATCCCATGGATGGAGGAGCCTGGTCTGCTCCAGTCTATGGGGTCGCGAAGAGTCGGACACAACTGCGCGACTTCCCTTTCACTTTTCACTTTCCTGCATTGCAACCCACTCCACTGTTCTTGCCTGGAGAATCCCAGGGACGGGGGAGCCTGGTGGGCTGCCATCTATGAGGTCACACAGAGTCGGACACGACTGAAGTGACTTAGCAGTAGCATGGTAAAAAATATATCAAACTGAAAAATGCTAGAATAGTCCAGCTCTATACGGGAACATTCAAAAGAAAAAGTGATGCTAATCTTTGAAGAGATTTAATAAAGTAAGTTGCTAATTTATTCATTCTGTCTACCTGATAATGAAAAGTTAACAAACCAGCCCACTATATGAATAGATAATGTAAGCTTTTTCAGATTCAATTTAAATTTCACCAAAGTATATTATGCATTGGCAAATTTAAAGTAGGAAAGTAATTTCCCCTTCAGAAATTAGTAGTGTAAGATGCCACAAATATGTGAATTTGTTCAGATTAGTTAAAAGCCACAGCAAAAAGCTTTGTTTTTGAAAAACTGTTTTATATTTTATGTTTTGACTCTTAATATTGTAATTTTTTAGTGTTTGGCTGTACCTTTCAAAGTATGGTCTGGGAATCCTTGGGAGCAACTGAGACTACATGAGTTCAAGCTATTTTCATAACAACATTATGAAGTTATTTGCCCATTTCACCCTCAGTCTCTCACGCATGTACAGTGAAAATTCCATGGGATGTGGACAAATGACATAATACTGCAACAGACTGAATGCAGACAGATGCAAACTATAGCTGTCTTCTATTAGATGAGATATAAAAAAGGTATGAATAATGTAACGATATGCTTCTCTTTCCTGTAGTTTTAAAATTTGGAGAACAGTTTTTTAAAATAAAAATACACTATGTAACACATCATAGATGTTTATTGTCATTTTATTTATTTTGTAAAAACATTTATTTATTTAGTTGGTTGACCTGGGTCTCAGTTTCTGCACATGGAGTGCTTGATCTTTGTTGCAGCATGTGGGATCTTTAGTTTCAGCATATGGGATTCAGCTCCCTACACCAGGGATGGAACTGAGGCCCCCAGCATCAGGAGCATGGAGTTCCAACCACTGGACTACCAGGAAATTCCCATATTATTGCCATTTTAAACTGAATTAATACAATTATTTTAAAAATCATTCTTTTTTTCCTCTAGTATGAAAAAAAACCTTTAAATATTTAAAATTATCTTAAAAGTGTGATTTTTAAGTGTAGATACCTTAAAGCTAAAATGCTTACAGACCCCTAGCATACATGTACATAAGCCACATGGACATGAGATAGTTAAAGATTGTGCCATATGTTCAGTTATGTCTGACTCTTTGTGACCTCATGGACTGTAACCCACCAGGCTCCTCTGTCCTTGGAATTTTCCCAGGTAAGAATACTGGATTGGGTTGCCATTTCCTCCTCCAGAGGACCTTCCCAACCCAGGGATCGAAACCATGTCTCCTGTGTCTCCTGTGCTGCAGGCAGATTCTTTACCCGCTGAGCCATTAGTGAAGCCCCTAGTTAAAGATTACAAAAACAAAAACAAAAAAATGAGATGAAAAATCAAGAGTATATGACACTGTGGAATAGGTACATCACAGAGATATGTGTATAATGTGGATAACTATTTCATCTCAGTCCTGTGGTTTTTTTTTTTTTTTTTTTTTTTGGTCCTACCAGAAAAGGAAACAGAATAGCTATACAATCCTATATGTAATTACAGGATAGACTGACTGCAGAGCATGACTCCAGAGCAGATACTGCTATAGGAAGGGCAACAGAGAATTAATACAATTAAAAAATACATGAGAGTGAATAAGATGGCTGAGGAGTAGGTGTACGTGGAGTACATCTCTCTCCACGGATACATCAGGAATACACCTTCAGACACAGAAGTTCATGCAGAACACCAGCTGAGAGTGGACAGGAGTACCTGACCAGTGGCAAATAATATACAGAACCACACAAAACTCAGTAGGATGAAGGAACTCGGGAGAGAAACAGGAGTGTTACTAGAACTGGACCTGCCCTCAGTGGATGAAGGAACTAAAGCAGGGATCCGATCCCCACATCAGGGCAGTTGTCTGAATCAGAGGAGAAACATTTAAGGCTGAGAGTGAAACAGCTGATCTGTGGCAGCCTAAATGGAATGAGAATCAGACAGTCCTTGCCGCAGCCATACATACCCTGGACTGGGATGCAGGTCCCCTAGAAGGCAAAGTGGCTGGGAACTGGAGCCATCTGGGAGGAGATTGAGGTGGAAATGCCTGTGGAGGAAAGCCAGGCAGTCACGGAAGCAAGGCAGTACTGCTGAGTCATGCATAGGGGGTGGAGCCATCACCATAGCCTCTCTCTCCCCACACACCTTCATGGGCAGCTGAACAATAGAGAGGCTGGCCCATCAAGAGCCTGAGGCATGGAACTACAGAGTAGGACTCCACCCATGGTGCCCCTTTAAGGGCCTGATGTGTTGATCTACAGAGTAGGACCTTAGCCTCGGGGAGCCCTCTATGTACCTGACATGATGAACAAAAGGGACCCCAGGCGAGGGAGCCCTCTAAATGCCTGAATGGGTGGAGCTATGGAGAAAGAGTAGCCAAAGAGTCCTTCTGATTGCCAGCTACCAGAGGTTCAAAAAAGACTCTAATAGGGCCATAACTCCAGCAGCTGAGGCAGTCCGTGTTCCTGCACACTTAGTGACGCTAGGGTCCCCGTGACCCAAGCAGCTGTGCCAAATTCATGCTCAACCCTCACTGGGGCAGAGCTGCCACAGGGAAAAAAAAAAAAAGTCTTGCATTGGTCTTGTCCAACACTCTGTGACCCTGTGGATTGTGGCCTGCCAGGCTTCTCTGTCAGGGGGGTTCTCCAGGCAAGAATGCTGGAGTGTATTGACCAATATTGGTTGCCATACCCTTCCAGGGCACTATATTTCCTGCTTCCCTAGCTACCAACACCCCTGAGTACCTGGTGCTGCCAGAATCCCTGAAACCCAAGCAGCTGTACTACCTCCACACCTGGCCTTCACTGGGGCAGACCCAAGTCCTTCAGGGCAGCCTCAGGAGAAACCCCAGTGGACAACCCACATGCAGAGGTGGAAATAAAACCACAATTGAAACCCAGGGGCAGTGCGGCTAAGGAAGAAGATCCAAAACCTTCCCACCAGCTGTACAAGCTGCAGATTAAAGTCACATCATCAACTAGGTAGACTGTTTACAGAATATATAGAAAGACATTGAGAGTTCCCACAAAAGAAAGCACACTAGTTCTGACAGCTGTGGACAGGGCATTGGAGGCAAGAATACACAGGACTAGGACCAGATTACAATCTGAGCTGCCCCCACAACAGGTCCAGAGACTAGCACGGTGTTGGAGGGCATCCTAGGGAGGTGAGGTGGGCTGTGACTCCCAACAAGGGAAAGGATCCTGACAGCAGCGATTCAAGAAAAACATTTATTATTCTCATATTTTGACTTGTTCTATAGTTTCTTTCAGATTTTTCTTTTCTTTTTCCCTTTTCCACCTCGTGTTGTAGTTGTTGATTTTATTGGCACTATGAAATCTAATTAAGCTTTTGAGTTTGTTTTTCAATCATGCTTTTTATTGTTGTTATAAACTTCTGCCTCTACTTTGGTCTTTTGCAGTTCTGTGGAGTTTTCTTTTTTTTTTTTTTTCCTTTCCTCTTCCTTTTTTCTTTTTTTTTAATTTAAAATTTTTAAACCTATTATTATTTTTTCTACATTTATTCTTTTGTTTGCTTTTCTCACTGTTTTTTTCCCC
This sequence comes from Capra hircus, assembly GCF_001704415.2. Classification (NCBI taxonomy): domain Eukaryota; kingdom Metazoa; phylum Chordata; class Mammalia; order Artiodactyla; family Bovidae; genus Capra; species Capra hircus. Next base: position 99,525,858 of record NC_030808.1, read on the forward strand.
TTCATTAATGCATATGAATCTTCTTTATCTACCTCTATTTAGCTTTGCATATCTATTCTTTCTTTCTTTCTTTCCTTTCCTCTCAACATATTTGTTACTTTTGTTTTCATAGCTTTATCCCCCAGTTGGCACCTTGCTTTAGTTTTGTTTTCCAGTTTGTGTTTTCCAGTTAGTTTTGTTCTTAACTGGTAGATATAAGTTTTTGTTTCCTTTGTTCACTGGGTCAATCTATTGCACTTTATTTTTGTTGGACTGTTTTGATTTTGCTTATGGATATATATGTATATATTTCATTATTTTAATTATTATGTGCATGGTTTTGTAACTTCCATTTGCCTGGAGTTCATCTTTGGTTTCTCATTTTTGGGTATGTGTTTTAATCTCACTTAATGCCATAATACACCGCTTGTGGAATCATCGTTCCTGACCAGAAATCAAGCCCTGAGCCTATGAAGTGGGAGCACTGGCTCCAAGACCCTAGATTACCAGAGAACTAACCCTTGGAAGTATCAAATAATAAGAACTCCCACAAAGGAAACCACTTGTATACAAGACCTGGCATCACAAACCACCAGTAACAACCTGTGCAGGATGCCTCATCCAAACAACAAACAAAGCAAAAATACAAATACAATCATCAACCAACAGGATTACCACCTCACTCAGCCTTGCCCATCAGAGGAAAAACAAAACAAAAACAACAACAACAAAAACTCAGCATAAGTCTCATCCTATACGAAGCTTAAACAAATCACTGCACCAACCTTAGTGGGGGCAGAAACCAAAAGGAAGAAAGAATTCAACCTTGAAGCCTGCAGAAAGGAGACCTCAAACACAATAAGTTTAAAAAAAAATAAAGACAGAGAAATACTGCACAAATGAAGGAACAAACTAGAAATATAGAAGTCCAAATAAATGAAGAGGAAATAGCAAACTACCTGAAAAAGAATTCAGAATAAGGATAGTAAAGATGATAAAAAACCTTGAAAACAAAATGGAGAAAATGCAAGAATCAATTAACAAAGACCTAGAAGAACTAAAGAATAAATACACAGAGACAAACAACACAATTACTGAAACTAAAAATACTCTATAAGGAGTCAATAGTAGAATATCTGAAGCAGAAGAACGAATCAGTGAGCTGGAAGATAGAATGGTGGAAATAACTTTTGAAGAGCAGAATAAAGTAAAAAGAATAAAAAGCACTAAAGATAGTCTCAGAGACCTCTGGGACAAGATCAAACAAACCCACATTCAAATTATACCAGGAGAAGAAGAGAAAAAGAAAGGGTATGAGAAAAATTTTGAAGGGATTATAGTTGAAAATTTCCCCAGTATGGAAAAGGAAATAGTCAATCAAGTCCAAGAGGTGCAAAGAGTCCAATATGGGATAAACCCAATGAGAAACACGCCAAGACACATACTAATCAAACTAACAAAGATTAAACACAAAGAAAGAAAATTAAAAGAAACAAGGGAAAAGCAACAAGTAACATACAAGGGAAACCCCATATGTTTAACAGCTGATCTTTCAGCAAAAACTCTGCAGGCCAGAAGGGAATGGCAGGATATATTTAAAGTACTGAAAGGGAAAAATCTACAACCAAGATTACTCTACCTGGTAAGTCTCTCATTCAGAATTGATGGAGAAATCAAAAATGTTTCAGACAAGCAGAAGTTAGCAATTCAGTACCACCAAACCAGCTTTACAACAACTATTAAAGGGACTTGTATAGTCAAGAAATACAAGAGAAGAAAATGATCTACAAAATCAAACCCCAAACGATTAAGAAAATTGCAATAGGAACATATATATCTATAATTACTTTAAATGTAAATGGATTAAATGCTCCAACCAAAATACACAGATTGGCTGAATGGATACAAAAATAAGACCCATATATATTCTGTCTAAAAGAAACCTACTTCAGACCTAAAGACACCTACAGACTGAAAGTGAGAGGATGAAAAAATATATTCCATGCAAATGGAAAGCAAAAGAAAGTTGGAGTAGCAATCCTCATATCAGACACAATAAACCTTAAAATAAAAAATATAACAAGAGATAAGGAAGGATACTACATAATGATCAAGGGATCAGTCCAAGAGAAAGTCATAACAAATGTAAATATCGTGGCAGTCAACATAGGAGCACCACAATACATAAGACAAACACTAACAGACACAAAAAGAGAAATTGACAGTAACACAATAAAAGTAGGAGACTTTAAGACCCCACTCACACCAATGGAAAGATCATCAAAACAGAAACTTAATAGGGAAATACAAGTCTTAAATGATACACATTAGATGAGAGGGATCTCATTGATATCTTCAGGACATTCCATCCAAATGCAGAACACACCGTCTTCTTTAGTGCACATGGAACATTCTCCAGGATATACCACATCTTGAGTCACAAATCAAACCTCAGTGAATTTAAGACAATTGAAATCATATCAAGCATCTTCTCCAACCACAATGCTTTGAGACTAGATATCAATTACAAGGAAAAATAAGCTATAAAAAATGCAAACACATAAAGATTAAACAATACATTTCTAAATAACTAGCAGGTTAATGAAGAAATCAAAAGGGAAATCAAAAAAATTTCTAGAAATAAATGACAATGAAAACACAACAACTCAAAACCTATGACATGCAGCAAAAGCAGTTCTAAAAGGGAAATTTGTAGCAATACAATCCTACCTCAAGAAACAAGAAAAATAGACAACTTTACCCCTAAAGCAACTGGGAAAAGAAGAACACCCCCCCCCCAAATTAGCAGTAGGAAATAAATCATAAAGACCAGAGCAGAAATAAATGAAAAAGAAATGAAAGAAACAATAGTACAGATGAACAAAACTAAAAGTTGGTTCTTTGAGAAGATAAACAAAATTGACAAACCTTTAGCCAGACTGAAGAAAAAGAGAGAGAAGAATCAAATCAACAAAATTTGAAATGAAAAAGGAGTGGTTACGACAGACGATGGAGAAATACAAAGGTGTACACTAATATGAACAACTATATGGCAACAGAATGGGTAACTTGGAAGAAATGGACAGATTCTTAGAAAAGTTCAATCTTCCAAGACTGAACCAGGGAAAAATAGAAATTATGAACAACCTAATTACAAGCACTTAAAATAAAGCTGGGATCAAATATCTTCCAAAAAACACAAGCCCAGGACCAGATGGCTTCACAGAAGAATTCTATGAAACATTTAGAGAAGAGCTCAGTTCAGTTCAGTTCAGTTGCTCAGTCATGTCTGACTCTTCGTGCCCATGAATTGCAGCACACCAGGCTTCCTTGTCCATCACCAACTCCCGGAGTTCACTCAGACTCACATCCATTGAGTCAGTGACGCCATCCAGCCATCTCATCCTCTGTCGTCCTCTTCTCCTCCTGCCCTCAATCCCTACCAGCATCAGAGTCTTTTCCAATGAGTCAACACTTTGCATCAGGTGGCCAAAGTACTGGAGTTTCAGCTTTAGCATCATTCCCTCCAAAGAACACCCAGGGCTGATCTCCTTTAGAATGGACTGGTTGGATCTCCTTGCAGTCCAAGGGACTCTCAAGAGTCTTCTCCAACACCACATTTCAAAAGCATCAATTCCTTGGTGCTCAGCTTTCTTCACAGTCCAACTCTCACATCCATCCATGACCACTGGAAAAACCATAGCCTTGACTAGACTGACCTTAGTTGGCAAAGTAATTTTAATGCCTCTGCTTTTGAATATGTTATCTAGGTTGGTCATAACTTTCCTTCCAAGGAGTAAGCGTCTTTTAATTTCATGGCTACAATCACCATCTGCAGTGATTTTGGAGCCCCCCCAAAATAAAGTCTGACACTGTTTCCACTGTTTCCCCATCTATTTCCCATGAAGTGATGGGACCGGATGCCACGATCTTCATTTTCTGAATGTTGAGCTTTAAGCCAACTTTTTCACTCTCCTCTTTCACTTTCATCAAGAGGCTTTTTAGTTCCTCCTCACTTTCTGCCTTAAGGTTATTGATAGTTCTCCTGGCAATTTTAATTCCAGCTTGTGCTTCTTCCAGCCCAGTGTTTCTCATGATGTACTCTGCATATAAGTTAAATAAGCAGGGTGACAATATACAGCCTTGACGTACTCCTTTTCCTATTTGGAACCAGTCTGTTGTTCCATGTCCAGTTCTAACTCTTGCTTCCTGACCTGCATATAGGTTTCTCAAGAGGAAGGTTAGGTGGTCTGGTATCCCCATCTCTTTCAGAATTTTCCACAGTTTATTGTGATCCACCCAGTCAAAGGCTTTGGCATAGTCAATAAAGCAGAAATAGATGTTTTTTTTTCTGTAACTTTCTTGCTTTTTCAATGATCCAGCAGATGTTGACAATTTGATCTCTGGTTCCTCTGCCTTTTCTAAAACCAGCTTGAACATCAGGAAGCTCATGGTTCACGTATTGCTGAAGCCTGGCTTGGAGAATTTTGAGCATTACTTTACTAGTGTGGGAAGTGGTCAAACAGGAGATGGCAAGTTGAACACCAACATTCTAGGAATCAGCTAACTGAAATGGACTGGAATGGGTGAATTTAACTCAGATGACCACTGTATCTACTACTGCAGGCAGGAATCCCTTAGAAGAAATGGAGTAGCCATCATGGTCAACAAAAGAGTCCAAAATTCAGTACTTGGACGCAATGTCAAAAAGGACAGAATGATCTCTGTTCGTTTCCAAAGCAAACCATTCAATATCACAGTAATCTAAGTCTATGCCCCAACCAGTAACGCTGAAGAAACTGGAGTTGAACAGTTCTATGAAGACCTGCAAGACCTTTTAGAACTAACACCCCCCAAAAATGTCCTTTTCATTATAGGGCACTGGAATGCAAAAGTCGGAAGTCAAGAAACACCTGGAGTAACAGGCAAACTTGGCCTTGGAATGCAGAATGAAGCAGGGCAATGGCTAATAGAGTTTTGCCAAGAAAATGCACTGGTCATAGCAAACACCCTCTTCCAACAACACAAGAGAAGACTCTACACATGGACATCACCAGATGATGAACACCAAAATCAGACTGATTATATTCTTTGTAGCCAAAAATGGAGAAGCTCTATACAGTTAACAAAAACAAGACCAGGAGCTGACTGTGGCTCAGATCATGAACTCCTTATTGCCAAATTCAGACTTCAATTGAAGAAAGTAGGGAAAACCACTAGACCATTCAGGTATGACCTAAATCAAATCCCTTATGATTATACAGTGGAAGTGAGAAATAGATTGAAGGGACTAGATCTGATAGAGTGCCTGATGAACTATGGGTGGAGGTTCATGACATTGTACAGGAGAAGGGATCAAGAGCATTCCCATGGAAAAGAAATGCAAAAAAGCAAAATGGCTGTCTGAGGAGGCCTTACAAATAGCTGTGAAAAGAAGAGAAGTGAAAAGCAAAGGAGAAAAGGAAAGACATAAGCATCTGAATGCAGAGTTCCAAAGAATAGCAAGAAGAGATAAGAAAGCCTTCCTCAGCGATCAATGCAAAGAAATAGAGGACAAGAACAGAATGGGAAAGACTAGAGATCTCTTCAAGAAAATTAGAGATACCAAGGGAACATTTCATGCAAAGATGGGCTCGATAAAGGACAGAAAATGGATGGACCTAACAGAAGAAGAAGATATTAAGAAGAGGTGGCAAGAATACACAGAAGAACTGTACAAAAAATATCTTCATGACCAAGATAATCACGATGGTGTGATCACTCATGTAGAGCCAGATATCCTGGAATGTGAAGTCAAGTGGGCCTTAGAAAGCATCACTACGAACAAAGATAGTGGAAGTGATGGAATTCCTGTGGAGCTATTTCAAATCCTGAAAGATGCTGCTGTGAAAGTGCTGCACTCAATATGCCAGCTGCTGGGGTCCAGCCCCGGTGGATCCAGGGTGATTCGAAAGTGGGGACATAGTCGACGTCCTTGGAATAATACATATTTAGAGATTAGAAACGGATACTGTAGTAGGAAATATTAGTGGAGAAAAAGGGAAAAACGGGGAGCAAGAAAGAAGCGACATGGGGGAATCAGTCTTTCCAGAAACTGATCCCATTTCTTTATTTTTGGGTTTGCTTATATACCTTTTGTTACACATAGGGATGAATACAGAGTCACGCGGGGGTCAGCAGTCCTGACCTTTATCAAAATCAGGTGCCCTTAATCACATAAAAAGGTCTTAGGGATTTTACATCATCTTCTGGCCATGAGGCCTGCTGACATTTTATGATCCTTTCTTTCTGATAACCAAAAAACTTATTTCTTCCAAGGGTGTTTTTTCTTAAACCAGGCACCACCCTCCAAATAAAGTTACATTCCTATAGGGTGAGGGTGAAGTGAGTTACAGTAAAGAAAGGAATTTATTTAACCCAAGGTTAACATGATTAATCTTAAAGGTTAATGCTTATCTCTCCTATATGCTTAAAGGTTAATACTTATTTCTCCTATATGCTAGTTATATTCATTATAAGGGCAGAGAACATGGAGATTTAGCAGCAAACATCAGCCCAACAAATGAAAATCCTTTCACCAATGCTCCCCTTAAGATCTATTTAGTCTTAAGATAGTGATAAAGTTACATTTTTACATAGCAAGGACACTGATTTATAACAAAGTACAGTGATATATTACAAAAGAGAAAATTCATTAACTCAAAAAGTCTAGTATTGCTAACCTTAAAAACTACTATATTTCCTTTTCTATATTCCAAATACATTGATTAATATATTCCCAGGTGCCTAAGGATATGGAGGCCTGGCGGCAATCATTGACTCAACAATGAGAAAAGCCCTATGCTAATTAAGACTCTCAAAATACTCCAAAACTCTCTGTGCTGTTTATGGTTGAGAGGTAGTAAACAATCATGAGTATGGATAATCCTGTCACACAAGCTAGTCTGTCAGCAGAGAGGTTTGACCTAAGACACCCTTGTCACACCCAGGGCAGGGAATTAGCAGCAATTATTGGCACAACAAATGAAAAAAACCTTCATCAATATAATTCCTAGCCAACCCACTATACTGACAATTTCCCAAAACAATTTGCCTTTAGTAAGTCTAAAACATCTCGTGTCTCTCAGGTTGGGAGGCTGTAAACAATCACTTGTGGCCAGAGGAACCTATACAGGTGGGCTAGATAACCTTCAGAGGAGTCCGTAAGCCGAAACGCTCTTGTCATACCCAGGAATTTTTATTGCCTTGGAGTTGCACGTTTACCCCTTTTCCAAGAGAAATGGTGATGGGGGAGATGCCCCGTAAAGGCAGAGGTGTAGGTGAGAGCATAAAACAGACTCTGGTTTGGGGGGTAGATGCTCGGGAACAGGGGGTTTCCTGAGGTTTGATCACGCCTTTGCGTATGCCAAGCCTCCTTCCTCATGACCTTTGCCATCAGCAGAGTTCCTCACGCTGGCCCCCAGCAGCCAGCAAATTTGGAAAACTCAGCAGCGGCCACAAGACTGGAAAAGGTCAGTTTTCATTCCAATCCCAAAGAAAGGCAATGTCAAAGAATGCTCAAACTATTGCTCATTATTAGAGAAATGCAAATCAAAACTACAATGAGATATTACCTCACACCAGTCAGAATGGCCCTTATCCAAAAGTCCACAAACAAAAAATGCTGGAAAGGGAATGGAGAAAAGAGAAAGAGAATGTTCTTGTACTGGTGGTGGGGATGTAAATTGATACAGCCACTATGGAAGACAGTATGGAGATTCCTTAACAAACTAGGAATAAAAGCACCATATGACTCACAATCCCACTCCTAGGCATACACCCTGGGGAAACCAAAATTGAAAAAGACACATATATCCCATTATTCATTGCAGCACTATTTACAATAGCTAGAACATGGAAGCAACCTAGATGTCCCTTGACAGATGAATGGATAAAGAAGCTGTGGTACATATGCAATATTACTCAGCCATAAAAAGCAATGCATTTGAGTCAGTTCTAATGGGGTGGATGAACCTAGTGCTTATGAAGTAATTCAGAAAGAGAAAGATAAATATTGCATCAGTCAGTCAGTTCAGTCACTCAGTCGTGTCCGACTCTTTGTCACCCCATGAATCCCAGTACGCCAGGCCTCCCTGACCATCACCAACTCCCAGAGTTCACTCAGATTCACGTCCATCGAGTAGTGGTGTCATCCAGCCATCTCATCCTCTGTTGTCCCCTTCTTCCCCTGCCCCCAATCCCTCCCAGCATCAAAGTCTTTTCCAATGAGTCAGCTCTTCACATGAGGTGGCCAAAGTACTGGAGTTTCAGCTTTAGCATCAGTCTTCCCAAAGAAATCCCAGGGCTGATCTCCTTCAGAATGGACTGGTTGGATCTCCTTGCAGTCCAAGGGACTCTCAAGAGTTTTCTCCAACACCACAGTTCAAAAGCATCAATTCTTTGGTGCTCGGCCTTCTTTACAGTCCAACTCTCACATCCATACATGATCACTGGAAAAACCATAGCCTTGACTAGATGGACTTTGTTGGCAAAGTAATGTCTCTGCTTTTGAATACGTTATCTAGGTTGGTCATAACTTTCCTTCCAGGGAGTAAGTGTCTTTTATTTTTTAATTTTAAAATCTTTAATTCTTACATGCGTTTCCAAACATGAACCCCTCTCCCACCTCCCTCCCCATAACATCTCTCTGGGTCATCCCCATGCACCAGCCCCAAGCATGCTGTATCCTGCATCAGACATAGACTGGCAATTCGATTCTTACATGATAGTATACATGTTAGAATGCCATTCTCCGAAATCGTCCCACCCTCTCCCTCTCCCTCTGAGTCCAAAAGTCCGTTAAACACATCTGTGTCTTTTTTGCTGTCTTGCAAAGTGTCTTTTAATTTCATGGCTGCAATCACCATCTGCAGTGATTTTGGAGCCCCCCAAAATCAAGTCTGACACTGTTTCTACTGTTTCCCCATCTATTTCCCATGAAGTGATGGGACCAGATGCCATGTTCTTTGTTTTCTGAATGTTGAGCTTTAAGCCAACTTTTTCACTCTCCTCTTTCACTTTCATCAAGAGGCTTTTTAGTTCCTCTTCACTTTCTGCCATAAGGGTGGTATCATCTGCATATCTGAGGTTATTGATATTTCTCCCGGCAATCTTAATTCCAGCTTGTGCTTCTTCCAGCCCAGCATTTCTCATGATGTACTCTGCATAGAAGTTAAATAAGCAGGGTGACAATATATAGCCTTGATGTACTCCTTTTCCTATTTGGAACCAGTCTATTGTTCCATGTCCAGTTCTAACTGTTGCTTCCTGACCTGCATATAGGTTTCTCAAGAGGCAGGTCAGGTGGTCTGGTATTCCCATCTCTCTCAGAAATTTCCACAGTTTATTGGGATCCACCCAGTCAAAGGCTTTGGCATAGTCAATAAAGCAGAAATAGACGTTTTTCTGGAACTCTCTTGCTTTTTCCATGATCCAGCGTATGTTGACAATTTGATCTCTGGTTCCTCTGCCTTTTCTAAAACCAGCTTGAACATCAGGAAGTTCACGGTTCACATATTGCTGAAGCCTGGCTTGGAGAATTTTGAGGATTATTTTACTAGCATGTGAGATGAGTGCAGTTGTGTGGTAGTTTGAGCATTCTTTGGCATTGCCTTTCTTTGGAATTGGAATGAAAACTGAACTTTTCCAGTCCTGTGGCCACTGCTGAGTTTTCCAAATTTGCTGGCATATTGAATGCAGCACTTTCACAGCATCATCTTTCAGGATTTGAAATAGCTCCACTGGAATTCCATCACTGCCACTAGCTTTGTTTATAGTGATGCTTTCTAAGGCCCACTTGACTTCACATTCCAGGATATCTGGCTCTACATGAGTGATCACACCATTGTGATTATCTTGGTCATGAAGATATTTTTTGTACAGTTCTTCTGTGTATTCTTGCCATCGCTTCCTAATATCTTCTGCTTCTATTAGGTCAATACCATTTCTGTCCTTTATCAAGCCCATCTTTGCATGAAATGTTATAGATAGATAGAGTACCTGATGAACTATGGAATGAGGTTCATGACATTGTACAGGAGACAGGGATCAAGACCATTCCCATGGAAAAGAAATGCAAAAAAGCAAAATGGCTGTCTGGGGAGGCCTTACAAATAGCTATGAAAAGAAGAGAAGTGAAAAGCAAAGGAGAAAAAGAAAGATATAAGCATCTGAATGCAGAGTTCCAAAGAATAGCAAGAAGAGATAAGAAAGCCTTCTTCAGTGATCAGTGCAAAGAAACAGAGGAAAAGAACAGAATGGGAAAGACTAGAGATCTCTTCAAGAAAATTAGATATACCAAGGGAACATTTCATACAAAATGGGCTCCATAAAGGACAGAAATATTGCATACTAACACATATATATGGAATCTGGAAAAGTGGTACTGAAGAATTTATCTGCAGGGCATCATTTCATGGGAAATAGATGGAAAAACAGTGGAAACAGTGTCAGACTTTATTTTTTGGGGTTCCAAAATCACTGCAGATGGCGACTGCAGCCATGAAATTAAAAGACGCTTACTCCTTGGAAGGAAAGTTATGACCAACCTAGATAGCATATTCAAAAGCAGAGACATTACTTTGCCTACTAAGGTCCATCTAGTCAAGGCTATGGTTTTTCCAGTGGTCATGTATGGATGTGAGAGTTGGACTGTGAAGAAAGCTGAGCACCGAAGAATTGATGCTTTGGAACTGTGGTTTTGAAGACTCTTGAAAGTCTGTTGGACTGCAAGGAGATCCAACCAGGGGAGATCAGCCCTGGGATTTCTTTGGAAGGAATGATGCTAAAGGTGAAACTCCAGTACTTTGGCCACCTGATGTGAGGAGTTGACTCATTGGAAAAGACTCTGATGCTGGGAAAGATTGGGGGCAGGAGAAGAAGGGGATGACAGATGATAAGATGGCTTGATGGCATCACTGACTCAATTGACACAAGTTTGAGTGAACTCTGGGATTTGGTGATGGACAGGGAGGCCTGGTTTGCTGCAATTCATGGGGTCGCCAGGAGTCAGACATGACTGAGCAACTGAACTAAACTGAACTGAATGGAGAAACAGCAATAATAGAGAATAGGCTTATGGACATGGGGAAAGGGGAGGAGAGGGTGAGGTGTATGGAGAGAGTAACATGGAAACGTATATTAGCATTATGTAAAATAGCTAGTCAATGGGAATTTTCTGTACGTCTCAGAAAACTCAGACAGGGTCTCTGTATCAACCTAAAGTGGTGGGATGTGGAGGGAGATGGGAGGGAGGTTCAAAAAGGAGGGGGTATACGTATACCTATGGCTGATTCATGTTGAGGTTTGAGAGAAAACAACAAAATTCTGTAAAGCAATTATCCTTCAATTAAAAAATAAATTAATTAAAAAATAAAACAAAACAAAATACATGGATGTGTATTTCTTCCCCTGAGGAAATATAAAATCATTAAAATTGTTTTGTAGAGAAGACATATTAAGAGAAAAGCAAGACTAATCTTTGTCTACTCAGTGTTTGCAGAGTTCTTTACAGGGTAAATTAGAAATTCAAGTAATATTTAGTCAAGGCGCTCTTTGGCTACAGAAACTCACCATACTGAAACAGGAAAAAGGATTTAGGAATAGTTTGATTACCAAGGGAGAAACTGTAACCAACTCTCAGGAAGGATGAGTACCCAGGAGTAACCAACATCTTGTTCAGAGTGTTATTAAATTACCATCCTTCTTTTTGAAACACTGTTTTCTCATCTTTGCTTTTCTTTGGGATCCTGATAAATTCATTTGTCTCTGTAAGTCAGCTTTTTTGCTGCTTCATGCATACAGTTAAGTATATAGTAAGTTCCCACATAAGTTTCCATATTCACAAGCCAACCTACCAGCAGAGGCTGGTTAACATCATTAAATTTCAGTTCCAGATTATTCCAGTTTGTAATAATCTGATTAGCCCTATTTGGGTTATATGTTCAATCCTGATTAAGATAGTTATTGTCTACAGATATTTAGGGGCTAACATTCCTAAAGGAACATAAATTAGGTCTCAGAGAAGAGACTTGAGAGCTGGACAAACACTTCCTTTCACTAAAAGTAAGAGAGATGTAATTATATTTTACAGATTTCTACTTATATCTAAGTAACTTAATTACCTTACTCAGAGTCTCAGCCAGTCATGAAACCAACCCATAGTCACTGCAGCTTTAGTAACTAGCATAATCACTTTTTTTTTAAACATATAATTGTAGGTAACTGTTTTGGTGTAAGGCCCCAGACAGTTCGCTTTATGAAGCTGGGGCTCCCTAAGCAATTGCTATATTATAATGAACTTTCCCTCTTTAGGCACCAGACTCTCACCTAAACTAATCAAAATCTATGTATAAATGGGGGCTGATGCAACCTGAGAAAATAACTGTGGATATCTGTAAGTCTGAAATGGACTCCTGGAGTTGACTTTAAGCATTGGGAACCATGGTTAAAGTATTCCGTTCAGAATGTTCTTTTCCAGAATGCCTCATCAGTGTTGGTGATGTTAGAACTACACCCAACTGCAGTCATAAAATGGAAGGTCTAAATGCCACTCCTCCCTTACAGCCTGACTCAATGGGACATGCCCCATTTGATCTGACAGACAACTGTGGACTCCTTCTAGAATAGCCAAAAAAGCTATAAGGAATGTGGTCCATTCCCTTTCAATCCTGCCTAGAGTATGCTGAAAAAAATCCATCTCTCTTCCTTGACTATGCACTTTTATTCCTCTAGTTAAAGGGAGCAATTGGGAGTGGTATTCAAGGTTGCCTGTATTATCAGTACTGTCTTATGTGTCTCTATGTAAGTACACACTGAATTAAAGGGGAAAAAAACACATTTCTATAGCTCTACACTTGGGACTAGAAAGTCAGATCTTAATTAGACTAATTTAGTAATGAGGGCAATATGACATATGCTGCAGTGATAGTTCTTTTTATAAACAATTCTTTTAAAATTCTCATTTCCAATGCATATCATAGGTAAGCCCGAAATTATTTCTTCCTAGTTTTTCACCAGTCTTGGGGATCTGACTTGATGTGATCAATCCCCATGCCAGTGTATAACGTAGCTCACAATATACATGCTCAAGAGGGTCCTTTTCCATATGTTAAGATCAGGCGGTTGTATTAGGAAAGACGACCAGAACCCAACTTACAAATCTCCTGGTTGCTTACTGCTGCCTTAGATTGGCTATCACAATTAGACCCAGGCAAGAGAGTTAGTGTCCCATGATATAAACCTCCTCTGACCAAGGAGTTAAAAGTCTGCAAAACTAAGAGAATGAATCCATCCAGAGGTTGGAACCCTCTCATTTAGATCTTTTAGACCATGCTTTAGATACTCAAAGTCCTAGAATTCACTTCCCAAACAGTCCCAAGCCTTCTTTCCAGGCGAGCGTAGGTCACTGCTGAGAATCTATTTTCTCCAGGAACGGTTGCACAGCTAGAGAGACCATCTTGAGACCCAGGAATGGGCCAAAAGACTGGTGTTCACAGGGTGGCAGATGGAGACTGGCTTTACAGGGTGGGATGGGTATGCAACCAGGCTCCCCGCAGAGTGAGGCAGAGGCAGAGTGGAAGAGAAGAGAGTGGGTTACCTCCTTGGGGATGAGGGTCTGGTTCTCTTCTTACCACCATGTTTTGCTAAAGGAACCCAATTAATTCAAGAATTCAAATCTCCTTCCAGGTTACTATGAAAGTTTATTTATTAAGGTAAGAGAATGGATGCTTTTGAACTGCGGTTGTTGGAGAAGACTCTTGAGAGTGCCTTGGACTGCAAGGAGATCCAACCAGTCCATTCTGAAGGAGATCAGCCCTGAGTATTCTTTGGAAGGAATGATGCTAAAGATGAAACTCCAATACTTTGGCCACCTCATGAGAAGAGTTGACTCATTGGAAAAGACTCTGTTGCTGGGAGGGATTGGGGGCAGGAGGATAAGGGGATGACAGAGGATGAGATGGCTGGATGGCATCACCAACTCGACGGACATGAGTTTGGGTGAACTCCGGTGATGGACAGGGAGGCCTGGTGTACTGTGATTCATGGGGTCACAAAGAGTCGGACATGACTGAGTGACTGAACTGAACTGAATGAAGAGAATAGATTTGCTTCCCTTAAAATTTTGGCTGGATTTACAACTTTTATTTAAAAGTTGTAAATATTAGACATATTTGTATGTAGGCCTCCATTTGACTCTTCACAGTCACCTGCAAATATTTGCAGTCAGCTTGCTCAGATTCTTGAGAGCTTCCAGACCAAGAAAATGCAAATGCTTTATTAATATTTAAGCACTTCTATTTTGCCCTAACTGCATAGTATCCTTCTTATAGGCTGAGCTGGACAGAAAGAGACAAAAATGAAATCCTCTATGATAGGGCAGCTTCAACCAGACTCAGATCAGGCAGCTTGTTTACGTCTCTACCCACCCCATAGCTATGTATCAGCCCTTTAAATTCAATCTTCAAAAGCAAGAGAAGGTGAACCTACACTCAGACGGTCAGAGCATCTGCCTACAATGCGGGCGACCCGGGTTCAGTCTCTGGGTTGGGAAGATTCCCTGGAGAAGGAAATGGCAACCCACTCCAGTACTCTTGCCTTGAAAATCCCATGGACGGAGGAGCCATGGATGGATGCTACAGTCCATGGGGTCGCAAAGAGTTGGACACGACTGAGCCACTTCACTTTCAGAGAAGGTTGAAAGAGAAAGGGATCAGTATAAGATTCAGAGAACAGCAGACTAAAACCATTCTGTATCTTGAAATATATTTTCTCTATCTACACCTCTCTCTGATTTCTTTGTGAAAAGGCACTGAAATTTGCCATCAAGGTATTATTTGTCTCTCTTGGGCATATATTAAGTCAAGAAACTGCAGGTTGAGTATATTCTTCTATGACTGATTTTGCTCTTATGATCAAGCCCAGAACAAAAATCACTTTCAAGAGTTGTTATAGATGGGTGCCTAGACTTGGCAGACCAAATATACAACTGAAGCTAAGACCATTGTGTAGCGCAAAGAAATGCTCTCATGTGGTATCCTTTAGAGAATAATGCTGAAATGAGGTCCATACCTGCCCAGGTGTGCCCTAACTCATGCAAACACAGCCTTCCATGAGGGACCAGGGAGATCCAGGATTGCTTTAATACAGCATCCAAACAGCAGCATGAATGCTAAAGATTCAAATGTCCTATTATTTTTTATCTGGTAAATTTCACAGTTTTTTTCCTCAATTTAATTTTACAGCATTTTTTATTAAGCCTATAGATATCTCACCATTCGTGTGATTTTATGACACCCAATATTAAAGTACAGTTCAGAGGTCAATAAAGTTAGCAATGTCAATATTACTCACTGATGATCTCCTGATGAACTGCCATATTTTCTGGCAGATCAGAATGTGGATATATTAACCATATGGTTTGTTTTCTGGCTTGATAGTATATACATCAATGCAGCAACATTAGTGCTCATAAAGCCTAACCTTTGCAGGGCTCACTCTGTGTGTAAGCAGGTTAGGTGGCTGCAAACCTCTCCTACTCCTAATATTGTAAAACACCGACTCCCGTACATGTCATTGCACTGAAACCAGTGCTAAATGCTAGAGCTAGATAGACATGGTTTTTCCCTTTGAATCATTAGTGCTAGGAGAGTAACAGATGTGTCTGACTTGCTACGGTGTGGGGAATTCTTGTAACAGAGCTGCTCCTTGTCATTAAGTAACTAGGTCTCTGGACCACCTGTGTTAAAAATGCAAATGCAAATGAAACTCACTGGTCTATTAACATCTGTATTAGTTAGGTAAAGGCTTAATAGCTATAAAATATAGTAGGTATCAAACACAAGGACTTTAAAAGATCTGCCATTTCCTAGGAAAAGTCTTCATCTCTACAATACAGGCTGAATTGCAGACAAGTCCATATTCTGGCTGGGGGCAAGTGAAAAGAACAGATGTCTAGGGCAGGCAATTTTCCTTTAAACTAATGAGGTAGAAATTGCACTTATCACTTCCATAAATATTCCATTGATGCTAAGTAAGTCACATCCCAGCTGCAAAAGAGTCATAGCAGTGGTCTAGCTAGGTAACCATACACTCAGTTTGAACCATGTTACTGTGGAACTGACTTTTTGCGGCCCCACAGACTGTAGCCCAACAGGCTCCTCTGTCCACGGGATTTTGCAGGCAAGAATACTAGAGTGGGTCGCCACGCCCTCCTCCAGGGTATCTTTCCAACACAGGGATTGAACCCATGTCTCTTGCGTCTCCTGTATTGGCAGGTGGACTCTTTACCAGAATAGGAGTGTAGATTTCGATAGAGCAGCAGCAATATCCACCACAGAATCATTCGGAACATTTTTGATATAGTTAATTCAATAAAGCAGCTACTGCTTTAGAGAAATCTTGAAAGTATGGGACATACAGCCAGAATATTCGTAATGGGAAGACAGTGAGTAAGCCCTCCGCAGGCTAGTTGGGGCTGATTGTGAGTTGGGTATGAGGAGGCAATTGCAGTTGCCTGAAATAAGTTTAGGGGAGAATATAGTAGCAAAGATAAATTCGGAGGCACTAGGAGGGATCACCTTGGGGCACAGTGGAGATGTTACACTGAGCTGGTAGGACCAGGTCCGGATCTTTCCAGAGCTGTCTGAAAGCATATCAGTAGTTATAGCACATGGATAGGGGCTTCCCTGGTTGTCCAGTGGCTAAGACTCCCCGCTGGCAATGTAGGAGGCCCAGATTCAAGCACGGGTCAGGAAACTAGATCCGGCATGCCACAACTAAGACCTGGTGCAGCTGAATAAATATTTTTTAAAAGCATGGATAAAAATAATAAAAAGCTTGTATATTATTTTCACAAACCTTATTGAACCTGTATTTGCCTCAATGACTGGAAAATTTATATAGGTACAGACATCACCTTTGGGCATTCCTTCTATATGAAAATGTTTTAGCATTAATTTGAAGATCCTCTGGAGAAGGAATACTCCAATATGCTTGCCTGGAGAATTCCATGGACAAAGGAGCCTGGCAGGCTACAGTCCATGGTTTGCAGAGAGTAGGACATGACTGAGCGACTATCACTTTCACTTGCCTTAGAAAAATTCATTTTAAAATAATGCATTACACTTGGAGAGATCTAATATTCTTTCTTTCTGGTATCATTATTTGGATTATGTTAGAGAAATTAAAAAAATAGAGGGTTGTGTATTTATACTTACACTTTTGAAGTTTTTGAAATGCTGGATGCTGCTGGGATTCTGTGGTTATGTGATGATCTGGCGCCACCCAGCAGATCAGTCGAACATTGATTCAGTGGGCACTTAGGGCACAGAGTGGAGTGAGCAGGCAGAAGGCACTCCTAGTGGGGGACTGGGTGGCAGAACTTTGAGCTTCAAAAGCGACAGCCTGTCTGCCCTTCGTGTTCTTGCTCCTGTCAGTGGGCAGAGAGGCCATTCAGGAATTCCTAGGAGAAAAGTGATCTCTTGAGTTAGATTATTATTTTTCAAATACTGTCTTACCCACAAAATGAAAACTTTTCCAACTTGCATAATTCCTTACCCTCTTTGCAGAAATAATGTTAGTGTTTAGGTCTTGGTTGCCACTCATCAAAGTCCTTTCTTCTCTCTTCTTCCTTTCCTGGAGATCAAAGTAGAAAAACTGAGAGAGCTCCTTGATTTGCAGTGAAATCTGAAATGTAAAGACCTTTCCTAGATATATCCCTGGTGTTCATATCAAGGGTTATTTTAAGGAGAAACATATGAAAAGGTTTTTAATTTAGATTTCTTCTAACGTCTACGTCTTTTCTACACACCCTTTCAATCTCATGAGCTCCCTGGAAAGTGTTTCCATTGTATGAAGGTGTGTTAACCTGTCCACTGTTGGGAAGAATGCAAGTTGGCTTTTGCCCAAATTGCCTTTGAGTGTTTATTGATATTCTTCCTATAAATGTAAGCTTTTCCTCAATGCTTCACACAGAGGAGCTGCTTATTAAAGCCTGTTATCAAGGGCTAATTATATCTGAAGATGTCACTTAGGTTGAAAATCAACATAACATAAAGGGAGATATGATAAGCTCTTTTCCAGTTGGGAAGACTCTATTGGTTGCTTAAGTGGGAGAAAGTGACTACGACATCTTTCTCACCATATACTTTTTAATCGTTGGTGACAATGATTCACTTCTTCAATTACTACTTTCAGGTCAGGAGTTCCCATTCTGTTTAAAAGTCAAGCTCCCAAAAAGAACAGATACTAACTCTTTCTTCACCTTATCTCTCATTCAGTCTGCAATTCAGTGCCATGAGGTTTCCGTCTCACCACTTCATGAAAATATTCGATTAGAGTTCAGGAGTGATCTCTATTCCCCAAATGAATGAATGTGCTTTAGTTTTCATTCTCTTGCAACATTTAGTTCCCTTGGACACTATCCTCATCTCAAATTAATCTCTCTTTTTTATGTGTGTGACATATCATTTCATTCTTTCCTTGTTTTTTTTTTTTTTTTTTTTTTTGGTTTGTTTTTTTGCTTTTAAAAAAATTCAACAGGAACATAGAATGCCAAAGAGATTGTGTCAAGTGGATTCCTAATTAGTGTATTATTATTGTTGTTGTTGTCATTTTGGTCACACCATGCAGCAAGTGGGGCATGGGAGCTTAGTTCCCTGACTAGGGACTGAGCCCAGGCCCCTCGCAGTGGAAATGCAGAGTCTTAACTATTGGAACACCATGTAAGTCCTTCTTTCTTTCCTTCTTAGTCTCCATCTCAGGATGGTTATCTTCTGTCTACCTTTTTTAATGACAGAAATCAAGAGTTCTGCCACTTCTTTTTCTCATTGAGCTTTTTTGACAATTCCAATGAATTCAATCGCTGCAATCGTCTCTAACTGGACCTCTTCCCTGTTCTCCAAACACATTAATGGAACTCTGTAAATGACAATTACTGTCATTTATAGTATTAACAAAATATTTGTTAAGAAATATTCACAAGATACTTACTAAATGAGTGACTAAATGACTGAGTGAATGAATGAACAGTAGCTGTCGCGCTTCAGTTAAGTTTTCAACAGCTTTAGCTTTTACTTGGATTATCTCTATAAATTACCTTTTCTTGTATCTGAGATTTGCTTATTCTCATCAGTTTAACAATGGCTCTTAATACAAGGTTTTGAATGTAGCCACATTGACCTATGACAATACCCTGAATATTTAAGAACAATATATTTCTGGTGTCTCACTTCTCAATTTTTTCTAAAAGGTTGTAAATATCAGATATCTAAAACTAAACTTTGATGTGCTATCATAACTATTTAGATAAAAAAGGGAAGGATTTACAGTAAATACCAACCAGCAGCGACTATAAACATTCATTAAATTTTTATATAATTGATGTAAACATATTACATAATAAATTCACTAGATATAGAAAATATTTCTTAGCTAATACAACATACATAGCACTATTTATGGCCTGTAATTTTCAAGTTTGTAAAAACCCATACAATATTTTTCTGAAGAACTGCGGGTTTTTAGTTTCCACAGTAAAAGCATGTTACTGACTATGTTATCGAGTCCTTCAGAGAATCTTATCCTTTTTATGTTTGTCTTAGACTGACTATAGTCTACCTGACATTTCGAGATAAAATCAGTTTGCATTTCACAGTTATAGTCAAGTTATCCCTTTTTGCTATGATAAAATATTGAAAAGAAAAAAAAAACCCAAAACCTTGTAAGGCATCCTGACACATCTACACATTTCTAAAAAATAAACAAAATGAGAATCTGAGAGCCTACAAATCAATTTTCTATTGTAGAGATTCATTATTTGTTATCTCGCTTGACTGAACAGCTCTATGGCTGAACAAGAATTAGATCTCATTCATTTTTTCATCTTCTTAGAGCACATTCATGCAACACGGTGCCAGGATGAAATGGGCCCACTCTCAACCATGTGGATTTTTCTCTTATACAACAGGACGCCACTGTTGCAGGAAGGGGGACCTCTTCCAGGGCCCGAAACTGGGCTCTTGTCTAACACTCAGAAATGAACTGTCCAAGGAGACACATGTGCTGACAAAGCAAGAGATTTTACTGGGAAAGGGCACCTGGGTGGAGAGCAGTAGGGTAAGGGAACCCAGAAGAACAGCTCTGCCTCGTGGCTCGCAGTCTCGGGTTTTATGGGATTAGTTTCCGGGTTGTCTTCGGCCAATCATCCTGACTCAGAGTCCTTCCTGGTGGCGCATGCATCACTCAGCCAAGATGTTATTGAGAGGGATTCTGGGAGGTGGATGGACACATGGTATCTCCTTTTGACTTTTCCCAAATTCTTCTGGTTAGTGGTGGCTTATTAGCTTCGTATTCCTAATTAGGACCTCCTGTCATAAAACGACTCATGCGAATGGTTACTAGAGAGCCTGGCCAGGGTGGGCGGTTTCAGACAGTGTGCTCCCCCTAACACCACCAGTCCAAATGTGCTTTGTTTCTTTTCTCCCTAACCTCGTTTCTTGATTGTCCTCATCTGAAATTTGCAATTTGCTGAGTTTAAATTCATTCTCATTTTACATGCAAACACAACCTTCTTTTTTTGCCAGTGAGTTTCCGTTTAGTATTTAGAAAACCACATAAAATTTTTCCTCCCAAATGCTGCTGATTCAGCAGGGCATTTTTCCTTTTGAAAGGCAAAACCATTTCGAGTGAAAGTTCTCCTAAAGATGATTTGTTTTTTCTTAGCCTTATAAGTTTTGTCATGGTCTGCATTTCTCTTGGAATAAAAGGCTCCCTCCTGCCTTTCCCCTTTATTTATTGTCTGCTGTACTAACAATAGTTTTCTTGGAAGCAGAGAAATTTCTTACCTTCTGACTTCTTGCTGGTCAACACAACTCTTTACTTTGACATGTTACATTGGGGAATGAAATATTAATATATGAGACTAGGTACTGTTTCAAGGAAGACAAAGTAAGGAAATAACACATATCTAATAATTTTCTCTTGACCTGGGAAAGGAAAAGTGTGTGTGTGTGTGTGTGTGTGTGTGTGTATGATGTGTGTGTGTCTGTGTGCGCGTGCGTATGTTAGAATGGGAAAGGGAGTAGTTTAACATTTCCATGAGTCATCCATACAGTATACAAGAGGTGACTGGTGTATCTTTGCAGACCTAGGGCATAGCTCTTCCTCAGTCAAATGAAACTTGGCAATTTAATTGGTGGCTTGAAGGGAAAAAAATGAAAAATGCCAAGAAATTGAAATGAGGGAAGACCAGTGAGATGTAGAAGTTTGTGGAAAGGGGCCAGATTTCTACCAGCAAGAATCTCTGTGCTTAAAAAATATCTCATCAGTTTTACAGGCAAGTAACTGAGTTTCTCATGTTTATAAATGAGATCCTCAAGAATTTAATGAGTAAAAAAAAAAGGTAAGCAGAGTTATGCTTACCATATGAGACTACAGCACATTGCCTTCCTCCCGGTCTTTCCTCTTCAGTAACAACAACCAAATCTGACACTGTGATATTTTATTTAAGTCTTGCAAAAAGCAGAGACAATTGGTGATAGTTGAAATCATTTGAGGTCATTTTGCTATATTTCAGTCTTCTTTACGCTTTGCTCTTTGAAAAAAAAAAAAAACGACAACAAAGATTGCTAATGTTATTTTTCCAATTAAAGCGTTCATTTGCAAAACCCTAATGACTTTAGTGTATCATCATCATTGTGTTCATTTTAAAAGGACTTTGCCATTTGCACACTCTCAATCATAAATCATAAATATTTATAACATGCCCAGGCATTCATGACTAGTTTCAACAAGATGTGCGTGCGTGCATGCTAAGTCGCTTCAATCCTGTCTGAATCTTTGTGACCCTATGAACTGTAGCTCACCAGGCTCCTCTGTCGATGGGATTCTCCAGGCAAGAATACTGGAGTGGGTTGCTGTCCTCCAGGGGATCTTCCTGACTCAGAGTAGAACCCACGTCTTTTATGTCTTTTGCATCAGCAAGCAGGTTCTTTATCACTAGAGCCACCTGAGAAGCCCCTTCAACAAGACAAAGCAAAACAAAATAAGCTGCTAATTCTTAAAATAGGTCAAATCTGTGCATAAAATATAACAAGAATCTCTAGGTTTGTGAATCTCAATTTTGCCTACTTATTTGAAATTGTGTATGGGTCCATTTGGATATCACTTTGACATATACATAAATAAACACACATACATATGAATGTGTATACACATATATAAAATATTTCTTTGTATACAGATAAAATACATTTCAAATGTGATCGAAATAAGATTTTTATGGAATTTCTTTGTTAGTCGTGAAGTCGTGTCTGACTTTTTGTGACGCCACAGACTTTAGCCCACCAGACTCCACTGTCCATGGCATTTCCCAGGCAAAAGTACTGGAGTGGGTAGCCATTTTCCTTCTCCAGGGTATTATCCTGGCCCAGGGATAGAATCCTCATCTCTTGCATTGGCAGGCAGATTCTTACAACTGAGCCACCAGGGAAGCCCATGGATAGCATATCTTTTCAAATGTTGATGAATGGTCCATCGGCCTCAGAATTATCTAACGCTTCCATTAGATAATTGGCTTCTTAAGCTTTGTGCCATGGGATCTTTTTTCCCTTAATCCGTAGAGGACTGGCATTTCTGTTCTATGATCTGCACAATGAAACAAGTCTGCTAACCATGGAGATTAGGTGTTGCAGCAATGTCAAATGGTTCAGAAAATTTCTAGTCCCTTTCTCTCGTTACCTTCCTTCTCCCAGGACTGAACAAACATTTTTTCTAGTTCACACTGGTTCTTTGAGTCACACTGAATAAGCAGGCTTGTGAAGGTCCTAATTAGTCAGGACTTCATGGGATGAGCTTAAAGGATTGACATTGTTAACAAGTCCCCGGGTAATATAAATGCGCTCTAAAATTTAAGTATTATTGCCTTCAGATAAATCTAAATATTGTCATTTCTTTTAATCACAAACTCAGGGAACCTAATAGCAATTATAGTACTTCATAGAGCAAAAGAATTTGTATGTAGTTGGGAATTTGCTCCACAACCAAGCACATGTTCTCTCAACCACAGTCATATTAGCTCTCTGATAGTCAGTGTCCAAGCACTGCACTTATCTTGTATCATCTGAAGACCCCCATTCTTTCTATTAGACACATTTGGTCTTCTTTTTTTTTTATTTTAACTTCCTTGGATTTCAAAGTATTGCATTAGATGATTCATCTCTCCATCTGCATTTCTTTTACTTATTTTTCCTTGCTAATTATGTGCATTATTCTGGCTCTAAGTTTCCCTGGTGGCTCAGTGGTAAAGAATTCACCTGTCAATGCAGGAGACATGAGTTCAGTTCTTTTGTCAGGAAGATCCCCTAGAGAAGGAAATGGCAACCTACTCCAGTATTCTTGCCTGGAGAATTCCATGAACTGAGGAGCCTGGTGGGCTATAGTCCATGGGGTCAAAAAAAGTCAGCCATGATTTTCAACCTTATCTCTGTTGTATATTTTGACACATACTTTATCCCTCAGTGATTTTATCCATTGTGGTGACTTCCTTCTATCCCCTCTATATGAACAATCCCAGTTTCTCCAATTATAATTCTGTGTATATTCTTTCCATTACTCCACTATAAGATAAGCATTCTTCAAGCTCTTTTTTCTTTCTCATTTGTCCACATTACTTTGAACAAAGGTGTCCAGCACATAGCATAAGTATGTATCATTAAAACACTCACCAAATACAGTGCTTGCTACTGTTTTATGTATACGACCTTGTCTTCCCTACTCTTTGTTGACTGAAAGACCAATAATAGAATATATTACACTTTGAAGTGGTAAAGGATGTTGTCTTAGTGATACTTAACATTGTCTAGGAGTTTGGAAAAAAGTCACTTTGAAACAGTTTCCCAGGGTTCTTTTTTTCTGATCATAATAATTAACAATATCCTTGTATTTATTACAGAGTATAGATCCTGTAGTCTATAGGTCTCTAGGAGATTCTGATTCAGTAGATCTGATGTGGGACCAGGAAACTTTAACAAACACCCCAAGAAACACACATGTAAGGTGTCTTTCATTCAAATAGTCTAGAATTCTATTGTAGACACCTGGACCGTGAGGAATATATCTTTAATGGCTGTATCAGAGTTAACATTTTACTGAGAATAGAAAGGATATTCAGTGTTGATTTAATTATTCATTGGTGAGCATTCTGATAGATTCCCAGCCTTCAATTCATGTGCGTAGTCTACATGCCATAGTTCACACAGTTTATGCCAGTGTTCTTTCAGATGTATTGCCAAAAAAAATTATTGTGATTTTCAAAACATTTCACAGTTTACAAAGTATTTTTATTATTTGCTCTGTTGAGAACTTCATCCCAACCAGATGAAGTTGTTAAAGCACTATTACTGATATTTTACAAATGTGAAACTTAGGGATGTCAAGTGGAGAAGGCAATGGGACCCCACTCCAGGACTCTTGCCTGGAAAATCCCATGGACGGAGGAGGCTGGAAGGCTGCAGTCCATGGGGTCGCTGAGGGTCGGGCACGACTGAGTAACTTCACTTTCACTTTTCACTTTCCTGCATTGGAGAAGGAAATGGCAACCCACTCTAGTTTTCTTGCCTGGAGAATCCCAGGGACAGGGGAGCCTGGTGAGCTGCCGTCTATGGGGTCGCACAGAGTCAGACACGACTGAAGTGACTTAGCAGTAGCAGCAGCAGGGATGTCAAGAACCAGCCCTTTGTACACTCAGCTACTATATCCAGAATCCAGATTTGAATTCAGATCTTAGGATTCTTAACTCTATGATCTTTCTGTGGTGTCAGGCTGTTAACACTAGTAATCCTGTCTATACTTACTGTACACCAAGCAGAAGAAAATTCACAGCCTTATTCCTGCATAAAAAGATCAGTATTATGGGTGAAACCAGCTAGGACCAAAATCGATAACAATTACATACAAAATGTGAGAACAAAAGAGGAATAATACTCAAGAATTTTTTTTCCTAAGAAAAAATTTTAGCAATTCCTAATTAACCAAAGAAAATACCTATCCAGAATAATCTGCAAATTCCTGTATCTCATCATTTTTCCATTATAGCCTTTGCCTTCATTCTTCTAAATGGCAAGGGAAGGTTGGGGAAGTGAATACTAGGGAGTAAGTGAGAAAATCTTAGGTCTTCTTTCAGAGGGTGAATCAATCGGAATTGAAAGGATAATTGAATCAGAAGCTAGTTTTGATACGTCTTTATTTCCTCCTGTGGCTCAAGACTGAAATTAACTGATGGCTGGATCCCCATCTTCTTTGACCTTCCCTCAGGGCGATGCTTTCACATGTGGTCCAGGGACCACATTGCAGGTACTTGTAAAATTCTTGAGGTCCACCTCTTATCCGTTAAATCAGAATTTCCAGGACTGGGTCCTTGATATTTATGCACACTTGAGTCTGAAATTCTGCCAGAGAGAGATTAACCTGCTTTTGTATGCATGTACAAACCTTCTTGAGAGCTAGTTCCCCATGGAGAAATCAAACTTGTGGCAACTTTTTGTAGCACGTATTAGAATGGATGAACATTAATGAAGCCTTGTTTGTTTAATGCACGTAGCATTTTGTCTCAGAGGAGTTGAAATATCAGACATTTATCTGGCTTTTTTGATGGCAGAAAAAACGAGTTTGAGAGGTGAAAAGACAGAGCAGCATTTTTTTTTCACTAAGCCAACTGTTATTTTCTATTTAATCTCATTAATCTGCATATTTCTTGGAAGATAAGCAACTATGTTCTTTGACAAGATTATTAAATTCTAAATTGTATGCTACTTGTATTAGATACAATCAGAAAAGAGAATAGCACCTAAAAAAATACTTTCCAAACAATTTCCAGTGGGAATAAAATATTTTTGTCTTCAAATAGTAAATATTGCTTAGTCACAAGCTATATAAAACTGGAGAAAATGTAAAAAAGATAAAGTTGAGAAATGTTTTAAAATGTTAAGCTATGGTACAACTCCACCCAATGGATTTCTGTTGAATTTCACTTGGGCTGAGAAATACAATATATATTACATGCCATTTGAATTTATATTTGATCACAAACATTTGATCATAATTATGTGAAAATTAAATGATTAGTGATATGGATAGAGAAAGGGATGGAAAAAATACATCCAGATATAAATAGGTTGTGATAGATGTGGAAAATTTGGAGTGAATATATTTTCTATTTAAAAATAATGTTTCTACATTTTTTACCTATCTGCCTATATCTATGTATCTATATGTAAACCTAATGGTGAAAAATGTTGATAACATTAAGTGGAAGAAAGAAACATTTTACAAAGTGCTAACGGGCAGGTTTTAGGACCCATCATCTACACGATAAAAAGGTTATACTGTTTAGATCTTACATCATGTTTTTAATTGGTTGTGACTTGTAATCTAATAGTTCAATAAAAATAGAAGTGAGATAATTGCATTTTACTTCCACCTTTTCCATTAATTTGGTTGGCTCTTATAGGCCAATAATTTAATATCTCTACTTCGGTTTCCTCTTCAGTGAAATGAGGACAACCACATTAGATTTTCTTTTTCTTTTAACTTTAGCATGAAGAATTAATTGAGGCAATGGCTGGAGAGAATTGGAAGTATATGAAGAAAATATTCATTAATATTCTGCAAGGTAGTAACATTACTTAATTTCTTGGACCATTATGGAAATACTGTCAATCTGATATTCTTGAAAACTAAGCCCAAATAAATAATGCTAAAAAACCCAAGATTGTGATAAAATCAATAAAAATGAATAAAATGAGTGGCAATGGAGATTTGTTTAACTGAGCATGAGAAATAATTGGATGAATTAACTTCATGAATCAGTTAAGACTTAAGCTGCTAAAAATAAATTCAAATGTAGTGGCTTAAATAAGAAAGAAGTTAAATAATTTTTCCTTTTATGTAAGAGTCTGTTTGGAAATGAGTATTCAGATTGGCGACTCACTCACATTCCATTGGTAAGAATTTAGTCAGACAGCCATACCTAGCTTTTAGAGAGGCTGGGAAATGTAATTCCTAAGTAGTTTACTATATTACCAGGGAAAAAAGGGTAAAAGAATTTTTTGTTTTGCTTTAGGTTAACATGCATTATGCTAGTGATGATATATTTAGCTTAGGCTCTGAAAGTAGTTTGTGAAATCGCTGCATCACCAGATAGAAACCACACCTTAAATTTACTCTCTAGGGTATCTCATCTCATCCCTTGCTTTAAATTCCATCCATATGTTGATGATTCCAAAAATTTATATTTCCAGCTTTGATTATTGCTGAAAATATACTAGAGTTACAGTGAATAGTTTGCTCATCCACCACTTGAATGTCATATCAGATAATGGCACCAATATCCATCCAAAATCTAGAAGCCAGATTAGATTTTTCCCCATTTATGTGAAAACAATCTCTGAGTTTCCACCCTCACTTTCTTCCATTTGTAACAAAACTCTGGGTTTTAGATGGACACCTGGTCTCCCAGCTACAGAGTATATTTTCAGCTTCCCTTTGCAGTCAGATGTGGTCACATGACCAAGTGCTGTTTAAAGGGATATAGACTGAAGCCAAGCAATTTCGAGGTCATGTCCATAAAACAAGTGGTGGTAAACTGAATTGTCATACTTGTACATAAATATTTATAGAAACTTTATTGTAAGAGATAAAAATCTAGATACAATCAAATGTTCATTAAAAGGTGAGTGTATAAAAAATTGTGGTATATCTATCAAGCGAAATGATTCTCAGCAGCAAAAGGGAACAAACTGCTGATAAACACATCAACACACAAAAGTGTCAAAAACATGCTGAGTGGAAGAAGTTTTACACAAAAACATACAAACTTTATATTTACACTTTTAGTAAATTCAAGAATAGAAAAAATTATTCCACAGTGGAAGAGAGCAGATCACTGACTGTTTGAAAGTATTAACTGCAGAGGCAAACAGGAGCTTTGGGGAAATGATATATATTTTCTGTATAATGATTTTAGTGGTAGTTATGTGCACATATTTATTAAAACTCATTGGATGTAAACTTAAAATATGTGTATTTTATTGTACTGTATGTGTGTGTGTGGTGTGTGCATTCAGTTGCTTAATCACGTCTGATTCTTTGTGACCCTATGGACTGTAGCCCACCAGGCTCTTCTGTCCATGGAATTTTTCAGACAAGAATACTAGAATGGGTTACTGTTTCCTATTCTAGGGGATCTTCTTGACCCAGGGATTGAACCCACTTTTCTGGTATTTCCTATGTTAGCAGGCAGATCCTTTACCGCTGGGAAGACCACTATATATATCAGTTCAGTTATATATATATATAGTATATATAGTGGTAGCTCAACTGGTAAAGAATCCGTCTGCAATGCAGGAAACCCTGGTTCATTTCTTGGGTTGGGAAGATCTCCTGGAGAACAGATAGACTACCCACTCTAGTATTCCTGGCCTTCCCTGGTGGCTCAAGTGGTAAAGAATCCACCTGCAATGTGGGAGACCTGGCTTTGATCCCTGGGTTGGGAAGATTCCCTGGGGGAGGGTATGGGAACTTGTTCCAGTATTCTTGCCTGCAGAATCCCCATGGACAGAGGAGCCTGGTGGGCTACAGTGCATGGGGTCACAAAGAATTGGACATGACTGGGCAACTAAGCCAGATGTATGTATGTATGTATGTATGTATGTATGTATATATGTATGTGGTATATATATATATATATATATATATATATATATGGACACAGCACTATATGTGTATATACATGTATATATATTGATAAATTTGGATGAAAGAAAAATGACCTTGTTTAGAGACCAAATGGTAAAAATTAAAAATCAATCATGTTGAAAAGAAGTACTTCGCAGAACTAGAAATACAAATGGCCATTAGAAAATGTTTAAACTCACTACGAAGTAAACAAAAATTTAAGATTTGCAAATTTATGATTTTCTCATATCAACTGCTACAAAAACAAACAGAAGATTCTGATATCTGGTCTGATGAGCTTCTTCTGGCAAGAAGTTTGGAAGTCACCATTCAGTCCTAACAACAAGTAAAAAGCTGAGAAAGCGAAAAATCAACAGTGTTTCTTAGATCCATAAGAGAAATGAGGTCACAGGGCAAGCCACTGCTCCCCAAATTACAGAGACCTATTAGCAAATACAGAGAATCACAACTTTCTGGACCAGAAACATCCTGGGGAACCAATGCCAGGGTCAGGAAATCAGAGCTGTGATGGAAGAATTTCAAGAGGTGCAGTGTAGACAACTCAGAAAATAAAAACTCCAGAGGGACCCAGTCGCTGGAGGGACCCACACTTTTGTGTGTTTTAACTTCTGAAATGTTACCAGGTTCTCATAGCGAATATTGGAGGAAAACCCCTCAAGCTTTTGGCAAGGGGAGGGGAAAAGTTATTTTAGAATATACCAGAGCTTTCAGTTCTTCTTCACATCTACCCTTAGGAACAGTTATTTAGTCAGAGTCTAACCTGCTGGGATTTTTGCGGAGTCTAACCGACCTGGGGGAAGGGAAATACTCAGCTCCAGATGACGGGTCATTCTGTCCCAGCTGAAGGGGAGGTAGGGCGACTGAGAAGCGTATGGGACGTTCACAGTCCAGAGTGTTAAACTATGTGAGGCAAAACTGGAAAAACTGAAAGCAGAAATATACAAGTTGATTATTATGGTTGGAGACTTCAACACTTCTCTATCTGAAATAAACAAGTTCAGGAGGCAAAAAATCAGTAAGGACAGACTGAATTCATCAACATCATCAGTCAGCTGGATATAAAGGACATCAATAGACTGCTTCATACAACAAGGGCAGAATGCACATTCTTCCAAAGCACACATGGATTTTCACCAAGATAGACCACATTCTAGGCCATAAAATACACATTAATACATTTAAAACAATAGAAATCACACAGTGTCTGCTCTCAAACCATAAAGAAGCTAAACTAGAAATCAATAATGGGATGATTGCTGGAAAAATCTTCAAATACTTGAAGATTAAACAACACACTCTAAATAACACATAGGTCAAAGAAGGAATATAAGCAAAATGAAAACATATATTTTGAACCAAATGAAAAATTAGACACAATTTATCAATAATTGTGGGATGCAGTGAATGCAGTGTTTAGGAGGGAAATTTCCAGCATTCAATGTATACATTGGGAGAATGTAATACCTATGGGACCTAAAATCAATTATCTAAGTTTCTACCTTAGGAATCTAAAGAAAAAAATAAGGCAAAATTAAATCCAAAGTAAAAAGAAGAAAAGAAATGATAAGAATTAAAACAGAAATCAATAAAATTGAAAATGGAAATCAACAGAGAAAATAAGTCAAACAAATAGCTGGCTCTTTGAAATGATCAATAAAATCAAAGTCTCTATCTAAGCTACCTAAGGAAAAATGAGAGAACAACTCTATGTCCACAGATTTGACAACCTAGATGAAATGGACCAGTTTCTTGAAAGACAAAATTTGCCAACACACACATAGTAGACTATCTGATAGGCCTGCTGCTAAGTCACTTCAGTCGTGTCCGACTCTGTGTGACCCCATAGACAGCAGCCCACCAGGCTCCCCCATCCCTGGGATTCTCCAGGCAAGAACACCGGAGTGGGTTGCCATTTCCTTCTCCAATGCATGAAAGTGAAAAGTGAAAGTGAAGTCACTCAGTCGTGTCCGACTCTTGGCGACCCCATGGACTGCAGCCTACCAGGCTCCTTCATCCATGGGATTTTCCAGGCAAGAGTCCTGGAGTGGGATACCATTGCCTTCTCCTATTAAACAAATGAGCCAATAATTAATAAACTTTCAAAACTGAAAACAACACGTTTCACTGGTGAATTCCACCATACATTTAAGGAAGAAATTATACCAGTCTTGTACAATTTCTTTCAGAAGGGCAGCAGAGGCACTACTTTAATTCATTCTATGAGGCTAGCATTACCCTAATAACAAAAACATGAAAAGGACATTATAGGAAAAGAAAACTATCAACTAATATCTCTCATGATATAAATGTAAAAATTCCATCTTTGGATCCATAAATATTGGAGATCATCCTTTTTCCTCAACTTCTACTCTAATTCCAAGTCCACTAATGAATTTGTCATATAGATATTTGATCCTTATTTTCATTTTAATTCTGCTATCTTGTCCTAGGCCAGTAATATCTGCCTGAACCAGGGTCTCCTGCATTGCAGGACTATTCTTTACCAACTGAGCTACCAGTGAAGCCTCACTATGGCTATTGCCTCTTAATTAGTCTCTCTTTTTCCAACCTTGTATGACTGTCATTTCTTTTATCCCATTTCTACTTCTCCTAAGTTCCTTTCAAGTTTCAACTAATGCTGGCATTTTCAGATTCTCGAAACTTCCATGGGCTTCCCCTATGGCTCAGTAGGTAAAGAATTCACTCTTCAAGGCAGGAGACTCAGGAGATGTGGGCTCAATTCCTGGGTCAGGAAGATCCCCCTGGAGGAGGAAATGGCAACCCACTCCAGTATTCGTGCATGAAAAATCCCATGGATAGAGGAGCCTGGTGGGCTGCAGTCCAAAGAGTTGCAAAGAGTCAAACACAACTGAACAGCCGAACAGCAAACTTAGCACATTCTGACTCCTCATGGGGAAGTTTGCAGGTTTTTTTTTTTCCTACCCACAACATGCCCTAATTTTCTGCACTCCCCTGATCAAATCTGGAGTTCCTACTCAACATCTGAGTCAAATCAAAATCATTTAGGCTAAGAAATTTTTCTTGAACTTTCAACTGTTGTGTTAATTTCCTTCCTCTGTGCTTCTATAGTATTATGTTCTCACACAGTTTTAGTAATTAATATTCTGAGTTTCTTGTCTGTATCTCCTGTCTTTTCTGCAATAGCAGAATACAAATTTATCCTGCTCATCCTTGTAGCCATTATTTATCCAGGTAACTGGGACAAAATATGTTCTCAAGAAGTATTTGGTTGATGTCTACACCTTCATGAAAGCTAGCTACATTATATACATATGGTTTTTTGAATCATTGCAAAGATGGATAATACATAGGTCATGTTAGCTCACA
Organism: Capra hircus; assembly: GCF_001704415.2. Taxonomy (NCBI): domain Eukaryota; kingdom Metazoa; phylum Chordata; class Mammalia; order Artiodactyla; family Bovidae; genus Capra; species Capra hircus. The sequence goes on from NC_030808.1 coordinate 99,557,976, forward strand.
GTAGGCATAAGAATGGTAAGTCTAGTTTGTTCTGCAGTGGAGAGAGTTGCGACAATTCCTTCAGGATGTTTTGGGAGCAACTTCTGCAAAAGGTAAGGCTGTTATAAAATGTTTCACAAAATCCAATGAAAAATCTGCCCTTGGGGATCAGAGCCATAGAATAAAGTTGATGAAAGAAAATTATTGTTAGACATCTCATGTCAAACAAACCTAATAACTCTTGTTTTGTGCCTCCCAGCTTGAGCGCATAAGAGAAAAAATGCAAATTTTCCAAATGAAGTAGAACTAACAGTGCATAAATCTCAAGAAGACAGTAGATACACTTATTAAAACTTGGCAAAGATCAAAATGAATGTCGTTTTCTCAGAAATGTCAGCTTTTTTCTTTTTAAGATTAGCTTTTTCCTAAAGCTACATCAGTTATAAATAATTGTCTGCTACAAAACTAGCACTGCTAAGCTTAAAGAAAATAAACTAAGAAATTGAACTAATTAAAAAATAAACAAAAGGTTTTTATCCTTTTTTGATAGAATGGCTTCAAAATATGCCAAATGACCTTCCTACCCTTGTATATGTAGGAATATTAATTTAAAATTATGAGAGACATGGATTAATGTTCAACCATTGTTTAAAATAATTCCCTGGAAATCTAACTTTGGACTTATAAAAGAAGTAGGGGCTTCTCTGGTGGCTCAGGTGGTAAAGAATCTGCCTCCAATGTAGGAGACGGTGGTTCAATCCCTGGGTTGGAAAGATCCCTTGGAGAAGGGAATGGCTACCTATTCCAGTATTCTTGCCTGGAGAATTCCATGGATAGAAGAGATTGGTGGGCTACAGGATCACAGGATCACAGGATCACAAAGAGTCTGACACGATCGAGTGCCTAGTTACTTTAGTACTACAATTCTAACAGGCATTGTAGTCAAGATTTTTTTTTTTCTGTGCAACTGAAACTAAGCTATGCTAGTTTAAGTAATAAAGGGGAATTTAAGATTATTAGAGTATATCATGGAACCCAAAGGCTAGAATGTCGCTAGTTCTCAGGAAAGGGAACACTTCTATAAAATTCACTCCTTTCTGTCTTTTTAAAATTCCTTTTGTCTTCCATTTTTTTTCTTTCATTTTTTTTTCTTTCATTTGTCCACATGGCAGAATATTGCTAACCCAAGAATCACTTTCTCAGTCTCAAATCTACATTACCACAAGAAAGAATCTTGTTTGAATTTATTTATTTATATACTCTGTCCACTAAATCATTACCAGCGTGGCCCAGGATTGTGCAGGAAAACTCAAAAGCTCACAAATTGTTGGCTTCAAAAGCTCACAAATTGTTGCCAGGCAAAGGGAGGGAAATGAGGGGCAGATTATGGGTATCAGTCAGTCAGTCAGTCAGTCAGTTCATTCCCTCAGTTGTGTCCGACTCTTTGTGACCTCATGAATCCCAGCATGCCAGGCCTCCCTGTCCATCACCAACTCCCGGAGTACACTCAGACTCACGTCCATCGAGTCGGTGATGCCATCCAGCCATCTCATCCTCTGTCATCCCGTTCTTCTCCTGCCCCCAATCACTCCCAGCATGAGTCTTTTCCAGTGAGCCAACTCTTCGCATGAGGTGGCCAAAGTACTGGAGTTTCAGCTTTAGCATCATTCCTTCCAAAGAAATCCCAGGGCTGATCTCCTTCAGAATGGGCTGGTTGGATCTCCTTGCAGTCCAAGGGACTCTCAAGAGTCTTCTCCAACACCACAGTTCAGAAGTATCAATTCTTCGGCGCTCAGCTTTCTTCACAGTCCAACTCTCACATCCATACATGACCACAGGAAAAACCATAGCCTTGACTAGATGGACCTTTGTTGGCAAAGTAATGTCTCTGGTTTTGAATATGCTATCTAGGTTGGTCATAACTTTCCTTCCAAGGAGTAAGCGTCTTTTAATTTCATGGCTGCAATCACCATCTGCAGGGATTTTGGAGCCCCCCAAAATAAAGTCTGACACTGTTTCCACTGGTTCCTCATTTATTTCCCATGAAGTGATAGGACCAGATGCCATGATTTTAGTTTTCTAAGTGTTGAGCTTTAAGCCAGCTTTTTCACTTTCCTCTTTCACTTTCATCAAGAGGTTCTTCAGTTCCTCTTCACTTTCTGCCGTAAGGGTGGTGTCATCTGCATATCTGAGGTTATTGATATTTCTCCCGGCAGTCTTGATTCCAGCTTGTGCTTCTTCCAGCCCAGCGTTTGTCATGATGTACTCTGCATATAAGTTAAATAAGCAGGGTGACAATATACAGCCTTGGAGTACTCCTTTTCCTATTTGGAACCAGTCTGTTGTTCCATGTCCAGTTTTAACTGTTGCCTCCTGACCTGCATACAGGTTTCTCAAGAGGCAGGTCAGGTGGTCTTGTATTCCCATATCTTTCAGAATTTTCCACAGTTTATTGGGATCCACACAGTCTAAGGCTTTGGCATAGTCAATAAAGCAGAAATAGATGTTTTTCTGGAACTCTCTTGCTTTTTCCATGCTCCAGCAGATGTTGGCAATTTGATCTCTGATTCCTCTGCCTTTTCTAAAACCAGCTGAACATCAGGAAGTTCACGGTTCACATATTGCTGAAGCCTGGCTTGGAGAATTTGAAGATTACTTTACTAGCGTGTGAGATGAGTGCAATTGTGTGGTAGTTTGAGCATTCTTTGGCATTGCTTTTCTTTGGGATTGGAAAGAAAACTGACCTTTTCCAGTCCTGTGGCCTCTGCTGAGTTTTCCAAATTTGCTGGCATAATGAGTGCAGCACTTTTCACAGCATCATCTGTCAGGATTTGAAACAGCTCACCTGGAATTCCATCACCTCCACTAGCTTTGTTCGTAGTGATGCTTTCTAAGGCCCACTTGACTTCACATTCTAGGATGTCTGGCTCTAGGTGAGTGATCACACCATCATGATTATCTTGGTCATGAAGATCTTTTTTTTTACAGTTCTTCTGTGTATTCTTGCTACCTCTTCTTAATATCTTTTGTTTCTGTTATGTCAATACCATTTCTGTCCTTTATCGAGCCCATCTTTGCATGAAATGTTCCCTTGGTATCTCTAATTTTCTTGAAAAGATCTCTGGTGTTTCCCATTCTGTTGTTTTCCTCTGTTTCTTTGCCTTGATTGCTGAGAAAGGCTTTCTTATCTCTCCTTGCTATTCTTTGGAACTCTGCATTCAGATGCTTATATATTCCCTTTTCTCCTTTGCTTTTCGCTTCTTTTCTTATACTTTATTGTTATTGTTTTTCAGTAGCTAAGTTGCGTCTGACTCTTTGTGACCCCATGGACTGCGGCACGCCGGGCTTCCCTGTCCTTCCTTATTTCCTGGAGTATGATCAAACTCATGTTGATAGAGTGGTGATGCCAGCCAACCATCTCATGCTGTGTCTTCCCCTTCTCCTCTTGTCCTCAGTCCTTCCCAGTATCAGGGTCATTTCCAGTGATTTGGCTCTTCACATCAGGTGGCCAAACTGTGGGAACTTCAGCTTTCCCATCAGTCCTTCCAATGTATATTCAGGGTTGATTTCCTTTAGGATTAACTGGCTTTTCTCCTTGCAGGCAAGGGACTCTCAAGAGTCTTCTCTAACATGATAGATAGTTCAAAAGCATCAATTCTTTGGCACTCAGCCTTCTTTATGATCTAACTCTTACATCCATACACTACTACTGGAAAAACCACAGCTTTGACTATTATCGACATTTGTTGGCAGCAAAGAGATGTCTCTGTTTTTCAATATACTGTTTAGGTTTGTCATAGCTTTTCTTCCAAGGAGTGAGCATCAGTCTTTAGATGGAACCAAAAAATACTAACCTCATATTAAATTGGAAAGTGTAGAGAAAAACAAAATAAAATAATTTTTTGTTTAAATAGATTTTTTTTTTCTAAAAACCTCATCACCTGAATTTTCTCTTTGCCTGCTCTGAACTTCTTCACCTAAGCTGAGTGTAGGTTTATTTATATTGGCAACACGTTTCAGAGACCAATGGCAATTCTTTTTTTTTTTTTTTAACAATTACTTTAGTGCATGCTTCTCAATGGTAAAATATGAATGACACTGAGAATAACTGAGAATCACATTAATACATTCATGCATGGTGTCATGTTCATTTGTGAGGACCTTGCAATGAACACTGCAAGATAAAAAGGCCAAGTATTGGTTTCATATCCATCTATTTTAGGTATGGTGGATGAATATCTCTATGAAATCCAGCTCCTGCATAGTTTTTTGAATGCTCTTGGGACATTTTTAACTCCTCCTTTAGCTGTGCTTACTCTCTATATGTTGATGGCATGACCAGACACTCTAATATACATGACCCATCACTTTCCCTACAACTCGACCTAATTTTACTTTTGAGATAACAATTGGAAACAATAAAAATATTTCTGATCGCTATCTCAAGATTACAAACTTGAAAAGTGAACTCATTTCTGTGCCATCTCTGTGGTCCTCATTCTGTGAACTGTTCCCTCTTTGACATCCACGTTTCTTCAGTCTTCAGATCCTGCTGGAGTTTATGAAATCCCCTTGAATCTCTTTCCTTTGGCCTGTGCCCTCTGCATCGATTTATTCCAGACTCATCATTTCTATGTTAGACTAATATAACCATACTTTAAATATGTCTTTTTCTCTCCATTTTATCCTTTGGCTCTATTTGCATTTCACCATGCTGAGATGACTACTTTGTTTTAAAAAAAATTTTGTTGTTTCCACTGTGAACAGTGTAATGTCTGAGGTGCTTTTAAATTTGACTCTAGCACAGCTTTTTAATCTTATCTCCCTGCCATCTATATTATGTCTGGACCAACCAGAACTTCTGGCTATGCCACACATGTCTCTCTCCCATACTTTGTGAATATAGTACTTGCTACATTACATATTAATTATTTGTGATCTCTTACTTTCCTTAGTAGACAATGGGTTCCTCAAAGGCAGAGATACAGCCTTTGTTCCTGTTTGTATCCACTTTTAGGCAGTGTCAACAATAGAGCAGGTGTTGAATAAACACTGGTTGAAAACGACATGCCCATTGAAAAAGCTTATATATTTATTTTTCAGCTGGGAAAGGACTATACATTGAAGGAAGCAGGAATTTATCATATGCCCTGATGATTTTCCTACACTTGTGAAACATCAGTAATCATTGCCTTGTGTTATGGAAATTCATTTGCTGAAGAATTCTATGCCATGGGTGACTGCCAGAAATTACAATGCTGAGAAACATTACAAAAAGGACCATGTCACACCTTAACTATAAGTTTCTTCTTTTTCCTTTTTTAGTCCTTAAGGTATGTCTAAATACATTTATACCATACTAATTTATGTTTTTAAAAATCTTTTTGTAATTTTATGTTGTCTTTAAAGCTTGGCTATCTTTGACAATTTGAAAAATCCCATACATATGTAATAGGATGTTATAGCCTCTGTCTGCCTGGGCATGAGGAAAGTAGATGTTCCATTTCAAAGTAAGGCTAAATTTCAGGACTTGCAAAAAGGAGATGATAGAAAATCTGTTTTATAATCCTGATTTGATTATCAGCTTCTGCCTGTAATAAACTTTGGGGAACCAAGAGTGGAGTGGATATTGAAAGAGTACTTTTGATGTTTCTGCTCTGTCATGTGTCCCATCTCCCTTCCGAAGAGGAAAGCTTGGTACCCACTATCAAAATATAACTTCAGAAATTAAGACCATGATGTTCTATAAATATATTAATAGAATTTACATGTTTATTTAATTCATAAGGGAAGGAACCACCAGGATGGTTAAACTGGTTCAAAACCCTAAATGCAAATGATGTGAAAATTTTAGATGGAAAAAAACCTACCAGTTAATATATTACTTCACAGAATGAACTTTATGGCTAGTAAATGATACTCACACAAAGGAATATTTTCCTGGAGGATAAGATAACCTTTGAGTGGGCTTTTAGAGTGTATCTGAAATGACATGTAGTTATTCCTTTAAATGATTTCCAAGTTTCAGACAAGCTTAAATGATGTCCCTGACCATCATTTAAAGCCTGGCAAGATGTACATCAGTGGGTCCGTGCAGTTGGGGACACAGTGGGCTAGTTTTATATTCCATCTGAGGAGTCAGAAGTACAGCTGCTAGGCTTGAATTTTGCTGGTGTTTGAGGCAAAGAGAGATGACCATGCTGGCTGTCCTGCTTTCCCACAGTGTGGCAGGGAAAGTATGAGAGAGCATTTTCTGTAGGTCTGACATGGAACATGCAAAAATGTAAGAGAAAGTAGGTCATTTAAAATTCTCTCCAGGAGCACCACTGAGATCCTGCAGAGAGAAACAGAATGATCAGTTGATGCCTAGGCGTTCAGTAAGCAAAGGTCTAAGAATGCACAGCGTGCATCCAGAGCAAGGCAGGTAAGAGGTCCTCAGCGGATGTGGGGGGTGTGTGGATGTGATCTCTGGGGAATGATATGTTTTCAACACCTGTGAGGCTCACACCAGGCAAGGCAGGACCTTTTTGTTTTAACCCTTACCCTTTCCTGTGATCCTAAGGTAGGCAATCAGTAACACTAAAACATGAATGGATGATGCAGAATGGAAATCCAAGCTTTTCTTAAGGGTTCTGTGACTCCAGGCTTTCCTGCATTCAGGAGGCCCAACCACTGTGAAAAAGAAAAGCCTTAGTGCTAAGTCACATGTGGAGTTTTGACAATTATGTGGGGCTGAACCTTTTTATTACTCATCTAAGAGCTTTTATTACCTGTGAGGGACTAGGAAGTCCTGAGAACGGCCACAGCTTTCCTCCAGATAGTGCCAACCAACTGCAAAATAATGTTACTTGATGAGTTGGGCTTGCTTAATGGAAGTTATGTGTTTGTGTGGTGTGTGTGTGTGTGTGTGTGTGTGTGTGTGTGTGTGAGAGAGAGAGAGAGAGAGAGAGAGAGAGAGAGAGAATGAATGTGTCTTTTCAAGCATGACCTTGCAGTTATTTTTTGAAATCAGTTAGGTCTGTGCTCTCAATTTCTTCACAGTTAATTTTTATCTTTTTAAATTGACTATCTCCAGTTCAGAAAACTTGCATTCAGATTTTGTCTTCAGATCAACACAATAAAGCATGGATTTGCCAAAATCCTCAGGAATACCATTCCCTCTTTTGATATAGACGTGGCAAACTATTTGCAGAATAGTGTGTCAGTTTTGCTGGTATGTCAGTTAAATGCACTCTGCTTCAGCAGAAAGGATATTCTCTCTCTAGAGGTGTTACTCCTTTTACATGTTCAGTTTGTCACGAATCATGTTTTGAAAGACAAGCACATCCTGTTTTCCACTTTACGATGTAACTTGGCATGGGGTTGTTTTTTGGCTCTGTTTTGCTTTGCATAAGCGTGCATGAACCAAGATATTTTCCTAAATATAAGTATGATAATGTCCATCTAAAGTTTTTGAAAAGTGCCAGAATAATTCATACAATATTTTTAAGAGTTTAATTTTCTATTGCTCCATCAATATGTTGTAAAACTCATTTTTGAAGTAAAATCAGTGCTGTACAGAAGTGAGTAGGGTTTTTACACAACAGACTGCTCTAGATTGGGTTGGAATTGAAATTTGTTTACTGCCCCCTCTGTCTGGAATGCTTCTTGCCTTGACTGCTGCATGTCTTCCTCCATTATTCAGAGACTTCTCTGAGAATCTAACCTAATTTGAACTCTTAATTATTTCCTATTTCTTGATCCTGCTTATTCTTCAAAGTCCCTGACCACTAATCATATGTTTGTTTATTGTCAAATAAAATGTACATTTGACAACAGGAGGGACTATGTTTTTCTTCACAGCAGTATTTTCAGAACCTGGAACAATGTTTTCAGGACCTGGAACTCAAGAAATATTTGTTGAATAAATAAATAAATGAATGGATGAATGAATGAAGAGAAGAATGCTAGAAATAACTTTCCAGGCAATTCAAAGAGCACAGCTGCCTGAAAAATACAGTCTTGCACAAGAAACTTCTAGTAGTATTACACATTCACTTGAAATTTGTCATTGCACTAGATTTAAAGGAAGGACTTGGTAAATTTATACCATGAGCACTAAGATAACCACCATAGCTGCAAAATTACCACTATTTTTCAACCATTTAGCATCTACTGTGGTTTAGTGCTAAAAACTTAAATACATTGTTTCATTTAATCTTTCATGTTACATCATATGTGGGCTAAACCAATGGTTACCTTATGTAACCAGTTAAACTGGGACTTACAACTGACTCAAGATCCCACAGAAGGTGAATTGTGGCAGGACCAGGATTCAAGCTCAACTCTCCCCTCATTTCTAAGCCCAGACATAGCTGCATGGCTATCATTGTCTTTTCTCATCTATGCTGGTTATAATCTTATACTGTTGAATCTACCAAGTGAAAACATTTGATGTGTTCTTAAATAGATATTGACAGGCACATTAATGTGGAAAGCAGTGTTGCAAGAGTTAGTATTTCAGCTATTGCTGAGGAGTTGAGATTATTAGTCCAGTAATAAGATGCAGTGTGGATAAACTTAGACATTTTTTAGACTGACTGCAGAACAAACCCCTGAGGGCTCAGACGGTAAAGAGTTTGCCTGCAGTGCAGGAGACCTGGGTTCAATCCCTGGGTTGGGAAGATCCCTGGAGGAGGGCATGGCAACTCACCCCAGTATTCTTGCCTGGAGAATCCCCATAGACAGAGGAGCCTGGGGAGCTATATTGTCCATGGGGTCGCAAAGAGTCAGACATGAATGAGAGACTAAGCCCAGCTCAGCAGAACAAACCAGACATCCTACTTGCAGCGTAAGTAAAACCAGAGATTAGAAACTACAGCATATTTCCTGCTGCTGCTGTAAAAACAGAGATTAAATATTCCTACAGCATATTTAGGAAGCCAAAAATAAGTTTACCACCGGTGACTCTCTGGAAGGGAAAAGTTGAGAAGTGTGTTGATTCCCTCTCTCTCTCTCTCTCTCAACTATTACACCCCCGCCCCCATGTGTCGTATATTTGATATAAGGAAAAGAGCGTTTTAGGCTTGTCAAAGACTTAGATTCTATTCCTGACTTTGCCCATAAGCAACTGAACAGAATGTATGTGAGAGTTCTAAACTGCTTGGGTTAATTCTTCGTGAGGCTGCCATTTGCTAGCTCTGTAATTTTGTGCTGTTACTCAAACTTTCTAGAATATAGCAGGGGCTCAGTGTTAGCCAACTGTTACCCACTCGGGCACAAGGGTACAAAGCTTACAGTACCTGCCCTTGAACCTTTCTCTTTCTCTTCCGCTCTCTCCTTCTTCCTCCTATTCTAAAGGGCTCTCTTGCTCCCTCTGCGGGCCGACGGCCACAGTACCAAGCCTTTTGGTTGCTATGGGTACCGAGGTAACGCGGTAACCAAGGAGACCAAGGCGGAAGCTTTGGGCTGCTGGCTGCGGCTTGCTAGGGTGACGCCGACGTCTGGCGGCTCCAGGTGGGTCGGCTGGCTGCGTTGGCGGCGGGCGGTGGGCTTCGCAGTCGGCTTAGCGGGCAGCGCGCTGGGTCTGGGTGGTGCAGGAGCGGGCGGGACCGCAGGAAAGGAGACTGGACTCCGGGGAAGCTGGGGGAGGGGGGGGTGTGCAGGCCCAGCAGGTGTTAGTTGAGCACCTGCCCTGTGTCTTACACTGGGCCAAGCACGCGGGCCGCAGGAAGTGGCCTGACTTCCGGAGTTGAGCGTCTTTTCTCCAAACAAAAGACTTTTCAGGCAGTGATGCTATTGGATTCATGAATGAGAGTGAACCCCAGATAGTGAAACTTGGGGCTTCTTCACATCACTTGTACCCTTTCTATAACGCAGACTGAAGAATGAAGTCTTTTGAATCTTGAAAAATTTGGTTCCCTGACAAATCATTTTCACGCCCCTTTTATAACCTTCCTTCTGTCTGGGCAGTCACATGCAGGCGCTTCATTCTTAGAAGTCAACTCTTCCCAAGTAAAGATCTTGGTGAGGGGTGACAGATTCCTGAGAAATCTGAAGCTGTGGAAGTTTTTTCTTCCTCCAGTCAGCATTAGAGGAGCTCAGATATATACGTTCACTTACACGTGTTTATATATGCAGAGGTAGCAAGACGCTGAAAAAGTATAAAGTTGGCTACCCAGGATTAGAACTATGCTGTTTATGGAAGACGAAACACATACACACACAAACATATGCACACACACCCAAACATACACACACACACCCAAACATACACACACACCTACCTCTGCTTCCCTCTAGCACCTTGTCTAGAGTGCTAGAGGTCTGTCCTGACCTCCCATAATATTGCCAGCTGTGTCACAAATCAGTTATTTGAAAGAATCTCGGTCCTTTATTTCCTTCAAATCACTTAATACTTCCCACAATTACTTGCTTTTAAATTTTTTCCTACCTCCATCAGAGTGTAAGTTTAATGAGGGTTAGTACTATCCTTGCCTGGTTCACTTTGTTCCTCAGTGCTTTACCTGGTATATGACACATGGAAAAAAGAAAACAAAATGATCTGTTGAAGTGGAAAAGAGGGTGTGTTTGTTTTAAATTTTTTTTTCTGTTGGGTAGATTATTCATTGAATTTAAAGCAGTGGGAAAAAATTAAATACTAAAAACTGGCACGTTGTTGGAGAAGGCAATGGCACCCCACTCCAGTACTCTTGCCTGGAAAATCCATGGACGGAGGAGCCTGGTAGGCTGCAGTCCATGGGGTTGCTAAGAGTCGGACAGACTGAGCGACTTCACTTTCACTTTTCACTTTCTTGCATTGGAGAAGGAAATGGCAACCCACTCCAGTGTTCTTGCCTGGAGAATCCCAGGGACGGGTTTAGCCTGGTGGGCTGCCGTCTATAGGGTCACACAGAGTCGGACACGACTGAAGTGACTTAGCAGCAGCAGCACATTATTACTGATAGTACACTGTGGGCACTCTACTAATTGCTGGGGATTCAAAGTTCAGTGGTAGGTCTGCCTTCAAATATTTGGGATACTTGGGGAAATAACCTTTATATAAGCAAAGCAGCAAAAAAATAAATAACACAAGACAACATATAGTAGCAAATGAGTGTAATACACATTATTACACATGTTCTTACAGGACAGAATCTCACTTCTAATGGAAGAAACTTTCATGATAGAGGTGGCCTTTGAACTGGGCACTGACAAAATAAGGGTGGTGAGCTGAAAAAGTGGAAAATAATGCATAAGGCTTAGGAAGGTTGGAATGTATAATGGAGGATCTTAACTACTAAGCAGAGTAGCTAGGTATTTTTTCCTTGTGTTTGGGGGGAACTATTTAGAGACTAAATACATGGGAGCAATTTGACATGCACTAGGGTTTCAGTGGTGTCTAAATAAATTGCTGTAAAATTTAGAAAATAGTTTTGGTTAAACAGTTCTTTTTATGACAGGTTAAGTTACAATAGTGGGAAAAATTTGAATGATATAGATTAGTTATTTTAAGTTGTAGATTTTAAGTCCAAAGAGGATCTAACAGGACTGAGAATAAAATCATAATTTCTGGTTTGTCACCAATCTTTGATGGGTGCCTTAATTTTTCTAGGCCTGAAAGATATTCACAAGAGAACACCTTGGATAACAGTGGCATGTATGAGAATGGATGGGAGAAATAGACTATCAATATATAAAAGGACTTAAGTTTCTGAAAGGTATGGTTTATAAAGTTATAACATTATATGTAATCATATAAAGTTTTTGTTGATATAGAAGTAATAATAATTACCTATTACTTTATTATTGTGCCTTTCAAATGACTTTTTAAGCTCCAGAAGAGTTTAAGTCTGCCCCAGAGGCTCATTTTGTTAAAAACAGACTTGAAATCAGAGCAGCTATGAATAAAGCAGAGCCTTACTGCTCCCCTCACTCACTTCTCAAGGTAGTTTCTAAAACTACCCCTTTCCCTGAACCCTGAGCTCTCTGAAGCCCTTTAAGAGCTCACAGCTTTATAGCCACGAATCAGAGATTTTGTTTGATATTCTGCAAATTAGGGAGGAGGAGGAGGCCCACAGCATCTTACACTGGATAAACAAAGAGGCTCAGACCCCTGTTACACAAAGGTCTCTTGAGTGTAAACTCGGTATCTTTTAATATTATCATTTTTATTTTATATAAGAAATATATTAAAATGTAGTTCATTTACAGTGTTGTGTTGGTTTTCAGGTGTACAGCAAAATAATTCATATATATATATATATATGCTCTTTTTTAGATCCTTCCCATTGTAGGTTATTACAAGATATTGAGTATAGTTTCCTGCGCTATGCAGTAGGTCCTTGTTGGTAATCTATTTTGTATATAGTAGTCTGTATATTTTATCCTTTCTCTTACCCTTTTCCTTTTGGTAACCATAAGTTTGTTTTCTATGTCTGTGGGTCTCTTTCTGTTTTGTAAGCAAGTTCATTTGTATCATTTTTTTAGATTCCACATATAAGTGATATCATATGATGTTTGTCTTTTTTCCTCCCTGGTGACTCAGTAAAATTTCTGCCTGCAAAGAGATGCAGGTTCGTTCCCTGGGTCAGGAAGATTACCCTGGAGAAGGTAATTGCTACCCACTCCAGTATTCTTGCCTGAGGAATTCTATGGACAAAGGAGCCTGGTGGGCTACAGTCCACGGGGTCGCAAAGAGCTGCACACTGCTGAGCGACTAACACTTTCACTACTTCACTTACCATTATAACCTCTAGGTCCATTTCATTCCTTTTTTATGGCTAGTAACATCCCATTGTCATTTTCACAGAACTTCTTTTCAGTTTTAGAAATTATTTTAAAAGGATATCTTACCCCTTGATGTAAAGCCAAACTTTTTCAGTTTTTTGTAAAGGGACCTGCACATAGAAGGTAAAAAAAGGGTGACTTGGGTACCATTTAGTGCTGTGAGGGAGTGCCTAATTATCTTAATTGGCTGAAATATTGAATGCAGCCATGATATTAATCCCTGATTTGCTTTCAGAGCCCATGGTAGGAGAAAATGACATGTACTTATTTAGTAGGCCACTCAAGCACAAGATATTATGTTATGGATGTGTGTTTATAGTCCTTTCTTTAGCTTTTAAAAAAGGTGTTAATTTTAAAATATTATATATAACATAATTATATTTTAATATTAAAATATATTGCATATGTAATATATATGTATTTAAAATAAGGATCATATCAGACAGATAAAATATTACCATTTTTTATTAATTTAAGCAGTTTTAATTAAATTCATTTTCATTTAATATTTCTTGCTTGGGTCTTTAATTCTTAGTACTATGGTAAGCATTTTAATCTATTCCAAACAGCTTGCTTATTAGACCCCTTTAGTGTGTGCTAAAGTAAGGAAAAATCCTTATTTATTGACTTTTAAATCTTCAGGTCTAAGATTATCTGGATGGTTAGAAGAATCAACTAACCTTAGAAAAGATAAGTTTTCTGTTACATGAAAACAGTGGTTTCCCAAATAGCCCATTCTGCCAATGGTGTGATGGTAAATTGTCTTTGCCGAGGGCAGCTTTTGAATACTTTGAGTTTCCATTAGTAAATTTCTTGTTTCCATTTTGTGGTGGCAGGCCTAGATCTTTGGATTGCTTTCCCAAAGTGGGAACTTATGAAAAAGGATGATTTAGAACATCATAGGCTGGAGGATTCCCTTTTCTCCACTTCCTCTCCAGAATACATTGTTTGTAGATTATTTTGATGATGGCCATTCTGACTGGTGTAGGTGATACCTTTACCGTTGTAGCTTTGATTTGCAGTGCTGCACTCAATATGCCAGCAAATTTGGAAAACTCAGCAGTGGCCACAGGACTGGAAAAGGTCAGTTTTCTTTCCAATCCCAAAGAAAGGCAATGTTAAAGAATGCTTGCTCAAACTACCACACATTTGTACTCATCTCACACGCTAGTAAAGTAATGCTCTAAATTCTCCAAGCCAGGCTTCAGCAGTATGTGAACCGTGAACTTCCAGATGTTTAAGCTGGTTTTAGAAAAGGCAGAGGAACCAGAGATCAAATTGCCAACATCCGCTGGATCATGGAAAAAGCAAGAGAGTTTCAGAAAAACATCTATTTCTGCTTTATTGACTATGCCAAAGCCTTTGACTATGTGGATCACAACAAACTGTGGAAAATTCTGAAAGAGATGGGAGTATCAGACCAACTGACCTGCCACTTGAGAAACCTGTATGCAGGTCAGGAAGCAAAGTTAGAACTGGACATGGAACAACAGACTGGTTCCAAATAGGGAAAGGAGTACGTCAAGGCTGTATATTGTCACCCTGCTTATTTAACTTATATGTAGAGTACATAATGAGAAATGCTGGGCTGGAAGAAACACAAGCTGGAATCAAGATTGCTGGGAGAAATCTCAATAACCTCAGATATGCAGATGACACCACCCTTATGGCAGAAATTGAAGAGGAACTAAAGGACCTCTTGATGAAAGTGAAAGAGGAGAGTGAAAGGCTGGCTTAAAGCTCAACATTCAGAAAACAAAGATCATGGCATCTGGTCCCATCACTTCATGGGAAATAGATGAGGAAACAGTGGAAACAGTGTCAGACTTTATTTTTGAGGGGGCTCCAAAATCACTGCAGATGGTGATTGCAGCCATGAAATTTAAAGACACTTACTCCTTGGAAGGAAAGCCATGACCAACCTAGATAGTATATTGTAAAGCATAGATATTGCTTTGCCAACAAAGGTCCATCTAGTCAAGGCTACGGTTTTTCCTGTGGTCATGTATGGATGTGAGAGTTGGACTGTCAAGAAAGCTGAGCACCAAAGGATTGATGGTTTTGAACTGTGGTGTTGGAGAAGACTCTTGAGAGTCCCTTCGACTGCAAGGAGATCCAACCAGTCCATCCTAAAGGAGATCAATCCTGGGTGTTCATTGGAAGGACTGATGCTGAAGCTGAAACTCCAGTACTTTGGCCACCTCATGTGAAGAGTTGACTCATTGGAAAAGACTCTGATGCTGGAAGGGATTGAGGGCAGGAGGAGAAGGGGACAACAGTGGATGAGATTGCTGAATGGCATCACCAACTCGATGGACATGAGTTTGAGTGAACTCTGGGAGTTGCTAATGGACAGGGAGGCCTGGTGTGCTGTGATTCATGGGATCGCAAAGAGTCGGATACTACTGAGCGACTCAACTGGACTGAACTGAACTGAACTGAATAATGAGCAATATTAATCATCTTGTCATGTATTTTTTGGCCATCTGTCTATTGGTGGGAATGCAAACTGATGCAGTCATCATGGAAAACTGTATGGAGATTCCATAAAAAACTAGGAATAAATCTACCATGACCCAGGAATTCCTCTACTGGGCATATGCCCTGAGAAAACCACAATTGTAAAAGACACATGTACCCCAGTGTTCACTGGAGCAATATTTACAATAGTCAGCACATAGAAGCAACCTAGATGTCCATGAGAGACGAATGGATAAAGAAGTGATGATGCTTTTATACAATGGAAAGTTAGCCATAAAAAAGGAAAGCGTTTGAGTCAATGTAGTGAGGTAGATGAACCTAGAGCCTCTTATACAGAGTGAAGTCAGAAAAACAAGTATCATACGATAACACATATATATGGAATCTAGAAAAATGGTACTGATGAACCTAGCAGAGAACAGGCTTGTGGACACAACAGGGGAAGGTGAGGGTGGGATGAACTAAGAAAGTAGCATTGAGATGCGTACACTATTATGTGTAAAATACTGGGAAGGTGCTAAATAACACAGGGAGCCCAGCCTGGTGATCTGTGATGAGCTAGAGGCGCAGAATGGGGAGAGGGGAGGGAGGCTCAGGAGGGAAGGGACATATACATATAATTATGATTAATTTGCATTGTTGGATGACCAAAATCACCACAACACTGTAAATTGACTTCTCACCAATTAAAAAATAAATAAAATGAGAAACAAAAACAAACAAAATACATGAGCCATTCTGGGTCATATTGTGTATATGTATCTGGGGGAGAACAAAGTTGAGGACAGAAAAATGACGCAGTCTAATAAATCAGGTAACGAGAAAACTTTCCAAGCAACTACTGAAATTTTGCTATTAAGTTTTAAGAGAAAAATATTGATCAAAGGACATATGGAATTATGAGGTTTGCATAATAATTTATCTGTATTCCCCTGGTTCCGTTAGGAGACTGAAGTTTTGTGCTTTGCTATTCTTCCTGCTCGCGTTGTTATATCCTTGTTGTCCCAGGAAAGGTGACTAATTCTCTGTTGGTTTTAGGAAAGGAAATAGGCAGAACAGCATGACTCACGATTATATTTTTCCTTTTTTCTTCATGCGAGAAAATTGACTCATGTGTGTGACTTGATAAAACTTTAATTGAGAAGAAGCCTTACTAATTGCATTCAGTGAAGTGAAATGCCCACTGAATAAGCCTATTTACTGGTTAAGTAACATTATCAGCAGAGCTCTAAATCTGAATTATCTTACCCTAATGAAATTTACAGATTTTTCTTTCATTTATTTCTGTCTTCATGTATCTGTTCAGCTTTATGCATAATGTGCATACACATATAACATTGTATTGTATATATCAATGCATAAATGAAACTAAGGCAATTTAAGTTATTGTAATTAATCAGACATATTAATTTGGGGGATTCTTTTTTTTAACGGTAATGATAATGATTACATTATGGAACTTTTCATGGAAAACTTACTGACAGCAGATTGAGGATCTGGCAGTAGGATTTCTGATAAAAACCAAAAAAGGATATATAGAATATGTTACTCTATGTTCTAGAATTTTTTAAAATATATCTTTTGTAGCCTCTGTTTGATAGAAATGAGACGAAAGTTTTACCTACAAAGAAAGCAAATTTGGATTTTCATTCCTGTGATTTCTTTAGTTCTCTTTGACACTGATTTCAGCTTTGAAATACAGGACCGGATGGTGGATAAATGAGTCTGAGTTTGATGTCTCTCCTAGTACTTTCTCCTTTCAGAATGTCCCACGGTATTGTCTTTATTTGTGTGATTTTTCCCTTTGATTGTGAGTTCTTTGAGGGAAGAAACCATGTCTTATTTACCATTGTGACTTCAGGACTCGCAATATGCATCAGAAAGGAGCAGCTGAATAACTGTTGATTGAAGGCGCAAATAAACCTAGTCTTATGATAGAGCCATTACGTTACTTACAATGTAAAATTATTTTGTATAATTCCATTTTGGAATTCTCTTCAAAGAATAAATTCCTTCAGAATTTTTCCAAAGTAGTGAAAATCTACCCTTCCAGGCTTGATTTGATTTCTGGAGGCAGAGTAATTTGAAACTAGATTTGAGTGAACAGAATAGTTGCTCCTGCTGGACAGTATCATTTTTAGTTTTGTAGGAGGAATAGCAAAGTAGATTTGTTTGTTTGTGAACTCAGCAGGCAGTCTCAAAACAGACATTCCAAAAATGTTTTGATCAGTGGTTGCATCATTGAAATTATAAAATAATCCCCCAGAGATTTGATTCATTCGATTGTGTGGACTTTAATGTTACAATAGATTTACATTTAATTACTCCTATTTTATTACACTTGATACTCTATTTACTCAGGGTTGGGAAGATCCTCTCGAGAAGGGAAAGGCTACCCACTTCAGTATTCTGGCTTGGGAAATTCCATGGACTGTATAGTCCACGGGGTCACAAAGAGTCAGACATGACTGAGCGACTTTCACTTCACTCACTGCTACTCTGATGCTGTCTCTCCTGAGTCTTTGAGCAAAGCTTCCAGATTTATTTCTTGTTCTTCCTTATAAAATTTTCATACTGAATTAAGTCAGAAAAAGAAGGAGAAACATCATATAACATCCTTTACACGTGGAATCTAAAAAGAAATGATACAAATGAACTTACTTACAAAACAGAAAAAGACCTACAGACTTGGAGAACTAACATGGTTTCAGGGGTGGAGAACAGATGGGAGAAAGGGATAGTTGGGGAGTTTGAGGTGGATATACACACACTGCTGTGTTTAAAATGGATAACCAGCAAGGACCCACTGTATAGCACGTGGAGCTCTGTTCAATGCTGTGTGTGGCCTGGATGGGATGGAGTTTGGGGAGAATGGTTACACGTATATATGTGGCTCGGTCCCTTCGCTGTTCACCTGAGAGTGTCACAACATTGTTCGTTAATCCACTATACTTCAGTGCAAAATAGAAGGTTAAAAAAAACCAAGTTTTATCAGGGACTCTCATTAGCTACATTCTGTATTCTGTATTCCAAATGCTTTAACTAGGCACTTAAGTCACCCATATTGGGCCTCAGCCTATGTTTCCAAATTTACACCTACTTTCCCCTCTCCATTCAAGAGCTGCTTTCCCCCCGTGGTGAAGAAAGTTCATCCAATCCACATGTTCGTATATTAGCCTCCTTTCACATTAAAGCCCCAGGTTAAATGCTAGCCAGCTTGATCTCTTCTTTGGCTCCCTTCTTATATCTGTACATTTCATAGCCTTTTGTAATTCCTACCTTGTTTTATGGTGTTTATATATAGATCTTTTGTGCCCTGTTTGACTCTACACTATGTGAGCCAGAAAGCAGATCTTCTCCTTGAGTCCCTCATATCTCTCAGTTTAGTGCTGTGCGTATAATAGAGCCTGAATAAATATTTGTAGGGGTTATGAGCACATATATAAAATGATGGTATCAGATAGTTTGAGCATTTATACTATGGACTCTATGATATTGCCTCATATTTAAGAGTGTCTGAACTTTGAAAGTTTTTATTCATGTAAAAATCTAATAATTGTGCATATGCTATGCTTAGTTGCTCAGTTGTGTTCAACTCTTTTGCGACCCCATGGACTGCAGCCTGCCAGGTGCCTCTGTCCTTGGGGATTCTCCAGGCGAGAATAGTGGAGTGGATTGCCATGCCCTCTTCCAAGGGATCTTCCCAACCCAGGAATCGAACCCAGGTCTCCCACATTGTGAGCGGATTCTTTACCAACTGAGCCACCACGGAAGCTCAATAGTTGTGCATGCGATTCAGTAATTCAGCGTTACAGAGTAAATGATTCTAGAACCCTGAATAACTAAGATACTCAGGAAATAGGGTGTTCTGAATAATTTAATTTTCTGGTTAACTTGGAGTTAGGCAAAAAATCTTTTTCTGTTTCATTTCTTGTTGAAAAATTCTTTCTAAATATGCTAATTTCTGATTGTAGGCAGAGTATTGTTACAGTTTTTTGATAAATGAGATTATTAGACTACCTTAGGGTAATTACTGCATATCTTAATTCTTATTTTACATTATCATATATATATATATATATACACACACAAAGTTTTTGAGCTTGTATTGTGTTTCTAAGGTTCTTTTCACTATATTTAGCTCTGGATTTTATTTTTGTCTGGGAACAAATATCTGATATGTATATTTTTGTAATCTTAATCATAGAAAGAGTCAGAATATGTGCTCTTTTTGTTTTAATGAATTTATTCTTCACTTTCAGTTGAATGTTTCCACAGTCTTGTGCTTTGTAATTTTTGGTAAAACTTTTGTTCCATCGGATATGTTGTAGCTATAGCTATATTAGTAGGTAAATATTTGTATAACTTATATTTAGCATATATAATAATTTCTTGTTGCTTAACCTTTGATTTGACCTCTTCTCTCAAAATTATTTCGGGTTTAAAAGTTTTCCTGAATTATATGTAGTTTCAAATTTGTAATGTAATCGTTTTACCTCTGAAGTAATCTTTTGCCTTTCTTACTTTTTCAGAAGTTTTCAAAAATCACAGTAATCTTTAGGTAATGCTAAGAAAATCATGAACACCAAAGATTTTGTGGTTCTTCCACGGGGAAAACCTGGAAATTCTGTAAAGCTAAAATATAAGTAAGTACATATGTTTATTACTTAAGTAGAAGCAGTTGCTAAAGTTTCTATATATTATAATTTAAATACTTTTGATGTGAAACAGAGTTGAAGTTAAATTTTGTCAATTCTCATCTCCATTTTCTTCACATTGCTCTATTTTTATAAGAGTAGGTTTGAAGTATTATAAATCTATCATGGTTTAAAATGAGGACTAAAAATATTTATGGCACAAGAATCTATGCGAATTGGGATCATCAACTATTGAAGCAATTTAACAGACAGTTACTAATTTTACTAACACTTATTCAAAATTATTAAAGAATCACCCTGAGGAACTGAAAGAAGTTGAATTTGAGAGAGACTGGCAAGGTGAGAAACCTTTAAACAGGGAAAAGAAATCACTAACTACACTGAGCCTTGACTAGA
Organism: Capra hircus; assembly: GCF_001704415.2. NCBI lineage: Eukaryota > Metazoa > Chordata > Mammalia > Artiodactyla > Bovidae > Capra > Capra hircus. Next base: position 99,578,258 of record NC_030808.1, read on the forward strand.
CGGATCTTTGTTGGCAAAGTAATGTCTCTGCTTTTGAATATGCTATCTAGGTTGGTCATAACTTTCCTTCTAAGGAGTAACCATCTTTTAATTTCATGGCTGCAGTCACCATCTGCAGTGATTTCGGATCCCCCCAAAATAAAGTCTGATACTGTTTCCACTGTTTGCTCATCTATTTCCCATGAAGTGATGGGACCAGATGCCATGATCTTAGTTTTATGAATGTTGAGGTTTAAGCCAATGTTTTCACTCTCCTCTTTCACTTTCATCAAGAGGCTTTTTAGTTCCTCCTCACTTTCTGCCATAAGGGTGGTGTCATCTGCAGATCTGAGGTTATTGATCTTTCTCCCGGCAATCTTGCTTCCAGCTTGTGCTTCTTCCAGCCCAGCGTTTCTCATGATGTACTCTGCATAGAAGTTAAATAAGCAGGGTGACAATATACAGCCTTGACGTACTCCTTTTCCTATTTGGAACCAGTCTGTTGTTCCATGTCCAGTTCTAACTGTTGCTTCCTGACCTGCATACAGGTTTCTCAAGAGGCAGGTCAGGTAATGTAATGTATCTATTTCAGTGCTACTCTCTCAGTATGTATACTAATGGCTGATTCATGCTGATATATGGCAGAAGCCAACATAACATTGTAAAGCAATTATCCTCTCATTAAAAAGTTCTAATGAGGTGGATGAAACTGGAGCCTATTATACAGAGTGAAGTAAGCCAGAAAGAAAAACACCAATACAGTATACTAACACATATATGTGGGATTTAGAAAGATGATAACAATAACTATGTATGCAAGACAGCAAAAGAGACACAGATGTATAGAACAGTCTTTTGGACTCTGTGGGAGAGGGAGAGGGTGGGATGACTTGAGAGAATGGCATTGAAACATGTATAATATCATATATGAAATGAATCGCCAGTCCAGGTTCGATGCGATACTGGATGCTTGGGGCTGGTGCACTGGGACGACCCAGAGGGATGGTACGGGGAGGGAGGAGGGAGGGGGGTTTAGGAGGGGGAACACGTGTATACCCGTGGCAGATTCATGTTGATGTATGGCGAAACCAATACAATATTGTAAAGTAATTAACCTTCAATTAAAATAAATAAATTTATATTAAAAAAGAAAGAAATTTAAAGAAATATATAAAAAAGTATATCAATGACTACCCTTGCACTTTGCAATGTTAAAGGATGTTATGTTGAATCAGTTCTCCTAGGAAGGGTACCTTCTGTCCTAAATTGCCTGGAAGATGCATTCAGCCTGAACCAAGCAATTCTGGGTATTGTGGGAATTTCAGGACTTGTAGGGGTACCAAAGGGTTCGATGTACTCTTCCCCTTTGAGGTTATCTAGAGTCACTGGAAATTTCCAAGGCCTTCCTCTCAAATATTATTCAGGACCAGCCAGCATGGGCTATGGGCGGAGTATTGATTTTTTAATTTTAGTTTCTGAGTTCCTTGATCCAGATCAATAGTACTGTGGTTACTTAGTGTCTTTAGAGCTTTTCTAACTCTCACTTCACCTTTGAGATATTGTGTGTAAAAGCGTTGTGTCAACTGGAAGATGTTATATGGCGTTATCATTATTAGGTTTATTAGCCTTTGGTAGGGAATGGAGCTCTCTAATTGCTAGTATTGCCAATTTTCCTTTTTTTAATGCAAAAGAAATGGGCCATGCATTTTGGTGATCTGTTTTAAGTCTGTGTGTATTTACCTTTAAACATTCATTCAACGTTTGTTAAGTACATATATTCTACACACTGTGCTAAGGAATGACGGATACAAAAGGAGGAAGTCACAGTTTTTGCCCTCCGGTAGCTTGTGGAGGAGGTGAATATATAAAATTGTCTCTTCAAAGTCATGTGAAACATGGTGTGATATTAAAACACAGGCAATTATGAGAACATAGCCCAAACTGCTAGGGCAGAGGTGAGGAGGTCTTCAAGTTTTGCCTGAAAGATGCAGTTACTTGGGTGGTTACTGGGTGAAATGTGTGCAAAGGCACACAGACACGTAGTCTGGGGACTTTCAGGCATAGCCAGTTCGCTAAGATGTGTAGAACAAAATTGGAGAGAATTGCAAGTCGCCTAGTTAATAAATTAATTTGTATGCCACACTAAGGAGTTTTGGATTTGTCTTGGAGATGAGGGGGCGTCCCTGTTCCCTGGCCTGTATGTCTCCTTGATTCACCCATGATTCACAACCTATAGAGACTAGGCTTGGATCCCCCATTCTAAGGTCATTGCTCTGGAGTTTCTTTTCTTGCCCTTTTCTTGTTCCAAGTGTTCTTTTGTTGTTTGTTTGACATTGTCTTCAGAAGTGTCTTAATGTTGTCTGACATGTCAGAGTTCTCCAACTCCTCTCTCTGTTTCCCAGCCTCCACATAGTTTTAGTGGCTTGTTTCTGCCTCTCAGATTTGCTATGTTGACATGGTCTCTGTAGGATCAACTTCAGCTGCCCTTCTGGGTCTGCTGTCTCCAGGAGGAATCTTCTATCTTGTTCCAGACCCACAGAATCCCACAGAATCAATATGACCACTTGGTCAGGAGGCCAGTTCCTTGTTTTACCACAGTGAGAACTTCCAAAACATTAAAATTTTGTAAGCAAATAAGTGACACAGTCACATTTGTGCTTTTGAACGCTTCCTCTGGAGGCCATTTAGAAAGTGTTGTAAGCCACTGAGACGCTGGGCCAGTTAATTCTGAACTGTGCCCACCGCCCACCCCAGAGTGACCTCTATCAGGAAACAGCTCCTAGGGTTAGCTCAGGTTCCTTCCTTTTCCCTTCCCTGATCAGTCTTTAAGTCCAGTTAATTTTGTTTCCTTATAGTTCTCGAATGTTGCCATTTTTGTCCCCACTGTCTCCATCTAGTCAGAGCAGCACAATATTAGGTTTATGGAAATAGTCTCCTAACTGGCTTCCTCACTCTCAGCTTTGCACCCTCTAATTAATATTCCATTATACAGCCAGAGTGATGGTTCTTAAATGCAAGTCTGATCAATCCTCAATTCTCTTAAAACTTTTTAAAGATTCTAACTGCTCATGGAGTACAAATCCCAGTTTCTCATCACGGCCACAGCTCCTCATGATGTGGCCACTGTGCACCTTCGCAATTCCATTTCTTGTCACTTTCCCCTTCATTTGCTTAATGTCTGGGGCCGTGGAACTCCTAGCTCCTGGACCCATACACCACTCTTTTCTATTTGTGCCTGCACTTTTCTTTCTTCCTGGAATACTGCTATCACCACCTCCCTTTGACCGGCCAGGTCCTTTCATCCCTTAGGGCTCAGCTTAGTCTTCACTCCCTTCAGGAGCAGTTCCGATCCCCCCAGGGGCTAGGAATGTGCCCTTACATGCTCAGGTATCTCCCTGTACTTTTTCGATGAAAGCACCGTTACACTGTACTTCAGTTACCGTCATGCTTGTCTGTGCTCCTTTCTATAATGGAAGCTCCATTGGGTCCCACATCCTGTCACTTACAAGTGCTTGTTTGTAGTTAGGGCTGAGTTACTCCTTGTGGAACAAATATAATGAAAATAATGCCTCTCTTTCTCAGTTTCTTCATCCACTTCTGTGAACTGTCTGTATAGCTTTTGCCTCCTCTTACTTTCCATTTATCTCCCTGGACTTGGGGTCATATCTTTGACTCACTTGCTCTTTGGTGACTGCTCGCTACCTCTGAATTATTTCCCTTTCTTAACTTCTTTATTTTTATTTTGATTCCTTGCCATAGCACACATACCCAAGTAGCCCACATTGCTTAATTATAGTAAAGCACCAATGAAATAATGAAGAGATTTAAACTCATGACGGATAATGAAAGCTAGAGAACTAGGTTGGTTTACTTCTAAAAAACAGAGAGAGTGAGTGACTAATGCTGACAAGGGACCAGAGTTGTAAGACAAAGGAAATCAAGCTGTCAAAAGCCTGATGAGATTAAGACATTATTACAGAATCTTTTGTACAGGAATCTGTTAGAAGGCTCTGCTCTATCCTCAGGAAGTTTTCTTTTTGTTGCTTTCCTTTGTGGAAACAGTCAGTGGTGCTTGCCTCAGTTTCCATTTATCCCTTTGATGGCTTATCAACCAAAACTCTTAACAGGTGCTTTTTTCCTAATAGGCTCTTCTCTCTTTCTCTCAAGAAAACTCTTCTCTCTTTCTTTCTTTCGTATTGTACATACATGGCATAAAGGTAGAAATTTATTGACGCTTTCCAAGATGATTTATTTAGCAAAAATATGTATTCTGCTTATACAGAATAGTTATTTTAAACACTGTGATTCAAACTACTTAAATCCTTTGAAGGCAGTATGAAAATTAGAAAATGATTTTTAGTTTATTTTCTATTTGTGTGTTATGGATATTTGTGCATATATAAAGACATAGCTCATGCATAAAGTGAATATGTGATGTGAAACTTCTAGCAATGTAATATGAAAAATAAAAGTCCAAAGTTTGAAGTTATACCTTGCTTGAGAATATTAATTGATGGCAAATGCTAGCTTTAGACACGGTATTTCAAAGACAAAAAAGGAAATAGTTAAAATATGCTATCACATATTTATTACTCCTAATTTTAATTAATTTTTTTAATTAAGGAAAAATAGGACTATAAAATTATTTTGCCTTTTTTCTTTTTTTTGGGAAGGGTTTGTTTGTTTACCTCAAATGGAATTTTACATTTGAATCATCTGCACTTATATCTTGTTCAGAAATGCTCAAGAACTGAGAATGGAGAAAGTACAACTAGAGTTGGAGAACCGAGAGATGGAAAAGAAACTACAAGAGTTCCAATCAACAAAGAACAAAGAAAAGGGAGAACGAAGGTGGGTGACATTTTTAAAGAATTTTAGATAAATAAACTGATTTCCTTATAAGCTGAGGTCCTTCTGTCAAGAACTGTTTTATGTTTATGTCAGGAACTTCCAATTCTTCTCTGGTGACTCAGACAGTGAAGAATCTACCTACAATGCAGGAAAGCCGGTTTCGATCCCTGGGTCAGGAAGATCCCCTGGAGAAGGGAATGGCAACCGACTCCAGTATTCTTGCCTGGAGAATTCCATGGAGAGGAGCCTGGCAAGCTACAGTCCCTGGGGTAGCAAAGAGTCAAACATGACTGAGCGACTAACACGTTCACTTTTTTTTTCCTTCCAGTGATGATCTGTCCTGAATGAATCCTTTTTGGATTTTACTGATGAACAAGCAATATTAATTTGCCCCTCATTTTTCTAATTGTGTTCCCTTCCTCTAAACTTTATTTGGTTTTGGACCCGTGTCTGCTAAGTCGCTTCAGTTGTGTCCGACTCTTTGCAACTCTATGGACTGTAGCCTGCCCATCAGGCTCCTCTGTCCGTAGGATTCTCCAGGCAAGAATGCTGGAGTGGGTTTGCCATGCCCTCCTCCAGGGACCTTCCTGACCAAGGAATCAAACCCACGTCTTTCATGTCTCCTGCGTTGACAGGCGTTTTCTTTACCACTAGTTCCGCCTAGGAAGCCCACACTTTCTTATTCTCTTTTCACAGTACTCTTCTTAACCAGTTATAGTTTGGAATGTTGGGGCTTCCCAGGTGGCTCAAAGAATCTGTCTGCCAATGCAGGAGACATAAAAGACGTAGGTTTGACCCCTGGGGTGGGAAGATCCCCTGGAGTAGGAAATGGCAACCTGCTCCAGTATTCTTTCTTGGAAAATTCCATGGACAGAGTAGCCTGGTGGGCAGGCTACAGTCCATGGGGTCACAAAGAGTTGGGAACAACTGAATGACTGAGCACCCACATATTGAGAACAGCAGTGCAGAGTTTCTCTTTGCTCCCATAAAAGTGCCATCAACAGGTGACTGCCAGTTTATGAGCAGCATATTTTTATGTATTAAAAGACTTTTGGGATAGGGATTTACATGCACACAAATAAGAGTTTTCAGACCCTCAAGTATGTTTGAAATATTGTTAGCTAATATGCTTTAGCTGAAATTTTATTAGTGAGAACTCTCTAATAATTATGCTTGCATACTTATACTAACTTTATGGAGAATTTTGCTTTGTTGTAAAAATAATAAATACAATTAAAATCAAGTATTACTGATAGTTATATAATGGAAATGATCTCTTCTTCTCTCCAGGCTGACCCCCAGCCCATTTTGCAGTACCTCTTTTAACAATTAAAATGTTTGTCCCCACAAATATCTTTGTACAAGCCTGTATATATGTGTGAGTGTGTGTGTATATGTGTATGTATGTGTGTAGGTTTGTATTTGACATGTCTGTTACACTTTTACAAGTGAGGTCATCTATAAAAATATGTGAATGGATTCACATTCTACTTTTCTCCTTGCTATTTTTTGCCACTCTTGCCACATCAGCACACAGTGATCTCATTGTGTGTGTTCCCTTCCTCTAAACCTTATTTGGTCTTGCATGCGTGTCTGCTAAGTCACTTCAGTTGTGTCTGACTCTTTGCGACTCTATGGACTATAGCCCATCAGGCTCCTCTGTCCGTAGGATTCTCCAGGCAAGAATGCTGGAGTGGGTTTGCCATGCCCTCCTTCAGGGACCTTCCTGACCAAGGGATCATTGTGTGTGGATACAATAGCACTTATTTTTCAGATCTTTATTAAATTTTTAGTATTTTGTGATTATATATGCTGTCATGAATATGCTTCTGCATATATTTTTGCTTATACATGTAAAAGTATCTATGGGATAAATTCCTACACTTGTAATTTTAGATCAGAGCATATGGCAGCTTACCTTTTGGTGGATACTGGAGAACTTTTCTTTCCAATAGACTGCGAAAGTGTCTAACTTTTTTCCTGTGGAAAATGAGGGTGCATTCATATACTTTTGGTGTTGTTAAAAGTCTGGGAGCCAGACCCTGTGTATTCAATTTGCTTTATTTAGTACTCAGGTGATGATCATCAAATATCTGTGAAGGACCTTCTGAACTATTAAAGAAAATTCAGAAGTTTATTATATTTTCAGTAGTATTTATTTTTAGAGAATAAGTCTTTGCAAAAATGTTTATGACAGAGCTAAGTCGCTTGAGTTGTGTCTGACTTTTTGCAACTCTATGGACTGTAGCACCCACTAAGCTCCTCTGTCCATGGGGATTCTCCAGGCAAGAATACAGGAGTGGGTTGTCATACCCTCCTCCAGGGGATCTTTCCAACCCAGGTATCAAACCAACGCCTCTTATGTCTCTTGCATTGGCAGGCAGGTTCTTTACCACTAGTGCCACCTGGAAGCCTTCATGATATACACACATCTAATAAGCAGAGCGCTGGCTTTTTTTTTTTTTTTTTAAGAAAAACTAATTTTATATTGGAGAGCATTGGTTTAATCAGAGATATTTCAATGAGGTACATCATCCCAGGTGACAAAGTTTATTGTGTGTCTTGGTGTTCTTATCCTAATGATCCAATGGCCAGTTCTCTCATTTTTATTGTTATTTTTGGGTTTTTGTTTTCTTTTTATTTTTTTGTAAACTTCACTGCTTTGGACTTTGTTTGGGCTCCTCAGCGGACCGCGAATATATCTGTAAAACGGAGTTCCTGAAATTAGCCCCCAAGAGTAAGTTTCCATTAGCGGAGGAACCTTTTCTAGATGTTTTCAAAAGTGTTCTAAAGCTTGGCTGAGTTTTCAGAATACTAAAATGCTTTTCTAAGGTCACATAGATAGTAAATGTCATAGCCCAAATGAGAACCTGCCACTCACTGGTCAGGAAGATGGAAGTTTGGTTTTCCAGTCTTGGTTTTATTATTTATTATCTCTGTGACCTTGGGCAACTTTTTTCTCATTATTGTTTAAAATGGGACTTGGGCTCCCTGCTCTGTTGACTTCAGAGGATTTTGTGAGGCTCAAATGAAAGTGCTTTGAAACTATAAAATGAAACCTTTTGCCTTCTTAGCAATCTGTTACCTTTCACTGTAGGGACTAATTTGAAGTCTTAATAAGGCATTCATCACATAGTCGATCTGCTGAATTTGGGGGCATATTGCTTTGCTTCCTTTTTCTCTTTACATTTGTGAACACTTAGCTTTTAAAACTACATGGCAATCTTTAAAATTTCTTATAAATCAGTAAAACTACCTTTAGTCATTGTAAATGTCTTTAAAAATGAAATTCTTCATCTGTGTTTGGACATTTCACCTTTATTCATTTCTTTTCAAAACTTCCAAATATAGTAGAGTTATATTTTAGAATTACTGAGGCTATTGTGGCATTATTGATATTTCATTTTCATTTTATGGTGGTCTGTTACATGTTAACAACTGAATTTCCATTTCCTGAAACAGGGAAAATATATTTGTTTTCATTAAAAGGAGAAATGTATTTAGTAATTACATTTTGTCTTCCGTTGATATATATTGAAGGTCAAGTGGATATCATTGGAAATCTGGACAAGTGGGCAAATTGGGTAATCAATCATACACAATGTCACAAAATAAAGGAAATGTTATTAAGGTAAGAGAACACTATTTGATTCTCAAGCAGTTTGCTAAGAATATATAAATTATTTTTTCAGAATTTGTCTTCCCTTCCATACTTAAGAACCAACAATTCTTATTTTTAAAAGCTTTGCATATTATTGGATTTTGATTAAATTTTATGAGCTAATATGCAACTTTCACTGTTCAGATATGTTTTTGTTTTTCATCTGCATGTTGAATTTTAAAAATTCACCTTCAGTTGAATTTTTCTAAATTCAGTTTCTCCTTTCAGTTCAGTTCTGGTTTTCAAGTTTGGGAAGTAGAACTACATAGTTCTGTATTACAGTGAAAGTGAGGTTATTTGATATAACAAGTGACAGACTTTTTCTGCCTTTTTATTGTATCACATTTATTAAATATGTTCATGTTCTGCTTGAACAATAATTATTCTTACGTTGTTGATTCCATGTGTGAAGATACCCGAGGGAAAACTGCTTTAAAATTTCCCAGCTATAGAATTTCTTTATCTTTACTGTGTATTTTAAAAATGACATTACGTTATATTTAAGGTTAAAAGCAAAGGAGTATCCTTATGTAATGAAAACAGTTTTGCTTCTGTATTCTTTAGTACAAGATCCGTGACTTTGTAAGTTTTAACTTATATAGCTTTTTCCTTTTTATATACCTATCATTAAACTTTCATTGGACCAGTTGGCATCTACAGATATCTTATTCGGCACTTCTAGCCTTTTTGGCTTTGGAAAGGCGTTTTATTCTTTACTGTCTTTCTCGTACAGAGATATGTGACTTTAATTTTTGAGTTAAAAGTTTTATAATCCACTTTGCATTTTTCATTATCTTTCTGAGACATTGTTCCAGGCTTTAGATGTTGTTGTAAATATATTAAAAGTGCTGACTCTTTGTGATTATTGATTTATTTATTCAATAGCATTTATAAGTTCCTTCTTTGTCTCATAGTGAATTGTCCTTGTTCTCAAGGAGATCCTTATGTAATGTAGAAGACAAAGCACATATGAAAATATCTATAGGAAGTCACTATGTAATTTCTGCCATTTAGTGTATGAATTGTTTATGCTTGGGAAATAATAGTTTGCCTCTAAAATATTTGAGAGTGTGCTAGATATATTTGTTAGGAAAATTGATGAGTAAGTCATAATGCCAGTTCCCATAAACCTCATAATTGAGTAGGAGGGTGAAAGCATGGGGTAGGGTGGGGAGGCACAGAAGGTGGGAGATAAAGGAAGATGGGACAGGATGGGAGGAGCACTGAAAACCAGACTCCGAGTCTTGGCTTTTTTCACTGGGTGAATGGAATTCCCTAAGAGTTTTGAAGCCAAGTTTAAGGTGATGTGTATTGGCTGATCTTCTCAACATCCAGTGCATTTGGACTTTGTAAGTAGAGTATAGAGCAAGTGATATTTACATTCTTTTGATCATGTACCATATCAATAAAGAATTCGAGAATGAACTTTCTATCCACAATTTTTTATTTGCTTGTAGATATCATTTATTTATATGCATACTAATTTACCAATATGTCATATGCATTGTAAAACAAAATATGGAAATTAATCAAGGATGATGTAAATATGAAGAGATGTTTCTTTTTCTCTCTTTGGTCTCCTGAGCTCCCTCAGGCATGCATGTATGCTACTTTTGAGGCCACTGGTACAGAAACAGAGGGACTACTTATGAGACTATTAAAAGGTCAGATGAGAAGAGTTTGAATTAGAATGTAGCAGAAGAAATATAAAGGAAACATGGAACCAAACACAATGAGAAAGGAAAGGAGGAAGTAAAATATATAAGTGATATTCCAGAATGAATTGCCTAGGAGATAGAATAAATAATGGAGCTGGAGAAAATTTTCTGGTGTTTAGATTTAGGCTTCTTCCCTCTCTTTCTTTCCCCAGACCTATTGAGGTATGGTTGGCTAATAAAATTATATTTAAAGAGTACAACATGATGGTTTGATATACATATACATTGTGAATGGATTTCCCCCATTGAGTTAACTACCATATCCACATTTGCTTCATTTTTTATAAGAATATTTAAGTTCTACTCGTAACAAATTTCAAAGAATTGGAGTTTTGTTTGCACTCTAATGTGCTGGCTGAAGCTGAGAGAGTAACTGTGCCCCCTAAGAATTTATAAAAAAGGAGAAGAAAGGTGTGAAGGATAGAGGGGCAGGTATGAAGGATAAAGCTCAGAAAATATGGAGGCAAAGAAAACTTTAATATTTGCTCACTACCTGTTTTTTTTTACCAACCAACAGTGCTTTTCCTGTTTTATCTCTTTGAGTGCTTGTATCACTCTTAAGAGACAGTTGCTCTTGTTCACAGTTCCACAGATGAAGTAATTTAACACTAAAAAAGTTGAATAACTCGCTCATGTCAAAGGTCAGGGCCCAGGTTTGGAATGCAGGTTTTCAGGCTAGTTCTAAGATAATTTGCCAGCCCTCTAGTGAAAGGAGCCTGAGAAGAGAAAGAATGGGAGAAATAGAGTCAAAATAATGTAATTTCAAACGAGATAAAAGTCAAAGAGAACATCTTTAGAAAAAAATGGAGAAGTCAACCTTGACGGATGTATTTGTAATGAAAAAAGTTGAGTATAGTTTTCTTTGGCTGTTTTTCAGCTGGGGGCACTTTTGTCCCCCAGGAGACACTTGGCAGTGTCGGGACATGTATTTTGCTATCACCACCGAGAGGGATATTTTTGGCTAATGGTGTGTAATGGCTACAAGTCAGGAGTACTGCTGAGCATTAAACAATGAGTTGGGCAGCCCTCATAACAGAGTATTATTTGGCCTAAAATAGTGGTACCAAGGTCACAGAATCCTGTGCTAGACAATATAGATTAAAGTCCTGACTCATCTAATTAATTTTGTGATTTTAGACAAAAATGTAACCTTTTTACACAAAAATCTAACCTGTAACCTTCCGTGGTCTTATGTTACCATGTTTGTAAACATGCATAACAGTTCTTGCTGACTACTGCACAGTTTCGAGCAGTGCATGAGATAATATGTGTGAAACCAATTGTAACATGAACTGAAAATCATGTTAAAATGGTTATTTACAGAGAATGAGAATTTTTAAAAATGATACATTTGATTTGATGGTTGGGTTGTCATCAGATGTAAGAATGTATTTCAAGTTGTTGAAAAAGAAAGACAGGTGGCAACGAGTAAAGGCTAAAGTTTCGGTGAACATGAGAGCAAAGGGCGACCTGTCAAGGATTTAAGAGGCTCAAGGAAATACTTCGTTATGTGGGAGACGATATGAGCCATTTTGTAGCTGAGGGATAGGCTGACTAGTGGAGGAAACACTGAAGATGAAATGAGAGAGATGCCAGTTGCTTGGGGTTTTGAGGAGGTGGCTCCTTGAGGAGGGCTTAACCAAGGGAAAGAAGGCACGTTTTCTTGAGACAGGAAAGATGGAAAACAGGTGACAGTAATGGTACATTTTTAGAGGTTGCTTTTGACAGGCAGTGAGGCAGAAAGCTGCAGAAAAATCTTTTATAGGAAAACCTCAACCTTCTTAGTAAATTTGAAGGCAAGATCAACTGTTCGTATTAAGGAAGGGAAATGGGGGTGAATTTGAGTTACTGGGAATGGAGAAGATGTGGAGTTGCCACTGTGGGAATTACGTTTGAAGTTTAGTAGCAAATGAGCAAATAGGTTGCTGAAGAGCCATAGGAGCCCAGTAGGCTTGTTTACCCTGGATTTGTAGAGGACCCAGTAGCTAATGGGGCTTCCCTGGTGGCTAACATAGTTAAGAATCTGCTACTTGTGTGGGAGATCCAGGTTCAATCCCTGGGTCAGGAAGATCCCCTGGAGAAGTGAATGGCAACCTACTCCAGTATTCTTGCCTAGAGAATTTCATGGACAGAGGAACCTGACAGGCTACACAGTCTAAGGTGTCGCAAAGAGTTGTATACAACTGAGCAACTAACACTTTCAGTTGCCATTATTTCATCACAGTGATAGGTAGTTGTGGGATGTCTAAAAGGAAGGAGGTAAGGAGATTGTGGTTAGCACTCAGAGATACTCTGAGTTGGGGATTTTGAAGGTGTGGCCATTCAGCTTGCCGCTTAGGTCCAAGGTTTGGTCATAATGGTCAGGGGGCTGAAGAGGCACTTTAGATATGCACAGCAGTCAGTGTGTAGGAGGGTTTTCAGCATCAGGATGTCAGGTGAACACAGGCATTGAGTCTCCAAGACCATCTCCTGAGAGAAGTGATGGAGAGAAATACTGAGCAGACTGCTGAGGTTCAGGTGGAAGAGGATTCAGGGTACTGGTGAAGGCAGTGAGTGGATGGTGGGAACTTCAGTAGAGGCAACTTGGCTGAATGATGAGAGCAGAACAGTGTTCTGGAAGCAGCACTGGGGAGCAAACAGGGAGAACATTTTCCTTCTCTCTGGGTGAGAGCAAGGGAATAGAAATGTAGCTAGTCCCTCTGGAGAGTCCTGTGGAGAAGGTTGTGTGTGAGAAAGGTGAGTCCAGTTACTGTGAACTTTTGGAAGAGATATGTTAAGGAAAGGTTTAATGCATAATACAGTTGAGTGACTATTTAATAAGGGTTTCATGGAAGTGTGGGGCAGCCTGGATGGAAGGAAAAGTAGTGGAGAATGGCAAAGGTTAAGTAGCTAATTGGACTAAGAATGAGACTGTTGGAAAAAGTGGCTTGTGGAAGGAGCGTGGGCCCAGCATGGCAGTTTAGGACATTAGTGGCAGTTTGCAGGCATTTGTGAATGCTAGGGAGGCCGATGAAGACAGCAGAGTCTGACCCCAGTGGCCCAGAGGATATGTCTGAACCTCTAAGCTGTCCTGGACCTTGATGGGACCCCTTTAGCATCTCCTGGTGGACGCATAAGTTGGCTAATGAGGTATATAGCTTCAGTATATTGAATTCCTGATGTTTTATGTATACAAACATAGGCATATATATATATATACATATGGATGTGTGTATATGTGTGTGTATGTGTTCTCAGCCATGTAAGCATTGAGTCCTGTGAGCATATAGTTCATGGGGATCATTGTTTGTGATCCCACTAGGCTCCTTTCTCCATGGAATTTTCCAGGCAAGAATACTGAAATGGGTTGCCATTTGCTACTCCAGAGGATCTTCCTGACCTGGGGACTGAACCCATGTCTCTTGTACCTCCTGAATTGGCAGGCAGATTTCCATTTTGCTACCTGGTAAGCTTTTGGAGTAGGGTTGGACCAGGGATACACACATACGCACGAACACCTGTGTTTGTGTGTGTGTGTGTGTGTGTGTATCCTTGGTCCAACCCCACTTCACACTCATCTTTTTCCCCAATAAATAAAAATCAGACTTGGGAGGCAATTCTATTTACCTAAAAATAACAAGCTAGTAGTTTGTTCACTGAACTATTGTATGCAGTTTGATTCATTTGAAGTAAATATGGCTGTACTCACAGAGCTGAAAAATATTCACAAGAACAAGAACAAGCTACAATATGTCCCTAATAATGGGTTCATTCTGCTTTAGTATGTCCATTCTGCCCAGGTAGCCTATAACCACATGTTTCAATGTATCCTTAAGGTAATAATATTGGAGAATTTGGTTATGAAAACTGGGATTAAATTATCTGTAACTTGCATAACACTGCCAGTTTACAAATAAAAGTGTTATTCACATTAAAAATGATTATTTCAATTCTATTTTCTAGTCTGCTGTGTTTGGTACATAGCATCTGAGCAGCTCTTTAAAGAATGTGAGAAAACAAATGCTCTTTTGAAGCGAAACCTCTGGATTTACTGAGAATAATTAGGCCTAAATTTTCAAAGATGACTGCAGTGGTACAAGCCGTAGACATAGAGGCAAACATTGTTCTCATACTCTCATGTGCAAATTGGGCAATTGAGCATGGAAATTGAAAATTGAAAATAAGGCATGAATTGACAGTGTGTGTGTAAGTGTGCACCATGCTCTGTGAATGTCTTTGTACTTCAGATCTTGGATTTAATAAGACCGAAGCAGGTACTTGCAATCAGCAAGTCTGTTTCATTTCTTAAAATCTGAAGATCCAAGGATTTTAGGCAATTATTTATTTGAAATACCTAGCCATAATTCTATGTACTCAATTTTTTTGGCTACACCTTGGGAAAGTCTGGGACAACAAATAATATATTTGAAAAAGGCTATGTCTATGATGCTTAAATGCATAGTTTTCTAAATTGGGCAAATACAGATAATAATGTTAGCTTTTTACAGTTTTGTGAGCAGAATAGCTCAGTCAGAATTCAGTTTAGATTCAGTCTATACAAATATTAGACTTTGTGTGTTTCAGAAAGATCAGAGATGGAAAAGGCATACTGAGCCTTTATAATATTTAAAAGCTAGTGCTTTCCTAAAATCATTTCATAGAGATGTGTAACTTTTGTTTAAAGATAAAGTATGACATTTTCTTCTGAAAATTGGCCAATATATGTTTCGAAAATATATTTTCCTTTTGTGAATTTTCTCTTGATTTAACTGAAAGCTCTATATTTGCAGTAAAGATGATCTCCTATTATATTATTCTTTGAAAATGTTTGTTTTGTTCAAGATGCAGGAAACTGTTATGGTTTTATAGTACTTTTGTTAGTCACTTAAACTTTGAATTATACCTGAAAAATAGTATCTATTTTGTTAATACAGTTTTCTGCTGGAAAAGTGAAATTAAAATTACTGAAGGAGCAACTTCAAGGTAAACAGTTTACACTGTATTATTAGGTATTATAGATATAATTATTTTTTTAACCTTTGAATTATATAGAAAGTTGAAGTTCTAAGACTATTCATGTAGCATAATGACTCTAAACCCCAAAATGTTGACTCTCTATCTGTGATATTCAAAATATATTTTATCTGTGTTTTGGGGGAGGGCACTTATTTTATATCAAAAATCAACTTAGGATATGACTATAATAATAGTATTTTTGAAAGATGAGGACTTACATAGCATTGTTCCTTAAACTTTATTAATATAATATCTTAAACAGGAAGAAAATTCTAGCAGTATAAAATTATAAATTGAAATTTTACTCTAGGAAATTGAAAGAACATTGAAAATTGCTTTTTAAAAAGAATTTAAAAATAGCAAAAACAAATTTTGAATTTATGGTAATTCTAAAAGAAATGAGATTTTTTAATACAGAGGATAAACATTTGAGTAATTAAGATGATTTGATAGAATATGTTCTAGAAATACATATAACATTTATTATAGAAGTTGTTCTGTATTGGCTTCAGTTTCATCCAGAAATGGGACAGAACGCTATAGGAATTCTATCCAAAGCACAGTCTTTAAAATTTTGTAATTTTATGTGTCTGGTTCGATTGAGCTTACAGCAGAATGTATATGGGTGGATGTTTGTGGCCCCGTGGTCACAGGGGGTGGGAGGGAGATTGTGGGCTCCCCAGTCTACTGGGGAGATTAGACTTGGCTACATGCCATTCTTATTGGGCACCTGATATGTATACACTATTTGAGAATATAGAAATGTGCATAATTTCCTTACTTTATCAATCAGAAAACTGAACATTGTATTTTAATGTGATTGGTCTTTGTTTATTTTTCCTTTCAGGACCGGTGAAACAACCACTAAATTATAAAATGGCAAATTCCTCTGAAAGTGACAAACCCAAGATAAAAGGGAAGGTTTGCGGGCAGTGTGAGAACAAAGCTGCTCTGCTAGTACGTACACTGGGATAAAATCTTGGAGCAGAACTCTCACATGGGCTCATACACTTGTCCCGACTTAAGCTGCTTTGGTAGCCACGCACTTTTCCTTCATGACCCTTGCTAAGAGTGAATTGTGCAGGCTGCTGGGAATGGCCAGTGCTAAACGATGCACTGAATCCCAGCTTCTCATTCCTGTTTAAGAACATGACCTAACTCTTGTCCTCTCTCCCTTGAATCATGCCTATCAGCATGCAAATATGCTGCATTATTTCCCAAAGCAAAGAAGAAATTCTTCTTTGATCCCCAGATCTCCTTTTGCATCCCTTTCAGTAACACTTCTGAAGAGTTGTCTGCACTTAATATCATTGTATTCTCTCCTCCCATTCTTGTTTTAAAAATTGAGTTATAATTTACCTACTGTGAAATGGGCAGATCTTAAATGTATATGTCCCCATCATAATACCCCAGAAGTTTCCTTTGTACCTTTTCCAATTAATTCCCTTTACAAAGCCAACTACAATTTTGATTTTTAGCAGCATACCTTTAGTGGTGCTAAACTTATTCTTGGAATTTATATAAATGGAATGATATGGTATATTTTTTCTGTGTAAGGCTTTCTTGTTTTTTTTTTTTTTTTGTATTCTTGCCCCTGAGTTTTGGAGTGCCACAGGGCTTAGTCCTCAACCTCTTCTGTAGTCTATGTGGTTCTTTAGTCATTAAGTCATGTCTGACTCTTTAGCGACCTAGTCCATGGGACTTTCCAAGCTAGAATATTACAGTGGGTTGCCATTTCCTTCTCCAGGGGATCTTTCTGACCCAGAGAGCAAACTTGTGTCTCCTGCATTGACAGCCAGATTCTTTACTACTGAGCCAGCAGGGAAGCCAGTCTATCTGTACTTACTGTTTGAATAGTTTCATCTACTCTCTTGGCTTTAGAGACCATCTCTATTTTGATGGTTCCCAAACTTATTAACACATCACTAATTAATATTTCCCCCCTGAACTTTCAACTCAGATACTTGCATGGCTAACGAAAATCACTAATTTAACATGTTCAAAACTCAACTCTTCAGATCTCCCCAACAAATTTTTTCCTTACCAAGTTCTCATATCAATAAAGGTCAATTCAAACTACAGCCTTTTATAAAACAGAAACAGCTGAGTTGTACTGTCTAGTTCTGTGAAGCTGCCTCATTCATCAGTGCAACATTTATCGCTCTTTAGTGTATTTATTTTCTGTTTACCTACGATGTAAACTTCATGAGCGTATGGACTTTAGTTTTCCTCATTGCTCTGTGCCCACCACCTAGAATTATGCCTGCAATTTACTAGGTACTCAGCCCACACTTGTTGAATGTGTTTATTTCTTTAGGGTTTCCCCAGTGGCTCAAAGGGTAAAGAATCTGCTTTAATTCAGAAGACATAGGAGATGTGGGCTCAGTCCCTGGTTTGGAAAGATCCCCTGGAGGAGGAAATGGCAATACATTCCAGTATTTTTGCTTGAAAAATTCCATGGACAGAGGAGCCTGGCAGGCTATAGTCCATGGGCCCACAAAGAGTTGGACACGACTGAGTGACTAAGCACAACACACAAGCACACACGTTTCTTTAGAACGTTTCTGTTATTGAAAACGTTGTTATCATTGAAGCTAACTGAAAGAAAGATATCCAAAATCTTTTGCAATTAAAATATCACACACACTTTGGAAGCAGTTTTTTCTCCAAAGAATGCAATGGTTATAACTAATATTTGTGGGTTACTATAACTAATATTTATTATAATTTCAAAGAATTTAGCTGTAATCACTTCTGATTTAAGATTGTATTACTGGCCTTATTTCATGGGAATTTTAACTGAACTCAGAGATTTAGAATTCTTTCTAGTAAAGAGCTAATAATACTAAATGTAAAACCCTGGCTCTTGGTATAATGCTGTTACTATTATATAATACTTCTTTTCGTCTTACTGATGTAATGGTGGACAATAATTTGAGGAATTTTAGAAAGTTATACCTACCCAGAAATGTTTAGAAAATATAAGCCAGTGCTAATATTCCTGAAGCTTGAAATATGACAGCTGAAAGGGACTTAAGGGCAGAACTGAATTGTTTGAATCCACTGTTCATGATCTGAAAATCATTTGGCTTAGGAGCTATGAGTCAATATTTCTTATGACTCCTTTTCTATGTTTTGAACACTGTGTAAAGACCATGGAATCTGAAAAAAATGGCACATGTAGATAAGACTTGACTTGGAAATAAAAAATCTGTTTTTCCAGGGAGAAGGAAAAGCAAGCAAAGGACATTCCGGACAGTGTACATGGCACCTGCTTTGGCTGGGAAGCAGATGAGGGTGACAGTGTACAGTGATTACAAAACTGATCTGCCTGAAAACTGCTGTAAATAGAAGCCAGGATTTAGGCTCTAACTTAAGAAAGGATATTGTTTGATTTTAAATGAAAATAACATCCCATCATACTTTTTAAAGCACAATATTATTATTATTATTATTTTTAATTTCAAGCTTGGCAAATGTAATGAACTCTGTAGTGTTGAATTCTAAGGTTACCTTATGTTCTTAGCTTCCATCATTCTAGATGGTCATGCTGATTGGATAATCAGAGTCAATCTCTATCTTATGGCATGACCTTCATCAGGGAAGATCGTATAGGGATGGGAGGTAGCGATTAAGAGCTTGCCTTTTGGAGGTTGGCATTTCAACTTTACCTGTTGTTAGCTCTGTGACCTTTAGCAAATGGCTTAATTCTTTTATATTTCTGTTTTCTCATTTGTAAGATGGGATAAAATGGATAACAGGAGTCTAGACCTCAGAGTTACTGAAGATAATGGTTACTGCATGTGAAGTGTTTAGCACTGTGCCTAGCACACTCAGAGGAGGTAGTAAATTGTATGCCTTTTTTGTTGGCACATGATATATGTATTGTCTTCATATATATTGGTGGTAAAAATAAACCCCTCAATTCACAGATTTCTTATTTTGAAAAGAAATTCCAGAGGCTTTTGGCTGTTGCTTTATGGCAAAAGGGAAATGGATAGTTGAAAATTACTTATTAATTTGACACGTGGATAATTTAATTAAACTCAGATGGACTCTGAAGTCATAGCATGACTGACCCAGCCTTGATCAAATTAAAAAGTGATATGCTAGAACTGCACTTGGGTATTCCATCATTGATGAATCATCTGTGGTGGAATGAAGTCCTTATCTGTGTTTTTGCCAGCTATACAAACTGCCTAAAAAGATTTTCCAGTTGTTGGTCATTTTCTCCCATTTTTAAATCCATTATGGATTTAAATCCATTATTTTAAATCCATTAAATCCATTTTTTAAAATCCAAATATGCTTTTATAACAAAATATATAAGCTTGCTCTGTGACTCCAGCTTTGATCTTCCAGTACAATATCCCTTTGGTTACTTTCATGAAAAATCTATTGTTAGCAAATATTTGGCCTAGAATTATATGCTCAAGGCTTCCCTTGTGGCTCAGATGGTAAAGAGTCTGCTTGCAATGCAGGAGACCCGGGTTTGATCCCTGAGTTGGGAAGATCCCCGGAGAAGGAAATGGCAACTCAGTCAAGTACTCTTGCCTGGAAAATCCCATGGGTGGAGGAGCCTGGCAGGCTACAGTCCATGGGGTCGCAAAGAGTTGGACATGATTGAGCAACTTCACTTTCACTGTATGCTCAGACTGACACTCAGTCGTCTATATTACATTGCAGAAATGGTGCCCAATATTTATGATACAGTCATTAAAATATCAGCTGGTATGTTGTAGAATACATTTTGAAACCATTAATACAATACTACTTCCATATGTGTATGTGAAATTATACCTTTTAATTCTGTACTTAAAAATTATGTATTTAGTTGTTTGTATCTTCATTTATTTGAGACTATAGCTATTGAAACAAGAGTTGACAAGCTATAACCATTTCCTGTACCGGGGATAGTACTTATTTTTCTTCCACTAAAATTATAAATCCAATTTTGTGTAGCTATAATCACACTTTTGACAAATGCACTTGAATTTTGATAAATACTAGATCATGCCATCATTTTACATATTGGATTTATTTTATTGCATTTTATCAAGGTTTTCCCATAAATGATTAGTACTGCAATCAATGGTCAATGATGAATCATTAGTAATGTGGATATGGGTAAGAGTTTAAGTTTTAAGTCAGACCCTGGGGTTGAAATCCTGGCTCCATTAGCTGTATGATTGGACAAATTCTCAATCATTATATTCCTTTGTTGCCTCATCTTCACAATGGAGGTACAATGGTCATGCCAACCTTATGGGGGTTCTTGTTAGAATTGAATGAGATGGAACACATGAAGCCCTTAGAACAATGAGTAAGTGCTCCCCGAATGCTGTGAATATTGTTATTTGATTCGACTCTTCCTTTTTAGTTTCATTTTAGTTACATAAAATTAGTTACACTTTTAACACTTTTTAGGTAGTTTTCCTAACCAGTTCATGTTTAATAAACATGGCTACATTATTGTAGGTAACTGCATCATCATATGGGAATTTGCAATACAATTTTAAAAAATTAATGGACTCCTTTTGAGTTTTATTTTATTTATTTTTCATTGAGGTATAGTTGATTTACAATGCTGTGTTAGTTTCAGGTATACAGCAAAATGATTTAGTTAAATATATATATATTTAATTATATATGTGTATATATATTTTTTTTCAGATTTTTTCCCTTTATAGGTTATTAAAAATACTGAGTATAATTCTCTGTCTATACAGTAGGTCTTTGTTGGTTATCTATTTTATATATGGCAGTGTGTATCTGTTAGTACCAAGCTCCTAATTTAACCTCTCATCTTCTCCCAAGTTTAGTCTACTTTTTTTCATCCATACACTCTAACCCCTTTTTACTCACTGTGTGGTCTGCATCCAACAGCTGGTGGACATCACCTGGGACCTTGTTAGAATGCAGGATCTCAATCCCATTCAGACTTCCCAAACCAGAGTGTGCACTGTAGCTAATTCCCAGGAGATTCATACACATGGTTTGAGAAGCGTCACCGCTGAACTGCACGTCAGGCTCCCACTGAGCCGAACGAGGCAGAAGATGCTGATGTGTCGCTCCCCAGGCTGCTCCAGCTGCTTTATGCGTATTGTACCCTGATACAATGAGAGAAGAAGGAGGGGAGCAGATTGGTGGGCATCCTAAAGGCGGAGATGAGAGAAAGCTGAAGGGAGTGTGAGCTTCTTGACACAGGCTTCCTGACTGTCTCCAATTCTTGCGCTTTCTTATTTGTGCTGTCAGTTATTCTCAAGCTAGGCCAAACTCAAGGAAATGAGGGCTATTAGCCATTCGCACTATTTTTATCATACTGTAAGAGGTGTTGGGGTGCCTGTACATCTACACAGTAGTAATTACTCTTGCAGTAAAAATTTCATTTCCTTTCTTCACTTTCACTCTTGCTCAGCACCATCATAGGTAGAAGTATATCACATTTTCCAACTTGTCCACAAATAAAAAAATTACATTTTAACAGCATATAGCATTTGCTAGACAAATACACATTTGTGCATAATCATTCCGTCAGGCATAAGCATTGCTGACATGTTTTTTCTTGTACTTTTTTTTCCTTTGAGGAATCTTCTAAGTATGCTTTTAAAAATCACATTTTGAGAATCACCAGTGAAGCAGTGCCATTCAAAGAAGTCTGTGGGGATTTTTGGAGACAAATAATATATGCATCCTTTGAAACAAATTATGTCATATAAATCCATACAGAAAGATATAAGAACTCATAATGAAGTAGTTTTGACACAGAGATAACAATTTTTACCAGGTTAAGAAATTTGATCTGAGGTTGCTGGGTTTTAAAAATTGTACATACATACATGCAACTAGCACTGAAGCCTACTTGCAGCTGTTATATTTATTTTGTCATGAGAATAGTTAAAGTTTTCAAGTTAATTTTTCTCAGTTACATCTTAACTTGCACAAATGTTGTCCTATTTTCTTAGGCTTCTCAATTTCTTGGTGTGTAATTGGATAAATAAGCAATGAGTTCTTTACACATATGTTTTCTCAAAGTCATATTTTATGAGACTGTATGATTTTTCAATATCTTTTAAGGTATGCCTTGAATGTGGAGAAGATTATTGCTCAGGATGCTTTGCTAAAATCCACCAGAAGGGAGCACTAAAACTCCATAGAACAACTCTTTTGCAGGTATGCCATCTTAAAACGCTCTACTTGTAGTGTGTTTATAAAATGTTTCAACAAGAAGACATTTAAGACCTGTTTAATTATCTAGAATTTAGGATGATTTGCATTAATTTCTAAAATTCTATTATGTACAATCTTTACATGTAACTTAAAATTACTTGACAACGGTAATCTGGATTTTATTTTGCTGTTTAAACTGTTCTTTAATATAGCTCCTGAAACACTTAGCTTGATTAGAATTTTTACATTAGGCATTCTAACTGTGAACTTGACATTTAAAACTTAGACGATATTTTTTTCTATTGTGGTTTCCAATGAACACATGATTCATTTTAAGTATTATTTCTATCTAGTTTATAAATAGAAATCTCTTGCTTTCTTCTCATGTTTATTAAAAAAATAGTCTTTTAGTTGTCTTCCTTCACTGTTGTTTAAATAAGCTTATTTCTCATGTTTTTACTTTTCCTCCTACGTATCACCAGCATTTAGTATCCTCATGTAATCATTTTTTTTTAATGCTTAAACTCAAACCCTGTCAGATGGCTTTAAGTTTCTAATACTTAAACAATAAATATGGCTAAATATAGACTTAACATTTTATGCCAGATACATTTGATGATGCACTGGTTTGTCATAAATTTCACTTATTGTACAGAGTCAGTGCTAAGCAGTGACCCTACACAGATGAATACTACTAGGATCCTGCTCCTAAGGACCTGGAGATAAAAGTGAGAACCCAGGACCCTGGGGTTAAGGGATTTAATATTATCTTGTATATTTATGACTGTGTCTATATTTGGAAAGGTCACTGGTAGACTTCAATCATTACATGTTGTTCAACATATATAAATATCAGTAGCTCTCACAGATGCTGAAGACCCGAGTCATAATGGGCACAAAGCATAACACTGACCTTCCTTTTATCAGTATTTACCAAAGTCAGTTACTCATTTACTTTTGAGTTTAGAGCCTTCTGGTAGAAGTGATAGAGGGAAAACAAAAATCCACTGTCTATTCCCCTGCCTCAGGAAGTATCGTACAACTGGACAGTTATAGGAAATTAAAATGAATGTACATAAAAGTGAGTGTAATAGTTAATCATACATAATTTAACTAAAGGCACTCCACTGTGAGGGTAAGGAGTATAATCACCCCACTGTGAATTCACATTAGAATTTTCCATTCAGCGATTTATTCAGCATATTTCCCTAATTGTCGGTCAGTAAATTTAGGCGCTGTGCTATCTGTACTGAGTTATCAGTTCACTTCAGTTCAGTCCTCAGTCATGTCCAACTCTTTGTGACCCTATGGACTAAAACCCGCCAGGCTCCTCTGTCCATGGGATTTTTCAGGCAAGAATACTGGGCTGCGTTGCATTTTTCTCCTCCAGGGAATCTTCCTGACCCAGGAATCAACCCCCCATCTTGTCTCTTGTGTCTCCTGCTCGGCAGGCAGATTCTTTACCACTAGCGCCACCCGGGAAGCCCTTCTTGCCTTTAATCAATCGTCCCATTGACTATCTGTCATTTTCTTACTATTTCTGTACATTGTTTAGTCCTTCGATTTTATTTCTGTCATCTTGCTTTATTTTCTCCTTGTTTCCATCATTCTTCCCTGTGCGTTAAGGTAATGTTCTTGATGCTGTTATATGTTGACCTGATGGTCAATGTTAAGCAGGGTGTATATATCTCTTTCTGCTTGGTGGTTTAGTCATATTGATCAGCCATAGTATTTTTAGTTCTTCACCATTTTTGGTAAAAGTCATGAGACTCTTTAAGGTCACCTGTAATTCACATACTATTGCACATCAACTGTATCTTAATTAAAAAATATACATATTGTGGACACAAAGAAGAAGAAGTAATGATATTTTTTTCATTGATGTTGAATTCATACCTAATCTGAGAATATATCTGAATATTAAGCAATACTATATAAAAAAGCGAGCATTCTAGGCTAATGGCCCCTGTACTTTATATTATTTAACCTATGCTGGCATTTAAGAATGACCTGTTTTGAGTGTTGTAAACCATTTCAACCCCATCCTACAGATCAGTGAGTCTTTACAAAGTTCACAGTCAGTAGGGTCCATTTTGTTCTGGCATATCTTGTTTCATTTAAGAGATAAATCCCTAAAAAATATCGAAGGCAAACTACTACCATTTCCATGTTGAATAAATTAATTTCAAAGGGTCTGTCTTATGATTTACGATCGATTTATCCTTAGAAGTGATTTCAGCACAAGTTTATTTATTTTTTTACCTTGTCCAAACCTCTGTGAAATAGTTAGTTATCTGCAAAATAATGTGTAAATGCATAGAGCTACTGAGGATGAAAATTCTACTTCTATATTTAGAATAAATTTTCAACAATAAAGGTTGAAATGAAAGATTTTTTTCTACTGGGAAAGCCTCACATGGTGAAAAATAAGGTCTTAATATATCAGGAATTTGTATTTCCTTTTAACAACAAAAAATCAAGCAGAAGAGAACAAGGTTAATTAGAAATAAAGGAAAATAGGGGGCAAAACAGATGAAAGGCATTCCATTTTGAAGTATGACATGCACAAAGGGAGGCTGGATTGAGTAAGTCATTACTATACTCTGGTATGTATATTTAAAAAATTGGAATGGAGATTTTCTTAACCGGAGGAGAAACCTTGGGAAGAGACTTGGTTAGTAATGAGACAAGAGATAATTGAAGTAGCATTTCCATGTTTTCTAGTATGAAGCATTTATGTTCATCCTTTTTAGCTACAAGATAAGGTATGCCTATATAAATATGGATTATAAGTGGGAATATTTGTTTGTTTGAACATACTTACAGGAGAATAATTACCAGGCAGAACCTCAGTTATCATCAGAATACTATATGTTTTCCGACTTAGCGGTAGAGTGTTTTCTTTCGTTTGACAGTGACCAGTATCAGCTTTTAGATTCACACTATCATTATTTGTTAACGTTTAGAATAATACATTATTTTTCGACCATAGCTAGTCATTTAGATAATAACATGGTTACTTGCTTGATGATCTTAAGGTACCGATTTTAAATGCTATGTGCAGACATACTGTAGATACTATGTTGTGACACCCAGATCCTCCTCTTTAGAACTGAGAAACTCATTTCCCTAACCTCCTGGAATGCTGTCTACAGGTAGATCATAGCAGAGTTTCTTCCCAGGAATTGCCTATGCCCAAAGAGAACTGCTGAGCTTCTCTTGTGGTTCAGCTTGTAAAGAATCCACCTTCAGTGAGGGAGACCTGGGTTTGATCCTTGGGTTGGGAAGATCCTCTGGAAAAGGGAAAGGCTACCCACGCCAGTATTCTCTCCTGGAGAATTCCATAGACTGTATAGTCCTTGGGGTCTCCAAGAATTGGACATGACTGAGCGACTTTCACACAAAGAGAACTGCCACCTCCAAGTTTACGCTCCATTTCTGGAGGCAGCCCATCCTCTGGTCAAATATCTGATTTAGGTTAGGGCACAAATTCTCAGAAACCCATTGCCTCAATTGAGGACAACTCAGATGGACTATTACAGCTCCTCTTTGGGAGTTGACAGTTGCATCAAATTCAGCTTTCCTCTTTGCCCAGTTCTGCTATCTCTACTCTCCCACAGCCCACAGGCATCATTCTCAGAGCACACCCCATTAGAAGTCAGGCAGGTAAATCTCAGAATTTGTTTCTTGGTGAACCTGATCTGTGACACTATGTAATGTAGAGTCAGATTATAGATGCTTGTTGGCCAATTTTAGAATGTATTGAAATTTTTGAAGAGCAATATATCACATCTCTTTCTTCACTTTCCAGACTTTAAACCAATTGAGAAATAGGTACTAGAGTCAGAAGGTATAAATCAAAATATCAGTTCTATTATTGATACAATCAGAATTAGTGGTTGTGGCGTAGGTGTTTGGATAAATTCAGCTTACTGATGCTTCCTGAAATTTAACTTTTTGTCCCTTCTCCCAGCCCTCATATTATAGAGATTTCCCTTTGGCAGGGCAGGCTCAGTCTCTAAGTCCTACTCTTTGTGACCCCATGGACTGTAGCCCACCTGGCTCTTGTGTCCATGGGATTCTTCAGGCAACGTTACTGGAGTGTGTTGCCATTTCCTCC
The DNA here is from genome assembly GCF_001704415.2 of Capra hircus. Taxonomy (NCBI): domain Eukaryota; kingdom Metazoa; phylum Chordata; class Mammalia; order Artiodactyla; family Bovidae; genus Capra; species Capra hircus. Next base: position 99,604,752 of record NC_030808.1, read on the forward strand.
TCCAGGGGATCGTCTCCACCCCGGGATCGAACCTAGGTCTCTATTGGCAGGCGGATTCTCTACCACTGTGCCACTAGGGAGGGAAGGTGGCACAGCAGGATTCACCCAGCAAAAACCCTTAGTGGAGGTCTAGATTGGAAAAGATCTTTCTCAGGGCAGGCAGCCCTTGGAGAAACCAGGATAGGCAGAGGTGAGCATGCTCTCTTTTTCTTCCCAAAGTCTCACGGACAAGAATAGAAATAGAAGGATGAGGAGTACATGTTCCCTCAAATTAAAGTCCGGGTAATGTCAGTATCTTGACATTATATAGCAATATATAAATTTGCTATTTATAACTATAGTTAGCACTATACAAAAGAAAAAAATATAATATTTAGAATATATATATATATATATATAAACAACTGAGTATTAGCTCAGTTTTTCTTTTCCTTCTTAAATATGAATAATTCCATATAATTTTGAACTTCTGTCAAAGGATTTTTTAAACTTTTCTTATTGACCATTTTCTCCTCTATATCATCTGATGAATTTCAGATCTTCTAAGGAGAGGAACTATTTCTGTCTTGTTCATCACTGTATTCTTAGTGCTTAACATCATAGCTGGCATGTAAAAATCACATCTTTGAATGAATGAAATAAAACATGAATAAATCCTGATGGATACAATCAAGCTCATGAAATAATTTAAGACTACATTTTAAGTGGCACGGTTTCTTTTTCTCTGGATTTTGAAAACCAAAAATTGCATAATTAATTACATGGTACATTAGTAAGTTATATTGGTGAAGGGTTAAGCAAAGCCTTTCCTCTTGTGTTTGAGATTTGACCTTTAGTTACCTTTCTAGCTCTCCCCCTGCCCCCCGCCCTGGGAAACAGATAAAAGTCTTAATATCAACTATGTTTCTAGACCATATATTCATAAAATGACTCTGGGTTGGCAGAGTGCCCCTAACAGGAGGGCCGTAGTTATTAATACCTGAGGTAAGCCACAGCTGTCCCAGTGCAGTGTGGGGAGCTAAGGCTTCAGAACCGTCAGAATGGGAGGTCTGTCCCTCACCTCTCTGAGTGGTACTTCTGCGTGAGCTGTTGCAAGACTCCCCACCAAAAAATAACAGCTGATGCCATCTCATGGGCAAACTGTTGTTCCTGTCCTTAACCTTCTGAGCAGACTGTTGCCAAGAGTGGTTTGATGACAACCTGGTGAGTCTGAAAGTTTAGTTTACTCAGGTAGACTCCAGGAAGGGTGGTCAATTAAGTGTTTGATTAACTGAAATTTCAGAGAGTGGAATGCTGTTATACCCAAAAGATAAATAAAGGACACATATATAGACATCACTGACAAGAATTTTTTAAAACAGTTTTTATTAAGAAGTGCTCACATACTCTACAACTCCATGCGAAGTTTGCAATTCAATGGATTTTAGTATATTCATGGATGTGAGGTCTTTGATGACTAGCTGCTTTTCAGGTTCTGTGCGTGTTGTGGCATGTATTAGCGCTTCACTTATTTATGGCCAAATACCATTCCATTGTATGGATAGACCACATTTTGTTTATCCATTCATCATCTGGTGGACATGTAGCTATTTCCACCTTTTGGCCATTATGAATAATGCTGCTGTGAATATTTATGTACAGGTTTTTGTGGGGATATGTTTTAATTTCTCATTGCTATATCTCTGGTATGGAATTTCTGGGTTGTAAGATAACTCTAATCTTTAATTGAGGAATGGCCAGAGAGTGACTGCTCCATTTTATACTCCGATCAACAGAGTATGGAAGTTCTGATTTCTCTATGCCCTAGCCAACACTTACATCTGACTTTTTGATTCTAGTAGCCTGGTGGGCCTGAAGTAGTAACTCACTGTGGTTTTCATTTGCATTTCCCCCAATTACTAATTATGTTGAACATCTTTTCATGTGCGATGGCACCCTACTCCAGTACTCTTGCCTGCAAAACCCCATGGACGGAGGAGCCTGGTGGGCTGCAGTCCATGGGGTCGCGAAGAGTCGGACACAACTAAGCGACTTCGCTTTCACTTTTCATTTTCATGCACTGGAGAAGGAAATGGCAACCCACTCCAGTGTTCTTGCCTGGAGAAACCCAGGGATGGGGGAGCCTGGTGGGCTGCTGTCTATGGGGTCGCACAGAGTCGGACATGACTGAAGCAACAGCAGCAGCAACAGCAGCATGGCCATTTTACATCTTCCTTGGAGAAATGTTGATAAAGATTTTTGTGAAGACAGTTTCAGAATACAGGGCATGTTTTAAATATGGGCACATTTTAATACCGTCTACCTCAGTGAAGTTGTATCTGTGATGATGATATTTTTAGATGCCATACTAAGAAAAGCTAGGGAAAGGGAAGAGACTAAATTTGAAAGGGGTGTGAAAAGTGAGAGTAGGATTTCTGCTATCACTAGCGAAGAATTGGAAGAACATGAGTGGTTTAGAGAGTATATTACAGAATAAAGTGACAGAGTAACAGACGCAGTGGAGAAGAAAGAAGCAGTGCGAGGGTTTAGTGCAGCGATGGCCCAAAGCCATCTCGGGAAAGGAGAGTGTTTCTGTAATATTTAGGCTAAAAGAATCTGTAAGATAAAACTCATATTTGCAAGCTCAGGAACTTACAAAAATATTGGGAGGATCAGATTAATGACAACAAATATGAAAGTATCCTGTTCATAGGAGGTGCTCCACACATTCGATTTTATTAGTTAGGATATAGTATTTAAAGAAATTCAATGTTAATTGTTAGACCATCCACATTTAGAATCTAGGAAACAAGGCATATTAACGCTAATGAGTCAAAAGAGGGATAGTTTGAGGGACGTTTTCAAAAGTATTAGAGTAATATGTATCTTGGAAGACTTTTGTGGAAATACAGTGAGGTAAAGTTTCAGAGAAATACAGACTTCCTCCATATCCAAACAGAGAATAATTAATCTCCATAATTAGAGGGGGCAGTAAAGATCATTGATCTGAGAACCCATGATTTACCAATAGAATATGACAAAGGTGAAGGGATTTTGCAAACATAATTATGGTTCCAGATAAGTTGATTTTGAGTTACAAAAAGAGAGCTGATTTTGGATGGACCTGACCTGGTCAGATGAAAGCCCTTAAAAGGGAAACTAAGGCCCTTCCTAAGTCAGAGAGATCCTCTTGTTGTCCTTGAAGAGTAACTTGCCCTGGAGTGAGAGGGTCTGGGAGAGGCCTCTCCCAGTGACAAAGTGTGGGCAGCCTCTAGGAGCTGACAGTAGCCAGCCAGAAAATGGAACCTCAGTCCTGTAGCCTCAGGAACTGAATTCTGCTAACGTTGTAAGCTCAGAAGAGAACCCTAGACTCAGGAATGAATGTGTCCTGGCCCACACCTTGACTGCTGTCTTTTGAGACCCTGAGCAGAGCATCCAGTTAAGCTGGACTTAGACTCTGACCCATGGAAGCCATGAGATAATAAATGTGTGTTGTTTTTTAAAAATCATTAGTCTAATCATATGTCTGAACCTTTAGTCAATCACAGTGATGCTGATTATTTGAAAAGTCTTTATAATTTGCAAGTACTACTTATATTGTCTTAGTTTTTTCATGGAGTCTGATAAATTTTACAGTAATTTCTAAATTTTTACTCTATTTTATGTTCATTTGTATTTATGAGATAAAAATAATCAGTTGTGAGGTAACAGTATTACTATGTATAATAAAACAAGTGGACAATTATTGATTGTTATTTATTGGTGAGTTTATTCTGATATGCCTAAGTGTGTTAGTCACTCAGTCATGTCTGACTCCTTGAGACCCCATGGACTGTAGTATGCCTAAAAATCTGTTTTTCAAAGTGTTGCATATTAAATCACTTTTTCTTCATGTATCTCAAATATGCATAATTGCTGAAAGCAGCTAACTCATCTGGATGCATTGTACACATAATATTAGTTGAAAACAATAGTACTTGCTAAGATAATTAATATAGTGCATAATTATATGGCATTGAAACTGCAAATAGAAAGCAGATTGCAGGTGTGAATTTCCTACGTTGTTTTCTTGTTGCTATTCTGGCTCTTTTAAGATTGCTCTCTAAATAGAATTTTTAATGTTGCAATAAAATTTGAAAGGCTGAGATCACATTTTGTTATTTTTTTGTGTGTCAAGTGATTTAAAATTTTTGAAAATATATTATCTTTTGTGCTGTTAATTACATTTAGATGCTATATTGTCTTATTTTAAATAGTTTAACTGCATTTAGTATTTTATTTCATGTTACTTTATTATAGTACTAAATATTGAGTCCAGATTACTTTTATTTGACATTTACTGTCTATTGAATAGTAAATTGCATTTATAATCAGAGGCATGTATCCAGGTGCTTGCTTATTTTTTATTATGTCTTTATGTGTCAAGGAGGAATAATAATACATAAATCTTTGATTAATAAAACCTATGGCTTCCATTAGACCTTTAGAGGAAAGGAAAATCTAAGGGTTCTTTAAATTCTACTTAAAGTTATACTGAAAGAGTGCTAGAATAAGCAATAAACTTCAGTCACATGAATGTCACACTTTCAGGATTTGATTCCTATCTAGCTTGCACTAAGTAGTTCTTTCTACCACTGACATTTTTGTACTGCTCATGCAAATTCCGTATCTGTTTTTAGAAATATGATGAGCAGTGGATTTGAAACATGATTCTGTTGTGAGTCCCTCTGCTGCAGTTTTCTTTCATCCTGCAAATAATTTAGTTTTCTCCTATTTCTACATACATTTATATGGGGACTTTTATTCAAACTCTGTTCTTCTTTCTGGTGTCTGCTAAATGGAAATTCCTTTCCTTGTTTCTTTACCTTTTAGCTGGCCTGAAGTTGACCTTTTTCTCTCTTTCTTTTGATCCTAACAGTAGATGAAAACTTTGCTCAAGCCATTTATTTGAGGTATCTTTTATTTCAAGTTTCATAGAAAATTCGGAATTGACCCTATGGCAAAGCCTATTTTTAGGGAATAAATTTGTACTAAGACTATTTGTAAAGATGGATTCATTAAAAGTAAAATAACACAAATTCAATGCAATCCCTATCAAGCTACCAGCAACATTTTTCACAGAACTAGAACAAATAATTTCAAGATTTGTATGGAAATACAAAAAACCTCGAATAGCCAAAGCAATCTTGAGAAAGAAGAATGGAACTGGAGGAATCAACTTGCCTGACTTCAGGCTCTACTACAAAGCCACAGTCATCAAGACAGTATGGTACTGGCACAAAGACAGACATATAGATCAATGGAACAAAATAGAAAGCCCAGAGATAAATCCACACACATATGGACACCTTATCTTTGACAAAGGAGGCAAGAATATACAATGGAGTGAAGACAATCTCTTTAACAAGTGGTGCTGGGAAAACTGGTCAACCACTTGTAAAAGAATGAAACTAGATCACTTTCTAACACCGCACACAAAAATAAACTCAAAATGGATTAAAGATCTAAATGTAAGACCAGAAACTATAAAACTCCTAGAGGAGAACATAGGCAAAACACTCTCAGACATAAATCACAGCAGGATCCTCTATGATCCACCTCCCAGAATTCTGGAAATAAAAGCAAAAATAAACAAATGGGATCTAATTAAAATTAAAAGCTTCTGCACAACAAAGGAAAATATAAGCAAGGTGAAAAGACAGCCTTCTGGAATGGGAGAAAATAATAGCAAATGAAGCAACTGACAAACAACTAATCTCAAAAATATACAAATAACTTCTGCAGCTCAATTCCAGAAAAATAAACGACCCAATCAAAAAAGGGGCCAAAGAACTAAATAGACATTTCTCCAAGAAGACATACGGATGGCTAACAAACACATGAAAAGATGCTCAACATCACTCATCATTAGAGAAATGCAAATCAAAACCACAATGAGGTACCACTTCACACCAGTCAGAATGGCTGCGATCCAAAAATCTGCAAGCAATAAATGCTGGAGAGGGTGTGGAGAAAAGGGAACCCTCCTACACTGTTGGTGGGAATGCAAACTAGTACAGCCACTATGGAGAACAGTGTGGAGATTCCTTAAAAAATTGCAAATAGAACTACCTTATGACCCAGCAATCCCACTTCTGGGCATACACACCGAGGAAACCAGAATTGAAAGAGACACGTGTACCCCAATGTTCATCGCAGCACTGTTTATAATAGCCAGGACATGGAAACAACCTAGATGTCCATCAGCAGATGAATGGATAAGAAAGCAGTGGTACATATACACAATGGAGTATTACTCAGCTGTTAAAAAGAATTCATTTGAATCAGTTCTGATGAGATGGATGAAACTGGAGCCGATTATACAGAGTGAAGTAAGCCAGAAAGAAAAACACCAATACAGTATACTAACACATATATATGGAATTTAGGAAGATGGCAATGACGACCCTGTATGCAAGACAGGGAAAGAGACACAGATGTGTATAATGGACTTTTGGACTCAGAGGGAGAGGGAGAGGGTGGGATGATTTGGGAGAATGACATTCTAACATGTATACTATCATGTAAGAATTGAATCGCCAGTCTACGCCTGATGCAGGATACAGCATGCTTGGAGCTGGTGCATGGGGATGACCCAGAGAGATGTTATGGGGAGGGAGGTGGGAGGGGGGTTCATGTTTGGGAATGCATGTAAGAATTAAAGATTTTAAAATTTAAAAAAGGAAAAAAAAAGAAAAAAAAAAGTAAAATAACAGTTTTCCTTAAGAAAAGAGTATATATTTTAATAATGTGAAAAAACTGGGAGATAAATTTCATCTTGATCTTGGAAAAACAGCAACAGGGTCTTTGTTCCCTGCCCAGGAATTGAATCTGGGTAACCTGAATGAAAACTAGGAATCTTGGCCACTAGACCAGATGGGCTAGAGGATAGAAGTAAAGTTCCCCTGGCTCTTCTTGCCCTGTTTGAAAAACTGATTTCTCAAGGAGGCAAAAACTGTAAAAACAGGCACAAAGTTTATTACTATAGACACAGCACAACATGGGGGGAGCTCACAGAGAAAGACTGTTTATTTAGGACAGAAGCAAGGCAGAAATACACCTCAGGAGAGAAAGGGTGTGGGCATCTTTCTTAATGAGGAGGAGTATAGTAAAGAGGCAGTTAAATCATTGATACAGGGCAGTTCTTCCGGGTCTTTGCTTACCTCTGGCCAGTTATCTGGATTCTCTTCTCACATCTCACCTGCTCTAGGACATGCCCCAACATGAAAAAGTGAAAGTGAAAATCTTAGTCATTCAGTTGTGTCTGACTCTTCATGATACCATGGACTGTAACCTACCAGGCTCCTCTGTCCCACAGGATTCTCCAGGCAAGAATACTGGAATGGGTTGCCATACCCTTCTTCAGGGATCTTCCCAATTCAGGGATCAAACCCGGGTCTCCCTCATTGCAGAAAGATTCTTAGGACACTCCCCAACATGAGTGCGTGTCTTTTTGCCAACATGGATTCCAGCATAGAGAGTAGTAGGAGGTTTGACTACCTATTATGGGTTGATGCCTCCTCCCTTTTGACCCTCAAGGAACCTTTCTGCACAGACGCAGTCCAGGAGGTCTCTTTGACCTCAGGAGTTGTCGTCTTATCTCTTTACTTCAGCAGCGCTCAGCTCCTGTCAGTAACTTGGTCCTTAAAGTGTCTAGCAAAATTAAAGCTCCAATTTTACTCTGCTTGACAAGCAGCAGCTCTCCTGCCCAGGGGCCCATTTACCATCTACCTCAAACTTTTTCATTTCTGTTTAATGGTGAGGATGTTCATAATTATGCAATTTTTATAAATAACTTTTACTTTGCAAAGATATTTTTACTAGGTGGAAATTTAATGGGCTTGTTGCATCTTATTATTGATACATGATAATTTGAGAAAATTTATCTGCTTGATGTGGTTAGTAGTCCTTTTTTATGTAGCTCCTGACTCAGAGAGGTTTAGTCTGGTTTGATAGTGTTGATTTTAGATAACAGGATCCTTATACTATCATCAGGCACTGTATTTAATGCAATATATAAATAGAAATATGCTAGCCACATTAATCTGTGGAGGAGATTTCTTTGGGTAAATAGACCTTGAGCAAATATTTTGATGATTTTTAACAAAAAGTATACTTTACTCTAAAGCATAATTCTTCAGTGTACATGTATTACTGCCATAACACAATATATGATTTCTAAAAACTTGCCATTCTGGATAATCCCCTACCTACCTAACAGGGCTCCACATAAAATTAGAGTTAGGGAAAGGCCATTCAAATCCTATGAGACTTTGTAATCAAAGCCCTAACAAAAACAGTAAACTCTCCGTATAAAAACCACTGATGCATGGACCTTGAGGACTTTTGCTTCTTTTTCTGTGATACAGGTCCTGGTAGCAATTCACATCTAATGTCATCATTTTGCTTAAATGAAAACTCTGAATCAAACTGCTGTCTCCTTTATTAATCCATTATTTAAAATCAGAGAGAGTATCTTTATAACATCTTAACCTGATTAATTGTGTCTGACTCTTTGCTACCCCACGGACTGTAGCCTGCATGGAATTCTCCAGGCAAGAATACCGGAGTGGGTTGCCATTCCCTTCTCCAGGGGATCTTCCCGACCCAGGGATTAAACCTGCATTGATCAAACCTGGTCTTCCTGCATTGTGGGCAGATTCTTTACTGTCTGAAAGGGAGAGTGAAATGAAAGTCGCTCAGTCTTGTCCAACTCTTTGTGACCCCATGGTCCATACAGTCCATGGAATTCTCCAGGCAAGAATACTAGATTGGGGAGCCTTTCCCTTCTCCAGAGGATCTTCCCAACCCAACGATCAAACCCAGGTCTCCCGATTGCAGGTGGATTCTTTGCCAGTTGAGCCGCAAGGGAAGCTCATTTCAGAAGATACTGTCTGAAAGTATCTTTATAACTTCTTTATCTGCACTCACATTCTTTCTAGATAGCTTAACTTAGCGGAATGCATAGTCATTAAAGTCATTAAAGTAGTCTGTATTCCCACTGTGGGGAGGTATTTTTATAGATTTTCAGCTGTTTTCCTAAGGTCTTTATATATTGCTAAGATTTTGGCTTTAATTGTGAGACAGTTTGCCCCTAATTACTTCAAAACAGTAATGTTGCTGGAAAGGAAAACTTAAGAATCAATACAACTCCACAGTTATATTGACATCATTCCCCTATTTACCAATTGCATATGAGGTAATTCACATCAAAGAAAGCAGAACAAACTGTACTTTCAAAACATATTCTCGATGTGGGAGAAACGTGTTTTCTCAAAAAATAAGGCCAATAAAACCTGTATGCATACACATATTCCCTTTAAAAATTCCATTAGTGCGTAATTGGATCTTCCTGAAGTGATTTTTATAATTAAAAGCTATCTGAATTCCAACTGTGTTCAACAATCCTTGTAACCAGTGAATCCATAATGTTTTCCTGGGTTCTGTGCATTTGGAACACATTTTCCCCCCCTGTGTTTCTGCATATGTGTATACCTCTATCTCTCCCTCTATTATTTGCCTCTATTGCGCTATACTCAGTTGCTCATTCGTGTCTTGACTCTTCTGACCCCCTGGACTGTAGCCTGCCAGACTCTTCTGTCTATGGGATTTTCCAGGCAAGAATACTGGACTGGGTTGCCACGCCCTCCTCCAGGGGATCTTTCTGATGCAGGGATCGAACCCGCCTCTCTTGCATCTCCTGCATTGGCAGGCAGATTCTTTACCTCTGCACCACCTAGAATACAAATGACATAACGTCTCTTCTGCCAGTATTAGAATTTTCATTTTTTAATACAAGGCTGTGGTTGTAGTAAATCTCTTCTAAAATTTTGGAACTGGAAAATCAATGAAAGTTAGCACCATGAAAAGAGAAATTTGAACATTTTTTTTCAAACTTAGAAAGTAACATAGGTCTAAACCATGTGTGAAATTCATTGACCTGGAACTTCTGGATCATATAAAGAGGCCTGGCTATGTCAACAGGATCATTAATATTTATTGCTGGAGAGCCAGTGTTTGGGATGATGCTGGTAGTTCGAGTTCTGAAGCACTGACACTACATAACGTATATCATTTTTCTAACTAAACTAAAACTTTTACTCTTGTACCTTAACTTCTATAAGGTGCCATCCATCCTAAAATGCTATAAAATATCAGCCCTCTTTACTTTGATTAATGATACATTGTCAGAGTGATGAATTCTTCTAGAGTGTAATTTGAAAGATAATATCATTCTCGGGAGAAAAAAAAGTTCAAGTAAGAATTTAGAACAGTTACCAGATGAAATCCTTACCATCATGGAGTGTAGCAAAGGATGTGGGGGAATCTGGAAATGCTGGCAGTAAATCACATTCTTTGGCTTTAGTTTAAGCTTCTGTCTTACGGTGAGATATATGATTCACTATGTGTCCTGAAGGCTGTTTTAGTTTGATTTTTTAAACATTTTTAGTATGTGGAGAAGTTGCACAGGTAAATTTATTCAATTTCAGTCTCCTCTGCCTCCTGTCGCTACCTATTAGTACTACTATAGGTAAATTTTCGTATTTAAAAGATGGAAATGAAATTATCTTTGAATTTTAAAATTTGAAAAGATCTTAATAGATATCTGATAGCATTATGACACTTGATATTATAGTTATCTATTTTAAATATTTTATAATAGTAACCTTTGCATTCTTGTTCATTGGTTACTTATTATGTAAAATGATAGTTTTCATCTTGTTAAATGGAAGATAATGTGTTTTGTGTTGCAAATCTAGATATGTCCTTGTAAGCAGAGACAAAAGGCTGCAGGATATACCTGTGTTCTCAGTTGCTCAGTTGTGTCCGACTCTTTGAGGCCCTATGGGTTGTAGCTCGCCAGGTTCCTCTGACCATAGGTTTCTCCAGCCAAAAATACTGGAGTGGGTTGTCATTTCTTTCTCTAGCAGATCTTCTCAACACAGGAATCAAACCCAGGTCTCCTACATTGCAGGTGGATTCTTTACCACTGAGGCACTCAGTGATGTTCTCAATGATTGCAAAAACCCAGAACACCTCCCATATTTTCAAATCTCCTTGCCTCAGTTGGGAAGCACTGGTCCTTGAATTAATTAGGTCTCTTTACACTAGCTTGGGCAGAAAAGAATTTTTTATTGTTGTTAATGACCTCACAGATGTCTTATATGAGAGTAGGGGTGATGTAGCTCAGTCATGATAAGAACCAGAGCTGGATATTTTAAATTGCTGAACGCTCAGGCAAACTCCTTCTTTCACCTTTATTATTTTTTCTTGTGTGTCTTCTCTAACTTTTTCTTGTAATTAACAAATTACAAAGATACATAATTGAGGATCAGTGACAGGGAGAACAATGTGGCTTTCTTTATTTTTAAATCTAAATCTTTTATGATATTATACAAGTTTCAATGCCATTCTCCCAAATCATCCCACCTCCCTCTCCCACAGAGTCCAAAAGACTGTTCTATACATCTATGTCTCTTTTGCTGTCTTGCATACAGGGTTATGATGCTTGGGGCTGGTGCACTGGGATGACCCAGAGGGACGGTATGGGGAGGGAGGTGGGAGGGGGGTTCAGGATGGGCAACATGTGTACACCCGTGGCGGATTCATGTTGATGTGTGGCAAAACCAACACAATATTGTGAAGTAATTAGCCTCCAACTAAAATACACAAATTTAAATTAAAAAATCTTAATCTTGATGAGCTCAACCTGATGCTCATTTCTTGTCCAATGAACCGTGGCCCAGAGGGCAGAAATGTGTTGAGTAATTGTAACCTCCTTGCTGCGACAGGTGATGATGAGCACTGCTATTGGTCAGGAAGAAATTCTGATAGAAGGGGACATGACAAGAGATTGAGCATTCACCCTAATGCAAATCTCTGCTATAGTCAGCCTAGTGAAGAAAGAAGCTTCCTGTCTGTTGATTTATTTTTTAGTTCAAATTCCTTTTATTGAAATTTAATTTATATGCTATGAAATTCACATTGTAATGTACAGTTTAATGATTTTTAAAGTAAATTTACAGGTCTGTGTAATAATCACCACAATTGAGTTTTAGAAAATTTCCATCATACCAAAAATTTCCTGGTGTTTTTATTGCAACCAACTCTTGCTACCACTTCTTGTCCCTGGAAACCACTGGTCTGTTTTTTGTTGCTTTAGATTTGTCTTTTCTAGAAATTTCATATAAATGGAATCATTCCTATGCAGTCTTTTGTGTCTGATTTCTTTCACTTAGCATAAGATTTCTGAGGTTCTTTTGCAGGGTAACATGTTCATTGTAGTGGTTTATTGCATTCTGACTCTGAATAATATTCCATTGTATTGATGTATCATATTTTCTTACTCCAGTCATCAATTGATGGGCACAGATATTTTAAAGACTTTTGGCTGTTAGAGTAATGATGCTAGGGATATTTGTGTACAGGTCTTTGCAGAGACTTATATTTTTATTGCTCTTGTATAGATACCTAGGAGTGGAATAATTGAGTTCTAAGGTTAGTATTTGTTAACTTTTCAAGAAACCACCAAAAGAACAGAATACAGGTATTTCCTTCTCTGTTTTCTAAAAGTGTTTTTATTGCATTGGTTTAATTTCTTCCTTAACTGTTGGATAGAATTTGCAGGTGAAGCAACCTGAGTCTGGGCTTTTTTTAATGGGAAAATTTAAATTGCTAATTCAATTTCTTTACCATATTATTCTATTCTATTTTTTTTTTCTCGAGTCGGTTTTGGTAATTTATTTCTTTCATTGAATTTGTCCATTCAATCTAAGTTGTCCATTTGTTGGCATAAATATTTCAAATTCTACTATAATCTGGAAATTAGGGTAAGTCTATAGGGATGTTTCTTATATCATTATAGATTTGTTAATTGGTATTTCACTCTGTCCTCACCCCACCCCCTGGTCAGTTTAATAAAGGTTTACAAATTTTTATAAATTTATATCCAACATTGGTGTTGGAGAAGATAAATTTATCTCCAACTGTGATGTTGAAGAAGACCCTTGAGAGTCCCTTGGACTGCAAGGAGATCCAACTAGTCACTCCTAAAGGAAATCAGTCCTGAATATTCATTGGAAGGACTGATGCTGGAGCTGAAGCTTCAGTATTTTGGCCACCTGATGCGAAGAACTGACTCATTGGAAAAAAACCCTGATGCTGGGAAAGACTGAAGGCAGGAAGAGAAGGGTATGACAGAGGATGAAATGGTTGGATGGTATCACCGACTCGATGGATATGAGTTTGAGCAAACTCCGAGAGTTGGCGATGTACAGGAAAGCCTGGCATGCTGCAGTCTATGGGATAGCAAAGAGTTGGACACGACTGAGTGACTGAATTTAACTGAAAAAATTTTAAGTCTTTCCAGTTTTAGTTGCATTGATTTTTTGCAATTGTTCTTATTTCTTCGATTCTCCTCTGATCCTTATTTTCTGAATTCTACCTCCTTTTGGACTTTTTTCTTTTCTTTTTCAACCTTCTTGAAGTGAAGCTTAGATTGTTGATTTTAGATCTTTCTTGTTTTCCCAAAATAGCACCGAAAGCTGTAACTTTCACTCTAAGCACTGCTTTTCCATACATTCTGATATGCTGTGCTTTTATTTCCAGTAATTTTCCTTGTGATTTGCTTTTCATCCAAAGGTTATTTAGAAATAAGTTGTTCAACTTCTAAATATTTTATGATTTTCCCGTTATTTATTCCTGATTTATATTTTTTTGTTAAGATCAGTGAACATACTTTCTATTTCAATTCTTGATGAATTTCTTAATCCTTATTTTATGTGGAGCATATGTCTGTCTTGGAAAATATGTCACATGATCTTGAAAAGAATTTGTGATCTGATGTTTCTTTAAAAGTCACTTAGGTCAAGTTACTTGAGATTATTAAATTTTCTAAGTACCGATTCTCTGCCTAGCTGTTTCATAAATTTCTGAAAAGGAGGTATTGAAATTTCTAATGAAACAGCTCGGCAGAAAATCAGTAAGTCCATAGTGTTAATTACAGTGTTAATAATGTTGCTATATATGATTTTATGCTTTCAAAAGAAAGACAATAAAAGACAAATAAATTTAAATTAAAAAAATTAATACATCTTTTCCATTTACTCATATATTTATGCTTCTGGGTTGCGGTCTTTCTTCTGGTAGATTTAATACCTTTCAGTCTTAAAACCTTTCTTTAGTATTTCTTGTAAGGCTGATATGCTAGAGATGAATGATCCTCTTACTTTATCTATTGAGGAATGTCTTTATTTTTGCCTTCATTTTTAAAGGACAGTTTTCTGAATGTAAAATTATCTTTGGCAGTTTTTCCTTTCAGGACTTCACATCATTTCACTACCTTCTGGGTCTCCATTTTTTTCAGATGTGAAATCAGCTTGTTATTCATATTGATGCACCCTTGTATGTAATGAGTCCTTTTTCTCTTGTTCCTTTCAAGTTTTTCTGTTTGTCCTTGGCTTTCATAATTTGATTATGGTATGTCTTGGTGTAGATCTCTTTGTTTGCCTTTCTTGAAGCTTGTTGAGCTTTGTAGATTTTTTGCAGTAATAGTTTTTCATCAAATAAGAGAAGTTTGGGGCCCTCATTTCTTCTTATTTTTTAATGTTCATTTCTTTCCCTCTGGTATTTCCACTAAATGTATGTTGGATGCTTGATGCTGTCCCGTAAGTCTCAAAAACTGTGTTCATTTTCTTTTCAATTTAGCTGATTGATCTTGGTTGGTCTTCAATCTAATTGAATTTTTCGTTTCAAATCTATTGTTAGTTTATATAGGTCATACTCAAGAATCTTCTTTTTGTGTGTGATTTCCATTTTTAAATCAGCCCTTGTACAGCTCTCATTTCCAGGTTTATCCCATTTAATGTTTACCTGGTCCACTCCTCATCCCAACTGGGACCAAAACCTCAGGTTGTTTAAGCCATAGGTTTTCCTCATTCATTTATAACCAAATTTTCTAGTTCACTGATAATGCCAATGTAACTTTAAGACTCTCTCCTCCGCTGGTATCAGGCACACTCCCTATTAGGAATTGACAAACCTGGGAAGGATCATTTAAGATAGGAGCAACCCCTTGCAAGTAAGCCTTACACTTTAGAAAATTCAGAGTAGTTTTTTTTTTTTTAATAAATATTTATCAGTTTGTTCACTTTTGGTTGATTTCAAGAGTTCTGAAATAGTTTTTTTTTAAACAAATTTATCCAGTTTAGTATTTGTTTTATGGTTGTAGAATTATGTACTGACCTATTCTTTATTCCATAGCCAGAGATCTATTGAATTTGGCAGGAATTCTATTTTCTGGATATTTAAACTATATCTCTTATTTACTGAAAAATAATTTGCTATTGTGATCTATAAAAAGACAGCAGTCATTTGAAAGTCCTGTTTTATGCCATCACTCTGCTAAGTGTTTTTCATATAAAAGATAAGTATTCACAACAGCTATCCTAGGTAGACTGTCTTCATTTTACAGGTGCAAACATTTAGGCTTAGAGAGGTAAATGATTTGTCCTTTTCTGTTGTTATTAAAAGTGTCATTGATTTTACCTGTATTGACTTTGACTTAGGTAGCTTGGGTATAGAAATGAATGTTCAAATGGAATTTTTAGACATTTTTATCTCAGTAAGTCAGTTAAATTAGACTCAACCACCATTTCTCAAGTACTTGTCAGCATCAAATGATGTTCTAGTTGCAAAGCATGAAGGACAGGGCAGCAGAGATATTACATGGTCCCCTATCTCAAGGAATCAAGGGATTCATCATCACAAAAGAGAAGATAGATATTTTCAAACAACTGTAACACAGTTGACTGATAAGTGTTCTGACACAGTGATTCTCAAACCTAATGTATGTGCAAATTACAGATTAAACTGTAGATTTTGATTCAGTGAGTCTGAGTAGGGCCTGAGATTTCATATTTTTAGCAGGTTTTCAGATGATAATGATACTACTGATATATAGATCACACAGTAAAAAGCAAAACTCTAGCATAGATGTAAGCTGGGAATTATTAGAGCACACAGAATTCATGGTTTGTTTTGTTTGTTTGTTTTTTTAATTTGCTGTGGTTAGTTAAGGAAGAAAACTTCATCTCTGAATGATAAATAGTCTGCTCTTGGAGTGATGTCAGCATCATGGTAGCATACGATGCTCTGTTTGTCTCTCTCGTTCAATGTACTACTAATAAAACATCCATAACACAACAAAGCTTCCTCTGTCCAACATGCCAGGATGCCAGAGAGTTCCACACATCTGTCCATCTAAGGGTGAATGGATTGGAACAACAGAGGAAGCAGAACTGATGAAACAGCAGAGGTCGTACTCATGATGCCAGCCCTCTGGCCATGGCAAATGATCACACAGCCCCAGAGAGCCCACCTGCAGCAGGAGAGGCAGAATGCATGACTTCAGAATCCCAACTGCTGTGGCACCCCCAGGGAACCAGGCAATGGTGGAGGCAAGGGTCCTTCCAGTCATGGTGGTGCCTGCGATTCTGGCCTTCCCCCATGTGTGGCAGTGGCACACTTGAGCCTGACAACCCCAGATGCAGTGGGGCTGCCCATGACCCATGTTTTTCCCCCTGGCCACGGTGGTAGTGCCCGCAATCCAGGTGACCTTGGAGACAGTGGAGGCCCTGTATCCTGGTGGCCCTGGTGGTGATGCTAGGAACAGCAGTGACAGTGGCAGCCGCTAGGCATCAGCAGGCCCTGAGGCAGAGGCTGGGAAGGCTGAGAAGTGCCCACGCTCAAGTGTAGCCAGAGGCCGCTCAGGTAAGAGAAACTAAAACCTGTGCTATACTGGACTCTGTATCAGACCAATCACTAGTAAGAGGATTGAAACAGTAATCAAACCTTTCAAAACAAAAGTCCAGGCCTAGACAGCTTCATAAGTGAATTCTACCAAACATTTAAAGAAGATGTGATAACTCTCCTTCCCAAACTCATCCAAAAATTTTATGAGAAAGGGAATACTTATTTTACAAGTCCAACATTACCTTGATGCCAAAGACTAAGCAAGAACAACACACAAAAAATAAAATTACAGGCCAATATCTCTGATGAACATAGATGCAAAAATCTACAACAAAGTATTCAGTTCAGTTCAGTTCAGTCGCTCAGTAGTGTCCGACTCTGTGACCCCATGAATTGCAGCACACCAGACCTCCCTGTCCATCACCAACTCCCGGAGCTCACTCAAACTCATGTCCATCGAGTCGGTGATGCCATCCAGCCATCTCATCCTCTGTCCCCTTCTCCTCCCACCTCCAATCCCTCCCAGCATCAGAGTCTTTTCCAATGAGTCAACTCTTCGCATGAGGTGGCCAAAGTACTGGAGTTTCAGCTTTAGCATCATTCCTTCCAAAGAACACCCAGGACTGATCTCCTTTAGAATGGACTGATTGGATCTCCTTGCAGTCCAAGGGACTCTCAAGAGTCTTCTCCAACACCACACTTCAAAAGCATCAATTCTTTGGCACTCAGCTTTCTTCACAGTCCAACTCTCACATCCATACATGACCACTGGAAAAACCATAGCCTTGACTAGACGGACCTTTGTTGGCAAGGTAATGTCTTTGCTTTTGAATATGCTATCTAGGTTGGTCATAACTTTCCTTCCAAGGAGTAAGTGTCTTTTAATTTCATGGCAGCAATTACCATCTGCAGTGATTTTGGAGCCCACAAAATAAAGTCTGACACTTTCCACTGTTTCCCCATCTATTTCCCATGAAGTGATGGGACCAGATGCCATGATCTTCGTTTTCTGAATGTTGAGCTTTAGGCCAACTTTTTCACTCTCCTCTTTCACTTTCATCAAGAGGCTTTTTAGTTCCTCTTCACTTTCTGCCATAAGGGTGGTGTCATCTGCATATCTGAGGTTATTGATATTTCTCCTGGCAACCTTGATTCTAGTTTGTGCTTCTTCCAGCCCAGTGTTTCTCATGATGTACTCTGCATATAAGTTAAATAAGCAGGGTTCAATAGACAGCCTTGATGTACTCCTTTTCCTATTTGGAACCAGTCTGTTGTTCCATGTCCAGTTCTAGCCGTTGCTTCCTGACCCGCATATAGGTTTCTCAAGAGGGAGGTCAGGTGGCCTGTTATTCCCATCTCTTGAAGAATTTTCCACAGTTTATTGTGATCCACACAGTCAAAGGCTTTGGCATAGTCAATAAAGCAGAAATAGATGTTTTTCTGGAACTCTCTTGCTTTTTCGATCATCCAGCAGATGTTGGCAATTTAATCTCTGGTTCCTCTGCCTTTTCTAAAACCAACTTGAACATCTGGAAGTTCACGGTTCACGTATTGCTGGAGCCTTGCTCGGAGACTTTTGAGCATTACTTTACTAGCATGTGAGATGAGTGCAATTGTGCGATAGTTTGAGCATTCTTTGGCATTGCCTTTCTTTGGGATTGGAATGAAAACTGACCTCTTCCAGTCCTGTGGCTGATGCTGAGTTTTCCAAATTTGCTGGCATATTGAGTGCAGCACTTTAACAGCATCATCTTTCAGGATTTATTAGCAAACCAAATATAATGCATTAAAAAGATCATGTAAAATGATGAATGGGGTTTATTCCAGGCTTGCAAAAATGATTCAACATTTTCAAATCAATCAACATGATACAACACAGTAACAAAATGAAGGATAAAAATCAAATAATCATCTCAGCAGATGCAGGAAAAGCACCCAACAATATTCAATGTCCATCTCTGTTAAAAAATATTTAATAAAATCGTGAAGTGGGAAATGGCTATCCACTCCATTATTCTTGCCTGGGAAAATCCCATGGACAGAGGAAACTGGCGGGCTATAGTCCACGGAGTCTCAAAGAGTCGGACATGATTTAGTGACTAAACAACAACAAGTAGTACACTTCAGCATAATAAAGGCCATCAATGACACATCCACAGCTAACACCATACGCAGTGTTGTTGTCGTTTGATCACTCAGTTGTGTCCCACTCTTTGGGACCCCATGGACTGTGGCATGCCAGGCTTCCCTGTCCTTCACCATCTCCTGAAGCTACCTCGAACTCATGTGCATTGAGTCAGTGATGCCATCCAGCCATCTCATCCTCTGTTGTCCCCTTCTCCTTTTGCCTTCAGCCTTTTCTAGCATCAGGGTCTTTTGCAGTGAGTCGGCTCTTAACATCAGGTGTGTGTGTGTGTGTGTGTGTGTGTGAGATTGCTTCAGTCATGCCAGACTCTTTGTGACTCTATGGACTATAAGTCCCCCTGTGGGGCTCCTCTGTCCATGGGATTCTTCAGGGAAGAATACTGGAATGGGTTGCCTTCCTCTCCTCCGGGGGATCTCCCTGACCCAAGGATTGAACTCGGGTCTCTTAACATCTTCTAAATTGGCAGGCAGGTTCTTGACCACTACTGCCACCTGTAAAGCCCCTTTCACATCAGGTAGCCAAAGTATTGGAGCTTCAGCTTCAGCAGCAATCGTTCCAATGATATTTAGTGTTGATTTCCTTTAGGATTGACTGGTTTGATTTCCTTGCTGCCAAGGGACTCTCAAGAGTCTTCTCCAACATCACATTTTGAAAGCATCAATTCTTTGGCACTCAGCCAAAGAATTTCCTTCTCAATGATGAAAACCTGAAACCTGCCCCTCTAAAATCAGAAACAAGACAAGGATGGCCACTACTACTCTTATTTAATATAGTATTGAAAGTCCTAGTCAGAGCAATTAGGTAAGACGAAGAAATAAAAGACATCTAAATTGGAAAGAAAGACATTAAGCTGTTACTATTTGAGGATGACATAATTTTATTCAGAGAAAATCTAAAGACCTCACTGAAAAGCTATTAGAATAGTAAACAGAAAACATAAATTTGCAGTAAATTTGCTATCAGTATAAAAAAGTTGTGTTTCTGTACACTAACAACAAAAGTGAAGAGAGAAATTAAGGAAACAATTCATTTACCATTGCAAAAACAGCAAGAAATACCTGTTGCTGTGAAGTTGCTCAGTCGTGTCTGACTCCTTGTGACCCCATGGACTGTAGCCTGCCAAATTCCTCCTTCCATGGCATTTTCCAGGCAAGAATACTGGAATGGGTTGCCATTTCCTTCTCCAACTTAACCAAGGAAATGAAAAACCTGTGCATGAAAATTATGAAGATCTTGAAAAAAATTGAAGAAGATGCACAAAAAAATGGAAAGGTATTCTGCACTCATTGGAAGAATTAACGTTGTTGAAAATAACATACATATGATATATTTTTCACATATCTAGAAACTTTGAAGTATTATGGTGAATTTTTAATTTTAAGGATTCTGTTAAATTTTTCACCTCTTAGGAGATAGATAGTTCAAGTTCGTTCTATAATTCTGCTTTTATAGAATATTTTTAACTTTGTTGCTAAAAATCTTCTGCTTTTTTCCAAAGTCCACATTACCTTTCAACTGTCCTCTCCTCTGCAATATGTAGGCGAAATGAGTGAAAGGAGTATGTCTATTCCTCTCTTCATTATGCTTGTGCTTGGTCAAACATGGAAATAAATAAGTAAAAACAAAAACTCAATCTCTCACCTCCCACTCCATCCCACCCCTCTAGTTTGTCACAGAGCACCAGTTTGAGCTCCCTGAGTCAATTATCCAAATAAATAAATTTAAAAAAAAAACAACGCACATTGAGTTCTAACCACTGAGATGCTAGGGGATTCATCAGTTTTTGTAAATAAAATTTTATTGTAACACAGCCACAAGATAAAAAAAAAAAAGCCCAAACTCAACCTAATCTCCACACAAGTGATTGTATATATGTATATTATATATGAAAGTTGTTAAGAGAGTAAATCCTAAGAGTTTTTATCATAAAGAAATTTTTTTTCCTATTTCTTTAATTTTACATCTACATGACATGATGGATGTCATGTTTGCTCACCAGACTTATTGTGGTAATCGTTTGATGATGTGTGTAGTTTTGTTTAATGGAAGAAACAATGTTCATATCTATTATTAGAGATACAATTTAATAATTTAAGTTTCAGGAAACCAAAAATAAAGCACATTTTCTGTGTAAGGTGGTCTCCCCGATAGCTCAGCTGCTATAAGAATCCTCCTGCAATGCAGGAGACCCTGGTTCGATTCCTGGGTCGAGAAGATCTGCTGGAGAAGGGATAGGCTACCCACTCCAGTATTCCTGGGCTTCTCTGGTGGCTCAGCTGGTAAAGAATCTGTCTGCAATGTGGGCAGACCTGGGTTCAATCCCGGGTTGGAAGGATCCCCAGATTGGGAAGATCCCCTGGAGAAGGGAAGGGCCCCATGTATAGTCCATGGGGTTGGAAAGAGTAGGACACTGACTAAGCAACTTTCACTTTCACTATTTTTTTTCCTTTGTAAGGTAAGACATTGTGGGAAAGAAAATTCACATTGGCATTTTATTTATATTGTATTAACAGAATTTTAAGATGTTTAGATATAAGATTCCAATGTTTCAGCTATTCATGACATTTACTTTATCTTTTAGCAGTTAATTTAACTGAAAAATAAAATTATTTTTTGGCCATTTCGATATCTCTTAATATGTTACCTAAAAATGTTATAAGGATTGTTGAATTATTGTTAGCAAGACTCATTTTAAGACAGGAATAATCTTTGTTCTGTGTTACTTAAATATATATACTTGAATGATAGTTCTGTCTTGATAATTTTATATAAAATTAATACTATTGCTTTCTGATATTTTTCAGAATATAAGGTATAAACTATAAATTTTAACCACTTTTGAAATAAATAATATTTTGTTGTAGGGAATTTAAAATTAGGTTAAATTGGATTACTTTGCTTAAAAAGATATTTGTTAAAGTACAGGTATTTCTGGAAAAATGAAACATCACCATTGGCTTAATTTCCTTTTTCTTTTTCTTGATAAATCAATTTTATTCAGGTTTAACTTATGAAACACAAAATGCACCCATTACTTCTGCGTTCACATTGTTTAAAAATTTTAACATACAAACAATATAAAATGTTACCATCTTAACCATTTTTATGTGTACAGTTCAACAGTGATAAGTATGTTCATATCATTATGTAAAATGCACTCCTTTGAAGTATGGAGTTTAATTAGTTCTGAAAATATGTTTGTCAATACACTTGTGTAACCTCCAGTGTAAATTAATACACAGTATTTCTATCACTCCCCCCAAATGTTCCTTTGTGCCTGTTTATGATCTTCACTAACTGCAAATCAAGTAATAGCACAAGAAGGCAACAGGTCCTGGCAAGAATGGGTTTAAATGGAACCTTTGTACGCTGTTAGTGGGAAAGTAAATTTGTTCAACCACTATGGAAAATAATATGAGATTTTCTCAAAATAATAAAAACAGATCTACCATTCAATTAGACAGTTCTACCCCTGAATATATACCCAAAGAAAATTAAAGAGGGTTTTGAAGAAGTAGGTACAATCCTATGTGGCATCACTCACAATATGGAAACAACCTAAATGCCAGTCAATGGGTGAATGGATAAAAAAGTTGTGGTTTTTATACACAATTAAGTATCATGCAGCCATGAGAAAGGGGGATATCCTTTGGCCATTGTGACAACATGGATGGACCTTGAACACTTTACTTGAGATATGTCAGACAGAGACAGAAAAATACTGTGTGATATCCTCTATATGTAGACTCACAAAAGTCAAACTCATAAAAAACAGTGAGTAAGGTGGTGTTTACCAGGGTATAGTGGAGTAGGAGGATAAGAGTGTTGTTGTTTAAGGATACAAGCTCATAACAAGTGGTGAATAAGCCATGGAGATCTAATGCACAGTATAGTGAATATAGACAACAACTGTGTATTATAAATATGAATTTCTTTTTAAAAATGAGGACTGCTTAAGTCTATAAAGGCTTTTTGATGATCCTTGGGAAAATTTGGAGCTGATGCCATAGGTCTGTATATGGACAGTAATATGTGTGCATAGGTCATATTAGTCATTTTTCATACATAAATTTATTAATTCAGTGTAAAATAACACTGGCTAATTTGATGTTCACTGATTTATTCCAAAGCCAGATTGCAATGAATCTTAATAGATTTACAAAAGGTCATAACTGGAAAGTGTCAATGTAGTCTTAGCTATTTAAATAGGTAACTAGATGAAAAGTTTAAAATAGGGATATTTCCATGGGAGAGTATAAAATAACCATTTCTGATCCCTGCTGAAGTTTGCTTCTGTCTTGAGAACATTCGTTTAAGAAGCAAGACCTATTCCTTGTGTACCTAATACCAGGTTTTCTGCAAGTCTCTGAAGGGTTTGCATCTTCCCTCAAGAGTTTATCTGGTTCAAGCTCAGATGGGATCCATACTCCTGCAGTTTTGGGCAAATCAAGGTTATTGCAGCTAGGAAGCCCTTCAGAAAATAGGGCCTTCCTGGGACTTGCCGTTTTGTTCTTCCAGCCGTGTGAAGGCATTTGACAAGGTCTTTTGATTCTTTTTTTTCCCTTATTATTTATTTTAATTCTGTAGCTCTCTCTGTCCCCTGAAACACCTTATTTTTATGTTATTTTTCTATATTACTATTTGCCAGGCACGGTAGTAACTGTACAGAGACTTAAGAAGACATGATGTTTTTTCTTCTGTGAAATTTATGGTATAGATAGACATCAAAAAATGATTCAAAATCGATATTTGTGTGGGCTTGTAAAGATCTCAGAATAAGAAGAGGATACAAAGAATAGCTGCTACACCTCATGCAGCTAGGGGAGGAAGGCAAAGAGGGGTTCCTGAACCTGTGGGAGTAACTTGGGGTGAATCTAGAAGGGGAGGAAGGGGTCTGCCAGGCAAAGGAGATAACAGAGGAGGGAGGGCCTTCCTGGTATCTCATGAGCAAAGTCATGACCAAAAGAACTCGGAGTTTGATAGGGCACTTCCTGATGTGCACTTTGAGTACTTAATACTTTCTAAAGATGTTTTATCACCAAGGAAATACTCATTACTGCTTTTTCAGACTCCCTCGACATCAACTATATATAGTTCTTTAGCCATGATGTGGACAAAATAGCTCATCTATCTACTTGGGATCGATATAGTGGAAAGGCTATGAGTTATTAGAATTATATACACCTGGGGTCACTTCCCAGCTCTGCCACCCACTCACCATGTAACTACGATCAAGTTATTTAAACCCTCAAAACTTTATCACTAAAACAATAATAAAAATAGTTAACACTTCAGAGTTAACTTGAGGATTAAATGATATGTTTTTAAGATACTTAGATAATGGGAGGTCAAACTAGTCATTCAGTAGATGGCAACTGTCACTATTATATGGCTGATATAAAATGGCAATTTATATTTTAAAATATTGAACAAAATGCATTGAATTTTGCTAGTCATAGAATAATGAAAACATGATTTAATATATATAAATTACTTAGGCTGACATTGAGCTTTTTATTCCTATCTTCTTTTTTTTTTATAGACAAAATCACAATTATTATCCAATGTATTGGATGCTGCCCATCGGTTTATAAAGGAAGTTAATCCAGATGAACCCAAAGGAGAGAATTGTTCTACAAAAGAGACTGGTAAAAGCCAGCAGAAAATTGAGTCTCCTATTCTGCAGGGGAGCAGCTCTCAGGTAAATGGAGAAAAATACAATAGACATTTTCTGTCATACATGATCATGGAGACTGTCATTCACATACTAGAGGTTTAGAGTTTTAAAGATTTGATCACATTCTTGTTTAATATGAATTTGTTTTCTTATTAATCAAAAACATTTTTACTGTAAAAATACTTTTGAGGAGATTGCTTTCATTTCACTGGTTTTTTGAGGAATGATCTTTTGACTATATTGCTTTCCAGGCATTTTCACCACATCAGGAAATGAATATTTGAGAGAAACATAAGAAAATAACACAATGCAATATAGCAATTTTATTTTAATCAGAATCTCAGGGAGACTAAAAATACAAAACCTTTCCAAGTGTTTTAAGTGACAGGCAATTTCACAGTTATTTAAAATCAGATTTATAACAAATTTTGTGGTTATTCAAATTGATTACTGATCCTAGATAAGCTTACATCTACTCATGTCGGT
The DNA here is from genome assembly GCF_001704415.2 of Capra hircus. Classification (NCBI taxonomy): domain Eukaryota; kingdom Metazoa; phylum Chordata; class Mammalia; order Artiodactyla; family Bovidae; genus Capra; species Capra hircus. Next base: position 99,629,831 of record NC_030808.1, read on the forward strand.
ATTTTAATAATAGACTTGTATTGATTCTTTAGCAGGAAACAAATTTCCTCCAATTTGATCCTTGTAATAATCCTCATTCTTTGAGATGTCACTCACCTTTTCACATGGGCTTTCCTGATATCTCAGATGGTAAGGAATCTGCCTGCCATGCAGGAGACCCAGGGTTCAATCCCTGGCTCAGGAAGATGCCCAGGGGAAGGTAATGGCAACCCACTCCAGTATTCTTGCCTGGAAAATTCCATGGACAGAGAAGCCTGGTGGCCCAGAGTCCACGGGAATACAGAGTCAGACATGACTGAGCGAATACACTTTCACTTTCACCTTTTCAGTGTAGTTCAGAAATAGTGACTTGGCAAAAGTCGCACGCACACAGCTTGTTACTTTATGACAGAGTCTGAACTTTAGTCTGTTGAGTTTCAAACCCTCGCTGAACTTTAGTCTGTTGAGTTTCAAACCCTCGCTCAGAGAACATAAAAGAAAATGTTCTGTGTTAGTAAGGTCTCTTTACAGCAGAGAAACTATACTTGAGTTGTCTAGAAAGAGTAGCATTCTGGTGGGGATTTCACTAGTAGACCTGCCAAGGGTGCTTGTGAAGAATCATTGAGTGAGTTACAGCTTTATGATTAGAATAATAATATGTTAAGGACCAACCATGTGCCAAACACTGTTCTATGTATTTTATGTGTATTATCTCTTTTTTATCCTTTTTTAATCTTTTCTGTTTACAAATGAGAAAATTATGTCAAAATATAGTTTTTTAATTGCCCAAGATATCATTGATTGTGGAACTTCAGTTTCAACTCAGGCCTTATAACTCCAAATTACCTGTTTTTAATCACTACCCAGAGGCTGAGATTTTAAGGATTTCGCATTCATGCTTGTCATTTTATCTAACTTATCCTACCAATAAAAATAATAATAAATCAATAGCCTCACATTTATTAAATATCATATGCTAGGCATTAAGCTTAATCCTTTAGTTGCTTTATCTTACCCTATAAGTTTTGCATTATTATTATCTCATTTAACAGATGAGAAAATCAGAGAGGATTTAAGTTACTAGCTGTACTAAAAAGCTATAGGGCTTACTCCTTTGCCTGAACTTTTAATCCCTAAATTAAATGCTGCCTCTTGTCCCCATCAGTAACTGTGTCTGCTCTATAGACCCTCCACCTCTGGTCTTAACCTAGAAACTATTAATTCAGTGGTTTTATCCAGGAGTGCACAGTAGAATCAACCGGGAAACATTAGGGAAACACATGTGACTGAGTTCAGCATCTCTGTGGGTGGTCCAGTCATGAGCTTTTAACACCTGCTCATTCTGTTGAGTACTCCTGGTTGGGCATTATTACTGCTGTCAACCTGTATACAGTGCACACATTAAAGAAGTACCCCTGTCTTATGCTTGGTACTCCTCTGTGCTGAAGAGCAGAGTTTTTCCAACTGCAATAAATGTCAAAAGTACTGCATGAGCTTTTTGAAAATGTGTATTCTTGGCTTGCCACTCAAATTTGGATTTTTTTACATTTAGGTTAGGGCCCAGGAATCTGATTTTTATTTATTTACTTTTTAGGACTAAATGTTGTATTTATTTTGTTTTAAACTTTAAACTTTTAATTTTGTATTGAGATATAGCCTGTTAATAATGTTGTGGTAGTTTCTGGTGAACAGTGAAGGGACTCATCCATCCATATACATGTATCCATTCTCCCCCAAACTCCCCTGACATCCAGGCCAGCACATAAAATTGAGCAGTTCCATGTGCTATAAAAAAAGGTCCTTGTTGGTTAACCATCTTGAATATAAGTGTATACATGACCTTCCCAAAGTCCCTAAGTATCCCATCCCCCTGCCCGGGCAACCGTAAGTTCATTTCCTAAGTCTGTGAGCCTCTTTCTGTTTTGTAAGTGAGTTCATTTGTATCACTTCTTTTTAGATTCCACATATGATGGATGTCATATGATATTTTTCCTCTCTGTCTGACTTATTTCACTCAGTATGACACTCTCTAGGTCCATCCATGTTGTTGCAAATGGCATTATTTCACTCTTTGTAATGGCTAATAAGGAATTTGATTTTTAATTGGCTTACCCAGCAACTTGAATGCCTGGAAGAATCAAAATGGTGGATTCAGGCCAGTGGATATCTTTGGAAGGGAGTGCAGTTCCTGAAAACTTTCATTTTAGAGACCGAAACGTGAGCTTGAAATACTGACTCTGGTTTTCTTGCAGCTTATAGTTTTGTAACATTGGGCGATTTACTTAGCTTTCCTTTTCTTTCCTTTTCTGGAAAGTGGGGATATTAAAACATATTTTGCAGGAGTATTGGCCTAGAGGGGTCACATATGACAGCTGAAACATTTAAGAGTGAATATACCATCCTCTGGCTTTTTCCTGTCCTGTCACTGCTGTGTGGAAACCAAGTATTCCATAGGCATAGCTGCAAAATGCAAATGTCTTGTATCTCTTATTCACTGCTCGAAAGGGAGCTGCCCTGGAGAGCTTCTGTAATCACTGGAACACTCAACTCATTTTGTATAAAGCACTGAGTTTTTAGTGCTTCTTCATGAGTGTAGTGCACGCGTGCATGCGCGTGCGTGCAACACACACACACACACACACACACACACACACACTGCTTACTACTGAATACCTGTAAATACCGTCTCACATACTCAAGACTCAGTATTTCCAAGCTAAATTCATCACCTCTTCTCCCAACCTATAGGTATTACTGTTGGTGACAGCTCTCTTCAAGCTTTTCAAACTAGCAAAAACAGTCATTTTCTATAATCATTTATCTTCTTCCTTTGTACTTCCAGTCAGTTACCATATCTTAAAACCATCTGAAAACCCTTGAGTTTTTGGTCACTTCTATTCTTACTGCTCTTCCAGATACTAAAATTAACAATTTCTTAGAGAGCAAAAGGTTGTAAAGTGAAAAGGGCATTTAATTCTCTCCCCTTCTGGAAGTTAATAATAATTTCAGTTTTGTAGGTATGCATTAACACAAATACTAATATGTTGTATGCTGCTATGCAAACAGACTTTTTACTTTTAACAATATACTATTGTTATTCATATAAGTATATCCCACAGCCTTCGCATTTTATATGAAAGTGAAAGTTGCTCAGTCCTGTCCGACTCTTTGTGAGAGTCTTTGCAAAGCCCTGGATTGTGGTCCTCCAGGCTCCTCTGTTCATGGAATTCTCCAGGCAAGAATATTGGAGTAGGTAGCCATTCCCTTCTCCAGGGAATCTTCCCAACCCAGGGATTGAACCCAGGTCTCCTGCATTGCAGGCAGATTCTTTACTGTCTGAGCCACCATGGAAGCCCAGGAATACTGGAGTGAGTAGCCTATCCCTTCTCGAGTGGATCTTCCCGACCCACGTGTAGAACTGGGGTCTCCTGCATTGCAGGTGGATTCTTTACCAGCTGAAATACTCCATTTATTAGATATGAAATAACTTTTTAAGCTATGTTTTCTGTTGCTCAGTATTTATACTGTTTCAATCTTTTGCAAGTATGAACTATAGTACAAAGAATAATTTTGAAAAATATTGTTTTGTATATGTATGTGTGTGTGTGAGATAAAATCCTAAAATTCCTAGGTGAAGAGGCTTATATGTTTGTAATGTTGATATTGACAAATGGATGTGGATTTTAATTAGTTTCCTTGCATTTGAACTCACTATTCTCCAGTTTCTTTCTCTCCCACACTATTGTGTGGGATTCTACAGTAGCTTTGCATTTCCAATATACTTAGGTGTAATTTTCTCTGGATTGTGGGGGGGATCCTTCACAATCTGCCTCTGTTCATCTTTCTACCCTTAATATTTTCTTGTATCCCACTTTTTGCTCTGTGAATTTCCCTGGTGGCCCAGATGGTAAAGAATCTGCCTGCAGTGCAGGAGACCCAAGTTCAATCTCTGGGTTGGGAAGATCCCCTGGAGAAGGGAATGGCCACCCACTCTAATAGTCTACCCACTCTATCATTCTTTTGCTCTGGAATACTGCCTTTGCCACTTTTTGCCCATGGGACTCTTGTTTCTCTGAGTTAAATTTTTGTTCTTTGCTTCTGTTTCTGTTGTGGACTTAGTAACCTGTGTTTCATGGCAATGACTGGCATAGTGTTTGTAGGTTCCAGATGCTTTTTGTTTATGTTGAATTTTATATATGCACATATTTAACAATCTTCCCCCAATTGCTCTCTAACAATGTGCATATTTATTTTGCAATTAAGGGCTGAACATAGTGGATTCTACTGTTGTATCTAGAAGGTACACAATGGAGCCTTAGCAATTTGATCAGTGTAGGTAATCCACACTTTATAATTCAGGACTGTTGTGGAACTTATTTTGCTTTAGTTCCCCAATTTTGCTGTTTTCTCTGATTCACTGGATAACTGCCAAGTCGTACCTTCATTTTCTTTTATGTATTCACAGTAAATCTATATTTTGTACTGAATTCTCCTTTCTCTCCAGCATTACACTGAAAAGCAGGCAATGTTTTCTATACATTAATTGATATGTCCATTCATTCAACTAACTTTTAATGGGCACCTGCTTTGTGGCAGTTACTGCTCTTGGCCCTGACGAAGCAGTCAACATTCTTGATCCCATTACATTCTAATGGGGAGAGATCAGCAGTAAACACATGTAGAGTAAATTCACATGGATGTAAGTTACTGGGGGAAAAATAAAATAGATAAGGGATCTGAAAGTGGGGGAAATGACTTTGTTTTTATGTCATCAGTAAGATCATTGCTTATTCTCTGATCAGGTGACATTTGAGCCACCTGATGCGAAGAGCCGACTCATTAGAAAAGACCCTGATGCTGGGAAAGATTGAAGGCAGGAGGAGAAGGGGACAACAGAGGGACAAGATGGTTAGATAAGCAGGGTTAGATGCAAGGCCACCTGATGCAAAGATGAAATGAGTGGAATGACTGTATGAAAATATGGAGAAGGATCATTTCAGGCAGTAACTACAGCTAGTATGAGGCCCTCAAGTGGAATATGCTTGATGGGCTCCTAGAATTGTAAGAAGAGAAGTTTGGCTGGAACAGGGTGAATGAAGGGGAGAACTGGAGGAAGTGGAGTGAAAGGCAGGGGAAAACAGGCTTGTGTACAACCTTGTAAGTCCTGGTAGGAACTGAGGTTTTCATAGTCTTGGAGGGTTTGGAGCAAAGGAACCACCTCAGTTTACATGGTAATGAAACTGCTCTTCTGCTGTGGGGAGGTTGCAGGGAGCAGGAGATTGGAGAAGTAGGGTTAGATGCAAGGCTGTCACTGCTTTCCAGAGAAAACCCTCATGAATAACATAGTGACAGATCTTCAGTCCTGTAGGCTTTAGCTTTAATATCTTCCAAAGATACCATCTATAACTGTCTATAGAGTTTTAAAAAATCAGAAAGGCACATAAATAAGTACGAATAAAAAACATTTGAAGTAAAAAAAAAAAGTGTGATTTCACAATGCTCAGTAATCAATACTACCTGTACTTTAACATACAGAACATTTGGTAAAGCACACTTAAGACACACTGTTAATCTGTTTAGGTAGAAGATCCAACAACAAAAAGAGAAGAATGTGCAAATCCAAGAGACAAGCCCTCGTGTGAAGTGCCTTTCAATGAAGAAGCTTCTGCCCAGTCCTTTCAGAAAGTTTTAAGTCAGTGGAGAACTGGACATCAGGATGACAATGAGACACAGAACTTATGTGCAGCAAAATCAGGTATCGTGTTTTTTTTTTAAATAAAGTGAATGCTTTAAAATAAAGCTGATTTTATCTCCATTCTCTGTGACTATAAATGCAGTGTTCAGAAGCTATTAACATCGAGATAGTAGTTTGATACAACTCTTCAAATGTGTAGTCACTGTGTGACCATGGGTTTAGTGGTTTATTATTTATAGAACCCTGAATGGGCCTCTTTGCCTTTTCATAAGTCTTTTTGCCTTATGGCAGAAAGCAAAGAATAACAAAAGAGCCTATTGATGAAAGTGAAGGAGGAGAGTGAAAAAGTTGGCTTAAAACTCAACATTCAGAAAACTAAGATCATGGCATCTGGTCCCATCACTTCATGGCAAATAGATAGGGAAACAATGGAAACAGTGGCAGACTTTATTTTTCTGGGCTCCGAAATCACTGCAGATGGTGACTGCAGCCATGAAATTAAAAGACGCTTGCTTCTTGGGAAAAAAGCTATGACCAACCTAGACAGCAAATTAAAAAGCAGAGACATTACTTTGCCAACAAAGTTCCAAAAGCTTTGGTCTTTCCAGTAATCATGTATGGATGTGAGAGCTGGACTATAAAGAAAGCTGAGTGCCAAAGAATTGATGTTTTTGAACTGTGGTGTTGGAGAAGACTCTTGAGAGTCCCTTGGACTACAGGGAGATCCAATCAGTCAATCCCAAAGGAAATTAGTCCTGAATATTCATTGGAAAGACTGATGCTGAAGCTGAAACTTCAATACTTTGGCCACCTGATGCGAAGAACTGACTCACTGGGAAAGACCCTGATGCTGGGAAAGATTGAAGGCAGGAGCAGAAGGGGAGGACAGAGGATGAAATGGTTGGATGGCATCACCGACTCGATGGACATGAGTTTGAGTAAGCTCTGGGAGTTGGTGATAGGCAGGGAAGCCTGGCGTACTGCAGTCCATGGGGTCTCCAGAAGTCAGACACGACTGAGTGACTGAACTGAACTGAACTGAATGGGCCTTGGGGATATATTTGCCTTTGTTTCCTGTATAAATTCAGACTGTCAAATGAATAGAGTTGGATTCTTTCAGTTCCTCCTCTTCTAGCAGAAAGTTTTTGTTAGAGCAACTGTTCCTTTATTGAACTGTGATTACAACATATAAGACAGGAGGATCTATGAGACAGCAAAGTAAATAATTTTTTTTTACATGTGTCTTGAGAAATATATTTCAAGGACTGCTGTGAAGTTCAGGGGGATAATTAATTTGTCTTTTGTTTTTCTTTCTTTTTGAAGAAATATTTCTTGTTTTTATTTTTCCTTGGTGATTGTTATAACCATCTGCTAGACATTGAAGATCTGGATGACTGAAGTGTACAGAGTCTTTGCTTTGTTTCCCAGGATCTTTTGAGGGAAATCATACTTTTAGAAGTATTCAATTAATTAATTTTATTACTCAGAATCTTTTTTTGAGGCTTCCGATTGCTTTTCATTAAAGATAAAATGCTAGATAATAAATTTAAATCCTGTAGCTTAGTTGAAAGTGTTCAATTTTGTGGTTTCTATTTTCACTCTTTTTTCCAATGAGGAAACTCTCCTGTTTACTGCTTTTTTGAAACATAGTTCAATTCTTAATGTCAAATATCATACACCTTCTTCGCAATTAGAATTGAATTTTCTTCTTAATGATGTTCTTTCTTTCAAATATATTCCTTACGTTTGTTCATGATACATCAATTTTGTTAATATTTCCAAGATTTTGTTTGTATACCCTGTTTTAGTATGTATCCCAGTATTACTCTCAATGACTCTTATATTTTATATGCTCTTTTTCTGTGTTTTCACATTTTTATTTACTTTTTTACTTTTCTACTTTGAAAGGGACTGTCTTCTATAGAAATGCTTTTATGATTGGTGCACTTTGAAGACATAGTTCTTAAAAATGATAGACGAACTGATGTGTTGTAGCTTTCCTCTATAGGCTAAAGATTGTGGATGGAGATGCTTAGATGGAATTGACTGCCTAATTTCAAAGGAATCATAGCAACCTGGAATGGTAGAGGCCAGAAGTTGGTATTTAATTATCGAAGTTTTAGTGAAAAGCCCAAAATAAGGGATAAGAAAGACTAGTAATTGATTGTTTCCATTCACAGTGATCTGTGATACTAATTGGAGCACATAAGAATGAAAAAAATTTGTACATTCTCCTGTTTTTTCTGAGTAGAAAATTTCTATCTGATGCAGAGACCCATCTTAAGTTACTGTATTGGGAATTCAGAGTTTCTATAAAGTTCCCAGCCCTAAGCCAGGCCACAGATCTGAGGCCCCTTGAGATAGATGCCGGGTCCTTTTGCAAGGTTGTTTGTAGTGTGGCCACAGGGTATACTATGCATCTTCCTCTATAACTTCGCTACAGGATTTACAGCTATTTACCAGGAAAGTAAAAGTGTGAAAGTAAAAGTGTTAGTTGCTCAGTTATGTTCAACTCTTTGGACTGTAGCCCGCCAGGCTCCTCTATCCATGGAATTCTCCAGGCAAGAATACTGGAATGGCTAGCCATTACCTTCTTCATGGGATCTTCCTGACCCAGGGATTGAACTCTGGTCTCCTGCATTGCAGGCAGATTCTTTACTGTCTGAGCCACCAGAGACACCACCAGAGTAAACATGCAGTGAGGAAAGACAATGCCCAAACTTCCAGAGGGGTTATTAGACCCTGGGTCTGAACTGACAGTTATCTCTGGAGACCTTTAGTACCATCATAATCCACCAGTCAGTGTTAGAGATTTATAGAAGTAGAGTGGTAGATGGAGTCTTGTCTTTATTCTGTCTCGTAGTGCATGGGCCAGTGGGACCATTATGTGGTTATTTTCCCAGTCTTGATTATATAATGGGAATGGATATACTTAGTAACAATAATAATGCCTATACTGATGGTCTGACCTGTGGCAGGAAGATTGTTATGGTTGTAAAACATAAGTAGAAGACCCTTCCTTCTTTGCCAAGGTGCATGCTAAAATACCATGCTGGAAGCAAAACCAGGGGGTTGCAGTTTCTGGGAACTGCAAAGATTAATGGCAACGTCAAAGACTTGAAAGATGCAGGAATACTGCTTTTTATTATGATGGTTTAGTCGCTAAGTTGTGTCTGATTCTTGGCGACCCCATGGACTATAGCCTGCCAGGCTTCTCTGTCCAGAAGAATTTCCAGGCAAGAATACTGGAGTGGGTTGCCATATCCTTCTCCAGGGGATTTTTCCACCTAGGGATTGAATCTGAATCTCTTGCATTGTAGGCAGATTCTTTATGAGCTGAGCTACCAAGGAAGCACATTTCCATTTAAATTGTGTATTTTGTACAAAAGCCAATGATTTTAGAAAATGACTGCAAGTTAGAGTAAACTTGATCAGGTGATGACGATACAGGTCATAGTTGCTTTACTGGATGTAGCATCTTTACTGGAGAAAACCAACACATTCTCTGTGGTTGGAGGAGGGAGACAGGTACTGACCTAACCCAGGGGCTAATTTTTCTATAATTTTCTATATCTATCACTTTAAATATTTTAAGCTTTGAGGGCCACTCATAAGGGTCATACAACTCTGCCATTGTAACATGAAAGACAATATATTAATAAACGAGTGTGACTGTTTTCAAATAGAATCTTGTTTTTGAATGCAAATTTGAATTTTATGTAATTTTAACATGTTGCAATATATTATATTTGTTTTGATATTTTTCAACCATTAAAAAATGTAGAAACCACTCTTAGCTTGAAAGCCATACAGAAATGGTGGGCCACATTCGGTGCAAAGGTTATAGTTTGCTGCTCCAAAATCAAATATATTCTTTTCTATTTCTATCAATAAATATAATCAGAAATAGTTTAATGTCGTATGGCAGATGTCATGGTATACATTTGTTATGAAAGAGGTGTGGAAATAGGCTCTTACCCATGAAATTCACTCATCTTACCATGTGCAGCACTCTCCAGCAGGCTTGATAGTTTTATGGAATGGCCTGCCGAAGGTTCAGTATGGGTTCCAGTTGAGAAACAACATTTTGTGAGTTTGGGTTGCTTTTCCTTCAGGGTACCATGTATTACATGAAACTCCAGCAGAACCTCCATTAAACAGGAAGCTGAGACTACCCCTTGCCATTTGGAGCTCATCACACTGAATTTAATAGTCAGCAAGTGTCGCTATACTGACTATGTTGTTTCAGCACAAGCATGAAGGAACAATTGGATTGTTATCATACAGTAAAGAAAAGATAGGCTTTATCTGCAAACAAATCAGCAGCCAACTTAATAGTTTGCCTGTGTTCAATAATAATGTTTGTTGGAAAAAAATGTGGTAGCCCAGTGAAAAGAAGGGTATGGTCTTGAATCTTTGGCAATGAAGATTTGAGACACTCCACCAGGTAAAAGGTATCAGCAGATAGTAAGGTGAACATCAAATAGGTGGTGAAAGAAGGAAGCTATGGTAATCAAATCAAGGTAGGATTCAGTTGTTATTGCTTAGTTGCTAAGTCATGTCTGACTCTTTTGTGACCCCATGGATTGTAGCCTGCCAGCCTCCCCTATCCATGGGATTTCCCAGACAAGAACACTGGAGTGAGTGTCATTTCCTTCTTCATGGGATCTTCCCAACACAGGGATTGAACCTCAGTCTCCTGCATTGCAGGTTGATTCTTTACAACTGAGCCAAAACCAGCTACAAAATGAAGAATGATGGCAGCTATGTTTTATGTTGAGTAATTATTTTTTTCTCCTGTTTTTCCTCCATACTAATATGACACATACTGCTGGTATCTAACATTTAAATTTAGTTGGGATTATCACTACATTGAAATCTGGTGGCTCAGCTGGTAAAGAATCCACCTGCATTGTGGTAGACCTGGGTTCGATCCCTGCATTGGGAAGATCCCCTGGACAAGGGAACAGCTACCACTTCAGTATTCTGCCGTGGAGAAGTCCATGAACCGTATAGTCCATGGGGTCACAAAGAGTCAGACACGACTAAGTGGCTTTCACTGTGATACCCAGTGAAAACTTTGTATTTTCTATGTGCTTCATACTCCGGAACTTTGTGTTTTCTGTGTGCTTCAGACAGGAGTCAGGTTTTTTGTTGTTTTATTTACTTTTTTTTTTTGCTGGTGGTAAAGAGTCCACCTACTGATGTTGGAGACACAAAAGACATGAGTTCTATCCCTGGAGTAAGAGGTGGAACCCACTCCAGTATTCTTGACTGAAAAATCCCATGGACAGAGGAGGCTGGTGGGCTACAGTCCATGGGGTCTCAAAGAGTGGGACATGACTGAGCACACTACTGCTACTGCTTGCTTTTTGCAGAGAAATAGACAGACATACAAGTGGAGGTTTAGATGCAAACTAAGTAGACTGTCTCTCTGGATTCATTTTCTCTTATTTTTACCCGATTCTACCTCTTTCACCTTTCACTTTCATGCACTGGAGAAAGAAATGGCAACCTACTCCAGTGTTCTTGCCTGGGGAATCCCAGGGATGGCAGAGCCTGGTGGGCTGCTGTCTATGGGGTCGCACAGAGTCGGACACGACTGATGCGACTTAGTAGCAGCAGCAGCAGCAGCAGCAGAGGCTGACTCTAGAGGCTGCATCACATAGCTCCCTTGTTCTCTGGCTTCCAGTTGGGTTTGGCTAACTGGAGACACTAGCAAAACACTGAAGGGTGAGAAGAAAAGGGAGAGTATCACTCTTCCCTCTATTTGTTGATGTGCTCAGATTTTGCAGTCACTGCATTGCCTGCCTATGTTATTAGCAACACTCAGATTACCTTTTGTTCACCATTATTGCTTTCCAAACCTACTTACAAACACTTTGTCCTCTCGAGTCCAAGGTTGGCAACAGCTTTCCACTATTTTTAGTCTCTTAATGCTTCAACATCCCTTGTTCCCTCAGCTTTACTACCTGATTACAAGTTAGTTCCTTCATTTGACCTTCTTCGAATTACCCCTTTGAGTTTTCTCTTTCCTGTTAGGACCTTGACTTACACTAATGATCAAAAAAAGGATTTCTAAGAAGCCAAGGTTCAAGTTGAGGTCTAGAAAATAAGTTGAAACATAGAGACGGATCAACATGTGCAAAGCGCTCCATGATGGAGAGTTCCATATTGTGTTAATGGAACTGAAGGGAGATGTGTGTGGCTGGATCTTAGAGAACAAGGGAGACTGCGGCATCACAATAGGCGAGAGAGGATTCACAGTATGGTGGCTGTGGAGAAATCATCAAGATGAGGACTTCTGTTGATCAAAAATGTGATTATTTTGCCTCAAAATATTATAAATATTACTGTTTTTCTGTATGTATATTGTATGTATATGTTTATAAATATTTTCCTTTTTCTAAGATAGTAGATAAAAAGAACATTTATGAAGTTTATATCCTTTATGGAGAAAAACAATGCAGTAAGAACTCTTCTCACCCTCTTTCCTCCCTCTAAGAGATTATCACTAGCTTGGATTTTGTGTTTTCTCAGTCCCTTAATTTCCTGTGGTTTATTGCATGTATGCTTCTCCAAACAATATATTGTTAAACTAGCATGTATTTAAACATAGTGGCACAAAGTGAAGAGGAACTAAAAAGCCCTTTGATGAAAGTGAAAGAGGAGAGTTAAAAAGTTGCCTTAAAGCTCAACATTCAGAAAATGAAGATCATGGCATCTGGTCCCATTACTTCATGGCAAATAGATGGGGAAACAGTGGAAACAGTGTCAGACTTTATTTTTTGGGGTTCCAAAATCACTGAAGATGGTGACTGCTGCCATGAAATTAAAAGACGCTTACTCCTTGGAAGGAAAGTTATGACCAACCTAGATAGCATATTGAAAAGCAGAGACATTACTTTGCCAACAAAGGCCCATCTAGTCAAGGCTATGGTTTTTCCAGTGGTCATGTATGGATGTGAGAGTTGGACTGTGAAGAAAGCTGAGCACTGAAGAATTGATGCTTTTAAACTGTGATGTTGAAGAAGACTCTTGAGAGTCCCTTGGACTGCAAGGAGATCCAACCAGTCCATTCTGAAGGAGATCAGTCCTGGGTGTTCATTGGAAGGACTGATGCTGAAGCTGAAACTCCAGTACTTTGGCCACCTCATGTGAAGAGTTGACTCACTGGAAAAGACTCTGATGCTGGGAGGGATTGGGGGCAGGAGAAGAACGGGATGACAGAGGATGAGATGGCTGGATGGCATCACTGACTTGCACAGGAGTTTGGGTGAACTCCGGGAGTTGGTGATGGACAGGGAGGCCTGGCGTGCTGAGATTCATGGGGTCGCACAGAGTCTGACACGATTGAGCGACTGAATTGAACTGATGAGCTTCCCTAGTGACTTAGTGGGAAAGAATCTGCTTGCAATGCAGGAGACAAAGGAGATACGGGTTCAGTTCCTGGGTCTGGAAGATACTGATGAGGAGGAAATGGCAACCCACTCCAGTATTCCTGCCTGAAAAATTCCATGGACAGAGGAGCCTGGTGGGCTACAGTACAAAGGGATGCAAAGAGCCGGACACGGCCGAGTGACTGAGCACACACACAAACACTGCGTAAATGGAAAGCTAGTATATTATTCTTTTATAACTGGTTTAGTATTTTCAAGATTACTTACTGAGATTTACCCATAAAGATGTGCACAGCTGTATTTCATTCATGTCACCGCTTAACAGTTCTCTGCTTATACCACTGTTTACCCGTTTAAACATTGACGATTGTCTGGGTTGATTCCCATTTTGGGGAGGAAAGAGGTTGAAGTATTTACTCTCCCTCTTGTTCATGTGCTGAGATTTCTGCAGTGACTGCATTCTCCACTTATGTTACAAAGCAGCACTCAGATGACCTTTCATCCACAGCCATTGCTTTCAGTGATTCTTACAAAGTTTTCCTACATTGTCCTCTCAAGTCTAGGGTTGGTAACAGCTTTTCATAATTTTTACTTTCTGAGTGTTTCAACGTCACTTGTTCCCTTAACCCTACCCAGCAAACACTGCTGTTAAGAATATTCTTGCCCAGGTCTCCTAGCACTCATATGTACACTTTTCTGGGTTCTATTCCTATAAGTAAAATAGCTGGGTTATGGGGTTATCCATGTCTTCAACTCTACTAGGTAAGCTTGAATTATTTACCAATGTATTAGTTTATACTCCCTCTTGCAGTGTATAAATAGTCTGGCTGCTTCCCATTATCACCAACACAAATTGGCAGCTTAAAAAAAAAGACTGCTGGCCTGATACAGATGAAATTGTATATATAAAATTGTGTACCTCATTACCATGGCATTATGTTTTCCTATGTATCTTGGCCATTAAGCTTTGAATTTTTTTAGTTTCCTAGTTATTTGTGCTATTGATTATGTTTTAGCGAACTTCAAGATCTCATTTCCTTCAGTGTGAAAGGCAACTATTTACAATGACCTAGAAGGTTCACTAATATTACAGCTTCCCTGATGATTCAGTGGGTACAGAGTCTGTCTGCAGTGCAGACAGGGTTTGATCCTGGAGTCGGGAAGATCCCCTGGAGAAGGGGATAGCTACCCACTCAAGTATTCTTGCCCAAAGAATTCCATGGACAGAGAAGTCTAGCAGGCTACAGTCCAAAGGGTTTCAAAGAGTCGGACACAACCGAACAAATAAACACACACACAACTGGCCTCTTGGTTGTTCCTTAAACACTTTGGGCAAATTTGTATCTTAAGGCTTTTAAGAATTAAAGATTTTAAAATTAAAAAAATAAAAAACTAATAACATGTAAAAAAAAAATATTGCCTAGTAAGGAAAATACCTATCATTCCTTCAGTATAAACAATGGAATATCTTACACTAAAGGTAGCCAGGGAACCATTAAACAAGGGAGCAAACCCAAACCTAAGTTATAGAGCTTGCATGGCATTGTTCAGGGAGGCTTGCCTCACAAATCCATGCGTTCTAGATTTGTTTTCTATAAGCAACTTCAAACAAAGATGATCTTGCTTAATGCATTACATAGCTAAAGACTCCTAGAAAATATCATTAATCCATTTGCCAGAAGGTCTAGTTAGTAGCATATTCACAATCAAGTTAACCCTGCCATTTTATTTCCTGGGAATGTGCCATTGGTGATGGGAGGAGAGTGAGGCACAGGCCAGCTGCTTCATCTGCTTCCTTCTCATCACCCTCCTAAACTTGGGGATTATCACTCAGGTCAATGGCTTGACTTAGCCAGAAAAAAAAAAAAAAAAAAGTCCTCATTGTTTTACTTTCAGCTTCCCTGTTGGGATTTTTCTTTTTTTCCTCACGAAAAGGGGGACTCACAGTGGAGGGCTTTTCTTTCTCCTATGATTTGTTCTCCTTGACTCCTGCTCTTTTAGTTCATGCATCCTGGTGGTGGTTCTCAGTTGTTGTTCAGTTGTGTCCGACTATTTTTGACCCCATGGACTGCAGAGTGCCAGGCTTCCCTGTCTTTCACTGTCTCCTGGAGTTTGCTCACATTCATGTCTGTTGAATCAGTGATGCCATCCAATCATCTTATCCTCTGTCGTCCCCTTCTCCTCCTGCCTTCAATGTTTCCCAGCATCTGGGTCTTTTCCAATGAGTTGTCTCTTTGTATGAGGTAGTCTAAGTACTGGAGCTTTAGCTTCAGCATCAATCCTTCCAATGAATATTCAGGACTAATTTCCTTTAGCATTGACTGGTTTGATCTTGCAGTCCAAGGGACTCTTGCATCTTCAACACCACAGTTCAAAAGCATCAATTCTTTGGCGCTCAGCCTTCTTTATCAGACAGGACTGAGTGACTTTCACTTTCACTTTTCAGTGACTTTCACTTTCATTCTTTCAGCCTTTATGGTCCAACTCTCACATCTGTACATAACTACTGCAAAATCCATAGCATTGACTATACAGAGCTTTGTTGGCAAAGTACACCTTCTAATTGCTTTATTCAGCACTCTTCTATACTGTGTGAAGAACGGGAGCGAATGACACATTCTTTTGGTTTATTTTCATTGTTGGCATTTGGCCACTTCTAAAAGCTATTTATTAAAACCTGCAGTATGCACTTAGGATTATTCTCTAGTTTCAGTCTATAAAAAGTAATTGTTTCTCTCTTTACTGCTTCCCTACTTTCTCCAAGATTTTTCCTGCCATTATGGTCAGTTTGGAGAAAGGTCTAATATTTAGGAGGGTGGAGAGACGAGAAAATCTGGATTTACACTGCTCTTGTTGTTTTTTTTTTTTCCCTAGAAATCTCCATCAATTTTAAATATGTCTGAATGGTGGTTTTAATTTAGTAGTGCTTCAGAAACATCTTAAGCATCTGGAAGTAAATTGCCATGTAGATATAAATTCAAGAGGACAGTTGTCTCCTCCAGGTGCCATTCTGAGTTATTTATTTTCTATTTCCCATAATGTGTAAATATTATTGTCAGTGGCTGGAATACATGCCTTTCTGTGTATATGCCTTTATAGAATATATAATGAATCTATGTTTTTTTATCTTTATTGTGTAAAATAATTAGCTGCTTTAAAAACACTCTCAATCATAATATTTCTTTCCTAAGAAATGATTGAAGAAAACTATAAAAATATAATACATCACCAATATTTGGCATTTTTGCAGCATTTAAGCCTAGATCTATTGATTGTATAGACAAATATCAAGGCAACTTTGCCTCAAAAATAGTGAGCTCTGTATCTTGAGAGATATGGTAACTTGTATCCTAGATTATATTAATTATACATATTATGTTTTTTTTTAGATTCATTGGAAGAATGTGAAGTACAAACTAATCTGAAAATTTGGACAGAACCACTTACTATTGAATTTAAAGAAGATAGTCTATCCTACATGGAAAAATTATGGCTTAAAAAACATAGAAGGTATTTTCTGATTTTTTTTTTGCATTATCAATTAGAAATGTAAAAGCTATTTCTGTTTCTTTCTTGTGTGACATGCTTTTTTTCATAGCAGTGTTATTTATGTACTTCACATCTGTGTGAATAATTTTAAAGCAATATTAAGTCCCTGTGAAGCTTCTACCATACTGATAAGAATTTTAATTCAATTTATATATGTAATGCATGATTGATTTAAGGTCTGTCTAAATGAAAATATGTATGTGGGGAAGAAAAGGCACAACTATGGTATATAATTTTTTAAAATTAGCAAAAATAATGCAATAAATGAAAGCTTACTTTGAAAGGTGATTTTTGAGGCTATACTCTTCAAAAACTTTGAAACTACTTTTAAGTTAACCAGACTTTTAATTTTATAGTTTTATTAATAGTATTCAAATGTATTTTATTCAAAAACTGTATCATTAACTTCACCATTTCATAAATTGTTCGAAAGTTAAACTATTAAATATCAAACCAAAATTATTGGGTACATGTTGGAGTTGTTCATAATTTTACCATGATATAAGAACCATAGCAGGAGGTACCTTTAAAGGCCAGGAGCTTGGTTTGCCCTGTAACAGTGAGACTCACACTTGCCTGTGAGTCAGCTAGAGACTATGGCAAAATACAGATTCTTCTTCAGTAGGTATGGGCCAAGCCTGAGATCTTGCATTTCTGAATTTCTACAGCTCCAATGTGATATTGTTATGCATAATGCTAGTCTCTGAACCGCATTTTGGCATGTAAGGTGTTAGAAAACATGTCTAGAATATATCAGAAGAGTGGTTTTCAAACTCTTGTTTCACTTCCAGTAATGCAGAACCATCTCCTGAGATGGCTCACTCCATCTTTGGAACATTCTGCCTGCTATAATATCTCCTAGTGAACTGTCATTTTTCTCTGATTAGTTGCTAAGCTTGGTCCCAATTCTACCAGTTAAACCAGTTCAGCTCAGTTCAATTCAGTTGCTCAGTTGTGTCCCACTCTTTGTGACCCCTTAAATTGGAGCACGCCAGGCCTCCCTGTCCATCACCAACTCCCGGAGTTCACTCAAACTCACGTCCATCAAGTCGGTGATGCCATCCAGCCATCTCATCCTCTGTCGTCCCCTTCTCCTCCTGCCCCCAATCCCTCCCAGCATCAGAGTCTTTTCTAATGAGTCAGCTCTTCGCATGAGGCGGCCAAAGTACTGGAGTTTCAACTTTAACATCAGTCCTCCCAAAGAACACCCGGGACTGATCTCCTTTAGGATGGACTGGTTGGATCTCCTTTCAGTCCAAGGGACTCTCAAGAGTCTTCTCCAACACCACAGCTCAAAAGCATCATTTCTTTGGCACTCAGCTTTCTTCACAGTCCAACTCTCACATCCACACATGACCATTGGAAAAACCATAGCCTTGATTAGACGGACCTTTGTTGGCAAAGTAATGTCTCTGCTTTTCAATATGCTCTCTAGGTTGGTCATAACTTTCCTTCCAGGGAGTAAGTGTCTTTTAATTTCATGGCTGCAATCACCATCTGCAGTGATTTTGGAACCCCAAAAAATAAAGTCTGACACTGTTTCCACTGTTTCCCCATCTATTTGCCATGATGCCATGATCTTCGTTTTCTGAATGTTGAGCTTTAAGCCAACTTTTTCACTCTCCTCTTTCACTTTCATCAAAGGGCTTTTTAGTTCCTCTTCACTTTCTGCCATAAGGGTGGTGTCATCTGCATACCTGAGGTTATTGAGATTTCCCCTGGCAATCTTGATTCCAGCTTGTGCTTCTTCCAGACCAGCGTTTCTCATGATGTACTCTGCATATAAATTAAATAAGCAGGGTGACAATATACAGACCAAATTGACTTTCTTCTCTTCATGATATCCTTTCCTATTTTAAAATCATATTTAAAATTCAAATCATATTTCAAATCGTATTTAAATTCATATTTTAAAAATCAGTCTTCATGACTTTCTTGAAGCTTTTATTTGACAAATTATCATATACCTTCAACTGTTTTTCATGGATGTATTCCTTTTCTTTCAATTTTCTTATTTTGAAATAAGGCATGCAATTAAGAGTTACAAAGCAGTATGAAGAATTTCTACATATCATTCATTCAGCATTCCCTAATGGCAACATTTTATATAATCATAGCATATATCAACACCAAAAAATTAACACTGGTACAATATGAATCACTAAACTACACACTTTATTTGAATTTCAACTGTTTTTCACGAACATCTTTATTCTGTTTCAGGAGTCAATTTAGGGTCACAGTGCAGTTTTGTCCTGTCTCCTTCTCCATTGCAACTCCTTGCTCTTTCCTTGTCTTGCGCGACATGGACAAGAGTACTTGCCAGGTGTTTCATAGAATATACTCAGTGTGGGTCTAGCTCCTGTTTTTTTGTAATAAGACTGAGGTTATATATTTTGAGGAAGAATGCCGCAGAGAGGAGGTGCCTTTCTTAGTGCATGATATCACATGATTGTACTGTCAGTAGATCTCATCACCAGGTTGTTAACCTTGAACACATGGTTGATGTGGTGCTCACCAAGATTCCCTGCTATAAAATCACTCTTGCCTTAATAATGAATGTCATGGTCTGTTTGTGCTATTAGAATACCATAGACTGGGTGGCTTATAAAGATGTTTGTTTTTCACAGTTCTTAAGGCTGGGAAGTCCAAGATCAAGTGCCAGCAGACTTGGTGGCTTGGGTTATCTTCTGATTGTGTCCTCAAAGAGCAGAAGGGGTGAGAGGTCTCTCTTGGTTTCTTTTATAAGGGCAGTAGTCCCATTCATGAGGGGTCTACTGTCTTGATCAAATCACCTCCCAAATGCTCACCACCTAATACCATCACCTTGGAGGTTAGAGTTTCAATATACAAATTTTGTGGGGACACAGACATTCAGAACAGAGCTTTCTGCTCCTGGCCTTCCACAGTTGTCCCACCTTTGTATCTCTGAAGCACAGAACATATTTGATTATACAGATTCACAGTTAGAGAGAAATCTGTCTCAGAATGAATCATGCATTGAATCTCACCCACATCTGATTTAGATGATATTTAGATAAGATTTTAGAATTAAGACTAGAATTTTGAGGTGACAGTGGTGCGACTTAAGACGTTGGGGTCTACTGGGACAGAATGAACATCCTCTTTACATGCTGTTAAGTCGCTCCAGTCATGTCTGACTCTGTGCAATCCCATTGATGAAAACCCACCAGGCTCCCCTGTCCCTGGGATTCTCCAGGCAAGAACAGTGGAGCGACTGAAGCGACTTAACAGCATGTAAAGAGGATGTTCATTCTGTCCCAGTAGACCCCAACGTCTTAAGTCGCACCACTGTCACCTCAAAATTCTAGTCTTAATTCTAAAATCTTATCTAAATATCACCTAAATCAGATGTGGGTGAGATTCAATGCATGATTCATTCTGAGACAGATTTCTCTCTAACTGTGAATCTGTGCAATCAAATATGTTCTGTGCTTCCAAGATACAAAGGTGGGACAAGCATAGAACAGATATTCCTATTCCCAAAGGGAGAAATTGGAATAAAAAAGTAACAAGTCCTGAGCAAGTCTGAAGCCTAACAGGACAACGCTGTTAGACCTTAACTCTTGAGAATTTTCCTTTGTTAATGCTCTGCTGTCCAGGCCCACTGGGGTGGAAAGTCCTCTTCTGGACACACTGAGGCAGTAGTGCTGCCCTGAGCCCTGCCTGGCAAGGGCTGGGCCCCCAAGGCTCTGGGTAGCTCTACCTGTTTCTCCATCCCCATTCCTCTGATGACTCTGAGATGGGTCACATGGTTGGGATTCTTCTGACCTGGAATTGTGACTGTTCTAGTCTAGGATCATAAGGGCAGTCTTACCCTCAGGGTTTTACTGGACATTACTGTATTGGTGATTCTCTGTTATGGGAAGGATTTTTTATTATTTAGTTACTAAGTTGTGTCTAATTCTGTTGCGACCCCATGGACTGTAGCCCTCCAGGCTCCTCTGTTCATGGGATTTCCCAGGCAAGAACATTGGAGTGAGTTGCCATTCCTTCTCCAGGGGATTTTCCTGACCCAAGGATTGGATTGAGCCCACATCTCCTGCATTGGTAGTCGGATTATCTACTGCTGAGCCACCTGGGAAACCCAATGGGAGGGACAGCCTTGATAATTTCTGAAATAACTTCAGGACCACTCTTCCATTTTCTTGGGTAGTAGCTCAAGTCTTCTGTTTAGATGAATAAGTGATCTCCCTGTTAGATGATCCTTTGGACATATACTGGTACTTCTTGTTATACCTTTTCAAATTAATATTTTCATTTTCTCCAAAAAAAATACCCAGAAGTGGAATAAGTAAATCATATGGTAGTGCTATTCTGTTTTCCATAGCAGGTGCACCATTTTTCATTTCCACCAACAGGGTATAAGGTTCTTATTTCTCCATATCTTCTCCAGCATTTGTTGTTTTTTATTCTTAATGACAATAGCCATTCTAGCAGGTTTCAGGTGATATCTCATTGTGGTTTTAATTTGTGTTTCCCTGATGATCAGTGATGTTGAGCAACTTTTCATATACCTGTTGGCCATCAGTGTGTCTTGTTTGGAAAAATGTCTATTCAGATTCTCTGCCTATTTTTATTTGGGTTGTTTGTTTTTTTTTTGTTGTTGAGTTGTATGAGTCATTTGTGTACTTTCAATGTCAATTCCTTATTAAATATATGATTTACAAATATCTTTTTTCATTTCATCTTTTCATTTTCATTTTGTCAATGTTTCCTTTGCTGTGCAGAAACTTTTTAGTTTGATGAAGTTCCAACTGGTGTAGTTTTCCTTTTTCTTTAGTGGATCTTTTAAATGCTAGAAAAGTTTCACAAAAGGGATCACACAATTTGTATTTGTAGTATTTTAAAGATGGATATTATCAATTAGTTGGTATTTCTACTCCAATCCCCCTATTTTAATTATATCTGCTTCTCAGTTCTAGCTGATCATCAGAAGTATGGGGGCAAGTGAAAATGCTAATTTCTCTACCCAACCTCAGACAAATCAGTGTTTTTAAGGATCGTCTGAGGCAAGCCTAAAAATTAATGTTTTTAAGGATTGTCTGAGGCTTTGCATTTAAAAAAAGATTTTCTCTGGTGATTCTGAGGCTAACAGGCCTGTACTGATTCACAAAATAAATTTAGAACACTCATTTCAAGAATGATTTGGTCAGGTTAGTTCCGCAAGTGAACTGGTCAATGCTGGGTATATATTTGCTTAAATTAAAAAAAAAAAAGG
The DNA here is from genome assembly GCF_001704415.2 of Capra hircus. Taxonomy (NCBI): domain Eukaryota; kingdom Metazoa; phylum Chordata; class Mammalia; order Artiodactyla; family Bovidae; genus Capra; species Capra hircus. The sequence goes on from NC_030808.1 coordinate 99,651,696, forward strand.
AAAATCTGGTGAGGTAATCCTATTCTAAAGTATATGTCATCTTTTATTTATGTGGCATGATCTTTTTTTTTTTGGCTTCCCAGCTGTGTTTTATTTATTTATTTATTTATTTTTATTTTTTTTATTTTTTAAATTTTAAAATCTTTAATTCTTACATGCGTTCCCAAACATGAACCCCCCTCCCACCTCCCTCCCCACAACATCTCTCTGGGTCATCCCCATGCACCAGATGTGGCATGATCTTTTAACAAAGCAATGGTGCTGATGCAGACTTGGTTTGTTCACTAGCTAGTTGTTTGTTCACGGGCAAATCACTTTAATTCTCTTGGTCCATATTTTCTCACCTGCAAAACACGAAATTTGAAATAGATCTAAGGGGCCCCTTCAGCTCCAACACTCTATTATCTGGACTCTACAAGGCTTTGGTTCAGAGTTTTGCCCCTAAAATTAGATGTTTTCACTTCATGAAGGAGTATATAGATATTAGTACATGTATGTGTATCAATAATTGAATTTTTATAAAGTATTTTCACGTCAAACTGAAAAGAGTTTCCAGTGGCCAGATGCCAGTTTGTCTTTGACCTTTACTCTCTAATATTTTCCATCACTTAATTAAATTGTGGATGTAACATGACATACTCTTCCAAGCTGGATAATACATAAATATTTTGGAGTGTACTGACATATACATTGCATATATTGGGAAAATTCACAGTCACAATTTGCCAGGAGATCATTAAATTTTTGGTGTCTTTGCAAATTGTGAGAGAGGCAATATAGCAAAATGATTAAGAACATGGGCTTGGGGAGGCAGACTTCTTGGATTCAAATTCTCTTTACTCACTGAGTGACTTTGAACAAATTGGTTAACTTCTTTGTGCTTCAGTTTTCTCACCAAATTAAGATAATACTAATGTCTATTTAGTATTCCTATTAGGATTTAGTACCCCAAATGGTTTAGAACATAGCTTGGAACATTTTTTTAAAAAAAAATATTGATGTTACCTGTATATATTATTAAGAAAGCCCTGACTTTTATATGTGGAACTCCACAAGCATATATAATCTAGAAGGGATGTGCAGCTACTTACTTTCTTAGTTAAAACATGACTCCCTTCCCCACTGCTTTGGAATATCCTTTGGGATCAAATGCGCAAGATCTCTGAAGATTCCCATGCTTCATTGCCTTGTATGTGAGACAGGCCACATCAGACCTCATTGTTAATTAGGTGAAAGATGCTTCAGCCACAGCACCTCATGTTAATATAGTAGAAACCTGTTTTATCACCCTGTTGGCTTGGTGGAAGTTTAGAAAAATATCTTCAGTTCCCTTAGAACTTTTCAACATATTTCCAAGACTGAGAGATGCAACATAGTTTTGTAAATTAGCTTTTTAAACAGCGTGATGTTTCATGGACTCCATGTGTTTTTTGCAAGAACGCTGAATTCTATCATAACTTTGATTTTCATCCTAAACAGAAAAACAGTAGGATATGCAATTAAAAATCTTGTGTGTTGTTAATTTGATTTACAAAATTGTTTTAGTAGATTAAGATTATGTTTTGCAGTTGTACATTTCTTCTGTAAATTAGAGGTATAGCTATGATTTTCCTTATTAATTTTGTAGACTCATTTGTGAAATGAATTAAAATCTCATCCAAAGAAATTTTAGATAATGTACTTTAGTCTTTTAATTGCTTCTTGTTTTGTAGAACTCCACTGGAGCAACTTCAAAACATGCTACCGGACACCTTCATACCTCAGTGTAAAACCACTAGTGAGGCACAATGTTCTCAGAACGAAAATGATGAAGATAGTGATGGTTAGTTCAGTCTTGATTAGATATTTTTGAATTTACTATTTCAACTTAGATACACTGAGAATTAATCAGCATCTGCTTTTGGTTTCCTTTACTGTATCATTCTCACTAGACTGTACACTATTTCTAGATCAGAATGACACACACTCTCCTTCCTATTCTCTATATGTAGCTTGTTTTATTTTAAATAGCTTCATTAAAAAATTGAATGTTAAATAATTTACTTGAGCTGGGAAAATTGAGAATATTTATACCTTTGAGTGGCTGCACAGAACAACATTCTTCCATTGTTGCCTGTTAGTTGAAGATGAATTATCGGGTAAGGTATACTCTGGATGATATTATTTTTAATCTTATTTTCTAGTTGAGGATATCAAGATACAACCCCCAGCTCTTTTTCTGCCAATAGAAGAATTAAACATAGAGAGACCTGAACCATCTCTAAAAATAGTTGAACTGGATGATGTAAGTGCATAATGACCACTCATATTACGTAACAGAGAGGAAATTCATAACACGTAAATAATATGTACTTACAACTACATACTGTTTTCAGCAAGATAATTCTATCATAATTAAGCATAGTTTAATAGTATAAATTACAAGTGTTTTAATTTAAATATGCTGGTAGGAATACAACAGACTATTATTTTAATGTAGATAGTAAATTTGTGAGCTAAATTGATATTGTGTCATAGTATGGGAGATGAGAAGATATTTCAATCTTGTAACTTGTAGAGATGGTGTTTAGTGTTTATTTTATTGAGTGGCCAAAAGGTTCATTCCCAGATGAACTTTTTGACCAACCTAGTATTTAGTTTCCTATGTTATGATGCTTTTAAACAAAGATTATTCTCATTATATGATATTTATTTAATAAAATTTTTATGCATTTAGTTTGTTGAATGTCATTTAATACTTCTTATTTAAAGGAAAAATAGTTTTAAGATTTAATGGATTTAGTATAATAATAACTTGAATCTAAGCCTCTGGAAAACACCAGGTGAAATCAGCTGGAGCTAGAGCAAGTCAGAGCTACAGCTCCAGGATGAATGCATTTCTGACTGTCTCATCCTCTAGTAACTGAATATACCCACTGTCCTCAATATTGCTCTTTCTATGGTTGTCATAGTGAAGGAATACAATAGAGGAAGTACTTTTTGACATCCTCCTTTCTTTTTTAGGTTAATAGCTTCTGCAGTGTGTGTGTGTGTGTGTGTGTGTGTGTGTGTGTGTGTGTGCGTGTGTGTGCGTGCCTAGTGACATATTTATTTCTGCTTTGGATAAATTGAAGATTCTGAAAAAATTAGCACATACATGCATGTATATTTGTGGCTGCTTTTCATTAAATTGTTGCAGCATAGAGTAAGCTTATGACATGCTGGTCAGAAAACTAAAAACATCTACTTGGCACTGAGGGCTTCCCTGGTGGCTCAGTGGTAAAGAATCTGCCTGCAATGCAGGAGACCTGTGTTTGATCCCTGGTTGGAAAGATCCCCTGGAGAAGGAAATGGCAACTCACTCCAGTATTCTTGCCTGGGAAATCCCATGGACAGAGGAGCCTGAACTCCATGAGGTTGCAAAGAGTCGGACACAACTGAGTGACGAACACTTGCACTTCACTTGGCACTTTGTAGTTACAAAATAAAATCTAAGTTGTTATGTTTGGCTCTGGGTGTGATAGTGGTGATAAGATGAACTATACAGCAAAAGCCCTCAACAATTATCTGTTGAATTTGTTTAGTTCTCTTGGAATTCATGTTCTATGGCATATAGTCAGTGAGTTTATGACATTTTTTGTGAGAAGAAAAATTCTCTAAATGCTGTGAATAAGTTAGCTGGTTAATGTATCATAAATTAGCTGAACATACTAATATTATACAACATTCGTTTAAGAAGACTTATGAAGCAGAATTTGAAGAATCAGGAAATGCCGTGCCTTATAAAGTTGAGTTAGCAGATGCAGACAGTCAACAAAGGTAAGATCTTTCTAATTCACTTTTGATACTTGTTAAACACTCACAAAAAATTTCCTATCTTTTGAGAAGTCCACAACATAAAAAGCATATGAATTTAATGTTAAAACATATTTTACTTAAGCCATCTTTAAATTTGGGTCCAGTATTACTGGGCTTTCCTGGTGGCTCAGTGGTAAAGAATCTGCCTGCAGTGCAGGAGATGCAGGAGACACAGGTTCAAGCCCTGGGCCGGGAAGATCTCCTGTAGGAGGAAATGGCAACCCACTTCACTATTGTTGCTTGGGAAATTCCATGGACAGAAGAGCCTGGAGGGCTGTAGTTCATGGGGTTGCAGAGAGTCAGACGTGACTGAGCATAGCACACAATATTATTAATATTTATCAGCATTCAATAATTAGAAAATTATCTATATTATATGTTTATGCTTTACCTAACATCTGGATTATTTAATAGATGCCTCATTTAGGAATTGTCATTATTTGAAGTGACTGACCAAGTCTTCTATATTTCATATAAACTTTCTTATTTTCTGCAAAGATACTCCTTGGATTTTGCTTACTTCAGTTTGTTATGAACCCTAAATAAAAATGTATACTAATGATTAAATTGAGAGACCAAAAAAAAAAAAAAAAGCCTCCAAACTATAGATTACTTCTTAGGTAGATTTTACTGTGTGATAAATAAATGATTCAGGTTGTAACTTTTTAAAAAATGTTGTCATTTCTGAATGAAAAATAATATCTTGCTGTATCTACTAGTAATATATGAATTATTCCAAGTCCTCTCTGCTGTTGAAACCTTGGCTAGGATTTCAGGTGTTTTGACCTCAAAGTACTAAGTACTAAGTTGGGTAAACAGCAGAATGAAGCTTCTATTAGGTAGCCTCTACACCGATTCTTTGTTTATATGTTCAGATCACCTTAGGCCCCTGTCAGTATTTTGGAACAGCAGTGGGCCTAAGTGATGCCCTTGGACCTGAAAGTATTCTGGCCTGGAGAATTTCATGGACAGAGGAGCCTGGCAGGCTACAGTCCATGGGGTCACAAAGAGTTGAACAGGACTGAGCAACTTTCACTTTCACTTTGGACACATAGACCCAGATATCTAGCAGCAAATGTGCTTTGGGCAGGAGACAACCAGATTCTGGTCAGTAGGTAAGAGGTTTATACTTATACGCACTACTACAAACCTAAGGAAGTATAGCATTTCTACTCTCTAATTTGATTCTTTTATATATTTTATCACAAGCCTTTCCCTTGACCTCCATATTAGACAGGCAGAGAGAGTTACTGATTATGGTTTGGCAATAGTTTTGCATATTGGGTTTGGAGGTGCCCGTGGAGTTTCTTTTCTAGAAAAGTCATAAAGGATCATATGTGACACAAAAGAACCTTTCTGGTCAAGAATAATCCATGAGTTTTTATGGTAGTACTATGTAGAGCTTGCAGCTTCCCTGGTGGGCTCAGCAGTAATGAATCAGACTGCAATGCAGGAGATCACCTGCAAAATAGGAAATGCAGGTTCCCTCTCTGGGTAGGGTAGATCCCCTCGTGAAGGAAATGGCAACCCACTCCACTATTCTCACCTGGAAAATCCAATGGACAGAGGAGCCTGGCGGTTACATTCCACGGGGTCACAAAGAGTCAGACACGAATTAGTGACTAACTCACCCACTACCATGTAGAGCTTACATAATATCAAGTATTATTAAATTCAACTCATAGAAAGTGTTATTCAGTTTTAACTATGCTTGTATATGGTAATCATCATTAAAATTGAGATATAAATACCACATAAGGCTTTTGAACCTGTATAGTCATAATGAACAAATAAAAAGTTTATTTAAGCAATAAAATCTTGTTTTCATCAGCTTGATGAGATTGAGAGATATCTATTCATTTTTAGAAGAAAGACATAAAAAATTAAACTTACTTTAGACTATTTTTTTAAAAAGAAACTTTCAATGAAAAATTTGCAGTTAAATCAGGTTTGTTCCAGTTGCCTATTTCTTTTAAATTCATAATACTGTTAAGGTACTTGCTGTTTTATAATACGTCTACAGTATGTTGATACAAGTATTAAATTAATGTGAAAAACCCTATTTCCTTAAGGTTTTACTGTATTTAGTTTAATAAGCTGTTTTAAAATTTATTTTTATTTATTTATAATTTAATTTATTAATTTATAGTAAGTAAATTACTATAATTATTTCAATAATCTGAGTGTTTTAACATTTTTATGTATAATTTCTTTTGTTTGTCCCTAAACATGAAAGTCACACATTTTGTGATTATCAGAATGCTTTTCTGTATGCAAATGATATCCATCAACATCATGCATTTACCAAGAGAAAATCTGACCTCTTCCACCTTCATCTGAGTAACAACTCTTTTCTTCGTAAAGATAACTCAAAAGGTAACTTTTTTCATTTTTGCTTATATTATTAACAGTGACTATTAGTAATTTAATAAAATCAATAGGTATTGCAGGTTATATCAATCTTTGCCTATTTTGCTGTTCATTTTAAACCCAGCAAATTTGATACTCAGAACCTTGGTTGAAAATATGTAATTTTCTATCAAATATTCATTTTAGTTAATGGATAATGGTATTTGTATTCAGAGGAAAAAACAGCCAATATAAAACTACTCTGAAAGTTATACCCGAGCTATCATTTAAAAGTTTACACGGTTGGGCTCTTAGGGACAGAAGTCTGATTGGCATGCTTCACTTTGTTCTCCCTTGCACTGTTTCTTTTCCTAAAATATTTGAGTTGTAAAGTTTTACATAAGTGATAAAACCAAACCAATACAAATCATCTCTTTATATAGCTACATTGTTATTACTAGTTGTACCCTGGGGATCTATAGATTAGAATACTGTGTACTAATGTCTGGTTTTAATTTCCAGATGCTGAGATCATTTTCAAGACAGTCATAGCAAAGTATCCTGGCCTGGGGGTCAGATTTTGTTTTCGTTTCTGCCTTAAATCACTGTGTGACCTTGAGCATATCAATTCCTTTCTTGGTCTCATTTACTAAAACTAAAATATGGGAATTAGATGATTTCTAATCTGCTTTTATCTATTTAGGATTTTATTTTATCTACTTAGATTTTTAGAAAAACCAATAAATATTACTTATATGAAGAATTTGAGAGAGGTCAGAGATCATTACTTAAAATAACTCATAGTAAAACTGATGATTACCTTTTCACTGGGTAGCAGATGGTAGAGAACAGTGATTTAAGGTAATCCTACTGATTTTAACATCTTCAGCTACTAAGCTTCTAAATCATATGACCATGAACTATATCCATATGGGAATTTAGGCCTTTGCAGGGCTCCGAGTCTAGGCCATAGCTATTTTTAACCTTCCTGGGGCATGGTGTTACAACTGTGTTTGGGAAAATGCTAAATACAAATGCCCATTAAGTGTTACTTTAAAGATTCTTGATTTATATAAATAGACTTGATTTTTTAAAGCTGTTTCAGGTTCATAGGAAAATTTAGCAGGAAGTACAGAGTCCTCATATACTCTCAGACCTCCACAAATTCATAGCTTCTTCCACTATCAGCATCCCAAACCAGAGTAGTACATTTGTTATGTATCATTTTTACTGAGCGTCCCCAGGTTACATTAAGTTTCTCTCTTAGTGGTGTACATTCTGTGGGTTTGGACAAATGTTTGATGACTTGTGACCAACATTGTAGAATAATTCAAAGTATTTTCACTGCCATAAAAGTCCTCTGTGCTCTGCCTTTTCACACCACACTCCTTCCTAACCCTTGGCAACCACAGATCTCTTTGCTCTCCAGCTTTGCCTTTTCCAGATGGTTATAGCTGAAATCATACAAGTCTTTTCAGATTGACTTCTTTTACTTAATAAAATGCATTTAAAGGTGTCACCATGTGTTTTTGTGGCTTGGTGGCTCACTTATTTTTATTGCTGAGTAGGATTCCATTGTCTGGATGTACAACAACTTATTTATATGTTAACTTATTAAAGGACATCTTGGTTGTGTTCACGTTTTGGTGATTGTGAATAAAGCTGCTACAAAAATCCATATGTGAGTTTTTGTTTACACATAAGTTTTTAACTTATTCAGGTAAATAACAAGGAGCACAGTTGTTGGATCATATGGTAAGAAATATATTTAATTTTGTAGGAAACCACCAAACTGTCTTTCAAATTGACTTTACCACTTTTCATTATCACCAACAATTAATGAGTCTTACTGTTCTTCACATTCTTGCCAGTATTTGGAATGGTCAGAGTTTTGGATTTTTGTGATCCTAATAATTATATTGTTCTTTTCAGTCTGTCTACCCTCTGATGCAGAAGGATAAGAGGTGAAAGCCTCCTGATGGGAGAGACTGACTGAGGGGGAAACGGTCTTGTTCTAATGGGCAGGGCTATGCTCAGTTCAGTTGCTCAGTCATGTCCGACTCTTTGCGGCCCCATGGACTGAAGCACGCCAGGCCTCCCTGTCTGTCAACAACTCCTGGAGTTTACTCAAACTCATGTCCATTGAGTCGGTGATGCCATCCAACATCTCAGCTTTTGTGGTCCTCTTCTCCTCCTGCCTTCAAATCTTTCCCAGCATCAGGGTCTCTTCAAATGAGTCAGCTGTTCGCATCAGGTGGCAAAAGTATTGAAGTTTCAGCATCAGCATCAGTACTTCCAATGAATATTCAGGACTGATTTCCTTCAGGATGGACTGGTTGGATCTCCCTGCAGTCCAAGGGACTCTCAAGAGTCTTCCCCAACACCACAGTTCAAATGCATCAATTCTTCAGCACTCAGCTTTCTTTATACTCCAACTATCATATCAACACATGACTACTGGGAAAACCATGGCTTTGACTAGATAGATCTTTGTTGGCAAAGTAATGTCTCTGCTTTTTAATATGCTGTCTAGGTTGGTCATAACTTTTCTTCCAAGGAGTAGGTGTCTTTTAATGTTTTGGTAGCCCCCAAAAATAAAGTCTGACATTGTTTCCACTGTTTCCCCATCTATTTGCCATGAAGTGATGGGACCAGATGCCATGACCTTAGTTTTCTGAATGTTGAGCTTTAAGCCAACTTTGTCACTCTCCTCTTTCACTTTCATCAAGAGGCTCTTTGGTTCTTCTTCACTTTCTGCCATAAGGGTGGTGTCATCTGCATATCTGAGGTTATTGATATTTTTCCCGGCAATCTTGATTCCAGCTTGTGCTTCATCCAGCCCAGGGTTTCTCATGATATACTCTGCATAGAAGTTAAATAAGCAGGGTGACAATATATAGCCTTGATGTACTCCTTTCCCTATTTGGAACCAGTCTGTTGTTGCATGTCCAGTTCTAACTGTTGCTTCCTGACCTGCATACAGACTTCTCAAGAGGCAAGAGGTGGTCTGGTATTCCCATCTCTTTCATAATTTTCCACAGTTTGTTGTGATCCACACATTCAAAGGCTTTGGCATAGTCAATAAAGCAGAAATAGATGTTTTTCTGGAACTCTTTTGCTTTTCTGATGATCCAACGGATGTTGGCAATTTGACCTCTTGTTCCTCTGCCTTTTCTAAATCTAGCTTGAACATCTGGAAATTCATGGTTCGTGTATTATTGAAGCCTGCCTGGAGAATTTTGAGCATTACTCTAGTGGTGTGAGAGATGAGTACAATTGTGCGGTAGTTTGAGCATTCTTTGGCATTACCTTTCTTTGGGATTGGAATGAAAACTGACCCTGTGGCCACTGCTGAGTTTTCCAAATTTGCTAGCATATTGAGTGTAACACTTTCACAGCATCATCTTTTAGGATTTGAAATAGTTCAACTGGAATTCCATCATCTCCATTAGCTTTGTTCATAGTGGTGATACCTAAGGCCCACTTGACTTCACATTACAGGGTGTCTGGCTCTAGGTGAGTGAGATGATACCACTCTTACGTCAGAAAGTGAAGAAGAACTAAAGAGCCTCTTGATGAAAGTGAAAGAGGAAAGTGAAAAAGTTGCCTTAAAACTCAACATTCAGAAAACTAAGATCATGGCATCTGGTTCCATCACTTCATGGCAAATAGATGAGGAAACAGTGAAAACAGTAACAGACTTTATTTTGGGGGGCTCTAAAATTGCTGCAGATGGTGATTGCTGCCATGAAATTAAAAGACTCCTTGGAAGAAAAGTCATGACCAAACTAGACAACATATTAAAAAGCAGAGACGTTACTTTGCCAATAATGGTCCATCTAGTCAATGTTATATTTTTCCAGTAGTCATGTATGGATGTGAGTTGGACTATAAAGAAAGCTGAGCACTGACAAATTGTTGCTTTTGAACTGTGGTGTTAGAGAAGACTCGTGAGAGTCCCTTGGACTCCAAGGAGGTCCAACCAGTTTATCCTAAAGGAAATCAGTTCTGAATATTCATTGGAAGTACTGATGCTGATGCTGAAACTTCAATACTTTTGCCACCTGATGCAAAGAACTGACTCATTTGAAAAGACCCTGTTGCTGGGAAAGATTGAAGGCAGAAGGAGAAGGGGATGACCAAGGCTGAGATGTTGGATGGCATCACCGACCTATTGGACATGAATTTGAGTAAACTCTGGGAGTTGTTGATGGACAGGGAGGCCTGGCATGCTGCAGTCCATGGGGTCACAAAGAGTCGGACACGACTGAGCCACTGAACAGAACTGAATTGAATAACTGTGTAGTGGTATCTCATTTTAATTTGAAATTCTCTAGTGACATATATTGTTGAACATCTTTTATATGCTTATTTTCCAAATATGTCATCTTTGTTGAGTTATCTTTTAAGGTTTTTGGCCCATTTTGTAATTGGATTGTCTATTCTGTTACTTTGAAATTTTAGAGTTCTTTTGCATATTTTAGATTACAGTAGTTTATGTATGTGTTTTGCAAAAATTTTCTCCAAATATGTGGATTATCTCCTCACTCTCATAGCAGTCTCTTTCATAGAATAGAAAATTTTCATTTTAATGAAATTGAGCTTATCAATTATTTCTTTCATGCATCCCGTCTTTTGCGTTGTGTCTTAAAATGTCATTAGAATAACCAAGATCATCTGAATTTCCCCATATCACCTTGGAGTTTTATAGTTTTGCATTCTACATTCAGTTTTATTATTTCTTTGTGTTAACTTTTATGAAGGGTATGGTCTGTGTCCGGATTTATTTTGGGGCATGTGCATATTCACATGTTCCAACACCGCTTGTTGGAAAGACTATCTTTTCTCCATTATATTGCCTTTACTCTTTTGTTAAAGATCAGTTGATTATATTTATGTGGATCTATTTATGGATTCTCCTTTCCATTCCACTAATCTGTTTTTATACTTTTGCTCATATCACTTTGTCTTGATTACTGTGTTATTTATTTGCTAAGTCCTGTCTGACTCTTTTGTAACCCCGTGGACTGTACCCTGCCAGGCTCCTCTGTCCACGAGATTTCCCAGGCAAGAATACTTTAGTAGGCTGCCATTTCCTTTCCAGAGTATCATCCTGATCCAGATATCAAACCAGCATCTCCTGCATTGGCAGGCAGATTCTTTACCACTGAGCCCTGGTGAAGCCCCTTGCTTACTATAACCCTATGAGAATTTTCTAAGTTGTATAGTGTCAGACCTTTGACTTTGTTCTTTTCCTATATTTTGTTGCCTGTTCTGGGTCTTTTGCCTCTGCATGTAAACTTTAAAACCAATTTATCAATATATACAAAATAGCTTGTTGAGACTTTGATTGGGATTATATTGAATCTGTAGATGAAATTGGGAAGAAGTGACATCTTGACAAATTGAGTTTTCTTATCTATGAATGTGAACTAGTGTGAAAAAAACCACTTATTTAGTTTTTTTTAAAATTTTCTTTCATCCAGTCTATTTTTTTCATCCAGTTTTCCTTATAGAGGTCTTGTTTGTATTTTTTTTTTAGATTTATACCTGAGTATTTCAATTTCATGTGCTAATGTAAATGGTGCTATGTTATTAATTTTTAATTTCACTTGTTCATGTTAGTGTGTAGGAAAGCAAATGACTTTTGTAAGCTCAACTTGTATCCTCAACCTTTCAATAAGCACTTATTAATTCCAGGAATTTTTTTTTTGTTGTTGTTAGTTCTTTTGGAGTTAGTACCTAGACATTCTTGTAATCTGTGAACAAAATCAGGTTTATTTCTTCCTTTTCAGTCTGCATACCTTTTATTTCCTTTTCTTGTCCTATTGAATTAGCTATGACTTCCAGTACAGTGTTGAAAAGGAATGGTAAGAATGGACATCTTTGTTTTGTTCCTGATATTTGAGATAAAGCATTTAGTTTCTTATTATTAAGTATTTTGTTAACTAGTTTTTTTTGTATCTAGGCTTTAAGTTGAGAAAGTTTCCCTTTATTTCTAGTTCGCTGAGGATTTTTTATCATGAATAAGTGTTGGATTTTGTTGAATGCTTTTTCTGCATCTGTTGATATGATCCTGTGATTTTTCTTCTTTAGCCTCTTGATATGACAGGTTAGAATAATTGATTTTTGAATGTCGAACCCAGACAACTATTTTTTATGACTTAACAGGGCTTTTAGTGAATAGAATAAATTAAATCATATCTGTACTTTCTGCATCACATAGTATGCATTATTAAAGTGTTGTGCTCTCACTTTTTCAGCAGCAATAAATCCCTATAATGGAATTTTACAATCTAACAAAAATACTGTAGAGGTTAGTTGTAGACATTTACACTTAGGAAATGACATCTCCTTCCACAAAAACAAACAAACAACCAACCAACCTAGATTCAGATAATTTATTTTCAAGCTTATTAGGAAAGTACAGCATTTTCATAAAAGTTTTATTACATTGAATAGCTTTCATAAAGGTTTTCTATAAAATATTTTTCTGATATACAACTTATTACATTTCTCACAGTACTTATGCAATTTAGAGGTGATAATTGAAAATGGAAGTTCTAAATAGTATGTGCAATTGCTGAGTTATATAAACATTTGATTGCAGCAATGGGCTGTAAGACAGAGTTTATTTCATGGAAGACTATTTTAGTTTATAGCTTCTACTATTTTACACAGTCTATTTATACAGATAAGATATGCATATTGGAAAGAGAATATGGGCTAATCAGATGAAGCTATATTTAGTTTGGATAAATATGTATATGTGGTAATGAAAGCAATATGGTGTAAATTTTTTTTTAAGAATTTTATTCTGAAGAAAATCTAGACCAAAGTTTCATAATCCTAGTTTCACATTATAATCACCTGGAGAGCTTGGTGGGGGAGGGGGGAAAGAAACAAACAAGCAAAATGCAGTCAGTGTTTGATTTAATTGGTTTGGGGTCAGGCCCATACACTGACAGTTTTAAAGAGTAACTTCAGACAATTCTATTGTGCATCCAGGTTGAAAACCAGTGATCTACCCCAAGTGATTTATTTAAAGCAGACATAATGAGGTGGGTGATTAATATAATCTAGGTCATTTTGTAGCTTTCCAGAAGCAGGTGTCTTAGCTCAAACATTTTCTGTGCCCCTAACTCCTGCGGTTCTTTCATCTGGCAGACTTCTCATGGCCCTCTCCTCATCACTAGTTATGCTAAGCAAAAGAGGTAAAACGTGGAAAGTAAGGTTTTTTCCTGCATTATTTCTCATAAATTACTGATATAAAACTTGAGTGGGAGAGAGGGTGGAAAAGTAGAAATTGAACCTCAGGCTGAAATAGAAACGTGTCAATTTCAAGACTGCATCATAAAATAAAACCTTGTCTCCCTCCATTAGTCTAAATCATTTAAGTCTGAATATATAGGTAAATTAGGATTGTCATTTATGAACATAAGCTGTATAAAAGTTTTTAAAACTGAGGATTCAGTAAAGAAAATTGATTTTAAAAATAGTGTTTAATGATAAATATTTATACCACAGAAGTTTTGGTGAATGAACAGTTTATTTTATTTTTTATTTTTTTTGAACTTTGCCATTTTATTTTATTTTATTTTTTAATTTTTTAATTTTTTTTATTTTTTAAATTTTAAAATCTTTAATTCTTACATGCGTTCCCAAACATGAACCCCCCCTCCCACCTCCCTCCCCACAACATCTCTCTGGGTCATCCCCATGCACCAGCCCCAAGCATGCTGCACCCTACGTCAGACATGGACTGGCGATTGAATTCTTACATGACAGTATACATCCATTTATTTATTTATAATTATTTACTTAACTTTTGTAAATATGTGTTTTCAACAGCAGAAACTTCACATGCAGGTTTTGATACCTTTGTGGATCCTGATGCATACTCTCCTGCTATTGAAAAATTAGAGGAAAACAATTTTTTTGAGAGAAATTCGAAAGAGGAAAGCATAGATATAGAAAGTAATAAAAAGCATGAAGATTCCCATATACCTCTTGAGAACAAGGATTCTTTGCCAAGTAAAGATTTAGAAAAACCCTGCATGAAGGAGAAATTATCTCAAGAGGACAAGAAATCCTTGGAATTCAGCAACCTGCATGAGAGGCCAAACTTTGAAGATTCTAGAACTACAGAGTCACCACTGGTAAATATCTATTATCTTTATTGTATTAAAATTTTATAATTATCATCATAAAAAATTTATATTGACACAGAATATTCTTAAATGTTACTTCCTGTTGAATTTAAAATGTACAGCCTTATAGTCGGAGAGTAACTCTTATGGGAAAGAATGTAAATGATTTACAGAAGAAATTCTAATATGGTAAATGCCATTATAACAAATGACTTTCTGTGACAAATAATCTAAGGCCCACCTCATGCACCATAGTAAGAGTGCTGTTACTTTCCTAAATGAAATTCATTATTATGAATAATTTAGTATAATAAATCCTCTCTAGCTTTCTACTCTATAGTCAGTGGTTAAAATGGAAAAAAAATTGCAGTTTTGTAGATAAAACCAGTTTTGTGGCTTAATGTAAACATAACATTTAAAAGGTAATTCTTCAGGAATATAGCTAATAAAGAAATAGGGTATAGTTTTGTTTCTTAGAGGAAAAAGATAAGGTAGCTCATTATTGCATTACTGCCAAATTTAAAAACTATATTTGAATCTCTGTTCTATGTACTAAAATCTTAAGGGATTATAATTATTAATAATAAGTTATTTAGAATGTGGACGAATTAAATGTTAAATTCTTTGGAAACTGGGCAAGTCAAATATTTTAACAAGATTTTAAAGTCATTTGCAATGAATTGCCATGGTACTTAAACTGAAGATAGGACCAAACAGTTACAGAATGAGTATTGAGCTGCTGCTACTTTTGCTCAGGGAATTGAATTTCTATACCTACTTAATGATAGGCCTTGTTCCTTTTCAAAGTGAGAAATTAGAACTGAGACCTCTGCGGAAACCTTAGATCCCTAAAAGTATGCTCTGTCTCTGAAGGAATACACAAGGAGACACACAGGTGCAGGATGAAAGGAGACTACTTTCTGCAGGGGATCAGGCCTAAGTCAATAAATATATTATCTGAAAAATGGAAATCTTGGGCTTTCATGTAGTTTTGGTTTAGAGTTTGATTATACATTTCTTGGAATCTGCAAGTTCCAAGTAAGAAATATTGGAATCAGCAACACTAATGTTGACCTGTGTCTACTGATGCCCTGATATATCTGACAAAAGTAAACCTCAGCCCCTCGTAGAAAGACTTTCCCACAGTTTAGCCAATAATAAAGAAGAAAAAGTGAAGTCGCTCAGTCATGCCCGACTCTTTGCGACCCCATGGATACTAGCCTGCACCAAGCTCCTCTGTCCATGGGATTTTCAAGGCAAGAGTACTGGAGTGGGTTGCCATTTCCTTCTCCAGGGACTTCCAAACCCAGGTCTCTCCCATTGTAGACAGTCGCTTTACTGTCTGAGCCACCAGGGAAGTCATAGATGCCCCCAAATCAACCTCCACTTCAGCTGAACTTCTCCCCTTTCCCACAAAGAAAACAATCGATCATGGAATGAATTTCAGCAAATAGAACAAACAAGAACTCTGATTTTCCAGTTTCCAAAGGGCATCGTGCCTAGAGCTAAGTGACACACACACCATGTGCTGTTTTATCCAGAGGAATTCTGGATACACTCAGATGTAATTATAGTAAATAACTTACATTGTAATAGTGTATGTCAACTTCAACACAATAATACAATTAATTCATTGAAGGCAAAAGGAGAAGGGTGGTGGCAGAGGATAAGATGGTTAGATAACATCCCTGACTCAATGGACATGAATTTGAGCAGATGCCAGGAGATGGTGAAGGACAGGGAAGCCTGGCATGCTGTAGTCCATGGGGTCACAAAGAGTCAAACACTACTTAGTGACTGAACAACAACAGCAATTAATGTTACATATGAAGTCTAACATATATATTGTAGCATAGATACCTGAAGCAAGTCTTTTAAATTACTACTATTGTGTGACAAAGTTATATTATATGTTGTACACATCTATATAAAACATTTCATTATTAAAATTGAAATGTTAAAAAACCACTAATAATTTTGATCCCTTATACTACTATTGTAAAAAGAAAAGTGGTAAATGATTGCATCATAGAGCAGAGTGCTTTACACTTAGTTGTAGAATCTACTTTCCTTTCATCCCAAATGACTACACATGAACTTTTTATTTTCCTCCTGCCCTAGTAGAAACAATTCCCTGAGCAGAAACTATTTAGAAATCTGCTGTGATCCTGTAGAAAATTCACTGGTGAGCAGTAGGAGCAGATTTTAGCAGTGGCATTCCTTCAGAGTTTGAGACAGTACATTTTGCACTTCAGCCTCCAGAAATTGAGTTCTTCATAAAGGTATGGAATTGTAGTTAGTTGTAGAGCAGCAGCAGTGAGGTGGAGGCACGTGCAAGGAAGAGTATGAACTAGTCAGGACCTCTTGGTTTTAAATGTGGAACTATCAGTTGTTAACTAGATGAGATTGGGCAAACAAACAAATTCACTCTCGTTCTCTGTTAACCTAAGCTTTAAAAAAAATTTCCATATCTTCAAATGTCTGATCTAGATATGAACTCCACCAGAACGGCTTCTGTGGATTGGCGATCAGTGTCTGGGAAAGCCGGTGAAGATGTTATGAGTAGGGACTTGGACTTACCTTTGAAGGAAGTGCTTTATTGGTCCCTAGCTTCAGTTTGTAATGGTTTATCATTTATATGACTTATCCATTTGAATGGAGTTATAATAATTTTAATTGTGTGATTAGCACCTTGAAACAGACTGCGTTTGGGCATTAATTAGATACATTAAGGAACTGTTAATACTGATGGCCACTCTAATGGTATTTTAAGCCCATCTAGAGCTCTCACTCGGAGAAGGCAATGGCACCCCACTCCAGTACTCTTGCCTGGAAAATCACATGGATGGAGGAGCCTGGTTGGCTGCAGTCCATGGGTCGCTGAGTCGGACACAGCTGAGTGACTTCACTTTCATTTTTCACTTTCATGCACTGGAGAAGGAAATGGCAACCCACCCCAGTGTTCTTGCCTGGAGAATCCCAGGGATGGGGGAGCCTGGTGGGCTGCTGTCTATGGGGTTGCACAGAGTCGGACACGACTGAAGCGACTTAGCAGCCGCAGCAGCAGCAGAGCTCTCACTGGGCTTCCCAAGTTGCTTAGTGGTAGAGTCTACCTGCAATACAGGAGATGCAGGAACACAGGTTCAATTCCTGGGTCTGGAAGATCCTCTGGAGGAGGCCGTGGCAACCCACTCCAATATTCTTGCTGGGAAAATCCTACAGTCTGTGGGATTGCAAAGCATAGGACACAACTTACTAACTGAGTACAGCACAGCAGCACAGCCTTCTCACTGGCACATCTCTAATGTTTTCTACCAGACTCATGTAGTTTATAAATCTCATTTATATTCTTCCCTAGGATGAGAGCATATCAAAATAAGAGTTCACACAGTAGTAGGGGAAGCCTAGGCCTCAAATCAGCAAGATCTATATACAGAATCGAGGTCTGCTAGTTTTTTAGCTGTATGTATAAACTTCACAAATTACTTAGCTCACTCTTGGCTCAGTTTCCCTTTGTATATTTTCTTCATAGTGATTGTTTTGTTAACTTGGATTTTCTCTGTGACCAAGATCAGATCAGATTTGTTTCCATCTGGTATTTTGCTTTCATCTTTGGATTTATTTTACATATAGTCAAAGACACTAGTCAAAAGCATAGGATATGAGAACGACTCTATTTTCCAGAGTAATTTATGTGCAAAGACACTGAGGGAAGAAAATAAGAACAGAAAAGATAAAACTTAATTTTTCTTTTAAATGAGCTTCAATCCTCCTTAGGTTTAATGGCAACTTTCAGATCATTACCATAATTGTAGTTTATGCATTTTTCCAAACTTACTCTGTATAAATGTTGTGTAACAGTTTATGTCTCCGCAACTAGAACCTGAACTTGACGTGGGCAAAATCCATGCTAAAAACATAGTGGGTGCTCAATGAATGAATTGCTACTTTGTGTGGATAAGATAAAATAAACTTAATTTTGTTGAATATTTTGTTTCCTAGTTGTTACAAGAAATAGCCCTCAGGAGTAAGCCCAT
Source organism: Capra hircus (assembly GCF_001704415.2). Taxonomy (NCBI): domain Eukaryota; kingdom Metazoa; phylum Chordata; class Mammalia; order Artiodactyla; family Bovidae; genus Capra; species Capra hircus. The sequence goes on from NC_030808.1 coordinate 99,670,069, forward strand.
AAATGAACAATATCAAGGACTTGAAAGATTCTTTGTTTTTGATAAAAATGAAAGACTCAACTTACTTCCTTCTCATAGTTTAGAATGCAGCTCCTCCAATACTAGGATTACAATTGCAGGTAAATTCAGACATAAAATCAGATGGCCTGTGGACCAAGCTAACAACTTTCTGACACGTGTAAAAAACAGTCAACGTCTTAGGCAATACTGAGTAATTCCGTTTACCAAGAGAAATTGTTTTCTTCTTTTCTAGCTGGAATTATTGTCCTTATGAGAGTTACCAAATATTAATATTTATATTTAAGGCAACTGTCAGAAAACATGGCTATAATGAGACTGAGATTATTTTTAGATATTAGAAGTGTGACCCTTAATCAACTAATAGTACATCTTCAAATCACTTGATTAACTGTTAAGTGTTATAATTCTTAGATGCCATCTTAAAAGCAAATCTTAAAATCTTAGGATTGTGGAAATTCACAGACATAGCCATCATTTCCTTTAAAACTCAGGTCTTGGTATCACCTGCAATCTTAGATTTCTTATGTATTCAAATATATTTTTCACATACGTACTATTATATTTTGTTATATTGAATGTATATTTTAAAAAATATTTATTTCTGTTTGCACTTGTACATGTGTATTTGTGCAACCTCCTTGCAGTTTATAGTTCATTCCTTTTATTGTATAATTATGAGATTTTTATCTTTCATAATATATACCTCACTGTCATAAATGTTTTCTCTTTAGCTAAATATTATCCAGTAAGACAATACATATAATGAATCAACAACATGAATGTCTCCTCTTTTTCAACTTTATGTAATTTTACCATTTTAGGAGACAGAGAATGGATCCCAGACCATAGTGTAAGTGCATATGCTGATAACACAGTTGCCTTAGGTGTTCTGAAGTTTGCCCAGAAACCATCAGCAAGGAGAACACAGCAAAAGACTGGTAAGATTGACTGTAAGGCTGCCGTGCCATATTGTAGCTCAGTGTGTTTATTAGTTTATCTTTTAGTACTTTACTAGGCACCTGAAAATTCATTTTATCAGTTATTTAATTTAAACTTATTCATTTAAACTGTCCTGGACTTTTCTTCCAAAGCCAAAAACCAAGAATAGTCATTACTCCTCTCAAAAACATAAATTTTATAGTCTTAGCTATTTTCTGCCACAGTGTACTAGAGAATGATATTTTTAAAATGTAGCTCAGGATAAGGCATATATATTTTGAACAACCCTTATAAAATATACACTGTTTCATTACACTTTCAAGAAACAGTATATTTATATTAGATTTTGTTTCCTCCTCTACTTGATTCATATTATGAGCACACAAAGCCATGAGATTGCTGTTTGCTGCTGTGGTTAAGATGCTGCTGGTTTAAATCTGATGCTTAATGTGTTGGCCCTGAAATCTTGATTTCAGTTTATTAATTCTATTTTCTAGCCAAAATAATTTTGAGATTTTCTATACAATAACTTTTAACATATTCAATGCTCATTGCAGTATTTTTCTAGTAAGTGCATGCAGAGAATTTTGACATCATTAAAATCAGTAGTGTTACTGGTTATTATTGTTATCTGAAAGTACCTGATAAAGTAGGTTTGCTTTGTGCTGAATTTCATATGAAGTTGCAATTGATGACTAATGAATTAAGACAATTCAACACACACGGTGAGTATGACGACACTGTGCTGGGTCCTAGGGAAAAGAGTTGCCTGAGTCATGTTGCTTGATCTTGGGAGCTCATGATTCAGGAGAAACATTTGACAGAGGGGATTGTTTGACTTCATCTGAAGGCCAACTTCAAGCCAGAAATTTAATTACATATGATTTGTCCATATATGTAAGATTTATATTTCTCTCTTGCCTTAAATCCTATGATTAAAACAACTTGGCCAGCTTAGATTCTTTCCATATGCATTTATGTTGAGAAACTGTCAGATTTTAATAGTTTTTTTTTTTTAGTGGAAAATCCATTCATGTATGATAAATGTTTTTTGGCTCTATAATTACATATCTCATATCAAAGGCTGGGGCAGCTTTGAAAATTCTGGCTGCTTCCTTTTGAAGCAGTCAAAGGAACTTTTTAAAGTCACCATAGATTGATAAAAACAAATTATCATGTATGCCATGAGAATTTGTTACTAGGGCAAACCTTTATAAGAAGTAGCCAAATGCCTTGAAGTATCCATTTGCGGTGATCTGTTGAAATCAATAATTTGCTATAAGAAACATTAGAAGGAGCACCTACTTGAGGCATAGTGATATAAAATAAGCCACCTTCCCAGAAGCCTGAGAGCTTAGAGTCCAGTCAGAGGCTCTCAAGTGTCAGTGTCGCCTGGGAAACTGTTGTGGCATTCCTAGATCTCACCGTTAGAAATTTTGGGTCATTAAGCTGAGATAAGGTTCAGGGATTTGCATTTATCTTATCGATGATTCCACTTCATGCCAACGTATATAGTCCAAAAGTCATACTTTGAGAAAAGTGCTGTATAGATATGTTGACTATGTTGACTGACATAGTCAGTCGCTATGTCGCGTCTGACTCTTTGCCACCCCACGATCTGTAGCACGCCAGGCTCCCCTGTCCTTCACTATCTCCCAGAGTTTGCTCAAACTCATGTCCAACCATCTCATCCTCTGCTGCCCTTTTCTCCCCTTGCCTTCAATCCTTCCCAGCATCAGAGTCTTTTCCAGTGAGTCTGCTCTTTGCATTGGGTAGCCAAAGCAGTGGAGCTTCAGCTTCAGCATCAGTCCTTCCAATGAATATTCAGAACTGATTTCCTTTTAGGATTGACTGGTTGGATCTCCTTGCAGTCCAAGGGACTCTCTAGTCTTCTCCAGCACCAGAATTCAAAAGCATCAATTCTTTGACACTCAGCCTTCTTTTTGGTCCAACTCTCACACCTATACACGACGACTGGAAAAACCATAGTCTTGTAAATACATAAATTATACCATATGTAATAAAAGGTTTATAAAAAACATGAATAACATGCTTCTGGAAACTGATAGGTAGCTTATAATAGTGCATATGATCAGTTATAATAGAGGTAGATGCGTGTGCAGTTTTTTAGGAATGGAAGTGATAAAATAATTGCTTTGCCATTGAAACTTATCTGTATGCAAGATTTTAGATGGTAGGTGAGATTTCAGCCAAATCTTAAAGAATTGTTAAGACTTCCCAGTTAGAGGCAGAAGGAGATAACTACAGAGATAGTGACCTGAAATAAAAATAAAAATTTCCTGACTATGCCACAAGGTACAGAAATCTTATATTCTGAGTTGGTGCCAGTATATAAATGAATTACTCTTTCTGTAAGACAGGCTCCCCTGTCCTTCACTATCTCCCAGAGTTTGCTCAAACTCATTTCCAACCATCTCATCCTCTGTTGCCCTCTTCTCCTCTTGCCTTCAATCCTTCCCAGCATCAGAGTCTTTTCCAATGAGTCTGCTCTTCGCATTGAGTGGCCAAAGCATTGGAGCTTCAGCTTCAGCATCAGTCCTTCCAACGAATATTCAGAACTGATTTCCTTTAGGATTGACTGGTTGGATCTCCTTGCAGTCCAAGGGACTCTCTAGTCCTAAATTTGTGAATGTAAAAACATGATAGCTATGAAATACATGTGTGTTTTGCAGCAAGTCCATTGATTCTGCCCACCCACTGCCAAAACCTACTGTTCCCCCACCCCAGCTTCCTCTCTCTGTAATCTGAGGAAATTATAGGTTAACTCTGATCACAGTTATACTATAAATATAACAAAAGAAATTGTTCTTGGCATTAGTTCAAGAATAATATGCTATGATTACTAATAAGACCAGCAAAATATTGGGATGATAATGTAAAATAGTGGTTTGGGTTATATTAATGGGTATAAGAGTCTCAATAAAGATATAAAATATATTAATCACTCACTGAATAGACTTTAATACAATAGTAATTATTACTGTTCTAAATAAAACATTAGAATTAGATGAAATATAAGCAGAGTAACCTGCTTTTTGCAGAGTGTTTCAATAATAAATAACATTCTGACCAAAGGACTCAATATATTTTCCCCTGGATAAAGGTCACAAGACATATTTGTCTTATAATATTCTTGCTCCACTGTGTAAATTACTGAGAATTCATACATTAGAAAATGTATTTTCTAAGTGCTCCTGAAACATTTATGGAAATATTATTTACATTGCCAGTGATGGCGTAAGTTATTTCCGAAAGGTTACTTCCAAAAGATTATGTTTATAATCTACAAACTTGGTTTATAAAAAAGAAAAAAATACAGGATGATCCCTTTAGCCCTGGCATTTTTCATTTGTGCCTGTCTTAACCGTGTCTCTAATCTTAATCCTAACAGTAACATTAATAATCTTATACAGGAAACATTAAAGGGGATGACATATTCATCTAAATGAACAAAATAAATAAAACCAAGGACCAAACTGAAGCCTCTGTCTTTCTATGGCTTATGTGCATTAAATTACGCTTTGAGTATACGTCCAGTAAGAAAAATAGTCTCTTTCTTTGCTGTATGGTAAGCATGTCTGACCCACACCTGTGAACTTTTTTTTTTTCTCAGTTGGGATCAATTAACCACTAATACCGTGGCAGCCAGATGTTGTTATAAGAGTTCAGCAAATGTTCGTAATCTCCTGAATTTTCTGAAGGGCATATATATTATGTTAAAATTTTTCATCTGATATTTCTCTGTGTTGGCAGAAGTCCAATTCTTCTTAATAACATCTTTCATTTGTTTTATTTTAACAAGTTCTAAATTCTTTTAAATTGTGATTGAGATGTAGCACAGTAAGATAGAAGGTGTGGTTTTCTCCATAGATCTAGAAGTTTCTATTTTTATAGCTGAATTACTGTATTACCGTTTATAGCTGAATTATATACTCTCTGACCTGTACCTCTACCATTACTGTTGCTACTGCTGGTTCACTTATAAAAATGGCAGATTTGTTATTCTTGATGGCTTTAAATAAAATATTGATTCCTTACAGGTAAAATAATTCCAAATTCTAGTCATTAAAATAAATCTTAGGGATATTTACTTTTTAAAAAAAAAACATAGGCACATTTTTGTTAGTTTTTTTTCTTTAGAATTATCTCTGAGTGCAAGTAGATACAAAAAGGTTAGACTCGTAATTTATTTGCAATTTCATTCCAACAAAAATTGTTTTCAAACTTGATTTCTGAGACGTGCATTAAAATTGGTACCCTTTGGGACTTACCTTAGTCAGTTTTAATTGCTTAAATAATTACATGCTGCATTAAGATTCTTCTTAGGGTACTAGCTACCTTCAAAGTATATCTTAAAAAAAAAAAGACAAACTCAATAATCATTGACTGTTATATAACAATTGCCTGTAGCCACTCTTCTGAATTTTATATTTTTCTTTGAGTCAATAGAGTGGGCATAATGTTGTATGACATATATTCAGTCAAATAATAATTTTAATGATAATGGCCATAGCATTTCTTTAAAGAATCCAACATTTTATACAAAGGCAATTTGTATTAAGGTAATACAAGATTATCTTATAAATTATTTATACTTAATATACATGTGTTTATCTAAATCAAAACAATGATTCACTATATTAAAAATATACCTTTGCTATGAATATCTGAATTTGTGCCTTGAATATTCCCTTGGCCTTTATTAAAGAATCTTGTGAGCAATACCAAATGATATATATAGTTATCTTTTGTTAGTATAAATTTTGAAGGGATTTTTTTTTCTTACTATGTAAGAACCACACATATTGAAGAAACCAACTAAATCAACCTTTGAAATAGATCAAGACAAAATGGCGACTGCCCTGGTGGAACAAAGTACTAACCTGACTCAGATCTCTGTTTCTCGAATTTTTCCACTGAAGTGCCCTATAAAGCAGCTGAGAGTGAACTCATATTTAGGAAAATTAGAAATGTACTCTCAATTTTCTTTAAATCCTTTGTTTTTCCAAAAGGTTTTGCATATTGGTCTATTTTGTTTCCACATCTGCTTTAATAGATGAATGTATACACCATCAAATAAAATGGGATCATTAGGAAGTGGTACCATGTTTATCCTATGGGTTTCTTTCTCTTACAAGGCACAGTGCAATATTGTCCTAGAATTTACAAATCCCATGGACAGAGGAGCCTGGTAGGCTGCAGTCCATGGAGTCGCTAAGAGTCGGACACGACTGAACAACTTCACTTTCACTTTTCACTTTCATGCATTGGAGAAGGAAATGGCAACCCACTCCAGTGTTCTTGCCTGGAGAATCCCAGGGATGGCAGAGCCTGGTGGGCTGCCGTCTATGGGGTCGCACAGAGTCGGACACGACTGGAGCGACTCAGCAGCAGCAGCAGCACAATGGTTGGCCATGGAATACATGATAAGATTGTATGTTGAATTGTTCTGGAATTGACTGGGCTTACAGATTTTTGTTTTACTTAATATTGAAATTAGCTTGCCTTTCTCTGATTGTAGACAAAATTCAGGAAGAATAATCCAAAGTGTTCTTTATAACACAAAGAAGATAATTTAGGATTCACAAATGGAAGTAAAGCAAAATACATGATAATCTAAAGTTCATTTTCTCATAAATTCTGTTGCATGAATTTAACTGAGTTCAGGAGGCTAGTATTCTGTATCTTTTAAAGTATTCATTCAGAATTTTAAAAATGGTTGGTTAATTTATTATTTATTTTAGGCCAGATATCACAGAGACCTTCAACAGCAAATTTACCACTTTCCAACTCTGTGAAAAGAAATTCCAGCTGGTTTTCTTCTTCTCATCCCCGGTCAAGAAGTGCAGTTGCTCAATCACTCTCTAAAGCTGCTTCTGAAATTTCAGAAATTGAATATGTTGATGATACTGACCATGATGAGCCTTTCTTAGATGACACTGATGATCAGCAGACCTTAGACAGTTTGGAAAAAGAATTAAATGAGCTGAGAAATCTTGCAGGTAATGCTATTTTTTTTTCACTAGAAACAATATTAACTTTGCCTTCTGCCCGATTCTCCATGTCATGCTCCAAGCAAACAAACTTTTCCCTTTTTCTCTTTAAACCATCAGCCTTTGTGTTTGTTTTCTTGACTATCTTCTGATGTCACCCTGAAAATGTTATAGAACTTGTGTGTGCCCAGCCATATCAGAGATTATCCCCTTAGCTCATATAATTCACAGTTAAGTGGTCTTAAGGTCCTTCATGTGGACAGAAAAAAAATTTTTTTTCTCCTTCCTACAAGCTCACTGAGTGACTAATCTCTTATAAGAGCCACTGCCCAATATTGTTGGAGATGAGCTATTCCATCTGATCTTTTGAAGCAGTATTTCTCAAGTTTCAATGTGTACATAAATCCCCTAGGGGTGTTGTTATAATTCAGGTGTATGTCTGGGGTGGGATGCAAGATTTTGCATTTTTATTAAGACTTCCCAATTTTGAGCCTTTTATTTTCATTCATTTCTAGAAGTTTTGATTGTGGCATTCTTGTCTGTTTTATCTTTAGAGTCCATTGGCAAGTTAGATTAATTTAGCAATTTTTTTCCTCTGCATTTAGTAGGCATTTCTCCACTGTCTTCTGTCCCTGGATAATGTGCTAGTTAGTACTTTGGCACAATTTCTCCATTTAACTTTTGTTTGGTTGAATTTAATTGTCAATTTTTTTCCCACTGGTAGAGCTTGTGGTAGCTCTATTACCTGAATCCTGTCATGTTGGAGAATGCCTGCTACCTTTGTATTTGAATGGCAAATTGAGTGTGAGTATTCTCCTTGTGTCTGGGCTTCCCAGGTGGCTCAGTGGTAAAGAATCTACCTACCAATCAAGAAACATGGGTTTGATCTTAGGCTCAGGAAGAGCCTTTGGAGAAGGAAATGGCAACCCATTCCAGTTTCTTGCCTGGGAAATCCCAAGGACAGAGGAGCCTGACAGGCTATAGTCCATGGGGTCACAAAAGAGTTGGACATGATTTAGCGATTAAACAACAACAAAATCTCCCTGGGTCATTTTTCTCTTAAACCTTGTACGCGCTGATTCATCCTTTCCTGGATCTGAATTCTGCTGTGAAGTAGTTTGAGGTTTCTCATTTTTACTTCACTCTCTTTTGCATGTGACATGCTTCTTTCTTGATTGGATGTTTGGAGAACTTTTTTTCTTAATATTTGAAATTCAGTCATTGGACCAGGATTGTATTTCAGTATCAGTAATTCAGTATTTCTTAAAGCACAGAAGTTCCTCTTTGTTTTCAGAGAAATTTTCTTTTGTTATATATTTGAATTGCTATTCTGTTCCATTTGGCTTTTTGCTGCTAAGAAACCTGTTTTATGTCGGATCTCTTTACAGTGTTTACTTATGTTTCTTCAACTGTTTTAAGCTGTTTTTATTTTGCTTTTTATTTACTGTGATTATCTCAAAATTGTCTCTTATATCAGCATTTCAATTTACAGCTGGTTATAGTCCATTCTTTATGGATTGACCCAATAAATTAGCTCTTTACAGGCATTCTTTTTTTTGGTAATTTTTACTTTGATGTAATTTAAACTTAGAGAATTGCAAGAATGCAAGAATAATACAAGTAACTTCCATATACACTTCACCCATTTCATGATCTGTTTGTCTTACCTCATTTGCACATGTGTACACACACACACACACACACACACACACAAATACGACTTTTTTTCTGAACCATTTGAGAGAATGTTCCAAGAATCATGACCCTTTTCCAAAAATATATTTTAGTGTATTTCCTACAAGCAACAGCTTTTTCTTGTGTAACCATAGTACAGTGATCAAAATCAAGAAATTAAACATTAATACATTGTAATTCTCTAACCTTCAGTACATATCGAATTTTTTAAAATTGTCTCAGTGATGTTCATTATAGCATGTTTTTTTCTGGTGCAAGGTCCAATCCAGGAACAAGTTTGCTTTTCCTTTTTGATGTCTGATATGTTGCTGTTTGATCTTTTAAATTAGTTTTATTCTTTTTAAAAATGTCATTCTTATTACTTATTCTGTAACCAAAGGACTTATGAGGGAATTTTCTTAGGGTCTTGATCTGTTATCTACCAGGTTGCTCTATCACTTAATTTTTGTGTGCAGCGAATTCTTGGATTCCAGTTTGTTTGCTGTCCTTTCCTTGTGTCTTACTTGTTCACATGTGTTGTGAGTGGCTTTGCTTGCATCTTCTGTCTTTTCTGATATAGTGAGACTGCATTCTCCCTAAAGTCTCCTCTCTCCTCGCTGCTTGAGCTAGATGTGTCAGTCTTCTCTATGGAGCTTCTGTTTGTGAGTTGGCTATTGACTCTGTTCTGTATCCTGCTGGCTCAAAGGCACAGGGAGAATACGTGAAAGACTGAGGAGTTCAGCTTCCTTTATTGGAGGATCTGGGCTCTCTTGTCTTTTTCTGGATTTTATTGAACGCCAGTCTTCATTGGACCTGATTTCAAGTGGGTTTTGTCTCTGTTAGGACACCTGTGGGTATGTGATTTTCTTGCCTCCACTAAGATATTATGGTGGATGTTTAGGGCTTAAAAATATTTTCAACATTTTCTCCTTGCTTCCCCCTTCCCCACTGTTTTTCGCAATTTCTTATGGTACTGGTAAGACTTGTGAGCACTTTAGATGAACTCTCCTTTTCCTGTTACAAGTTTGTGTGCACATTGAGTGGGAGGGAGAAAGGACGTGGACAGCATAGGCCCCCAGCTGTACCTTAATGAATCTTCTGTTTATTCCTTTGGTTGTCCCTTGTCAAGGTTTATTATGTGAATTTGTATCTCTTCCTTTGGTTCCACTTATGATTTTATTTTATTTTTAATTTTTCTCCCTTTCCTATTCATTTCATTAGGGATTGGGGAAGAAGAAATTGTGATTCATCTTTACTTCTCATTCACTTCCCTAACTCAGCTTTACTAAAAATCAAACATAAATATGCTTAGAGGTAATTCTCATGTTAAAAGTCATTTCTAGGGACTTCCCTGGAGGTTCCGTGGTTCAGACTTTGCCTTCCAGTGCAGAGGGTAGAGAGTCAATCCTGGTTGGGGAGCTAAGATCCCACATGCCTAGTGGCCAAAAAAACAAAACAAAACCAGAAACGATATTGTAACGAATTTAATGCTGCTGCAACTGCTGCTAAATCACTTCAGTCCTGTCTGACTCTGTGTGACCCCATGGACGGCAGCCCACCAGGTTCCCCCGTCCCTGGAATTCTCCAGGCAACAACAATGGAGTGTGTTGCCATTTCCTTCTCCAGTGCATGAAAGTGAAAAGTGAAAGTGAATTCGCTCAGTCATGTCCGACTCTTTGCAACCCCATGGACTGCAGCCCACCAGGCTGCTCCTTCCAATGGGATTTTCCAGGCAAGAGTACTGGAGTGGGGTGCCATTGCCTTCTCTGAATGAATTTAATAAAGGCTTTTAAAAAAGGGTCACATAAAAATACCTTTAAAAAATTTATTCTAAAATGAAGCATATCAGATCTGAACTAGATCAAAAGGATAGTAATACAATTTTTAATCAGAAGATGAAGGTTGTCTTATTTGGTAAATTGATCAATTTCATTATTTACAAAAAAATACTTTACGATCAGTAGTTTTGGGTTGTTTGTCTCTAACCTCTCAGCTTTTTTATTTCGTTTATCAGGTTTGTTCTTATGCACTTCACCTTTCCCCTGTCACTCATTTCTCATACACCCAAACCAATATTTTCACCAGAATACATAATTTTTCATACATTAAAAGCAAGTACACACTACATAGACTGTGAACTACCAGAGCTTTTTGATGGGTCAAGAGCAGAATGTAATCACTTACACACAGTCCACCGAGGAATGGCTCTCTTTCTATTTGGGAAGATTGGCCTTGGATGAATGCACAGCTTTGCAGACATTCACCTGGAGCTGAGGAAAGAAGAGGACTGCACATCAGCTAAATTTTACCAACAGTCAGGGAGGTGACAGCTGCGGTGGTGCAATCAGGCTTTATTCTAGAAAATTCATTGATTCTGCACAGACTTTTATATTCTGTTCAGCATCAATGAGTAGAAAAATTCCACTCACATGTCACTACTCATGGTGAGTTCTGAAACAACTCTCAATGAAGCCTGGTCTCACACAGATACAGCTACACAACTGTACTCATACAAATGTAAATGGGTGTACATTCCCATGAAAGCTGCCTTTTTTGTAAGCAACAAACCTTATGATTTATTTTATGTCAGCTCTAGGATACCTCCACTTCCTCCAAGTTCTAGGAAAAGAGCCCTGCCAAAGAGTCTGGAGAAGAGAAGACAGGAAATAATTACATTGAGTAGTATTTCTCCTTTGACTCCAATTGCTGAAGCTGACAATAGAGTCATTTCAGAAAGAGATGGGGCCACTGGGAGCTGAAGATATGTGTGTGTATGTGTGTGTGTGTGTGTGTGTGTGTGTGTGCAGGCTGAATCAGGAAACAAGGAGTAGCAAAGCAGGGTGGTTGAGAGCCAGGCTCTAGGGCCAGGGGTTTGGTTCTGAAACGTGGAGCTATGAATTCCCAGCTTTGTGACAACAGACAAATTATTATACTTTCTTAAAACTCAGCAGTGCCACAGGACTGGAAAAGGTCAGTTTTCATTCCCATTCCAAAGAAAGGCAATGCAAAAGAATGCTCAAACTACTGCACAATTGCACTCATCTCACATGCTAATAAAGTAATGCTCAAAATTCTCCAAGCCAGACTTCAGCAATACGTGAACCATGAACTCCCTGATGTTCAAGCTGGTGTTAGAAAAGGTAGAAGAACCAGATATCAAATTGCCAACATCCGCTGGATCATGGAAAAAGCAAGAGAGTTCCAGAAAAATATCTGTTTCTGCTTTATTGACTATGCCAAAGCCTTTGACTGTGTGGATCCCAATAAACTGTGGAAAATTCTGAAAGAGATGGGAATACCAGACCACCTGACCTGCCTCTTGAGAAATCTATATGCAGGTCAGAAAGCAAGAGTTAGAACTGGACATCGAACAACAGACTGGTTCCAAATAGGAAAAGGAGTACATCAAGGCTGTCTATTGTCACCCTGCTTATTTAACTTATATGCAGATTACATCATTAGAAACGCTGGACTGGAAGAAACACAAGCTGGAATGAAGATTGCCAGGAGAAATATCAATAACCTCTGATATGCAGATGACACCACTCTTATGGCAGAAAGTGAAGAGGAGCTAAAAAGCCTCTTGATGAAAGTGAAAGAGGACAGTGAAAAGTTGGCTTAAAGCTCAACATTCAGAAAACGAAGATCATGGCATCTGGTCCCATCACTTCATGGGAAATAGATGGGGTATCAGTAGAAACAGTGTCAGACTTTATTTTTCTGGGCTCCAAAATCACTGCAGATGGTGACTGCAGCCATGAAATTAAAAGACACTTACTCCTTGGAAGAAAAGTTATGACCAACCTAGATAGTATATTCAAAAGCAGAGACATTACTTTGCCGACTGTCCACCTAGTCAAGGCTATGGTTTTTCCAGTGGTCATGTATGGATGTGAGAGTTGGACTGTGAAGAAGGCTGAGCACTGAAGAATTGATGCTTTTGAAGTGTGGTGTTGGAGAAGACTCTTGAGAGTCCCTTGGACTGCAAGGAGATCCAACCAGTCCATTCTGAAGGCAATCAGCCCTGGGATTTCTTTGGAAGGAATGATGCTAAAGCTGAAACTCCAGTACTTTGGCCACCTCATGCGAAGAGTTGACTCATTGGAAAAGACTCTGATGCTGGGAGGGATTGGAGGCAGGAGGAGAAGGGGACAACCCAGGATGAGATGGCTGGATGGCATCACGGACTCGATGGACGTGAGTCTGAGTGAACTCTGGGAGTTGGTGATGGACAGGGAGGCCTGGCATGCTGCGATTCATGGGGTCACTAAGAGTTGGACACAACTGAGCGAATGAACTGAACTGAACTGAATCTCTCTCTGTATCAGTTTCCATGTATGAAAGATGAGTATGCGAATAGGCCTTATCATAAATTGTTCAGTGATTGGAGTATATATTAAATAGTATATTTATAAAAATTTTGTACTTACACACACACATGCACTTTAACATTGAAGTGCTTAGCACACAGTCTGTCCTGAAAACACTGTTAAATTATATAAGAAACCAATGGGCAGTGCTTTGGACATACAGTAAGCTAAGGTGCTCTTGGCAAGTCCAACTTTTAGTCAAAAACATATAAAATCTGTTTCTATTCTAGAACCATGTTTTCTTCTGGGCCACTTTGAGAATTATAGTTAGCTCTAGTTCATAGTATAATTATTCCTCCACAAGTACCTTTGTAAATAACACTAAATTCTACTTATGCCTTAGTATTTCAGTTATGTTCGACCCTTTGTGACCCTTTGGACTGTGTGTGCTAGGCTCCTCTGTCCATGGTATTCTCCAGGCAAGAACACTGGAGTGGTTGTCATTTCCTCTTCCAGGGGACCTTCCAGACCCAGGTATCAAACCCGTGTCTCCTGTGTCTTCTGCATTGCAAGTGGATTCTTTACCACTGAGCCATTACCAAGGCTTTTTTTTTTTTTTTAATCAGTTTTTAGATATTGCTATAGCCTGAATGGAGAAGGCAATGGCAACCCACTCCAGTATTCTTGCCTGGAGAATCCCAGGGATGGAGGAGCCTGGTGGGCTACAGTCCATGGTGTTGTGAAGAGTCAGACACAACTGAGCAACCTCACTTTCACTTTTCATTTTCATGCAGTGGAGAAGGAAATGGCAACCCACTCCAGTATTCTTGCCTGGAGAATCCCAGGGATGGAGGAGCCTGGTGGGCTGCCGTCTGTGGGGTTGCACAGTGTCGGACACGACTGAAGCGACTTAGCAGCAGCAGCATAGCCTGAATAACTTGGAAATATCAGAAGATTTGCATTATGAGAAAATATCAGTAATCAAATACAGTAAAGCATTCACTTCTTCAGTGCTTATAAATTATTGTTTGGGGCTTTCTCTGGTGGTTCAGTGGCTAAGACTATGTTCCCAGTGCAGGGGGCACAGCTTCAGTCCTTGCTCAGGGAACTGAAATCCCACATGCCACACGATGTGGCCAAAAAGAAAAGCCTCATTTGTTTTAAACTCATTCTGACTTGTTTGAGTGTTTGTGGTCTTTAAATTCCTTTGGCAGTCCTATGCTTGTACAAGTCTGCAGGTACTCAGCTGACTAATTAAAGACAGAGAACTTTTTCTTAAATAAGAAGGAATAAAAATCTGCCTGATACTAGTACAAACTACAGTATGAAGTAAAATAGTGAGGCAGTGGTTTCCCGAGTAATTAGAAGGTTGACCATCAGCTAAGATATTAAACTGTAAAATGGCTAGTCAGAATTATAGTCAGTTAATTAACTAGATAACCCTTATAAAGACAGTCAGGTGAAACTGAATTAGAATGGCAATTTTTTTTTGCTTTAGAGTATCTTGGAATTTTAGGGAAAAAAATTGAGTGACACATAAAAGTGAAAGTCAACATATTAAAAACATTCTGATGTAGGAATATGAAGCCATTCAATGAGTCATAATAATCACTGTTTGTTCTTATATGAACTGTTGCTCCATTTAATCTTCATAGCTATCCTGCTGGTAGATGGGTGAGGAAGTGGTACTTTTGGTCTCCCCTGTGTGGCTACAGTAACTGAGAATCTGGATGGTGCCGTGACTGCCTCCCCTGGGTGCCCAGAGGCACCCATGCACAAACCCAGGCAGGTCTGCCCCACGTTCCTTTGTCTGACCACCAGACCTGTGTGCCACTTAAATAATTTGAGATCCTTCCTTCAGATCACTATTGTGATCACTTGAGAGGCAGAAGGTGTTGGGCAGAGTGAAGGCAAAGGAAAGAAGGGTTGAAGGATAAATGAGGCAAGACAGTGGAGGAGGGGAAACAGGCTGGTGGGTTGGGTGTGGGCTCACAGGTTACAGGGGGAGGGTCCTGATGGTCATGTCTCCTGAATATTGGGATGTCTTATGTATGCATATCTAGTCCTTTAGAAGTGGTGCTTGTTTTTGTTGTTGGTGGTGAATTATTTACTGGGAAATTGTCTGTATGCTTTGTTTCTGTTCCTTGAAAGGGGTTAACCTGTCATTTGGCCCTTCCTTTCCTCTTTACTCCATTTCTTTATTCATGTGTGTTTATTTCCCTATAGAATAAAGTTTTATGTATCTGTTTTAAGCAACCCGAGTTTTAGAAATACACTGTGGAACTTTGTATACAGTCAATTTTCCCTCTTTGCCATTCTTTATTATTGCATTTAAGAGATTCTTCAGTGATCAGAGAACATACACATATCCCATTTATTCCAGGGATAGGAAAGACTGAACTTCAATTCACTCTCAACAATCAGCTGATTTGACAGTTATAAAGTAAAATCTCCAATGGAAATATCAATACAATCTTCCCTGGTCCCAAAATCAGAACACTTGGGTTTTTGTATGGTTGACCTTTTAGGTTTTAACACTAACCTGCAGTAGAGTTTTTGTTAAAGTTTTATTTTTTTCTGCCTTGAAAGTCAAGTGATGTCACCTCTGCTCCTGTTAACCGAAATTAAATAACTGCTCCTATTAATTCTGAAATAAAATTTTGAGACTGAATAATTATACAAAAATAGTCCCATTCTGTTTGTATAATTTGAATTAGCTTTGTATTCATTCAGTTAGGACTTGAAAGACTAACAGAGACTTGAAAGACTAACCTCTACTGGTGGGATTCCTTAGATCTAAGCATCACCATTGGGTTAGCCCTGTGGTTCTACCAGTTACAAATCCTGAGCTGACTACTTTCCCACGGGTAACATTCTCTTTCATGGGGTATGTAAAGGGACCTTGTATACCTGTTTTGATTCACTTTGTGGGTCGGGGGTGGGGGGGGGGGAAACACCTCCTTGTGGAGAAGATAATAGCCTAATGCTAAATAATTAGATTCTGGAACATAGTGATTTATGAATGTGGTGAGCTGAAAGAGCTTAGGTTGAGTTCCAGTTCTTCTACTTGTAGTTGTGTGAACATTTATCGGTCCCTAGTGGGCCGTCAATTTCCTAATCTCCAATAAGTGGGATGGGACAAAAATTTTCCCTAAGGAACCTTTTGTTTTTCTCAGAAGTAATCTTATAGAGAATTTCCAAACATAAACAAGACCAGTGAAAGCTGTCTTGCTTGCTTTGGGGTGGTGGGAGCAGAAGCCTCAACCCTCAGCCTGCTGGATTTCTCCACATATTGTCATTGTGAATGCTCTGGATTTCTAAGGACACTTACAGTTATAAATGTATTAATATCTACCTTCAGTTCAGTCGCTCAGTCATGTCCGACTCTTTGTGACCCCATGGACTGCAGCATGCCAGGCCTCCTTGTCCATCACCAACTCCCAGAGTTTACTCAAACTCATGTCCATTGGGTTGGTGACGCCATCCAACCATCTCATCCTCTGTCATCCCCTTCTCCTCCTGCCTTCAATCTTTCCCAGCATCAGGGTCTTTTCAAATGAGTTAGTTCTTCACATCAGGTCGCCAAAGTATTGAAGTTTCAGCTTCATCATCAGTCCTTCCAGTGAATATTCAGGACTGATTTCCTTTAGAGTTGACTGGTTGGCTCTCCTTGGAGTCCAAGGGACTCTCAAGAGTCTTCTCTAACACCACAGTTCAAAAGCAACAATTCTTCGGTGCTCAGCTTTCTTTATAGTCCAACTCTCACATCCATACATGACTACTGAAAAAACCATAGCTTTGACTAGATGGACCATTGTTAGCAAAGTAATGTCTTTGCTTTTTAATATGCTGTCTAGGTTGTCATAACTTTTCTTCCAAGGAGTAAGCATCTTTTTATTTCATGGCTGCAGTCACGTGATTTTGGAGCCCAAGAAAATAAAGTCTGTCACTGTTCCCACTGTTTCCCTATCTATTTGCCATGAGGTGATGGGACCAGATGCCATGATCTTAGTTATCTTGCAGGAGGGATATTCTATTTTTTTTTAATTTAAATTTTATTTTTTTACTTTGAAATACTGTATTGGTTTTGCCACACAAGGAGGGATATTCTAAGTTCATTTTTGTAGGGGAATCTCTGCTTGCTCGCAAAGTTAATACTAACCACCCCCAATTATCTTCAGTCAGGGTTTAATACATGCAGGCTGGTGTTTGGTCCTTCTGATCCTGTCACTTTCATTAAAGTGAAGGGAGGAATGCATGAATGAAGGGAGGATTGCTTCGATCGTGTCTGACTCTTTGAGACCCTGTGGACCGTAGCCGGCCAGGCTCTTCTGTCCAAAGTTTTCTCCAGGCAAGAGTACTGGAGTGGGTTGTCATGCACTCCTCTAGGAGATCTTCCCCACCCTGGGACTGAACTCCCCTCTCTTACATCTCCTGCATTGGCAGGCGGGTTCTTTCCCACTCCCACCACCTGAGTAACCCCAGGAATAACAGCCAGTACTTTTAACAGTTTTAAAAGTCATCATAGCATAACCTCTTGTAGAAGTTAGATGGCTCTGACAACATTATGTCTAATGTAATAATCATATTTACTTCTATACTTGATATTTTGGTAGTTCATGTAAGGAAGGTATTGCTTACACATTTGCTTATTGAACTTGCACTATTTGTCCTTACTCAAGCTGAATTAGGAGAAGGCAATGGCAACCCACTCCAGTACTCTTGCCTGAAAAAAACCCATGGTTGGAGGAGCCTGGTAGGCTGCGGTCTATGGGGTTGCTAAGAGTTGGACACGACTGAGCATCTTCACTTTCACTTTTCACTTTCATGCATCGGAGAAGGAAATGGCAACCTACTCCAGTTTTCTTGCCTGGAGAATCCTAGGGACGGAGGAGACTGGTGGGCTGCCGACTATGGGGTCATATAAATTTGGACACTACTGAAGCGACTTAGCAGCAGCAACAGAAGGCTGAATCACAGGCCAACTTCAGGAAAAAGAAGATTTAAGGCTGTTCCCCTTTCACATACACATGGTTATTATCTACCCAAATAAAGCAAGGCAGTCTAAAAGAAAGAGTAGCTTTTCCAAAACTAACCTTTGCCTCAGACTGTGTGGGGGCAAACCTTTTATTTCTTAGAAGACAAAAAGATATAATAAAGTGTTTAACATTCAGGCAAGTTGAGAAGTTGCACAATATCGTAAGTTTAAAAAAGATTGCTTGTATTTCCTTGGAACTTTGTAAATTTTCAGAGCATTTGTCACTTAAGTATAGTGTATGTTAAAAATCAATGTGGCTAGACAAAATAAGTCAGACTGCTGTTTAGTTGCTAAGTCGTGTCCAACTCCTTTGAGACCACATGTACTGTAGCCTACCAGGCTCCTCTGTCCATGGAATTTTCCAGGCAAGAATACTAGAGTGTGTTGTCATTTCCTACTCCAGGGAGTGAACCCCAGTCTCTTGCGTCTCCTGCATTGCAGGCAGATTCTTTACCACTGAGCCACCTGGGAAGCCCCTATCCTTGTACTGCTTGAAGTTTACTGAGTAAACTTTCAGTGCCATATGCTCTGTATTTGTTTCTTGAATTTATGTGTTGACAATGCATGAAATAAAATATTTCAGATCCTTCAGAAAAACTTTACAGCCTAACCTCAGAAGAGTTACCAGCCTTCAACAACCATTTGCTGAATATAAGTCAGACTACCCTAGATTTCCTTAAGACCTCATGTGCGAGGGGTCTCTGTGGATTTCAGGAACAGAGGTAAGTTAAATATGCTGCTTATATGTACAAAGAGTGCATTGTAAACATTTTTGACAACCCCCAACTAGTTACCTTTACTACACAGATATTGTCCTCATATGTGTACTTATATGGCTATTCTTTATAAAATGTTTAAGTGCTTTGCTAACCAAATATCAGAATTTAGTGAAAGGCTTATGAAGTTGTTGCTTTAATGTGAAGAGATAATTCTCTGCTGCACAATGTGTGTCAGGAGAATGAAAAGACATTTGGAATTTAATAATCCTTCAGTATTTCTTCTTATATTGAAAAACACTTGCCTTACTTGTCTTCATTAACTTACTGAATTTCAATACTTTGCATTCATAGACTCTTACTCAACGTGAATAAAGTTTTTAGAATAGAATATTGAGAAGTCTCCTTTTTGAAATCAAGTCTAGATTGTTAATGATGTCATTTTAATCTGTATGACTTCATTCTTCCCTTACACAGGATAAGAGCATTTAGAAATGGTGATCAGTTTATAAGGAACATTGATAAAACTAATAAATCTTCAGAAAAGTAGTCTATCATGTCAAGGTGTTATGGTCTCCTAGAATTCCCTGCAAAAGGAAGAGTGATTCTTCTAAACAGATGGAAAAAAAAGTAAAATAAAATCCCCTTGAATTGTAAATTCCTTTGATTTGTTGAAGTCTAATATTGTAGTAAAAAGGAATCAAGAGTTCATATTCTGTCTTTCTGAAGGAGAAAATCATTTATCTGTGGTCCAAGGATTTTTCCATTTCTAATACCACTTACATTTTTTTAAAAAGGGATCAGTATAAAGTTGCTGTTATTTTCCCTAAAAATAAACCAAAGTTACTAAACCAACTTCATAAAAAAGACATTTAGGACTAAATATAAAGGGATTATATTAATAGAATAAAGCATAATTCTTTAAAATTAAAAATTTCATGAAAAAGTTATTACCTTGTCCTTCTTTTCTCTATTTAGACCAGTGAAAGGTTGTTTTTTTTTTTGTTTGTTTGTTTTTAATCACATTTAAGATCGAAACTGGACCACTGACAAGACTTTACGAAATGCTGGTTTAGCTTGTTTGGGGCATAAAATCCAAAGAAGAGTTCTATCCATCACAGAGTGAAATATTTTATATTATTTAGTAGTGTACATGGGCTGAAATTTTTAATAACTTGGACGAAAATATTTGAACTATGAGGACTCCTCTCTGTGCCCCCATACTACTTCTTACCCCAAGCCCCACACAGCAACACACTAGGGTTTCCATGAGTTCCTTTTCACCGTAAGATGCAACAAAGTAAAAGAACTACATAGTTGCTGTCATTAATTTTGGCTTTGGCATATCTAGACTGGCTATCCACATGGTCCTAATTTACTGTATACAAAGGAAGTGATTAATCTGGCAGCTTATTCACTGGGATTCTGTTAAACAACCAAGGTAATGATGAATGTTCTTAACGAGAACCTGGAGGCTCTGCAAGTTTCTGAAGTACCTTCTGAGGTATCATCAATGAAAGATGCAACCAGAGACCATGAAATCTCTCCTTGGTTCCACTGTGGCTTTATCTCTTGAGAGAGGGAGAATGATGAGAATCACAGAGGCTTGGTTTATTGGGCACATTGGGAGTTATGGTCTCAGTCTGAAACAGCCCCCCTCATGTCTGCCTGCCTCCAATTACTTCAGTGTGTGTAATATTGATCAGAAGATAAATGGAGAGTTGAAACCTGGTTCTGTATATTGTGTATTGACCTTTTAATGTATTTCCAGCTCTTCTGAAAAGGATACTGGAATCCAGTCTTTGCTGACAGTTTCTGAAAGCAGTACGGACGAGGAGGAGGAAGATTTTTTTGACAAGCAACATGTCATTACACTCCCATGGTCAAAGAGTACCTAGTGATCATTCATTACTTTTTCCATTTTGTACCCAGAGTAAAGCAAACCTGAAAAAAATTATCAAGTGATTACCTGTCCGGGTGATAGGGATTTTTGATTATTGTCTCTGATATTTCAAGGTTTACAGACTAATAAAAATTAGTGAAATTATAAGTTTAAGGACTTTTTCTTCCAGATTGCAGATTATGTTAGTAACATTCAATGAAATTTAAAAAATAAGTTGTAACTGTGTCTCTAAGACCTTATCAGAAGGTAGTACTGTTGCAGGAAGGTAGTACTGTTGCAGGAAGGGGGACCCCTTCCAGGGCCTGAAACTGGGCTCTTGTCTAACACTTGGAAATGAATTGTCTGAGGAGACACATGTGTTGACAAAGCAAGAGATTTTTTTGGGAAAGGGCACCCAGGTGGAGAACAGTAGGGTAAGGGAACCCAGGAGAACTGCTCTGCCATGCGGCTTGCAGTCTTGGATTTTTTGGTGATGGGATTAGTTTCCGGGTGATCTTTGGTCAATCATTCTAATTCAGAGTCTTTCCTGGTGGTGCACGCATGGCTCAGCCAAGATGAATACTAGTGAGAGGGATTCTGGGAAGTGGACGGACACGTGATGTCTCCTTTTGACCTTTCCCAAACTCTTGCAGTTGTTGGTGGCTTATTAGTTCCGTATTCCTTATCAGGATCTCCTGTCATAAAACAACTCATGCAAATGGTTATTATGGTGCCCGGCCAGGGTGGGTGGTTTCAATCAGTGTGCTTCCCCTAACAGTACATGATTATCTTTTCAAAATTAATTTATTTTTATTGAAGTATAGTTGATAAACAATATTATATAAGTTAGTACATGCTTATCTTTAAAGTAATATTTAATTGTTAAGTTATATTTTAAATAATTATATCACCAATGTACATTTGATGGCCTAGTTATACTTGACAGTGTCACTGAGACTGGAATCCATTTTTTACTTTGATGAGTTTTTTTCTTCTTGTTGGTGTTTTTGACATTTACAGGTGTTTTGGTAGCATCAAAAGTTGCTCCTAGAAGAGAAAAAGAGGACCTGAAATAAAATGAACATGATACTTGCCATTCTCTGTTATGGTAAAACAGTGGAAAGATCCCTTAATTATCTAATTTTGGGAGGGCCAGTGTGATGGTTCATTTTGTGTAGCAACTTGGCCAGGCTAAAGTACTCAGATATTGGTCACACTTTATTTTAGATCTTTCTATAAATGTGTTTTTCAGGTGAGATTAACATTTAAATCAACAGACTTTGAGTAAAGCAGATTACTGTCCATAGTAGACTGAGGCCCTCTAAGGAAGAGAGAATTCTGTCTTCAGACTGCCTTCAGGTGAAGCCACCCTTCCCTGGTCCCAAGCCTAGCTGTCCGCCCTGTAGATTTTGAATTTGGTAGCCATCACAACTGGTTCTGTTCCTATGGAGAAGTACAAACTGTGTTTCCCTGACTAGTACAAACACAGTCAGTATGGAGGATTGTTGTGATAGGTTAAAAAAAAACAAACCCTAACTACATTTCAAAGTGTTTTGCTAGTCCTGAGTGCTAGTGGACCCTGGGGTTGGTTTGTATTCAAGGTTTCACATAATTTTATAATGAAAGAGCTTCAGCAGGGACAGAAGATGAAAGGAGGATAGTTTTATGGATGTTACTTTGCAAAGTCTTTGGACAGTTTCTCCTTGTTGACTTACCAGAGAAACATCCCTACAGGTTGGCATAACCATTATGTCATCACCACAGCATAGTCATATCTCAGGATTCAAACTCTTTTTAATCTGGATAGTATTATAAGATTCTAAATTCTGAGATTCTGGGTAGACCCCATATAGACTGATGGTTGCCTAGTATAAATCTATCTTTGATACTTTTTTCATGGCATAATAAATTGTACTGGCATTCGTACACACCATCTACTTACAGGGTAGAAAAGGACGATACAGAGACCTGTCAGCATTTCTATGTCTTTTAGCATACAAATGCCATTTATAAAAAGTGATTTACATAAGTGAACACGAAGTCATCAGGAAAGCCAATTATGCTATCAGAATGTAGTTTTTCAAAAGAAATAACTTTAAGAATGTGAGTGCTCAGTATTGTTATTGTTCTGTCAGCACTTCTTCCACCACAATCCCAAAGAGAGACAACAGAGTCACCCTTGAATCTTTATCATTTGTGTCAAAAGCCCTTGTGGTGTCTTACCCTGAGGCTGAATTTGAGTATCTGTAGTTAAAATGGGGATTTCCTCTTCACCTGTTCAGATAGGAAGAGCTGCTATTTTTCTTTTCAGTGTGTCTGCTCAGGTTTAACGTTTCTTGGCTTTTCTTCTCCTCCTTTGCTCTAAGACATCTTCCTTTCCCTTTTGATGAAAAAAAATTGTTTCTCTGGGTGCAATTTGTAAAACTCTACTTTTTTTTTTTCTCAGATGAAATGGTAAGAGATGTTATCCTATTCTCATTAGGAAAGTAGGCCCACTACTCTTCCTTCTGTGTATTCAATCATGGCTTGAATCTTTTTTATTAACAAGCTCAGAAGGAGATTTTATAATATTCTATTACTTTTTATAATGTAAGAATTTTGAAGTAAAAATTAAGATGATAATTAGTTGTCATTGGTGTGTTTCTGGCCAGAATTTGAAATAAGGAATGAACCACTGACTTTGTCATTTGACTTCTAATATTACATTGAAATTAAACATGAGGGTCCTCTGGGGCAGAGCAGACCCCCTTCTGCCTTTATTTGCTTCTCATAACCACACATTTAGAAAAGTTCCTAATTCATTCATCATTAGTCTAATGAGGAAATAAAAAACTAAATAAGATTAGAAACTGCCTGAAGCAACTTCAGTGTGTTCTCTCATCTTGGAGATCAAGCTTAAAATCATTGTTAACGGCATGAGCCTAGCTCTCACTGTGGAATTGAGAGAGTTACAGACATTCTAGAAGAATCACAACCATATCCCCAATTCTAGAGTTAGTACAGTGTGCCTCTAGAAACTCCTGGACAAGTGATAACATGATTTTACATGCATATTGGGATTTAGCAATTTATATATTCAGACTTGCCTTTGGTGTACAGCCAGGGTAAATCTTGTAATTTTACAATTCTGGCCATACACATGATGGAAACAAAATTAAATTATAGTTGATAATTTAATATGTCTTTTGATACCCGTTGAAGTCATCCATATTTGTTGCACTCGGAATGTATCACACAACGCAGGCCAGTCCACGCTTAAGACCACTTCATTCTGTGTTTTATACAGGAGGGGCAAGAAAATTTTTTCTTGAACAGATGACATACACAATGGCTCCATCTCTATAATAAGGCACTGAAATATTTTAAATAATGCCTTGATTCAGAAAAACCAGTTCTCTTTGTCTCTATGATTCAGTTGTTGGAAAGATCTTGAGCAATGCTTATCTCATCTTGACCTTGGCCACAAGCCTTTTTCTCATCTCCAATGTCTGAAAATGTACCTTCTCAAGAGACTCTTAACTTCTATCTAAATTAATTCCCATTATTCATTTTATTCCTTCTCGTAGTGTCCTACTTTTTCCTCTGTAACAGTGATAATTTTTAATTTATCTGTGTGTTTTTTTAATGTATATGTCTCAACTAGATGATACAGTTCAACAGAGCATGGAGTTTACCTGTTTTGTTCACCACTCTAAGTTTAGCCCGTATCTTATGCCTGGCTGAGACTGAGTGGTCATTAGTAATGAATGGATGAATGAAAGAAAAAATGTGCAGGATCCAGTTGATAAGCTGCCTCAATCCCTAACTTTTCCCAAGGAAAGACAGCATAGTATATATAGTGGGAGAAACACAGCTTATCAGGTTACACTGTTTACTAGATGGCAGATCACTTAGTTGAATGTTCCTTTCTGAATTGGAGGAAAAGATACTCACCGGCTTGACTTAGCTCAAAAGATGGTGTGAGTATAAAATGTATTGAGTGCAGAAACCCTTTGGGAACTAGAAAGTGCTGTGCCATGCTAATTGTCGTGATTTCTCATGTGTTTACCCTATGTCCATTGACTATACAGACAAATTAACGGGTGGGTTAATTAGTGAATTTAGGGCCAAGTTTGACATAAATGACCTATAAAAATCACTCAGTCTCAAAAATGAAGACTGCATGAGTGAGTCGGACAATTAGATTGAATATTGTATAAAGCTGGCATTAATGTTGAAATCTAAATATCTAAATTAATTTAATTACAAATATTTCTGAAACATTATTCTCTGTGTTTATAGATTTCTTCTATCATGTGTAAATTCAGAGTTTTTAAATATTAAAATTGCACTGATACTTTATAAACACTGTGCATCATACTTCCAGAAAGGAGAAATTTTGAAAACATGCTATTTATACCTCCCCAAATCTGTTTTTATAGAGCATTCTGTTTCATCATAATTTTCATCACTGGTTATTTATTACTAGCCACATTTGCATGAAAACAATCTTTATTTCCTCACAGTTCATCTGTGCCTGTAGTTTATCCCCCACCTAAGTCATAATTCTTTGTTAGTGACACCCTGATTGTTTGCTGGGTAAATGATTATGATGTTGCAAACAGGATTATGGCTTTAGCTGGGGAATAACCAGCAGGCATAGACGAACTTTAAGGAAATAAAGATCCTCCTCTTTTAATGCAAATGTCTTTCATAGTTAAGGAAAAGGAGAGAATGTTCTTAATGTTCTCCATGAGGTGACAGTTATGTTTAAAATGAAAAGATTTAATTGATTGATGGGATTATCTTCTGTTTCTTTTTTTCTTTTCAGATACATATACAGTACAATAACATTTATGAAAATGTAGGTATGAAAGGGCTCTTTTTACACCCTTATTTCTGCCAGAAGGAAGCAATAGGTGAATTGTTTTCTATTCAGAAACAAATACACATTATTCTACATACAAATGCTTAGCAAACTTTCTAGGAGGGAAATGTATTTCATCCCTATTTATAATTACCATGAAATTAAAAGACGCTTACTCCTTGGAAGTAAAGTTATGACCAAC
Source organism: Capra hircus (assembly GCF_001704415.2). Classification (NCBI taxonomy): domain Eukaryota; kingdom Metazoa; phylum Chordata; class Mammalia; order Artiodactyla; family Bovidae; genus Capra; species Capra hircus. Next base: position 99,695,711 of record NC_030808.1, read on the forward strand.
CTAGATAGCATATTCAAAAGCAAATACTTTGCCGACTAAGGTCCATCTAGTCAAGGCTATGGTTTTTCCTGTGGTCATGTATGGATGTGAGAGTTGGACTGTGAAGAAGGCTGAGCACCGAAGAATTGATGGTTTTGAACTGCGGTATTGGAGAAGACTCTTGAGGGTACCTTGGACTGCAAGGAGATCCAACCAGTCCATTCTGAAGGAGATCAACCCTGGGATTTCTTTGGAAGGAATGATGCTAAAGCTGAAACTCCAGTACTTTGGCCACCTCATACGAAGAGTTGACTCACTGGAAAAGACTCTGATGCTGGGAGGAATTGGGGGCAGGAGGAGAAGGGGACGGCAAACGATGAGATGGCTGGATGGCATCACGGACTGGATGGACGCGAGTTTGAGTGAACTCCGAAGAGATTGGTGATGGACAGGGAGGCCTGGGATGCTGCGATTCATGGGGTCACAAAGAGTCGGACACGACTGAATGACTGAACTGAACTGAACTGAACCGAACCGAACCTTATATATTCTAAATAACTCGGAAAGAGATGTTTTAAGGTAAGTTTTGATATAATTTCACATTATTTAGGTAATTGTCATACTTTTATTGGATAAGGTTTTGTCTTTGTTTATTCAAAAGACCAGAGTTCTTTGACAGCTTCTGTACTTCTATACTAAATCAAATCCCTTATGATTTTACGTGGAAGTGAGAAATAGATTTAAGGGACTAGATCCGATAGATTAGAGTGCCTGATGAACTATGGATGGAGGTTCGTGACATTGTACAGGAGACAGGGATCAAGACTATCCCCATGGAAAAGAAATGCAAAAAAGCAAAATGGCTGTCTGGGGAGGCCTTACAAATAGTTGTGAAAAGAAGAGAAGCGAAAAGCAAAGGAGAAAAGGAAAGATATAAGCATCTGAATGCAGAATTCCAAAGAATAGCAAGAAGAGATAAGAAAGCCTTCCTCAGTGATCAATGCAAAGAAATAGAGGAAAACAACAGAATGGGAAAGACTAGAGATTTCTTCAAGAAAATTAGAGATACCACGGGAACATTTCATGCAAAGATGGGCTCGATAAAGGACAGAAATGGTATGGACCTAACAGAAGCAGAAGATATTAAGAAGAGGTGGCAAGAATACACAGAAGAACTGTTCAAAAAAGATCTTCATGACCAAGGTAATCACAATGGTGTTATCATTCACCTAAAGCCAGAGATCCTGGAATGTGAAGTCAAGTGGGCCTTAGAAAGCATCACTATGAACAAAGCTAGTGGAGGTGATGGCATTCTAGTGGAGTTATTTCAAATCCTGAAAGATGATGCTGTCAAAGTTCTGCACTCAATATGCCAGCAAATTTGGAAAATTCAGCAGTGGCCACAGGACTGGAAAAGGTCAGTTTTCATTCCAATCCCAAAGAAAGGCAATGCCAAAGAATGCTCACACTATCGCAGAATTGCACTCATCTCACACGCTAGTAAAGTAATGTTCAAAATTCTCCAAGCCAGGCTTCAGCAATAGGTGAACTGTGAACTTCCAGATGTTCAAGCTGGTTTTAGAAAAGGCAGAGGAACCAGAGATCAAATTGCTAACATCCGCTGGATCATGGAAAAAGCAAGAGAGTTCTGCTTTATTGACTATGCCAAAGCCTTTGACTGTGTGGATCCCAATAAATTGTGGAGAATTCTGAAAAAGATGGGAATACCAAACCATCTGACCTGTCTCTTGAGAAACCTATATGCAGTTCAGGAAGCAAGAGTTAGAACTGGACATGGAACAACAGACTGGTTCCAAATAGGAAAAGGAGTACATCAAGGCTGTCTATTGTCACCCTGCTTATTTAACTTCTATGCAGAGTACATCATGAGAAACGCTGGGCTAGAAGAAGGGCAAGCTTGAATCAAGACTGCTGGGAGAAATATCAATAACCTCAGATATGCAGATGACACCACCTGTATGGCACAAAGTGAAGAGGAACTCAAAAGCTTCTTGATGAAAGTGAAAGTGGAGAGTGAAAAAGTTGGCTTAAAGCTCAACATTCAGAAAACGAAGATCATGGCATCTGGTCCCATCATTTCATGGGAAATAGATGGGGAAACAGTGGAAACAGTGTCAGACCTTATTTTTTTGGGCTCCAAAATCACTGCAGATGGCGACTGCAGGCATGAAATTTAAAGACGCTTACTCCTTGGAAGAAAAGTTACGGCCAACCTAGATAGCATATTGAAAAGCAGAGACATTACTTTGCCAGCAAAGGTCGGTTTAGTCAAGTCTATATTTTTCCAGTGGTCACGTATGGATGTGAGAGTTGGACTGTGAAGAAAGCTGAGCGCCGAAGAATTGGTGCTTTTGAACTGTGGTGTTGGAGAAGACTCTTGAACTGCACGGAGATCTAACCAATCCATTCTGAAGGAGATCAACCTTGGGATTTCTTTGGAAGGAATGATGTTAAAGCTGAAACTCCAGTACTTTGGCCATCTCATGTGAAGAGTTGACTTATTGGAAGAGATTCTAATGCTGGGAGGGATTGGGGGCAGGAGGAGAAGGGGACGGCAGAGGATGAGATGGCTGGACGGCATCATTGACTCGATGGACGTGAGTCTGAGTGAACTCTGGGAGTTGGTGATGGACAGGGAGGCCTGGCGTGCTGTGATTCATGGGGTCACAAAGAGTTGGACACGACTGAGTGACTGAACTGAACTGATACTTAACAAATGAAAGTTGCAAGTGGAAGCATGATACAAACAGATGCACATTTTATTTTTCAAAAGTAATCTTCACATCTACTTTCTCCTCTAACCTCTATGCCATAGCTCTGGAAGAATATCTTGTAAGTTAGACTACTGAATCTGTTAGGATTTTAAGTTTATATTACAGGAAATATCAAAGAACAGCGGAATAACATGGTATTTACTTCCTTGTATGTAAAGTCTGGGATTAGATAGTCAAGAGTTCATCAGGGAGATGCATCTCGGTGGGTTGTTTCTATCCTCAAAGTCCCCTCATCCTAGGAGACGGCAATTTTTAGCCATCACCAGCTGAGTTTGAGGCAACTAGAAGCAGGACATGAAACTAGTCTCTCTGGAAATCTCACACAAAACTTCTGCTTATATCTTATTGGCCAGAACTTAGCCACGTCTAGATGCAAGGGAGCTTAGAAATGTAGCTGCTTAAGTGGTTGTGTTGCTGCTCAGAATAAAACTGGGGTCGTGTCACTGGGGAAGACGGGGAGAGCAGATACTGAGGCAACTGGCTTTTCTGTCACAGAATGCTATTCTCATTCTTGATCCACAACTTCATGCTCTCAGAATATATGGATTTTACATTAATGTGATTTGAAAATACATGATAGAAACCAACCTTTTGAGAAGTCACTCAAATTTAAGAAACACAGACTTAAATCACTCAATTTCTTATAGAAACCATACTTTTTTTAGTCTGAAAGACATACTGGAGTTACACAAACAGAGACGTCATCATTATTCAGCTTCAAGTTTTCACCTTAGGACTTCTTGAAACACATTCTACATCTCTTTAAAGTTCAGTCTTTGGGCTGGTGCCCAAATCCAATCTGCTTTGGCAAGGACTCAGTGCACTCTGTTAAAAATACTGTGATAGGAAATATTTGTCTCAAATGAATGTTCCAGTAGTAGGCTATTTTGAAACCTATGATGGAACTTTTCCTAAGAATACACTGAGAACAAATATAAAATGATTTCTTCTTATAGGACTGTTGAATATTTGTACAATGGAGCCAGAGATTACAGATGCTCTCAGAGATAAAGCCTCAAGGTTATGTTCCCATAGGGCACTGCTGAAATCCTTTAGAATACATATGAAATGAGAGATTAACTGCTTTTAAACTGAGTTCTGGGGACTCTTAGTGTTTCTTGATCTGGTTGGGGAGTATAAGTGGGATTGAGTTGCCCAACAAAAGCATCTGTAGTTGGATATTTTTTTATATGAACGGGTTCTTTGTAAGACTAAAGAAAGGATTCTGTGAGAAAATTTAGAAATCATTGGTCTAGTGTCTGGGAAGATCTCTGAACGCCCTTTCAGGCTGGTATTCTGGGATTTCTGTTGTCACGGAATATTAGATGTTAAGATACATGACTGGATTTATATGTCTTTGGTTTAAGACTAGACTCTAGAGAACTATGGAGGGAAGACAGTTTCTCCTGCTCAATTTATTGGAAAGTATTCAAACATTGGAGAAGGAAATGGCAACCCACTCCAATATTCTTGCCTGGAGAATTCCATGGACAAGAGGACCCTGTCAGACTCCAGTCTGTGGGGTCGCCAGAGTCGGACACAACTTAGTGACTAAACAACGATCCAAACATTATCCAACCTTAGTCAGCTGCCTGTATCGCTAACTGATTTCTAGTTAAAATTCTTTTCTTCATACACAAAGTGAAAGAAAGTGAAAGTGAAGTCGCTCAGTCGTGTCCGACTCTTCGCGACCCATGGACTGTAGCCCACCAAGCTCCTCCGGTCCATGGGATTCTCCAGGTGAGAATACTGGAGTGGGTTGCCAGTTCCCTCTCCAGGGGATCTCCCCGACCCAGGGATCAAACCCAGGTCTCCCACATTGCAGGCAGACACTTTAACCTCTGCGCCACCAGGGAAGCCCATACACAAAAGCCCACTCAAAATACTGAAAGCAAAATGGGCTTATTTTAATGAGAAGTGGAATTGTGTGGAAATCCAAGAACGGGAACTGTAGAAGAGTTGACCTCACAGGGACTTAGACTTGGACGTGAGACAGTTCTCTTTCCACATAGTTGCGGATGCTCATGGGTCCCTAATTTGAGGTGGGGGGGAGGGGGGTGGCAGGGAGGGGGGCGCACATTAGTTTTGTTTCTCCCTCCTGATTGGCTTCTTACTTTCATTCGTGCTTTCTGCTTATGCCCAAGGATTTACTTTATTAATGTTCGTTCAGACCTCTCACTCTTCTCACAGCCTCCCTCAGCCCTATTCAGACAGCTAACAGTTTCAGTCTTTTGAGTTGGTTTTTCAATTCTAAATCTAGAGAGAGAAGCTAGATTGGTCCAGTTTATATTTTCAAACCAGGTAATGTGATTGCTTAGGGAAGGCCCTGGGCTGGGTCAGGCTCAAACAATTGTTTCCAGACCAGGGAGTGGAGTGGAGAAAGGGAAGGACAATTTGTTATAAAACAGGGCCTCTGCACTCAACAGGCCCAGGGCAATGATTTAAGGCTGTTTTGAAAAGAGAAGTGAGTCTGGTATGCCACAGACCTCCCTGAAAGGCCCTCAGGGAAGGAATGCAAAGTCGAAGAGAGGAGGTTTGTAGGAAAGTTGTAAAAATATTGGAGTGGATGTGAGGAGAGGGACAGTAAAGGGGAGGGAATGGCGGGCTGGTGGCAGGTCAGGACCCTGATGTATGGGAACGGTGCAGGCGGGTACCTTGTCTCAGACAGCAGCAACCTGCCATTCAAGGGCTCTTCTTACCTCCAGGACATGTTCCCAAACATGACCAGAGTATAAATATTACTCTATTCTCAAAGAGCCATTGCTGAAATTGAGTAACCTGGACCTTCGGTCTAAGTTTTTTTCCCTGATGTCCTCATCACAACACTTTTTCATTTCCAGGACTGATCTACTTGACAACTATGAAGTGAAATTTCACACCAAATTCTCCTTGGGGCACAGTATTCTCTGGAGGCCCCAGTGGACTCTCAACAGCAATGTTACAAATGTGGCAGGTGCCCCCCCTTGGCTTGCCTGCCATCCAGAGCCAGATGAGTCTGACAGCCTGTCTCACACAGAGTCCCCTTTATTGTTTTTTGAAATAGTCCCATTTTGTTCTTTATAGAGGAGGAACGAAACCTCAACCAGATGCTTGTGATTGAAATAAGGGATAATGATGATAGAACTTTTACCAAGGATATATCTCCTCCTGCTATCAGATAAATACCAAGGTGAAAATGAGCTGTTTAGCCACAAACAAACATTGCACTAGGGGTAAATGGTTTATTTTCCAAGTTTGAAACAATCATACTTTGACAGCATCACTCTCAAGATTTTAGGTTTTTTATAACATCATTAAAAACGCATTTATTTGGTATTAGTGGAACATAGTTCATTGCACTGTTACATAAAAGACAGATTTGACATTAAACTAGTTAAAAGGTCTCAGTTTAATTTTTCATATTTCTAAAAATATTTCCTACCTTTTCATGAATTAAAGTATCTGACTCACAGAGACTTCATTAAATGAATAAAATTTTATTTTTCTATAAATAAGAATGATAGATTATAATTGTACCAAATGGTCAATTTTTTTTTTAATTTTATGGTGTCTTCTATTCTAGAAATAGAAATGCTTCAGTTTCTCAACTAGATATAGAGAAATTATTCTGCTTGATTCTACACCACCAGTGAATGTAAATGGTACTTCAGAAGAAGTGTTTTTGCATTTTCTTAATGGAATCCCAACTGTACAAAATTTAAATTGAGCTTAAGCTATTTTTTTTTTTTCCTGGAATGAATACCCATTTCAATACTCACCACAGATTTAGTAGGAGATTTGTTAATAAAGGGGCTTCCCTGATATCTCAGTTGGTAAAGAAACCGCCTGCAATGCAGGAGACCCTGGTTCAATTGCTGTGTCAGGAAGTACTGCTGGAGAAGGGATAGGCTACCCACTCCAGTATTCTTGGGCTTCTCTTGTGGCTCAGCTGGTAAGAAATCTGCCTGCAATGCGAGAGACCTGGGTTGATCCCTGGATTGGGAAGATCCCCTGGAGAAGGGAAAAGCTACCCACTCCAGTATTCTGGCCTGTGAGACTGCAAAGAGTCGGATGACTCCATGACTTTCACTTTGTTAATAATGGAGATAGGATTCCTATCTCTTGTTCAACTCAAAAAGTTCCTTTTAGAGAGGGGACAGCATATTGTTATGACTTCCATTGAAAAAGAGACTTCTTTGAACCCGTATCCTCATGAGCCATTCCCCTCATAATCACTTTTGCTCTCTCTATAGCAAAATTTCTCAAAAGTGGTATCAGTGCCTCATCTCCTGTGTTCTCTTTGACCCATGAAATCAGGCTTTTGTTCTCACCACCTAATCATAGTGTTCTTGTCAATAACAACCTTCATTTCTATCAGAGCTCACCTTAGCCTCTCAGCATCATTTGATGTGGTTGACTCCTTCATCCTCTTTGAAACTCTTCTTCACATTATCATTGGGGACACCACAGTCTCATGAGTTTTTTTTTTTTTTTTTTAATCTTAGTGACTGTGCCTTTATAGTGTTGTCTGAAATTCCTTTTACTTTTCTCAGCATCTGAATATCATGGATATTTCCTGACATATAGGGGAAGAATCTTGTGGCCTCCTGCATCTATATTTTTCAAAAGTCATCCTTTCCATTCTGAAACACATAATTTCACCTTAAAAATCATCCCTTAACTCCGAATTGGGATATTGGCAGGTCCAAAAGAGAAATGTTGATTTTTCTTTGCAAACTGGCTCCTCCTTCACTCTTATTTTTCAGTGACAGCACTGTTCGCCTAATTGCTCAAGCTAAAGATACTAGGAGTCACCTTTGAATCTTCCTTTTCTTTTCAGGCATTAACCCATTCTACAGTAACTTCTGTTAATTCTGTCTTGAAATATGCCCTGAAAATTCCCCATCCAACTACTTCCTCCATCATTCCCACCCAATCTACTCCTCTCACACTGGACCCAATAGCTTGACTTCATAAAACAGCCAGCATTATCTTTCAAAAATGAAGATGAGATCACATTGTCTCCTCAGCTCAAGCCCCTCTTTGCATTACAGTTAGAACTAAAGTCAAAGTTTCCCAAGTTCCACCAATGCTTCATAAAATCAGGCGCATGCCTCACTCTACAGCCTCATGGCCTACCCTTCCTTGAGCTCCCTGTGCTCTGAGCTGTTATTTGAACTCAAAAAGGTTCTAGCTTTAGGACCACTATACTTACTCTTCCATCTGTGACACCCGCCCCCCCCCACCTGCCCCTGCCCCTGCAACCAGATCCTTGCAAAGTTTCCCCTTTCAGTTCAGATCTCATCTCAATTATCAGTCAGAGAACTTAGTTTCTGCTGCTGCTGCCTGGTCCCTCAGTCTTGTCTGACTCTACGGCCCCATGGACTGTAGCCCGCTAGGCTTGTCCACCCATGGAATTTTCCAGGCAATACTGGAGTGGGTTGTCATTTCCTGCTTTAGAGGATCTTCCCAGCCCAGAAACTGAACCTGTGTTTCATATCTCCTCACTGGCAGGTGGTTTCTTTACCACTAGCGCCTCGTGGGAAGCCCAGAGAAGTTTCACTGGTCTCTTTATATAAAGGGGCCACATATGTCTTCACTCTACCCTCTTATATACTAAATGTTTTTCCTGTTATACAGAATGTAAGTTCCCTGAAAGCTGTCTCATTCATAACTGTGTCACTAGTGTGTGTCTGGCACAGAGAACATTAATTGGTTAATATGATCATTAATGAATACTGATTGAATTAAAGATTTTTTTTTTCTTGGCAAAGATCTGTAGATAGGGGTTGAGAAGAAATTTTCTATTGCAACTTTCTAACATACATTGAGCATTATAATGTGAACATTTTCATTGCCTTACAGCAAAGATACCTGGTAAGTACTACCAATATTCCCTATTTCACATATGAAAAAATAGACTCTCAGGATGATTAAATAATGTGCCTAGGCTACTGAGCGAGTGAGTGAGGGTGTTGGATTGCAAATATAGGCCTTCCCATTCTGGAAGTCTATACTTGCCAACGTGTACAATACTTCCTTTCTACTTTTTTCCACTTTAGTGAACTTTTAAAAGAGAGTTTACTATTGATTTATGGAACAGATCTTAATTTCAGGTGCTGGGATTGGATTTGTCATAGTAAAATATTTGAATGTAGCTTTATTATAGTTTAATTCTTTAAAATGTGTGTTCTTGAAAAACAACAACAACAAAATCTCAATTGCCTTCAATAGATCTTGGCTGAATAAAATATCAATAGCAAAATTTAGATGTGTGGAAATATTTATACTCTTGGCATCACAGTGGTCATTTTTCTCCTAAAGGTTGTGTGTGTAGTTTTGTCAGTGGTAAAATGTGGTTGGCAGGGGAGCTAAAGCTAGTGTCTGGCTTTTTTTGTCCTTTTTAGGCTCAGGTACTACTTGCATCATCAGATTTCCTAGTATTCCTGACCAAAAAACAATTCTGTGAGGTTTATATCAGTAGTCAGTATTAGTCACTTAATAAACATTTTTGACAATCCATTATGTGCTAGGCCCTGAAGTAGGCTCTGGGGCTAAATGAATAAAGTATGAATCCTGCCTCAAGGAATTTGTGGTCTGATCCAGAGGACAGACACAAGAATAATTGCACTAATGAATGTAGATTGACCTCACCTCTCTGAGATTTGTGTTAAGGACGTCTTCACAGATGAAGTGATCTTCAATTTGGGTCTTGAGAATGATTTAGATGTTGTCATCTCAGCCAAGACAGTTGGGTGGAGGTTGAAAACATTCTTGGTAAAATTTATGTGACAGAAATATCCCTCCTAGAGAAGGCATCAATTGCCTTTTGGGGTTTCTCATTAATAAGTTCAGTAATTATCATTTAGTTTTGTATTCAGATAATTTATAGCTTGAAGATGGAAGATTCTGCATTTCCATGTACTAAGGTTATCTTAAGGTTTGATATCAGGTATGAGTATATTCTCTAAGCCCTAGGGATTTGATATTCTGCCTAAAGGAACAGGAAACAATAGAATCTATTCTCTAATTTATACATTAAGTACTGATGACAGTATGGAAAAAAAGCAAGGGGGACCTCCACTTATTCATGGGGACAAGATGAAGGCAGTCATATATGGCAGCATAGCAGAACAGCAAGGCACTGAATTGTCTTCTCAAATTACTGCAAAAACAGACATCACCAGGGAACATTAGCTGTCTTCCTTTTTTTTTTTTTTTTAACTTTATGGAAGATGGGAAGCAGTATCTATACTATTTGTTGAGATATTTATTCCCTGCACTGTCATATGCAACTTAGATTCAACACAGATGAAAATATTTTATGTAAATATGTTTGAAACTCTGCTCCATGAAACACACTGGTAGTCCTAAGAAGACCGCTCAGGGTGGGTTACGTATGGGCAGGGTTGCAACCCCTACCTGAGTTTCAGTGCAAATACTCGACTTCTGTCTTTTCTCTATCACTAAAAAAGTATAAGATTTTTCTCCACTGAAGATTTCTCATCTAAAATATTTAAACAACACTGTTCTAAGTGCTCTCTGATGAGAAAGAAGCCCTTCTTATGACTGCTATTCTAATTGAGTGGAATAGTACCTTGTACATGCTTAGAGCAGCATAATGCACAAATCCCTAAGATGGACTGCTGAGCACCTTGTTTTGGAAAAACTCAGCTTGACTCAGAAGCTGAGTCATTGTTCTAATGATGTACTTTTATCAATTGAAGAAGCACTTTAACTCTGTAGCCTCTGGTTCTACTGAAAGGAGTTTAAGCAATAACCTCTTAGTGTGTAAAGTGACTCTACAGCCTGTTTTTATTCACTTCTAGTTGTAAGAAGCTGAAGAAATAAGAGATTTTTAAAAGTGTTTTCATTTAAGTGATATCCAATATCAGAGGGTTTTTTTTTCTTTTTTCTTTTTTTTTTTTCTTTTCTACTTTTAGAGTCTTTGAAAGTGTTTTGGAAATACACCTGAAGATATTGGAAGAGTCCAGGACCTAGATCGGAATCATATTTCCTCTGTGGGACAGGCACTGGAGCTCAGGGAAGGTATCTTACCCATCTATAGGCAAAGAGAAAGAGCCAGTCTTACGCAGACACACGGGAAATAAAAGGAGACAAATAGCTGAGCTCCTGCCGACCCCTGGTATTTAGGACGGCAAATGGAGTAAGATGAAGGCGGAACGACAGCAAGAGAAGATCCAGGATGTTGAACAGATCATCAGAACACAGGGCTCAGCAGCAATGGGATACATGGAGGCTTGATCAGAGAATTAGATGGAGTGCATTTCTTACCTTGAGGTCTCCGGAATATGGTGGAAGAGGTCCCTGAAGAAGCTCCAGGGAGCTTGTGAATCCTATGAAATTGTAAACTTGCATAAGTTTGTACTCTGGAAAGAGTCCATGGTGTTCTTCAGAGTTTTAAAATAATCTATATATGAACATGTTTCACGATTTCTGGATGGTCCCCAAGGGCAGATTAGATTAAGGTAAAGGTAGACTTGATGATGAGGTGTCTGAATAACAGTCTGCTTCTCAAAGAAGGATAGAGAAGGACTTACAATGTGTGTAGAAGTCAGCCTACCAAAAAGGTTAGCTGGCCCCTGCTTTGAGAGAGATAGAGGGAATTAGGCGAAGTATAACTGTCTTTCCTGAAGGTTCTCCCTCTAGCCAGAATTAAGGAAATTAACAGAGTGCCACTCGCAGCTCATCAGGGGAGATCTGAATGGTTCCTCCTTTCCAGTATGCAGCATCTACAGAAACACAGGACTTAAGTTCTCTCCTGTGGTCATCAAATGCTTATTTAGTGCCTACAATATATTTGACCCTGTGTAGGCATATAATGGATTTTAGCTCTTGTGAAACTTATATTCTAGTAGAATAGATAAGATAGTAATTATATATAGATTGTTGTTAGAGATATTAAGAAATAAGCAGAGTGCTGAGACTGTTAGTTTGGACAGACTAAGTTATGCAGCAATAGCAAACAAACATCCAAAAATGAGTGGCTAGTTCACTGAGGCTTTACACTGTCATTTGGAGAGCAGGCTGATGATATTGCTTCCGTCTGGGACATTATCAGTTACTATAGCATAGGGAAAGAGAATGAGGTAACCAGACCCTCCTTCGTTAAACTTTTAATCAGAAGTGACACGTCACCTCCATACAGATTTCTTTCGTTGAAGAAAGATAAAGAGTGAATCATCATTCATCATCATCTGGTCACCCAGTCATATCTGACTCTTTGCAGTCCTCCAGGTTCTCTGTCCATGGGATTTCCCAGGCAAGAATGCTAGAGTGGGTTGCCATTTCCTTCTTCAGGGGATCTTCCCGACCCAGGAATTGAACCTGAGTCTTCCATAATGCAGGCAGATTCTTTACCATCTGAGCCACTAGGGAAGCCCCCTATGATTATATATTTATGTATCTGGTCTATTACATGTTAAATCTATACCATAAATTTTCTCAAATATATATTTTTGGTTGGGGTTAAAACTACCTAGCTACCTACAATGATTTTTAACTTTTATAAACTATGAAATTAGACTGATTTGAAATTCACACCATTTTGTGGTTTGATATCATTCTGTGATTTGATATCACTCAGAAGTGATGCCCATCATATCTGCAGAACAGCAAGGCCTTTAAGTATGCCAGTTGATCCAAAATATATTGAATTAAACAAACATAAATCAATTTGCTTATGAGAAATCTGAAAATAATATAGTGAATGTCTTCAATTGATTTGCATTGGAATGTGATAGCTGGTTAATTCAGAGGCTTAGTGGGTGACCAATCTAGCCCTGAGGTGGAGATAATGGACTGCTAATTGCATGCATTTGACTCTGTTAATTTCCTGTTTCCCACCCGCTTTGTTGCCTCCCGTTGGCATGTCTGCCAAAGCAGATCAACCTGAGTTGCTGGATAAAGGTAAAGAGCTTGAGGCATTAAAATCTCCAGCCATTTCCCTCTCATAAACTGCTAAATATTTTTTTATTTTAGTTCTTCATAAAAGAAACATTGGAGCAATTAGCTATCATAGCGAAATCTTTCTCTTTTAATGCCACATAGTTTACATGGAGCCCTTAGTAATAAGGACATACAAGTTGGATCATGGGAATAACTAAGAACACATTTAGCAAAAAAAACAGAAGTTATGAAGTCTCAAGGGCTGTAAATACTTGAACTTGGACCAAGAAAAACATAAAATAATGATTTAAAGGCAGACATCTTGCCTGAATTTTCAAGTTGACCAATAGGTTATAAGGGGCATTTGGTCATTAATCATACTTCTGACAGAGGAGAAAGAGTGTTAATAGAAAGTTAAGAGCAAGGATTGACCTGAAAGATCAACTTAACCCAAACCAATGATTTTATAATGGAAACTTGAAGACCAGAAAGGTTAAGTAACTTGCCCAAAGTCATAGAGCAAGCTTTAGAATCAGAGCTGGAACTAAATTTTAACTCTGGATTCTTATACAAAATCTCTTCCAGAATTTATGACTTATGATTTCCTAGTATATTTCTCCCAGGAAAAAATCCATTTGGTTTTTACTCCTTTACTGAAAAAAAACTATTTATTGAGGACCTACTGTGTTTGGAATTGTGAATCAATATGCTCTTGACTTCAAGAGGTTTACATACGAGGAAGGTTGGGAGGATAGTACAGAGTAATGGTGAACTCAAGCCGAATGCCAGGTATGGGTGTGGAGTGAGAAGTCTAAGGGGAAGGCCGTGTTAGGGGTGGAGAGTTAGTCTAAGCAGATGATTGTTAGGTTAAGTAAAAAGGAAGTGGGACCTACTCTGGATGACAAGCACCTTCCTGTAAGATTTCAAAAGGTGTCCTCTTTGAGAAGTTACAGCCCAGTGGGCACATAGCTTGAATAATGGATAGAGGACTGGGTTTCAGCCCCAATTACTCCCTGTGCCTAACTTCTTATGTCAGGCACAGTCACCACAGCATAAGAAGGATGCTCCATGCTGCGAGATCATACGAGGAAAAACTATATGACCTTTCATCTGTGAGGGCATTATTAATTTAAAAGAAATGGGACAAATCCTACACCTTTCTCCTAGTCTTTCTCTTCCTAACTCTTAACTCTCTGATCTGTCTAAATGCCAGAGAATGATACTTTGTATTGCTTATAATATACCTTAATTTACATAAAATGATATTCTGGTCTGTAAAAGTGTATTTATTACAAGTTTTGAATCTTGGCTCTACCAATTACTTGTTAGCTATGTGAAACAGGGCAAGTTCAGTTCAGTTCAGTTCAGTCTCTCAGTCGTGTTCGACATTTTGTGAACCTATAGACTGCAGCACGCCATGCTTCCCTGTCCATCGCCACTTCTAGAGACTGCTCAAACTCATGTCGGTGATACCATCCCCATGTCATCCTCTGTCATCCCCTTCTCCTCCCGCCTTCAATCTTTCCCAGGATCAGGGTCTTTTCCAATGAGTCAGTTCTTCCAATCAGGTGGCCAAACTATTAAGCAAGTTACTTTTGTCCCATAAAATGCAGACAAAGCATGCAGTAAGATTCTTCTGCAATTTTTGTGAGTGCTTAAAGAGTAATAATATCTGTGTGTGCATTCTCAGTTGTGTCCAACTCTTTGTGATCCCATCAGACTGTAGCCCACCAGGCTTTTCTGTCCATGGAATTTTCTAGGCAAGAATACTGGAGTGGGTTGCCATTTTCTCTTCCAGGGGCTCTTCTGACGCAGGTTTGGAACCCACATCTCCTACATCTCCTGCATTGGCAAGTGGATTTTTTACTACTGAGTCACCTGGGAATCCCAATAATATCCAGAGTGCTCCTCAAAGTGCTTGGCATTGAGGACGTGTGCTAAGTCACTTCAGTTATGTCTGACTTTTTGTGACTCTATGGCCTGTAACCCACCAGGATCCTCTGTCCATGGAATTTTCTAGGGAGGAATAGTGGAATCAGTTACCATGCCTCCTCCACAGGATCTTCCTGACTCAGGGATCAAACCCACATTTCTTAGGTCACTTGCATTTGGACAGGTGGATTCTTTATCACTAGCGCCACCTGGCATATAGTAAATTGTGCATAATGTTAAGTACTAATATCACATTTGATTGAGGTAATGATTCTGTAAAGTCAGCCAAAATACATGGATATTCCATTTAACACGTGATCCACATATCATTCAAGTGCTCACTCCCAGTTAGTATCTCTATGAGATTGATCACGGGCTGTGGAAGCTCAGCACCCTTCTAACAAGGTGTTTGTGGTCTTCACGGCTTGCACTGCATGGTTGCCTTGGCTCCTCACTCTAGTCTTGAAGAGGACTCTCTCTCACTGAGTCATCCCTTCTCCCTCTGCATCCCCTACTATTTACCATCAACTATCAGTATAATGTAACTATGTTACTTTTTAGTGTAATAGAACTTCCTCTGAAATTTGAAAAATTTGGGGAGTGATCAAGTTGGACCTTATACTACTGCACAATTGTACTCATCTCACATGCTAGCAAAGTAATGCTCAAAATTCTCCAGGCCAGGCTTCAGCAATATGTGAACCATGAATTTCCAGATGTTCAAGCTGGATTTAGAAAAGGCAGAGGAACAAGAGATCAAATTGCCAACATCCGCTGGATCATCAAAAAGCAAGAGAGTTCCAGAAAAACATCTATTTCTGTTTTATTGGCTATGCCAAAGCCTTTGACTATGTGGACCCCAATAAACTGTGGAAAATTCTGAAAGAGATGGGCATACCAGACCACCTGACCTGCTTCTTGAGAAATCTGTATGCAGGTCAGGAAGCAACAGTTAGAAGTGGACATGGAACTACAGACTGGTTCAAATAGGGAAAGGAGTATATCAAGGCTGTATATTTTCACAATGCTTATTCAAATTATATGCACAGAACATCATGAGAAACGCTGGGCTGGATGAAGTACAAGCTGGAATCAAGATTGCTGGGAGAAATATCAATAACTTCAGATATGCAGATGACACCACCCTTATGCAGAAAGTGAAGAAGAACTAAAAAGCCTCTTGAGAAAAGTGAAAGTGGAGAGCGAAAAAGTTGGCTTAAAACTCAACATTCAGAAAACTAAGATCATGGCATCTGATCCCATCACTTCATGGGAAATAGATGGGGAAACAGTGGAAACAGTGTGAGACTTTATTTTTTGGGGGCTCCAGAATCACTGCAGATGGTGACTGCAGCCATGAAATTAAAAGAAGTTTACTCCTTGGAAGGAAAGTTATGACCAACCTAGATATCATATTGAAAAGCAGAGACATTACTTTGCCAACAAAGGTCCATCTAGTCAAAGCTATGGTTTTTCCAGTGGTCATGTATGGATGTGAGTTGGAGTGTAAAGAAAGCCGAGCACCGAAGAATTGATGGTTTTGAACTGTGGTGTTGGAGAAGACTCTTGAGAGTCCCTTGGACTGCAAGGAGATCCAACCAGTCCATCCTAAGGAAGATCAGTCTTGGGTGTTCACTGTAAGGAACTATCAGTATAGTATAACTTTATTAATGTATTACTCTTTAGTGTAATAGAACTTCCTTTGAAATTTGAAAAATTTGATGAGTGATCAACTTGGACCTTATACAGCTAACAGCTTAAAATTTATATTAACCCCTTCTCCTGCCTCGCTGCAGCAATTGCCAGTGCGATGACATCATATATTATATCCCAGACTCTTACTCTTCCATCTTGCTGTCATATCTCTTTCTTTCCTTCTATTTCCTCCTTGATTTTTATTCCTCTTTGCACTCTCCCTTCAAAATTAAGGATGAAATTTTCATTTTCTCATGTAAAGAAACAACAGAGACTTATTTTATTTTTATTTATTTTTTGATCTTGGCTCCTATTCTCAGGACCTTATCTCTATCCCAAGTGTCTTATCATAGACCTTTTCTAAATAAAGACAATTCTCTTCCTGGACCTAGACCAGCTGTTAAGAAAATTGATTTTTTCTTTTGCACTACCACCACACGAGGAAACTGAAGCACAAAAAATTGTGTGAATTGATGAAAGTTACCTGTATGCTATTTAGCAGAACAAGGACTTGAGCTGAATTGCTTTGACTTAAATCCAGTACATTTTCTGTTGTCTTCTTATTTAAGAAATATCTGTGAGATACTTCAGTGTCTTGTCTTTTGACATATTTATTGAGTATGTGTTCAGTTGAAGGCACTATGCTAGGTATTAAAAGTTTTAAAGATGAATAAGATTTAGTCTGTGCTCTCAAAGTACTTAAAAATTTACTGTGGGCAACAGAATTCTTTACAGGTTACAAAGAAAATGGCCTTGCATTAACTAGAGTAGTTTTGCTCTTTCCAATATTACTTCTTGGGTGACTAAGACTATTGCTGAAGCAATAGTTTATAGTTTTAAAAAAAGAAAAGGAAAAGAAATAAAAGAACAAAAAAGATAATCATGTATATAGACAGATTAGTGTAGAAGTTCTTTTGCTCACCATTATAATACTTTCTTAAGCAGATGCCCTGATATTTTGTGACTAATAATTTGATTCCTTTCTCTTTAAATTACCATGTATTGTCTTAAAGTTTAGAAGAATGTAAGGTGAAAATAAAATTAACCTCATTTATCCTACTCATCTATTTCTGTTAATTTTTGTCATATTTCCATTTAGTTTTGGTCATAACATATACCTATACATATAGCCAGAGGAGAATCTTTCTGCATATAATTGGTGTAGTGGACTAAATTATGTCCCTTCAAAATTCACATGATGAAGTCACAAACCCCAGTATCTCAGTATGTGAACTTATTTGGAGACAAAGTCTTTAGAGAGGTGATTAAGGTAAAATGCGGCTGTTAGGATGGGGCCCCATGACTGTGTCCTTAAAAGCAGAGGAAGACACAGGAGCCAGCATATGCAGAAGAAAGCCCAGGTTGGGAGGTAGCCATCTGCGAGCCCACGAGAGTGGCCTCCAAGTGCCAATATCTTTAAATGGACTTCTAGTCTCTAAAAGAGTGGGAAAATTAATTTCTGTTGTTTGTCATGGCAGCCCTCACAGATGAATTCAATTGGTATCATGTTTTTTCCACAACTAATATTAGATCATGGGTGTTTTGCCATGTCAATAAAAATTCATGATGAGCTAATATGCCACTTAAGGGAAACATTATAACATAGTTAACTGTTCCCTATTGTTGGATAGTCAGCTTTTGTTCCTGTTTGCTAAGGAACTCTCAAAGTTCAGAATTAATGAAACTATGGGTCCCTTAAGGTGATCCAAATGGGACATTATTTGGTTGATTTTCTGTCACTTTATTTAAACTATGAATGGTAAAATAGGCATTCCATTTTCTACTACAAACAATGTTGTTTGATTATAGAACCACCTCATTATTGTTGAAACAGTTCAAGGCCTGTCATGTGAACCTCCATACTCAGGGTTTAATGACTATTAAGACTTGATAGGAAATGAACTTTTGCAGAATTAGTTTTCATATTTTCTTTTTAAACCCTTCATTTCTCACTTTTATTGTGATTTTAATTTCTTCAAAATGATAAAGAGGATTACCAGCAGCTTACATTTTCAGATTTTATCTTTGGATTTTTTAATCTAGCAGCTTTGCTTTCAAATAGAATTTCATAGACTGTCACTTGATCATATTGATCAGCTTACTAAGTTGTTTTAAAACCAAACCACAGAGATATTACCTCCTAATACAGGTTGTATATCTCCAATAGCTGCTTCTCAGTTATTTAACCCGCTTCCTGATAATACTTCTCACAAATCAGAATTGAAGAGAACAGTTGCCCATTCTCTGCCCTGTTGCAGTATTTCATGCGGACAAACTTTTCCTGAAAAGTTTGAATCGTCCTAGCATGATAGGAAGACCACTAGACTGTTAGCCACAGTTGTGCATTAAGTTCAACCCTGCTTCTCTCACTAAGAAGCTGTGTGGCCTTGTATATCTCTAGGGACATCAGTAAACCGCATACTGATTACCTGGATGGTAAAGGTACTGCTCACAGTGGGCTCGGTCTCTCCCCACCCATCACAACTATTAGCGACCAAATGCGACTGAGGAAGCACAGGTGCTTCACAAATCACAAATGTTAGTTATCATTATTTCTTGGTATGTCGATGACCTACACTGACCTTTACAAAGAGAGAATACAGTGTTCGTGTGTGCGTACTAAGTCATGCCCACTCTATGCGACCCTAGGGACTGTAGCCCACCATGCTCCTCTGTCCATGGGGACTCTCCAGGCAAAAATACTGGAGTGGGTTGCCATGCCCTCCTCCAGGGGATCATCCCAACGGAGAAATCAAACCTGCTTCTCTTGTGACTCCTCCACTGGCAGGGAGTTCTTTACCATTAGCGCCACCTAGGAAGCCCAACACAATGTGCTTGATATTTAAAATTGGAGGTCTTCCTAAAATAAAGGGAACAAAACCTTTCCTTGTTAAAGACTCTAAGCATTGTTCATGCCATCAGGGAACAACTCTCTGGAAGTTCATGTTCCTATCTGGAAAGTGAAAGTGAAGTCGCTCAGTCGTGTCCGGCTCTTTGCAACCCCACAGACTGTAGCCTGTCAGGCTCCTCTGTCCATGGGATTTTCTAGGCAAGAGTGCTGGAGTGGATTGCCATTTCCTTCTCCAGGGGACCTTCTCGACCCAGAAATCGAACCCAAGTCTCCCACATTGCAGGCAGACGCTTTACCATGGGAGCCATCAGGGAGAGTTGCATATTTTTCCTGTTTTGATGAGGTTTTTTCTTTTTTTTTTTTTTTCATTATAAACTATTTGAAATGCAGAGACAACAAGCTACAGACTGCATTTCTTAGAGTTTGACTCACACTGTTATTTTTAGTTATTTAAACTGTTATTTTTAGACAATTTTTTGGTGGTTAGTATGAAAACAGCTATACCCTTTATTCTGGTGCAATTTTTACCTCAGGAGCTCCTGACTCATTTATATTGGTAATCTAAAATAAATTATCAATCAATATAGGTTTGTTACTGTTTAGAACTGAGGTTGTCCAGTCTTCATTTAATGTCACTAATTGCAAACCATTCGTAATGGAGCACTTAGAAATTATTTCAGAATGGAAAATACTCTTTGATTTTCAACTGTTTAATGAGAAATAAGTAACATTTTTTACTCATGAGAAGATTTGTTTTCTTTTTAGTACTTGTGAAAGGAAGGAAAGGGGACTTGTATTAATGAAAAGTTTTCCTGGCGATAAAATTCTCTATTCAGACCACTGAGTAGATCTAAAAATAACTTCTGTTTGGAAACACACAATAGTGTTCCCATTTCAATCTACCTTTACCAAACCCAACCCTATTTTACCATAGTGACCTTGGACTGATATGAAAACCAAATATAAATTTAGGTTGTGTTTGAGTTATTGCACAGTAGGGTCTAAATTGTACACTGTGATTCTTGTGGAGCTTTTTTAAAAATTAAACCATTCTGGACCTGCTAAATCAGCACCCTTTGGGATGAACTATAGACAATTCCAATTGAACTATTTCAAATCCTGAAAGATGATGCTGTGAAAGTGCGGCACTCAATATGCCAACAAATTTGGAAAACTCAGCAGTGGCCAAAGGACTGGAAAAGGGCAGTTTTCATCCAATCCCAAAGAAAGGCAACACCAAAGAATGCTCAAACTACCGCACAACTGCACTCATCTCACATGCTAGTAAAGTAATGCTCAAAATTCTCCAAGCCAGGCTTCAGCAATAGGTGAACTGTGAACTTCCAGATGTTCAAGCTGGTTTTAGAAAAGGCAGAGGAACCAGAGATCAAACTGCCAACATCCGCTGGATCATGGAAAAAGCAAGAAAGTTCCAGAAAAACATCTATTTCTGTTTTATTGACTATGTCAAAGCCTTTGACTGTGTGGATCACAATAAATTGTGGAAAATTCTGAAAGAGATGGGAATACTAGACCACCCAACCTGTCTCTTGAGAAACCTATATGCAGGTCAGGAAGCAACAGTTAGAACTGGACATGCAGCAACAGACTGGTTCCAAATAAGAAAAGGAGTATGTCAAGGCTGTCTATTGTACCCTGCTTGTTTAACTTATATGCAGATTACATCATGACAAACGCTGGGCTGGAAGAAGCACAAGCTGGAATCAAGATTGCCGGGAGAAATATCAATAACCTCAGATATGCAGATGACACCATCCTTATGGCAGAAAGTGAAGAGGCACTAAAAAGCCTCTTGATGAAAGTGAAAGAGGAGAGTGAAAAAGTTGGCTTAAAAGCTCAACATTCAGAAAATGAAGATCATGGCATCTGTTCCCATCACTTCATGGCAAATAGATGGGGAAACAGTGGAAACAGTGTCAGACTTTATTTTTCTGGGCTCCAAAATCACTGCAGATGGTGACTGCAGGCATGAAATTAAAAGACGCTTACTCCTCGGAAGGACAGTTATGGCCAACCTAGATAACATATTGAAAAGCAGAGACATTACTTTGCCAACAAAGGTCCGTCTAGTCAAGGCTATGGTTTTTCCAGTGGTTATGTATGGATGTGAGAGTTGGACTGTGAAGAAAGCTGAGTGCTGAAGAATTGATGGTTTTGAACTGTGGTGTTGGAGAAGACTCTTGAGGGTCCCTTGGACTGCAAAGAGATCCAATGAGTCCATTCTAAAGGAGATCAGTCTTGGGTGTTCTTTGGAAGGGATGATGCTAAAGCTGAAACTCTAGTACTTTGGCAACCTCATGCGAAGAGTTGACTCATTGGAAAAGACTCTGATGCTGGGTAGGATTAGGGGCAGGAGGAAAAGGGGGTGACAGAGGATGAGATGGCTGGATATCACTGATTTGATGGACATGAGTCTGAGTGATATGCGGGAGTTGGTGTTGGACAGGGAGGCCTGGCATGCTGCAATTCATGGGGTCCCAAAGAGTCGGACGGGACTGAGCGACTGAACTGAACTAAACTGATAGACACTCAGAACATGGGACTTCTGATAGACAATAAAGTTAGAAACCACTGAATTAGGTGACTCATGCTTAAATGGGCAAACGATGCCTTCTTTTGGTCAAGTTCTTCTTTCTACCTAGAACATATTAACCTTTCCATTTCCTTCTTCTTTTTTTTTTTCGTTTCCATCTTCTAAGGCTCAATTCAAAAGCCACCTTTCCACGAAACCAGGCCTGAACCTTCCAGGATGGGAGGATACTAATGAGTTCATGTTCCTTCCACTTTGTTCATACATCTTTGGTGGTACATATTCTGTCTTGCAGCAGTTACAGGAGAGGTGTCTTTCTCATTATTCTAACTAACATAGGTTCTCTGGGGGCAGGGAGCACATCTTACTTCTCTTCTTCTAGCATCTGACTGAGGGTCCATACTCACTTTTCATGTTATCCTTATATATTGTGAATAATTCAATAAATATTCATTAAGACAAATTCATCAATACTTCAGACTTCAGGAGAAATTGGGGCAAAAGAGGAAGAAGGTTACTTATGCAATTATTTAGATGAAGTGGATTACAATTAAAGTAAAACTGAGTTTTTTTCAAAAGGACTGTGGAAATGAGGTGATAATGAAAATCCTGAGTAGCCTCTAGGAAAAATTTTTCCAGATAAAAATTAGAGTATCCAATTAAATTTTAGTTTCAAGTAGGCAGGTGATTTTTAGTATGAGTATTCTCCTTGTAATATTTTGGGACAGTACTCATTGTTCATCTGAAAGTCAAATTTAACTGGGCCTTCCCAAGTGGTACTAGTGGTAAAGAACCCACCTGCCAATGCAGGAGATGTAAGATGTTTGTGTTTGATGCCTGAATTGGGAAGATTCCTCAACTGGGATGATCCCTTGGAGGAGGACATGGCAGCCCACACCAGTATTCATGCCTGGAGAATCCCATGGACAGAGGAGCCTGGCAGGCTGCAGTCTATTGGGTTGCAGAGTTGGACATGACTGAAGTGACTTAGCACACATGCACTGAGTTAAATTGTGAGTCCCCAAAATGTGTGCCACCTGGAACCTGTGAGTGTGATCTTGTTTGGAAATAGGGTCTTTGCTTTGTAATCAAGTTAAGATGAAGTTCTATTGGATAATGGTGGACCTTAAATTCAATCACAAATGTTTTTATAAGGAAACACAGACACACAGACACAGAGGGAAGAAGGCAAAGTGTAGATGGAGAAAGAGATGGGAATGATGATACTTCTACAAGCTAAGTAACACTGAAGAGCACTGGCAACCACTAGAAGCTGAAGAATCAAGAAAGGATCCTTCCCCTGCAGAGCCTGCAGAGAGATCCTGGCCCTGCTGATATGGTGATTATAAACTTCTAGTCTCCTAACTGGGAAACAATAAATTTTTGTTGTTTGAAGGTGCCCAGTTTGCAGTACTTTGTTATGACTCTTGAGAAAATAAATACAGTGCATGTCCAGCATTTTTATTTGCCAAATCTGGTAACCCTGTGGAGGATCTTTTCAGCTTCCTAAGAATATTCATTTGATCATATTACCAGGCATGTCACAATAGCAGGGTGTTTTGTGACTATAACTCTATATTCACAAAACATCTCTAATAGGTCATAGTTTCAGTGGAAATTTGATTATTGGAAAAGATGAATTTTTGATAAATTCTAACACTAACCAAAAACCCACTGGTTTTGTCCATAATTATGTGCATATAACAACATCTTTTAGAAATTTTACTGTTAGCACTCCTCAATTCACTGTATGATGAATACAATATGAGAGGCATGATGAAAGAATATGTTTTTACGTGTGATTCCCTAGGCCAAAGGGCATAGCAGAGGGCGTTAGTGGCCCACCTCTCAATCTCTTTGCCTACCCAGAAAGTCATCTGCAAACAATTCCCATATAGCCTGATGGTTTCCTGAGTTCTTCCACCTCAAAGTATTCTCTGAATGCTATAGTTAGCCTACTTGGCAACATAAGGCTAGATGAACAAGGAAGTTCATGCCCATGAAGTGACCTTCTATCAATAAAAGGTGACAGTTGGTGGGTAAATCTTCCAGCTTCATCAGTTCTCAGTGGTACAATCATGAAACCTGTCTTACAGTCCCTCACATGGTCCCCAGTGTATTTGGGGCCAAGTTGCCCACAGAGGTAAACTGTTTATCAGCTCACACTTCATTGGCTTCCCCTGTTTCCCTGTCTTGCTTCTCTCGAAATCACATACCAATTTGTGTCTAAAACTTTACTTCTGGTTTGTTTTATTTTCTTTTGGTTATTTGTTGTTTTCTTTCTCTTTCTGCTTTTAGTGTCAGTGTTAGTCGCTCAGTCATGCCCGACTCTTTGCGACCCCATGGATTGCAGCCCACCAGGCTCCTCTGTCCATGAGATTTTCCAGGCAAGGATACTGGAGTGGGTTGCCATTTCCTTCTCCAGGGGATCTTCCCAACCCAGGGATCAAACCCGGGTCTCCTGCACTGCAGGCAGATTCATTACTGACTGAGCTACAAGGGAAGCCCCAAAGTATTCTGCTTTTAGAAAACTTCAAATAAAAAGCAAGTGAATGCTCATTTTAAAAGTTTTATGTTTAAAAATAGATACTGTTAAATTGCATTCCAGCAAGATTAAATCTGCATGCACTCCTACTATATGGCCTTTACTTTCATTTAAACAAAACAAAACAAATTAAAGGCTTGCCCAAACTTCTCAATCCTGTGTGACAAAGATAACCTTTGGCTGCCTGACAAGTGTGGGGTGCTTTTGAAGGTACATTATGCCATTAATGAGTCCAGAAGCTGAAATTTTAATGAATTGCTCAAAAAGCCTAAGTCAAAAACTGGTTAGCTTTTGCCCAGTGGTTTTTAAAGGTTTGTGTCTCCATTCTGTTCTGATAAGTATCTCCTCTATCATTTGGCTGGAAACCTGACACAATTTTAAATGGAACCTTTTAGAGAAGACCCTTTCCATTTAATCTTTCAACTCTTAAAACATAACCTCACTATTTTATGGCTTCCATTTTTAAGCTTTTCTCTTTAGAAATAGTCACAGGATCTATGCTAACAAATTTTTAATTGACCTTTAAAAGAGCTATGCCACCTTCAAATATAAATAGGTAAAAGTACTGTTAATTTTCTTGTCATAACCATACTAATACGTTTCAAGGGTATTATAAATAAATAACTGTTACATTTTAATTTTAGATATTCATGAGCTGTGATGATAAAATAGGAAAGGAAAAGGAGAGATCTTTAGGTTAATAGTGCCCTTATGTGAACTCTACCCACATTCATTGCCATATGTAAAAAATACAGCAAACAAAAAGAGGACAGTATAAGAATGATTCTAAGAAATTATTTCAGTAAGGGGAGATAGACAACCTGGACATTCCTATTCAAATAACTAAGATGTCTAGAAAAGGGTTATTACGTTTTCTTTCTCTCTTGGGTCTTGGATAATTCTGAAATAAAATGATAGAAAAATAAATGTCACTCTTCTAGAAGAGATCCTTCAAATGACTTTTTTTTTTTTTAAATCAAACAATGAATCCTGGAAATAATTCCTTCAAGGTTGATTAACGAGATTTTTCTAAAATAGCCCATATGTACCTATACACACTGAGCTGCAAGACTTGTGTATGAACACAGACATTTACCTTGGTCCAGCTCCAGTAGTTCTGGAGAATGAGAAAAGATTATGTTAGTCTCTCAGTTATACCCGACTCTTTGCGACCCCATGGACCATAGCCCACCAGGCTCCTCTGTCCATGAGATTTTCCAGGCAAGAATACTGGAGTGGGTTGCCATTTCCTTCTCCAGGAGAATGAGAAAAGATTAACTCTCATAAGACAATGACAAGGAGTAAAGAGATAAACGTCTAGATTGTATTTGTGTTTGTGTCTGATATGCACAACTGCCCTTATTTATATATATATATGCTATAAAACCAGCTCAGTCTAGGTAAAGATGATTGAGGGAAACATTGAGATATCATTTGACTAGTTATTTAGTTGGACCAATTAGGGTAACTGAACAAAGAATGATATGTTGCGAGATGGAGAGATGATCATTTTTATTGCTTATTTCATCCAACAGTGTACCTTGCCTTTGTAGACTACTTTAGATAAATGAGCCTTGACGGTGATAGCTTAGGTAAGATTTCTTATGTTCAAAATGTCTTTATTTTAATTGTGGTAAAAAGCAGTTCTATTAGAAATAATGTGTAGAAAACCATAGCATGTTTATAAGAATCAAGAATTATTTTTGTTTGTTTTAAGAGATCAGATTTGTGGTTACCAGAAGTGGGGATGGGGGATGGGGGAATTGGATGAAGGTGGTCAAAGATGGGAACTTCCAGTTATAAAATTAGTACATACCGGAGATACAATGTAAAACATGATGACTCCAGTTAACATTAAGTTCAGTTCAGTCACTCAGTCGTATCCGGCTTTTTGCAAACCCATGAACCGCAGCACGTCAGGTCTCCCTGTCCATCACCAACTCCTGGAGTCCACCCAAACCCATGTCCATTGAGTCGATGATGCCGTCCAACCATCTCATCCTCTGTCGTCCCCTTCTCCTCCTGCCTTCAATTTTTACCAGCATCAGGGTCTTTTCCAATGAGTCCACCCTTTGCTACAGGTGGCTAAAGTATCGGAGTTTCAGCTTCAACATCAGTCCTTCCAATGAACAACCAAGACTGATCTCCCTTAGGATGGACTGGTTGGATCTCCTTGCAGTCCAAGGGACACTCAAGAGTCTTCTGCAACACCACAGTTCAAAAGCACAAATTCTTCGGCACTCAGCTTTCTTCACAGTCCAAATTTCACATCCATACATGACCACTGGAAAAACCATAGCCTTGACCAGAAGGACCTTTGTTGGCAAAGTAATATCTCTGGTTTTGAATATGCTATCTAGGTTGGTCATAACCTTCCTTCCAAGGAGTAAGTGTCTTTTAATTTCATGGCTGCAATCACCATCTGCAGTGATTTTGGAGCCCAGAAAAATAAAGTCTGACACTGTTTCCACTGTTTCCCCATCTATTTGCCATGAAGTGATGGGAACAGATGCCATGATCTTCGTTTTCTGAATGTTGAGCGTTAAGCCAACTTTTTCACTCTTCTTTTTCACTTTCATCAAGAGGCTCTTTAGTTCTTCTTCACTTTCTGCCATAAGGGTGGCGTCATCTGCATATCTGAGGTTATTGATATTTCTTCTGGCAATCTTGATTCTAGCTTGTACTTCCTCCAGCCCAGCGTGTCTCATGATGTTCTCTGCATATAAGTTAAATAAACAGGGTGACAATATACAGCCTTGACATACTCCTTTTCCTATTTGGAACCAGTCTGTTGTTCCATGTCCAGTTCGAACTCTTGCTTCCTGACCTGCATACAGGTTTCTCAAGAGGCTGGTCAAGTTGTCTGGTATTCCCATCCCTTTCAGAATTTTCCACAGTTTATTGTGATCCACACAGTCAAAGGCTTTGACATAGTCAATAAATCAGAAATAGATGTTTTTCTGGAACACTCTTCTTTTTCCATGATCCAGCGGATGTTGGCAGTTTGATCTCTGGTTCCTCTGCCTTTTCTAAAACCAGCTTGAACATCTGGAAGTTCACGGTTCACCTATTGCTGAAGCCTGGCTTGGAGAATTTTGAGCATTACTTTACTAGCATGTGAGATGAGTGCAGTTGTGCGGTAGTTTGAGCGTTCTTTGGCGTTGCCTTTCTTTGGGATTGGAATGAAAACTGCCCTTTTCCAGTCCTTTGGCCACTGCTGAGTTTTCCAAATTTGTTGGCATATTGAGTGCAGCACTTTCACAGCATCATCTTTCAGCATTTGAAATAGCTCAACTGGAATTCCATCACCTCCACTAGCTTTGTTCATAGTGATACTTCTTAAGCCCCACTTGACTGCACATTCCAGGATGTCTGGCTCTAGGTGAGTGATCACACCATTGTGAGTATCTGGATCATGAAGATCTTTTTTGTACAGTTCTTCTGTGTATTCTTGCCACTTCTTCTTAATATCTTCTGCTTCTGTTAGGTCCATACCATTTCTGTCCTTTATTGAGCCCATCTTTGCATGAAATGTTCCCTTTTAACATTAACTGTTAATGTAGTTAACATTACTGTATAATATATTTGAAAGTTGCTAAGTGAGTAGATCCTGAAATTCCTTATCAAAAGGAAAAACTATCTTTCTTTTTTTTAATCTACATAAGATGATGGATGTTAACTAAACTTATTGTGTTAATCATTTTATGGTATATATGTCAGCCATTATGCTGTCCTTAAATGAGCTTGCAAAGAGTTGGACATGACTGAGCAACTAATGGGGTCAGGGTAAATGTAGAGTGCTGTATGTCAATTATTAATAAATCTCAATAAAAGCCAAAAGAAAAAATTCAAGTAAAAATAAGGTGAAAACTAAATTTAGAGAAACGTGGAAAACAGATTTAAGCCAGCTAGAATGTTTCTAAAATGTAATTAATCATAATCAAATGTATTAATATTTCCCTATACATATATTTAAATATTAACCATTTCATAGATATGGCTGAGATAAACTAGAAAATAGCAACTCATATAAAAACAGCAAAAACTCTAGTGATATTACTTGACTCCTCTGTTTAATATGTGACTGTCAAAGAAGACAGTGCCATAAAAAAGGAGATTTGGGGGAGGTCTAAGGTGGCAGCAAAAGAAGATCCTGTACTCATTTCCTTCCACAGACACACTGAATCTACACCTATACACAGAGTAGCTTTTCCTAAAGGAGACTGGGGGGCTGATTGAACTGCTTCTGAACATGGAGAGACTACAAAGAAATGTGCAGCAAAGATGGAGATGCATCCACAGGAAGCCACCCCCTGACATAGTGTCCTGCAGTAAGTAGAAAGAGAATCACAGAGGAATCTGCTCTGGGACACAGTGAAAAAACATCAGTTGTTAGGGTCCCTAGATTAAATGGAAAGGAAATTCAATTAACCTTAAAATATCTGTCAAAATGCTTGGGCAACTGCTGGGACTCTCTCCAAGGCTGGAGGCACCAGGCAAACACCGTTGTTTGTGTACCCTTAGGATGGACCTCATCCTGTGCCCAACCTAGGTCCTGCCAGCCTGCCAAACTGACCTAGGAGTAGCAATCCTTGGACTTCCTCTGGTCACACACACTATAGCTCCAGTCATCTGGTACACACGGTCTACACAAAGGATGCTTACAAGTAAGGGCACACCTTTAAGCCTGGGAGAGGTAGCTATTTCACCCAATTCATAGAAACTATTCAGAAAGTGTAACAAAATGAAAAAATAAAATGCGTTCCAAACAAAGAACAAAATAAAACTCCAAGAAAAAAAATCCAAATGAAATAGAGATTAGTAATTTACTTAATAAGGAGCTCATAGCAATGGTCAGAAAGAGGCTCAGCAAACTTGGCAGAAGAACGAATGAACTCCACTTCTTCAGCAGAGTTAGAAACTGTAAGAAGGAACCAATCAGAGCTGAGGAGTACAATAATGACATGATGGAGGTCACTGAGAAGAATGTATAGCAGCCACAGTAACTTTAACAACGAGTGGGTGAGAAATGATTGAAAAATGGCTTTTGTGGTTTCAGACATATCACAGGCTTTGTAGTGTGCATGTATCCTTTTTTATTGATTGCATACACTGTGGAAATCCAAACGAGTTAGAGAGAGTGAAACTCCTGAACTTCAATGTTAAGTGAAGTCTTGGGTTTATGTGATGCCAGATGGTGTAAACTCCTGTGACAGCTCTTGATTAGTTTATATTGGAAACCGCTGCTTTAAATTCTTTGGAATGTAGAGATAGCTTGAGGCTTTCTGTAGGCCATTATAAACATCAGAATTGATGCATTTTAAGGATGCCATTGCAGCTTCAATTTTTACAGCATATATGATTATTTTTTCTCTAAGAAATCCCCAAAATATTATTGTCACAGCAGATGGTGTGACTCTACGATGTAAGAATTACTACGTATACCAGGAAGAAAATTAGTTTTATTAAATTTCAGTCTGATTAATACTGATGCTGATTAAATGTATACTTTCAACAGGGCCAGGCAACTTGAATTTCTATGTAAAACATTACTTGGCAAAAGATTAGTTTGGCCTGTGTTTTGTTTTCACATTATTAAGAACATTCATGATTATTTTGAGGATTCTTCATATTATTTTATGCTAGATAAGAAGGAAGACTCTCAGTTTATAATTACTCAAAGCAGATTGACTAACACCAATCTCTTGTTACTAAGTTCCGTATCATTTGAATCATTAACCTAAGAGTTAATAATGAATTTGCATTCAGTGACATGGATCAACTGTATTCCTAATAGAATTCTTTTTTCATTGGGAAGATTGTGCTATATTAGGAGAAATAAATGCTAGGGGGAAAAGAGTTGTCAAATTGCTCTGAAGCTTAGGAAAATATACTCTAGTTCCTCCCAAGATTACACAATTTCAGGCAGAATCAAAGACAAAAGAGGAAAGCCATCTATCTAAGAATAATTGACCTCACATAACAATCACTATCTGGGACTTTAATGGTAAATTTTGGGAATCTGGTACTGCGTATCCTTGTGAGATAGATTAAAAATAGCTGCAAACTATTTGTCACAAAAACTTTCCATTGAGTGATTGACTACTTTTCCCCTTAGAATATGGCAGAGATGGTGCTGTGCTAGTTCTAGGTCAAGACTTTTTGAAGACCGGACATTTCTGTTTTCTTAATCTTAGAATTTCACTCCTTAGACACTCCTTAGGCTCTGAACCCCACCCTGAGAACTCAGCTTATGGAAAGAAGCTCTGGTTAATAGGCCAGGCAAGCTGTGAGTTGATGAGCATGGGATGAGCCATCTCAATGGTCCAGTCTAAGCAAGCTTTCCTAGGACCAGAAACCAGCTCGCGCTGCCTGGCATAGAAGAATCACTCAGTTAAGCAGAGTTAACCCACAGAAATGTGAAAGATAAAATGGTTATTGTTCTGAGCCATGAAAAAAGAAAATAAAGGAAGCTATACAATTTAAAAAGCTGAGAGAATCATGACTGTCACCGACCCAGTAAAAGAACATATTTAGTGACTACTTGGTAATCTCCAAAATTTATTTTTTTACACTGTTTGGCATATACTATGACTGCCTCTTCATCCAACAGTGCTTTTTTTAAAAATAAGGTTTTCAATATTGAGAAGTAAATTTACTATAGATTAATTAATCAAAATGTGTTTATTATCACTTTCACATCTCATTATTGGTAGTCCTACATTTGTAACTTCTATAAATTCCTAGCACTGGGGTTTCTTGTCCAGGAAAAACCCTCAGGGAACTTCAGGCCTTCACTTTTCCTTAGAATAACCTCTGATTCTACAATTGGCCCAGCTCAACTAGATCCCTGTAGCTGATAACTCTCTGAACACTATCACCTCCCCATCTTGGGTCATCCTTTCGGGGGAACATTGTCATGGGACAAACAGCATCTAATTTCACATTCTATTCCTTGGGGCCAAAGTTCGAATATAGTTACTTAAAGAAGTCCCAGGGGCAGGTTGTTTCTGGGGACTGTTACCTTTCAGGATTTGTCACTTTGGAGCCACCATATTATCTTGGCAGCCTCTGTTTTCAGGACAATTCTGGGAGCTGTCTAATAGTTAAAGTCTCTTACTTTGCTTTCAAGCTGAGCCAAGCCTTCACACACAGTCATGAAGGCCTGTAGCTAATCCAGGAAGCCCCAGTAGACTCTTTGCATTGGGATGTTCTGAAGTTCACTTCAAAGGCTGACCAGCTTGCTGGAATTCTCCTTTCAGTGTTCTTCTGTACACCCACCCCCAAATCTTTATAGCATGAATTTCAGTGAATATTTCTGTTTCAGAGAAGTGATAACAACTGACAAGTTGATAATCTCACAGCTGCACAAAACATGTAGCAATAAAACCATGTACACTATTTGCAGTTTTAAAAATAAACTATATGATTTACCTCATTCTATCTTCAGAATCCTGTGAGAAGGTTATTACTACTGCCAGTTTATTGATAATGAAACTGTGGTTTCAATTGGTCAGAATTGCTGAAATTTCAAATTATATAACTGTAATTAAAAGAAAAATGTTTATGGTTCCAAGGATAATGAAAATTTTCCCTGTACTATCTAGATGTTATGCATACTATCCCAGAAATTTGTACATGAAATGGCAAGGTAAATGAGTAAGAATATTCATTGTGTACCTTTTATGGTAAAAAACAGTAGACTAGAAAACTAAACATCTATCAATAAGGTTTTTTAATTAAATTCAAGCACATGTTCATGAGATTCTATAATATTATCAAAATGTAAGGTGGGTCTCTATGGACCTAAACAGATATTTAGTGAAAAAGGCAATTACAGATTTCTGTGCAAAATAAGGAAATATCTGTTAAAGGTTTACATCTGCTATAATGGACACATGTCATCCATTATACATTTGTCTAAATTCTTAGCGTATACTAGAATGAACTCCAATGTAAATCATGGACTCTGGGGTACAAGGGAACTCTCTGTACCTTCTACAATTTTTCTGTGAACCCAAAACTGCTCTAAAGTATAAAGTCTTTGCTTAAATGTGCTTTTAAATATCTATATATATCTTCATATATTTATATCTTTATATATATGTATAAAATGGACAATATTCTGGAAAGATTTGTACCTAATTTATTGGTATTTCTCTGGGATATAGAGGGGGATTTGGTATGGCATATGCTTATTCAGTTCAGTTCAGTTGCTCAGTTGTGTCCGACTCTTTGTGACCCCATGAATTGCAGCACGCCAGGCCTCCCTGTCCATCCCCAACTCCCAGAGTTCACTCAAACTCATGTCGTCCATTAGTATATATCAAAACTGTGGTCAAATAATGGTTGATTTTTATGTTTTTAATGTTTTATTGTTTTGAAACTTTTGAAGAATATGGCCCATTCCTCCTGGGCTTGTTGACATCTTTCAATTTGGAAAGTTGAACTAGGGTGAGCATAAAGAAGAGTCTCTAGGTGTCAACATGGAGAGAATTTTTTTTTAAGTGGCTGCATTGTGTTCAGATCACAAGAATCTGTTTTCTAAAACCTGAAGCCTTTCTCTGACTTCCAGTCTTCTGGACTAATGTAATCAGAAACTGTAGGGGACAGGAATTTTGCCATGGCACAAATTGACATCTTAATTGGATTCACAAGATGACATTGGCCTATCAGATTATGAGAAGTGAAAGTGTTAGTCGCTCAGTCGAGTCCGACTCTTTGTGATACTGTGGACTGTAGCCTGCCAGGCTTCTCTGTTCATGGAGTTCTCCAGGCAAGAATACAGGAGTGGGTTGCCATGTCCTTCTCCAGGGGATCTTCCGTAACAAGAGACTGAACCCAGGTCTCCCATATTGCAGGCAGATTCTTTATTGTATGAATCACCAGAGTATTCTAGATCAAACTTAATTCTAAGAAACACATTTAAAATATCTTATAATCTGCCCAATTGTAATTTTCCAAGTTTGCTCCCATTCTTCAACACATCTCTCAATCCAAAAATGTAACAAACACCATCATAAGATTGAGAGAATCATATTTGTCCAGCAGATCCTTAATTTGTCCTTCAAATTTCAAGGGGTTCCTCAACAACTTTTTGGGGGTCTTTTGTCAAAAACCGGCTGCCCTTACCTTATATGCCAGATAGCAAGAAGCTCACTCATGTCACCCTTTGCACTACTGTCTTGTTTAACTTGGAGACACTAACATGGGCCATGGCAGTGAAAGCACCAAGTCCTAACCGCTGGACTGCCAGAGAATTCCTAAGAATCACTCTTGTTTATGAAGGTATTCTAACTCAAACAGCCAGACAGTAAATGAGTAAAGGAAAGCCATCCTGTAGATGAAAGGTTAAAGCCATCAGATCTTGAGTCAGCTGAAGGATGAGGAAATATTTTGTATTCTTAATATCTCATTGTAAATATTAGAGGTATGTCTGACTCTCAGTGTCATAATAATGAACATTTAAAATTACACTATGGATCTTTTTTTCTTGTGCTGATCACATTTATAACATTCATCCTTTAAGATTTTGATGTACTCACACTACCATGTGTAAAACAGATAGCTAGTGGGGACCTACTGCACAGCACAGGGCGCTCACCCTGGTGCTCTGTGCTGAGCTAGACGCGTGGGATGAGGAGGGGAGGGAGGTCCCAGAGGGAGAGGATACAGGTGTCCATAGAGCTGATTCACTTCATTGAGCAGCAGAGACTAACACAACATTGTAAAGCAACTACACTTCAATTAAAAAAAAAAAAAAAAGGGTTTAGTTCAGGCACCACAGTTAACCAGAGGTTAGTGGTGCTCTTAATAAGAATTTCCTTGCACAAAATTCCCTTTCAGGACTTTCACACTGTTTTACTCCTTCTCTCTCTCCATGCTGTCTTCTCTAATGACTTACGAAATCTTTTAAAAACGTGTGTTTTATTTTCTAGCTCTCAGATGGATCAGAAGCACACTCAATAAGTGTTTTGATAAATGAACAAACTAAATCTTCCTCAGTACCACCCTACTTTCCTGTGTCAAAAAGTTTTTTGCTCTCTTCCACATGTTTTTCCTCCAAATAACTGATTTTAAGGTAGGTAGTTCCACTTATCCCAAAGAGTTTAACCATACTGTCTTTAACCTCATGCATATTTTTTTTTCTTTACTATAATCTCAAATTGTCTTCTTTATATTTGAGGTAATATATGGAACATATGTCATTCTGGAGATCCCTGGGATTCTCTCACGCTAGTTTTCTATTTTGAGACAACCAACCAGTTATTATAATATTGAAATATATTATCAATATTAGCTGTTTTTTTATAAGCTCCTGTTTTGTGATTCAGTGCAAGAAATGGAAATCATAAATCATTGCAAATTATCACAAATCATTTGCAAATTTTCGTAAATACTGGGAAATGAAACACTAGGCAGTTCATGCAGAATTCCAATATTCATTTGTATCCTTTGCCACCTCAGATGGTAATATCCTTTAGTATATATTTTTCAATATTAGTTTGCTGCAGACTTGGTATTTGTTGGGCTCATTTCAATTTATTATTCAAATGCAAATTGGAACTGCCGAATTTTACATGACTTATAGCTAATATTCCAAATAATGATTGCTTTCATTTTACTAAGCAGCAGCACAAAGGGATTTAGTGTGACAATGGCATGTAACGCTCCATCATTCACAGTCAAAGAGAGATGTTGTTTGATTATGGCCTCTCTGAAAACCTTCAATGCCAGTCACCAATTATCATCTTCCAACTTGTCAGGATTATTCCAGCTTTGCTCTGATATATACACCAGCCTCCTGCATTTAGCAGAACTGGCTCTGAGCACTCCAGATGGGCCACCAATATCCAGGAAGTATTCATTCTTCTGGGGTTTGGGTGGGAGAAGATGTTTTCATGTAGTATAATCCTCACATGGGACCAGCAATATGAGTGAGATTCTGCTGCTGCTGCTGCTGCTGAGTCGCATCAGTCGTGTCCGACTCTGTGCGACCCCACAGACGGCAGCCCACCAGGCTCCGCTGTCCCTGGGATTCTCCAGGCAAGAACACTGGGGTGGGTTGCCATTTCCTTCTCCAATGCATGAAAGGGAAAAGTGAAAGTGAAGTCGCTCAGTTGTGACCCCATGGACTGCAGCCCACCAGGCTCCTCTGTCCATGGGATTTTCCAGGCAAGAGTACTGGAGTGGGGCGCCCTACTCCTTTTCAAAGATAGCTTTCTCACTCTTGCCATGATTCTGCCAGAAATGTACTTTTTTACATTTGCCATCTCACTTGGCATACAAAAGTGCCTTTCTGAAAAAGATTGGTATCGTATATAGTATTGTGACAAGAGAGGGGAAGTTAAAAAACAAAACAAAACTGTGCATTTTGTGTCTAGTAAAAACCTCCCCTACTTTAGTTCCTTTTAGCTTCTACAATATAAACAATCAAAACCCCCAAAGACCAATACCTTGAGAGAGGTCACTTTTTGCTGAACAGAAATGTCATATTCCAGTTAGAAGATAATACTTCATCCTCATGCTACAATAAAAAATACACTTTAAATTTAACTAGGTAAATATTTCAAAGGCGGTAGGGGTGGGTGGGATGTGGCATCCCAATTCCTATAATAAAAAGAAAACTCAAATCAGCAACATATGATAAGCTAGAGGAGGTTTTGTGACTATGACAACTTTGTCAATGGGACTTTACTCCTCTATCTGTATCAGTGATATATTTGAAGGTAGGTATCCTTTTTGATTCTTCAATTCCAAATTGTCGGCTTCATTTTATTGATATTGTTGGCTGAGAAAGCCTTTTGTATGTATTTCACTGTTAGGATGAAAATTTACCGGGATCAGTAATTTAGATTACGTTTGTTCTTCTGTTTGTAATTGTTCCTCTGCAGCAGAGCAAAGTAGCAATATAGTTGTAGCTATGTAATAGAAACATGGCATTCAAGCCAAGGGGACTCAAGAGAGAACAAGGACCACATAACTTTCGCAGGTGCCTCAGCTGTAAAGAATCCACCCACTAAAGCAGGAGATGCAAGAGAAGAAGTTTCAATCCCTGGATTGGGAAGATTCCTTGGAGTAGGAAATGGCAACCCACTGCAGTATTCTTGCCTGGAAAATTCCATGGACAGTGGAGTTTGGCAGGCTACTGTGCATGGGGTCACAAAAGTCAGACACGACTGAGCTCACATATGTACAACTTTAAGTGTTAGGGATAATCTCAGAAAGACTTCTCCCAGGCCTGCCTGCAAGATGGTTGGTTCTTGTTTATAACTTTCTTTCCTTTCTTTCCACAAATATTTTTTGAGCATCTAGCATATGACAGTGTTATGCAGGTAACTGATGAACAGCGTATGACCCCTATCTTCATTTTACTTAGTAGAATTTCCCAGTGTAATATGGCAAGAATCCAGAAGAGAACATTTAGGGAAGACTACTGATTCATGGCAAAACTGCTATGCTTATATATTAAAAATGTATATGAACAAAGGACATGGATAGACTATACCTCAAATAGATAAAAATTTGAAACAACTTTTGATATAATGTAATCGGTAATACATAAGAAAAATGAAAATTAAAGCAAAATACTCCATTTCATATATATTAAGTTAAAAATGCTATATATAAATAGATGCTATATAAAAATGTTTTATGTAATATCATCAATACATAGAAAACATTTATATATACCAATGAGTATGAGCAATTCTAAAATTGTTCCAGTTTCCATTGTGAATGAGAAAATAAGTAAAAATCTTTTATGAGAAATGAGCAACATTCATGAAGAAAAATTAAGGGCACATTGATATAATTCCATGCACTCAAATTTACCCTGTGTGGAAAAATCAAAAGAAAAGTTGGTTATGTGCATCAAGATGTTCAATGGATTTTTGCTTATAATATTAAAAAAAAATTTAATGCAGCCCAATGTCTATTACTAAAGGAAGGTTAAGTTGATTATATTTTAACTAGATAGAACAATGTACAGATGGAAAATGATGATTGCAAATATGTTTGACTTGAAAAATGCTTATTTCTATGTAGGAAAAACAGAATAAATGTTGAATTCAGTTAAAGAATTCTAGTATACATAGATGTTACATGGAAAGATAAAAGAATGTGACACCCTTGGGATGGCAATATTTTGGATGATCTTAAAGAATGTTCTGATTGTAGTTTTAATGTTTTTACAGACTTCATAATGGGATCACACTTTATGATCACAACCAATATTGAATATTCAGGGAAAATTAGTGTGGCTTCTTTTGTTTGCTCCATTTTCTTTACTGAATATAAAGTTTACATACAACAAAATCTACCCTTACAGAAAACGGCTCAGAAAGTTAAAAAAAATGTGTAACCACAATCACAATGAAGATAGGAAATAAAGTACAGAAAAAATTCTATCCCCCCAAATTCTATCCTGCCCCTAGAATCAACCCCTGCTCCCATGCTGAGCTTTAGTTTTTCATTTCCCATAATTTTGCTTCTGAAAGGATGATATGTAGGTAGAATTATATAATATGTAGTTTTTTTGAGTCTGGCTTATTTTACTCAGCATAACACATCTGTGACTTTAAAATGCTATTGTATTATTGGTAGCTTTTCCTTCTTGCTGCTTATTGCTTTCTCATTGTATAAATGTACCACCGTAATTTTTTGCATTCCTTAGGGGAGGGACATTTGGGTTGGATGTAGTTTAAGGGCAATCACACATAAAGTTGCTATATAAACATGTATTTATAGGTTTTCTTTCTGTATTCTAATTATTTTGAGATATTAAATTCACATGTATTTATAAGAAATAATACAGATAAATCTTGAGCTGCTAATAGTAACATTTGTAAAACTACAATATAACAGCATGACCAGTATATTAACAATGACTTGGGGTCCTATTTAAATCTTCTGTTTTAATAGGTAATTAACCTGTTGTGTTTAGCATATAAGTCCTGGCCTATTGTGGGCTGTGTTTCCAAAGCATTATTAAAAGTGCTTATTTCACATCTTTATATCTTTATTGGTGAAATTTCTATTTGAATCTTTTACCCATTTTGTTTTTTATTATTGACTTTTAAGAGTTCTTAATCTATTTAGGATATAAGTCCTTTATCAGTTTTTATCAATGGTTTACAAATATTTTCTCTGGTTTATGCTTGTCTTTTTATTTGTTTAACTTTGTTTTGAAGAGCAAAAGTTTTAAAGTTGGAGGAAGTTAAATTTATCAATCTATTCTTTAATGAGTCATTCTATAACTAATTTTAATTTAATTTTCATATAAGGTAAGTTGCTTTTGAATTGCGGTGCTAGAAAAGACTTTTAACACTTTCTTGGACTGCAAGGAGATCAAACTAGTTAATCCTAGAGGAAATCAACCCTGAATATTCATTGGAAGTACTGATGCTGAAGCTCCAATGCTTGGACACCCTGAGACAAAGAACAGACTCATTGTAAAAGACTCTGATGCTGGGAAAGATTAAGGGCAGGAGAAGATGGTGACAGAGGATGAGATGGTTAGACAGCTTCACTGACTCAATGGACATGAATTTAAGTGAGCTCCAGGGATAATGGAGGACAGGGAAGCCTGGTGTGCTGCAGTAATGGGGTCACAAAGAGTTGGAGACAACTTAGCAACTTAATTACAACAACAAAGTTGCTTAAAATGAAGACTCTTCATTGTTTTACTTATAGATATGCAATTTTTCCAGCACCATTTATTGAAAAAAAGATTCTTTCTCCATTTAATTTTCTTGTATGTTTACTGATAATTGAACATATATGTGTAAATCTATTTCTATTTCTGCAATCTCCAGTTCCATTGGTCTATAAGCTTATGTTTATTTTTAAGCTTTTTATTTTGTACTGGGGTACAGCCAATTAACAAACAATGTTGTAATAATTTCAGGTGAACAGTAAAAGGATTCGGCCACACATATACATGTATCTATTCTCCCCCAAACTCCCCTCCCATCCAGGCTGCCACGCAACACTGAGCAGTTTCATGCGCTACACAGTCCCTCTTGGTTATCCATTTTAAGTATAGAGTGTGTACATACCCAAACGCCCTAATTATCCCTTCCCCCATTCTTGTCCCCAGCAACTATTAGGTCATTCTTAAAGTCTGCGAGTCTGTTTCTATTTTGTAAGTAAGTTCATTTGTATCATTTCTTTTTAGATTCCCCATGGAAGAGATGTCATACGATATTTCTCTGTCTGACTTCACTCAGTATGACTCTCTGTAGGTCCATCCATGTTGTTGCAAATGGCATTATTTCATTTTTTATGGCTAATATTCCACTGTATAAATATACCACATCTTTTTTTAAATCATAGGTTTACCTTTATTCCAAACTATCCAAAACTATCCAAAAGTAACCAAAACTATCCTGGCAGTTGTTACACATCTTTGAAATCAATTATTTCAGTACTTGAAATGTCAAACTTTGTTTTGTTTGTTTGTTTTAAATCATCTTGTCAGTTTCTAAAAAAAAAAAGCCTATTGAGATATGAGATATCTAATGGTATTATCCAAGGACACACAGAGCCCTAGTGTTAGGAGATTATTTTTTTGTTCCCTTTCCCAGCTGTAGTAATTCTTTAACAGTACTTTAAAGGCAACATGCTTTACTGTCCTAAACCCAGGTGTCTAAGTCTTTTCCATAGGAGAGATAGATGAGTCTGGAGAAGGATTTTGTGCTTTTTCTACAACACTCCCTAACACCTTCACCTGGAAGGAGGTTTGCTCAGGTCTTTATCATTCCTACATGGTCTTTATCATTCCTACATATTCTTTCTCATGAGCAAATTTTGTCTTTGAAGCATCTTCATGAGCCTTGTATCTGTGGCCTCAGGGATTCTGTGTTCTCATTCCTGTCCACAATTGGCCTTTAGCTATTTTACCTGAATTCTTTTTACCATCTCATTGGCAACAGACAGATTGTCCCCTGGGTAAACAAGTGCTCTATCCGCCCCAATTTCTACCCTGCCCCTGAGACTCAACTACTGCTCCCATGCTCAGCTTTTGATTTTATTATTTTTGGAGGCAACTTTTCTCCTTAGATTTCAGGTCAGTGTTTTGTTCTGAGACCTCAGCTCTCTGATTGGTTCAAGAAAGTTGTAGATTTGTTGATTATCTGATATTTTTGTTTATTTTTGTTATAATAGAGGAAACAATACTCTTTAGCTTTCTGTATTTTAAGCACAAGTTGTAAATCTCTCCGATTTGTTCTAGGATATGGCAAAATATTTGAGTAGAATTTCAACTTTCACTTGAACA
The DNA here is from genome assembly GCF_001704415.2 of Capra hircus. Classification (NCBI taxonomy): domain Eukaryota; kingdom Metazoa; phylum Chordata; class Mammalia; order Artiodactyla; family Bovidae; genus Capra; species Capra hircus. The sequence goes on from NC_030808.1 coordinate 99,736,226, forward strand.
TGATTTTTGGATTAACCTGTCTAGCCTAACTGATTTGAATCATGGACAAAGTCACGTTGTTGTTGTTTAGTCTCTAAGTCCTGTCTGACTCTTTTGTGACCTCATAGACCACATGCCAAGTTCCTCTGTCCATTGAATTTCCCAGGCAAGAATATTGGAGTGGATTGCCATTTTCTTCTCCAGGGGATCTTCTTGACGCAGGGATTGAAGTCATATTTCCTGAACTGGCAGGTGGATTCTTTACTGCTGAGCCACCAGGGAAGTCTGGACAAAGTCATAGCCACACACAGTTTATCCATAGCTTTATAATACTCGTGGCAAGAATGAGTCATATCTTTAGTTGCTTTGGTTGGTTGTACATAAACATATGGTCAAAGTGAAACTACCTATAGATAGGGTTAGAGGATACTACCACAAACAATTACCAGTCGAGAAACTATTATTTACTTTATCTCCTATATATCTGCTAACATTTTGCATACTTTAGGTCTAACTGTCCACAACACCACTTTCAGGTAAAGGTTATGGTCCACTGTCTAAAGGTGAGCAAATTCAATTTAAGAAGGTTAAATTTTTATTATTACTGTTATATTTTGACCACACTGTGAAGCATGAGAGATCTTAGTTCCTTGACCAGGGATTGAACCATGCCCCCTTCAGTGGAAGCTCAGAGTTTTGACCACTGGGCAACCAGGTAAGTCCCTAAGGAAGATTAAATTATATCCTCAGGTACCAGAGGCAGTAAGAAGGAGGGTCCTAATTTGACTGTAAGTTTAGCTCTAAAACAAGTCTTTATCTTTTTCTTTCTCTTTAACATTCATGTAACCTCAGATTTCACTGTATGGTCATACATTTTTGACACTTGGAAGGGCCATTGGATTTTAATATCTTTGGTGAAATTTAAAACAAAACAAACAACAACAAATAAACAAAGTTGCCATTTGGTCTTCCCTAATCTAAGGATTCCAAAAGTGGGCAGTGATGGTTAGAGTGCTGTAACAGTCAGATTTTATCTTAATGATTATTTTTTGTTCATAATAAAGTTTTATTTTTCAGCATAATATTTACCTCAGGCAGCTCTTGACCTATTTTGCAGATTGAAATTGATTTTAATCCTTAATTTTCAATCTGTTGAAATGTGATAGAAGATTTAATGTAGATTTGGTGATTTTATCAGTTTAAAGTACATAGGTATGCTTTTAGTGAATCAGAGTGAGTTTGCCATGAACTTAATAAATATTAAGTTGGTTAATATTTGTTCCAACTGTATAGCTCTTTACTAGTTCATTCCTTGGCTTAATTTGTTGTTGTAAATTGTATTTTTAGAGCCCCACTTCACCCTAATTATTTATTTTAGGCTCTATAAAACTGATTTCTTCTTCCTTGGGCACAATTTTTAATCTCTCAAACTTTTAAGTATTTGCTACAGTTTGGCTGAGAAAGGTTTGAGATATAGTTTTATTTTGCTTCAGCTAATTACAGTCTCACAGGAATCAGACTCCTCTTTAATTAAAAGGAGATAGTATTCCAACAGCCTATCATTTGCAACAACAAAGCCCTTCTGAAAAATGACTTTTGGCAAGTAAATGTAAATATATCTTTTGGGTAATTACCTATCTTATTCCATATTGAAAGCTTTGTGTTGCAAAAATTAAGTAAAACATCAAGACATGTTCAGGTATATTGCTTCAGAGATAATATAGGAAATGAGGTCAGGAAAATCATCTGAATATAGAGGAATAAAAAACATAAATGAGCATCTTTTTAAGATTCTGAGTAAATGTGAATGCAATAAACTCTTTTCTAGGTTTCATCTTTGCTAAAGGCTTTTCTTTATGACTGATACTTTTTGGAAAATATGCTGTACAATTGATCAAACCTAATGTAAAGGTAATTGTTGCACATTGCTTTGGTAATTCTCAAGAAGTGCATTTCTGACTATTTAAAAGACAGTTATGATGTACAAGACTTCAATATACAACCTTGTTTGCAAGTACAATTCATTTTTAATACAAATTAAAATTATCCTAATTGTTTTAGATAAAAATCACCAACTTCAATTTTATAGCTGAATGAAATGTGTCTTTTTGAAAGTCAAATAACTTTACTCACTGTGCATTTTGAATGAGTTTTCTCCACCTGAAAGATATTTGGTTCTATAATTTTAAAGATGTTGACCATATTTAGATGATTTTTGTGAAATTTATTGGGCATACCATTCCAGCTATTTATACTGATAAGTCATCATACTATTCATTACATTCTTGGGCTTCAGGAAGAAAAAAACAACAAAAAGTAAAGAGTCCATAAAACAAAAACATTCTGAATTTAAAGGTATATTGGTATTATTATTATTTACCACCAATAGGTCTATTTGTAGTAGATAATGAGAGTAATCACCCTCAAAGGAGAAGTTGGAGGATTATTCTAGTTTGGGATTTTATCCAAAATATATGACTTTATTCAGAATTGATTTTATTTCTCTTGTGGTCCAGTGGTTAAGACTCTGCTTTCCAATGCAGGGGACACAAGTTTAATCCCTGTCAGGGAACTAAGATCCTACATTCCATGGGGCAACTACGCCCATGTGCCACAACTAGAGAGAAGTCCAAAACCTGATGCAGTCAAAAACAAATAAAAAAAATTTAAATAATAAAAATTGAATAAATAAGATTATCATGCATTTTAAGTGACATCGTAAATGGTAATAACTAGTGGGTTCTTGATGATGACTATAAGATGGCAATTTAAAAAACCACATTAAAGCATTTCCACTTGCTTGATAAAGGTGTAAGAATGTGTGGGTGCTTGTGTGTGTGTATGTGTCTGTGTGAGTCATGTGTTTCAGTCACTCTGATAAAGAGTCTCTCTGCTGACACTTTCAAGAGCTGGGTTTCATTTCTAAGAAAAAAGCATGCAGATTTGTGTATGACTTCCCTTAATTAAGTGACTGCATTTTAATAGGGAAGTTAAACATACCTGATTTCACACAATTTTTTTATAGGTGGTTTAACATAGGAGTTATATAAACCTCCACAAGATTTGGTTGATTTCAAAATATGGCTATTCTAATGAAAAAACAAGTAGACTTTTTGATGACTTTGTGTCCTCTATCTCTGAAATTTTAGACAGTAACCCTCTTGTTAGCTCACCCAGCTCAAAAATATCTGGCTAAATAAGTCTGTTTCCAGTATTTCCAGTATGTGGATCTCAGCTTTATTGAAAGCTCTCTCCAAAATGTAAGATGTACTTTTAGTGAACATCACTCTGCATGCAGAATCCCATGATGACTTTAAAAAAATGGCAATATATATCCATTTTTTATGAAGTTATGTATTTGGAGATTTCATTTTTCCTAGTTATGTTGATAGTGATTCTTTTTAAATTAGATTTTTACTATGTCACATCTTATATTTAGGTTTTAAACTAATTTGAACTTATTTTTGCATATTATGTGAGAAAGTGTTCTAATTTATTGATTTACAGTTAGCTGACCAGCTTTCCTTGGACCACTTGCTCAAAAGACTGCCTTTTTGTGTATTCTTGCCTCCTTTATCACAGATTAATTGACCATAGGTGTGTGGGTATATTTCTGGACCCTCTATTCTGTTCCAGTGATCTATGTGTCTGTTTCTGTGCCAATATCATGCTGCTTTGATACTGCAGCTTTATAGTATTGTCTGAAGTCTGGAAGGGTTATGGTTTCAGTTTTGCTCTTTTCCCTCAGAATTGCTTTGGCAATTTTGGGTCTTCTGTAATTTCATATAATTAAGATTTTTTCTAGTTCTGTGAAAAATGTCATGGATATTTTGATAGGGATCATACTAAATCCGTAGATTGGCTTAAGAAGATGTGATTTATCTATGCAAAGAAATATAACTCAGTCATAAAAATAATAAAATATCGCCATTTGCAACAACATGGATAATCCGACATGGATTACTTACTTAAGTGAAGTAAGTCCGAGAAATACGGTTATCATATTATATCACTTGTAAATAGAATATAAAAAATGTTACAAATTAATCTATATACAAGACAAAAATAGACTCAGATACACAGAAAACAAACATATTTATTAAAGGAGAAAGGGAGGTGAAGAGTGATAAATTAGGAGTGTGGGATTAACAGAAGAAAACTACTGAACATAAAATACACAAACAACAAAGATTTATCATATAGCATAGGGAACTCTACTTAATATCTTGTAACAAACTATAATGGAAAATAATCTGAAAATTTATGGGTATAAACATATATATATATATATATACAAACTACTAATGTAATTAAAGGGTATTAATCCTTAAAACCTGGGATTTGGGGGCTCCAAAATCACTGCAGATGGTGACTGCAGCCATGAAATTAAAAGACGCTTGCTTCTTGGAAGAAAAGCTATGACCACCTAGATAGCATATTAAAAACCAGAGGCATTACTTTGCCAACAAATGTCCATCTAGTCAAAGCTATGGTTTTTTCAGTGGTCATGTATGAATGTGAGAGGTGGACTATAAAGAAAACTGAGAGCTGAAGAATTGATGCTTTTGAACTGTGGTGTTGGAGAAGACTCTTGAGAATCCCTTAGACTGCAAGGAGATCCATCCAGTCCATCCTTAAGGAAATCAGTCCAGAATATTCACTGTAAGGACTGATGCTGAAGCTGAAACTCTAATACTTTGGACACCTGATGTGAAGAGCTGACTAATGAGAAAGGACTCTGATGCTGGGAAAGATTGAAGGTGGGAGGCGAAGGGGATTACAGAGGATAAGATGTTTGAATGGCATCACTGACTCGATGGACATTAGTTTGAGTAAACTCCGGGAGCTGGTGATGGACAGGGAAGCCTGGTATGCTGTAATCCATGGGTTCACAAAGAGTCAGACATGACTAAGTGACTGAACTGAACTGAATCCTTAAAAAACTCAAGCCCATTGTCACTGGCTAGCTGTTGATTACTGTTAATGTCTGAGAGACAGATATATTCTCTTTTAGCAGAAAGCTGGTCAAATGACATAAAGTACATATAAGAAATCAAATGACAAGTTACAGCTGATAGATAAGGCATATAACAATATTATCTAATCTAAGAGAAGATAAAAAGCTATAAACATAATATTTTAGATTAGATGATAGTGCAACATAAACCTAGTTCTTAGGTTTAAAATTGATAAACAAATATTGAAGAAACTATTCAATAGTCTTAGGAGTTTGGTAAAGTGAAAAAGTGAGTCAACATAATGGCCTCTCCTTACTGCTTAGTAAATAAGCTAGATGGTGAAGTTTTATAAATAAGTCTCTCCATCTGCCTTTCTATTGTCACTAAGACTGGAACCCTATGAAGCATCTCTGCAGGTTTATTTAGAGTGGATAATGTAAAACTCGGTGGGCTGGTCATTAGTACATGTAAAATGGACTAATTTTTAAAAAGACCTTTATAAATTACTATGGTATAATCACTATCTAGCTCCTAAATCCATCTTCCCAGGGATGTGAATTGGAAATAATGAGTTTCACATAGTGAGGAGCCTTAGTAGATAATACTGACAGGAAAGAATTGGCTGAGCATGTGGAGAAATAACAGAATCTGAGAATATGGTACTGAATCTTAAAGATGAGACTCTAAAATAATAATTAAAAATCTTCCTGTGAGGATATGCTTAACATCTCAGGGCATAATAATAGTATATTTTGATTGGTTTATTTAGAAATTTACATAGAAAGACTTTATAAATTTCTTATTTCCAAAAGACATTTATAACTGTGCAAAATGATTATTTTTTTCTCTACCCTGAATGTGGCATTACTACTATTCTGGGTGGCTTAGTAAACAAGGTATAAAATTTTGTTCCATGACTGCATATAAGTGAAAGTCATTCAGTTATGTCTGACTCTTTGCAACCCCAAGGACTATACAGTCCATAGAATTCTCCAGGACAGAATAGTGGAGTGGGTAGCTGGTCTCTTTGCCATATAACATGCTGCCTTTTCTTTTTTTTTTTTTAATGCTAGATAACCTGTTTTCAAGTTTAAGATTTTCGTTCTTTAAAAATAAGATCATCAGAAATATACCCACAGACATAGAAAACAACCTTATGATTACCAAGGGGGAAAGGAAGGAAGGATAATTTAGAAGTTTGGAATTATCAGATACATACTGTGCACGTGCTAAGTCACTTCGGTCGTTTCTGATTCTTTGCGACTCTATGGACTGTAGCCCGTCCTCTGTCCCTGGGATTCTCCAGGCAAGAATATTGGAATGGGTTGCCCTGCCCTCCTCCAGGGGATCTTTCTGACCCAGGGATCGAACCCACATCCCCTGTGTCTCTTGCATTGCGGGAGTATTCTTTACTGCTGAGCCACCAGGGAAGCCCCAGATATATACTACTATATGTAAAATATATAACCAACAAGGACCTACAGTGTAGCACAGGGAACTATACTTAATGTTTTTTAATAATCGATGAGGGAAAAGAATCTGAAAAATTATTTATTTATATACACTATATATATATATCCATATACAAATGCATATATATGTATGTATTGGGATCAGTTTATTGTATGCTGAAACTAACACAATGCTATAAATCAAGTATACTTCAATTTTAAAAATTAAAAAAAAAAGAAAAACAAAATTGCACTATTTTAATAGTGCTAAATGACTGCTTCTCCTATGTGGATTAGTGGATTCATGGAGATACTTGGACAGTCTAGAATGGCATAAATTCTAGAGGCTGTCAGTTCACATGGTGTCATCACATGGCCATTTTATCCTGCGTGACTGACACGTGAAGAGGTGTAGTTTCTGCTTGATGTTACTAACCGAGTTAATGTGGAAAAATGACCTCTCCCTCTCTTCTGCTTGGCTTTCAGTACTTCCAAGAAAGCATATGATTCTTAGGGTCATTTTGCAGCTATGAGTGGAAAATTTAAAATAATTATAGAAATCTGGCAAAGTTCCTCATCCTGAAAGTGCCTACCATGGGTTATCTTATTATACTGGAATTTGTTTATGCAAGTAGTCTGTGGCTTTCTAGCTAAACACATCTTAAATGATAGAGTCTTTTTTTGTTCAGTATAAATATTCTCTGTGCTTAAAGCTTTTAATATCCCATGGATCCTATATCCTGTATTAGGGTTCTCTATAGATAAAGCCCAAATATATAAGTAGAGATATATGGAAAGATATTTATTCTGAGGAATGGGTTTCCCAGATGGTGCTAGTGGTAAAGAACACGCCTGCCAGTGCAGAAGAGTCTTGGGTTTGACCCCTGGGTCGGGAAGATTCCCTGGAGGAGAGCATGGCAACCAACTCCAGTATTCTTGCCTGGAGAATCCCATGGACAGAGGAGCCTGGTGGGCTACAGTCCATAAGGTAGCAAAAAGCTGGACATGACTGTTGTGACTTAGCACGCACACAGTTATGGAGGCTGAGAAGTCCCACCATCTGCTGTCTTCAGGCTCCAGGAAAGCTGGCATTGTAGCTCTAGTCCAGACCTGAGGGCCTGAGAACCAAGCAGCCCAGTGGTGAACATTCCATCTGAGTCCAATGGCCTGAGATCCAAGAACATGGATATCTGACAGCAGAAAAAAATGGATGTTCTAGCTCAAGCAGAGTGCAAAATTGCCCTTTCTCTGCTTGTTCTTTCTATTCAGACCCTAGAATGGATGGGATGAAGCCCAATTGCACTGGTGAATAAGATCTTTTCTACTTAGTCTAGTATTTCAAATGCTGAGTTCTTTTGAAAACACCCTCACAGATATACCCAGAAACATCAATAGTATTTTACCACCTCCCTGGGAAACCCTTAGCCCAGTCAAATTGACATGCAAAATTAACTTTCACATTGATTATTCTACTTCAAAGTCACACTGGTTATTAATTTTGCTAGTGAAATATGGAACCCAAAATTGAAGATTATATCCTAGACAGGATGACCAGTGCTGCTTGAGAGAATCTTTCTGATTTTGCCAGTGCTCTACAAAATTAAATTAGCATTCTAGGTAATTCCAATAAGCTGTTTCCCTTGATGTGATTATTAGTAACAAAGAAACAAACATAAAAATGACATTCCATAAAAACAAAATAACACAACACATTTTGGATCCACTGTGAGGCCAGACATTTGACTTCTTATATATTGTTTAAAATAAAAGCACAACACTTGAATAATTCTCTCTGAAATAATTCAAACAAATAACTCAAATAAAGGTAAACTGAATACAAAAGAAAGGGTCTTTTTATTTCCATTGCCCAAACATGCATCCCACTCAAGAAATAACTATGGCAAATTCTTTTGGAATTTTTTCAAAGCCTTTATTTTTATTAAGTATTACTTACATAGTATGTATTTTTTGCAACTTTTTATTTTTTACTTTCAATATATATTGATAAATTTTTCCTATTGATGACTGCCACTTACATATCTAGACATATTTTTAACTGTTGCTAGCATTCCATGACACAAGAATGTTTCAAAATACATTTAACTACTTCATTATTAATAGGTATGTCAACATTTTCTAATATTTGTTATTACAGTGAAATAATGAACAATGCTATCCATTTTCTTTATGTACCTGGATGGGTATTTCTTGTAATAGATAAATTTAAAAATAATTGAGTCAAAGAATTTGCGCTTTTAAATGTTGAATATTGTATCAGTCATAGTTCAGTAAGGAAAACACAAACACCACAAGCATTATGAAAATAAAGGGTTCATTATAGTGATTATAGCTTATATAAATGTAGGCTGGAATTTTTGTTATTCAGCAAAATGAATTTTGTTAGCAGTGTGTATGGTTAATGTGATGGATGACATATATAGGAATAATTAAATGACCTTGAAAAATGGAACTAGGACTTTGATATTTTAAATTTGGAAAATTTATAAAGGATATATATTTATCTATATATCACAATGGCTAACTATGGCTCAAAGATTGATTTTGAACAAAAAATATATATAAAAATATATTAGATGGATTAATCATGAACAAAGGCATGGAACCTGGAATGCAATAGCTATCATGAGGAATTAAAAATTATTCCACTTTGGATGAAGCATTGATCATTTGGATGAAAACAGTAGAATATAAAGCCGAAGGTGAGCTCATATCATGAAAGACAATGTAGAAGGCTAGTTCTGTTTTCAGGCATGAGAAACAGAGGTGGATAAATGTAGCAGTAATGGAAATGAAAAGACTAGAGCCAGCATGAGATTGTAGAGGTCAAAGCACCACAGTTTAGCATGTGAAAGGAGTCAGAATGTGAAAGAAGAATCAGATTTTTCTGTACATCTGTTGATGCAAATCTGCCCTAGCCAACAGTGGTTAGCCCATAAGTGAGCATCTTAAAACATTACAACCCATTGCCTTCTGTTTATAAGTCTGCAGGCGCTATTGAAATAGTTGAGCAGAAACCAAATGAGAAATAAGGGTTAAGAACTTTATCTGTTGTCCAGACATCTGTACCCTCAGCAAGCTGTCAGAGGAAATGCTGCTTTGGAAGCCAAAGTCACCCAGAGGGCTAATCAGCTTAAACACATGACAAAAGTCATAGACAATTCCAAAGTGCTAACGACGTTAACTAATAGCGCTGCCTGCCAAGGAGTTGCACATCACTGCCAAAAGAAAAGGAATGGTTCCCTCTGCTGAGCTCTTGGAATCCTTTTTTTTTAAAATTCTCCCCCTCCCACCTTTTCAATTATACTTGGAGAAGATGGTAGTAGAGAGGAACTTATGAACACTCCATCTGGTGAGAAAAGCAAGATCACAAAGTTTGGCTGGCTTGGGTGCCAAAGAAAGGTGGTTTAAACGCAAGTCAATGAGTGTTTGGGGATAGAATGCTGCTTCACGAGTGTTTTTGCAGCCCCAGCTCGCTTCTTAGGTTTGCCTTCTTTTCCACGGCTGGCAGTGTGAGGAATTAATGATCGCTAAGAATTATTTAAGGATCACTCTGCTCTCTGACTTTCAATCTCTCTGATCATATGACAAACCAATAGAGGTCTTGTGTGGCTGGATTTCCCTCTTACTTTTCTCTATCAGGTTTCAGTGTGAAACTGCTAAAGAGCAAGCATGAATTGAAGTGTGTGTGAGTAATTACTGTGGAACTATTATTCCCTTGTCTTCTTGTCAGTCTGTTCGCCAGAGTCTCTGGTTAAATTTTACTTCATTTCTCACACTTCTCAATTGACAGGAACAATGAAGTAATGGCACCATAATCTTAATTTTTCTGAACATGACATTTTGTGTTGGTAACTTTATTAGTTACTCTGAGACACTTTCTATTCGGGGTATCTGCATGGTTCATCTTATATCTTTGTTCTTTTGTGAACTCTCAGGGTGGCCATTTGAAAACTTTAAAATTTGGTCTTGAGAGATGTTTCTAGCCTCTTTAATTTAAACTCATCTTAAGGTTAGTCTTTATTTTTACATAGATTTGTAGATCATATTTCTGGTTTAGTTCAAATATGTATTTTTTTTATTTGCTAATAGAACATAGTTAAGAATGGTATTATAATGTGCATTGTGGTCTTGTACATACCACTCATTTATTCTCTTTTGTTTATTTAACAAGTATTCATTGAGTAACATGTGTCGTGCACAGTTCCAAGTACTTGAGATTCAACGTCAAAACAAAACAGACCCCAAATGGGCCTATTTTTTGGGGATCCTAGTTCTTATGGAGAGAGAGATATATATGGTAAGTGAAATATAATACTGGTTGTAAGTTCTGTGAAAAGGGTGCAGTGAATGCCAAGAGAAATTAGAGAGGGACTCTGATTTTAAACAGGTGGTCAGAGAAGGTCTCACTTAGAAAATTGTATTTGAGCAAAAACCTTAAGGAGTTGAAAGATCAAACCATGTGATCACCATCTAAGAACATTTCAATCTGAAGAAACAGAAAATTTGAGGGTCCTGAGGAGGGAGAGTGTGTTTAGAGGACACAGAAAGGCGACTGTGGCTCTGTGAAAGGAAGGAGGGAAGGAGAAATGAAATCGGGGGTGGGGAGTAGAAGGTGTGGAGAAGCCAGGAGAGAGCTTCAGAGAGCATGGCAAGGACTTCGGGTTTTATTCTGAACGAGAAGACTGGAGATATTTGTGCCAGAGAAGAGATATGATCAGAGTTATGTTTCAAAGGGCCATTTTGGCTGCTCAGATGTGCAACAGTGAAGCAGGAAGAACAATTAGAATGATCTCTGTGCTCTCATTCTAACACGAGACCTCCTCTGAATTCACAACTTGAGTCTGGCTCTAATATTTTTGGAAGTGTCATAGAATTTGCATGGATATTGTACTCAAAAGAGAGTAGAGAAGAGCAATTGCGGACTTGAAATCAGAAAGCCAGTTTTGATCACACCACCCTGGGCAAGTATCTAACTTCTCTGAGCGCATTCCTCTGGTAGCGTTTCCTTTCTACATTGTGGAGATGAACGGCCCTAGTGGTAAAGAACATGCCTGCCAATGCAGGAGACTTTAGAGATGTGTTGGGAAGATCCTCCAGAGGAGGGCATGGCAACCCACTCATTGGCAACCCATTCTTGCCTGGAGAAGTCCATGGACTGAGAAGCCTGGCAGGCGACAGTCCATAGTGCTGCAAATAGACATGGCTGAAGTGACTTAGCACAAATGTGACAACACATGCAAAGCTATTTGTATGGTGCACACAAATAACAGGCATTCGTTAAGTGTTGTCTATTACTGGTGCTTGTTATTTTATTATTACGTTTTCATATCATTTAGGAAAGAATGCGTAATATTACATCTTTGATAGTTATTGAAGAGGTAATCACGAGCCCCCATTTCAACCAATTATGTAAACAGAGCATTGTTCCCTTAAGGACACAAAGGAATCTCCTTGGAAATTTCAAGAGTAGGAAAGATACTTATCTGTCAGCTGGTGGTCGTACATCATTCTTAAAGCTCTGATTCTGCTTGAAAACAGACTGACACCCCAGATTAGCCTTACAAAGCCATTTTACCTTCTCACTGAGTGTGGATAATAAGCTGAGTAAAGTGCCTCAGAACATCAGTTTCACTCATCCTGCTCTCTAAGCTTGGGGATGCATGCAGAAAAGCATGTGATTATGGAGAAAAATGGTCATAGCACTGGTCATAACATACACCCTATTCCAACAACACAAGAGAAGACTCTACACATGGATATCACCAGATGATCAAGATCAAAATCAGATTGATTATATTCTTTGCAGCCAAAGATGGAGAAGCTCTATACAGTCTGCAAAAACAAGACCAGGAGCTGACTCCTTATTGCTAAGTTCAGACTTAAATTGAAGAAAGTGAGAGGAAAACCACTAGACCATTCAGGTATGACTTAAATTAAAATTCCTTATGATTATACAGTGGAAGTGAGAAATAGATTTAAGGGATGAGATCTGATAGACAGAGTGCCTGATGAACTATGGATGGAGGTTTGTGACACTGTACAGGAGACAGAAATCAAGACGATCCCCAAGAAAAAGAAATGCAAAAAACTAAAATGGCTGCCTGAGGAGGCCTTACAAATAGCTCTGAAAAGAAGGGAAGTGAAAAGCAAGGGAGAAAAGGAAAGATATACCCATTTGAATGCATAGTTCCAAAGAATAGCAAGGAGAGATAAGAAAACCTTCTTCAATGATCAATAGAAGAAATAGAGGAAAACAATAGATTAGGAAAGACTAGAGATCTCCTCAAGAAAATTAGAGATACCAAGGGAACATTTCATGAAAAGATGGGCTCAATAAGGGACAGAAATAGTATGGAACTAACAGAAGCTGAAGATATTAAGAAGAGGTGGCAAGAATACACAGGAGAACTGTACAAAAAGGCTCTTCACGACCCAGATAATCACGATGGTGTGATCACTCACTGAGAGCCAGACACCCTGGAATGTGACGTCAAGTGGGCTTTAGGAAGTATCACTACGAACAAAGCGGAGGTGATGGAATTCCAGTTGAGCTATTTCAAATCCCAAAGGGTAATGCTGTGAAAGTGCTACACTCAATATGCCAGCAAATTTGGAAAACTCAGCAGTGGCCACAGGACTGGAAAAGGGCAGTTTTCATTCCGATTCCAAAGAAAGGCAATGTCAAAGAATGCTCAAACTACCACACAATTGCCCTCATCTCACACGCTAGAAAAGTAATGCTCAAAATTCTTCAAGCCAGGCTTCAGCAATACATAAACTGCGAACTTCCCGATGTTCAAGCTGGTTTTAGAAAAGGCAGAGGAACCAGAGATCAAACTGCCAACATCTGATGGATCATTGAAAAAGCAAGAGAGTTCCAGAAAAATATCTATTTCTGCTTTATTGACTATGCCAAAGCCTTTGACTGTGTGGATCACAACAAACTGTGGAAAATTCTGAAAGAGATGGGAATACCAGACCACTTGACCTGCCTCTTGAGAAATCTGTATGCAGGTCAGGAAGCAACAGTTAGAACTGGACATGGAACAACAGACTGGTTCCAAATAGGAAAAGGAGTACATGAAGGCTGTATATTGTCACCCTGCTTGTTTAACTTATATGCAGAGAACATCATGACAAATGCTGGGCCAGAGGAAGCATAAGATGGAATCAAGATTGCCAGGAGAAATATCAGTAACCTCAGATATGCAGATGACACCACCCTTACGGCAAAAAGTGAAGAAGAACCAAAGAGCCTCTTGATGAAAGTGAAAGAGGAGAGTGAAAAATTTGGCTTAAAGATCAACATTCAGAAAACTAAGATTATGGCATCTGGTCCCATCACTTCATGGCCGATGGATAGGGAAAGACTGGAAACAGTGTCAGACTTTATTTTTGTGGGCTCCAAAATCACTGCAGATGGTGATTGCAGTCATGAAATTCAAGGAGGCTTACTCCTTGGAAGAAAAGCTATGAGCAACCTAGACAGCATATTAAAAAACAGAGACATTAATTTTCCAACAAAGGTCCATCTAGTCAAGGCTATGGTTTTTCCAGTGGCCATGTATGGATGTGAGAATTGGACTGTAAAGAAAGCTAAGCACCGAAGAACTGAAGCTTTGAACTGTGTTGTTGGAGAAGACTCTTAAGAGTCCCTTGCACTATAAGGATATCCAACGAGTCCATCCTAAAGGAAATCAATCCTGGGTGTTCATTGGAAAGACTGATGTTGAAATTGAAAATCCAACACTTTGGCCACCTGATGGGAAGAGCTGACTCATTTGAAAAGACCCTGATGTTGGGAAGGGTTGAGGGCAGGAGGAGAAGGGGACGACAGAGGATGAGATGGTTAGATGGCATCACCGACTCAACGGACATAAGTTTGAGTAAACTCCGGGAGTTGATGATGGACAGGGAGGCCTGGCGAGCTGCAGTTCCTGGGTTCGCAAAGAGTCGGACACGACTGAGTGACTGAACTGAACTCAACTGAACTGAGGGAGAAAACTTTTTTGTATGTATTGACATGCCTTAAGTGCTTGACTATTTAAGATCCATTCCAGCCTGAGAACATTTGGGAGAAATGACGCTTAAATTCAAATGCTCCATTTTTAAAGCAAGATGAAGGAGAGAAATGAATCTATCAGAATAATACAGACGTAATTTTAAAGGCCTGGAACTATTAGGAAAATTAGGCGATATGATTCTGCCATTCCCATGTGTGGATTTAGAGGAGGTAGACAGATGATAGAGTCCTTGGGAAAGGAAGCAGCTCATAGTGTTCAGATGTAGTGCATGCTCCCAGGCAGTGCGAGTGGTGAAGGATCTGCCTGCCAGTGCAGGAGATGTAAGAGACTCAGGTTCGATCCCTGGGCAGTGAAGACCCCCTGGAGGAAGGCATGGCACACTTCAGTATTCTTGCCCAGTGAATCCCCATAGACAGAGGAGCCTAGCAGGCTGCAGTCTATAGGGTCTCAAAGAGTTGGACATGACTGAAGCGACTTAGCATGCACTTATGCACCAGCTCGATATACTTATATTAAAGGGCTTCCCTGATGGCTCAGTTGGTAAAGAAACTGTCTGCAATGCAGGAGACCCAGGTTTGATCCCTGAGTTCGAAAGATCCTCCGGAGAAGGAAATGGCAACCACTCCAGTATTGCCTAGGGAATCCTATGGACAGAGAAACCTGGTGGGCTACAGTCCATGGAGTTACAAAAGAGTTGGACATGACTCAGCGACTAGAGCAAACAAAGAGCTACTAGAAACATCCAGGGCTTTTACAATTTTTGGGAGAATTATTTTCATGAGGTCTTTAGAGCTCATTTGGTTGAGAGCAGTAATTTGTGGGATGCCCAGTTGGAGAACTAGGACTGCATTCTCTTTCAGAGTTGGGGTTGACACTACAAAGTTAAAGTCCTAGAAGAAAAGCAGGGGACCATTTTTCCTTTTAGAAGGTTGGCTTAGGTCAGAGGCTCTGTGGGAGAAAGATTTGAGCATACGAACTTCTGTCTTTATTCTGAGCCTTTTCAAAAGCTTTTTTATTTTTATTTATTTATGGATGCTCTGTGCTGGCACATGGGATCTTACTTCCTGGAACAGGGTTGGAACCTGCACCCCCTGCAGTAGAATGCACAGTCTTTAACCAGGGAAATCCTGAAACTATTTAGATTTTATTCTCTCATAACATTACTTTGAGTTGCATACTATGTCCACCCATTTTGATAGATGTTGAACAGGTCTCAAGGTGCTAAAGATTCTGCTGAGATCTGAGTGAGGTAGTAATAAAACTGGGTCTTAAACTTGGACCCTCTTCCAACAAGATCCTGTAGTTTCTCCTTTTTTGAAGGATATATTTGCTGGTCATTTTTTAGTGATAGATTATATATTGCAGTCTTTCAAACAGGATGAATGCTTACCAAAAAAAAGCCATGTTGCTGAATATTAAAACTGCTAACTTGGATATGTGGTGTGGCAGATGCTTTAAAATGATGGTTATCATAACTGAAATCCTTAGTCAAAAGTGAAACTTTATGAGAGGCAGGGCTGCAGTCATCCATATTAAAAAATAGAATTAGTAAAACAATATCTATATAGAAAGAAGTCTCATGGTCCACTGCTTGTAAGGAGAATTCTTCGACTTTATTGCTGGACCAGACTCTATCTTGATATAAGACCTTTGACTTCACACTTGATTGACTTGTACCTCTGTCAATCCAGATGGAAAAATGGGGAAAAAGCCAGAACTCACTGAAAACCAGCTGCTGCATCTGAGCTGTGATTTCCTAAGTAAATGAATTACAAAACATTGCAGAAAAAAGTATGCTTTTGAAATATCTTGGTGAGACTCAGTCTTGTCCCATATTTTAAAAATTAAATTTAAATTAAAACACACACACACATACATATATATATGTATATATGAGAGAGGTTATAAATCTTATATGACAATAATTTAAACACAATGGCATTGCAACTCAGAAATGAAGTGATTTTTTTCATTGTTCATAAGCTCCAAAGTGAGACAAGTGTTTAACGTTTGCTTTTGGGGAGAAGGGTGAATCTGTACCGCTAGAAATTGCCTTTGTGGAGGTATTTAGCACGTGCTAACAAGGCAATGGCAACCCATTCCAGTACTCTTGCATGGAAAATCCCATGGGTGGAGGAGCCTTGTAGGCTGCAGTCCATGGGGTCGCTAAGAGTCAAACACGACTGAGTGACTTCACTTTCACTTTTCACTTGCATGTATTGGAGAAGGAAATGGCAACCCACTCCAGTATTCTTGCCTGGAGAATCCCAGGGACGGGGGAGCCTGGTGGGCTGCCATCTATGGGGTCGCACAGAGTCGGACTCAACTGAAGTGACTTCGCAGCAGCAGTAGCAGCAACGTATATAGAGGGCTTCCCTGGTGGCTCAGAAGGTAAAGAATCCTCCTGCAATGAGGGAGACTTGGGTTTGATCCCTGGGTTGGGAAGATCCCCTGAAGGAGGGCATGGCAACCCACTCCAGTATTCTTGCCTGGAGAATCTCCATGGATAGAGAAGCCTGGTGGGCTACAGTCTATGAGGTTGCAAAGAGTTGGACACGATTGAGCAACTATGTACAAGTACAAATGTATATAGAAAATAATAATTAGGTAATAATAAAACAATAATTAAGGTACTTTAACATGAACTAATCATTAGGAAATGTATTTCCTAACAAGAAAAAAATGAGCCAATCAAGTTCAGAGGAAAAAGGAAACCTATTATTTCCAACAATAGAACTTTAAGAGAATTTTGCACTTCCAGGGCACACAGAGGATAAGGACATATACAACTCCATTGTAGAAAAGTCTGTCATCAATGTGTGACCTTAAAATCCAGCTGCTCTTATCATTCTCATAACTACAATGTGAACACTGGAATATCTAGTAAATAAATTAGAAGAAAAGTGTTGGATGCAAAGGAAATTCAATCCACTTGAGTTCTAGGCCTCGAGGCGTGCTGACCGTGAAAGGCCAGATTGGACAAAAATAGTAATACCACCTACAGTTTGAATTACATGATACCAACCAGAGATTCTGTGAGGAAAAAAGTAGGAGGAAATTTTGTCCTCAGGGCAGCCACATTTGGCTGAGTTCCAGTGGGAACTGATGTGGAAATGGGAAGCTGATAAGGACTCAGGAATATTTTCAGAGTTCCTGAGAGATCATAATATACTAGTGTATAGTAACATGCTATAGAAATTCTAAAATCACAAAACACCATTCTTTTTGACTTGTATTCTCTTTTTGTGTGAACTAATCTTCAAGACACAGTTCTCCCTGCATCTACCCTGTCCGATATCTAAGTTATACTCTTCATGTTAAATTTTGAAAATGAAAATCTGGTATGTCATTCCCCTGCTTGCCAAAGGGTAAAATTGAACTCCATTACCATGGCTTTTGAAGCCCGTCTGGTGTTGTCTTACCTTCTCCGTTCTCATCTATGACTAGACTGTCCCAGATGCTTCCTCTTACCCTTTCAACCACTCTGACTTCCCCATCCATCTTGCTCAATTTCCCTCAGCCTCTTTCCTTCACTGGCAGCGCTTTATTCTCTGCTCTTGCACAGCACAAGGTGAAGGCTTCTTCTGGCCTCTTGGAAAGGGTCAATCTCTTTTCACAAAATCTCTTACAACACTTGGAAGTACTTGCCATAGATGTAAACTGAAATTCATTTGCCTGATTTAAGTAATAAACCAGATTTAGATTTAAGCCTCCTCTAGATTCTGTTTCTTTGAGAATTCTGTCTTTGCTACCTACTCAATGTTAGTCAAAAAATGAATGAATGAATATAACCATATGTAATATAATATGCTTGAATAAAATGCAAATGGGTAATAGAACTATAATTATACAGGTAAGTCAATGAACATGATTTGGGGAGAATCTCTTTATGAATAATTATATTTTCCAGTTGATATATGGTTCATTACCTAGCACAAAGGAGGAAGCTAAATTGTTTGCTTATCAGTCAAAATCTATAGGCAATATTAGAGCACTGCTTTAGGAAATCCCTTTCTCCCTTCAAGTGCTTTATGTATGTGTAGTGATAAGATTGCAGCCCATTTTCATCCTCTTTCCAGACTGTCATATAATAGAAAATGTCATATAATAGAAACTAGAAAATGCTTCATGCTTGCCGCTATGTCTTGTGGGAATTGTATTACATCTAAAACATGCATGACAGTTCAGACACCAACTGTGCAAGACATATAATATACCTTCTCTCAATGGAAGACGTTGTTTGTTGCTTGAATGTATATATATCCCTTCATTCTTAGCAGTGTAGTCCCTCAGCCGTGTCTGACTCTTTGAGATCCTGCAGACTATAGCCCACCAGGCTGCCTTACTTTCAAAGCAAAAATGTCACCAGTGGTAACCAGAGTCCTGACCTCCTTGGAAAGAGAGAAGTTATTTGGAAGGCTCTTTTACCTCAGCTTATGTGATCCTAAACCCTTGTAGCCAACCTAGTCTGAAGAATGAATGGATGCTAAACTTACCAAATAATTATTTTTCTCCTGCCTTTTAAAAAGGAGTGTATCTGTTGAGAAAACTCTTGGGATCCTGACAGCATTAATGAAATTCATTTTCAAAGGATGCACTGCCCTTCTTACCCAAGAACTTCTCTCTTCACTGGTCTTTATCAAAGAACCCATCAGCCAGATGTCCTGTTCTGAGAAGTCTTCTCATCAGTAAGCCTGTCCTTTGCTCTATGTATGATCTTTACACAAGTGGGCCCTTGACAAATCCCTAGGTCTTGCACGTGCTCCTGCTCTATTAAGTTCTAAGTGTGTACTTCACAATGGTGATTAATGGTGGAGAGAGCAGCAGGGTGTGGTAGTAAGACCACTGAGTTAACCATCAGAAATCCTGGGTTCCAGTTCTGGCTATGGGAAATTCACCATATAAAGGACTTATTTTGGTTCCTGACACAGAATAAGAGATGAATTATCATCAGCTAACATAAGTATCACATTATTGGTCTATAAAATTGCCAACTTTGTTTCAATGACTAAAATGCTGTGTTGTTGTTCAGTTGCTAAGTCCTGCTGGCCTCTTTTGCAACCCCCTGGACTGCAGCACATCCTGTGGAGAGTAAGTGAACTGTGCCAGCTACTGACAGCTAGAGAATTTGTAGATTACTATCACATGGAAAACAGAAGAGAACATCCTTCAGTCAGTTAAAGGTGACTTTGAAAATCAATGAAATAAATAAGAGAAAATTATTATGCCCATGATGCTGCTGCTAAGTCGCATCAGTTGTGTCCGACTCTGTGCGACCCCATAGATGGCAGCCCATCAGACTCCTCTGTCCCTGGGATTCTCTAGGCAAGAATACTGGAGTGGGTTGCCATTTCCTTCTCCAATACATGCAGGCATGACGAGTTGCTTCAGTCGTGTCTGGCTCTGTGCGACCCCATGGACAGCAGCCCACCAGGCTCCTCTGTCCATGTGATCCTGCAGACAAGAATACTAGCGTTGCCATGCCCTCTCCAGGAGATCTTTCCAACCCAGGGTCTGAACCTGCATCTCCTGTGGCTCCTGCATTGCAGGCGGTTCTTTACCCCTGAGCCACAGAGGAAGCCCCGCATGAAATCAGTCACTGGTGCCAATAGCTTCCTTATGAGACAGCCTAATCCCCTTGCATGTTCTAGGCACCCTAGTCATATTTAAATTACTCAAAGGTATAGAGCCTTTTATACCTTTCCACAAGCAAATCTCCCCTGCCAGGAAAGTCTCTCTCCTACTCATAATCATTCTCCCTACCTAATTAAACCCTACTTACCTTTCAAATCTCAGCAAAAAATGTCACTTTCCCTAGAAAGCCTTCTCAAATGATCTCAGACAAAATCAGATCCTCTCCCTCTGGGTTTATGGCTCCTTTTAATTTTTCTTCATAACAGTTACTTTAAAATGCACACCTGATGATCATTTTATCACAGTCTATTTTCCATTCCTCTGGGCAAGACAGAGAGTTCCATTAAGGCAGGGCCCCTGATTGTCACACTCATCTGGTCATCCAAGGATGCCTAGCACACAGGGCTGGTGGATAAATGGCACTGCATATGTATGTGCTGGGTGAATGAGTTTCAGAATTCAAGCTAATAATATTTGAGTAACTTAATATACGGTCCCATCACTTCATGGCAAATAGATGGGGAAACAATGGAAACAGTGGCAGACTTTATTTTTGGGGGCTCCAAAATCACTGCAGATGGTGACTGTAGCCATGAAATGAAAAGACACCTATGATCAACCTAGACAACATATTAAAAAGCAGAGATATTACTTTGCCAACAAAGGTCTGTCTAGTCAAAGCTACGGTTTTTTCAGTAGTCATGTATGGATGTGAGAGTTGGACTATAAAGAAAGCTAAGTGGTGAAGAATTGATGCTTTTGAACTGTGGTGTTGGAGAAGACTCTTGAGAGTCCCTTGGACTCTAAGGAGATCCAACCAGTCCATCCTAAAGGAGATCAGCCCTGGGATTTCTTTGGAAGGACTGATGTTGAAGCTGAAACTCCAATACTTTGGCCACCTGATGCGAAGAGCTGACTCTTTAGAAAAGCTCCTGATGCTGGGAAAGATTGAAGGCAGGAAGAGAAGGGGATGACAGAGGATAAGATGGTTGGATGGCATCATCGACTCAGTGGACATGAGTTTGAGTAAGCTTCAGGATTTGGTGATAGACAGGGAGGCCTGGCGTGCTACAGTCCACTGGACTGCAAAGAGTCAGACACGTCTGAGTGATTAAACTGAACTGAACTGAACTTAATACACTAGTGTTTTTGTATAACTGCACACTGTCACATAGTACTTCATATTTTAATTCTCAAATTGAAGAACAACTAAGCAAAGTCAGAGGCCACAACCATTCCATAATCCAAATAGGGATGCTCTAGAAGTTCAACAGGGCTTCCCAGGTGGTGCTAGCAGTAAAGAACCCAACCTGCCAATACAGGTAGACCTAAGAGACATGGGTTTGATCCCTGGGTGGGGAAGACACCCTGGAGGGGGCATGGCAATCCACTCCAGTAATTTTGCCTAGAGAATCCCATGGGCAGAGGAGACTGGTGGTCTACAGTCCATGGGGTCTCACAGAGTCTGGCATGAATAAAATGGCTTTGCATGCACTCATGCATAGGAATTCAGCAATGGCTTTCCATACAATGTGTATTAGTGCTAACTTGCATTGGCTTTTATGTCATTCAAAACTCTTGTGTTTTGAGTATCTATGAAATATCACAAAAAATGGATTTTAGGATCATAACTGAAGAGCTCACAGAGGGATTTGCCGACTTTGTCTGATGAAACAACAATGTATAGGGCAGAAGTGAGAGGGCACTCCGATCCCCACAAGTCATTTCATATTGCTGACTTAGGCAGCCCCCAGCAGAGAGAAGCCTGCTTGTCAGAGCCCAACTGCTGTGACCCAAGCCAGGATTGGGGTAGAGCTCACAAAACAGGCCTTTAACTGGAGAAATGCAGGGGGAGGCAGTGCAGAGAAGAGAGCCCCCAAGACTTTCTGAGGAAGAAAAATCTAAGTAAGAGCCAGGAGGCAGGATCAGTCACAAACTAGAAACAGGACATTCAAGTATGTTGAACCAGGGTGCCAGAGGAGATAGAAATGAGAAAATAAGGGGTCTAAATAGACAGTGGGGAAAAGGCAGGCACAAGCAGATTTTGGAGTTTGTAAATTTAAATGTTGACTTCATTTGTTTCCTTGGGTCATATCTGTTGGATTTGCCTAGCTCCTGACCTGTCACACACTTGTGCCAAGCATGAGCTCCGAGGATCCCAGTCTTGTCATGTCCTAGAGCCCATTTTCCGAGTTATATGTGATGGCCACTGAAAAAAGAGAAGTTGAATCACACAGATAATTCCTAATTTCTGCATGATTTACCAGATCCTATCTCACAGGTATAAATCTTGCTTAGAATCTCAGATTGGATTTATTATCTAGTGCTGTTTGAAAAAGAAGTTATATAAAGTCACTCCAAACAGGTTTTAAATTTTATAGTGAATAGAGAAGTAGATCAATTGTCATAGAATCAGAATCTTAGTAACTGATATGAAGTTAGTGTTCCTTTAATAAACATTAGGTAGTGAAATACATACTGTTACACAACAGATCCAGTATAACAGTCTCCTCTTGAATCTATCTCCAACATCAACATTTATCATAAATGATAAATTTGTGCTTCATTCTCATTAACAGTTTCTGGGATCATTAACAACACTGGGATCTTTGCTATGACCAGCGCTAAATGTGAGAGGAGCAGCCCAGTAAAAGATTACTTCTATATCGTGCAGAATGCTCCGGAAGAGTTTATGGGAATGAGTACAGTGCCTCTTAGATGAAGGCAGGATTAAGGGATTTCTTAAAAGAAGGAGCCTCCTGTACTTTTGAAATGTGTGATGCCAGGGTCAGAAAAGGAAGGGTGTTGCTTTTGATGAAGCAATATCCTCTCTAATAAACATCAATTCTGTGCATGTAAAATAATAAAACAGTAGGAATCATACCTGTTTCTAAGAATTAAAGTGGTTCCTGCAAAGCTAAACACAAAATACAAAACTAATGCCTACTGTGGAGGAAAAAGGTTTCTTCTGCCTACTTATCAACTATATATCATCTATCCAATCAATCATTCTCTCTCTCTCTAGTCATTTATGAATAGCTATCTTTCAGACATGCTTTCCAGGTGGTGCAGTGGTAAATAATCCACCTGCCAAGCAGAAGACTTGGGTTTGATCCCTGGATCAGGAGGATCTCCTGGAAAAGGGGATGGCAACCCACTCCAGTATTCTTGCCTGGGAAATCCCATGGACAAAGAAGCCTGGAGAGCTACAGTCCATGCGACTGCAAGAGTCAGACATGACTTAGATACTAAACAAAAATATCTTTCAGACAAATCTCTACTGAACGTCCAAGGATTAATTTCCATGTTTGTGAATATCTCATTTCTACTTTCCTTTGTACCTTTCCCTGTGAACGTGGAGCATGGTGTATAGCAGGTGTTCGGTAAGTGTTGTTTGTGATAATTTAATTTGTTTTCTTGAACTGAAATTATTTTCTTTCTCAAATGACCCCTCAACACTAGCCAGACTCCTTACTACTTCATCAGTCACTACCATACCATGCACTTACATTCTCTCCCAAACAAAACACCGTGATGATGATGATGGTTCTGATAACGATGATGGCAATGACAATGTCACAATACCCTTTCCTCTTGATCTGATTTGCAAGGGAAGTGCTGTTAGTGAGAAAGTATTCATGACACAGGATCTCCGAAAGATTCTTTCCCACTAATACAGAGCTTCTGCTGTATTGCTTTGCATAACTTTACCACCTCTTAGAAGTTACACTGAGATCTGTCACTGTGGGCCATGTTGAGGCTCTGTAGGAAAGAAAACTGTTTCAGTAGGCTCCACTCAAAGTGACATTTTTCTCTTGAACATAGCTGTTGTGGTAGTGACCCTGGCAAAAAAGAATTATTTTCTTTTGTGTTCTTTTTAATGAGGTGTAGGTGGAATAACTTATGGAGACTAGAACACAGGAATTAAGATCTTTTTCCTCTCGATCAGTCTTTGTAGTCAGAGAAGGTAGATATTTGGTGAATGAGAAATTTAAAAAGTTCTCACTAATAATTTATTTGATATGAGATTAGTACTTATATTGTTCCCCTACATCTCCCCCTACATCTAAGCACAAAAACTTACTTGTTCAAATTATTTTTAAGTGGACAGGAAATTAAAAAAAATTCTGTAGTAATGGATTGCAAAATGTATGATGAAGCATTTTGAAAGAAGCTCTGAAGACAAATGATTATTCATGCGTGTGTGTGTGCGTGTGTGTGTGTGTGTGTCTGTGTGTGTTGCTCAGTCATGTTGGACTCTTTGTGACCCCCATGGACTGTAGCCTGCCAGAATCCTCTGTCCCTGGAATTTTCTCAGCATGATACTGGAGTAGGTTGCCATTTCCTCCTCCAAGGGATCTTCCCCACCTAGATATTGAACCAGTGTCTCCTGCATTACCAGGCAGATTCTTTACCACTGAGTCACCTGGGAAACTGTGATTATTTACACTTGACTATAAATGCTGATCTTCTAAAAATTCAAGTATCCGCTGATCCCCAAGAAGTAAATAATTACTTCTATTTGGAATTAACATGACTAACTTTGCTTGGATAATTCTATTCCCTAGATTTTTCAGGAAGCACAAGTTGTAAGCTTCTATAAATTAGGTCTTCTGAGATGTTTAGGGTCCTTATAAAAAATATTTTTGTGTTGAAACCATTAAATGTATTTCTTAAAGCTGGGAGTTTTAATGTACTTTATGTTAGAGTATTTAAAAAAAAGAAAGCTCTCTCCTTTCAATTTTTTGTTATTCCTTTCTGTAGATGTCACTGTAGTATAGGAAAAAGAAACAGCACTTTTCTTCTGAAAATATGTGACTTCTATATGCAAATAAAAGAAAGTAGTGATTTGATTTATTATGCTGGCGTTGTCATGTCAACAATAAGGTTTCCAAGCAACCAGCAGAATAAATTATTTTATAGATTTGTTTGCTTAGCCTCATAAAATGGACCAAATGGAAGATACTTTTTTTTCCCACCTGTGATTATGTGGTAATTAAAAAATGTCATTATAAAGAAATTATGCATTAAATTCACATTATTAAGGAGAGTTCAAAATGAATCATGTGAATGCAATCAATGCCAAAAGACTTAATGAAGATTTGCTGCTTACAAGGAAGCATTGTTGGCTTACGTTTATGTATTTTCAATAATTGGTTTCTAGCGTCTATAACCACGATTTGTATAAAGTTGTTCTGAGTTTACTCTTCAAAGGGTCTAACACATGCAGCCTTGGCTCATTCAGTGCACCCTTTAACTACTCCTTAGAATGACCTCCTCACAGAACCCTGAGCTCCTTCTACTAGACAGAGTGCCTTAGAATCCTCTACTTATGCAAACAGCCTGTGTCAGTTCTTTGAAAGACTTCCAAAAAGTTACTTGAACATACTAGAAAATGAACCATCACTCTGGGGAATGTTAGAAACTTGTTAGACATTCACAATCTGTATTTCCCAAACATCCTTGTGTCGTTAAAGCATTTCCATTGATATTTTTGAGTTTGCTTAGGGATCTACTTGAGAAAAGCTTGACCTCTATGTGATAGATCAGGTCTTCCTCCAGCATCTTAACTTTTATTAAAATTTTATCCAAAATTTTTAATTTGTTCAAATTGCTGATGTTGTTGGGCTTCCCAGGCGGCACTAGTGGTAAAAAAAAAAATCTGCATGCCAATGCAAGCGATGCCAGAGATGCAGGTTTGATCCCTGGGTCAGGAATATCCCCTGGAGAAGGAAATATCAACCCATTCCAGTATTCTTGCCTGGAGAATCCCAAGGACAAAGAAGCCTGGTGGGCTACAGTCTATGGAGTCTCAAAAGAATCAGACATGACTGAGCATGCCCACACATACACCACCCAAGGAGGGGAAAAAAAAAGACACATCAAACTTCTCAGCTTAGGCAAGTGAGGCAAAAATCTACCATGCTCTCAGTCCCAGGATATGGTATTTTGTATTTGTATCCATCTACTGCAGATGCTTACTCCTTGGAAGGAAAGTTATGACCAACCTAGAGAGCATATTCAAAAGCAGAGACATCACTTTGCCACCAGAGGTCCATCTAGTCAAGGCTATGGTTTTTCCAGTGGTCATGTATGGATGTGAGAGTTGGACTGTGAAGAAAGCTGAGCACCGAAGAATTGATGCTTTTGAACTGTGGTGTTGGAGAAGACTCTTGAGAGTCCCTTGGACTGCAAGGAGATCCAACTAGTCCACCCGTGGTGGATTCATGTCAATGTATGGGAAAACCAATACAGTATTGTAAAGTAAAATAAAGTAAAAAAAAAAAAAAAAAACTGAAAAAAAAAAATAAAGGAGATCAGTCCTGGGATTTCTTTGGAAGGAATGATGCTAAAGCTGAAACTCCAATACCTTGGCCACCTCATGTGAAGAGTTGACTCATTGGAAAAGACTGATGCTGGGAGGGATTGGGGGCGGGAGGAGAAGGGGACGACAGAGGATGAGATGGCTGGATGGCATCACGGACTCAATGGACATGAATCTGAGTGAACTCTAGGAGTTGGTGATGGACAGGGAGGCCTGGCATGCTGTGATTCATGGGGTTGCAAAGAGTCGGACATGACTGAGCGACTGAACTGAACTGCAGATGCATTTGTTGATAGAGAAAATTATTAGTGCTCATAGAAAGTACCCCATTTATTTTATTTACCAAGAATGGGTTTCCTTTCACTTCGGATTCCTCAGGCAATATTATTCTTTTAAAAACTCATAGGCTATATATAGCCAAAGAATTGGGAGGGAAAAGAAAAAACTTATACTGAAAAATTACTAAGTAAACCACAGCATTCAACTAGATTTTTAAATCTGAAACATTTGAGGAAAATACAGCTCTAATTCAGATGCATCTGCTCCATTATTACCCACATCTTTCATACCCTTATAGACATTTCAGAGACTCAGCAAGTGGAAGGAAAATATTTCTCCCTTCAAATGACATTGTCCTAATATTATTAAGCTTGCAACACGGTTGCCAAGTAGTGCTGCTTCAGTCCAACTTTAGACTACGGGTGTTTTCTTCCTTTTTATTTTGTTGTACTCAAGACACCATTGCTTCAGAAGAAAGGAAAATCAATTTTGAGATTCAAGACAGTGTTACATATACCCAGGCATTACAATAAACAGCCTTCTGTACTGTGCTTGTTTTCTTGTTACCTGTCAATGCTCTCCTTTACTGCATCTGTATCTTATTTTCAATAGCATGCTCTTAGGCAAATTTTCCCTATTATCTTTCTGGAGAAGTCAATCTATGTTCTCCTGTTACAAAAAACAAACAGACAAATTTTCAAAGAAACTTACTCAGTCTAGTCCTTTTTTTTCCTTTACTTTTTCTATAAAATTTTTGTTTGTAAAACCATGCCTTTGATTTCTTAATTGAACTCACAAGTGGCTGCATGTGCTTTCCCAGAAACAGACAACCTGGGGCTATAATTATTTCTGTTAAATAGGTGAGAGATTGTAAAGTGCAGAGGGAAAGTTTCTCTTTTTCTTTTTTTTCCCCCGTACGATTTCCTTCGAGTCTTGGGGAAAAGCCATCATGATCAATGCTTGTCAAACTTGACTGTAAGGAACGATCACCTGGGGACCTTATTACAAGGTAAGCTCTGGTTCTGGGAGTCTCTGGAGGGTGGGGACCTGAGTGTCTCTGCTTCTAAACAGCTTCCGGGTAATGCCCATGGTGCCGATTTACAGACTGCACATCGTGTAGCTGCATCCTGGAACATTCCTGTCCTTCAGGTGAAGAAGCTGAAGCCTAACAGCTGAACAGATGTACCAAATGTCATTTCTTGGTTTGTTGCTTGATCTGCTTAGAGTTTCAGTGTCCCAAAACAAGAAAAGATGTATTTTCCTGTGCAGGTTACATGAAGAAATGGATGCCAACTTCCCTGTGCTGGGAACCCTTTCTTTTTCCCTTCTCTGTATCTGTGGTTTAGGATTCTTTCCTCAGCATGAATGTTTCCATGTTTAGTCATCAGTAAAATTGACATAGAAGAAAATCAAATTATAATATATTTGGAACTCAGTGTTATCATTTCTTTGAATCTGAGAGACAGAGGTTTGGGAAAAATAAGCAAATTTATCTTCAAGTAATCAAGAACCACTTGATAGCAAAGGTAGAAATATTTTAACACTAAGACTTCATCGTTATGTTTTAGTATAAGCTTTTTTATTTTTGATATGAGCTTTCCAATAGTAAAATGAGTACAATAAAATAGTTGAAATAAAACACTGATGATGAAGCAATTAATTTTCTTTGATGATTCATTTTGTTATCAAGGAAAAAACTAATTTAAAGGCATGGATATTGCTCTGGATGTCAATTAAAAGAAACCTTGCCTTTTTGAAAAAATAAACTGAACTGAAAAGAATCTGCTCTTGACCCCTCCTTCCATCTCTAATATTTTCTGCTCTGATTACTTAGGCAAAGCTTTCTTATTCTCATTTTATTCAATGAGTATCCCCTTTAGAATGTTATGGTTGGTCAATAGGGACAGTTTTTTCAGATGAAGTAAAAATTCCCATTTTGGCTCTGTTTCATTGGTTACGTTGGAACTTTGCACTCAGGGAAATGTGGTAGTCTGCATATGTCCATTCATCCATTATTAACATACAATTGCAGTTCTAAAAATGGAAAATAATAAGATATCACCATTGCCAAGGTGAATAATTTGTCATAGTGAATAAAAGTTCATGCACCTAGATCCTGTGGGACCATGAGCAAAGATGGAAGAAAAAGAGGATTTTGGTTAGTGGAAACCAAGACCTAAAGATAAAGACTATGAATGGAGTATGATTCAAAGTTGAGTTGACTGCCTAGCAACAGTGCTAAAGCAGGGAAGTAGGAAACAGGATAACAGAGAAAACTCAAAAATGGGGCCTGTTTGAGCCTCCAACAGATTGTGTTGAAACCTGCTTATTTAGCATTACAAATGAATGGCTTCCTAAGGTGGAGCTCAGGTCTTGACTTGAATATCAACTAGATCAGAAAGTGTCCCCTAACTGTATAAAAACTGTGTGCATATGTGTGGTTTGCCTTGGAGAAATCTATGATTTTCAATAGATCCTTAAAAGGACTCATGACTACCAGAAATGAAGTTCCAATGCTTTAGAGTAAAACACATTAACTCACAGCACGTGGTGAAGAAACTCTCCTTGGCCTCAAATTCTTTTAAACTCCGTGTTTTATATTATTCATCTGTGCAAAGAATGCAGACAGAAATATCTTCTTTTACAAAGGTAAGTTTTACTTTGTGTCTGAGGCCTTGGGCCTTTTCTATTTAACTTAAGATAAGCCAGGTCAACTTTTAAGAAACTTTACTTAAAAATGTTTTCTGCAGAAACTGTGGGAGTGTGAATTTTAGAAATGTAGAGAGAAATAATTACTACTATGACCAAGTTCTGTGAATATGAGACATTTGACTTGTTGTCCTTGTAAGTTTACCGCAGTCAAGAAGGAAAGCTTTTTTAAAATTCATATACAATATTAACATAGAAAAATTAAAGCAGAGTAAAATATAATTTTGAATAGTCTTTTCTAACTATAATTAATCAACTTGATTTAGTTGAATAATTTAATTGCAAAAAAAAATAGAGCTCTTTCTCAATCGTAATAGTTTTTTTTTTTGGACAATCTGCTCCGTGATTTCTTTTTTTTTGCCTGGCTCAATCCAATACAGTCCATTTATAGACAATAGACAAAGAAAAAGAATAATAGACAAAGAAAAAGTGACCATCTGGCCTAAGAAATCCTTTTGTACACTGGTGAATAAATGTCAACATGAAATATTTTTACTCTTTCAATGCACATTATGTTAATTATCTTTACATTTGATTGGATGTTTTTTGTAGACTCAGGTTATGGTTGCTGTGTGGAGTGTTTGCCTACTGATACAACATGATTTTTGGTGCATATTGTTTCATTGCAGTGGATTTTATAGTAGTCATTGACAAATTACATCATGTCTGACAGGACAGATGATCTTCAAGACACTCAAGAGGACACTACTATGTCTTTTTGTAATATCAGAAGTTTTCTACTTGTGGAAGTTGGACAGAAAGAAACAGAAGATTATGGAAAGTCACATATTGAAATCTTTGCACAGAATAATGGAAAGATACAATGACTGCTAGATTACCCAGATTTTATGGATAACAATATTTCTAAGGGATTAAGGAATATGTAACATTTATATTTAAAACATGACTTTGCATTATGTACTCAATTTATGCTAGATTTTTTTGGTTGAGCCATAGAGATTCAAGGAACTTGATTTTCCTATTTCCTGAAAGCAGCAGAAAAATGAATAGTTATACATAATTACTTTATCTCTGTTCATGCCACCAAGGCATTTAATACTAGTCAGCTTAGAGTCAGTAATCAGAAATATAAATTTATTCTTGGAAAAATCTAACTAGCTATCATTTCTAAGATCATGTTTAGTGTTTGTGTTAAATGCTTTTTCTAAAGAGATAAAATAAAATGTAGTAGTTAATAACAGCTTTTCTGGAAACACATGAAGTAGTACTAGATACAAAGGTAGAGTATTAGTTTGAAAGATTATCTGCCTGTATGGGGTCAATACAGTGATATCCCTCTGTATGTTTTCATACAGAGACATGCTCCTCACAACAACAAAAGTGAAGACACCTTTAGAACATTCCTGCTATGTTTCATCAGATGTAACACCAAATTTTATCATTTAAAAGCGAATCCCTATTGAATGGACAAATATGGCCACAGGATCAAGTCTATTTTGATCATTTCACTAAGACAATTCTTTATTTTAGGGGCAGTAAAAATCGAACATCTTTATTTGAACATTTCATTGGGACCATAAAGGGTTTTTGTTTCTCTAGGAATTCTCTGTAGATTAAAATACCACACCAAATTCTACTTATATAATAGAGTGCTTCTAATCTGTTGTTGAACACCTCTGAGATCCAAGGTTTTTTTTTTTTTTTTAATAAGAAGATTAAATTCCTTTACTGCCCCAAAGTGCTACAAAACTATAAATATCAACTGAAAGTAATGGTAATTTTTATCAATATTACCAAGGAAAAAATTTAAATCAATACTTTAAAAATGCCTATATTCCCTTATAAACTCATTGAAAGATGCATAAAATAAAACATTAGAGAAACTGTTGCTTTTCCAAAAAAAATTTTTTTTCTAGGTAGAAAGAATTTTCTATGAATTCTTAGGTAATTGTGATGTTTATTGTAAGTTATTCTAAAATTCTTTGTATGATCTTGGCTTATTTAAAAGTCTGATTTAAAATTTTGGTAGGATATGTAATGTCATGGTTGATTGAACCGGAAGTGTTCCTCACACATATTCTGTTGTGGCAATAGTTCTGAGAGGAATTCATGTCCTGATATTGATAGTAGGTTATCAAAGCTCGGAGAGGTTAAGGGACTGCCCATGGTCATTTAAGGGGCTTCCCTGGTGGCTCTGATGGTAAAGATTCTACCTGCAATCCAGGAGCCCTGAGTTCAGTCCCTGGGTCGGGAAGATACCCTGGAGAAGGGAATGGCTACCCACTCCAGTACTCTTGTCTGGAGAATCTCATGGAGAGAGGAGTCTGGTAGGCTACAGTCCATGGAGTTGCAAAGAGTCAGACATGACTTAGTAACTAAACAACAACAACATGGTCACTTTAAATGAAGATGAGGAAAGAGAGAATTTTGGCTGCCTGATTTGATGTTCCACCTATCAGCCAGAATGTCTCTCATAATGAATAATTTATTTCCATTAAGAAGAGCAGATAGTTTGTATAAATGCTGAGAAAAGGAACTGAAGAACCCAATAATAACATTCTTAATTCAAATACTTGAGTTACATATATTTGATAAGAACATAACTTGATTGAACAGCAGCTCTGTTTGGAGAGGAAGGCTACCCTTAACTGACTGAAGAGGAGTGCAGCTATAAGCATTGTTACTTTCTGCAACTGAATATGTAGTCCTGGTTTGGTAGTAAACAGTCAATCCTTGAGAAGATGTATGCAAATATTACAGAGACATAACAGTCAGGTACAAAGACTTTAAAATGGTGATAGAACTGATATACGCCAAATTGTACACATTTGAATTATGGAATTTAACATGTTTTGAATTATGTATACCTCATAAAACCATCATGATAATAAGGATAGTAAACACACTGATCATCACCAAAAGTTTCCCACGCTCCTTTATAATCCTTGCCTCCTCCTGCTCTGTCAGCTAGGCAGCTGCTGGTCTGCTCTCCATCATGAAAAAGTAGCTTGCACTTTCTAGAATATCAAATAAATGGAATAATAGAGTGTGTGTTCTTTTTTTCCCTTTAAAAATTTTAGCATAGTTATTTGAGATTCATTTACATTGGAGGTATGGATAGTTCATCACTTTTTATTTTTAAGTAGTATTCCATTGTATAGATACGCTACAATTTTTTAATTCATTCATCTATTAATATTAATGGTTATTTAGGTCATTTCCAGTTTGGGATGTTTTACTAATAAAGTTTCTGTAAGCATTTGTGTGTAAGTCTATGTATGAACATATGATTGCCTTTCTCTTAGGTAAATAAATACCCTAGAAGAAAGCCAGCTGGGTCATGAAGTTTAATTTTTTTAAGAAAGTGCCATGCAGCTGTGTCAGTATACATTCTCAGGAGCAATAGTGCATGAGGATTTCATTTGCTTCACATACTAACCAGTGTTGTATATATATTTAACTTTATTTATTTATTTTTGGCTGTGTGGGTCTAAGCTGTGCAGGCTTTTCTCTAGTTGCAATGAGTAGGGGCTACTCTCTAGTTGTGATGTGCGGTCTTCTCATTGCAGAGGCTCATCTTGCTGTGAAGTACAGGCTCTAGGAGTGGGGGCCCAGTAGTTACAGCTCCCAGGCTCTAGAACACAGCCTCAATAGTTGGGGTGCATGGGCTTAGTTGCTCTGAGGTGTGTGGGATCTTGTCGGATCAGGGATAGATCCTGATCCTGTCTCCTGCATTGGCAGGCAGATTCTTGACCACTGAGCCAACAAGGAAGCCCATCAGAGTTTTTAATGTAAATATGTAGTTCAGTTCAGTTCAGTTGGTTAGTCGTGTCCGACTCCTTGCGACCCCATGAATCATAGCATGCCAGGCCTCCCTCTCCATCACCATCTCCCAGAGTTCACTCAGACTCATGTCCATCGAGTCAGTGATGCCATCCAGCCATCTCATCCTGGGTCGTCCCCTTCTCCTCCTGCCCCCATTCTCTCCCAGCATCAGGGTCTTTTCCAATGAGTCAATTCTTCACATGATGTGTCCAAAGTACTGGAGCTTCAGCTTTAGCATCATTACTTCCAAAGAAATTCCAGGGTTGATCTCCTTCAGAAGACTCCTCAAGAGTCTTCTCCAACACCACAGTTCAAACGCATCAATTCTTCAGCGCTCAGCCTTCTTCACAGTCCAACTCTCACATCCATACATGACCACTGGAAAAACCATAGTCTTGACTAGACGGACCTTAGTTGGCAAAATAATGTCTCTGCTTTTGAGAAATCCATAATAGATGTACAGTGATATTTCAATATGGTTTTAATTTGCCTTTCCCTAATAACTAATGATTTTGAACATTTTTATATACATATTTGTTATCAGTATATGATGACTCAGATGGTAAAGAATCTGCCTGAAGTGCTGGAGACCCAGGGCCAATCCCTCGGTTGGGAAGATCCTTTGGAGAAGGGAATGGCAACCTAGTCCAGTATTCTTGCTTGGAGAATCCCATGGACAGAGGAACATCGAAGGGGTTGCAAAGAGTTGGACATGACTAAGTCACACACACACACACACACACACACACACACACCTTCTTTGGTGAGTTGTTTAACTTTTTGGGGGGTCATTTTTTTGTTGTTGCTATTAAATTAGTTTTTCTGTTGTTAGTATTGAGTTCTAAAACTTCTTTATATACTCTAGAAACAAACCAAATTTTAGATATACAGGTTTTGAAAATATTGTTTCCCTTTCTGTGAGAATCAAGAGTTTTACTAGTGTCTTTTGAAGAGCAAAAATTTTTAAATTTTTTTGTAGTACTGTTTAACAATTATTTTCTTTTAGGGATTGTGTTTTTTGTATCTAACCCAAACTCACTAGAGTTTTATCATATATTTTCTTTGGAAGTTATGTAGTTTTGTTTTTTATTTTGGATTATGGTCAGTTTTAAGTTAAATTCTTTTAATGTGAGGTGAGAAATGACCCAAAGTAATTTTTTAGCATGTGTAGATACAATTATTCCAGCATCATTTGTTAAAAAGGAAAAAAGAGATCTATCCTTCACTGAATTGTCTTTGTTTATTGGTCAGAAATTGGTTGATTGCACATGGTCAAGTCTATTTTTAAACACTATGTTTTCCTTTGATATATTGGATGACAAACATCTATCTTTATGCCAGTATAGTACTTCTTGATTTTTTATTGGGATTATAATAATATAGTTGACTTGGGAAAAATTGACTCTAATATTGATTGCTGCTGCTGCTGCTGCTAAGTTGCTTCAGTCGTGTTCGACTCTGTGCGACCCCACAGATGGCAACCCACCAGGCTCCCCTATCCCTGGGATTCTCCAGGCAAAAACACTGGAGTGGGTTGCCATTTCCTTCTCCAAGGCAAGAAAGTGAAAAGTGAAAGTGAAGTCACTCAGTCGTGTCCAACTCTTAGCGACCCCATGGACTGCAGCCCACCAGGCTCCTCTGTCCATGGGATTTTCCAAGCAAGAGTACTGGCGTAGGGTGCCATTGCCTTCTCCCTAATATTGATTATATTAATGTAGTTAATCTTGACATTGACATTGAGATATACCCTCAGAACAGGTATATCTCTCCATTTACTTAGGTTTTTAATTTCTCTCAGCAATATTTTGTAGTTTTTACTATACAGACCTTTATCCCTAAGTATTTCATATTTTTGGTGCTATTTTTAATGCAACTACTTTTGCTTTTAACTTCAATTTCTAATTGCTCATTTTTAGTATATAGAAATGCAGGTCAATTTTGTATACTGATCTTGCATCTGGAAGCAAGAAGCCCAGTGGCACTTGCTAAATATTACTGAACTCACTTACTAGTTTGAGTAGCATTTTGGGATATGCCTGCGTGTGTGAGTACTCAGTGACTTCAGTCATTCATGACTGTTTGTGACCCCATGGACTGTAGCCTGCCAGTCTCCTCTGTCCATGGGATTCTCCATGCAAGAATATTGGAGAGGGTTGCCATGCTCTCCTCCAGAGGATCTTCCTGACCCAGGGAGTGAACCTTCCTCTTCTGTGTCTCCTGCATTGCAGGAAGATTATTTACCACTGAGTCGCTGGGGAAGCTCTGCATTTTGTGGTAGTTTTTATCAAGTTTTCCATACACATAATCATGTTGTCTATGAATAAAGACATTTTGAATTCTGTCTTTATTACATAATAGGGTCTTATATTTTTATTTCTTCCCCTATTGTACTGACTAGACCCCCTAGTACAATGTTGACTAGAAGTGTGATAGCAAGAATATTTACCATGTTCCTAATCTTAGGGGGAAAGTTTTCAGTCTCTCATCAAGTGTAATGTCAGCATTAGGTTGATCACAGATGCCTTTTAAATATCAGACTGAGAAAGTTTTCTTCTATTCCTAGCTTTCTGACTGTTTTTAATAGGAATGGATGTTAGGTTTTGTCAAGCACGCTTTCTAGTGGTAGGTTCAGGATTTATGGACTACGTGTTTAACCTATCACAAACTACCTTGGAGTGATATACCATTACGCATGTAATGTAAGAACTGTATTTTATTTCCCAGCACTGTTGTAATAGTGCCATTAACTGTGTGACTTTAAACAAGATACATTTCTTCTTTCACAGTTCTAGGGGTTATAAGTTCAAAACCAAGGTGTCAGCAGGGCCATGCTCCTTCTGACTCGGTACAATTTTTCCTTGCCTGTCCTTGGCTTCTGGTGGCGGTTGCCAA
Source organism: Capra hircus (assembly GCF_001704415.2). Classification (NCBI taxonomy): domain Eukaryota; kingdom Metazoa; phylum Chordata; class Mammalia; order Artiodactyla; family Bovidae; genus Capra; species Capra hircus. The sequence continues at coordinate 99,772,284 of NC_030808.1, forward strand.
TTTTTCATGCTCCTTGCTTATAGCTGTCTCACTCCAGTTTCTGCCTCTCTTGTCACATGTGTCTTTCCTGTTTGCTTATCTGTGAGGCCCTTCTCCTCTTCTTGTGAAGGCAAAAGTCATATTCGATTAAGATCCCACTTACCTTACTTATTTCGGTATGATCTCATCCTAATTAATTAAATATGTAACCACCTTATTTCCAAACATATTCATATTCAGATCCAGGAGGAACATGAAAATTTGAAGGACACTATCCAATCCAATACAAGAAACTATCAAGAGGGTACTTCCATTTCTTTCCTCTAGAACTATATAGGGCTATTGTTTATACACTGGTAGCTCTCAGTACATAAAGATAGTAGCTGTCTTACTCTTGGTACCTCCCCTGCTGACCAGTCTCTGCCTTGCCCACACCCTACTCACCCTACTGATATTTCCTTTTAATCACAGAACCTAATAGGTAAAAGCTTACATACTTGCCCCAAGCTCAGCTAGTGATTGTTCTAATCTTTATATCAGAACTATTTCTACTGTGATAGTATATCAAAGGGGTGTGCCTATCTGCTGGTTTTCCTGATATTGGTGAGCCAACCTGATGTTAACTCCCTCTGTAACTAGTAATCTTCCCTCCCCATCATACTGCCACATCCTGCCAGTCATCTGCATTGTGGGGTGTATTAGAAAAGATCCTGATGCTGGAAAAGATTGAGGACAGGAAAAGAAGGGAGCGACAGAGGATAAGATGATTGGATGGCATCATCAACTCAAATGGACATGAGTTTCAGCAAACTCCTGGAGATAGTGAAGGACAGGGAAGCCTGGCATACTGAAGTATGTGGGATCACAAAGAGTTGGACACGACTTAGCAACTAAAAAACAACAACAATATACATACACATATGTGCTACATATAGACTCTTTGTTACTTATATGTATTGCAAATGTTTTCTGCACTCTGTGGTTTAACATTTTCTCTTTCTTAAAAATAATGCTTTTAGGTGAAGATGTTCTGACAAGGTAATTTAATTATCAGTTTTTCCTATTATAGTTAGTGATAATGAAAAAAGATATTCTTACCTATTTTGAGTTCATGAAAATATTCTCTGCTACTTTCTGGAAGACTTAATGTTTGTTAGAGTAAAAATCCACCTGGAATTAATTTTTCAGCATGTATGACAGTAGGAATCAATTTCTTTCCTTTTATATATGGATGTATAACCTTTTAAAAAAAGATCATATTTTTTGTCATTTCCTTTTCAATCAAGCATTTTCTTTGTCATTTATCAACCATCTATATATGGGAAAGGAGAAAGTGAAAGATATACCTAACTAAATGCAGAGTTCCAGAGAATAGCAAAGAAAGCTAAGAAGGCCTTCTTAAATGAACAATGCAAAGAAATAGAGGAAAACAATGGAATGGGAAAGATGAGAGATCTCTTCAAGTAAATTGGAGATATCAAGGAAATATTTCATGCAAGGATGGGCACAATAAAGGAAAGAAAATGTAACAACCTAACAGAAAGAGAAGAAGGCAATGGCACCTCACTCCAGTACTCTTGCCTGGAAAGTCCCACGGATGGATGAGCCTGGTAGGCTGTAGTCCATGGGGTTACTAAGAGTCAGACACAACTGAGCAGCTTCACTTTCACTTTTCACTTTAATGCACTGGAGAAGGAAATGGCAACCTACTCCAGTGTTCTTGCCTGGAGAATCCCAGGGATAGGGGAGCCTGGTGGGCTGCTGTCTATAGAGTCGCTCAGAGTCAGACACGACTGAAGCGACTTAGCAGCAGCAGCAGCAGCAACAGAAACAGAAAATATTAAGAAGAGGTGACAAGAATACGCAGAAGAACTATACAGAATAAAGGTCTTAGTTACCTGGATAACCACAACCATGTGATCACACACTTAGAGACAGACATCCTGGAGTGTGAAGTTGAGTGGGCCTTAGGAAGCATTATGACAAACAGAGCTAGTGAAAGTGAGGGAATTCCAGCTGAGCTATTTCAAATATTAAAAGATAATGCTGTTAAAGTGCTGCACTCATTATGCAAGCAAATTTGGAAAATACAGCAGTGGCCACAAGACTAGAATAGTTCAGTTTTCATTTCAATCCCTAAGAAGGGCAATGCCAAAGAATGATCAAACTACCATACCATTGTGCTCATTTCACATCCTAGAAAGATTATGATCAAAATTCTTCAAAAAGTTTTTCAGTACATGAAATGAGAATGTCCAGATTTACAAGCTGAGTTTAGAAAAGGCAGAGGAAACAGAGATCAAATTGTCAACATTCATTGAGTCATGGAGAAAGCAAAGGAATTCCAGAAAAACTTCTACCTCTGCTTCATTGTCTGTGCTAAAGCCTTTGTCTGTGTGAATCACAACAAATTGTAGAAAATTCTTAAAGAGATAGGTGTACTAGACCACCTTACCTGCCTCCTGAGAAACCTGTATGCAAGTCAGGACATGGAACAATGGGCTGGTTCAAAATTGGGAAAAGAGTACATCAAGGCTGTACATTGTTACCCGCTTATTGAACTTGTATGCAGAGTATATCATGTGAAATGCTGGGCTGGATGAATCTCAAGCTGAAATCAAGATTGCCAGAAGAAATATCAGCAACCTCAGATATGTAGATGACATCGGACTCTTATGGCAGAAAATGAAGAGGAACTACGGAGTCTCTTGATGAGGGGAAAGAGGAGATTGAAAAAGCTGGCTTGAAACTCAATATTCAGTAAACTAAGATCATGGCATCTGGTCCCATCACTTCATGGCAAATAGAAGGGGAAAAAGTGGAAACATGAAGATTTTTTGGGGGGGAGGTCTCCAAAATCCCTGCAGACAATAACAGCAGCCTTGAAATTAAAAGATGCTTGTTTCTTGTAAAGAAAGCTATGAAAAAACTAAACAGCACTTTAAAAAACAGAGACATCACATTTTCTGCAAAGGTCCATATAGTCAAAGCCATGGTTTTTCCAGTAGTCATGTATGAATGTGAGAATTGGACCATAAAGAAATCTTAGAAAAAAGAATTGATGCTTTTGAACTGTGGTGTTAGAGAAGACTCTTGAGAGTCCCTTGAACAGCAAGGAGATCAAACAAGTCAATCCTAAAGAATATCAACCCTGAATATTCATCGGAAGGACTGATGCTGAAACTGAAGCTCCACTACTTTGGCCATCTGATCCCAAGGGCCGACTTATTGGAAAAGATCCTGATGCTGGGAAAGATTGAGGAAGGGAGAAGTGGTTGACAGAGCATGAGATTGGTGGATGGCATCACAGACTAAATCAATGGGAGTCTGAGCAAATGCCAGGAGATAGTGAAGGATGGGGAAGCCTGGTGTGCTGCAGTCCTCTGGGTTGCAAACAGTTGGACACAACTTGGCAACTGAACAACAACAAATATATGTATGTCAGTTGTTGAACCTACTTTTTGTTTCACAGGCTTATTTATCTATTTTGCAACAATGCCACACATATTGCTTTAGATTTATAATCAATCTTGATATCTGGTAAAGTCCTCTGTTTCTTCTTAATGTTAATGGCTTACAACCAAATCATTACTTTTTGCAGAAGCATCACATTGATTGTACACCACTTTTTGAAACTAAGCAATAGCATTTAAACTCATATTGAAAATGTTTTTTCTTCTTAAAATATTTTTCTAAACTTCTGAAGGTTAATCTTTGTTTCTTTTCTCACCAAGAATATATCAATAAAATTCTTGAACATTGAAGATTGAAAAATTATCTATTTTTGTCCCATGTTGCTCATGGCATATTATAAGTAATTAATCTTCTCAACAATTTTTACTTTAGCAATTGCTATTAGCATAATTTCTTATTAGAATATTCATAAGAAATATCTATTTATTCAAGTACCTTTTGTGGATTTAAAAATCCATTATTTCAAAAGTAAATGGGCTCTAAATTCTTAATCTTTGGCAGTAAGTTATGTATTAGGAAGATAATTAAATCTTTTAGATGACTTTGCCAATTAGCATGGGAGTAATAACAATAGTGATCTGTGCACCCTCATGCAAACAAGGCCATACACAGGTTTATAAGTTCACATTAATATGTGGAAATTGCTTAGAGACAAGCTTTGGCGACTGTTTTCTCAGTCTCTGACATATTCCAGTGGATTCATAGTAAATCCTAGTTCTGAGGAAAAGGAGTGCCACATGTCTGAGAAAAATAAATGGAGGTGATGCCAAGTCATCATACATCCTCAAACTCTGCCTCATAGTCTCTGCTCACTGTCTTGTGGGTGAATTCACACATAGAAATGCAGGAAAAATTGAATAAGGACATATCTGGGAAGTTCCAAAACAGAACTGTCTAAAAGATAAGAGTCTGGAATGTATATGGTTTAGTCGCCAAGTCATGTCCGACTCTTTTCTCCTGCATTTCAGGAGAATTCTGTACCACAGAGCCACCAGGGAAGTCCTCTGGAATGTGTGTGTGCAGGTGTGCATACAAGCATGTGTGCTAAGTTGCTTCAGCTGTGTCCAACTTTTTGCGACCCATGGACTGTAGCCTGCCAGGCTTCCCTGTCCATGGGATTCTCTAGGAGAATCCTCTTGACCTAGGGATAGAACCTGGGTCTCATCATTCCTGCATTGGCAAGTGGATTCTTTACCACTATGCCAATACTAAATAGTAAATCAAGACTATTGTCCATGAATGTGAAGATTTTAAGTATGTCTCATTACAAAAATGGAGCTGCCTGTTAAGACATTCCCAAGCTATAAACTGCCCTATGGTGGTTTTCTCATTCCTTCAAGATTTTGCATGTATGTGTGTGTGTTTGTCTGCTGGAATCCGTGTCTGTCTACATGTGTTTGACTAGAACCTCGCACTGTGATCTATGTTCCCAGGTGACCCTTGCTCCATCACTTACCTAGAGAGAGCCTTGCCAGATTCCTACATATAATGCAGATTGTTGCTAACTATTTTTCCAAATCTTCCAATCAGTTATTTATGCCATACTCAAAATTCCATGAATAAAAAGGAACTATATAGGAATTCAAATATATAATATGAAAATTTATAAATGTGTAAAAATCGTTTTGGGCTACAAAGAGTTATTGTTTTTATTAAAGACTCAAAGAGGATGTTATCCCAGAAACATATTTAGGATCACTGAATGTCTTCTTATACATGGAAAATACAGTTATTATAATCTTGCATATACCAGGGCTTTCAATTGCACTTTGTGACAAAGGTCATTTGTCCTTTGTTTTACTTTGTAAATCATTTCCTCAATAAATCCATATATAGCATGTTTCAAATGAAGCACTTAATTTACATAGTATAGAATAAAGCTAATTAATTACAGAATAAGATCAGCATTAAATTTTAACCATGTAATCTAAAATAGCCAAGCAGTTGTTCATGTTTTTGTTTCTTTATGAATAAACAAATTTTATATTTACCATTTTTGAAGGTGCAAAGTATCATATTTACCATATGAAATCACATCAATGGTTGCAAGGCTATTTTAGGTTAGGAAAATAACTGATAGGATGAGTATACAAAGTCTTATTTAGGAATAGTCTATATATTTCCAGATTTTTTTAATATTACAGAGTAGTATGACTTTAATTAAAAATTGATTTATATAACGAGAAGACTCTTGAGAGTCCCTTGGAATGCAAGGAGAGCCAACCAGTCCATTCTAAAGGAGACCAGTCCTGGGTGTTCATTGGAAGGACTGATGCTGAGGTTGAAACTCCAATACTTTGTCCACCTCATGCAAAGAGTTGACTCATTGGAAAAAACCCTGATGCTGGGAGGGATTGGAGGCAGGAGGAGAAGGGGACAACAGAGGATGAGATGGCTGGATGGCATCACAGACTCGATGCACATGAGTTTGGGTGAACTCTGGGAGTTGGTGATGGACAGGAAGGCCTGGCGTGCTGCAATTCATGGGGTCACAAAGAGTCAGACATGGCTGAGCGACTGAACTGAACTGAACCACACTTAAAGAATTTGCCCAGGAAAATAAAGGGAACATATAGGCATTGAAAGGGAAAAATAGAATACCATTTGTTCTCACTATAATTTCATAAGAAAAATGATATTTTAATGGCAAAAACACAGGACAGAGATAATTTCAAATTATAATTATTGAACCCAATTTTTATAAATCTTACACAAATATGAAATTATCAATTATTTTTCTTCTGCCACATATTAATAAAATCTTAGTTGTAGACCAGCTTTCATCTATATAACAACATCTGGGAACTGATGCCTTAGGGAAGAATCTTTGCATTTGGTGTCAGCCTTTGTACAAAACTCTTCTCCCTTTTGATAAAGTTAGACTGTCTGCTAAGTCAGCGATATGTTCAAAATGCTTGAGTATTCTCAAATAAATTATAACATATTTATTCAGTGTTAGTTCTGTGCTACCTTATAGAAATAAAGAACAAGATATGGATTCTGCTTACAAGGAATGCCACCATTTAGTTGGGAGTTTGGAGCAGAGTCCCACACATATGTTCTTGGCACCACCATTCTGTTCTTTGCGGGCTCAACTTCCGATGGAAGCTACTGAAACCTGCCTGATTTGCAAGGCTAGCAGAAAAGGCCAAGTAATAAAAGTCTTCAACCTATCACCCCTTACCAGGGGCATTTGTGTTTAGTTGCTCAGTCCTGTCCGACTCTTTGTGACCCCATGGACGGTAGCCCACCAGGCTCCTCTGTCCTTGGAATTCTCCAGGCAAGAATACTGGAGTGGATTGCCATGCCCTTCTCTAGGGGATCTTCCCAACCCAGGGATTGAACCTGGGTCTCCCACATTGCAGGCAGACTCTTTACGGTCTGAGCCACCAGGAAAGACCACCAGGGGCATTTAGTAATTAAATATTTGGACTTCTTTGCTCACTGCTGAAGTACTAAGGTTTGTATTCTACACCATTTCCTGGGTCCCCCAAGGATCCATTCCAATTTTCTGTGGTGGCAACTTTCTGATGTACACATCGTTTACTTTTCTGGATTCTTTCCCCTGTCTCAGCGCTGCTGCTGAAGACTACTGTTTTCTATTTCCTCTCTAAGAAACTACTTCTGCTTGAAACCTTGTTTCAGCATCTGGTTTTGGTGAATTTGAATAAGACAAAATTGTTACGAATTATGCTGTAAATTAGAAACAAAACAATAGAAACAATAAAATAACTCATTTAAATGATGCTTGGTTAGATTAATATTAAAATTGCAAAAAATAATCGACAACAAGAGACTTTAGCATCATCTAATAGCTGTGTGACTGGGCAAGTCAATGATATATATATATTTTTCCTAATCTTTTTTTTCCATGTCTTCGTTTTCCTTTTTAATTATTGTTATTATATTTTGTTTGTTAAGAATACAACATGAGATTTACCCCCTTAACAAATTTATACATAATGATATAGTATTATTAACTACAGGCACAATGTTGTGCAGCATATTTCTAGAATTTATTCATCTGCATGACTAAAACTATATTTTTTGAATAGCAACTGTCCTTTCCCCCTCCTTACAGCTCTCACTAACTGCCATTCTATTCTCTATTCCTGTTTTACTATTTTAAATTTCTCATACAAGTAGGATCCTGATTATTTGTTCTTCTGTATCCGACTTATTTCACTTAGCATGATGTCCTATGGATTCATCCATGTTGTATATAGCTGGTTTTTTTTTAAGCTGAATAATATTCTATTGTGATTATGCACCACATTTTCTTTATCCATTTATTGCACGGTGAACACTTAAATTTCCATGCCTTGGCTACTGTGAGTAATGCTGCTGTGAACTAGAGAGTGCATATATATCTCTTTGAGATACTTATCTTAGTTCATTTGAATGTATGCCCAGGAATGAGATTGCTGGATCACACAGTTGCATCATTTCATATTCCCATCAACAGTCTACAAGCATTCCAGTTTTGCCATATCTTCACCAACAATTGCTATTTTTTCCCTCACTTGTACGTAAGAATAACAACTTTTTCTTGACATTGTGATTTATAATGTTATATAGCTTATTATCATGCAAAGCACCATTGCATTAGAAAAGACCCTGATGCTGGGAAAGACTGAAGGCAATTTGTAGATTCTAAAAACAGAAAACCCCAATACCTTGTTTGCAATTTATGATTGCATAAATATAACACCATAGTAGAACAGTCAGAGCAATGCCTAAGAAAATAAATTCTTGTGTTACTAATTCTTTTTCTTCAAAATAATACGCTAAGCATTTTTCTTTTTTTATGATTTCACTTTATGTATTTGTTTATTTTTGGCTGTGCTGGGTCTTGTTCCATGGCTTTCCTCTAGTTGTGGTGAACAGGGGCTACTCTTCATGGCAGTGTGAGGGCTTCTCATTGAAGTGGCTTCTCACATTGCACAGCATGGCTCTAGGGCTCACAAGCTTCAGTAGCTGTAGTTCCTGGGCTCTAGAGTACAAGCTCAATAGTTGTGGCACACAGGCTGAGTTGTTCCGAGTCATGTGAAATCTTCCCAAACTAAGGATCAAGCCTGTGTCTCCTGCGTTGGCAGGTGGATTCTTTACCACTGAGTCACCAAGGAAGCCCTCTAAACATTTTTCTAATAGAATCTGTTGATCAGGAAAAACATTTCAAAGAAATGAAACTTTCTGCAGTTCTTCAGTGTCATACTGCCACTGATTTTTATGCCTTATATCGTACCTATTTCTAGATTCCTTATTCTTATCCTGGAACATCTCTTCGAATAATTTATTGCTACAGGGGATTTTAGGATTATTTTACATGCCTGTAAACACCCTTGTATGTATCTGATAATTTCCCTGGTATAGATTTCTAGTGATGTAACATGATTTATGTATCATTTTGAATGTTATTTTGGGGATATACAATAAAGTTAGTTAATTATTTTTTAAAAAAATATTTTTTTGTACTTTGAATTGTGAAATTTTACCCGAAAATTTCCTGTTATGATTTTGTTTTTACTGTTGTTTTCCTCATTTAATCTGCCTGGTACTAGGCAAGCTAAGCAGGAGAAGGAAATGGCAACCCACTCCAGTATTCTTGCCTGGAAAATCCCTTGGATCAAGGAACCTGGTGGGCTGTTGTCCATGGGGTCACACAGAGTTGGACACAACTGAAGTGACTTAGCATGCATGCATGCATTGGAGAAGGAAATGGCAACCCACTCCAGTATTCTTGCCTGGAAAATCCCAGGGACAGAGGAGCCTGGTGGGCTGCCATCTATGGGGTCACACAGAGTCGGACACGACTAAAGCAACTTAGCAGCAGCAGCAGCAGGTAAGCTAATAAATCTGAATATTTGAGTCATTTTTTGGCTCTGGGCATTTAAAAAAATTATTTAATTAACATTATTAAATATTTACTTGTTTCTCATTATAGATTAAACTTTTGCTGCATGCTGGGGTTAGAGATAGAAGCTGAGGTAAAATGATACCTGGAAAAACATTCCTGGACTTTGATACCAAGTAAGGATTTAAGATACATATACCAAATTTTCAAATAGGTAAAAAAGTAATAGTTTGGGGAGAGGGGAGATGGAAGAAAGTAATTATCTTCTTTAATAAATTTTTTATTTTATATATAATGTCCTTTTGAAAACATTATGCTTTTGTCAATAGAATATTATCTCTAATATCTTTAAGTCCATTAAACTAAGATTCATGAGAATCTTCTCCTGCTCCCTAAATTAGCATTGCTTCCTTCAGTATCATGAATTGTACTGTTTATTCATCTTGATTTTTGACTAACCTGATACAGGTTTTTTTTAATGTCCAGTGATCTCTTTTGGGTCTGTCATGATGAATTAGTTTGAGATTTTCCTGTGGACCATGATGTGTTTCTCTGCTGGGTCTTTCCACCAAATGTGAGGGGAATTGTAGCCTTGGTGTGAGTGAATGGGTAGATTTTTCTGAAGGATACATGGAAGAAGAGCAGACTGGTAGCCGTTGTTTATTCTCAGGTGGTAAAATAGCTAGACTTTTTAGATCTTGTTTACTCTTAAGAACATCATCTGTTTCTGCTGCATCAATTTTTTCACTGCTTGTATTTTGGATACAGAAAGAGCTTCAGTTAAATTTCCTTATTTTACATCAGGAAACAGTGCTGGAAACTGAATGACTTGCATTAAACTCAGAGAATAAATGGTGGCAAAGTTGAGTTAAATTAAAGAATTTAGAATTCCTGATTCTAAATCCTAATATTTCCCATAATCTCAAGACTTCAACTCCATTTGGGAAGTATATGTTTTCATTCATATATAATCTTCTAGGGAAGCTTGACAAGAGCAGAATTATTGCTCCAATGTCAGTTAGGTATTCAAAGCTATTTAAGAAGTGAAACCATCTGTATAGGATAGGGAGATGTTAAAATGTATTTGACCTAAGAGGCTGAAAGTCTATCTTGTTCTTGAACAATTTTTTATCAGTCTGAGAAGTCCCAGAGAGAAACATATAGACAGAGTATAAGTCTATTTTGAATAGTTATTCAAAAATAAAACATTTGTTAAGGATAGTAACCTTCTGAAAGGCATTGTATATCAGCATCCTCAAAATCTGAAGAAAATTGGGAAGAGAGAGCTCAGAAAAGCAACAATATCTGATATGAACACTGAATAGATATATAAACTGAATAGATAAAAGAGGGAATTTCTACTATGTGTTAAATGCATTTTATACCTTATGCCAAGTTATACCATCTTCAGGCAGCCTTATGTAATCTTCACCTCAAAGAACTTCAAAGAGAACGTTCTAATGACCTTTCCACTGCTCATCCCGTCTTCTTACCTGCAGGTGATACTAATTTACTATTTGGCATGCTGAAGTTTTAAAAAGAGTTTGGGGAATAAGGAAGTTTCTGTTTGTCTTTGAAAATAAAACTAATTCAGGGTAGTCCTGCAAATTGTAAAATGATGTTCTTTGTTAACATTGTGAAAAATGCCTCTAATACCACGAGAGAATAAAATCTACTAGTTTTCAAGAAATTTAATTAACTTCTCAAGTTAATTCTTTATCTATATTTAACTTAAAAGTAAGGAAGCTACTTAAATTAAAATTAACTTTTAGCACGCTAAAAGTAGTTCCTGCTAATGAGATGTATAGACAGAGTCAGAGACTTTTGGTGAGCCAATTGGGTCCGAAAAGTGTCTCCCAAAGTAAAAGGATCAAAAACCAAACAAACAAAAATCTATTTTGTTTAAGTATTCTAAAGGGACTGATTTATAAACTAGAATGTGAAGTTATTATCGTAATGAGAGATACAGCTTAGAAGGTTACCAACATTTGGCATTTGCAAAGGAAATCTCCCTTCTGTTGGGGCAGTATACTCAGTACTCCTTGAGTCCGTGAGTTCAGACGGACAAATTTCAAGTCAGGATTTTTTGAAAGGAATATTTCCCTCAAACTACAGTAGCTGAAAAATTATTCTTTATGCTAGTAGTATTATAATTAATAACACATGTTATTTTTTTTTGAAATCAGCTCCCTTTTTCACGTGGAGAAAGTAACATGTAGGAACTTCTTAAATGTTTAATAATTACACTAAGTGAAGGAAAGAAATTTAAAAAGCTCAAATCTGTTTCCTTATTATTATTATTTTTTGGCCTCTAAATTCTTTGGCTGTGATTACCCAATTGTTTCACAATGTTATGATACGCTTGAGCAGAATAGAACTTTATTTCCTTTAGTTACTTTCCAGCTACCTTTTTGTTGTGTTGTTTTTGTTTCTGGTTTGAGACTACAGAGACAGTCTGATCCCAGAAGCAGTGTGTTGAGCTTGGATTCAGAGCGCTTGGATTCAAATCCCCTTCGTATTTCTTGCTAATTGCCTATGTCTCATTTTTTTCTCATCTGCAAACCAGAGATAAGGCAAAGGAGCCTGTGGTGAAATGGGATAACATATGTAAAAACAAGTGGCATTACTCCTGGCACATAATGGGCATTCAGTAAAGTGCTGATTGAATTCGAGTTCATGCTGATCACCTTTACAGGATGTGGAAACATCCTGTTTCATTTTGAGTGTATTTAAGAAAACTTCATCAATTCACTATCTCAAATGGAACACACATTTATAACTTCTCAGTTCCTTACACAGTGTTACCTATGTAGATGTCTAAGTTAAAGTCCATGTTGAATATTTTTTACTTCAATTTTTTTTTTTTTTAATTTTAAAATCTTTAATTCTTACATGCGTTCCCAAACATGAACCCCCCTCCCACCTCCCTCCCCACAACATCTCTCTGGGTCATCCCCATGCACCTGCCCCAAGCAAGCTGCACCCTACGTCAGACATGGACTGGCGATTCAATTCTTACATGACAGTATACAAGTTAGAATTCCCATTCTCCCAAATCATCCCACCCTCTCCCTCTCCCTCTGAGTCCAAAAGTCCGTTATACACATCTGTGTCTTTTTTCCTGTCTTGCATACAGGGTCGTCATTGCCATCTTCCTAAATTCCATATATATGTGTTAGTATACTGTATTGGTGTTTTTCTTTCTGGCTTACTTCACTCTGTATAATTGGCTCCAGTTTCATCCATCTCATCAGAACTGATTCAAATGAATTCTTTTTAACGGCTGAGTAATACTCCATTGTGTATATGTACCACAGCTTTCTTATCCATTCATCTGCTGATGGACATCTAGGTTGTTTCCATGTCCTGGCTATTATAAACAGTGCTGCGATGAACATTGGGGTACATGTGTCTCTATTATCTGCCTCTGCCTCTCTCTAAATTATAGGTATGTCTTCTTTTAGAGCTTATTGTGTATTCTAGACACGTTGTATGCTGGTTGAGAGTCATTTTGCTCACGTCTTCCTATGTCACTATTCAGTAACTTCATGTTAACAGCTTGAACTCAGCCATGCCGACAATATTCACAACATGGAAATTCAGTTCCATTCAGTTGCTCAGTTGTGTCCGACTTTTTGCGACCCCATGAATCGCAGCACGCCAGGCCCCCCTGACCATCCCCATCTCCCGGAGTTCACTCAGATTCATGTCCATCGAGTCAATGATGCCATCCAGCCATCTCATCCTCTGTCGTCCCCTTCTCCTCCTGCCCCCAATCCCTCCCAGCATCAGTCTTTTCCAATGAGTCAACTCTTCACATGAGGTGGCCAAAGTACTGGAGTTTCAGCTTTAGCATCATTCCTTCCAAAGAAATCCTAGGGCTGATCTCCTTCAGAATGGACTAGTTGGATCTCCCTGCAGTCCAAGGGACTCTCAAGAGTCTTCTCCAAGACCACAGTTCAAAAGCATCAGTTCTTCAGCACTTAGCCTTCTTCACAGTCCAACTGTCACATCCATACATGACCACTGGAAAAACTATAGCCTTGACTAGACGGACCTTAGTCAGCAAAGTATTGTCTCTGCTTTTGAATATGCTATCTAGGTTGGTCATAACTTCCCTTCCAAGGAGTAAGCATCTTTTAATTTCATGGTTGCAGTCACCATCTGCAGTGATTTTGGAGCCCTCAAAAATAAAGTCTGACACTGTTTTCACTGTTTCCCCATCTATTTGCCTTGAAGTGATGGGACCAGATACCATGATCTTCGTTTTCTGAATGTTGAGCTTTAGGCCAACCTTTTCACTGTCCTCTTTCACTTTCATCAAGAGGCTTTTTGGTTCGTCTTCACTTTCTGCCATAAGGGTGGTGTCATCTGCATATCTGTGGTTATTGATATTTCTCCTGGCAATCTTGATTCCAGCTTGTGTTTCTTCCAGTCCAGGATTTCTCATGATGTACTCTGCATATAAGTTAAATAAGCAGGATGACAATAGACAGCCTTGACGTACTCCTTTTCCTGTTTGGAACCAGTCTGTTGTTCCATGTCCAGTTCTAATGGTTGCTTCCTGACCTGCATACAGATTTCTCAAGAGGCAGGTCAGGTGGTCTGGTATTCCCATCTCTTTCAGAATTTTCCACAGTTTATTGTGATCCACACAGTCAAAGGCTTTGGCATAGTCAATAAAGCAGAAATAGATGTTTTTCTGGAACTCTCTTGCTTTTTCGATGATCCATCAGATGTTGGCAATTTGATCTCTGGTTCCTCTGCCTTTTCTAAAACCAGCTTGAACATCTGGAAGTTCCCGGTTCACATATTGCTGAAGCCTGGCTTGGAGAATTTTGAGCATTTCTTTACTAGCATGTGAGATGAGTGCAATTGTGTGGTAGTTTGAGCATTCTTTGGCATTGCCTTTCTTTGGGATTGGATGAAAACTGCCCCTTTCCAGTCCTGTGGCCACTGCTGAGTTTTCCAAATTTGCTGGCATATTGAATGCAGCACTTTCACAGCATCATCTTTCAGGATTTGAAATAGCTCAACTGGAATTCCATCACCTCCACTAGCTTTGTTCATAGCAAACACAAGTCAAGATTTCAGGCTGATCAAAGTTCTGTCATCTTGTATCTGCTTCATGCTACCTTAATCATGGCAGAGAAAGAACAACTGGGAGGTTGTGTGTTCCTTTTCTATGCATTGACTTCCATTCATAGCCATTGTCCAGAATTAAGTAAATGGTTGAGCTTAAATGCAAGAGAGCAAGGGGATAATGAGGATTACATGATAAGTTTTGTGAGCACCAATACAGTATATTAATGCATATGTATGGAATTTAGAAAGATGGTAATGATGACGCTATATGCAAGACAGCAAGAAGCACAGATGTAAAGAACAGACTTTTGGACTATGTGGGAGAAGGCAAGGGTGTGACCTTATGAGAGAATAGCATTGAAACATGTATATTACCATATGTAAAATAGATGGCCAGTGCAAGTTCGATTCACAAAGCAGGGCACTCAAAGCTGATGCTCTGGGACAACCCAGAGGAATGGGGTGGGGAGGGAGGGTGGAGGGGGTTTCAGGATGGGGGGACACATATACACCCATAGCTGATTTATGTCAATGTACGGCAAATACCAAAACAATATTGTAAAGTACTTAGCCTCCAATTAAAATAAATAAATTAAGTTTTAAAAAAGCAGATAAGGCACACATTGTTAATACAAACTGCAATGATAAAATGAGGACAAAGTTGCTAAGATGTGAAGTCCAGAAATTTGATAATGTCAACTGAGCCACCTAGTAGAACAATGCCTATATATGATTTAGAAATGTAGATGATTGATCGTCTCTTCTCCTTTATAAAATTGCTGTTTTCTTCTGTGACATTTGATTAAAATAAATTATTTTTTTCTGCGCACGCACACACACACACACACACACACACACACACACACACAAAGAATCTGCCTGCCAATGTAAGAGATACAGGAGATGTGGGTCCAGTCCCTGGGTTGGGAAGATCCCCTGGAGTAGGAAATGACAATCTATTCCAGTATTCTCATCTGGAAAATCTCATGGACAGAGGGGCCTGGTGGGCTACAGTCCATGGGGTTGCAGAGAGCTGGACATGACTGAGCAGACAGACAGACAGATATTGTTATGAGCTCTCAAGTGTTTCACCAAAAATGAAATTTGAGTGGGAAACTAGAAGATCTGTAGTACCAACCTTATAGAAATAAATGAGTTAATATATATGTAAAAGGCTTATATAAATGCCTGGCACATAGTAAATGGTACATAAGTGTTAGTTGCTATATTATTACTGTTATATTTCCTGTACCATAATCATCTTATTCCTATGTATTTTAAAATTAAACAGCATTCTGTTTAGAAGTAAAATAAAAACAGAATGAATAAGGTTTTGGAGTTTAGGGCACCGTGGATGTTCATGAATGATTACTAGTAATAAGGAAATTAGTATAGAGAAGTAATGCTAAGGTCATTTTTTCTTCCTGGAAGTGTAAAGTAGAAAATAAGGATATACATTTTACATTTCAGTTCTTTAAGTCTAACTTTACACCTTATCTATATGAGAGTTAGATTCCTATAAAATTTCAAGCTGTAATTAATGTATACATTGGAGAAGAATTTAGAAAATACAGACATTACCCTTCCCCATAATGATGAGATGGAAGACAGTACAAGGCACATGCCATTAGATACTGAGCATGGAGTGATGCAGGGGAGCTTATGTCAGTCATCTTGAATAAATAATGCTATTAAATGTAGTGCATATTTTCTCCACAGATGTTACTAGAACAAGGAAATTTTGAAAGCAGTTGCCTTTAAGTAAATCATTTCTGCTTTTTTGGAACATTCTAATATTAAGTCATTGATGGTGCAGCATGATGCAATTGCATTTTCATACACTTTGCAATGTATGAGAGGTGGTGTGACCATAAAAACAAAAGAAAATATCATCTAGGTCTTTGTGTGTGTGTGTGTGGTAATAAGCATGTCCCATCATGTCTGAAGGATAAAACTGGCTTTTGACTATAATGCTTACCTACTGCAGAATGCCATGATTTATAAATTTTAAAGCAATTTTGGAAAGCGAGCATATTGAAAATGGAAAATTAAAAGCAGAAATTTAAACTCAGAAGAGAGAAAAAAGTAGGAAAAACTTGAAAATGTAATAAGAATACAAAGGTAAGTGGTAAAATAACAGAAAATCAAGTAATATCATCCTGCCATTGAATGTTAATTTGCCAGATTTATTTACATTATACAAGTTCAAAGTAAAGATGAAATGGGTAATGAAGAGGGGTTGTTCCCTTTTCTTGCCTTTCCCATAATGTCCCTGGGGATGATATGAACATTCTCATATATATTCTCATATATATTCTCATATATTAAGTTTTGTACTTAAAGTACAAAACTAATGAGGAATGACTTTTCTTTCATATTTCAATTTGATATGAAATAAAATCATGCATTAGTATGCATAGACTTTCATGGAGTATATTTACAGCAGTTTTTTTTTTTTTTTTTTACGGTGTTATTCAATTGTATATCCACATTCCTAACTCTAGAAGAGTTTATCTAGTTGGAATTATTTACTTGGAGAGGATTAAGAAGCTGAGAAATCTTGCATGTATGATCTAACATTTTTTGTTTTTTTTTTTAAATGACCTAGTCCTTTGTTTGTTTGTTTGTTTTGTATTGATACACACAGAGATGACTCTTATAGCTGGGCTGCTTATAACAGAGACTATGGAGGGAGTCTTTCACTGTCTGCTGAGTTCAGCTATTTGGGGTAATTGGAGGGAGCTGTGGCTGTCTCATCCTGACCCTTTAGAATCACCGAACCAGCATAAATGCCAATATGTCACTTCCAGTGGGAAAGGAAGGAATAACTCTGAGATCTTCTGTTATACATACAGGGAGCAGATAGGCACACAGGAGACTGAGGTGGCTGACTTCTGGTTAATTTTCTCTCATTGGCCTAGAAAGGGAGCACTCAGGTGTTTCTCCTGAGAAATGCTGGCCCAAATCAGACTGGTGCCAACCCAATTAAGGAAACTGTGGTGTTTTCTCCTGAGGAAGAGATGTAGGGGAAAATGAGAAGCAGGTCTCTTAAATTTTTTGGTGGTTATAGTGTTTTGATTTCAAATGCCTTGGCTTGCTAATTTGCATACCCTCTCTTCAGGAGTTCACTACTCCTTTCTTCCCTCTTTGCCTTCCTTTCTCCCTCTAACTATGCAAAAAATTTAACTGGATCTATGGTAGAAAACGGCAAACCAACTACATAAACATAGAAGATAAAGGGAGTGACTGCCTCCAGAAGTTCAGTCTTTCCAAGAAGATAATTGTTGCTTACAAATATGCCGATTAAACTCCCTCGGGGGGTTGTGTAGGTTGAGAATTACAGGTCAGGGGAGCAGCCTGTGCAAAGGCACAGAGACCATGCTGCACTGTTGTATCACATGTATTGAGCATCAGTTCAGTTCAGTTCAGTCACTCAGTCGTGTCCGACTCTTTGCAACCCCATGAAATGCAGCACACCAGGCCCCCCTGTCCATCACCAACTCCTGGAGTTCACTCAGACTCATGTCCATCGAGTCTGTGATGCCATCCAGCCATCTCATCCTCTGTCGTCCCCTTCTCCTCCTGCTCCCAATCCCTCCCAGCATCAGAGTCTTTTCCAGTGAGTCAGCTCTTTGGATGAGGTGGCCAAAGTATTGGAGTTTCAGCTTTAGCATCATTCCTTCCAAAGAACACCCAGGACTGATCTCCTTTAGAATGGACTGGTTGGATCTCCTTGCAGTCCAAGGGACTCTCAAGAGTGTTCTCCAACACCACAGTTCAAAAGCATCAATTCTTTGGCACTCAGCTTTCTTGAAAGTCCAACTCTCACAACCATATATGACCACTGGAAAAACCATAGCCTTGACTAGATGTAACTTTGCTGGCAAAGTAATGTCTCTGCTTTTGAATATGCTATCTAGGTTGTTCATAACTTTCCTTCCAAGGAGTAAGCATCTTTTAATTTCATGGCTGCAGTCACCATCTGCAGTGATTTCGGAGCCCTCAAAAATAAAGTCTGACACTGTTTCTACTATTTCCCCATCTATTTGCCATGAAGTGATGGGACCAGATGCCATGATCTTCGTTTTCTGAATGTTGAGCTTTAAGACTACTTTTCCACTCTCCTCTCTTACTTTCATCAAGAGGCTTTTTAGTTCCTCTTCACTTTCTGCCATAAAGGAGGTGTCATCCGCATATCTGTGGTTATTGATATTTCTCTTGGCAATCTTGATTCCAGCTTGTGTTTCTTCCAGTCCAGGATTTCTCATGATGTACTCTGTATAGATGTTAAATAAGCAGGATGACAATAGACAGCCTTGACGTACTCCTTTTCCTATTTGGAACAAGTCTGTTGTTCCATGTCCAGTTCTACTGTTGCTTCCTGACCTGCATATAGGTTTCTCAAGAGGCAGGTCAGGTGGTCTGGTATTCCCATCTCTTTCAGAATTTTCCACAGTTTATTGGGATCCACACAGTCAAAGGCTTTGGCATAGTCAATAAAGCAGAAATAGATATTTTTCTGGAACTCTCTTGCTTTTTCCATGATCCAGTGTATGTTGGCAATTTGATCTCTGGTTCCTCTGCCTTTTCTAAAACCAGATTGAACATCTGGAAGTTCATAGTTTATGTATTGCTGAAGCCTGGCTTGGAGAATTTTGAGCATTTCTTTACTAGCATGTGAGATGAGTGCAATTGTGCAGTAGTTTGAGCATTCTTTGGCATTGCCTTTCTTTGGGATTGGAATGAAAACTGACCTATTCCAGTCCTGTGGCCACTTCTGAGTTTTCCAAATTTGCTGGCATATTGAGTTAGCGCTTTCACAGCACCATCTTTCAGGATTTGAAACAGCTTAGCTGGAATTTTATCACCTCCACTAGCTTTGTTCGTAGTGATGCTTTCTAAGGCCCACTTGACTTCACATTCCAGAGTGTCTGGCTCTAGATGAGTGATCACACCATCATGATTATCTGGCTCATGAAGATCTTTTTTGTACAGTTCTTCTGTGTGTTCTTGCCACCTCTTCTTAATATCTTTTGCTTCTGTTAGGTCTATACCATTTCTGTCCTTTATCGAGACCATCTTTGCATGAAATGTTCCCTTGGTATCTCTAATTTTCTTGAAGAGATCTCTAGTCTTTCCCATTCTGTTCTTTTCCTGTATTTCTTTGCATTGATCGCTGAGGAATGCTTTCTTATCTCTCCTTGCTATTCTTTGGAACTCTGCATTCAGATGCTTATATCTTTCCTTTTCTCTTTGCTTTTCGCTTCTCTTCTTTTCACAGCTATTTGTAAGGCCTCTCCAGACAGCCATTCTGCTGTTTTGCATTTCTTTTGCATGGGGATGGTCTTGATCCCTGTCTCCTGTACAAGGTCACGAACCTCCGTCCATAGTTCATCAGGCACTCTATCTTTCAGATCTAGTCCCTTAAATCTATTTCTCGCTTCCACTGTATAATCATAAAGAATTTGATTTAGGTCATACCTGAATGGTCCAGTGGTTTTCCCTACTTTCTTCAACTTAAGTCTGAATTTGGCAATAAAGAGTTCATGATCTGAGCCACAATCAGCTCCCGGTCTTGTTTTTGCTGACTGTATAGAGTTTCTCCATCTTTGGCTGCAAAGAATATAATCAATCTGATTTCAGTGTTGACCATCTGGTGATGTCCATGTATAGAGTCTTCTCTTGTGTTGTTGGAAGAAGGCGTTTGCTATGACCAGTGTGTCTCTTGGCAAAACTCTATTAGCATTTGTCCTGCTTCATTCCATATCCAAGGCCAAATTTGCCTGTTACCCCAGGTGTTTCTTGACTTCCTACTTTTGCTTCCTAAAAGTTGAGATTTTATCTGATCTCATGTCCCTACAAGAAGGAGTAAGTTTTGCTTCTAAAGTGGAACATTGAGAAGTATATCGATTCCAAGGGTGAGTTCAAATTCTAGATGGCCCAATATATTTAAAATAACAATAATAAAATCTCATGCTAAATCTGAATGTGCATGGGGCCAGAAGTGAGGAAGTCCAACCAGGAGTCCTAGACCTGGATATCATGTAGGCAGAGACTGTGAGAAGAAGAGAAGAGATAAAGGGAGAACATCAGGGATTTCCAAACCTCTCCCTGTCAGTTGCCATCTTCTGTCCTTCTCAGACTGTCTACTGTGTCTATTGCCCAGAATGTTCTTTCCCCTATTCTCTTTTAACTCTTTAACTCTGATTTGCTTTTTTCTGTTTTTTAATTTTATTATTGGGGTATAATAGCTTTACAATGCTCTGTTGTTTTCTGCTATACAACAACATGAATCAGCTACATTGTTGTTCAGTTGCTCAGTCCTGTCCAACTCTTTGCAACCCCATGGACTTCAGCACACCAGGATTCCCTGTCCTTTACTATCACCCAGAGCTTGTTCAAACTCATGACCATTGAATCAGAAATGTCATCCGACCATCTCATCTTCTGTCGTCCCCTTCTCCTGCCTTCAATCTTTCCCAGCATCAGGGTCTTTTCTAATGAGCTGGTTTTTTGCATCAGATGATCAAAGTATTGGAGCCTCAGCTTCAGCATCAGTCCTTCCAGTGAATATTCAGGACTGATTTCCTTTAGAATTGACTGGTTTGATCTCCTTGCATTCCAAGGGTCTCTCAAGAGGCTTCTCCAACACCACAGTTCAAAAGCATCTATTCTTCAGTGCTCAACTTTTCTTATGGTCCAAATCTCACATCCATACATGACTACTGGAAAAACCATAGCTTTGACTAGATGGACCTTTACTGGCAAAGTAAAGTCTCTGCTTTTTAACATGCTGTCTAGGTTTGTCATAGCTTTTCTTCCAAGGAACAAACATCTTTTAATTTCGTGGCTGCAGTCACCATCTGTAGTGATTTGGGAGCCCAAGAATATAAAGTCTGTCACTGTTTTCATTGTCATCCCATTTATTTGTGATGAAGTTTTGGGACTGGATGCCATAATCTTAGTTTTTTGAATGTTGAGTTTCAAGCCAGCTTTTTCACTCTCCTGTTTCACTTTCATCAAGGAGCTATTCAGTTCCTCTTCACTTTCTGCCATAAGGATGGTGTCACCTGCATATCTGAGGTTATTGATATATCTCCCAGAAATCTTGATTCCAGCTCATGCTTCATCCAGCCCAATATTTCACATGATGTACTCTGCATATAAGTTTAATAAGCAGGGTGACAATATATGGCCTTGACGTTCTTCTTTCCCAATTTGTAATCAGTCCATTGTTTCATGCCCAGTTCTAGCTGTTGCTTCTTGACCTGCACACAGGTTTCTCAGGAGGCAGGTAAGGTGGTCTGGTATTCCCATCTCTTTATGAATTTTTCACAGTTTGCTGTGATCCACATGGTCAAAAGCTTTAGCATAGTCAATAAAGCAGAAGTAGATATTTTTCTGGAATTCCCTTGCTATTTCTATGATCCAGTGTGTGTTGGCAATTTGATCTCTGGTTCCTCTACCTTTTCTAAATCCAGCTTGAATGTGTGGGATTTCTTGGTTCACATACTGTTACAGTCTGGCTTAGTGAATTTTGAGCATTTATTTCCCAGCATGTGAAATGAGTGCAATTGTGCAGCAGTTTAAAGATTTTTTAGTATTGCCTTTCTTTGGGACAGGAATGAAAACTGATCTTTTTGAGTCCCATGGCCACTGGTGAGTTTTCTATATTTGCTGGCATACTGAGTATAGCACTTTAACAGCATCATCTTTTAGGATTGTAAATTGCTCAGCTGGAATTCTGTCACCTCCATTAGCTTTGTTCATAGTGATGTTTCCTAAGGGTCACTTGACTTCGTACTCCAGGATGTCTGGCTCTAGGTAAGTGATCACATCATCATGGTTATCTGGGTCATAGAGATCTTTTTTGTACAGTTCTTCTGTGTATTCTTGCCATCTCTTCTTAATATCTTCTGCTTCTGTTAGGTCCATACCATTTCTATCGTTTATTGTGCCCTTCTTTGCATGAAATGTTCCCTTGGTATCTCTAACTTTCTTGAAAAGATCTCTAGTCTTTCCCATTCCATTGTTTTCCTCTATTTCTTTGCATTGTTCACTTAGAAAGGCTTTCTTATCTCTCCCTTGCTCTTCTTTGGAACTCTGCATTCAAATGGGTATATCTTTCCTTTTCTCCTTTGCCTTTAGCTTCTCTTTTTTTTCTCAGCTAGTTGTAAGTTCTCCTCAGACAGCCATTTTGCTTTTTTGTATTTCTTTTTCTTGGGGATGGTCTTGATCACTGCCTCTTGTACAATGTCATGAACCTCCCTCCATAGTTCTTCAGGCACTCTGTCTATCTGGTCTAATCACTTGAATCTATATGTAAACATATATCCCTTCCCTCTTGAGCCTCCCTCCCATTTCCCCACCTTCCAATCCCACCCCTCTATGTCATCGCAGAGTGCTGAGCTGAGCACCCTGTGTTATACAGCAACTTCTCATTAGCTATCTACTTCACACATAGTAAGGCATATATGTCAATCCTACTCTCCCAACTTTTCTCACCTTCCCCTTTCCCCACTGTGTCTACATATCTATTCTCTATGTCTGCATCTCTATTCATGTCTTGCATATAAGTTCTTGTGTACCAGTTTTCCTGATTGTGTATGGACATGGAATAACAGACTGGTTCCAAATAGGAAAAGGAGTACGTCAAGGCTGTCTATTGTCACCCTGCTTATTTAACTTCTATGCAGAGTACCTCATGAGAAGCACTGGGTTGGAAGAAGCAGAAGCTGGAATCAAGATTGCTGGAAGAAATATCAATAACCTGAGATATGCAGATGACACCACCCTTATGGCAGAAAGTGAAGAGAAACTAAAAAGCCTCTTGATGACAATGAAAGAGGACAGTGAAAAAGTAGGCTTAAAGCTCAACATTTAGAAAATGAAGATCATGGCATCTGGTCCCATCACTTTATGGGAAAGAGATGGGGAAACAGTGGAAACAGTGTCAGACTTTATTTTTTTGGACTCCGAAATCACTGCAGATGGTGACTGCAGCCATGAAATTAAAAGATGCTTACTCCTTGGAAGAAAAGTTATGACCAACCTAGATAGCATACTGAAAAGCAGAGACATTACTTTGCCAACAAAGGTCCGTCTAGTCAAGGTTATGGTTTTTCCAGTGGTCATGTATGGATGTGAGAGTTGGACTGTGAAGAAAGCTGAGTGCCGAAGAATTGATGCTTTTGAATTGTGGTGTTGGAGAAGACTCTTGAGAGTCCCTTGGACTGCAAGGAGATCCAAACAGTCCATTCTGAAGGAGATCAGTCCCGGGTGTTCTTTGGAAGGAATGATGCTAAAGCTGAAACTCCAATTCTTTGGCCACCTCATGTGAAGAGTTGACTCATTGGAAAAGTCTCTGATGCTAGGAGGGATTGGGGGCAGGAGGAGAGGGGATGACAGAGGATGAGATGGCTGGATGGCATCACTGACTCGATGGATATGAGTCTGAGTGAATTCCTGGAGTTGGTGATGGACAGGGAGGCCTGGCATGCTGCAATTCATGGAGTCGCAAAGAGTCAGACATGACTGAGCGACTGAACTGAATGTATGATATTTGTTTATCTCTTTCTGACTTTCTTCATTCTGTATTACACTCTCTGTTCACAT
This sequence comes from Capra hircus, assembly GCF_001704415.2. Lineage (NCBI taxonomy): Eukaryota > Metazoa > Chordata > Mammalia > Artiodactyla > Bovidae > Capra > Capra hircus. The sequence continues at coordinate 99,796,291 of NC_030808.1, forward strand.
CTCTGTTCAAATCCTCACAGTGAGGCCCCTGAGTTAGGATGCTGAAGGCCTGAACCATGAAATTTGCATAAAGAACTGATATGTTTTTAGGTTAGCTTAAGAAGTAGAATGGACAAAGTCATGGCTACTTTCACTTGATGAATGAAAGGCAGGGCTGGCTAAGTAATTTGTGGGGCCCAGTGCTAAACAGAATGACAGGCTTCCTTGTTTGCAAATGATGAATTTCTAAAGGTGAGACTGAAGCATTTGACCAGATGTGAGGCCCTTAATGAACAAGGACCAATGTACCTGCACCGATCACATACTCCTGAAGCTAGCCCTGAGAAAGGAAGGGAGAACGTGGAGAGGAGGGTTATTTTTTGAACAAGGGGTGAGTTGTGATAGTTGTTTATGACACTTTGATCAGATGGTGTCCAGTGGGCATATCTGCCTGTAAAATAATCTGTTTTTATTTTCTTCATTACCTATCTGCTCCCTCTTAGGTCCAACAACCCACATTCCCTAGAAACTTTTTTATATTTTAGGATGGAACAAAATTTTAAACCAAAAGAATAAATTGAATCTGCTTAAAAGTAAAAAAAGAGAAAGCTTTGTCTCCACCTGGATTATAAAGTATATTGTGCTAAACACTGGGAAGGAAAGAATCCAGTTGACTATTTAAGTGCACTGAAAACAGTGACTGATTTCCCAAGCTGAATCCTGGAGACTTGAAAGCGATAATAATCTTTCAAAGGTACCTTATTTATTAACCTTCCCACCTCAGAGATTTTTATTTATTTTTTACTTTATATTCCTTGTGGTTGACTTCCTTTTAGTAAGCTATTTATTTCCCTGACAGTCTTAATGGTGTTTGTTTCTGGAATTACATGAAAGTCAATTATGAGGGCTACAATTTAAAACCATCCTGCGCAACCCAGCTTCCTAGTTTTTGACATGGGGCTTTGTGGAAAAAAAGGTGACTGGTGTTTAGCTATTGTGCTCAGTCTGTTGAAAGATGACATGACGATGGTGCTGCTGACTGCTCTCCCGTGAGTCATAGATGGAGTTGCCTAGTAACTAACCCAAAATAACATCGCTGATGCGCATCGAACCTGAGAAGCATGGGCTGCTGTGAATCCGGACAAAGGTGTCCCAGTCAGCAGCTAACTTTGCTTCTCATTCATGGTTTTAATTTGGAAATTCTGTGGCCTTTGGTCAGTGATCCATAGAGTGAATAAGAACTTCTGGGTATATAACATCAAATCTAGTGGCTTTCTCTTTCTTTCTTTACTGATGATGGTATATAGGCTTCTTTGAAGGTTTGTTCCAATCATGAAAGATATGGGGGTCAGTTCAAACTAAATAGAGTAATAAACCAGCTCAGCCTTCAAAGTAGATCACATTTTTCTGGGATTTGTAATCTGTTTGAGTTGCTTTCTATTTTTATTTTTTAAATATCAGAATTAAGATATACTCCTGCTTCACAATTTAAATTTAAAAGCCCCCTTGTTATATGCTATTCCAAAAACATATGTATATATTTTAGTGCAATTAATTTTAATTGTTAAATTCAGTCATTTTTACCTTGCATAACTAAAGGCTTAAATGTCAACTGTAAAAAGAATGGTAACAAAAATTCCAAACTACTTGTATGTTTTTATATATGCAGATATGTGTGTATATGTATATTTACATATACATTCACATTGTGGAATTCAGTAAAGGGTAAAATGAGATGAAGATGGAGAAAACTTCATTGGATTTGCAACTTAGGTCAGCATTGGTGATGTCTGTCTAAACAGTTTCGATGAGTTTTGTCTGTACAGGCTCTGATGGGGACTGAGGGATAGAAGCTATGTATTGTTAACGAAATATAGGTGTTATTGTGGATGCTATTTTTAGAATAGGTTGAAAAATAAAAGAAGTATCTCTTGTCCTGACTAAAAAATTTGAGAATATCATGTCAACTCTTATCTCAGTGCTTTTCAAAATCTGCACACTCATTATGCTTCTCTAAACTTGCTTGCTGCAGTTTATTGCACTTCTTATCATTCAGTTCAGTTCAGTCGCTCAGTCATGTCTGACTCTTTGCGACCTCATGAGTCACAGCAGGCCAGGCCTCCCTGTCCATCACCAACTCCCGGAGTTCACTCACACTCACATCCATCGAGTCAGTGATGCCATCCAGCCATCTCATCCTCTGTCGTCCCTTTCACCTCCTGCCCCCAATCTCTCCCAGCATCAGAATCTTTTCCAGTGAGGCAACTCTTCACATGAGGTGGCCAAAGTACTGGAGTTTTCTTCCAAGGAGTAAGCGTCTTTTAATTTCATGGCTGCAATCACCATCTGCAGTGATTTTGGCTGCATTTTTTTCAATGGTGTAAAAATAAATAATTATCAAAATATCACATTTATTTATACATTTTCAGATAGCATTTCAGCATGGAAAATAAATTAAGAAGAAACTAAATTTTAATCTATTTCTGTAATTTAAATGTAATATCAACTATTGCAGAGAATTTCTATAGACAGCGATAATGAGATATGTGATATTAATGAGATTAACCAAAAGGGACAAGAACAGTTGACTTTCTCAAGCACTCTTTGAAAATTTGAGTTCCCATTCTACATTACAGAAATCCTGAGAAATGAGGAAATCTGAAAATATATGTTGTTAACAATCTACCTCCTGAAGTCAGCACAACTGATTATGAACAAACTGTTTCTTCAATTTTCACTTTAATTTTCTTAATGTTTGTGTTGAAATTGTGATCAAGCTGTTCAGGACTTCAGAATGATCATCTTTAGCATTTATCCCCATTTTCAATTACTGCCATGCTAGGAACACTTTTAAATCACAATGACTATTAAAGTAAGGATGTTCTACCTCTTATGAGGCAGTAGCCACTGGAATGCTCTACCCAGAAAATACTTGGGTACCTAGGTGCCCATTCTTTCAGCTGCTGCCAGTATTGATTGCTGCCAGTATTGATTAGTAAAGCTAAGTGCTTTACTAGGAACTGCGTTACTAGAAGGAAGCTGCTTCACCCATGTCATGTGTCTCCCGAGGGGCAGTCAATATTCAATAACTTGACCATGTGGAGACACAAAAATGTGACCCCTTACTTCCATTATGGAAAACTTGGAAGGCAATTTCAGCTTCAAAACTTACTGTAGGTTTGGCCACAGTTCTGAGGCAACAGCTTCACAGTTTGGCCTCTTTCTCTGGCTAATTCATCCTTCACAGTATTATTCCCCCATTCCTGGTAACTTCAGCATGAAAATCTTAGTTCACAATATATTGTCGACTCTTTTCACACTATTCATTTGAAGAATCTGCCTGCGATTCAGGAGACAGGGGTTTGAATCCTGGGTCAGGAAGATACCCCAGAGAAGGAAATGGCAACTCACTCCAGTATTCTTGCCCGGGAAATCCCATGGACAGGGAAGTCTGGCAGGCTACAGTCCATGGGGTTGCAAGAGTTAAACACAATTCAGCTAAACCACCACCACCACCACCACCACAAGCCAATTAAGAGTGATATTTCCCCCAAGCAACGGGGCCCAGGAGAGTTCTCTGACACTTCTGAAATATTTTAAAGAGGAAGTAACAGAACACGATTTTAGAAAAATTATTTTGGCCACTAAAGGAATGAGGGATAAGGGAAATACAGAGGTATCAGTTCAGAGGCTGCTTTTGCTCCTGTGAGAAATGTTGGCAGTAGAAAGACAGTTGATGTAGTAGTGCCTAGCCACTTTCCTGAGCCATATGGGAGAGAGAACCACTGGACTTAGTTGGTGGTTGGATGTGACATGTAAAGGAGAGAGAAGAATCAGAGAGGAATGAGAGATTTCCAAATGTGTTGGCTGGCTTAGTGAATGGCTATGTTTTTCACCAGATTGGGATAACTAGAGGGGAAGGGAAGTAGGCTATAGGGGAAAGATAAACCAAGGTTTAGACCAACTGAATTTCAACAAAAGGTACTTAGAATAGAGTGATGTCAGAAGAGGAAGGGGAGGCTGCTTTGACTTGGATATTAGAAACAGCAAAGCGTTTTGTATATTTTCTTTTGGCAAAAAATAAGTAGCATTAGTCAAAGTTGATATAATCAGATACCTTTTCTATCTTTATCTTTCTTTGTCCCCATTGTCTATGGTTCCCAAAGTTGTTCTCTTCACACCAGACAACTCAGATGGGAGCTTTATTTGAGCATGTGCATCAATTTACCATAGCAAAAAAGATTCTGGTCTGAGATGAATCCCCCAAAAAGCATTGGGAAGATTGGTTATCTGGTTGCTGACAGTCACTTTCAATAGCATAACAAATTTCAGTTTCAAATAGAAAATGAAGCAGCAAGAAAATTAGGGTATATTGACTGTCCTGCCTCAAAAAAATATTATTCAGTTATGCCTTAAATTTTCTTTATTTTACTAAAGCAAACACTGAACAAGATTCTTTTTCTCTCATTTAAATTATAAATCTCTATATAATATTTACAGTATATTATATTACATGTATATTATACATTTATATATATGTGTGTATTTTATAACTTCACTTCTGAGAAGCCCTAGTAGATCAAGAGATAAAGAATTCACTTGCAATTCAGGAGATGCAGGAGACACAATTTTGATTCCTGAGTCAGGAAGATCCCCTGGAGGAGGAAATGGCAACCCACTCCAGTATTCTTGCCTGGAAAATCCCATGGACAGAGGAGCCTGGTGGACTACAGTCCATAGTGTTGCAAAGTCAGACAGAATTGAGCTTGCACAGGCACACCAGTAACAACTTCATACCTATCCACTTGACAAATATGGGCAATGTAATCATTCCTTCACTTTGTAACCTGGCATATAAGTACAGAATAAATTACAAGAAAAAAAGTTTGGGGGGGCAAATATCATACGTTAAAGGCATATACAAAGGGAAATTTTATAGAATATGGATTACACAAGCAGAGACTTGTGTATCTGCCTATTTGTGCTCTACTCAACTTCTGAAACTCAGAAGGACTTCCTTCCTTATTTCATAAAAACAAGTCCTACATGCCCTGACAATGAAATGAGTCAGTTACTTTGGTATTTATAAATGAACTGTCAGCATGCGAGTGCATCCCTTCATTGGGATGGACTCAGGAATTCCTCTCTTGACAACTTTTCACGCTAGAAAGATCATACCAATAATTAAAACAGTTTACTTTGGTTGAGACAACCTGTACATCACTATCAGTGTGTGCAAAGATAATAATAATGCAGTTAAAATAATCAGTTTTACCATATTAGATATATTTCTTTAAAAGAGCTTAGACCAGATCATCCAGACATTTTGTAATTTGATCATTTCTGCTTTGTATCATCTGTCATTTGTGTGTGTTGACTTGTGATTTTTCTTTTCTCTTTTTAAAAATACAAATAGACTCTAAGTTCTGGAAACTATTAAAAATCAAGGAGTAACAGGAAAATAGTCTTTGTTTCTCTATGAGTCATATACTTTAAGTGCAATGATGAAAATGTGGCCTGAATAAGCTTGCTATAGATTGATGCCATCTGCTCACCTGTGGCTGTCTGTTTCATGGCACAATGCCTACTTTGCAGATGCATGCTGGAGCTGTAGAACATGACATACACCTACCTGCACCTACTCCTCCACTGCCCTTCTGTTCCCAGAAATATTTATTTATGCAGAATTAGGAGTAACTGGGAATAACATCAAAAGAAAAAAAAACTCTACTACTTGTAATTATTCATCGTCTCAGCCTCTCTAGAATTCATTTTTCTGCAGAAGCGTTATAAATCCCACTGGATCATATGTCAGAAAAGAAGAAAAATTTCTACCTATGGAGCACTGAAGTATCACTTTAGTTTTAGATGAAGAAACATGAAGTAATTTCACTCCAACCCTTTCAAAAGTTTCATATATGACTTCTTTCAATTTTGACCTACTACTAGGGTAAAACCCATATCCATTTCATTAAAAGTCATGAGGTTTATTTACTTAAAGTTTTTGATGAAAAGTAAAATAAATGTCAAAGTGTAATTAAAAGTGACTTTTTCAAGAGTGAGTGCTGAGTGCCATCAAAGGAACTTCAGTTAGATGGAGAATTGTTTCATCTTCCTGAGTCCTGGACCCTACTGCTGGACATCTCAGCCAGCAGTCCCCAGCTGTTTTGACACTGAGGACTGATTTTGTTGAAGGTAATTTTTTACACAGACTGGGTCAGGAGATGGTTTTGGGATGATCGAAGTGCATTACATTTATTATGTCACTGCTGATCTGACAGGAGGTGAAGCTCAGGTGGTAATGCAAGCGATAGAGAGTGGCTCTAAATGCAGATGAAGTTCTGTTCACCTGCTTGCCACTCAGTTTCTGCTGTGCTACCAGTATGGGTCTGTGGCCAGTTGGGGACCCTTGATCTAAGCAAAGGCAATGAAGTTAATTGGTGAACATATGATGCTTAACACTGTAAAACCTAGAAAATATTGTTTTCTAATACATTTGGGATTTCATATGAGTTTCTAAAGTAGAGAACTGGCTCTTAAATTCAACCCATGGAAAGGGTAATCAGAGATTTAATCTCCTGCTAAGGGGCTTCCCAGTTGGCTCAGTGGTAAAGAATCTGCCTGCAAAGCAGGATATGCAGGAGACAGGAGTTCAATCCCCGGGTCAGGAAGATCCCCTGGAGAAGGAAAGGGTAACCCATTCCAGTATTCTTGCCTAGAAAATCCCATGGAGAGAGGAACCTGGCAGGCTACAGTCCATAGGGTCACAAAGACTCAGAAATGACTTAGTGACTATGCAACAACAACAAGGAGAAAGCAGTAAGTAGAGAAGAGTTGGATCCAGTCGGAACTCCAGGTTCCTGACTTAGTAGCTGGGAATGAGTGCATGTTAAAAAAAATTTCTTTGTGTCTTCTTAATTTGATAAAAAAAGTTTGGAGTGATTTTACTTACCTCATGTGGTATGTAGCATAGGGAAATAAAATAGGGAAAGCTCCTGGCACATGGGAAGTCAATGTTTACTTTGCCTTGCGTTTTTCAGTTCAGTTGCTCAGTCGTGTCCATCTCTTTGCGACCCCATGAATTGCAGCACGCCAGGACTCCCTGTCCATCACCAACTCCGGAAGTTCACTCAGACTCCACGTCCATCGAGTCAGTGATGCCATCCAGCCATCTCATCCTCTGTCATCCCCTTCTCCTCCTGTCCCCAATCTCTCCCAGCATCAGGGTCTTTTCCAATGAGTCAACTCTTTTCATGAAGGTGGTTAAAGTATTGGGGTTTCAGCCTCAGCATTAGTCCTTCCAATGAACACCCAGGACTGGTCTCCTTTAGGACGGACTGGTTGTATCTCCTAGCAGTCCAAAGGACTTGCAAGAGTCTTCTCTAGCACCACAGTTCAAAAGCATAAATTCTTCGGTGCTCAGCTTTCTTCATTGTCCAACTCTCGTATCCATACATGACCACTGGAAAAACCACAGCCTTGACTAGACGGACCTTTGTTGGCAAAGTAATATTAAATCGCACCTATTATTTGGAGAAATGTATTGCTAAGTGATCAGTCCATAGGGTCATAAAGAGTTGGACAGGACTTAGCAACTGATCACTTAGCAGCGGCAGCATAGTACAGATAAATGAAAAATAATAGAAGGTGTAGGAGTGTAATATATCGTACACTTATCTCCTTTACTGTTCAATTTTCAGAGAGGTGTATACTTGATAAAAATCTACCTTTTCCACAATGGAAAAATTTGGGATGTATATGAAACATGCTTGTTGTAAAGTAGTTAAACAATTGTAAGAATATATAAAATATATATATGAAAAGAATATATAAAAATGTTTCTTAATTCTATTCCCAGAGATAGTCAGTTGAAATCTATAGCATATCATTTTCTCTATATAATTATCCATATGTATATAAATATTATTATATTATCATTAAAATTTGCAACGTGTGTTTCTCCTCCAGTATTTTGTCATGTCAATAAATTGATCTACATCATAATTCTTCATTCTTAAGTAGTCTACATTTATATTCATATATAAACTTGTTTAAGTGTTAGTCACTCAGTTGTCCAGCTCTTTGTGATCCCATGAACTGTGCCCTGCCAGTCTCCTCTGTCCATGGAATTCTTCAGGCAAGAATACTGGAGTAGGTCACTATTTCCTCCTTTCTAGGGGAGAAGTGTTAATTAGTTAATACTTAAGTATTAGTGAAGGGTCTGCACTAAATTTTTGGAGTTTATAGTTATGTGAACTTTATGCATCATGATAGTTTGTAATATAAACTGCATTTTTACTATAGCAGTGGTGCTCATTCTCAGTTGCTCAGTCATGTCAGACTCTTTGTGACCCCATGGACTGTCGCCTGCCAGGCTCCACTGTCCATGGCATTTTCCAGGCAAGAATGCTGGAGTGGGTTGCTATATCCTGCTCCAGGGGATATTCCTGACCCAGGGATCAAACACGCATCTGCTCTGTCTCCTGCTTTGGCAGGTGGATTCTTTATCACTGTGCCACCTGGGAAGTCCATAGCAGTGGTGGGGGGACTATGTTTACTATCATTATCAATGGCAAAATGATTATGATGGTATATTCTTAACACATTTTATATACATGATAACAACTGATGGTGATTGAGAACAAATAAGTGCTTTGTATTAAAGTACATTATCGCATTTAATCTTCACAATATTCCTATAGAATAGGTACTATTAGTATTTCTAGGTCACAATGAGGAAAAGTAATATTTATAAGGGTTTAAGATTTAGATCAAACAGCTAGTTAATGAACTGACTGAGTCCAAAGCACAAGCTTAAATACTATGTTAGACAATAAGAACATCTAGGTTCCTCCATATATTGTGATGGGGAGTTATGTTTTCATTTTTCCCTTTGCCAAAGTTCCTAAGCATACGTGAATGGGTGCTTAGAGTCTCTGATTCCTCTTAGGTAAAGAGACTTCAATAATTATCTTCTTAAAATAATTGAACTTGGGTCAGAGGGTGAGAGAGGGAGAGAGTGGCCATAACCAGTAAGCAAGTCATATTTTCATTTTATTTTCCAGCAGCTCAACCAAACAAACTGCCAATATTTTCAGTTTACTCATAGCTCTATCTGGGCAGCAAGGTCATTATTACTTTAGGGACCCTTTGACTCAGCAGCCAAAGGCACATTGCTTTCTGGCTGGGGCTTTGGGCTTTGTCTTCACCTTTGGCTGTTGGGTTTGATTGGCACAGTGGTTATTTACTTTTTAAAGCAGTCCAGTCCACCATAAAATTTGAGACATTTTCGTTTCATCGTCACGAGAACATGTCTTCAGTTATTGCCTAGTCTTTACATAAGGGGAACCTAAGATTTTCAGAGTGGTGAGATTGACAGCGAAATTTTATTGGGCTTCTTTCAGTTTTTCATTCTCTAGTGGGTCACCTTCATCTGCAGTTAAACTCAATCCAGAGCAGTAAGAGCTTGAATAGTATTCAGTGCCTCATCTATTGTGTACCACAGGGGGTCTTTCTCAGGGAAATCTGAGGTTCAAATGTTTCTTAATACTGCCAATATCTACTGCAAAAGTGTTGGAGAAGTTTTGCTAACTTCTTCAAGGGGAGTGAAGGTTAAGATGATAGGCTGCAAGAGGGACTGAATCCCAAAGAACCCTGGCTGTTGCCGTCTTTGTATTACACATTTCACTCCATCATTTTCCAAGCAAACCAACCAAAGTTCTAATGATTCACCTGGCTTCAGCCAGCCATGCTCATTGATTTTCCTTCTTGCCCTCTTGGTTTAGGTGTGTTTCTCTGTAACTGTTTTCTGAAAGGCATCAGAACTTTCTACCCCCTCATCCCTAGGACAATCTTAGCACTAATTTTTACAATGTCTTGAGACTGACCATCATATTGATTAGGAAGTCTGCTGTCTGAAGGAGAGTTACAGCAACAAGGTCGGCTGTCTTTGAACCCATTTCCTTATATTGATTTATAATCACCTCCCTTATTCTTATTAACAAATGAGTTGGAAAAATAGTTATTGTCTGGTGACAGTATGATTTGGCCAACGTATTTTTTACCAATTCCCATGAGTTTGCCTCTAATCCCATTTATTAAGTTGAAAGACCCTCATTTTCCTTTTCTAGGAAGCCATGCCTCTATCATCAGCAGCTCATCCTTGCTGATAAAACTGTTTAGAACTGGGAAGTGTCAGAAATATACTCTAGTTGCAAGCAAACAACTTAGTTTGCTCATGGAAGTGGGCAGAAGACGTGAGATTCTTGTGTCAAACACAAAAGGCCTTATTTCTCACAACAATATTGATCCTTTGAATATTAGCATTTTCTTCTTTTAGTCCCTCAGTGATGGGAAGAGGAACAGATGATACCTGCTCAAACAGTATCTGAGCTTAGGGAACCCAAATCATTCATGGAAGCAAAGCAGATAACCTTTTGTTCTAGTAAGTGACATCAACTTTTTCATTTGTTGTTGTTTAGTCACTAAGCCGTGTCCGACTCTTTGTGACTCTGTAGACTGTAGCCTGCTATGTTACACTGTCCATGGGATTTCGTAGGCAAGAATACTGGAGTGGGTAGCCATTTCTTTCTCCAGGGGATCTTTCTGACCCAAGGATCAAACCTGGGTCTCCTGCATTACAGATAGATACTTTACTGTGGAGCCACCTGGGAAGTCCAGCTTTATCATATCAGATAATAAGTATCCTGCCTTTTTCTCCCAAAGGAAAAACATCATCTCTGTCTTCTGAAATTGCTCACTATCAGATATCTATGGGAAAATAGTCTAGAACAAAAGCATTCAGTGTCTCTCCTCACAAGACATGTGCAAATGCAAGAGAATGATGGAAAATTATCTCCTGACAGGGTGGTCGGTTATACCTCAACTGGCAAGGAACTTGCAAGATTTAGAATTTTGAAGTTTTCAGCCTTGTCTATGACTGCTCACATGTTTTTATCCAGGTCTCAGCATTTCATTCACTCCCTACCAGTGCCGTAGCTGGCTGGATTGGCCATTTAATTGACACAGCAATTCTAACTGTTATGATCAGGTGTTGGATTTGGTTCTCAGCCATGTCTGCTTCCAGCTAGAAGAGATGAAAGCTCTACAAAGCTCCCAGAGAAGCTTTCTAATTGTCCACTTGCATGTCCTGTCGAGTCACACATCTCAGTTTCTCCTTTACTTCTTGTACACTCTCCAGGACTTCAAAGTTAAATTATGCCACCATCTTTTATAATCCATATTCGGTCATTATTTTTTCAATTGCATTTGTTATATCAGTGCCACAGCTATTTGATTGCTTTTTGCCTTCACTCTGCATTTCACTAAGTGTTATGGACTAAATATTTATTAAAAAGGAAACTCAATTTTCCTCCTTCTCTGGAGGAAAACCCAGTTCTTCCCTACTGTGTGTTTCTTACTTGTGAATGTCTTTGCTACTGATGCAAAACAGTTCACTCTGGCCAAATGTGTGGAGAATTTTCTCCACACAACCAATTTTCTGTGAAAACCAGTTGGGTCTTTAATTCATGATCTAACTCAGTTCTGACACTACCTGGAAAAAGAGTAAGAGCCCATTGGGTAAGGGCTCAGTCCCACAAAATTCCACCCCTTCACTGTCCATCTTTGTTCCCCACTCTAGACACAATTTACAAGCTCAGATTAACATTTCTGCTTCTTACTAACTGGCTATAAGTCAGAGATTCCAATGACCTCTTCCTGAGTTTCAATTAATTTTCTCAAGTGGCTCAAAGAACTCAGGGAAGTATGTACATTTATCAGTTTATTAAATGATATAATAAAGGATATTGAAGGACAGTCAGGTGAAGAGAGACATAGGGTGAAGTCCAGAAAGGTCCTGAGTGTAGAGTTTGTCCAGTGGGTTTGGGTTTGTCACTCTCCTAGGGAGTAACTTTTTGCCAAGCTATAAGCTCTCAGAACTCTACTTCTGTGATCTTATGGAGGCTTCCTCAAATAGGCACGATCCATTATTTCCAACTCCTCTCACATCTCTGGAGGATGGACGGTGGGGCTGAAAATTTCAAGCTTCTAATCATGGTCTTTTTGGTGATCAGCCCTCATGTAGGAGCCCACCCAGTCTCCTCAATAAAACAAAAGATGCTCCTAGTGTTCTTATCACTTAGGAAATTATAAATATTTTAGGAGCTCTGTACTGGAAACCAGGAATATATATATATATATATATATATATATATATATATATATATATATATATATATATTTGTATTATCTCACAGTTGTGTCCTCCCAAAATCCATATGTTGATGCCATAACCCTCCAATGTGAATATATTTGGATATAGGGCCTGTTAGGAAGCAATAAAGGCTATATGAAATCATAAACTCTCTTTCTATAGACTAGTGCTCTTATAAGAAGAGGAGAAAATACCAAAACTCTCTTTTTTCCACATGTATCCACTAAGGAAAGGCCATGTGAACACACAGTGAGAAGGTGGCTTCTACAAGCCAGAAGAGACCTCTCACCAGAAATCAACTATGCTGGCACTTTGATCATGGACTTCCAATTTCCAGAAGTGAGAAGATACATTTTTTGTTGTTTAAACCTTAACATCCAGACTGTGGTATACGCAGCCAAGCACACAAGATCCTAAGCCACAAGCAATGGTAATTTGAATTATTGTAATATGACCACCTGCTACAGATTACCCATTCTTTATTTCTTCCTGCCAAATTGATTATCAAATACAAAAGCAACTCAACCCCAGAGTTTCATCTTTGACATTATCTTTCCTGAAGCCACTGCTGGTTCTATATATATATATATAGATTCTATATATATATGTCAGTACTAGAAAATACATCCCATAAACTCCAACTGGGTAACTTGAGAAGAGTTTAATAAAAGGCTTATTTACTGTCATCTGAGCAGGGTGTTTGGAGATCCACAAGAGATACTACAGGTCATCACTAGGGCTGAGGAGATAAGAAGAGACAATGGTTACTGGAAGCTGGGAACACAGAGTGCTGAGTAGATAGGGCTGCCGGACAGGACCCCAGGGCCTCAGGAGGAGAGGCTGGCCATCCCACTCCAGTCCTCATGGGAGGATCAGGGAACTCCCTCCTGTCCTTCCTCAAGACCCTTTATCACTTATTTTCAGGCTGTGTTTTCTTTTCTTTTCTTTTCAATTGTGAGTGCTTTGATTGCACTGAACCTTTCCATCATTTCAGGACTGGGTACATACTTCAGGTATGGAATCATCTTTTCTGTATGTGAGGTTTCTTCCAGTTTAAACATTTACACCTTTTCAGAGTAACTTATCCTTCACTTTGGATCTCAAACAATGAATCTCATGTAGATAAAGCAATTGATGGGATGGTATATGATCCCTCTGCTGGGGACACACATTTTCATCAATTGAAGGATGAAAGTGGATGCAAAAGAGCAAGGAAGATGAATTGTAGAATAACTTCCATCTGCTCCCACCCTAGGTTCCTTTTTGCTTTTCTTCATCTTTCTTCCCACTCTGGAAGCAGCTCTATATGGCTGTATGGACGGAAGGAACAGAGTGCTCCAGGGGTACTGGTTTCTTTTCCATTGGGTTGCCATGGTCTGGCTGCCATGTTTGGCAGAAGAGCAAAGTTGCTGGGAACTCACACAGATGTCTCTGTTTCTGCAATTTAGAAGCTACACTCTTATATATCTAGGAGAAATACTTGTGTCCTGATTTTCACTAGTCCTGCATTATTCTAGTTTCTCTTGTGTTTTCTTATAGCCTTGCCACATTTTGGTAAATAGTTCTTTTATCAAATTACCCAGTTTGAAAGTGCCATCTGTTTCCTGTTCAGTTCAGTTCAGTTCAGTTCAGTTCAGTTCAGTTGCTCAGTCATGTTCGACTCTTTGCAAATCGCAGCATGAATCGCAGCACACCAGGCCTCCCTGTCCATCACCAACTCCCGGAGTTCACTCAGATTCACGTCCATCGAGTCAGTGATGCCATCCAGCCATCTCATCCTCTGTCGTCCCCTTCTCCTCCTGCCCCCAATCTCTCCCAGCATCAGAGTCTTTTCCAATGAGTCAACTCTTCACATGAGGTGGCCAAAGTACTGGAGTTTCAGCTTTAGCATCATTCCTTCCAAAGAAATCTTAGGGATGATCTCCTTCAGAATGGACTGGTTGGATCTCCTTGCAGTCCAAGGGACTCTCAAGAGTCTCCTCCAACACCACAGTTCAAAAGCATCAATTGTTCGGCACTCAGCTTTCTTCACAGTCCAACTCTCACATCCATACATGACCACAGGAAAAACCATAGCCTTGACTAGATGGACCTTTGTTTCCTGTTAGGACCCTGAAGATATGTCCACTCTGGACCATATTGCTTCCTTGGCTCCTTTAGTTCTCTGAGCAGTCTGATGAAATAGGTTATGATAACATTTTAAAGGTAAGGATACTGAGGTTATTCAAGAAGTTGGTACATTTCTTTCCAGGGCTTCCCAGGTGGCTCAGTGATTAAAGAATGTGAAAGCAGGAGACACAGGAACTTTAGGTTCGATCCCTGTATCAGGAAGATCCACTGGAGGAAGACACAGGAACCCACTCCATTATTCTTGCCTGGAAAATCCGATGGACAGAGGAGCCTGGCAGGCTGCTGTCCATGAGGTCGGAAAGAGTCAGACATGATTGAGTACTCAAGCACATTTCTTTTCAGCTTTCTATGAATTGTACTTCAAAAAAGTTGAAAATAGCTTGTACAAAGTGTATTTGCTTTTTTTCCCCTCTTATCATTTTCTCTTTGCTTGTGTCATGAAGTTTTCTTCATAAATATAATTTTAAGCACTGCATGGCAATCTACTTTGTGGATATGACATGATTTATCAAACTCATTCTCTTATGACAAACATTTGGATCATTTTATGTTTTTCACTACTCTGAATAAAATTGTGATGAACATTTTTGAGAGTGGCACTATCTAATCTGATTTTATCATCAGATATATATACATAAATATATATTATATGTATAAATATACATATGATATGTAAATATATACAATATGTACTTGATAAAATACATAATCTATAATATGTACATAGATTCAATTTGAAATATTATCTTTCTCTCTATCTATACACACACACACACACACACACACACACATATATATATATATATATAAAATATAGTCAGTTCCAAGAATAATTTATTCTAGGAGTGAACTCACTTCATGGACCCAGAATACGAAACTCACTGCACAACAAAACACACACACACACACACATATATATATATATATATATATTATATTCATTATAAACAAACATCTATATCTTTAGGTATTTATGTGTCTATATATAGGTCTATTTATTCCTTTATTTGGAACATGCATAAACGTATTTGTGTATATGTGTCTGTGTGTGTGTTTTGTTGTACAGTGAGTTTCTTATTCTAGTTTGATTTTTGGTTCAATTTTTTTTCTCTATTAATCTTGCCAAAGATACAGGATAAATAGTAGTGTTTCCAAGCCATGAGTTATATTCCAGAATAAACTGTTCTTAGAGCTGACTATTTATTTTGAGCAGGTTAGAAACAGTGATAATGGTAATGTCTTATATTTGAACAGTACAGTAGAACTTACAAGGCAAATCTCACATGGCCAACCAAACTTCTCTGTATACCAGACTGGACACATGGAGAAGAAACAAACCACAAGGTATAAGATTTGCCACAATGTCAGTTTGGTCACTTGTATATTGACACTGAGTCTGAAAAATTATGAAAGCTCCAGAGTGATTCTAATGAACACTAGCGTCCCATTAACTATATTTTTCATCACTGAGAAGGAGTTGAATAGTCTAAGCTTGGGATCTGCACACTTATTCCCTGCTCTGCTATTTACCAGCTGTACAAAAGATTTTATTTTTCTCAACTTCAGATTTTTCATCTGTAAATGGGGCTAAGAATACATTTCTAACATAGTTATTGTTAAAATGAAATGTGCATTCATATTTAAAAATCATTTGATAAAATGTTGGTGAGTATCAGTGAGACAACAAGGGGCTCTATTTTTGGATATTACTAGGTTGCTTATTATTTTTCATTGATCATTATATAACCTAGAATAAAGGGAAACATATGTTTCAGCTGCATTACATATCTAGTACTGAACCAACTGTCATATAAAAAGTTCTTTGTGTTTAATTTTTATTGCTTGACCTTGTCTCTGCTTTTACCTGGAGTAGGCTGTTGCCTCTTGGTGAGTCTTGAAATTTCACAGTTCTAATTACTTATTTGCACTAAAATCACTCTTACTGGCAAGAACAACATGGCATGGGATCTTTTAATACAGAAGAGTTGCCCTAGAAAGAATGTGAGGAAATATCCTATCCTTGTATTATAGATTCAAATTTCCAGGGAGGCATGAATGAATAATGATGAATATAGAGTCCTGTGACCCCCTTACCTTTAATATTCTCATGTGTGATAGAGACTTGAGTATGGAGATCTATAACTAAGTATATAACCATGAGAAAAATATATATTACTATGAGGAAAATGATAATAGGAGAGTGTTGATAAATAGAAATAGAACTTTAGTTTCCATAAATCTAGGAGAACTTAGTGTGGGGTGGTAATTTGGGCAAATTGGAGATGCACGGCTTGTATTGGATCTCTGGAAACAGACTCTGAGGAACAGCATGACCTGTAGGCTCACAGGGATGTGCTCTTAAGAGATGCATTTGTAAGAAAGTAGGGAAGGCAGAGTTGAGCCAAGATCTCATCTGACTTCATGGAGAGCTCTAGAGCTGGAACGGCCCTTCAGAGTTGTCCTCAACTAATGGAGAGGAGCCATTCAATGGCTAAGGGCCCTTATTGGGAGGGAAAACAGTCTTGAGTTAGATAGTTTCTTGCAGCTGGTCAAGGTCCATCTCAATGTGGGACATATCTATGAGCTAACAGCAGTTGACATTTCCTGTAGAGACTGAATGAAGGGCGAAGAGATATGATGGTTATGTCAGCTCTGAAGAGGGAATTGGAGGAACACAGATCATCATAACCTTTCTATGCTGCTCCCCAATTTCAGCTGGTTATTGTCATATGGAGAAATGAAGCTGATAAAGCCAAATCTTTCAGTGCTTCAAGAAAATCATCTGATTTATCTTACTGAGTTAAATCTACCAATTTAAAATCTATTATAACTATATAATCTATTTATAATCTATTATAAAATCTATTATAAATTTAAATTTAAAATTTATTATAATGTAAAATGAGATTACATGTAATCTCAAGGATCCTGGTTTGCTCCCAGTTTAATATTTAGTTCAATCCTTTCATTTTACAGATGAGAACATTGAATCTTTGAGAAGAAAATAAAAAGTTCAAAGTCACAAAATTAGTCTGAGAACTTTGATTTCCTAGTTCCTAGTGCAGAGTTTCTTGGTTGTTTCTCTAAATCAAGCAAATGGATATTAGTGAAAATGTGCTTTTTCTTAAACAAACAGTGCTCATCAGGTCTTAACAGGACACTACAGATAATATATTGTTCATTAAAATTTATTTGTAGACAGCCCCAAGGGAAATATTTGGTACTAAACACTTGCTCAGGGGAGACACTTCATAAAATCAAGCAGCACATGGCTGACCTCTTAATTAAGAGATTAGGACAGGTCTGTAAGTCTCTGGGGATACATAAAAGATTGTAAATAGTTGAGAAAGTCAGATTGTAAAGTACATTCTATAAGGGAGTTCCAGTGGAATGGATCTCTTTTTTATGCTCTTCTTAATGCTAACTAGGTGCCATCAGTGTTAGAAAATATTTTTTATTGAACTTTTAATTTCTTATAGAGACACTTGTTCAGTGTCTTCATTTTTAGGACAGTGTGCATGCAGTGTGCTCAGTTACTCAAGTATGTCTAACTCTTTGTGACCATATGGACTGTAGCCCACCAGCTCCTCTGTCCACGGGATTCTCCAGGCAAGAATACTGGAGTGGGTTTCCATGTCTGCCTCCAGGGGATCTTCCTGACCAAGGGATGGAACAGGCACCTCTTGAGCCTCCTAAACCTCCTGCATTGGCAGGTGGATTCTTTTACCACTGAGCCGCCTGGGAAACCTCTTTAGGACAGTGAGAGAGAAGTAGAAGTTTCAGGGAGTTTAGAGATCTCTGATGGCCAAGGCCAATAAACCTGGTGAATCCTCTTTACCCTCAGATCGCCTACTTCCTGCACATGGCAAAGCCCTAGAGAAAATTCTGGGCATGGAATCATCTATACCTATTTTAAAAATAATATTTTAAGTTTAGAAAAATTTTAGGTTTATAGAACTATTACAAAAATAGTACCAAGAGTTCTTTAAACTCTATACCCAATTTTCCCTGTTATTAATTCTTATATTAATATAATACATTTATCACAGTTAACAGACAAATATTAATACATTATCATTAACTAAAGTCTATATTTTATTCAGCTTTCTTCAGTTTTGCCATATAATTTTCTATTTGAGGATTCTCTCTAGAGTGCAATATTACATTCATTCACTGTGTCTCCTTGACCCCATCTTGGTTGTGATAGCTTTTCAGAATGTTTTTTGTTTTTGATGACCTTGACATTTTTGAGGATCCTAGTTAGGAATTTTGTAGAATATCCCTCAATTGGAGATGTTCTACTGGTTTTCTGAAAATATGACTAGAGTATACGGTTTGGAAGGGAGGCTACCAAGGTGAGGTGCCATCCCATCCTATCACATCACGTCAAGCTGACCCCCTGTCAATGTGACCACTGATACCAACCTTAATCTGTTGACTAGACACATTTGACAGTTTCTCTACTGTAAAGTTATTCCTCTCTTTCCATATTGTACTATTTGCAAGACAGTCACTATGCATCATCCACGTTTAGAGTAGAGAGTTATGTTCTTTCTCTAAGGATCGAGTATCTGCATACATTATTTGCAATTTTTCTCCATGGGAGACTTAAAGTGTTTTTGCTGTGAATGAGAAGAGTAAGTTCATCTACCCATGACTTACATTAGAGGCATATCAACATTTTAAAATTATTATTTACTTCATTATTAAAGTTCTGCTATGACAGAAGAAATGAAAATTAAAGGCTTTGATATCCTGCTGTGGTTGTGACATGGATTAGCTAAAAGGAATATTATTTTTCACAACTGTGGAAGGAAATTGAGATAAGGATAATCACTGAGTTTTTATGGGCACTATGTTTTATTCTCTGATGGTACTGATTTTAAATGCATTAAATTACTTTTTTGACTTCTTTATTTTTTAGATTATGAAAATATGATAACGCTTTTATAGGAGACTTGGACAATACAGAACAAGTTTACATATAGTTCAACTATATATTACAATTATTTTTTATGTAGATAAATTAAGATTTTTAGTTGGAGTTTCAATATCAAACTCTCAAAAGTTAACAGAATAAATATAGAGGCAAGTAGAAGGATATAGTAGACCTAAAAAGCACTATGAAACAATTCAACATAATTATGATTTATACAATTTCACACAACAGTAGGATAATAAAATTACTTAAAAAAAAATCTCTGTTACTTTTGATGTTCAGACCAAGAAAAGGACCAATTCAATCATATCTGCAATGTTTTCCTTACATTTTTTCCTTCTAGCTATTGTTGAACATGTGATTTCTGGAGGAATAAATATAGTGTGGATTATATCCTATTGTCCTGCTTCAAAAAGGACTGTCAAACAAAACACAGGACTCTCCTGATTGACTCTGGACTGAATATACCATTTTGATGTAGTATATACTTCTGTACCGAATATACCATTTTGATCATAACAAAATGTCATGCAGATCATCTCAGTGATAGTATTCTGTGTTTAACATACAGGCACAGCAATTATTAAAAAAAAATGGTTTGTGTGGTAGATGTGGCTCAGTGCAGGGGGTCTAGGCACAAAACACTTGAATTCAGCGAGGTTCATTTCTCACCAAGGTGGCACACTGCAGACCCTGCATCATTTTTTCCTTTGAAATGTTCTATTTTTAAGGGAAATTTTAAGGAAGAATAGTGATTTTATCACCATAACAAAACAGGATTATAACATCTGTTTCACAATGTAGCTCCTATCTTTTTTGACAGTTCTTACACATTTCTGAATATAACATTTCTTTCTATTCTGATGCCACACTTGTGGCTAACATCACTGGATATAGAATTGCACATATTTTAAGAAAAACTGCCTGGCTAGCCCAGTCAATAGAGCTTGAGACTCTTAAGGATATATTTTGTTTCCTTCTTTTCTTCCTCTATTCTTTCCTTCCTTCCTCTATTCTTTCCTTCCTTCTGGGAACATCTGGACAAGATGATAATAATACAAAGGATTTGTCTGTGAATTCCAGGCAATGCATTGGAAAGTTCTGGAAATAAGAAATAAGGGCAATTGGGTCAGAAAAGAGGATTTTCAGAATTTTGTTAGGGTAAGAGATTGCATAGTGGTAACTTTGCTTGTTGACATAAACAGCAGTAGAAATACTTCATCTCCCATCATTCTGAAATAAGTTCTACTTGAAATGCATTTTCCCATTTTGCACCTAAACAAATACTGTTTGTATGTCTTATCTTCTCCATGTAAAATTTTGTACTCCAACTCAGCTATCTCCTTTTTTCTTTATTTGCAGAACACACACGATCAACCACACTCTTTTTGTGATGACATTTGTATAATTTACTCATTCAAATCCTTACTATTTACTAATGCGTCAGGGCCCATGTAAGGAAGTATTGAACAGAAAGGCATAGTCCCTGCAGCTGACATGAGTGAATGTGTCTGTTTGTATATGTTCACTATGTCTCTTGTATACTCTCAAATGGTAAAGATCATATTTTGTAATTATGCTATATCCCACTTAGCCCCTATATGACACAGTCCTATAAAACTACTAAGTGTTTCATAGCTATATCACAAAAAAGATTGAATGAATAGTTTTTGGCTCTCTCTTGAAATGGATGTGTAGCAAACATAATATGCTTAGATAAAGACTATGACCATATGTTTAGATAGATATACGTTTAATGCTTTGCAAATCAGCCTTTTATCATCTGTTAGCATTTCCAAATTATCTTACTGCTAATAAGGGAAAATGCTTTATATACTACTTATTTTTTATTAATTTTTAAAATGGTTATTACCATCTTGAATAAAAGACCTCAGGAAAATGATAATAATAGTATCAGTGGAATCAATTTAAAAAGCTCTTGATTCAGGAAAAGTGTTTAGTAGGAAGAAATTTGAGGCAGGAACAAAAGAGAGATTAAAAGAGACACACTGTTAGAGAACAATAAAATGTAATTCAAAAGATTATCTGATTAATTGTTAATATCAATGTTCTCTAACTTCTTAAACAATTAGTTGGTGAACTCATTCAGAGAAAGCCTGAATGGGGAAAAATTAAAAAAAAAAAAAGCAACACTAAGATCTTAATGTTTGAGTTGGAATTCATTATCTATTTTCTCAACCAAAGGATGAAAAAGAGAAAATTGCGCAAAGCCACATGGTCAGTAAATATAATGTCAACCAACTGTCATTTAATACTGTTGGTAAATTCCATTGAAATTATTTTTCTTTTAAGCAGAAAGAGCGAGACAAATAATGAGTGGAATGTCTTCAGGATTTATGGATGCCTTAACTTCTCCCTCAGGATTAACTTAAGCACAGATCTATATAAAGAATAATGACAATAAAAGAGGAACTTCCATCAGCAGTAGAGGGGAGTAGAAAAAGACAAACAAATGGTGAATCACAGCTGGGTTGTAAATCTCAGTTTTTAAGTATACTTGTTATTTCCTTGATCAGATACTAGGGAATATATTACAGGGAGAAGCTCAGGGAGCACCACCCAACTCTCAGAACTGAAGTTTTGGGGTAGGATCACTATTTTGGAACCATCGAAGTTAACTCACTTATCATCTCTCTGACAAGTACTATAAAGACAGACCAGCAATGTGTGAACAGAAGATAAATAGCAGCAGATCTGTGGATGAGGAAATTCAATTCCCAATGAACTGAATAGAGTAGAGATGACCTTGGCTGTCCTTTCTGGAATATGCGGCATATGATTACTCTCCAGTGATCCATAAAAATGTGGTAACAACACAGCATTAGTATTAATAACTTGCATTTTTTCCATGTGCTTGAAATATAAAACACTTTAATATAAATTATCCTATTTGAGTGCCATATTTTTACTGTGATATAGGGAAGAATATATTTTCTAAGAAGGAAACTGATGCTCCTGACTGTGGAAAGATTGTTCAAGGTGATCCAGCAATGAAGTGGCAAAGCTGGCACTAGAGCTAAGGTGTCCAGCCCTTCCTCTTGTGCCTTCTCTGATAATTGCCATCAGGACCCAGGCCTGACACATGCTGCTGGTCTGTCTTCGGATCAGAATCTAAAATACAGAATCTAGTTTATCGTAATCATGCCCTCACAAATTCAGCAAATTGTTTTAAAAAATGAATCAATCTTAAATAAATATGGGCTCCCCTGGTAGCTCGGATGGTAAAGAATCTGCCTTCAATTGCAGGAGACCTGGGTTCGACCCCTGTGTCAGAAAGATCCCCTGGAGAAAGGAATGGCAACCCACTCCAGTATTCTTGCATGGAGAATTCCTTGGACAGAGGAGCCCAGTGGGCTACAGTCCATGGGATAGCAGAGTCGAACATGACTGAGTGACTAACACTAAACAAATATATACATAAATTGATGGCTTGTAACTTGTGTTCTTTAAGTTTTAGAAAAACCTTAGTATTACCTATGTGTATTTGTCTTACAGTCACTAGCTGCTGAATGGACATATCAGGTGAGCATAAGCAGACACTATAACATGAATAGCATATCCAAGAAGACATCTTTTAAGAACAAGATAACAGGCCCCACACATTTATTTCCATAAGTAATGTAAAATATTCTGTGGTAAATAAGACTTCCACATTTTTATAAAAATGAAGTTAGTTATATCCATTGACTGTTCAGTTCAGTAGCGCAGGTGTGTCTGACTGTTTGTGACCCCATAGACTGCAGCATGCCAGGCTTCCCTGTCCATCACCAACTCCCAGCGCTTACTCAAACCCATGTCCATAGAGTCAGAGATGCCATCCAACTAGCTCATCCTCTGTCATCACTGTCTCCTCCTCCATTGACTGTTGGCTCTTTTAAAATGTTACAGAATGTCATATGGTTAGAAATGATGAAGCCCTTTGAAAACATAAGTTTGTCCTATGAGTGTCAAGTATTGCATTTAAAATTCATATTCACCCTCAAGCTCATTTGATGTGCTTCAGAAATGATGAGATTGGCAACCAATCTGAATCAGTGTGTATCAGTCTTAATGTTTACACTAATGGCTCCTTTCTAATTATTTAAACCCACAACAAGCAACTTAGTAAGGGCCCAGGCAGTGTTATATCAATATGAGTGACTTCGTGACCCATGGTTTGTGTGTAAAATAAGCAACTTAGGTAGTTATAAAAAAGTTTACTGAAAGTCTTCCAAAGCAACTGGTATGTAAACCTTTAAAATGTTAGAGGAGTTCAGGGAACCAAAGTTGGTATTTTTATGGAATGTTTAAAGCCAGACATAAATATTTTAGTGAACTGAACTGCTCACTCATCTGGAGTTTATGACTTGGTTCAAAACCATTTATCTAGTCAGAAGCTAGTCCTAAACTATAGTTTAATATTTCTGTTATACAATTGCAGCAATGAAGTATTACTGATTCTCAGTTTAAAGAGTTCTGTATAGCTAAAAGAGTTAAGGAATGTGGAAATTGTTGGGTATGATTAGTAAAACCAGTAAAAAACAACAAAAATATATGCATTTTATGGAAGAATAATCATTTACTTTTTAGCAACCTCAGGATTATATGCCTTGAAATATTTTTTCCCATGACCAAAATAAGGACCTTTGCTGAAACCTCATGAAACAAAGAAAAAAGGCAATAAATATTAATAGAGCTGTTTACATGGTTCTGTAGCTGAATTTATGCTTGCAATAATACAGGTACACTCTCAAAATTGCTAGCAAGGGGAAGAAATGGGCTTTATTAATGTCTACAATTTCAAAGTGCTGCTCCAGATTTTACTCAGGAAATTATTGCTTAAAATCAGTGGAATGTGTAAGACTGTTTTCCCTTAGTTTCTATACTGCATCTTATTTGTATTACTCTTTCATTTTGAAAATTTCAAGGTTAAACAACAAGCTCCTTCATGGTATGACACAATAAAATGAAATTACATTAAAAAAGTAAAAATAGTTTGAGCTAAGATATTGGATAATGCAAAGGTATCAATGCGATTACCATGCTACCATAACAATGAGGAATTCTGTACAACGAAGTTATCTTATTCAGGTTCTAGAAGAGAGTTAAACGTGTTTTTATTAGAATGAATCATTTTGAGGACAAGGACACTGCTGTATCCCAAAAACCTCAAATGATGTCTGGAATAAAGTAGGCATTTAAGAAAAAATTTAAAATTAATTAGTGATAATTACAATAAATCAACTACAAACTGAGTTTACAACATGCAGAAGTATAAGACTGTGATATTTGCTTTGCATTTTCACCAAGATACTAATCCAGCACACCAAACTCAACATCTCTAAAATCAAACAATATTTTCTTCCATAATAGCTTTATAACTGATCATTCTCTGTTCTAATGAATGTCATGATATATTTTCTGACATTCCAGGTAAAGTCTCAGTCATGTATTACCCCTATGTATTGCCTTATATGTATCCATTTCATCATCTTAGCCCCCTCTAAGGCTGATGTTCTGCCTACCTACTCAACCTTGGCAATATTTTTCACTTAGCCACATAGTCTCTGATCTGATCGCCACTGTTCTGATTTGTTTGTTTAGGATAGTTTGTCTTAGCAAGTATAACAGTCTACGGCTTCTTTGCCTTCAATTTTTGTTCTTTTAAAATCACTCAGAGATGATGGGACTTATAAATTGTATTAGTTTGCACCAGATTGTGCTGAATGCACAGGGACAAAAATTATCTTCTATAAAAAAAAATCATCATCTTTACCCCTCAAACACACCCTATAAAGTTGTGTTAGTAGCCTAAAGAAGATGAAATAAACACCCATGGAGAGGTTAAATAACTGGATAACTTCATTGTTCTCAGCCCACATTTGATGCTTTCTGCTACTTTACACCTCCTTTTGCACATATGTTGCTTATTCTGGCAGGGACTGGCTTGTAAGCTTTTAAGATGTTCAACAAAATGTTGATAAATAGATGAATCATTGGTCAAGCTTGAAGGGGGAGAGTTTAATGGTATTTGAGACTCATAGTTCCAGTCTAGCATCAGGAAATAACCAGTTTTCAGAAAGAATATGTATCTATTTGTTTATACATCATTATCATGAAAAGAACACATCTAATACCCCAAATATTTCAATTGGCAAGTCAGAAACCAAAGGATATACAGTATAGGAGGATGATAAGGAAGAAAGGATTGTTAGTATACAACATAATCTCCAATGAAAAAGCTATATATTAAACCTCTTTCTTTTTATCAATTTTAATCTTTAATCAACTCTTCAGTTTGTGCTGTTAAGAAAGGGAGAAATCACTAAAAAGCATGTGCAAAGATGCTCAACATCACTGATTATTGGAGAAATGCAAATCAAAACTACAATGAAGTATGACCTCACACAGGTCAGAATGGCCATAATCAAAAAAATCTACAAACAGTAATTTCTGGAGAGGGTGTGGAGGAAAGGGAACCCTCCTCTGCTATTGGTGGGAATATAAGCCACTTTGGAGAACAGTTTGGAATTCCTTGAAAAACTAAAAATAAAACTACCATATGACCCAGCAATCCCACTCCTGGGACTATATCTTGAGAAAACCATAATTTGAAAAGATTCATGCACCCTGATATTCACTGCAGAACAATTTACAATAGCTTGTACATGGAAGCAACCTAAATGTCCATCAACAGAAAGATGGGTAAAGAAAATGTGGTACATATATACAATTGAATATTACTCAGCCATAAAAAAGAACAAAATAATGTCATTTGCAGCAACATGGATGGACCTGGAGACTGTCATACTGAGAGAAGTAAGTCAGACACAGAAAGACATATATCACATGATATCACTTACATGTGGAATCTAAAAAAATGGTGCAAATGAACATATTTACAAAACGTAACACACAAATGTAGAAAACAAATTTATTTATGATTACCAAGGGGGAAAGCGGCGGGGGGGGGGGAATAAATTGGGGGACTGGAATTGATATAAACAATTTCTATAGATAACAAATAAGGACCTACCATATAGCACAGTGAACTTTATACTCAGTATTCTGTAATGGCCTTCATGGGAAAAGTATCTAAAAAAGAGTAGATATATATTTACTCTTGGAGAAAGCAATGGCACCCCACTCCAGTACTCTTGCCTGGAAAATCTCATGGGTGGAGGAGCCTGATAGGCTGCAGCCCATGGGGTCACTAAGAGTTGGACACGACTGAGAGACTTCACTTTCACTTTTCACTTTCATGCGTTGGAAAAGGAAATGGCAACCCACTCCAGTGTTCTTGCCTGGAGAGTCCCAGTGACAGCAGAGCCTGGTAGGCTGCCGTCTATGGGGTCACACAGAGTCGGACACAACTGAAGTGACTTAGCATATGTATATATATATATATATGTTTCACATTGCTCTACAATGGTGAAACTATTTCACATTGTTGTACACTTGAAACTAAAACAATGTTGTAAATCAACTATACTCCAATAAAATTTTTAAAAAAATTCTAGGTGTGAAGAAGACCAACATTCACAAAATAGAAGAGTAGCTGAGTAAGTAAGCATCACTGAAGAAATCTCATGGTTCAGATACATTGGGCTTCCCTGGTGGCTCAGGCGGTAAAGTGTCTGCAATGCAGGAGACCTGGGTTCGATCCCTAGGTTGGGAAGATCCCCTGGAGAAAGAAATGGCAGCCCACTCCAGTATTCTTACCTGGAAAATCCCATGGATGGCAGAGCCTGGTAGGCTACTGTCCATGGGGTCACAAAGAGTCGGACACGACTGAGTGACTTCACTTCAGATACATTAGTCACCTGGAATAATCAGAACATTAGTATTTCTGTTTGATGACTAATTATAGTATCATTGAAAACTTGGAAGGAAGGATATTCAGTTGTAGCAAAAAATCATATAAATAAATTACATTTAGTTATTTTTTAGTTTCCTTCACATTTTACCTTCTGCCAAAGAATATGATAGTCAACCTTTTGATGAGTTGATTTGTGAAAGTTACTAGTTCAAGGGCATTTTTACCTAAAATTACTTATGTTTCCAGCATTCTTGTCTGGGAAATACCATGGGCAGAGAAGCCTGGTGGGCTACATATAGTCCATGAGGTTGCAAAGAGTTGGACACGACTTAGTGGCTAAACAGTAACAACAACTTATTTCTCCGTCTGTGCTCTAGATGCTCCTGAAACCATTTACTCATCCAAAAGGAAGCAGTTTTATCTTCCTCACTAATTCACTGCTCACTTTTTTTGTCCAGAATGAGTGACGCTTTACAGTCAATTTTTTCATATATAGGAAATAGATAATTGGTAACACTTTAAGGATACAGGTAATTAAACAGCAGTGTTGAATACCCAAATTCCTTAATTTACCAGGAATCTTTAATGTATAGCACTATTTTAATTGATTATATTTCAAAATTTTTAAATTGTGGCATTTAAAGTAATTATTCCTGGGTTTTGTGATTATTCATTCCACTGTGTATTTGACTTTATATTTAACGGGCAGTTCGATAGTTTGTTCTTTTTAGTCAGATAATCAACTTATATTTGTGTATTTCATTATTATTTCATGCTATTAATTTGTTCAGCAAATATTTTCTTTGTGAGAGAAGAGTTCTGTTTTATTTTTCAGCTATCTTCTGCAAGACATCATTTTAGATAGATTCAGAAAATGAATAAGGCAAGTTTTCTGTCCATAACTGGAGAGTTGGGGAAAGACATATAACTAATTAAATAGGTACAACATGATAAGTAGAATTAAAGGGATTTTAACAAATTGCTCATGAAACACAGAGAAATAATGAACTTTTTCTGACAGTTCCTAAAACAGTTTCATCAAACAGACAAAATTTGATTTGGCATTGATGATGAGTAAATGTTTATTGGGTGGGGGATTTCTTTTAATATTCTATTCAAAGATTGCTTAAAATGAACCTGTGGTGCATTAGATACCTAGAGGAGAGGTCAGTAATGGTCAGAATGCAGGATATGTGACAGAATAGACTTTAGACTCTAAAATAGCTCACTTTTTCTTTTTCTTTTTCTTTTTTTTTATCATATCTTGAGATCTCCCCTGGCCGTCAGAACTACCAAATGCTGTTATATCACAAATACTGTTACATATCAGTCAATATTGTTACTCTTACAGAAAAATGCCCTGATACATTTTCTCTGCAGTAGCCCTGCAATGGCTTTTCCATAGCCATTATTGTTCCGAACTGATGCCCCAGTTCTGCCTCTGGCTTCCAAGTCCCTGATCCCAGATTTGAAATGACATGCCCCTCCTCTCTTAATTAATTGAGCTTTTTTGACCGACTACAGAAAACCTGGCCTCTAAGTAATTGGAGAAATCCCTTAAAAATTGGATTAATTCTCTCTACAATCTTTAGTAGCAGAACATGAATATATGACTTGAAATGAATTTGCCTGAGGTAGTCAGTATTAAAATAAAAATTACTTCTTCAAACTGATTCAAGTAAGAGTCCCCAAATAGGACATACCCTTTTGACTTCAACTGTGCTCCTTGAATTTTCACACTTCCATTCTCACAGTCTCCAACTGCTACATCTTGCTTTCTCCAAACTTGGTATATATATTTACTGTCAAAGAAGCAAACCTTTTCATCAACATTTCTTTTATTCCTATATAGTTCTATGGCATCATTTACAAAGCATATAGCCCTTTTGTCTGTCCTTCTAATGGTGTCTTCCTTGGGAAGGAGAATGACATAATTTGGAATCAGGTAGAAGTGGACTTTAGTGTTAACCCTTCCACTTACTCACTTAGTGATTTCCTGCAAATTATTTAAACCTGTGACCCTGTTTCCTCACCTGAGATGTAGAGATAGTGATTCTACTTTGAAGCATTATTGTGATTTAATAAACACGGAACTCTTAGCCCAATGCCAGCCTTCAGTAGACATGTAACAGTAGAATAGCTCTTGTTTTGAAATTATGATTATTACTATATGCCTCCTGCTCTACTTTCAGAAAAATCTACCATTGTCTTGTTATTTTCCACCAATAATCTCTTTACAACCTCAATTTAAAGTCTAGCTTCTCCTTTACATCAGCCAGGTTCTGACAGGAAAATAAAAACCACACTGGACATTTCAACAAAGGTCTTTGATAGAAGGAACTATAGAGGCATAGGTATGGAAAGCTGAAAGAATAAAAGGAATTGTTGTGGACTTAATAGCAGGAAGTAACTGTTTCCCCAGAGGACAGATTAAATTGCACAGAACCTGGAAGCTGGGGGGAATGCCCAACGAAGCTGGGATTCAGACCTTTTAGAAAGGGTGTTGCCTTTGCTGCTGTTGCTATGTTCTAGGATAAGCAGTAAGACTGGTTCTGAAAGTATAAAAGAAGCTGGAAGATGTAGTCAGATGCTCTTATTGCCTTCTCATTTCTCTCCGGTGCCCTTGGTTGTAGGAACACTGTGGGAACCTGATGGAAAATGAGCAGTCCAAAGAAAAATATAGTCGGTAGAGTCCTAGCACCAGCCTAATACAACCCAGTCTAGATGAGTGGATTTAGAGCTGAGAGATAATGGATTAATAGCCACTGTGGTCCAACTCTGGCTACTGAGCATCTTTAAATACCCCTCTACAGATATTTGAACTTTAACAGGAATTATAATACAAAGCTCTTGCCTGACAAGATATAACCTATCCTATGGCAAATGAAGATTCTTTAACTTACCCTTTAAAGGGAGATACAAAGTCCCAGAGGTCATGAATCTCCATGGTATTTAATAAGAGGTAACTTAGTAAAACACAATAAAGTGGATCCTGAATCACTACAACACATATGAAGCCTATATAATAAAATGTGAAAAGTTCATAGACAAGAGCAGCTTTTTTTGAAGGAGATCATTAGGAGCAGAAGATGTCCTGGGGATTGGGATAGAGTAGTTTTCCTGTAACCAGATCCAAGTGAAAGGGAGTTCAGACAGAAGACATGTTTTTTCTACATTCCAGTTCATACCCACTCTTCATTACTAACAGAAGCTCTATCTTTGGAGTACTGGGACTTTTTTCTAGCCAAATTTGACTATCAAACAAAAATTACATTATTGAAGAAGCTGACAAGCTTTGCAGTTTTAAAAAGTATCTCTTAAAATAAGCAGGCTTTTGTGTATTATCAGCAGCGTACAATGCATTAAGCCAGGGAGTGGTTAGATTGGGAGAAATCAGTAGTTCCAATTTATTACCCACTACAGGAAAATGGCAGAGTTGCCAGCTTTCTAGACAATTTGCTTCTATGTTGTGGAAGAAACTTTAGAGATATCTAAGTGGATGGCATTATAGAGCAACATAGTTGCATCTTTCTTCCTCTGCTCAAAACTACAAATGAGGTCAACCTTTTCCATGGTACATAATTTAACAATGACTGCTATTTATTTTGCTTTAATAATGGAATGAGCAATGTAATAGGATGCTGTAATGAGGCTGCTTTTATTTTTGGATAAATCAAAAGTAAATCAAATCAGAGGGTAAAGTTCAAGTCTGTTTAATGTGAATTTTATAGTATAAGGTTTCACAATAGCTGATGCATGGATGTAAAGTGGTTCTTCATTTTCTTTTCTTCTCTTTTTTATGTTCATGTTTCATTGGAAAGGGCTTGCCTGGTGGCTCAGCTGGTAAAGAATCTGCCTGCATTTTGGAGACCTGGGTTCGATCCCTGGGTTGGGAAGATCCCCTGGAGAAGGGAAAGGCTACCCACTCCAATATTCTGACCTGGAGAATAGTCCATGGGGTCGCAAAGACTCAGACAGGACTGAGCGACTTTCACTTTCATTGGAAAGGAACTTTACATTCAAGAAGCAATTATAAAAATAAGGGAAACACAGAAAGAAGGAATAACAAGAAAAGTGTAAAATATTTTATCACTTGAAGGAAATAGATTAATTGTTATATTAAAGGCAAACAGTTTGAAATTCTGTATTGAAAGGCAGAGACTGTCAGATTCGGTTGAAAAATAAAATCTACATATATAGTGCATACAAGAACACACTTAAATAAAATTTAAAAAGTAAAATACCTAAAACAAAAACTCAGGGGCTTTCCTGGCAGTCTAGTGATAAAAAATGCAGAAGGCACCAGTTTGATCCCTAATCTGGGAAGATCCCACATGTTGCAGAGCAACTAAGCTTATGACTACTGACCCTACAACTGAACCTGCGCGCTAGAGCTGGGGGCGGGGGGGGGGGGGGGCGGGGGGCGGGTCACAACTACTGAGCGCGCACGCCCTAGAGCCGGTGATCCCAAGCAGGCGAAGCCACTGCAATGAAAGTAGCTCCCACTCACTGCAACTAGGGAAAAGCCCATGCAGCAACAAAGATCCAGTATATCCAAAAATGAATAAAATTAAAAACAACAACCAAAAATCTCAAGCAATCAGGTTTCTGTGCCCTTTTAACTTTATTGATTAAAGAAAAGCTAGTAGCAGACAAGTTTGTCCTAATTTTTCTTCTGTATTTGTAGTTATTTTTGTTAAGTTGATGTTTTCTAACCAAATCTAGATACAATGTAAGGGTATTTCTAAAAATTAATTTCTGAAGAGCAGAAAGTCTTTCAAGTGGTACGCTGCTGCTGCTAAGTCGCTTCAGTTGTGTCCGACTCTGTGCGGCCCCATAGACGGCAGCCCATCAGGCTCCACAGTCCCTGGGATTCTCCAGGCAAGAACACTGGATCGGGTTGCCATTTCCTTCTCCAATGCATGAAAGTGAAAAGTGAAAGTGAAGTCTCTCAGTCGTGTCCAACTCTTAGCGACCCCATGGACTGCAGCCCACCAGGGTCCTCCATCCATGGGATATTCCAGGCAAGAGTGCTGGAGTGGGATGCCATTGCCTTCTCCATTCAAGTGGTATAAATACATGCAAATATGATCGCACATTATTTTACCATGTATATGGCCAGGCATTTGTTTGGAATAAAATAATAATGTTAATAACTTAATTTTATATAACATTTAAAGCCAGTTTTCTTAAAGCAACTTAAAGGAAAAATTTTTAAGAAAAATATTTCTATTATGAGTTCTGAATGATATCCAGGAGACTCATCAAGTCCTATAGTACTTGCTGATATTTTGTTAGCTTATCTATGCACACAGTATATTTTTATAGATGTTAAATTTTGAATAAATGGAAAATACTAGAATCTTTTACTTGGAAATTTTTTTCCTATCTATGGGAAACTAGCCTTGTATTTAGAACAGAGTAAGAATTCAATATATTGTTTTAACTGATAAATTTGATGCAAAGATGAAAAGTTAATTCACTGAATAGTTGCTCTAGATTTCTATATATTTTTAGAAACATGAAATGTCACCAATAATATATGAAGCTTTTTAATAATAAATATGTTGAGGTAATTTTAGTCTTTCAGAGAAATTGTAAAAATAATACAGAGAATTCTCATATACTTTTACCCAGCCTGTCCTTATGTTAACATCTTACCATAACAATAAAGAATGATCAAAATAAAAAATTAACCTTGGCACAATACTATTGACTGAAGTACAGCACTTATTCAAATTTCACCAGTCTTTCAACTACTGTCTTTTTTTGCGGTTTCAGGATCCAATTCAGGATCTCACATTTTCGTCGCCTTGTCTCATTCCTCCTCAAATCTATGATTTTTCCTTGGTTTTATTGTCTTTCATGACCTTTACAGTGTTTTTTTTAAAATTTTACTTTACAATACTGTTGGTTTTTTGCCATACATCAACATGAATCTGCCACGGGTGTACACGTGTCCCAATCCTGAACTTCCCGCTCACCTCCCTCCCCATACCATCTCTCTGGGTCATCCCAGTGCACCTTTACAGTTTTGAAGAGTACTGGTCAGTTCTTTGTAGAATTTTCCTCAATTTGGACTGGTTTAATGTTTTCTTATAGTTAGATTGAGATTCTGCATTATCGAGAAAGACATTACAGGGGCGAGGTGTCTTTCTTGGTTCATCATATCAGAAGACATCTGATGTTAGAATGTCTTCATACTCATGATACTATATTTCATCTTTTGGCTAAGAGGGTGTCTGCCAGGATTTTATGCCACAAGTTTATCAATTTTCCCTTTATAACTACTAAATATATTGAGAGAGTTACTTTGAGACTATGTTAATGCCTTATTTCTGCTTAAACTTTTACCAGCTTGTTCAGCATTTATCAGTATATATTGTTGGCAACAATATTACTGTGGTATTCTAATGGATATTTTCTATTTTCCTCATTTCTTCTATATTTGTTAATTGGAATTCTTCTTCAGGGAAAAGTTGCCATTTATCTTCTGTTTATTTTTCTATTATTCATTTATATCAAAATTGGGCTCATTCTTAAGAAACTTTTTGCATTATAGTCAATACTGCTGCTGCTGCTGCTAAGTTGCCTCAGTCGTGTCTGACTCTGGTGACCCCCTAGATGGCAGCCCACCAGGCTCCTCTGTCCCTGGGATTCTCCAGGCAAGAATACTGGAGTGGGTTGCCATTTCCTTCTCCATTGTGTGAAAGTGAAAAGTGAAAAGTGAAAGTGAAGTCGCTCAGTCATGTCTGACTCTTAGCGACCCCATGGACTGCAGCCCACCAGGCTCCTCCATGGGAGGAGTCCATGCGAGTTTCCAGGCAAGAGTACTGGAGTGGGGTGCCATTGCCTTCTCCCATAGTCAATACTATAGGTACCTATTTTGTTGCTCAGATTTAAACTTTGATCATTGTGGTGAGTTCTTTCAGGTCTTCTTAATGCTTCTTTTTTTTATTTTTAGTTTTTTATTTTTTTAATTTTAAAATCTTTAATTCTTACATGCGTTCCCAAACATGAACCCCCCCTCCCACCTCCCTCCCCATAACATCTCTGTGGGTCATCTCCATGCACCAGCCCCAAGCATGGTTCTTTTTTCCTTTCTTTCATTTTAGAACTTTCTTAGTTCCTGGTACTATAAAATGTTCCCAAACCTGAAACCAGCCATTTTTCATAAAAGTTGATTTCCTTTTATTGGAAAATGGTATTTAGAAACAAAGATCTAGTTGCAAGATATAATTTTTGAACCTTTGAAATTAATTCTGTTGAAATATGGCTTATATACACTATGACGATCCCATTTAAAATATCAAGTTCAATGAATTTTGACCAATAAAATATACTTTTTGTAACCATGACTCAAATCAATATTTAGAACATCTCCATCCCAAATACATCTGCCATTCTAATGCCCATCTCCCCACTTCCAGTCCCTAGACAACTACTTACCTGCTTCTGTCACTGTAGATTAGTTTGCATGTTCTGGATTTTCATTTAATTATGCAGTGTGTACTCCTTTACATCTGAATCTTCTCACTCAACTCAAGGGTTTTAGAATTCATAATTTTAGAAGAATGTATCAGTAGGCTGTTTTTATTTTTATTTTTGCTGGGTAGTGTTCTATTGTATAGATAGTCCACAATTTGTTTAATCATTCATTTATCAGTGGGTATTTGGATTGTTCTTTATTACAAATAAAGATGCTATGAATATTGGTTTATAAATCTAAGTGTGGACAGGTAACTTTATTTCTCTGGGGTAAATTTTCAGGCTAAAATTACTTGGTCTTATGACAGATAATTTGTTTGGCTCTTTAAAAACCTGTTAAAGTATTGTCCAACGTGATTGTGCCATTTTATGCTCCAACCAAAAATATACAAGAGTTCTGAAACAGTTTTTGCTTTTATACAAAGTATAGCCAGTCACGTTTTATCCTGAGTTGAGTTAACTTTGAGCACTTTATAAAGAAAAGCAATAAACAAGTAGATCACTTACTCAATATAATAAAATTATTTATTGCACTATATTCAGGAGATTTAATATATGGATAGGTACCTGAAAAGAATGATTAGGAAGGGTTTTGTAAACTGTAGTTTTGTTTTTTTATCCAGCTGACTCACATTCATATTCAAGCCTTTCTATCTTCACTCAAAATTAAGGTGTTGTATCCTAAGGCCATGGGTGAAAATATGAACCAAACACAAAAATTAGAATGACATATGACACATGTAATAATATCTGATACTAACAAAGAACATTAGATTTTCTACTTTTAAGAAACCTCTCACTACTATTTTCATTTATATCATAAAACGTACAACTTATGAGGTACAGTCCTATGGGACTGACAAACACTTCTAGTTAGACATCCATCACTGTCAGGATGCAGAATAGTTCTGTTTCCCCCTGAATTGCCCAATGTTGTCTTCTTGTAGTCAACCCCTCATTTCACTCCTGATCCCTGACAATTATTGCTTTGCTTTCCACTCCTGTATTTTTTTTTCCTTTTTTTGGGGGGATGGGCTACACATTTCTTTTCCATGAAATTCCCTCTATATCCAGATGTAATTATTTAGATGTGATCATGTGCTCAGTCCTGTCCGACTCTTTGTGACTTCAAGGACTATAGCCCACCAGGCTCCTCTGTCTGTGGGACTTTCCAGGCAAGAATACTGGAGTGGGTTACCATTTCCTTCTCCACTGGATCTTCTCGATCCATGTTTCAAATCTGCATCTCTTGCATTGCAGGTGGATTCTTTACCACTGCACCACCTGGGAAGCCCCTAATTATTTAGATAAGTATTGGTAATTTTATTTCCTAGGCTTTGGTTTTGAAACATTTAAAAATCATTATTTCTTAATACTTGACAAACTTCATGGAATCATTTATAATGATTTACAATGTAAATTTACATTGTAAATTGTAAAATGTACATTGTAAATTGTAAATTTATATTTACAATGATTATAATCATTTACAATGATTACAATCATTTAATTTGCAATTTTTAAAATTTGTACAATGTAAAATGTACATCATAAAATGTAAATTTACATTTACAATGATTCCAAGCATTTACAATGATTCCAATCACTTACAATTTACAAGAACTCATTTGGAGAGTTATTAAAATTTTTTTTTCCTTTTATTATGCATGTATTCACCTTTCTGATAGTGCCTCTTGGCACAAATGTGCTTTAAATTATTTATTGAGTCCCATGAAACAAGCCCACAAAAGCTTGGCTTACCACATTTGTGAAGAACTGAAACCTAGACCATCAAGGTCCATACTGTAATCATTTTCAGTTAGGTCCAAGGAGATGTGAAGGGCTTATCTGGTGGCTCAGTCGGTAAAGAATTCCCCTGCAATTCAGGAGACTTCCTGCAATGTAAGAGACATGGATTTGAACCCTGGGTCAGGAAGATCCCCTAGAGAAGGAAATGGCACCTCACTCCAGTATTCCTGCTTGGAGAATCCCATGGGCATAGGACAGAGGAGCCTGGTGGGCTACAGTCAGGTTGAAAAAGTCAGATACGACTTAATGACTAGACGATCACTGCCACCAAGGAGATCTGAACTTTACTTTCCATGTGAAAAAAATCAAATAAAATAAAGGTCTCAAGTGTGCCAAATAATTCTGGACTTTAAAAGAAATGTCTTTGGCATTATAAACTCTATAATTTTGGTAGTAGAGGAGAATCAAAGTTATAAGAAATGATAACTTTTCAATGGTAGGCTTTTAGATGAAGGTGCCACAGAAATGTAAAAATATAAGCAGATCTCATGGCAGTATTTTGGAAATTATATATAAAGATAAAGTAAAACAAAACTAATTCATATCCAAATGTTAATTACTAGTACTGAGGCATTCACTATGATCAATCTAATTGAACTTTACATAATAGACAGTATTTTAAAATAAAGACATTTAAATTTGATCAGTTCAGCAAAACTGAACTGATTTTTAAGTTTAATATGATGTATAGCCTTTTATGATGACTCATATATAACAGAGATTCTGTTCTAAGAAATTATGCATATTAATTTAAACTTATAATTTACTTCTTTAATAGAAAGCAACACATGTTCAAGAGTCAATGTCTTTACCTACAAACATATTGGGAAATATTAAAATACACGTGTTCAGTTCAGTTCAGTTCAGTTGCTCAGTCGTGTCCGACTCTTTGCGACCCCATAAATCTCAGCACGCCAGGCCTCCCTGTCCATCACCAACTCCCGGAGTTCACTCAGATTCACGTCCATCGAGTCAGTGATGCCATCCAGCCATCTCATCCTCTGTCGTCCCCTTCTCCTCCTGCCCCCAATCCTCCCAGTGTCAAAGTCTTTTCCAAGAGGCAACTCTTCACATGAGGTGGCCAAAGTACTGGAGTTTCAGCTTTAGCATCATTCCTTCCAAAGAACACCCAGGACTGATCTCCTTCAGAATGGACTGGTTGGATCTCCTTGCAGTCCAAGGGACTCTCAAGAGTCTTTTACAACACCACAGTTCAAAAGCATCAATTCTTCAACACTCAGCCTTCTTCATAGTCCAACTCTCACATCCATACATGACCACAGGAAAAACCACAGCCTTGACTAGATGAACCTTAGTCGGCAAAGTAATATCTCTGCTTTTGAATATGCTATCTAGGTTGGTCATAACTTTTCTTCCAAAAAAGATGTTATTAAAATAACACAATTTCTTTGGAAAAATAATAAAGTAAATGAAGGAAAAGGAAAGTTATGCTTAGATTATCAATGCATTGTCCTTATGGGAGTTTCAACCAACATTCTGTACTATGGGATTCCAACAGAGGTCAATACCAGATTTGTGTAGATTTGAATTTCCAATACCTAAGTATTTGAGAATCCTGGTATCCTGTGATTCAAAATATCAATTATTTGAAACTTGAGAAAACAAGTTCCTTTCTTGAAAAGGATGTCAATCAAGTGTCCAAGAGGAATAGCCAAAGGAAAAGTGAGCTTTGAAACATTCAGATGTGTAAAACTATAAAATAAAATTGCTGCTCTAGTGTTTTATTTACAATGAAGTATGAACAGGAGTAAAATTGTTGATTGCTTGCTGAAATGATAGACAGAATTATTAATGCAATTGTACAGAAATAAGTTTATGAGACTATATGGAAATAAAATCTCAGTTGAGAAACAATTGATTCAATGACTATTTAGAGAGGTGGCCTACATTTTTTCCCCATCTGTAGCCTCCATTTTCATGGGCAACACAATCCCACTGAATCTGTGAGTGTTTCATGAAAAGAAGAAATGAGTTGAAGATTTGCTGAAAATTGTTGAAGTTAATAATGACAGTGAAAGCTTTTTATTTTTAAGCTTTTTCTTCTGTCCATTTTTGCTTTAAATTTCCTAATAACCCATTCACCTCAAAGAATAACTTTGGTTGTTTAAAAGTGTATAGCCAGATATTTTCATGTCTAATTTGTTTTATCATTCACCCTATCTCTACCACTACTGTCTTACATTGTTGTCTGTTGCTAAGTAGTTGCAATTAATTATAATTTAAAAAAATTTCTACTTCCTTGTTTCCTTTGGTTTTTGTATAAATCCAGTATTGCACAAGCCCTGACTCAAATTAAAATTCTTGACACTCTCCTGGATGACCTTAGCCTGAAGTGATAATTCCTTTCAATAATTTTTTAGAGCAAACTTTATCCATGCATTTCAAGCGACATCTTTCCTACAGTTGCTCTGGATGGTTAAGTATTTTCTTGCTCAATTCTTATGTTCCATGGTGTCTTAGTGATGGATCCTGTCTATATCTCAATGATACCTGGAACATTGCCTTGGTATGGTAAATGCTATGCACATATTTTCAAGGTTCACTTACTATTTTCTTGAGTATACTTCACTGTGAATTTAATAATATGTTTGTCTACTTCACTGGATATTTACACTGAAAATATTATACATGTCTATTTAAAATAATATTGTTTTATTTATAGCTCTCTAATTACTTCTCCAGTGAAGGAAAATAATTGTATAGTAGTATTTATATTCTTGTCAAGGATGAAGAATACTTGTCTACTTTTCTGGAGAACATAATATTTCTTGTATCATGACCACATCTCCTTTTCCTTTTCTTTTTTTTAATGAAGAAAAATTTTAGATGCTTGGGTCTGTTAACATTAATTAAATTATGGGTAAGATGTATGTCCAAAAGATATTATGAATATTAGGGATATCCTGAAAGTATTTTTAATGTTAAGAAAATTAAACTCCTGTAGGGATTATAAAAGTATACATAAAATAAGAGGAAAGCTGAAATGAGGAAATTGAAGGTGATATGCTATTTTCAGTATATTTTGGATAAAAATTTAAAAAGGAAACACCTGAGATTTAGAACATTAAAAAAAAAAAAACCATCAAACTCCATGTTAGATCTTTAAAACAAACGCTTGCCAGCAAAATAAGCTGTACCTGGGGCTGTACCTACTCAGATCAAACTTTTACAATGAATAGTTGGTAGAAGTGTGAAGGATATTTCAACTTATTGATGCAGTGAAAATGAAGTGACAGTGAAAGTTGCTCAGTCGTGTATGACTCTTTGCGACCCCATGGACTATACAGTCCATGACATTTTCTATGCCAGAATACTGGAGTGAGTAGCCTTTCCTGTCTCCAGGGATCTTCCCAAACCAGGTTTTGAACCCAGGTCTCCTGCATTGTAGGCAGATTCTTTACCAGCTGAGCCACAAGGGAAGCCCCTGATGCAGTAAAGAGGAAAGGAGAAACAAAAATCATTCAGATATTTAAAAATCCAAGTCTAAGTTGTAGATATTCACGGCTTTCATGAGCATGGAAATAAAATGATAAGCATTCAAATAGAAAATAACTACTCCTACATACCTATCATGTGTTCCAATGATTTTATCCTACCTCCATAGCTGCTGCCCTGGTCTCTTGTCTGCGAAGGTGATCAAGAGATGTTCAAGGAATGAGTAGAACTCTGTGACTTAAATGGGTTATGGGTTGAACCAATTCTATGCTCTTAATTAAGATAGGATGACAAGAGAAGTAAATCTCATAAAGAATTCTTTTTTTGAATATGTAAAATCTGATGCTCATATTAATGTGTCCAACCAACAGTTCAAAGTATGTATCTGAAATGTTATACAGGGTACCAGTTAATCCAAAAATATCAACCCTGAATATTCACTGGTAGGTCTGATGCTGAAGCTGAAGCTCCAATACTTTGGCCACCTGATGCAAAGAGCTGACTCATTAGAAAAGACCCTGATTCCAGGAAAGATGGAAGGCAAAAGGAGAAGGGGGCAAGAGAAGATGATATGGTTGGATAGCATCACTAACTCAATGGACAGGAGTTTGAGCAAACTCTGGGAACTAGGGAAGGACAGGGGAGCCTGGTGTACTACAGTCCATAGGGTTGCAAAGAGTCAGATATGACTTAGCAACTGAAGAAGAACAATAACAGGTACATATATATTCCACTTTTCTTGTTGGTTTGTAAATAGCATCTTTATTTCATACTTGGTGGAAGTGGAGAAAAAACTTTTGAATCAAAATCATTTGATTTCTCTCTTCTATGTAAAAATTCATTTCTATATTCATAGTGTCTAGCTTTGTTTCAAGATGATCTTATATCAATCTTAAAGTTGATTTAATCTCTTCCCAGTGTGTAATATGATGCATTTTAATGAAAACTAAAGAATATTGAAATTCTAATGAAATATATAATTATTTTGTTTTTATATTATAAATCATAAGAATAGAAAGACCAGATTTAGATAGAAACTCTACATTTAACATTTTGAGGAACAGCTAAATTGTTTATCAACATGGCTGAACCATTTTACAGTCAAACCAGCAATGCATGAGGGCTTCAGTTTTTTCATATCTTTATTATCTTTTTGTTATTAGACATCCTAATGGATGTGAAGTGTTATCATAGTTTTGTTTTTCTCTGGTAACTAAGGATATTTGACATATTTCATATATTTATTCATTCATATATAATTCCTGGGAAAATGTCTATACAGCTTGTTTGCCTATTGACCATCTTCTCACTGTGTCTTCCTCACATAGTGGAAATAGGAGGAGAGAGTCCTCTGGTGTTCCTTTTATGAAAACACTAATCCTGTTCACCCTTATAAACTAATTACATTCCAAATCCCCTACCATGGTGGTTAGGATTTCAACATATATATTTTGGGTGGGACAAATTCAATCCATTGCACTATTTTTGCGATCCACTCATTGAATGTCTTGCACATTGGATTATTCTGTAGATACTTGGGAAATTTGTCTATTCTCACCTATTCATTCATTTATATCTGTATGGACTCTTGGAATAGTTTTTGATATTTGGGTTATAATCCAATATTACTTTATTTATCAATATTTTGTGGCTTGAATTCTTTCAGATTTGGTTGTTGGGAGCTATTTTAGTTGAGCCCTATATCCCTTTGATATAACTCCATCGTTGTAGG
Organism: Capra hircus; assembly: GCF_001704415.2. Lineage (NCBI taxonomy): Eukaryota > Metazoa > Chordata > Mammalia > Artiodactyla > Bovidae > Capra > Capra hircus. The sequence continues at coordinate 99,837,857 of NC_030808.1, forward strand.
AATCTTTTAAGCACTTCCTTACTCTTTGGTTTTATAAGATACTTCTGGCTCATCCTTCATATCTTGTACCTGGTTTTAGAATCAGCCATTTATCTAAAGAATCCCAGTTCCTCATATTCAAAAATGTACTAGAAGCAAAGATATGGGCACTAGGAATACCCTTTGTTTCTGGGATGTAATTATTGATACTTCCAGGATCTCTTCACTGACAGAGCAAGGAAATATATGTCTATTCTAACCCAATATCTATAAATATGTTTATCTTACTACTAAAGTAAATGTGACTTCAGATTGATTTGTTCAACTCTAATCCATTACTGCTTAGATCATTATAACCTCCATCTGTTGCTCATCTATAAATTTCCACTCTAGCAATGAGAAGCTATCCCTTCACTTAATTTAATTTAACCCTGAAGGTATAGAGATTTTTGCATTGTTACCTTGTACCCTATGGAAGACAAATTTATTAACTAAGTGTAAAGCTTATGTACATTCTGTTAGCCTTTAGTCTTTTAGACTATTAATTTCCTTAGTTAATTATGCTAATACCCTATTTCCCATCCTGTTCAGTGAAGTTATGTTACACATTTTTAATAGTATTAGATTGTATTTGTAGTTTCTGCATTCCATTGATGGATTTTCCTAACCTCTGAAATAACTTTTAAAATTTGTATGTATTAAAATTGATTCCTCATGCTGTACAGTTAAATGGGTTTTGACAAATGTAGTGTTTTGTATTCACAGTTAAAGTATCATGTATATCCAATCATGTATTGATGAACATACTTGGCTGCTCTAACTTGGGGTGATTATGAGTAAAACTGATAGGAACTTTCACATCAAGTGAAAATGTCACGTTTTCACCAATTGACACCAATGTCACACTGGTGTGGACATCAGTTTTCAAATGAATTGGGTAAGTATTTTTTAATGTGATTGCTTGATTATATGACAAGACTATGCTTAGTTTCATGAGAAAATGCCCCAATCCCTTCCCAAGTGGCTGTACCATCTTGCATTCCCAGAAGTAGTGAATGAGTGCTCCTAAGGTTCAATATGCATATCTTTGCTTTCTCTTTCCACCAAGTAGGACTCAATAAATTGAGTAAAAATGATCTGCCCTCATCATTGTGGGTGGGCACCATCCAATTTGTTGAGATCCTGAATAGGACAAGCAGGAGATAGGATACATTTTCATTCTTTCTTCATGAACTGGGACGTTCAGATTCTCCTGCCTTTGGACATCAAAACTCTTGGTTCTCAGGCTGTTGGACTTCAGGACTTACACCAGCAGGCCCCTGGTTCTTAGACCTTACATCTCAGACTGAATTATGCATCTAGATTTTTCTGGTTCCTCAACTTGCAGATGCCACATCCTGGCATATCTCAACCTCCATAATTTCCATGAGTCAATTTCCATAATAAATCTCCCTCTCTCTCTCCTTTCTCTCTTTTATTGGTTCTATTTCTCTGAAGAACCCTGACTAGTATACATAGTGTTTCTTGTCAGAAAACTAAAACCCGTCAACTCTTCTAATACATACACAACTAGTGAATCATTTCTGGAAACATCTGGAAAGTTTTTCTTAGAGAATTAAGATTAATGCCTAAGTGGTATACTCTATATCTTTACCTCTATTTATCTACGTAGTTAACTGTAAATTTATAACAGTAGAAATCTGATGACAAAAATAGATTATTACCGCTGTTTTTTCTTTCATCAGTGCCTCTTGGTGATAGTGGTGGGGACCTGACCTCATGCTCACAAATGTACACAAGAGACAAGAATGCAGATATTTGGTGTAGGTAGATTAATTTATGCTTTGGAAGGTTTGGAATTATATCCTGGTTAACAATGAGTTGAGACACAATTTCAGGGAAGAACCCATATCTCTAAATTTGGCAGTTCCTTTAACAGCTGAAGTAAACACCTCTGATCTCGGAGCTTTTCTTATTCAGTGTGGGAGATGTGTCAGGGTAGTTCATTTCCACAGAAGGGAAATTAAGAGACTTGCTTCAGCAAAAGCCTATTTTGGTTTGTTTCTGGAAAAAAAAAAAAATGTACCTACACATTTCAAACTGCTATAGCCAAAGGATTTGCTGACTCCTTTCTGGTCAGGCTTCACAGCAAACCAATCACCCAGAATGTGACACCCAAGGTACCTCCAGTGCAATAGATGAAGACTGCCTGATAGGAGCCATTTTTATTGACCTCTCTAAGGCATTTGCTTTAGCAGGCCATGAATTACCCCTGCAAAACTTCAAAAATGTGGGGCCTTGTAGAGACTGCATAAAGTGCTTTGCATTAACTTGAAGAATTGTACAGGAAAGAAAGCCCCATGAGCATAGATTCAAGGGAATTACAAACGGGACGCCTGAGGGCATATTTTATTTTCTCTGCTTGACGATTATCTTACAGTCTAATGTGTTTTCTCCCTTGCGCACATGTATGCTGATGATATAGTATGGTTCTCCAGAACAACACAGATGCCCCAGGGTAGCCCCCACAGCTTGCACTCCAACTTACTGAGCTGTTTTTCCTCCAGAAAGTTGATTCAAATGAAACTTGATGCCAAAATCTCAGACTTCCCTTTCACTTCAAGGTTTCATAAATTTAGCATCTCATTAATGATTAACAACTAGGTAACATTTCAGAATAGGTTGAGTAAGCTTCATTTCTGGATTATGACTTAGCCTTGCTTTGGATTTTTAAAAAGCACAATTTTCTGTCTTTTCAGTGCCTGTAAAAATGGCTAGATGGGAAAGGGTGCTCTCAATTAACTGTGATCACAATAGCTTTTTTTGGAGGGGGGTGCGGTGGTGGGCGGGTAGAGAAGGAATTGGCTTTATGCCAGCCTAGATATTTCTTGGGCAATTGCTGTCCCAGTGCACCTGGCTTGACAGGTGTCTAAGCATCTCTCAGAGACTCTTAGGAGCTTGCATTATCCAGCAGCTGCAGAAGCTGATAAAGCCATCGTGAAGTGAAAATCTAGGATCCTCACAGGCAGAACACGTTTCTAACCTCAATGGCTGGTAAGAGCCTGCTGGTGCGTCCTCCCAAGCCAGAAGGTGAGGATTGAGAAATGTATTCAGACCAAAATGTGCACTTGCGAATTTTGTCTGTGATCATTACTTTAATTGTCATAAAGTATAAATGGTGTAATCTGGTACTCAAAGGGGCAGCTGAGATTGTCATATTTCATAGAAGGAAAGTAAAACCTAGCAATTCAGAATCATGGGATGATGCATGGAACGGTTCATTAAGATAGTGTAACTTTATTTTTTTAAGTAGGAAAGCTGAGGCTCAAAAAACTTACATAACTTCTTGAGGTCATAGGGCTATTTTTAAATAACAAATTTGGTGTCAGGGAGATGGGATTATAATATAAGAATACAAACTATCTAATAGAAACTATATCTAATAAAATACAAGATAAGGTAAGAAATGAGACAAAATTTAAACCTATTTGGAAAAGTAATAGTGCTTTGTCAATTGTCAAATTTTTGGTTCTCTTTTGAAAATTGAGTTGACTGTTAACATTAAAACAAGCCATCTTCATTATACTGATTTAAATGTCCTATAGTAAATAAATGTGATTTTTTTTAACTGAAATTCAGAACTGCCTGCTGATTTGTGTCAAATTTATCAAGCCCTACTCAATCTTAAGGCTGAAATCAATGGTAACAGAGATATTGTGTGTGTGTGTTTTATTTTATTTTATTTTTTTTGCAAATTTTTTTTTAAATTTTTTTTTAAATTTTTTAAATTTTAAAATCTTTAATTCTTACATGCGTTCCCAAACATGAACCTCCCTCCCACCTCCCTCCCCATAACATCTCTCTGGGTCATCCCCATGCACCAGCCCCAAGCAAGCTGCACCCTACGTCAGACATGGACTGGCGATTCAATTCTTACATGACAGTATACATGTTAGAATTCCCATTCTCCCAAATCATCCCACCCTCTCCCTCTCCCTCTGAGTCCAAAAGTCCGTTATACACATCTGTGTCTTTTTTCCTGTCTTGCATACAGGGTCATCATTGCCATCTTCTTAAATTCCATATATATGTGTTAATATACTGTATTGGTGTTTTTCTTTCTGGCTTACTTCACTCTGTATAATTGGCTCCAGTTTCATCCATCTCATCAGAACTGATTCAAATGACAGACATATAGATCAATGGAACAAAGTAGAAAGCCCAGAGATAAATCCACACACATATGGACACCTTATCTTTGACAAAGGAGGCAAGAATATACAATGGAGTAAAGACAATCTCTTTAACAAGTGGTGCTGGGAAAACTGGTCAACCACTTGTAAAAGAATGAAACTAGATCACTTTCTAACACCCCACACAAAAATAAACTCAAAATGGATTAAAGATCTAAATGTAAGATCAGAAACTATAAAACTCCTAGAGGAGAACATAGGCAAAACACTCTCAGACATAAATCACAGCAGGATCCTCTATGATCCACCTCCCAGAATTCTGGAAATAAAAGCAAAAATAAACAAATGGGATCTAATTAAAATTAAAAGCTTCTGTACAACAAAGGAAACTATAAGCAAGGTGAAGAGACAGCCTTCTGAATGGGAGAAAATAATAGCAAATGAAGCAACTGACAAACAACTAATCTCAAAAATATACAAGCAACTTATGCAGCTCAATTCCAGAAAAATAAACGACCCAATCAAAAAATGGGCCAAAGAACTAAATAGACATTTCTCCAAAGAAGACATACGGATGGCTAACAAACACATGAAAAGATGCTCAACATCACTCATTATTAGAGAAATGCAAATCAAAACCACAATGAGGTACCACTTCACACCAGTCAGAATGGCTGCAATCCAAAAATCTGCAAGCAATAAATGCTGGAGAGGGTGTGGAGAAAAGGGAACCCTCCTACACTGTTGGTGGGAATGCAAACTAGTACAGCCACTATGGAGAACAGTGTGGAGATTCCTTAAAAAATTGCAAATAGAACTACCTTATGACCCAGCAACCCCACTGCTGGGCATACACACTGAGGAAACCAGAACTGAAAGAGACACATGTACCCCAATGTTCATCGCAGCACTGTTTATAATAGCCAGGACATGGAAACAACCTAGATGTCCATCAGCAGATGAATAGATAAGAAAGCTGTGGTACATATACACAATGGAGTATTACTCAGCCGTTAAAAAGAATTCATTTGAATCAGTTCTGTGTGTGTGTTTTAAAAATCTGAATTGCTCATTGATAGTATTTCCTGTTTTTCAAGTGAGGCCAACCTCTCTTGAAAAACAAGAGACAAAATGCCAAGTGTTAGAATGAAAGATCCCTGTGGGAGATGTGTCTTTGCCTCTCTTTACTTCACCTACCCCTTGGTTTTTTGCCTTCTCTCTTGGTTTTCCATCCTATGATGCTGGCTCTCCTTTCCTTTGAATCCAACCACAATTCTGGCTGTTTCTCAAATACTTCTTGTACTTTACTCTCTCTATGTATTGGTTGAAAATATTCCATTTGTCAGGAGTTCCTTCTTATTCATAGGCTCTTATGGAAATCCTTCCCATTCATTAAGATTCAGTTTTTCTGTTTGAAAGTTTTCACAATCATGCTACACGGCAAAGTGTTCTTTGTCATTTAAATCTTCAGTTATTTATTTGCATCAATCATAATGTGGTTTTCCTATGCCTTATAGCTTCTACTAGATTGTATTGAAGAATGGAGATGGGGCTATATATTTTTAACATGCAAAATGTTCAAAAGAACTTTACACATAGTAGCCACTCAAAACTCCATTGAAAAGTAAACGACATTGATTTGACATGACAGTGTTATCAAATTCAGACTCTGAAGACAGTAGTGTTTCCTGACTTTGAATATTAAAAGCCTATGCAAAAGGCACATCCACTTCTATATTGTCACATTCTATAGAGATATGTATTTGATCTTTCATTATCATATTTGTTAAAAAAATAGATATAACAAGTAAATGCTATTTTCCATAATGGCAAGCAAAAAACAAATGGCATTGTCAGGATATGATTTAATAGATGATATCTCTAGCTATAATTGCTGTTTTATATTGTGAATATCGATTTGAAGAAAACTGTTGTTAACGTCAGTTAAAATACATGGCAGTATCTAGAAAATCATAATGTTGAGCAATTAAGCCCTTAGAAGAGCCTAACTTTATAGTTTCAAACTATATTTTTGTTGTTACTAGGTTAGGAAGCAGTGCAAAGACTATATTCTTCCCTGAAGTAAATGGGATATTGAGAAAAATTTGGCAGCTTCAATTTGTCTTGTGAAATTTCAGTGACGGCTAAGAGTTTTGATTTTGATGGGTGAGATGTTCTTGTAACTTCCTTTGAAATGTATCCAAAATGTTTTTTAGTAATCTTGGCATTTGCTGAAACTTTATATGTCTTATGTGTATGTGTGTGAGTGTGTGTTTAACTTCCTTGGGATTATATTGGTTAGCTTATACTCTTGGATAACGTTGTTTGTTTCCAAAAGACACCACGTGGTTAAATGGGGATTGGGGGGTTGAATCTGTACAAATGGAATACAGCAAAGCTTAATTAGTTCCCCTAACAATTGAGCCACTGCCTTAAATATATTTACAGATTGCTCCATTCAAAAAACCATGAACAAATATATCCTACATTGTGTTGTATACACTGTGAGTTCTGAGTAAAATACTTGACAGAGGGATATATAAAAATGAAAATAACTAGCACTCATTCTTACAATGACCCTACAAGGTAGTTATATGAATCCACATATCCAAGTGATAAGTTTTATGGGAATGTAGCCTTATTGGACTCCTAATAAAGAGTAAAATATATTTCTGAATAGATGCTTTTCTTGCAATTCTCAATCTAATCAGAGCTTTTCTTGCAATTCTCAATCTAATCAGAGTTTGAAATTGTTTCTTATAATGTGCTGGTTGCACTTGGTTTGGAAATTAGGATGGGTAGGTGTATGGTGTAATTTTATATGTATAGCTGCACTCTTGGATCAACACTGTGGAGGAAGACGTGTGGAAGAGGGTAGAGGGTAAAAGGTAAAAGTTGAGAGCTGGGATCTTTATTCTTAAGGGTGTAAAATTTTCATGGAAGTCCTCTACTTTAATTACCTATGTAGGTGTTACAAACAGAATAGTGAACAGTTTTCCATTATGCATCATATGTTAGCTCTTTATATTCCTTGCCAAGACTCTTAATCAGTCAATATCTTATTATTGATATGCTATTTTATCTGTTATTTGAACATTGTTAATCTGCAAGCAACAGTTAGAACTGGACATGGAAAAACAGACTGGTCCCAAACAGGAAAAGGAGTACATCAAGGCTGTCTATTGTCACCCTGCTTATTTAACTTATATGCAGAGTACATTATGAGAAATGCTGGGCTGGAAGAAGGACAAGCTGGAATCAAGATTGCAGGAGAAATATCAATAACCTCAGATATGCAGATGACACCACCCTTATGGCAGAAAGTGAAGAGGAACTAAAAAGCCTCTTGATGAAAGTGAAAGAGGAGAGTGAAAAAGTTGGCTTAAAGCTCAACATTCAGAAAACTAAGATCATGGCATCTGTTCCCATCACTTCATGGGAAATAGATGGGGAAACAGTAGAAACAGTGTCAGACTTTATTTTTTGGGGCTCCAAAATCACTGCAGATGGTGATTACAGCCATGAAATAAAGAGATGCTTACTCCTTGGAAGAAAAGTTATGACCAAACTAGATAACATATTGAAAAGCAGAGACATTACTTTGCCAACAAAGGTCCTTCTAGTCAAGGCTATGGTTTTTCCAGTAGTCATGTATGGGTGTGAGAGTTGGACTATGAAGAAAGCTTAGTGCCAAAGAACTGACGTTTTTGAACTATGGTGTTGGAGAAGACTCTTGAGAGTTCCTTGGACTGCAAGGAGATCCAACCAGTCCATTCTGAAGGAGATCAGCCCTAGGTGTTCTTTGGAGGGAATAATGCTAAAGCTGAAGCTCCAGTACTTTGACCACCTCATGCGAAGAGTTGACTCATTGGAAAAGACTCTGATGCTGGGAGGGATTCGGGGCAGGAGGAAAAGGGGACGACAGAGGATGAGATGGCTGGATGGCGTCACCGACTCTATGGATGTGGGTTTGAGTGAACTCCGGGAGTTGGTGATGGACAGGGAGGCCTGGCGTGCTGCAATTCATGGGGTCGCAAAGAGTCGGACATGACTGAGTGACTGAACTGAACTGAACTGAATCTTTATGTTTTCATAACATTTTTCTCACCTAAAAACTGAGTTAACAATCTGCAAAAGCTATGAAATACATAAACAAAAAGTGATATTCCATCATGTATTTGTGATATGTGTGATATGACCTATCACATGGGAACTCATATCCCCAAAACTTCATATGTTGAAGTTCTCCAGTACTTCCGAATGAATTTTATTTGGGGATAGGGTCTTTACAGAAGTAAACAAGATAAAATGATCTCATTAGTGTTGGCCCTAATTCAGTATGACAGGTGTCCTTATAAAAAGGGGAAAAATGTGTGAACATAAAGACAGCCATCTACAAATGAAGGAGACAGAGCCTGAACAGATCCTTCCCTCACAGTCCTCAGAAGAAGCCAACCTTATGTACATCTTGATTTCTGACTTCTCAATCTTGAACTCTGAGAAACTACATTTATGCTTTTAAGCCACTCAGTTTGTGGTACTTTTTACAGTATCTTTGTAAATGAATACACATGGTATTAATAATTTTGGTGTAGTTATTTGAGTCTATTAATTTATATACCCTATAAATACAGATGCTCTCATGTACTTTTATATCTGGCTAACAGTATTAACATTGCATGTTAAGTATTTTGTTGTCATTCAAATAACATTTCATTTTATGATTTTCATAGAGTCTATGGTAGAGTTAATGCTAGAACTGTTTAAGTACCACCAGCCTTCTTGATTCCTAGCTCTGGGTTGGAAGTAAACTCTACCTAAGAAAGTTTTTCTGGGGCTCATTCCTACTTCATACCAACAACCTCATAACCAAGTCCACCCTATCCTGACACCTTTAAACCGTATCTCTTAGGTTATCCAGCTTCCAGGCTGGCTTCACAGAAGTGCAGCCTCTGCACTTGCTCAGGGCCCCACTCTTTCTAAGCATCCTTCTTGCTCAGGGGCCCAGTCTTTCTAAAGATCCTTCTAGAGCTCTATGCTTGGTTTAGTGCTCCGCTATCTTTGTCTTAAAATCCTTAATAATTTCTGAACAAAGGAACCTTTATTTTTACTTTGCATGGGGAAGCACAAATTATATAGCTAATGCTGTCCAGTTCCCCCTCCTTGTATAAGAGCACCCAAAGTGTTCTACTTACTGTGGAATTCTCCAGTTCCACCTAGCTATTCTTCATTATTACTGGCTTCTCAGAGCCTTCCAGGGTTTCCTTCTTTAGCAAGGGCTTCACACGTTCCTGTATGGGCTGATTTACTTTGGATAATTTTTTCTGCCCCACTATCAGCATCTTCCTTAGTGACTTATTCTAGTTATCAGACTCTAATTTCATAAACTGCTATCAAGGATAAGAGCTTCATTTTTAATCTAGCTGTCATGATAGGAGACACAGACATAATATATGGTTAATAAAATTTGGAGAAGTAGGCAATAGCTCATCTTTACACCCACTACACTGAGAATGGGTTTATTTTGACATTTTGATAATAGAAAAAGAAAGAGTATTGTAAATTGGATATGCAGGCTACACCTGCTAGGATGTTTCCAGCTGTGAGTTCTAGAAAATGCAACTAAAAGTGGCACATTTACTCACTTTCTATTACTCGCAAAAATTAGGCCATTTAAATTCTTATATGATAATAAACCTAGAGGTAAGCAGTATTCATGTCTGGTTAAGTTCAGTAGCTGAAGAACCTCATCAGGGACTCTGGTGCCAGGAAGGTTTCTACTCTGTTTTGTCCAAAATGTCAGTGAACTTCCCTTCATAGCTATAGGATAACAGTAACACTTCTAGGCATCAGACACAGATTTGACAACTCATATTTCAGAAGAGAAGATTTTTCCCCTTATACATCTTTTTATTTTTTTAAATTTATTTTTAATTGGAGGATGATTACTTTACAATATTATGTTGGTTTCTGCCATACATCAACATGAATCAGCCATAGGTATGCGTATGCCTCCTCCCTTTTGAACCTCCCTCCCACCTCCCCCACCATCCCAGCCCTCTAGGTTGTTCCAGAGCACTAGTTTGAGTTGCCTGCACCATACAGCAAATTCCTACCAGCTATCTATTTCACATGTGGTAATGTATGTGTTTCCACACTATTCTCTAAATTTGTCCACCCTTTCCTTCCACTACTGTGTCCACAAGACTGTTCTCTATGTCGGCGTCCCTATTGCTGGCCTGCAAATAGGTTCATCAGTACCATCTTTCAGTACCAGATTCCATATATATTTGTTAATGTACATCTCCTTTGTAAACCAGCGATCTTTCCCCAAAAGTCTTACAGTTATGCTCACAACTCAACTACTCACAATTAAGGTAAATTCAGTTTAGTTCAGTTCAGTCACTCAGTTGTGTCTGACTCTTTGTGACACTATGAATCTCAGCATACCAGGCCTCCCTGTCCATCACCAACTCCCGGAGTTCACTCAGACTCACATCCATTGAGTCAGTGATGCCATCCAGCCATCTCATCCTCTGTCATCCCCTTCTCCTCCTGGCCCTAATCACTCCCAGCATCAGAGTCTTTTCCAATGAGTCAACTCTTTTCATGAGGTGGCCAAAGTATTGGAGTTTCAGCCTTAGCATCATTCCTTCCAAAGAAATCCCAGGGCTGATCTCCTTCAAAATGGACTGGTTGGATCTCCTTGCAGTCCATGGGACTCTCAGAGTCTTCTCCAACACCACAGTTCAAAAGCATAAATTCTTCTGTGCTCAGCTTTCTGCACAGTCCAACTCTCACATCCATACATGACCACTGGAAAAACCATAGCCTTGACTAGACGGACCTTAGTCGGTAAAGTACTGTCTCTGCTTTTGAATATGCTATCTAGGTTGGTCAAAACTTTTCTTCCAAGGAGTAAGTGTCTTTTAATTTCATGGCTGCAGTCACCATCTGCAGTGATTTTGGAGACCACAAAAATAAAGTCTGACACTGTTTCCACTGGTTCCCCATCTATTTCCCATTAAGTGATGGGACCAGATCCCATGATCTTAGTTTTCTGAATGTTGAGCTTTAAGCCAACTTTTTCACTCTCCTCTTTCACTTTCATCAAGAGGCTTTTTAGTTCCTCTTCACTTTCTGCCATAAGGGTGGTGTCATCTGCATATCTGAGGTTATTGATATTTCTCCCGGCAATCTTGATTCCAGCTTGTGTGTCTTCCAATCCAGCGTTTCTCATGATGTACTCTGCATATAAGTTAAATAAGCAGGGTGACAATAGACAGCCTTGATGTACTCCCTTTCCTATTTAGAACCAGTCTGTTGTTCCATGTCCAGTTCTAACTGTTGCTTCCTGACCTGCATACAGATTTCTCAAGAGGCAGGTCAGGTGGTCTGGTATTTCCAACTCTTTCAGAATTTTCTACAGTTTATTGTGATCCACACAGTCAAAGGCTTTGGCATAGTCAATAAAGCAGAAATAGATGTTTTTCTGGAACTCTCTTGCTTTTTCGATGATCCATCAGATGTTGGCAATTTGATCTCTGGTTCCTCTGCCTTTTCTAAAACCAGCTTGAAAAAATAAATAAATAAATAAAACCAGCTTGAACATCTGGAAGTTCACGGTTCACCTATTGCTGAAGCCTGACTTGGAGAATCTTGAGCATTACTTTATTAGCGTGTGAGATGAGTGCAATTGTGCAGTAGTTTGAGCATTCTTTGGCATTGCCTTTCTTTGGGACTGGAATGAAAACTGCCCTTTTCCAGTCCTGTGGCCACTGCTGAGTTTTTCAAATTTGCTGGTGTATTGAGTGCAGCACTTTCACAGCATCATCTTTCAGGATTTGAAATAGCTCCACTGGAATCCCGTCACCTCCACTAGCTTTGTTTGTAGTTATTAAGTCACCACAATTGACACAGACCAATCAAATACTCACCTTGGGTCTTGGGAGTTAGGGGTTCTTCAATTCTACTAAGATTGTGGATACTTTATAACAAGAGAGGATTTGGGTCTGTTAGGGAGAGAATTGGGAATGGCTGTTGATTAGGCAATAATGTCTATCTATTAATATATTTGTATTAATATCTCTGTATCCATCTCCATAAGGTGTTTTTCCCCCACATAATATGACTCAATTCTTTTAGAACTGGCATGGTGGATTAGAGTATACATTCTTGTAATCATGTAGTAAATAAGCAGCTGGCAATATGTGGGATGTCCATACTTATTTCTGGATGCAATTCCCATCCTGAGGCACTACTAAAGTACTGGGTAATGATTGCTGAATGACCATTCATCCAAAGGAACAAATAATATGTGAATCTGCCTGGGGACTCAACCAGCTAAAATTGGCTGGAGTCATGCAATATGCATCAAGCTTGGTCAAGAGAGGAAGTTGGTCATAAGCTCAGGCAGAGTGTAACTGGCTCAGGACAGAAGAATGGATGAGACTAGGTCACCGTAAAGGATCTGGATTACATCCCTAACTCAGTGGATGCTTTTTTCATTCTTAGTCAGTGTACACTATTTGATAGATACTTCCTTTGTTGCCATAATGTAGCAGTCCCACTGGTGATATAACAAGATGATTCTACAATAAAAATAAAAAAATAACACCAAAGGAAAAATAAACGGGAATGGTGAGAGTGGGAAAAACTTCAGGTGCCAGGAATTCATTTGCTCAGCCTGTGTTTTAATGCAAGCCCTGGGATACATTATGACCCCCTGGTGGCAGAGAGCTGGGTCATCCATGCTAGCTGACAGAATGTGAGAACTACAAGACACTTTAATTAAAGTCAGAAGCAAAATTTATAGTCAGGAACTTATGAAAATTGGGATGACAAAACCCCTCCTATTTCTCTTTCAACTGATCTCTCTCTTTTTCAGAACCACAGGCTAGCAACAAAGAGTATTAGTAAAAAGAAAAATGTCTAACTGTAATAAATTCATGATATTCTAAGATTAATATATTCCTGAAGTAGGTAATGAATACTTTATAGGGGAGTATTCCTAGTCTGTAGTCGGTGAAATAGGTTAAAATATATTAGGCCTTTGAGTCAGGTGTCTGGAAAATGCCCCCTTTTCTTTTGTAACTCTAATAACTAGATCGCAGAGACTTCCTTTCCAAGTATTGGTGGGAGGCAGCAAACTTTTGGTTCTAACTCTTGTTCTATATTTTTGGGTCAACTAGCTAATTGGGCAAGCATCATTAAAGCAGAAGGCATAGAGCAGAAGGAACAGAGATGTTTAAGCTTGGCATAAGTTTTGCCAAGATGGTAGAGTTCAGAATGTAGAGTAGGGAGGGGAAGACATTGCCCATCTCTAAAGCTAGCATTTTCTAGGATCTTCACTGATGAATGATGTTACCCATCAACTATTTTACTTATGATTCTTTGAAAGATTATATGCCTAGGATATCTATCAATACAATTAAATATTACTACTATTATTACTAAGTATCAGAGATTGTTGTAGGTTCTGGTTTTGAGGTAAACTGCTGCCAGCTAATAATTTAGTTCCAATATCACTTATGCCATCTGTAAACATTTATTCATATTTTTAGCTTTCTGTTCTATTACACTATTTTCCACTTCTATCATCTTTGAGTGCATTGATCATATCTTAATCTTGTATTCATTGCTTCCTTCACATATTCCACCTTATTTCAGAAAAGACTTAAGAAACTAAAATAATAACTTTATGTATTCCAAAGACAATGACTTCCCTCTTATGACTTAGATGTGTGATTCAATAAAAACATAAAATATGTCACAGCCCTTATTAGAATTTTACCAGGCTCATTTCATTTTTAGACTGTGTACCTTCTAAATTTATACTATTAATGTTTACAAAGGATCAGTCAAAATTCAAAAGGGTCCTAGAATGCTCACACATTTTAGGGAAGAGTCTCCCTGAAATTAGAAGAGATTTGAAAACTTCAAAATGAGACTGTACATCTTCCACATGATGGGAAAGCCAAGATGGGCTGCAATGGTGGGAGTTCTTTGTACCTGCTTCTCCTTATGCTCTCATCACACCACATTGCAATTGTCTGTTCATATAACTGACTTTTTCCCTGTGGTGTGAGCTGAGGGGGAGAGTCCATGTGTTAATTTTATCAGAAGTCCAAATCACAGAATCACTGTGCCTGTCATAGAATTGCTGTTTAATAAACTCACATTGAATAAATAAGGGAGAGATGAGAGACCATTGCTTCTTTTGGTCCCCAGGAAGAGAAGCATTCTGCTGAAAGTCATCTCCTTCCATGTAGATTCACAGTCTGAAGCTATAGGCTGATGAGATGGTGATTAAAATAGTCTCTGCCTAGAGGATTTCCTAGGAGAAGGCAATGGCACCCCACTCCAGTACTCTTGCCTGGAAAATCCCATAGACAGAGGAGCCTGGTAGGCTGCAGTCCATGGGATCGCACAGAGTCGGACAGGACTGAGCGACTTCACTTTCACTTTTCCTTTCATGCATTGGAGAAGGAAATGGCAACCCACTCCAATGTTCTTGCCTGGAGAATCCCAGGGACGGGGGAGCCGTCTATGGGGTCGCACAGAGTCCGACAGGACTGAAGCGACTTAGCAGCAGCAGCAGCGGCAGCAGAGGATTTCCTGCTGCAGTGAAAAGAGACTCATGGCAGTGATCCATGAGCCACAGCAAGAACACCTGGGTAGTTATCCCATTGACTTTCTGTCCAAAGAAGATGCTCGACTGGGAATAAAAGCAAGACTTGGTTCTACTTCATCACTTGCCATCCAGGACCTCTGAGTGCACTGTAACAACTGTAACAGACAGCAGCTCTTTTGTTGAACTCTGTCCTGAATGCTCTGATAGCATTTACGTTGCCACCCAGAGTTTTAATGTGACACTGTTCTCATAACGAAAATCCTTCAGGTAAAGGGCCTAATTAAATATACATGGGTTTTCCTTTTGCCAAAGGACAGCCAAATACCACTTCCTTCACATTTGCTTAAGGACAACAGTATTTCAGTTCAAAAAGAAATGAATTTTGTTCTGAAATATAATATGGCACCTATGAAATCATAGAAGATGTAATTTAAGGAAAACCAGCCCAGTATTATAACAGGATTTTCTTATCAAGCTCCCTCCAGATGCTGCAGCTGTCACTTAGGCTATGCCAATGTCTGGTGTCATGCCAGTTTGATGCAAGTTGGTTCCACTTGTCACCCTTTCAATTTCCCACCTGGCCTCAATTTTAAAGGGCATATTAGCATTATCATAGCAATCTTAAAGATGTGTCTTTCCTTGACTTTAAGTCTGTTTTGTTTCTAAGTCACAAGGTAAAATGAAATACCACTGAGATAAAAAGGATTCTATTGTCTATATATGACATGGAATGCTCTAATCTCTGACCAAAGAAATTGAAGGTTTTCCAAAAGGTTGTTCTATGAGACACACTGCAGCATAGCATCAAAGAGAATAAGAGGTGCTTTAGACCACACTGGTTTAAATAACAGGTAGGGGGGTGCTTTCACTTGCACATTTTGGAAAACTTCATTGCTATTGTGTGAACAGAAATAGTTTCATTGGAAGTCTTTCAAAGAGTTCAGAACTGTGTGACAAAGTAGAGAAATCCCAAAGCAGAAATTCACTGTAAATTAAATTATTGAACAGCAAAATGACTTGTTTGCCAATTATTAATGGCAGATCTCAAGGTTGCCTAAAATACAGATGTTTGCTTCAGCATCTCAGCTGCCTTCTGTTTAGATGTTGTATGACTGCCTTAAAATTGTGCTATTAAACTTGAAGATTGAGATCGAGATGGTTGCTTTAAGATGAATGAAATCTCACTGTTAGTTAATAGCTTATTGTTTCACACTTTCTGCCATCACTAAGGAATCTATGTATGATACAAATGCAGGGACTGTCGAGAGTTTTCAGGTTCTTGGCACGTATCATTTTTGTTGTCTCTGTCATCTCAGATACTCAGAGCTTAACTTTGTTCAGCTACAAAATGGGGTACTGATATCTAACTTATTGGGTTGCTATGAACGCATAGAATAGGTAAGCCTTAGCAGGGTAGTGGGAATGCAGTCAGTAGTCCGCAGTAACTGGACTCTCTCAAGCACAACTATGCATGCATGCACACGTGTGCATGTGCACACACACACATACGTGCACATATATACCTTTATGAAAATCTACAAGAGGAAACCTTATCTGCAACTGGCAGCAGTGGTCTGGCTAATTTTGAAAGTTAATCTAAATTTATTTAACAATCATTGGAATCTTGGATTGCATTACACAGAAATAGCAAACAATTGCCCTGAGGGAAGAAATAGTCTGGCTGTGTGATTTTCCCTGAAACATAATCAAAATGAAGTTTCAGGGCTGGTATACCTTCAGGTATGTAAATCCTCAGTCCAGCCTTGGAACAAAATAGAGTCTTGATCCCCAGGGTCTGTAATGGTCTACTTCCTTCATGAGGTCCCACAACAAAAAGGAGCATCAACATCTCAAAGGGATGGAACAAGGCAAAGGAAGATTGGGATAGACTGTGAAAGAATTGTTTTTACATATTAAAGAGTGAGTTAGTGTGGAGTCATTCAATTACTTTCACACAATCCACTCATGCATTCATATCTATGTTCGAAATAAAAGATGCCTTAGCTGTACCACAGAAGCACTGCACTAAGGGGAAATTAATACACAGAAGAAGTACATAAAGCATTTAGGATATTGTTTTGTTGATGTGTGTTTATCACACTCTACATAGAAAATTAGTAGAGGGTAGTGCTTAAAGACTTTGTTCCTGAATCTTGGGTCTGAATCCTGGTTCTACTAACTGTGAGGCCCCAGGCAAGTTTCGTAATGTCTCTGTTGTGACTCCATTTCTTCTTGTATAAAGCATTAGGAGCTATACCACAGGATTGTTATAAGGACTAAGTAAATCCATAGACAGAAATTTCTTGGAATTGTGCCTGGCAAATTGTATATATCTATCTATTACTATAAATTATACAAGGGCATAAACTTGGAAGTTCAGATGATTAATGACTTGTCTTGAAGGATAGGTGGGTAGTTTATGACTTACACTGGTGGGACAAAAATCTAAATTGCTTGAGCTTCTTTACACATTGTACTTAACCCTTTTCTGTTTGAAGTTTGCAATTTTTGTATAAATCATATGATGTTATAGATGAATAAACCTTCAGATTACAAACCATGGCAATCATAATGTCGTAAGTTCATTGGAAATATAAAGGGAAAATCACTTAACCAACCTCCCCAACTCCCCCACACCCCACCAGGTCTTCGTTTGACAATGCTGGCCCCATGGAACTGTTGGGAGGAGTAACTGGGATACTGTATTTGAAAGTGTTTAAGAGATAAGTGGCAAATTTACCTTACTGGAATCTGAAGGTGACCTTATGGCAAGGGAAGGGAAGGCAAAATGCTTAGATTACAACTTCGAGTGGCTTCCCTGCTGGCTCAGTGGTAAAGAATCTGCCTGCCAATGAAGGAGATGATCCCTGATCTGAGACGATCCCACATGCAGCAGAGAAAGTAAGCCTGTGAGCCCCAATTACTGAACCTATGCTCTAGAGCCCAGGAGCTGCAACTACTGAGTCTAGGCACTGCATCTACCGAAGTTTGTGGACCCCAGAGCTTGTGTTCCCCAAGGGAAGCCTCAGCAAAGAGAAGATTGTGTACCAAAACTAGAGAGTAGCCTCCACTCGCTGCAAATAGAAAAGAGCTGCACAGCAACCAAGACCCAGTGCAGCCAAAATAAATAAATAAACATAAAAATTAAAAAAAGAATCAGCATCACACTGTCTTTAAAAGAAAAAACAACTTTGAAACAAATGCACTTTTCTAATACAGTAATCACAAACCATTGCTTCATGTGGGGAAGTTATGTTCCATTCAGTTTAGGGTCATAGGTCTTTTTTTCACACTGGGTGTGATTTTTGTCAATATGAGCAGTCCTGGAGTTGGATAACATCTGTACCAGTTTTGATTCTCCCTCTACTAGCCAAGTCGGAGAAGGTGATGGCACCCCACTCCAGTACTCTTGCCTGGAAAACTCCATGGGTGGAGGAGCCTGGTAGGCTGCAGTCCATGGGGTCGAGAAGAGTCAGACACGACAGAGCGACTTCAATTCCACTTTTCACTTTCATGCATTGGAGAAGGAAATGGCAACCCACTCCAGTGTTCTTGCCTGAAGAATCCCAGGGATGGGGGAGCCTGGTGGGCTGCCGTCCATGGCGTCTTACAGAGTCCGACACGACTGAAGCGACTTAGCAGCAGCAGCAGCAGCAGCTACTAGCCAAGTAAGAACTTGGGTAGCCTTCTCAGCTTCCTCTTTTAGAAAGCAATAACGCCTTCCTTCGGGCTTCCCAAGGGCACTAGAGGTAAAGAGCCCATCTCCTAATGCAGGAGACCTAAGAGAAGTGGGTTCAATCCCTGGGTCAGGAAGATCCCCTACAGGAAGCTATGGCAACCCACTCCATTGTTCTTGTCTGGAGAATCCCATGGACAGAGAAGCCTTGCCAACTATAGTCCACAGGATCACAGAATCAGACACAGCTGAAGCGACTTAGCATGCACAGACAGTGCCTTCCTTATCACCTTCTGAAGGTTACTGTGAGGACAAAACATCACTTTGCAAAGCTCTACAAATACTTGGGTTTTTATCCCTGGTGTCAGTGACTCACCATTAGAGACCTCAGTGACATTGAAAGAGTTCTCGTGCCTCATGGGGAAAGAATGCTTGTTCAGGAAAAAGCAGGAACTTGGTACTAGATCTTAGTTGAACTTCTTGACCCTTTTCTTTCTAAGCTCTGTGGTTTCAGTCAAATCAATTATCTCTTCAGACCATCTGGAAAATGGGGGAAAATTTACCTTTGGAGGAGGGTCTGGTGAATTACCCTCATTCAAGTGTCAAATTATAAAAGAGATAACTTAGATAACTAATTTCTCTGTCACGCCTAATTTCTAATGGTTTCTTTTAAACAGGTTATCCACATTCACAAATGCTGATGGCCTGAACAGATACCTCTGTTTAGATGCTGGTGGTGAGTTTAGGGAGTGTGTTGATAGCATTCATGGCTGCAGTCACCATCTGCAGTGATTTTGGAGCCCCCAAAAATAAAGTGTGACACTGTTTCCACTGGTTCCCCATCTATTTCCCATGCAGTGATGGGACCAGATGCCATGATCTTCATTTTCTGAATGTTGAGCTTTAAGCCAACTTTTTCATTCTCCACTTTCACTTTCATCAAGAGGCTTTTTAGCTCCTCTACACTTTTCTGCCATAAGGGTGGTGTCATCTGCATATCTGAGGTATTGATATTTCTCCCGGCAATCTTGATTCCAGCTTGTGCTTCTTCCAGTCCAGCGTTTCTCATGATGTACTCTGCATATAAGTTAAATAAGCAAGGTGACAATAGACAGCCTTGACGTTCTCCTTTTCCTATTTGGAACCAGTCTGTTGTTCCATGTCCAGTTCTAACTGTTGCTTCCTGACCTGCATATAGGTTTCTCAAGAGGCAGGTCAGGTGGTTTGCTATTTCCATCTCTTTCAGAATTTTCCACAGTTTATTGTGATCCACACAGTCAAAGTCACTGCATCTAAAATCACTGCAGATGTGACTGCAGCCATGATATTAAAAGACACTTACTCCTTGGAAGGAAAGTTATGACCGACCTAGACAGCGTATTCAAAAGCAGAGACATTACTTTGCCAACAAAGGTCTGTCTAGTCAAGGCTATGGTTTTTCCAGTGGTCATATATGGATGTTAGAATTGGACTGTGAAGAAAGCTGAGCACCGAAGAATTGATGCTTTTGAAGTGTGGTGTTAGAGAAGACTCTTGAGAGTCCCTTGGACTGCAAGGAGATCCAACCAGTCCATTTTGAAGGAGATCAGCCCTGGGATTTCTTTGGAGGGAATGATGCTGAAGCTGAAACTCCGGTACTCTGGCCACCTCATGCAAAGAGTTGACTCATTGGAAAAGACTCTGATGCTGGGAGGGATTGGGGGCAGGAGGAGAAGGGGATGACAGAGGATGAGATGGCTGGATGGCATCACTGACTCGATGGACGTGAGTCTGAGTGAACTCTGGGAATTGATGATGGACAGGGAGGCCTGGCGTGCTGCGATTCATGGGGTTACAAAGAGTTGGACACGACTGAGCGACCGAACTGAACTGAACTGAACTGATAGTGTTTGAATATGTACACCATGAACCCTGTGAGGGTAGATGTCCAGGGATGAATGAGTTGAATGCCTCCGTGTCTCGGGTAATTTTGTTAAGCTTGTTTATATTTAAATTTTATTCATTTTTAAGCTATTTTTAGTGCTTAAAAGGAAAGAGCAGTCCAAACAAAGAAAAATTATGGTTCCCTCCTAGACCAATTTCCATTGACAATCATTTGCAATTCTTGGAATCATTCCTTGTTTACTCATGTTATAAGTCTTTAAATGATTGTGCTATTTCTTAAGTTTTCCGTTTTAGAAATTCCCATCATATTTCAACCATTTAGAAATTAGAATTTAGGGCTCTTTTATCATCCATCGCCTCCCAACGTATGTCCTCTCCTTCCGTCGTTGGTATTCAGCTGTAACTCACTTTTGTTTTTTCCCATGGTGCCAGGTTTTCATCATCAAGAAGACATATCTTTTGTTTTACTTTGTTTTGATTTTATTGCTGAGTCAAGCAGTAGTCTATGGATTTACTTCCTCTACTCAAGAATTTTATATATTATTTTCAGAATTAACAGGCTCTTTTATTTTCTTTGCATGACATTGTTCTCGTGCTAGATTTCCACAAAGCTGAACTTGTCTCATAATCTATTAGTCTTAACCTTCTTTGTTCCTGTGATATCCCAGAAGCTTTTCTTTGCTTATCTGACCTAGTACTGCCTCATCTGCAGCCAAGTTGTCATCCTGGGTTTTCCTTTTGTATTCTCAGTGATTCTCTTTATTTACCTTTCACATGGTTCTTAGATCCCATGTTTTCCCCATTTGTAATTTATTCTGGCTCTTCCAACTGCTGAATGCATTTCAAGTGTTCTCTTTCTTAATTTCTGCATCCTAGCCCTAAGTCCAACAAGTCATTTGTTTGTAACAACTAGGGTGTGTACCAGTTTAATTATTTACATGCAAACTGGGAAGAAGAACCAGACATGTCCATTATAGATAAGGGTATATTTCTTTCTTACAAGAGTATTGATCTGATAATGATAGTGACTGAAATGTTCATTTTAGTCTTTGGATTGTACCTAAACTGCTCAGTGAAACAGGATCTATGTCAAAATTCTGTAACTTGAATTTACAATAATTTTCCTTTTCGACTTGATAGCTTCCACATTCTAGGCTATTTGTAATTTTTGTTGGTTATTTGAGATGAGCTCTGGAATTTTTATGTGATCATAGGTTGTAAGTATTGTTACTTACAGTAGTCATGTACAGATGTGGGTAGTCATGTATGGATGTGAGTAGTCATATATGGATGTGAGAGTTGGCCTATAAAGAAAGCTGAGAGAAGAACTGATGCTTTTGAACTGTGGTGTTGGAGAAGACTCTTGAGAGTCCCTTGGACTACAAGGAGATCCAACCAGTCCATCCTAAAGGAAATCAGTCCTGAATGTTCATTTTAAGGACTGAGGCTGAAGCTGAAATTCCAATACTCTGGCCACCTGATGCAAAGAACCGACTCACTGGAAAAGACCCTCATGCTGGGAAAGATTGAAGGTGGGAGGAGACGGGAATGACAGAGGATGAGATGGTTGGATGGCATCACCGACGTGATGGACATGAGTTTGAGTAAGCTCTGGGAGTTGGTGATGGACAGGGAAGCCTGGCACTCTGCAGTCCACGGGATGGCCAAGAGTCAGACACGACAGAGTGACTGAACTGAACTGATCACTGCAAAAATGATCAAGTAGATAAAATTTAGCAAGCAGAAATAAGAAGTAAAAATCTATCTTTGTGAATGTCCCTGATGCTATAGAACTTCAAATTTAAAATGACAGTTCTTTTACTAATTAGAAAAAGAAAGATTTTGGTAACAAACAATAACAAATCTATTTATAATTTAAAAGATAAATTTTGCAAAAAGTTAAAATAATTAATATTAAAAATTTATTGCTTCTGGATCATAAATTTGGGATCATTTAGGAAATATGAGAAATTAAGAAGAATGAGTACATAAGCAGCTTAACAGTTTGGCATTATTTCTTAAATATAATAAACAAACTTGTAAAATTTGGTTCAAGAATATTACCTACCAAATTGCTATAGTGGGTTGTAATAGCAGTCCTGCAAGAACCTTATCAATATGGATTTTTTTCCCCTTAGAGTTCTGTACAACTTAGAAGGCTCGGACATAGCAAAAGGAATAGATTCAGAATGTTTGTTTATCGTTGCTTCCACTAGGTGAAAGACCAACAATATTCCACTGGTATTCTCAGATAGCATTGTAATAAAAAAGGGAGAGGTGGTTTTTTCATGGGTCTATCAGCCTGAAGTCCTCATCAATGCAGTTAAAAATATATTTGCAGAGGATCTACTTTATAGGCTTCCCTGGTGGCTCAGACTGTAAAGAATCTGCCGGCAATGCAGGAGACCCAGGTTTGATCCCTGGATCAGGAAGTTCCCTGGAGAAGGGAATGGCAACCCACTCCAGTGTTCTTGCCTGGAGAAGTCCATGGACAGAGGCGCCTGGGGGCTACAGTCCTTGGGATCACAAAGAATCAGACAAGACTGAACAACTGAGCATGCCCACATACTGTATAGAAAGCCCTGTGTAGACATCAAGGAGCACCAAAATGATAAGCAAAAAAGGTATTCATTCTCAGATGCTTTAAACCAAATGGGGCTGACTAACATACACAAGTAGTTTTGACATAAAATAGGAAGTACTTGAGTAGAGAATTTAGCCAAGTACTGTGAGAGAAGAGACAGTTTAGTTCTGACTGGGGAGCTTTACAAAAGCTTTTGAGGGGAGATGGATTCTGCTTTTTGAATAATAGTCGGGTAATTCACAAGAAAAAGAAATTAAGGATATATGCTATTTTGTATTTATATTGATTCACAGCCTGCAGAATTCTTACAGAGGTTTTTTGTTTTATCAATGTGATTGTTATTTTTATTGTCCACTTTACAAATGAAAAATGTAAAACTCTAAGAAGTCTATATGACTTTCTTAAATTCATAGTTGTTACAAGTGGTCAGGGATAGCACAGTTGGAAAAAAAATGCTTCCAAAATCCAATCTGATGATAGTTTTAAGTATAATCCACTCTTATGATGTTATGGTTGGCAGAGACCTAGAAATGTCAGTCTCACCAAATGTGATTTTGTGTATAGGAACAGAATGTTTCTTTGATTCTAAATTACCCCGGCAATGATTCTAAAAATTATTTGCCACAGCGAATATAGATGGTCTACAAAACTGTTTCCAAGCCTTCCTCTTCATAAGAATGACCTAGAAAGATATTTTAAGAATGCACATCCCAGCCCCTTTCACTACTAAACATCCCTATCTGTTTTATCAGAAAAACTGGGACTTGTGCTAACAGATCAGTATTTTTTAATTGTTCCTCAGCTAATTAGAATTATCAGCTAAAAATGGAACATGGTTCAAAAGAGGAAAATGAGAAATGTAATTATTTTTCCCAATTTTCCACATTTTTCCTAATGTTAAATTTTGTATTAGATCACCAATATATACAACTAAAGTAATTTTTGAATGGAACAGGGGACACCGATGTGAAACTGAAGAAGACAATGCCATATGATTAAAAATTGGATAAATCTGATTACCTTGTCATTTCAGCTAAGAATGAACACACAGTTCTCCAAAGATTTCTACTGAAAAACCTTTTCAAGTTCAGAGCTTCTTCACTGAGTTATCTCTGTGCATGTGTACTCTGTTGCTTTGGTCATGTCTGAATCTTTGTGACACTATGGACTGTAGCCCACCAGTCTCCTCTGCCCATGGGATTTTGCAGGTAAGAATACTGGAGTGGGTAGCCATGCCCTTCTACAAGGAATGTTCCTGACCCTGGAATCGAACTGTGTCTCCTGCATTGCAGGTGTATTTACTTCCTGAAACACCTGGGAAGCTCAAGTTATCTCTAGGTATATCCAGAGTAGTTACTGTTCTAATTCTTAAAAAATCTCAGTATCTATGTACATATGACTTCTTTTACTTAAGAAGAAAATATGAGGTTTATATGCTGCTTATTTTTAAAAGTAAACTTTATTTGTTATGAGTAGCTTGAATAATTTGCTCACTTCCAAATACTATAGGCCTTCCCAGGTGACTCAGTGGTAAAGAATCTGCCTGCCAAGCAGGAGACTTGGGTTCAGTCCTTGGGTCAGAAAGATCATCTGGAGAGGAAATGTCAACCCACTTCAATATTCTTGCCTGGAAAATTCCATGGACAGAGGAGCATGGAGGGTGAGAGTGCAAGGGGTGGCAAAGAGTCAGACACAACTAATCAACTAAACCACCACCAGCACCACCACCACCACCACCAAATACTGTGGAACTTATCAGAAGAACCATTGAGATCATTTGGATAAGAAGACTACAGAATAAATGATTCTAGAATAAATGATTCTGAGGTGGTGGTTTGTTTGCTAAGTCATGTCCGACTCTTGTGACACCATGGACTGTACTCTGCCAGGCTCCTCTCTTTATGGGATTCTCCAGGCAAGAATAGTAGGGTGGGTTGCCATTTCCTTCTCCATGGGATCTTCTTGACCCAGGGATCAAAACTGGGTCTCCTGCATTGCAGGCAGATTCTTTACCTATGGGGGAAGCTTCAGAAATACATGAACCAGAACTTCCTGATGTTCAAGCTGGTTTTAGAAAAGGCAGAGGAACCAGAGATCAAATTGCCCACATCCACTGGATCATGGAAAAAGCAAGAGAGTTCCAGAAAAACATCTGTTTCTGCTTTATTGAGTATGCCAAAGCCTTTGACTGTGTGGATCCCAATAAACTGTGGAAAATTCTGAAAGAGATGGGAATACCAGACCACCTGACCTGCCCCTTGAGAAACCTATATGCAGGTCAGGAAGCAACAGATAGAACTGGACATGGAACAACAGACTGGTTCCAAATAGGAAAAGGAGTACGTCAAGGCTATATATTGTCACCCTGCTTATTTAACATCTATGCAGAGAACATCATGAGAAATGCTGGGCTGGAGGAAGCACAAGCTGGAATCAAGTTTGCTGGGAGAAATATCAATAACCTCAGATATGCAGATGACACCACCCTTATGGCAGAAAAGTGTAGAGGAACTAAAAATCCTCTTGATGAAAGTGAAAGAGGAGAGTGAAAAAGTTGGTTTAAAGCTCAACATTCAGAAAACGAAGATCATGGCATCTGGTCCCATCACTTCATGGGAAATAGATGGGGAACCAGTGGAAACAGTGTCAGACTTTATTTTTGGGGGTTCCAAAATCACTGCAGATGGCGAATGCAGTCATGAAATTAAAAGAGGCTTACTTCTTGGAAGGAAAGTTATGACCAACCTAGATAGCATATTCAAAAGCAGAGACATTACTTTGCCAACAAAGGTCTGTCTAGTCAAGGCTATGGTTTTTCCAGTGGTCACATATGGATGTGAGAGTTGGACTGTGAAGAAAGCTGAGAGCCAAAGAATTGATGCTTTTGAAGTGTGGTGTTGGAGAAGACTCTTGAGAGTCCCTTGGACTGCAAGGAGATCCAACCAGTCCATTCTGAAGGAGATCAGTCCTGGGTGTTCTTTGGAAGGAATGATGCTAAAGCTGAAACTCCAGTACTTTGGCCACCTCATGCAAAGAGTTGACTCATTGGAAAAGACTCTGATGCTGGGAAAGATTGAGGGCAGGAGGAGAAGGGGATGACAGAGGATGAGATGGCTGGATGGCATCACTGACTCGATGGACGTGAGTTTGAGTGGACTCCAGGAGTTGGTGATGGACAGGGAGGCCTGGTGTGCTGCGACTAATGGGGTCGCAAAGAGTTGGACACAACTGAGTGACTGAACTGAACTGAACAGAATAGGTTATGAGAGACGGTAGTAAATAACTCAACAATAACCATAACAATTCCCTCTGCCTTAATATGTATCAGGCTTGAAGTTAGTCCTGAGGTGAACACTTCCTCTGCCAAACCTAATCTTCCCATATGTTTTGTTATGTGGTTCAAATGAGATAATGTAGATTGCATGACTTCACAAACTGTAATGTGTGATTCAAATATGATGATGAGATGGTGGTGATGATGATGATTTAAAAGACAGTCATTATTCAAATCCCATCTTTGTCACTAATCTTTGTGATTTTGACAAATTATTTTACATTTTGAAACCCTGAGTTTATCATCTACATTGAGCTTATTTTTATTTTTTAGAATTATTAACCAACAGATGTAGAATAATAAGTCCTCATAGTGCCTGGGTCACCACAAGTTCCTCAAACAAGCATTCAAACATGTCTTTTCTTTCTGCTTCCTTAATTCTCAAATTTACCTTTATTAAGTATCACTTTGGGTATGATATTTTTGGGCTGGTGCACGATCCCTTGGTAGTGGTAAAGAATCTGCTTGCAATGCAGGAGATGTACGAGATGAGGGTTTGATCCCTGGATGAGGACGATCCTCTGGAGAAGGAAATGGCAACCCGCTCCAGTATTCTTGGGAATCCCATGGACAAAGGAGCCTCGTAGGCTACAGTTCATGGGGTTTTGAAGAGTCACCTATCACTGAAGTGACTGAGCATGCACGCACATTCCATGAGATTATTCTCCTTATATACTGTTATGAATTGAATTCTGCAACACCCCCCTGCCCCCCCACCGCCCCTGCAATAGTACATTGAGCACCAGGACCTCAAAATAAGACTTTCCTTGGAGACAGGATCTTTATAGAGGTCATTATTTTAATTTAAAGGTCATAATTGGGACACTCTAAAGCAGTGACTGTTGTCTTTATATGATGAGGGAATTTGGATGCAAACACAGAGGGGAGAGGATGTGAAGATACAGATAGAAGATCTGTAGTCCAGAGTGAGGGGCCTAGAACAGATTTTACCTTCATAGTCCACAAGAGAAACCAATCCTGCAGTCACCTGTCACCTTAATCTCAGTCTTCCCTTCTAGATCCATGGGAAAGTAAATTTCTGTTGTTAAGCCATACAGTCTATGGCACTTTGTGTTGGCAGCTTTGGCAAACAAATACACTAACATACCGGTACATTTAAGTAAACTGTTGGCAATTTAAGTTTTGCAAGTCCTAGCCTGGAGACCATCACGGGCTCTGTACTCAGCCCCTCCTTTACCCCTGTGTTGCTGCATTCTGACAGACAAGGTCATTAAGGTTCATAGAACAGGTGGAAAGTGCAGAAGAACTGTCAGTGCCTGGGACAGACGATGTGCTGTGAACACGAATGAAGGCAGTCTCTGGCTCACAGAACTGCTCCAGGGAGCCGGGTCTGTCGGACGCACCTGGGTATGAGAAAGCTTAATACTCAGCTGAGGGCAATCATTATGCTTTACTCCCTGTCACACTGATTAGTCAAAGGGAGGGGCCCACCAACCAAGCTGACAGGACATTTTCAACTTGGTGCCGGATGCAGAGAAAGTCTTTACTTATCTGATTGTGGTGTTGTGAGAATTGGGCATGAGTCAGAATCTCCAGTGACCTTTCCACACAGATGGGCCAGTCTCAATTAGCAGAGAAGCTACAATGAGACACACTATAGCATATACATCTCTGGTTTCAGTCTTCCACACAGTAGGCTCTAATCCTACCCTTCTTGGTTGGTTACTTTAACCAAGACATCCTTCATGTTGACCAAAGAAGCCTTTTAAGAAAAATTTTAACCAAGTAAGTCTTGACTGATGCAGGATATAAACAAAATTTTTGAAAAAAAGAACAGTACAATAACATATATTGCATATATATATATGATATAAAATATAATTTCTCCCCCAAAAGGAGATGATATTTTCTTCTGTGAGTGAATGGGTAGCTGACATTTACTTTTTGCTTTCTCATCTATTATTAAATTCAGATAAATAATATACATTTGTTGTAAAACAATTCCAATGGGAACTCTTTAAAGTAAAAGATGTTGCTGCTTTCCTCATACCTTCTCTTTTCCTAGAAGAAGCAGACTACCCATTTGTGTGTCACCTGTAAGAAATTATAAATATACATTTATATTTGTATTATTATTTTAAACACATAAAAATATATGTTAATTATATAATTTATATACCATAATTCCCCACAAAAATGGGACATTTGGGAATCATACTGTATCATACTATAAGTAGGTTGCTTTCAGCTACAAGTAATAAAATACAAAATTTAAAATGCTTTTGGCATTGAGGAAAATTTCCTGGTTCACATAACAAAAGTCTAGATGTGGCATTTTCCAGTCACGTGTGAGCAGCGCAACGATGCCTATAACATGGAGCTATCTTAGGCCTATTTTGATATCTCCCCTCATAGCCACAAGATGATTAAAGCAGTTCCTAGTTTTACAAACAGACATCACAGTATATAGCAAGGAATAGAAAGGCATTTCTTCTCATTTGTCTCTTTTTACTAGTGAGGACAGTCTTTTCTGGAAGCCTACTAGCAGACTCGTCTCCCCACTCATTACTAAGGGGAATGTCCCCTGTTGAATGATGTCAGCCATGTCCCTCCTCCTCTCACCCTGGACTCAAGGGAACATCTTATGTATACATGGAATCCTAACTAAACTCTGCTAGCAAGAGAGACTGAAAGGCGTGCGGGTAGAACCTGGTCTATGCATAAGACATATACATATGAGGTACACAGCCCTGAACTTTTGAACTCAACATTAGATATTATTTATATAATATAGCTATCTCATCATTTCAAATGAAAATATATTTTTTATGCACTTAAAAAAATCAAGGTTAAATACCCATATAATAAAATTACCTATTTATAATGAATAATTCAGTGGCAATTAGTACATCAGTATATCACAATGTTACACAACCACCAGAAATATAACTAGTCCCAGAATATTTTATGTACTTTGCATGTGTGCTAAGTCACTTCAGTCGTGTCCAGCTCTTTGAGACCCGGTGGACTGTGGCCTGCCATGCTCCTCTGTCCATTGGATTCTCCAGGCAAGAATACTGGAGTGGGTAGACATGCTTTCCTCCAGGGGATCTTCCTGACCCAGGGATTGAACCTGCATCTCTTATGTCTCCTGCATTGGCAGGCGAGTTCTTTAGTACTTGTACCACCTGGGAAGCTCTTTATGTGCTTAATGCTGGCTTAATTTCCTATATAAAAACTCATTGATTAATTTTGTAGCTAGAAAAAATAAACTAAGCTAGTATTGAAAAGGAAACTACTGCTCCTTTTTCTTCTCAGAAAGCTTTCTGTATTTAGGAACACCATGAGCACAATTAAAAGCCTTTGTCTCAGAAAATTTGACTGTTTTGTCAGGAACTTGTTTTGGTATATTTCTGTCATTGCATGATCATTGCATTCCAGTTCTCTATCCTAACTTTAAAAAAATTTACAAATATGCTTTATTCTTCAGTCTGATTGTGTGTGAAGTGTGAAGTCGCTCCGTCGTGTCCGACTCTTTGCTACCCCATGGTCTGTAGCCTACCAGGCTCCTCCCTCCATGGGTTCTCCAGGCAAGAGTACTGGAGTGGGTTGCCATTTCCTTCTCCAGGGGATCTTCCCGACCCAGGGATCGAACCCGGGTCTCCAGCATTCCAGGCAGATGCTTTAACCTCTGAGCCACCAGGGAAGCCCAGTCTGATTGGGTTTCATATAATTCTAGTTGAAGATTGTTAGAATTTAAATGCTAAACACCAAGAAAATAACTCTTCAGTTATAAAGTTGGTAGACATAATTTTTTATTTTTCTTTCAGTTAGCCAAATGCAATTTGGTAGATGGGTAGAGGGCCAGGTAGAAAGAGCATACTGCATATCATACTTTAAAAAGGCAACTAGATATAATTCATGTGGTTATTTAGGTTGACTATGCTTTCAGAATTTGATCATTATCATTTAATATCATATTGGGATGTTTTCAAATCTGCTGTGCCGGGCACGGATTATTCTCTTTGAACTTGATGTATGTCAAAAGAACTTTGTAGTTAAATATAGACTTGGGATTTCATGGCTAAAGTATGTCTGCTAGAAAAAAACAAAAACAAAAGTTTTCAGAGACAAGTCATTTTCCTTTTAGAGTTTAGAAACATCAGTCTATTACTAGCATGAATTTTTATCTCTCTGTCTTATTACTATTTTTAAAAAATTTATAACACTTCTGTTTAGATTTTTGCCTTGCATACATTGAAATCACATCATGGAACTTGAGAAATTAACTGACTCATATCTCTGAAACTTACTATTTAAATGTGTAGGGAAATTCATTTTGGAAAAGATGAAACTGGAATTATTGAAAGCCTACAGTAAAGCAATTCCAAGTTAGGAAATACTTTCTTCTAACACCTTGTCAATGAGGGATGCTTGTCTTTCAATACTACTGTGGTTTATTACAAGGTAGGGCACATGACTAAAATTATTCGGGAATTGAAAGAAGTCATATGTGGAAGTAACTAAAATTTTAATTCATTGGAAAAGATTCAAAGTAAGGAAAAGAAATCAGTGAGACTATGTTTCTATACACTGTGTTAAAAGAATGCTGAAGCCCATTCTGAGCACATCTTTGAGTCAAACTGACAAACATATCCTAGGACAGGAAGAACTCTGAGGTACACGCCGAAAGGGTGTAGACATTGATGCTAAGCAAGCTGTGCCCTGCCGTGCTTAATCTCTGTCATGTCCAGCTCTTTGTGACCGCATGGACTGGAGCCTGCTAGGCTGCTCTATCCATGGGATTCTCCAGGCAAGAATACTGGACTAGGTTGCCATGCCTTCCTCCAGGGGATGTTAAGCATATCTGGGTCTTAATTCTTGCTCTGATATTTACAAGGTATATAAGCATGAACAAACTATGTTAATTCTCTGACTCCTTTTTGCCACCCGATGAAGCGACTTTATACCATGACCTTTCTCCTTCTAGAGAATATTACATAAGATATTCGTACATAAAGCTAAGTAAATTACTCAGGGAAGTGCCAGGCTAAAAGTAGGTACTCTAAATTCTAGCTATTTTATTATTTTTATCTGTACAGGCTTCTGGCAGATTCATTTAGATGTTATTGCTAAAAATACACACACACACACACATGCACATATTAGCTTTTGAAATAAAATGCATTTTGGAAACATAATCAGCACCTATGACTCTGAGTGTGTTTCTACTCTGACATACCTAAGGGATAGGCAGCAGATCACTATGGTAGTGATTTCCAAAGTCTCTAGGATACCTGTGTGTTTGTGCGTGTGCCCCTGTGCAATCCCCACATAACCCCAACAACCGTACTTTCTCCATCTTCTAGCTTCTTGCAATTAATCATCACTTCCAAGCACAAAAATAGGGCATTTCAATTTTACACTCATTGACCTTACGCAGGATATATTCCAAGGTTCAAATTTTAAATGGTGAAGACGGCATCATTTCAAATTCAATTAATCTTTGCAATGGAATTTTTACAGAAGAAATCTTGAAGATTCATTATCATCACCAAAATAGCATCTATTATTTAGGTTGACATCTATAAGATAACATTGATGTTGACTGATAATCCTAATCTCTCAAAATAACACCTCATTTGTTTTCCTATTACCCTTTCTGAGGCGCATGCAGTCTGTGCCTCCTAATTATTGGTTGAAGGGATTTATTTATACATGGATGCTGTGATGTTTTCTCTCTCTAATGGCTGGTTTTGCTATGTTGTGTTTTTGTTTTGAGCATATGGCAAACATGAGGGAGTCAAAGAGGCAAATTTACTGAGGAAAAACAGGAAAAGATTTTTTAAAAAGAATTTGTTGTTTTTATGTTTTTTTTTTCTTTCTTCCCTCATTCCTGCTGTCAGTCTATCAAAGTCACTGTGTCACAACAGTGTGGTTTGGACTAACAGAACTAGCATTTAAGGTACTTCTTGGGGGCAGGAGGAGAAGGGAACGACAGAGGATGAGATGGCTGGATGGCATCACTGCCTCGATGGACGTGAGTCTGAGTGAACTCCGGGATTTGGTGATGGACAGGGAGGCCTGGCGTGCTGCGATTCATGGGGTCACAAAGAGTCGGACACGACTGAGCGACTGAATTGAACTGAACTGAACTTCTTGCTCCAGCTGACCCTCAGTGAGTCAGTTTTAAAGATTATTTCCTAAGAATTTGGGAGGACTTTCAAATTCAACAAATGTATGAATTCGACAAATTTTGTGCAACTTGACTTAAAAAGTTCTGAGAAGTGGAAAGAAATTGCTGTTAAAACTACCCATGAGGTTCTTGAAAGCAACCTAAAGACTGCCACAATCAAGGCTTCAACAATCTTTAAAAGCTTCTTTAACAATCTTTTCATTTTCTTAATATTTCCACAATTCTTAGTATTCTAACTGCTATATGTCAGGAAAAACTATAGACAAAATCCAGCTCTTTGTACAGGAAAATACATTACCCAGGGATCAGCTATTTACAGGAAGAGTTTCTGAGTAAAATATCTCAAAGGTGCGATGTTATTACTCACTTTCATATTTTTGTTTCTTATGCGATATGTTTGGGCCAGATTCAGGCATCAACAAAAACTTATTGTGGGATAACTATATGATGGAAGCATTTTCAAGAAACATTCTCTACTTCTAATTTACATTTTATTCTTTTGTATTGTTTATGTGTTGCTAAGAAATGTTTTAAGACACACACATTGAAAATTTCCCTAGATAGAACAAAATAGTCCAATTGACACTAAAGCTTTGTTTGAATATTTTTATAAAGTGATAAGTTTTTACAGTCAGTATGCTGCTGCTGCTGCTGCCCCTAAGATGCTTCAGTCGTGTCCGACTCTGTGCAACCCCATAGATGGCAGCCCACCAGGCTCCCCCGTCCCTGGGATTCTCCAGGCAAGAACACTGGAGTGGGTTGCCATTTCCTTCTCCAATGCATGACAGTGAAAAGTGAAAGTGAAGTCGCTCAGTCATGTCTGACTCTTAGCGACCCCATGGACTACAGCCTACCAGGCTCCTCCATCCATGGGATTTTCCAGGCAAGAGTACTGGAGTGGGTTGCCATTGCCTTCTCAGACAGTCAGTATAATTTAGTTCAAATTATAGTATAAGGTTGACATTATTTCATTTAAAAAGATCCATTGCATAGAAGAGTGTGATAAAGTAGCTCAATGTCTAATCCTGACATTTAGGAAGGGTGAAATTACAGTAGGGATCACAGAAGGTTAGATTAAAAAAGGACCTCATGCATATTCTTGTCCAACAATTTATAGATCAAGAAACTTTTATAGGGAAATGAAATGACTTGCCCACTTCAGAAAAAGAAGCTCAAGATCAGATCAAGATAATATTTATTGCAGCAGTATTAAACCCCAAGAACTGCACTGTTACTGCATTTGAAATTTGACAGCAATTTTGTGAAGTTGATATTCTTATCCTTGTTTTACAGATAAGGGAGACTTGAGAACGTTAAGGTGGTTTCTTGTATATTTGCTAGTTAACATGTGGTTAATTAAGCTTGAACCTAATTATCCCTTTGGTATACAAAATGGAAAGTCAATAAACATTTTTGAGTGAATGAATGAATAAATTAATGGGTTGAAAAGAATGCCTTCAATGTGTCACTGTCCCACAACACACCATTGGAGTTCCAGTACATAATTATTTGTTCTAGTTTACCTTATTTGCAAAAGCTTAATCAACTTGTATAACCTTAGCTTAATGCTTTCCACAAAGATTAATGCAATTATAATGGCACACATCTTTGCTGATAAAGACAATGACCTAAAATTATTCCTTATTAAATATATATGTGCAAATTCCAGACCCATCCAAAAAATGATGCCTTGGCCTAATTAACTTTGATTTATGATCTAACTAGGAAATGACTGTGAATGGGCAGATATATAAGTTAAGTTCTTCCACATTATCCTGAAATGGAAATGAGTATGCATTTAATTTGCTCTCTAATGTGGATTATCGTCAATTGTAAAAATTAGAATTGGGACATAATTCTAATTATGGGCATAACTCAAGCCATTTTAAATAATATATGACTTAAAACACTGGTAGACAAACTCACATGTATTTCTAACATTATTTTAAAAGTTTGACTAATTTCTAACATGATACAGGTAATTTCTGGGTATAATATGAATTGTAGCTATTTTTATAATCAAATTATTTTAGCTATCTTAATGATATTGACAACATTGCCTGTTCTACAAAGTAATTATACCTCTATACCTATAAAAACATTTCAATCTGTTTGTAGGTATATATGTAGTAGTCAAAATCTGTAACAATTACTTTTCATTACTTTATTGAGTAGGCTTGAAAAACTACTAGACCTTTCTGGTAGCTAATATTTTTAATAGGAGAAATTGTAGCAGAAAGCAAAGAGGTAGCATAATATACCTACAAAGAGCATAAATAGCCACCAAGTGACAAATCTTTGATATCACTGAAATGTACTATTTTTGTTGATTCATTTCTTTGAGGCTAGCCTGTGATTTTTTCATAACACAAGTTAAATCTTTTAAAATATTGTCTAGAATATTTTCAAAAATAAGCCACAACTTCTTTCTTGTATTAGCTTATTTAATTTTATAGGGTGTAATTCAAGAGAGTAGCTTGTATAGACCGGATTACATAGCAGTGAGTTCTAATAAAGTTCCAGTGTTTATAACACAAGAATATGGATGTTTATAGTGGAAGCAAATATTCTTGGTTTTAATTCCAACATTACTATTAAGTATGTGTAGCTTTCTTTCTCTCTCTGAACCTGTTTTTCTATCTATAAAATGAGAGTATAGGTAATGTTTATATTGCAGTTACTTAAGAAACAAAAATTAAACTAACAGTTACTTAACATTTACTGTATGCTTAGCAGATACTTCACATAAGTCATCATTCTTTGTTTCATTATATGCGGTAAGAATTATAATCCATATCGTTTTCAAGATAAAATATAACTTTCCTGTGTTTATATGATTCAATATGAGAATTAAGACAACTCCTTTGATTCAAATTTAGGGCAACCTATTTTAAAAGTCCATTAAACCGAAATGTTAACATTGCATGAAAAAAATACCTCTTGCATAGTTAGCACTCATCTATAGTTGAACATAAGTGGGTGCAGGAGTTTTCTTACAACCACTGCAAAATTTACCCTCTTTTCAAGATCCCTTATTTTTATTTTAGCCTAAACTCAAGAGTGAAACCTAGGGGATAAATTCTGTGTGTGCATGTGTGTGTGTGTGTGTGTGTGTGTGTGTGTTTTCTTTTAGTTTGTGACCTGTACTTGATTCAAGTGAAAGTATAACATTTTTTTTTAATTTTTTATTTTTTTTTAAATTTTAAAATCTTTAATTCTTACATGCGTTCCCAAACATGAACCCCCCTCCCAAGTGAAAGTAATGAAGAGTTTTCTCTGGTCACAGAATGACTTAACTTCAATTTGATGCTCAAGCAACTAACCAATAGGGGGCAGGAGAACATCACTACTAACTGTAGTTGGTGCTTGTCCAGTTTAACAATTCTTATCTAGCATTCCTAAGACTTAAAATATCATTACAGCTGGCCTTAGTATTTGCATTTGCTGTACTAGAAGTAGTTGCTCAAATTTAGTGTATTAATAAAGTGCTGTAACTCAGTAATGTTAATGAATCAAGCATTTTGATTAGCAAGGCATGTTCAGGGGAAAAAGTTAAGATTGTGTATTCAAATGAAAGTCATTAAAATGAACACAGAGCTGAAAATGAAAATGTGATGTACATAAATGTCCCTATTATCGCAAGATAACAGAATGCTATTCAGGCAATTTTCCTGTAACCGAGCAGACCACTCGTTAATTGTCTGTCCCTTCCTTCTCACACTTCCCACTCGAAAGACTTTTGTCTCTGCTATTGTAACAGAAAAAGTTTAAAGGGCAGAGTCTGAAAAAGTTTGAGAATGACTCAGAATAAATTACCATTCAGAGATATCTAATGCTGTATCACTTGTTTTTATTAATAGAGTTTCAAATAGAAAATTATCTGTCCGGTAATTTTCCATCCAATGTTGTTGACCAATGCATGTATCCTAGAAGAGAGAGGAAGGAGAGAGGACTTTGCTTGCTCCCTGCCTCCAACAACAACCTTCAGGAGTCCTCAGAACCTTCAAGCAAACTACACAGCTTTGTGAATATAACTTACATCTTGGGGTTTTCCCAAAAACCTGCCCCAGAGGCTTTGTTTTGCTTAAGAATGGAAAGACTATAATTCACATTTCCCTTGTGAATAAAGCAGGGTAGGATGAGATGAGGAGCCAGATTTGTGGATTTAAAGGGAAAGTGGGGAATTTAAAGCAATGTTGTGTACTTGATTAGATTCTTAAAAAATCCACTCCTTCCTACAGAAGTGATTTTTTTCACTGGTCCTGTTCCATATTTCTTTATCAACTGGAGAGGGTGTTACGATGAGAATTTACCAAGGAAGCAAATTTAATTCAACCCCTTTTCTCTCAATATCATTAAACAGTTCCAGACATGTATGCCTGGGATAATGGAATGCCTATAACATGTTAAGTATAGCTCTCAGTTGTA
Organism: Capra hircus; assembly: GCF_001704415.2. NCBI lineage: Eukaryota > Metazoa > Chordata > Mammalia > Artiodactyla > Bovidae > Capra > Capra hircus. The sequence goes on from NC_030808.1 coordinate 99,874,725, forward strand.
CGGTATGTATGTGGTTTTAAGATCCAGGATAAGGAGAATTGCGATTATGTGGATGCTTTTGAAACCCTCTGTAACTCGTCTGGGGCTTCTCAGGTGTCGTAGTAGTAAAGAATACACTTACCAGTGCAGATGACTCAAGAGGTGCAGATTTGATACCTGGGTCTGGAGAAGGAAGTGGCAACCCACTCCAGTATTCCTGCTTGGGGAATCCCATGGACAGAGCAGCCTGGCAAGCTACAGTCCATGGGGTTGCAAAGAGTCAGACACAGCTGTGACTGAGTGCACTCACATGCACACACATGCACGCATGCACGCAGACACACACACACACATAACTGGTTGGAGCCAGGATTTGTCTATGACTTCATCTTCAAGGGAGTTAAAAATGGATCACGACTGTAAGAAAGACTAGAGCCCAATCTTACGATTGAGTGGGTGTGTCTGGATATAAGGTCTGCTTCAGATTGAGTACATAACGCACCAATTGCCTGTCCTTTCTCTGTTGTGGTTCCAGCCTTTATTTTCTTATTTCTGCTTCCCTTTTCAGCTCAGTCCTAACAACAATTTCTCTCTCTCTTACTTTTCTCTCTCATCTATATATGATCTACCTCAGCTGAAATCCAAGCCATATTAGAACTTAGATGTCTGAGAACTCAGTCAAAGAACAACTATAAAAGGATTGTCAAGTAACCTTTGTCTGATTTGGTAAAGGACACTAATTGTAAAGTTCAGAAAGTCTAGCTTTCTGTGTCAATTTTCAATTCTCAGAATTTTGTAAATATTTTCTTAGTATTAAATAATTAATTTACAATTAAAATGAAAATACTGCAATCCTTCCCTTGACAGTAGTGCTTTGAGCTTGTTTTGACAGATGGAGTAATGGATTTTTTCTGATCCATCTCTCTTGTCTAGTTCCTTCTGTGACCAATAGAACTCATTTGGTCAGTAGCCATGGAATTGAGTGACGCTAACCCACCCATATGGCAATTGAACTTGTAATCTTGACTTCATTAACACCATGCTCCAACCAGCTGAGCTAACAATCCAGGAAAATCAAATTAGACACTATACAGGGCTCCTGGTTAATTGCATTTTCCTCTTTTGGGTTCTTCATTAGAGCTACTTTCACCAATTACCATCTCTAAAAGGTGAGGATTGAGTCTATGTTCATTTTGCTCTTGTTTCATTTCTGGAAATTATAGAATGGAGTGTGTGATTTAAGTTCAGGTGGGAAAGACATGGACATATATCAGCAAAATTATGATACCTAGTGTTCTTTGTTGGAGACTGAAGTAGCACATTTCAAACATCCTAAGAGGAATGCTGCTGTATTTGTGGACAAAAAGGGCGATGAAAAGGTTTTGGCAGCTCTAGAAATTATTTTTTATGCACCTCCTTTCCAATTTCTGAATCTTATTTCTACCTCAAGTTCCTACCTTACTTCATGCTAGAATATATTTTTTGTTCTTTTATCTGAACTTTGGCTTACAGATGAAACTTGACTTCCATTCATGCTTAATAACCTGGCACCCCCAACACTATATCCTGAAGTTTAAATCTATTGTGGCTAGAAACCTGACTTTGTAAGTAGCATGTCCAAACAACAACAATATGTCTGTGATTCTTGGTAATTAATCCAGTGTTCTATTTATTAGGCAACAGTGTGAACAGGACCTAATTTTTTCTTTGCTAAACTGCCAGCAAGGATAATAATAGTTTTGCTAAATTTAATTCATTCTAATAATTAACATTTTGACATGTATGCATTTTTAAACTCCCAAGGCACTTACTAGATTAATGTTTTGTGATGAACCATCATCTCAACAATATTGTGGATGAAATGTTTAAATAGGCTCAATCTTTGAATCCTTTGTTGGTATTGTTTTAGGATGTATTGTTTAAGATGTTGATTATGTTGATTTTTGAGGTTCAGAGGAGTTGATGATTATAAGCTCTTTGAATGTCTCAATGCAACTGTTAAGTTGTATTCCTCTGTCAGTTAAGACAATTTAGTAGATAATTTATTAGAATAAAATATAAACTGAATAATATCACTGATCATTATAAACCATCTTAGTATTTAAATTGTGGAAGAGGAAAGTTAGTCTCATTTATTACTGGAAATATTAAGCATTATTTTATTGGAGGATAAAATCAAAGTTTATTATTTTTTTCAATTACATAGAGATCATCTACTTCAACTTCATTATCCACATAGAAAAACAAAAAGAAAAAAGGTTTAAAAAGTGCATAGTGAGAGAGCGATCTGTCCAAGCAACTAAGTATCAAGACCAAGGGTAGAACCCATGTTTTCAGATGTTATGGTCTAAGTTGAGCCCCCTCAAAACTGACCTGTTGAAATCCTAATTCCCAGTTTGACTGTATATGTGCCTTTGAGAAGGCAATTAAGGTTAAGTGAGGTCATAAGGGTGGGGCCTTAATCCAATAGGACTAGTGTTCTAATAAGAAGAGACACAGTGATCCATCTCTCCCTCTCTCTCCCGCTCTGTGTCTCCACCTAAAGGAAAGGACATGTGAAGACATACCGTGAAGGTGGCCATTGTGAAATCCAGGAAGAGAAGTGTCACAAAAAAACGAACTTACTGCCACCATGATCTTGGACTTCTGAACTCAGTGTGAAAATAAATTTCTATTGTTTAAGTCTCTCACTTCCAGGTATTTTGTTATAGTAGGCAGAAATGACTAATATACCAAGTTTCTGCTCAGTGTTGTCTATTATCCCATGCTACTACCTCTGTGGTTAACAAAAAGCGTACATTGCAGCTATGATGCACATTATTCAATAGCCATCACAAGAGCTGACCACCCCTTAGGATAGAAAAATTAACTTTAAAGTCAAATGATGACAATGATGGAAATGTGTGACAGATATTGGGTCTCTCCTAAGTTTATCTAGTGGCACAGATGCTGGCCCAAAGCTGGTGCTAAACTGCCTTGGGTCTCTCTCCTTTTCAACTTTCTTCATTTCATAGGCACTCTCAAAACTAGTCATTTTGTAATTTTATCTGATGGTTCCTTCAATAACATCTCTGGAAAAGGTAGAGTTATATCACTTTTTCTTGTCCATTTTCCATGCAAAATTCTTGTCAGGTTCCTGACCAGTATCCTGTAAGATCTGGAGTCCAAGGCTAATGGACAATTTGAAAGGGGAGAAAATAACAATTCAGAAAAATTCTTTAAGCATGACATAGATGAAAATTTAATTTTCTTTTTGCTTTAGAAGAACTAGTGGTATAGGTTTTATATTTCCAATTTTTTTGTAGATTTTATCATGCAAGGCATGAAAATGACACAGTGTTGAATGATGAAATTTTAGCAATATTTCCTGAATCATCTATTTGGTGAATGAAATACCTTTTTTTCCCAATACTTGCATAAAATAAACCCTTGATTTAAGATCTTGTTTAGGAATAAAGTTTCTAAATCACAGTAAGAACAAAAATTCTAAACTCACATTCTATGCTCACCACTGCTCCTAAAGTTTAGTTTAGGTGCAAAAGTTCTGATTAGTATTATAATATGATTTCATTTAAATTACATTAGAAAGCTATGACAATATGATAAATTTATTGGATTTTGTTCAGGTATTTGGGTCACAAAGAATACATGACCTTCTCAGTTTCCTTTCAGCTGTGAAGAAATAAAATGCAACATTTTCTTTAATTTCACTTGCAGTTTCAGTTGGGGTTATCTAAGGGTCTATTATCTCCAACAGAGAGATTGTCACAGTAAAGGATATTGGAACCAATGAAGGAAAATACCCAAAGACATCTGATGGCAAAGATACATGTGGTGTTTATTAGTAAGTTAGTAATGCTTAGTTAATAACATTTTTAATTTCATAAGAACTCTTACTGAAACTATTATAAAGGTGAAAATTGGTTGTATATACTCTTATGAGTGCTATTAAGGAGATCATTCCTGAATGTTCATTGGAAGGATTGATGCTGAAGTTGAAACTCTAATACTTTGGCCACCTGATACGAAGAGCTGACTCATTTGAAAAGACCCTGATGCTGGGAAATACTCAAGGCAGGAGGAGAAGGGGACCACAGAGGATAAGATGGTTGGATGGCATCACTGACTCAATGGACATGAGTTTCAGTAAATTCTGGGAGTTAGTGATGGACAGGGAGGCCTGGAGTGCTGTGGTCCCTGGGGTCACAAAGAGTTGGACATGACTGAAAGACTGGACTGAACTGAAGGAGCTCTCATTTCTATTCCCTTACTAGCACCTGTATATGGCATTTGATCCTGCACAGGGAATGTAACTCTATAATATAGGATGTAAAGGATTTGTTCTTTTTATTTGGCCTGTGTCTTCATAGTCGTACAGATGACCCACATCTGCACACTGAAGCAATGGTTAACAAATATAAAGGAGCAGTGATTTCAAAATCCTTACCATGCTTTATAGGACTCTACCTCAAAGACCCTTCTTTCCCCACATATCCTCTTGCTCAGTACTATCTAATCATTCAGATTATTTTAGTTTCTGGAAGACACCAAACATATTTCTAACCTTGGTCTTTTTAGTTTTTCTCTACCTGAAATGCTCTTCCATTAGAACTTTGCAGAGATATCTTTTTATCTGTCAGACCTTAGCTCAAATGATACCTCTTCAGGAAGGTCTTTCCTCATCACCATATCTAAACAATGCATCTTCCTTTCACAACCAGTTTAGGTTCATTACCAATATTTTTTTCAAAGCATTTATGACTATTTGTAGTTATCAGTCTTCCATATTTAAACAAACTTATGCATATTATTATTGTATCCCAAATAACTAGAGTAGAGCATTGTATTTATTAGACTGTCAATAAATGTTACATAAATTGAATAGTTACATGACCATTGTTGTTGTTGTTTAGTTGCTCAGTTATATCTGACTCTTTTGCAACCACATGGACTGTAGCCTCTCCGCCTGCCCCAGGCTCCTCTGTCCATGGGATTTCCTAGGCAACAATATTGGAGTGGGTTGCCATTTCCTTTTCCAAGGGAACCTTTCCAGCCTAGCAATTGACCTGAGTCTTCCAAATTGTAGATGGATTCTTTACCACTGAGTCACCAGTGAAGCCCTGTATGTCCATACATAGGAAATATTAGAAAGCATGTTCAGTTCCGTTCAGTTCAGTCACTCAGTTGTATCCTATGCTTTGCGACCCCATGGACCAAAAGCACTCCAGGCCTTTCTGTCCATCAGCAACTCCGGGAGTCCACACAAACCAATGTCCATTGAGTCAGTAATGCCATCCAACCATCTCATCCTCTGTCATCCCCTTCTCCACCTGCCCTCAATCTTTCCCAGCATCAGAGTCTTTTCAACTGAGTCAGCTCTTCACATCAGGTGGCCAAAATATTGGAGTTTCAGCTTCAACATCAGTCCTACCAACGAACACCCAGGACTGATCTCCTTTAGGATGGACTGGTTGGATCTCCTTGCAGTCCAAGGGACTCTCAAGAGTCTTCTCCAACACCACAGTTCAAAAGCATCAATTCTTTGGTGCTCAGCTTTCTTTACAGGCCAACTCTCACATCCATACATGACTACTGGAAAAAAAATAGCCTTGACTAGACAGACCTTTGTTGGCAAAGTAATGTCTCTGCTTTTTAATATGCTGTCTAGGTTGGTCATAACTTTTCTTCCAAGGAGTAAGTGTCTTTTAATTTCATGACTGCAGTCACCATCTTCAGTGATTTTGGAGCCCCCCAAAATAAAGTCATCCACTATTCCCCATCTATTTACCATGAAGTTATGGGACCGGATGCCATGATCTTCATTTTCTGAATGTTGAGCTTTAAGCCAAATTTTTCATTCTCCTCTTTCACTTTCATCAAGAGGCTCTTTAGTTTTTCTTCACTTTTGGCCATAAGGGTGCTGTCATCTTCATATCTGAGTCTATTGATACTTCTCCCAGCCATCTTGATTCTAGCTTGTGCTTCATCCAGTCCAGCGTTTCTCATGATGTTCTCTGCATAGAAGTTAAATAAGCAGGGTGACAATATACAGCCTTGACATACTCCTTTTCCTATTTGGAACCAGTCTGTTGTTTCATGTCCTGTTCTAACTATTGCCTCCTGAACCTGCATACAGCTTTCTTAAGAGGCAGGTCAGGTGGTTTGGTATTCCCATGTCTTCCACAATTTTCCATAGTTTATTGGGATTCACACTGTTGAAGGTTTTGGCATGGTCAATAAAACAGAAATAGATGTTTTTCTGGAACTCTCTCACTTTTTAGATGATCCAGCAGATATTGGCAATTTGATCTCTGGTTCCTCTGCCTTTTCTAAAACCAGCTTGAACATCTGAAAGTTCATGGTTCACGTATTGCCGAAGCCTGGCTTGGAAAATTTTGAGCATTACTTTACTAGCGTGTGAGATGAGTGCAATTGTGCGGTAGTTTGAGCATTCTTTGGCATTGCCTTTCTTTGGGACAGGAATGAAAAGTGAGCTTTTTCCAGTCCTGTGGCCATGGCTAAGTTTTCCAAATTTGCTGACATATTGATTGCAGTGATTTCACAGCATCATCTTTCAGGATTTGAAATAGCTCAACTGGAATTCCATCACCTCCACTAGCTTTGTTTGCAGTGATGCTTTCTAAGGCCCACTTGACTTCACATTCCAGAATGTCTCACTCTGGGTGAGGGATCACACCATTGTGATTATCTGGATCGTGAAGATCTTTTTTGTACAGTTCTTCTGTGTATTCTTGCCAACTCTTCCTAATATCTTCTGCTTCTGTTAGGTCCATACCATTTCTGTCCTTTATTGAACCCATCTTTGGATGAAATGTTCCCTTGGTAGCTCTGATTTTCTTGAAGAGATCTCTAGTCTTTCCCATTCTATTATTTTCCTTTATTTCTTTGCACTGATCACTGAAGAAGCCTTTCTTACCTCTTCTTTCTTTTCTTTGGAATGCTGCATTCAAATGGGTATATCTTTCCTTTTCTCCTTTGCTTTTCACTTCCCTTCGTTTCACAGCTATTTGTAAGGCCTCCTCAGAAAGCCATTTTGTTTTTCTTATTTCTTTTTCTTGGGGATGATCTTGCTCCCTGTCTCCTGTACAATGTCATGAACCTCCGTCCATAGTTCATCAGGCACTCTGTCTATCAGATCTAGTCCCTTAAATCTATTTCTCATTTCCACTGTGTAATCATAAGGGGTTTGATTTAGGTCATACCTCAATGGTCTAGTGGTTTTCCCCACTTTCTTCAATTTAATTCTGAATTTGGCAGTAAAGAGTTCATGATCTGAGCCACAGTCAGCTCCTGGTCTTGTTTTTGTTGACTGTATAGAGCAAGTATGTCTTGTATATTTACTTCTAGCACTTATTCTGTGTCACACACCATCATCTCCATCACCCTGACTGAGCTTTATAGTGGACATCTGCTGCAGGTTCAGCTTTGCTTTCTCTATGGACATCTTTTGATACATTTTCCCATAAAGTGTGAGTTCAAGTTGTTCTATCCACTTGTAATTGCTGTAGGATTGGGCAACATCTTTAATTCCAAAGTCATTTTCCATTTGTTTTGAGATGATGCCATTCCTGAAAAAATGCTTTCAAGGAATTTATAGATTGAAATATATTTAGATTGAATATATTTAGATATTTTTGTGTGTTTCTGTAGCCAAAACATGTAGGTGTGCAATGATGCTGTTCTTTAATTTGGAGTTGGTGCTAATGAATTCTACTTATGGTTTTATTCACTTTAGCTCAGTTCACTTCAGTCGCTCAGTTGTGACTGACTCTTTGTGACCCCATGAATCACAGCACACCAGGCCTCCCTGTCCATCACCAACTCCCGGAGTTTACTCAAACTCATGTCCATGTAGTCGGTGTGCCATCCAGCCATCTCATCCTCTATTGTCCCCTTCTCCTCCTGCCCTCAATCCCTCCCAGCATCAGGGTCTTTTCCAATGAGTCAACTCTTTGCATGAGGTGGCCAAAGTACTGGAGTTTCAGCTTTAGCATCATTCCTTCCAATGAACACCCAAGACTGATCTCTTTTAGAATGAACTGGTTGGGTCTTCTTGCAATCCAAGGGACTCTCATTTTCCAAGACCACAGTTCAAAAGCATCAATTCTTCGGCGCCCAGTTTTCTTCACAGTCCAACTCTTACATCCACACAAGACCACTGGAAAAACCATAGCCTTGACTAGATGGACTTTGTTGCCAAAGTAATGTCTCTGCTTTTTAATATGCTATCTAGTTTGGTCATAACTTTTCTTCCAAGGAGTAAGCGTCTTTTAATTTCATGGCTGCCATCACCATCTGCAGTGATTTTGGAGCCCCCCAAAATAAAGTCTGACACTGTTTCCACTGTTTCCCCATCTACTTCTGATGAAATGATGGGACCAGATGCCATGATGTTAGTTTTCTGAATGTTGAGCTTTAAGCCAACCTTTTCACTTTCCTCTTTCACTTTCATCAAGAGGCTCTTTAGTTCCTCTTCACTTTCTGCCATAAGGGTGATGTCATCTGCATATCTGAAGTTATTGATATTTCTTCCAGCAATCTGATTCCAGCTTGTGCTTCTTCCATCCCAGCGTTTCTCCTGATGTACTCTGCATATAAGTTAAATAAGCAGGGTGACAATATAGTTTATTCATTAATGAAATAATTACTGAATGCTTGCTATGTACCAGATACTTAGCCAGAAACTGGAATTTTGGGGTAAGAAATACACACAGTTACTCCTCTCAGTGAGATCACAGATAGTAGAAGAGAGAGAAAGTAACAAGTAAGTAGGAATAAATGTATAATTACAAAGTGGATGATTCCATTAACAACTGAGCTGGTTGAGTATTATTGAGTGACGCTGGAAACAACTGAAGGATGTCAGGAAGAGCTCTCTAATGATGTGAATTTTAATCCAAAATTAGAAGCATAAGAAGAAAAAAGTAGTTGCTTTCATAGTGTGGCCTGAGACAAATACCATTTCTTACTCCAGTTCTTTATTTTCAGTGTATAGACACATTAAAAACCACTTTTGAAACCAACTGGTATCATAATGGTCTTGCCACAGCTGATGTATTTTCTTCTTACTGCTTCTCTTTAGAATCAAATGCCAAGTGCAGTATCTGTTTTCTAGAAGCCTGTCAGAATAAGTTGCTCACTGGAAACTGGGATCAATTCTAAATCTGACAACATAGTGGAATGTTCAGTTAACATTAAAGTGCCTTTTAGAGAGCACAAGGGAGCTCTGAATAGGCTAATCACTTTTTCCAGAAGGCACCTGTGATTTCGCTAATTTGCCTCCGAGGAAGTCCATGAAGAGCGAAAGAAGAACATAAGGCACTCAGTAGCTGAAGTAGGTAAACTGCTGTTATGCATTTGTTTTCTCTTTATTCATCGTTTTGTGAGAGGAGCTATAAATTGGTCAGTAAAAAGGATGCTTGAAATGTTTTGTTATATTTTTTTGTTGGAATCTGTGGGGTCTTGGGTCATATATCTACATGTGCAAAGATTATTTGGAGACAGTGATGCTCCAGAATGAAGCATAAATATGTAGTATGCTAGAAAATTTTCAAGTCTGTAAAGTTTTTGTGCTAAAAGCCCTGCTTGTTTCAACAGAATCCTGTGATAAATACCTAGTACACTTACCAGGGGTTAGCTAAAGTAAATACGAGGGGAAATGCTCAGAGTGCCTCTAAAGCAGAAACTAAAAAATCTCAGTTCTGATGATAACATAAATCCAAACCAAACCAAAAAACCCATGGTAATGTGTACACACACACACACACACACACACACACATATGCACACACAGAAACACAAAGATGTACACTTGTGCATGTGTGTGTGCTTAAAAAACAACTCATAAAAGTTCAGTTCAGTCACTCAGTCATGTCCAACTCTTTGTGACCCCATGAATCACAGCACACCAGACTTCCCAGTCCATCACCAACTCCCAGAATCTACCCAAATCCATGTCCATTGAGTCTGTGATGCCATCCAACCATCTCATCCTCTGTTGTACCCTTCTCCTCCTGCCCGTAATCTTTCGCAGCATCAGGGTCTTTTCAAATGATTCAGCTCTTTGTATCAGGTGGCCGAAGTATTGGAGTTTCAGCTTTAGCATCAGTCCTTCCAATGAATACTCAGGACTGATTTCCTTCAGGAGGGACTGGTTGGATCTCCTTGCAGTCCAAGGGACTCTCAAGAGGCTTCTCTAACACCACAGTTCAAAAGCATCAATTCTTCGGCAGTCAGCTATCTTTATAGTCTGACTCTCACATCTGTACATGACCACTGGAAAAACCATAGCCTTGACTAGACGGACCTTTGTTGACAAGGTAATATCTCTGCTTTTCAATATGCTGTCTAAGTTGGTCATAACTTTCCTTCCAAGGAGTAAGCATCTTTTAATTTCATGGCTACAATCAGCATCAGCAGTGATTTTGGAGCCTAGAAAAATAAGATCAGCAATTGTTTCCCCACTTGTAAAAGACTTTTGGACAAATAACTTTCAATTTTCATATCATTTGACTGAATAAACAATTTGTTTCTAGGAATATGGATTCTGAGACAGTAATTCAAAGACAAAAGTTATATTCATCAAGATATCCACTTCATCCTTATGTATAATAACAAAATTTTGGCAGCTATCCAAATGGCCAACAATTGAAAATGTAAATTTTATTGCCTTTGTTCAGTGTATATTTTGCCAGCTGTAAAATAAAATTGTTGAGAATATAAAGAAAATTGTAAAAAAATATTTAAACTAAAATGTTAAGTGATGAGAAAGAGACAATGATAAGATTTTCCATTTCCTCAAAAGTCAGTGTTCAATAATTGTCCCACAGAAACCTCATATACAGCATATCCAGGGCCACATTTCCATTTCAAAATTGCACTCATTTCTGTATTTCTTATTTTGTTGAACTTTATCACTATAAACAACAAACAGAATCTAGACACCTTGGGTTTAACTTTGAGGTTTCCTTCTCTGACAACAGCTACTATCTCCGTTCTCCATTTCTGGAATCTTTCCCCTGCAGTCTAGTCCTCACCACTGACTCACCAACTGAAGTATGCACCTTGATGTTCTATCTGTCCACCTCCAAGTTCTCCTTTCTGTAAAAAATATATTCTACTAAAACTGAAGAGCAATCATGTTAGTTATCTTCTTAGAAGTATTGATGGCTCTCTACTATAAAAACTCTCATTAGATAAATGATGAAAATATGAACTTGTATATTTTTCCTCCAGATGTCAAATGAAAAATTTAAGATTTGAAAGAGAGTTTGGGTCTTTTGGTAACAACAATAATGGGTTTATTAAATTAGGATCAGTTGTGATATTGAAGGCATAGGGCATAACTGCCTGTGTAGAAGCTTTGACAGCCTGGTCCTTGTAATCTCATTTTTAAAAATGGAAGTTACAGAATCTAATATATAGCTGAATATATTTGAATACACATAGAGAAAGGTATCGGAGAAGGCAATGGCACCCCACTCCAGTGCTCTTGCTTGGAAAATTCCATGGGCGGAGGAGCCTGTTAGGCTGCAGTCCATGGGATTGCTGAGAGTCGGACACAATGGAGCGACTTCAATTTCACTTTTTACTTTCATGCATTGGAGAAGGAAATGGCAACCCACTCCAGTGTTCTTGCCTGGAGAATCCCAGGGACAGGGGAGCCTAGTGGGTTGCCATCTATGGAGTCGCACAGAGTTGGACATGACTGAAGTATAAGAACATACATACACGTTTATTAACATAAGATGTAGGGAAAATTGTTTTTAAATTTGTATACCTAATTATTGAGTCAATAGTTACAATAAACATGTGAAAATTTATTATTATTGTTGTTATTACTATTATTTATTTAACAAATATTTTAAATAAATAGAACCTGAAGTGAAGTGAAGTCACTCAGTCGTGTCTGACTCTTTGTGACCCCATGGACTGTAGCCTACTGGGCTTCTCCGTCCATGAGATTTTCCAGGTAAGAATACTGGTGTGGGTTGCCATTTCATATAAGAAAACATGTAGAGTACTAGTAACATTATGTTACCAATTTAAGTGTGAGTGGCAAGAGAAATGTTTACTTACATTTCATATTACCCAATTCAATTCTCTGGACCAGAAATGATAAAAGGATTTAGGGCAAATGCTTTGTACAGAATAGATAATGTACATTTGGCTGGACTGTAATTTAAATTATAGTGATTTTTTCTTAAACATCTAGTAGTTTCCAGACAGAGTAGGACAGTTAATAACTTAAAATTTTTTTTAAATTGGTATTAATCTGTGACCTAAAGTAAAGGATAATTTCAAACATGTTCCATTTCCTCATTTTTAACTTAAGAGACAGAGTCCTGAGAGACTCTGCTTGCTCAGCAATGGGCAGAAGGAGCTGGGTGTGGAAGCTTGTGAATTGAGGCAAACAAGATAATCTCAACAACCTTCAATCCTCCTTGAAAGTGACAGAAGGAGTAAAAGACTCTTTAGATTCTACCTAAATTCACATAAATAGAGCTTGAACATCTGCTCCTAGGGAGGCCACAAGCAAAAATTGATTGGGTGCACAGTTATCATTTGAATCTGCATAAGGATTAAAACATTTAATCAATAGGTATTGAATAAGTAATTTGTACATGGTCTGCTAAAGGAGAAATATGTTGCTGGCATATTCTTTTAGAAAGGTTAAGTATTGTCTTTCTCAACCACTTTCAAGAACAATTAAAATTTTAATTAACAGAATCCTACTTTATTTGGCAAGAATTTTAAGCATTCATTTAGGAAAACTGCTCCATTTACCATTTATTGCTGGGCCTGTTTGGCAAGCACCATGGAGAAAAGAATCAGAAAATCAACTTGCTTTCAGAAAGATGCATCATTCCACTTTTCTTGATTCTTTACACTAAAATTTTTCTTTTGCTTCAATTATTTTTGTTCTTTTGATGACCTAAAATATACAGTATGGGCTATTGAGTATAAAATGCATAATTAATATGAAATAAATTTTCATTATGATTTTCATTTCATGGTTGATATAATTCTGTGTTTTGCCCAAGTTCTACATATTATATTATGTTTTTTTTCTACCTCTTGATATTTTTTAACGAGACTGATAGGAATGAACTAAAAGATGGAACTAGTAAGCAAGGAATAATTGTATAGAGCTGGAAATATGCAGAGTTAAATTTGGTGATTCCATAATAGATAATTCACAAATCTAAATGTTTATCTAAAGATTTCTCAACACCCACCAACCATATAGTTTCTAATTTTTTTTTTTTAATGTGACATGTGTCTTGCAGGATCCTAGTTCCCCAACCAGGGATCTAACCCAAGCCCCCTACCCACGCTCCCTGCAGTGTAATGCAGAGTCTTAACCACTGGACCACCAGGAAAGTCTCAATTCTTTTTTTGTCTTTATTCTCTACTCTCCATTATTTGAATCAGTTGAGACTCAGTCAAAAATCTCTTCCTCAAGAATAGAGGAGGCTCAGGCAGTAAAGAATCCTCCTGCAATGAGGGAGATCTGTGTTTGATCACTGGGTTGGGAAGATCCCCTGAAAGAGAGCATGACAACCCACTCCAGTATTCTTGACTGGAGAATTCCCATGGACAGAGGAGCCTGGCGTGCTACAGTCCATGGAGTTGCAAAGAGTCGGACACAACTGAAGCAACTTATAACATAGCACATAGTTCTTCTATCCAGGATAGAGAAGGGCTTTCCTCTATTCAACATGTCCTGGTAGACTAGGTAGCTCTCCTCCCATCTCCAATAGTATCGCCTGTGTACTTTCACTGTACTCTCTGGCAATGTGTGGTGATATTGATTTATTTTTTGTTTTTCTTGCATTTTCTAAGTTTTATGAATTATTTATGGAGACAATTCAATTAAAGATTATTCATACTTTATCACATATTTATTCCATTTTTGTTCTTCATTTATTTGTGCATTTCTGGTACCATTTTCCATTTTCCTTCTGTCTGAAGACATCTCTCAGTGTTGGGTCTTTACTGTGGATCTAGCTGGCAAATATTTTCTCAATTTGTGTTTGCATTAGAGTTTCTTCAGTTTGCTGTCACTCTTAAAGAATATTTTTTTCTGTGTATAGAATGTGAAAGCAGTTGTTTCATTTTGATGCTTTCCCCTCAGTACATTAAAAGTATCAATCTGTGATCTCCAGGTTTTCTGTATTTCTCTTGTAGAGTCAGCTTTCAGTCTTGTTGCTGCCCTTTTGATGGTAAGATGCCCTGTTTCTTTGGCTATTTTTAAGATTTTTTTTTTAGAAAGATTTTTTTTCCCCTCTCTCTTTAGTTTCCTTAGTTAGTTGTACTATTGTATCTAAGTGACTTTTCTTTATACTGTTTCTGGTTTCAAACTTCTATCAGTAGATTGATGTCATCCATTGATTGTAGAATTTTTGACGCCATTATCTCTTCAAATATTTCATTTTCCTTGTTCTATATCTCTTCATCTCTGTGACTGAAATTGCACTGTGGTACAAATTAGAATATTTGTGTATTGCCCATACTTTTTCTTCATGCTTAAATCTGGATATAGTCTACAAGTTTATATAGTCCAACTAATTAATCTTTCTGTTATGTCAGTTCTTCATCTTAATTACTATATATTTTAAGGTCTAGGAATTTAATTTTCTTCTTTTCTATTGATTCAAGATCTCTGGTGAGAATATCAATCTTGTCATGCATATTTTATACCATCTTAATTAGTTATTTTAAAGATCAAGGCTGATAACTTCAGTATCTTTGTCTTTTGTAACTTTTTCTATGATCTTTTCGTTTAGTCCCATTCATAGATATACCTGGCAAATTTTGCTTAAATTCCAGAAATTTGTATGAAAAATTAGAGTCACTCTGGATGATGTCACCTTTCTGCAGAGAGGATTTACCCAGTCCTCTGGTAGGATGCAGAGGAGCAGAGTAGCTCAATCCAATCAGAAGCTAGGTTTACCCTGTGCTGTGTTGCAGTCTTTGTAATGATGGTTCTCTCTCTGATTTCCCTAAGGTTTAATCACCTAGAGTTTCCAACTAAATGTCTGAGTTTTTAAAAATGTTTCCTCATTTCTAGGACCTAACATGTAATTTTGACTCCCAAACAATGTGGCATGTTCCAAATGTCTTGTGGGGAAAACTGATGCCAAATGTTGGGCTTGTTTGTTTGAGTTTACCATCCCTCTGGGATTATCCAGGCTGCCACAACACCACTAATCTCATATGTTTGTCTTCCTGGCTCTGGGAGTTGTCTCAAGCTCTGCTGTCTGCTCTACATCTTAGTAGAACCTCTGCCTGCATGTTGACCTCATGCTCTCTTCCTGAGAATAAAGAGGAGGGCTGAAAATTGAGATCATCTCAGTTAGCTTTTTCTTAGGCCATATGCTTTGCAATTTCTAATGTATTCCAACAGGTTTTAACAATTTTATATGTGTTTCTTACTTTTATGTTGTTGTTTGGAATATGAGTACAAACTATTTCATCATAACCAAAGCAAAAGTCAGTCATCTGCATTTTTAAAACATATTCTGCATTTTTAATATGGAGAATGTAACCATTTCTATAGTTTAGATTGTTCTTCCAGGCTTGTCTAAAAATTTTCAAAGTATATTCTTTTTTATTCATCAATCTATTGTTCACAGTCTTACAAAGCTGAGCAGCTGACCTCATGAAATTCTATCTGACTACATGGCGTTTGTTGACAACTCTCTCCTATCTAGCTTAGCTAGGTTACCTTTAGTCATCAGCTCTTTGTATTATATATGTGAATTGTTTTATATGTCAGTTTTGGTTACTTTTCAGGAGGTCTCTTTTATCATTTATCGTTACATAGTAGAGGTTATATTTTGGTGATGTAATTTTCCCTGTTAATCTGCTTTCTTTATTTGAATACTGTTATAGATGCATGGAGTATATATATTTGGAAAAATGGTTTGCTTCTTTTATTTTTCAGGAGTTTTCTTTCGTATTTTTAGAAGTATAAATTTATTTCATTTAGAAGTATTAATTTTAGGATAGATATTCCAAGCTTTTTATGTCCCTCTTTTGTAATATATATATATATACTTCTTGGGATTTTTTTAAAAATCAGAACTATAACTAACAAAAGTAAAAGTATTCATTCAAAAACTCCTAGTATTGATATGTTTATAGTACTAAATATTGCCTTTCAGGTTTATAGTTTTGATATTACTTATTGAAGACATCAAATTGCCAACATCTGCTGGATCATCAAAAAAGCAAAACAGTTCCAGAAAAACATCCATTTCTGTTTTATTGACTATGCCAAAGCCTTTGACTGTTTGGATCACAATAAACTGTGGAAAATTCTGAAAGAGATGGGAATACCAGACCACCTGATCTGCCTCTTGAG
The DNA here is from genome assembly GCF_001704415.2 of Capra hircus. Lineage (NCBI taxonomy): Eukaryota > Metazoa > Chordata > Mammalia > Artiodactyla > Bovidae > Capra > Capra hircus. The sequence goes on from NC_030808.1 coordinate 99,891,094, forward strand.
AAACCTGTATGCAGGTCGGGAAGCAACAGTTAGAATTGGACATGGAACAAGAGACTAGTTCCAAATAGGAAAAGAAGTACGTCAAGGGTGTATACTGTCACCCTGCTTATTTAACTTATATGCAGAGTACATCATGAGAAATGCTGGGCTGGAGGAAGCACAAGCTGGAATCAAGATTGTTGGGAGAAATATCAATAACCTCAGATATGCAGATGACACCACCCTTATGGCAGAAAGTGAAGAGGAGCTAAAAAGCCTCTTGATGAAAGTGAAAGAGGAGAGTGAAAAAGTTGGCTTAAAGCTCAACATTCAGAAAATGAAGATCATGGCATCTGGTCCCATCACTTCATGGCAAATGGATGGGGAAACAGTGGAAACAATGGATCACTTTATTTTTTTTGGGCTCCAAAATCACTGCAGATGGTGACTGCAGCCATGAAATTAAAAGACCCTTACTCCTTGGAAGGAAAGTTATGACCAACCTAGACAGCATATTAAAAAGCAGAGATATTACTTTGCCAACAAAGGTCTGTCTAGTCAAGGCTATGATTTTTCCAGTAGTTCTTTACGGATGTGAGAGTTGGACTATAAAGAAAGCTGAGCGCTGAAGAATTGATGCTTTTGAACTGTGGAGTTGGAGAAGACTCTTTAGAGTCCTTTGGACTGCAAGGAGATCCAACCAGTTCATCTTAAAGGAGATCAGTCCTGGGTATTCGTTGGAAAGACTGATGTTGAAGGTGAAACTCCAGTACTTTGGCCACCTGATGTGAAGAGCTGACTCATTTGAAAAGATCCTGATGCTGGGAAAGATTGAGGGCAGGAGGAGAAGGGGACGACAGAGGATGAGATGGTTGGAAGGCATCACAGACTCAATGGACATGGGTTTGGGTGGATTCTGGGAGTTGGTGATGGACAGGGGAGGCCTGTCGTGCTGTGGTTCATGGAGTCCCAGAGAGTCGTACATGACTGAGCAAGTGAACTGAACTGAATTGAAAGGTACTGTAGATTTCAAGGTCATATGGTATTTGATTTTCTATTGGCTATACATATTTGTTTTTATTCCAATATATCCTTTGCTACTATTAATGGCATTTCTTTGGCATTGCATATTATGAGCTGCAATAAAGCTCTTTATTGAATGGTTTAAAAATTCCCATACCTTATCTGACCATTTGGATTCTACTTTGATTTTAATCCTCATTATTTTTTAAATGTACTTAAATTTTTGTTCTTGTTTTTAAATTAAAGTTTGGAATGATGCTGTTTGGAACTAAGAGTAACTTAAGGATGTTAGACTTCACTGGTGGCTCAGATGATAAAGTGTTTTTCTACAATGCAGGAGACCTGGGTTCGATCCCTGGGTTGGGAAGATCTGCTGGAGAAGGAAATGGCAATCCATTCCAGTACTATTGCTTGGAAAATCCTATGGACAGAGGAGCCTGGTAGGCTACAGTCCATGGGGTCTCAAAGAGTCGGACACAACTGACACTTCATTTCATTTCATTTCAAGGATGTTCAATCAGATTACAAGAAAGTAATGTCACTCTCACCTCTTCCTATTTAATAACTTTGTATTCCTGTATTAGACCCTATTTTTTGAGCCAATTGAAAGTGAAAGTCACTCAGTAGTGTCTGACTCTGCAACCCCATGGACTGTAAGCCTGACAGGCTCCTCTGTCCATGGAATTCTCCAGGCAAGAATACTGGAGTGGGTAGCCATTCCTTTCTCCAGGGAATCTTCCTGACCCAGGGATTGAACCCTGGTCTCCTGCATTGCAGGAGGATTCTTTAATATCTCAGTCACCAAGCAGGCCCTTTTGAGCCAAAATATCTCCCAAATAACTTGAATATTAAGTATAATGGTTGTTGATATTTTGTCATATTCCTTAAGTAATCACAGATATACTCTTAAAATTCTAATTAAACTATTATTTTTCTCAGCAGTAAGTATTCAGTTGGGTTAAATGATACCTTACGTCTTTCAACAGATCTTCATATTATGAATAACTTTATTAAGCTACTTGATGTGATGATCTATTTATTAAATATTTTAACATTTTCTTTAAGCTTTTATTCATCACATAAAAGGGACACAGCACTGGTAACTTTTAAATATACTACTGAACGTTGCTTTCTAATTTTTGTTTGACTTTAACATTTTGTGCCTAAAAATATCTTTGTAAATTCCTTTTTAGTGCTACCCTTGTTAGCTCCTAGAATTGAATATGCTTGCTATATGCACAGAACTGAATAGATACTGAGCTATTTATACATTATTGAAAATCTTATACTGTACCTGTAACTAGTTATTTGAGAGTTTTTATAGATAAAATCATATGAACACAGAACAAGTTTTGTAAGATACTCCCTTGACAATTTTCTCAATTTCTTTCATTGTTATTTGGACTTATTCAAATTGTCTGCTTTTTTTGAGGCAACTTTGGTAATTTCTAGTTCACAGGAACTATCTGCTTTATTGAAAACTGTATCTTAGTGCCATATGGAACAATGTTTTTTAAAATTTTCCGTTACAAAGAAATGTTTTACTTCAGTCGTCATCATTTTGTCTTTAATCTTGTTGGTCATATTTTTTCCTTTGGGCATTATGCTGATTAAACAAAACAAACTAAAACAGAAAAATATATTCTTAATTTTGACCAAAGAACTTGATATTAAGGTACGGAGCAACGTATAATTGTCAGCTACTTAGTTCAGTTCAGTTCAGTCGCTCAGTCGTGTCCGACTCTTTGCGACCCCATGAATCGCAGCATGCCAGGCCTCCCTGTCCATCACCATCTCCCGGAGTTCACTCAGACTCACATCCATCGAGTCCGTGATGCCATCCAGCCATCTCATCCTCTGTCCCCTTCTCCTCCTGCCCCCAATCCCTCCCAGCATCAGAGTCTTTTCCAATGAGTCAACTCTTTGCATGAGGTGGCCGAAGTATTGGAGCTTCAACTTTAGCATCATTCCTTCCAAAGAAATCCCAGGGCTGATCTCCTTCAGAATGGACTGGTTGAATCTCCTTGCAGTCCAAGAGACTTTCAAGAGTCTTCTCCAACACTACAGTTCAAAAGCATCAATTCTTCGGCACTCAGCCTTCTTCACTGTCCAACTCTCACATCCATACAGGACCACAGGAAAAACCATAGCCTTGACTAGATGGACCTTAGACGTCAAAGTAACGTCTCTGCTTTTGAATATACTATCTGGATTGGTCATAACTTTTCTTCCAAGGAGTAAGCATCTTTTAATTTCATGGCTGCAGTCACCATCTGCAGTGATTTTGGAGCCCAAAAAATAAAGTCTGACACTGTTTCTACTGTTTCCCCATCTATTTCCCATGAAGTGATGGGACCATATGCCATGATCTTCGTTTTCTGAATGTTGAGCTTTAAGCCAACTTTTTCACTCTCCTCTTTCACTTTCATCAAGAGGTTCTTTAGTTCCTCTTCACTTTCTGTCATAAGGGTGGTGTCATCTGCATATCTGAGGTTATTGATATTTCTCCCAACAATCTTGATTCCAGCTTGTGTTCTTCCAACCCAGCGTTTCTCATGATGTACTCTGCATAGAAGTTAAATAAGCAGGGTGACAATATACACCCTTGACATACTCCTTTTCCTATTTGGAACCAATCTGTTGTTCCATGTCCAGTTCTAACTGTTGCTTCCTGACCTGCATACAGATTTCTCAAGAGGCAGGTCAGGTGGTCTGGTATTCCCATCTCTCTCAGAATTTTCCACAGTTTATTGTGATCCACACAGTCAAAGGCTTTGGCATAGTCAATAAAGCAGAAATAGATGTTTTTCTGAAACTCTCTTGCTTTTTGGATCATCCAGCGGATGTTGGCAATTTGATCTCTGGTTCCTCTGCCTTTTCTAAAACCACCTTGAACATCAGGAGGTTCATGATTCACATACTGATGAAGCCTTGCTTGAAGAATTTTGAACATTACTTTACTAGCATGTGAGATGAGTGCAATTGTGCGGTAGTTTGAGCTTTCTTTGGCATTGCCTTTCTTTGGCATTGGAATGAAAACTGCCCTTTTCCAGTCCTGTGGCCACTGCTGAGTTTTCCAAATTTGCTGACATATTGAATGCAGCACTTTCACCACATCATCTTTCAGGGTTTGAAACAGCTCAACTGGAATTCCATCGCCTCCACTAGCTTTGTTTGTAGTGATGCTTTCTAACGCCCACTTGATTTCACATTCCAAGATGTCTGGCACTAGATTAGTGATCACATCATCATGATTATCTTGGGCGTGAAGATCTTTTTAGTACAGTTCCTCCGTATATTCTTGCCACCTCTTCTTAATATCTTCTGCTTCTGTTAGGTACAGACCATTTATGCCCTTTATCGAGCCCATCTTTGCATGAAATGTTCCCTTGGTATATTTAATTTTCTTGAAGAGATCTCTAGTCTTTCCCATTCTGTTCTTTTCCTCTATTTCTTTGCATTGATCACTGAGGAAGGCTTTCTTATCTCTTCTTGTTATTCTTTGGAACTCTGCATTCAGATGCTTATATCTTTCCTTTTCTCCTTTGCTTTTTGCTTCTCTTCTTTTCACAGCTATTTGTAAGGCCTCCCCAGGCAGCCATTTTGCTTTTTTGCATTTCTTTTCCATGGGGATGGTCTTGATCCCTGTGTCCTGTACAATGTCACGAACCTCATTCCATAGTTCATCAGGCACTCTATCTATCAGATCTAGGCCCTTAAATCTATTTGTCACTTCCACTGTATAATCATAAGGGATTTGATTTAGGTCATACCTGAATGGTCTAGCGGTTTTTCCTGCTTTCTTCAATTTAAGTCTGAATTTAGTAATAAGGAGTTCATGATCTGAGCCACAGTCAGTTCCCGGTCTTGATTTTGCTGACTGTATAGAGCCTCTCCATCTTTTGCTGCAAAGAATATAATCAATCTGATTTTGGTGTTGATCATCTGGTGATGTCCATGTGTAGAGTCTTCTCTTGTGTTGTAGGAAGAGGGTGTTTGCTATGACCAGTGCATTTTCTTGGCAAAACTCTATTAGTCTTTGCCCCGCTTCATTCCACATTCCAAGGCCAAATTTGCCTGTTACTCCAGGTGTTTCTTGACTTCCTACTTTTGCATTCCAGTCCCCTCTAATGAAAAGGACATCTTTTTTTGGGTGTTACTTCTAAAAGATCTTGTAGGTCTTCACAGAACCATTCAACTTCAGCTTCTTCAGTGTTACTGGTTGGGGCATAGACTTGGATAACTGTGATATTGAATGGTTTACCTTGGAGATGAACAGAGGTCATTCTGTCATTTTTGAGATTGCATCCAAGTACTGCATTTCAGACTCTTTTGTTGACCATGATGGCTACTCCATTTCTTCTGAGGGATTCCTGCCCGCAGTAGTAGATATAATGGTCATCTGAGGTAAATTCACCCATTCCAGTCCATTTTAGTTCGCTAATTCCTAGAATGTCAATGTTCACCCTTGCCATCTCTTGTTTGACCACTTCCAATTTGCCTTGATTCATGGACCTGACATTCCAGGTTCCTATGCAATATTGCTCTTTACAGCATCGAATCTTGCTTCTATCACCAGTCACATCCACAGCTGGGTATTATTTTTGCTTTGGCTCCATCCCTTCATTCTTTCTGGAGTTATTTCTCCACTGATCTCCAGTAGCATATTGGACAACTAATGACCTGGGGCATTCCTCTTTTGGTATCCTATCACTTTGCCTTTTCATACTGTTCATGGAGTTCTCAAGGCAAGAATACTGAAGTGGCTTGCCATTCCCTTCTCCAGTGTACCACATTCTGTCAGACCTCTCCACCATGACCCGCCTGTGTTGGGTTGCCCTGCAGGCATGGCTTGGTTTTATTGAGTTAGACAAGGCTGTGGTCCTAGTGTGATTAGAATGACTAGTTTTCTGTGAGTATGGTTTCAGTGTGTCTGCCCTCTGATACCCTCTTGCAACACCTACCATCTTACTTGGGTTTCTCTTACCTTGGGCATGGGGTATCTCTTCACAGCTGCTCCAGCAGAGCAGAACCACTGCTCCTTACCTTGGACGAGGGGTATCTCCTTACTGCCACCGTTCCTGACCTTCAACGTGGAATAGCTCCTCTAGACCCTCCAGTGCCTGAGCAGCCACCACTCCTTGGGTTGCTCCTCCCAGCCACCAGCCCTGGCCTCGGGCATGGTTTGCTCCTCCCAGCTGTGGCCCCTGGCCTCGGGCTCAGGGTGCCTCCTCAAGGTCACCACCCCTGACCTTGGACTTGCGGTGACTCCTCCCGGCCCCCACTGACCTCAGACATGGGGTAGCTCCTCCCGGCCACCACCCCTGCCATCAGACATGGGATGTCTCCTCCCATCCACCACTGACCTCGGACGCGGGGTAGCTCCTCTCGGCCACCGCCCCTGACCTCAGACTCGGTGTGTCTCTTCCAGGCTGCTGACCCTGACCTAGGACTCGGGGTAGTTCCTTCTAGCCACCACTGACCTCGGACGCAGGGTCGCTCCTCTCAGCCGTACCTGCACCGACGCAGCCTGGCACTCTAGGCCGCTGCCCCTGACCTCGGATGTCGGAAAACTCCTCTCACGCTGCCTGCGCTCAGTGAGCCAGCTTGCAGCCGCCTGCACCTGCAATGTTAATAGTTCTTCTTCTTATTATTTTTAATGATATGGAGCTGCCAGTTAGATTCTGGTATTTAGCATTTCTCACTCTTCCTGATTCCCATTAGGTAGACTATTAGGAGAAGAAAAATCTCCTAGGGTGCTAACTTAGGAAATATGAAAAAATCAGCAGAACTAAGGGTGATTCATGCAACCATTGAAGTTTTACACCACCTGTACACAATTACTAAAGAATGTGTTAGAATCCCTGTTCTAGATTTTCTTTCTGCCATCAAAAATATGTTCCTTTTAATGTATATTTGTGCATCCCAAGTGTTTCTCTGTCCTTTCCCTGTTTCTAATCTTTCTTATTGCTCTTCATCCACTGTGGCATCTCTACTCTACCTCACTCATTCTGGCCCATCTTTATCCTTCTCTGCCCTCTCTCCATCTCTGTAGTCAGTTAAATTTGCTTTGCTGGCTACATGTCTTGAATTTCCCTTAAATTAGAGCTGAACTATCATTAAATTTAACTAAGACTTCTCACTGAGGCTAAATAGTGTAGATTGAGGGGAGATTAGTGCCGGGGTCCAGCCCCGGTGGATCCAGGGTGATTTGAAGGTGGGGACAGAGTCAGCATCCTTGGAAATAACTTATTTAATTACAGATAGAGAGAGAGATTAGAAAATTAGCAGAGAAAAAGAGGCTGAATAACTTGGTTTACATGGAATACCAATCATCACCTACGTAGGCCACAGGCGTCTTCCCATTCTCCCAAAGGAGAGGAGGCACTGAGGCCTGCCCCGGTCCGATCTTAGAATCCCAGGCAAAATTAGCAGGCTTGGTGGGTACCCATGCACCAGATGGGAATTCGGCCAGAAAATAGTAGGAGAGAAAAAGAGGCTGAATAACTTGGTTTACATGGGATACCAATAAAATTCCAAGACAAGGAATTTGCACCATCTACGTTTGGCCACCGGTGCCACTTGAATATCGGAAGTTGTCCCTCCTTGGGCTCCTTCTCATGTGGGCTTGAAAGCCGGGACAAGTAAGTAGACATGGTGAGTACCCACGTTCCAGATGGGAATTCAGCCAGAAAAACAGGGAGCAAGAAAGAACGACATGGGGGAATCAGCCTTTCCGGGAACTGATCTGATTTCTTTGTTTTGAGGTTTGCTTATATACCTTTTGTTACACATAGGGATGAATACAGAGTCATGCGGGGGTCAGCAGTCCTGACCTTTATCAAAATCAGGTGCTTTACATAAAAAAAGATCTTAGGGGTTTTACATCATCTTCTGGCCATGAGACCTGCTGACATTTTATGATCCTTTCTTTCTGATAACCAAAAAACTTATTTCTTCCAAGGGTGTTTTTTCTTAAACCAGGCACCACCCTCCAAATAAAGTTGCATTCCTATAGGGTGAGGGTGTAGTGAGTTACAATCAAGAAAGGAATTTATTTAACCCAAGGTTAACATGATTAATCTTAGAGGTTAATACTTATTTCTCCTATATGTTAGTTATATTCATTATAAGGGCAGGGAATATGGAGATTTAGCAGCAAACATCAGCCCAATAAATGAAAATCCTTTCACCAATGTTCCTCTTAAGATCTATTTAGTCTTAAGATAGTGATAAAGTTACATTTTTACATAGCAAGTACACAGTGATTTATAACAAAGTACAGTGCTCTATTACAAAAGAGAAAATTCATTAACTCAAAAAGTCTAGTATTGCTAACCTTGAAAACTACTATATTTCCTTTTCTATATTCCAAATACGTTGATTAATATATTCCCAGGTGCCTAAGAATATGGAGGTCTGGCGGCAATCATTGACTCAATGAGAAAAGCCCTATGCTAATTAAGACTCTCAAAATACTCCAAACTCTCTGTGCTGTTTATGGCTGAGAGGTAGTAAACAATCATGTGCATAGCGGCAGGACTGTGGATAATCCTGTCACACAAGCTAGTTTGCCAGCAGAGAGGTTTGACCTGAGACAGCCTTGTTCCACCCAGGGCAGGGAATTAGCAGCAATTATTGGCACAACAATGAAAAACTCTTCACCAATATAATTCCTAACCAACCCACTATATTGACAGTTTCCAACTTCCCAAAGGAATTTGCCTTTAGTAAGTCTAAAACCTCTTGTGCCTCTCACTGTCGGGAGGCTGTAAACAATCACATGTGGCTGGACGAACCTATACAGGTGGGCTAGATAACCTTCAGAGGAGTCCATAAGTTGAAACACTCTTGTCATGTCCAGGAATTTTTATTGACTTGGAGCTGCACATTTACTCCTTCTCCGAGAGAACCGGTGGGGAACAGCCCCCCATAAAGTCACAGGTGTAGGCGAGAGCACGAAACAGTAAAGTAGATAGACTCTGGTTTTGGGGGTAGATGCTGGGGAACAGGGGGTTTCCTGAGGCTTGATCACGCCTTTGCGTATGCCAAGCCTCCTTCCTCATGACCTTTGCCATGGGCGGAGTTCCTCACGCTGGCTCCCGGCAGATTAGTTTGCACATTCATGCTTCCTTAATTCTGCATTTTCAGTGTGGCAAGTTGGTAAAAGCATTCCAAATATCTGACATGTGTTATTCCTCTTGATGTATTTCTAGGAAATTTTTAATGTATAATGAAGAATGGGAAGGCAAAGGAGGAAATTTATTGTCTGGAAGTCTCACCATAGAATTTAGACTCCATCAGGAAAGATGCTCTTTATCCCATTAGTATTCTAAACCCATACTCTCTCAATGTGAAAAGGTATAAACTCAATGGAGAGGTAGAGACACTTCTGCCATGGAATTTTCCCGGCAAGAATACTGGAGTGGGTTGCCATTTTCTTCTCTAGGGAATCTTTCTGACCCAAGGATTCAACACTTAAATCTCTTGCATTTCCTCCATTGGTAGGCAGATTCTGTACCACTGGGCCGCCTGGAATCCCAATGGAAGATTATTATGGTCCAATAGAATATATATTGGTTTAAGTTCAAATAGAAGGGGAAGGAAAAACTTCTGAGGTTGTTTTATGTCTAAAAATAAAAGTATTTATCAAAGCATACAGGAAAAATAACACTGGAGACAGAAATACTGGTATTAAAGGCATTGGTGACCAGAGTAGACAATGGAGGCAATTAATAAAGAGGAGTTTGAGATGATGGAAGACAAGAGATCATGAAGAAGAGATTGTAGAAAAACATTATAACCTCACTTTGCCATCCCAGAAAACTATCAAGTTGAGACCACACCCCTGATAAAATCATGTCAGCAGTTAAATGAAACAAATAAATATAAAATATAATACAAGCATAAGCACAATCCATACCCTTAATAAATGTTACCAGACTCTACCCAATTATGTCTAACTCTAGAGATATTTGCTGTAATTAAGCAAAGGATGAACATTGCAGTTATTTTAGCAGCTTCTCTCTTCCAAGAATACTGTAATAAACACTACAGGATTTTCCAGGCAATGATGTGCAAAAAGTATCCAGAGAGCCCATGAGAAATTAAAAAATGGATGGCTTGAGGCTGATAAGAAGTTATGCCAAAGGCCTGAACTTTAGTTATTGTCATTTCAAGTGGGAATAATGTGTAAGAAGAAGAAGAAGGGAAAAAGCCTAGTTTTCTATTATGACACTTAATTTTCTCTAAATATTTGTTTAACATTTAAAATGAAAGTTTCTTTGTGCTTCAGTATGTTTATGTTGGATAACACAATTAAATGTAAAGTAGAATAAAGCCCTTAATGATGTAACTGAAAAAGAGATCAGCTAAGGCTTTTCTCTTAATTTTGGTAGACATGTATCTTTTTGAGAATCTGATAAGTTTTGGACCCTATTTTGTGAAAATGTGCAAATACAATCTCAGAGATTTCACTGATATTCTGAAGCCCAATCATATATAGCCAAAATAATAACTGCTTTTTAAAGGTAGCAAAAGAAAGTATTTGTGAGTTTCTAACTCCATAAATTTGCTATCTGAGACCATTAAAGTTGACTCTGAGGTTTTTAAATACTGAATTAAAAAGGGGAATAAATTTAATCCAGTTTCAGTGCTATTTGAAGATTCTTATTAACAGCATAAAGATTAATTTAGCTGATCTATGCTGGGAAAGATTGAAGGCTGGAAGAGAAAGGAACATGAGGAGATGAGATGGTTGGATGGCATCACCGACTCGATGGACATGAATTTGAGCCAGTTCCAGGAGTTTGTGATAGACAGGGAAGCTGGGTGTGTTGCAGTCCATGGGATCACAAAGAGTCAGAATGGCTGAGCGACTGGACTGAACTGAATTGATCATATGCCAGAAAATAGTGTGATTCCCATGCCTTCTGAACAGGGAGCAGAGTAAACCCTAGGAACCCATGTGTTTTCTTCTTCCTCACTTATTTAAAAACCAGTCCTTGATTGATACACGAGGGCTCAGATATCAGACTAAGTGCCTAAGCTGAGAGACCAAACACGAGTCTGCTTTTTGATTTACTTGGGGCTTAGTACTCCCTCTTAGGAGACTAAGCTACTTTCCTGAACCCCTACTTCAAGAGTAAGGGTTGATTTCTCTCTTTTTGGGCTTCTTGAAGACATCCATTCAATCCTCTAAAATTAAGCATGTGTGCGTATGCTAATTTGCTTCAGTCGTGACCTACTCTGCGACCCTACGGACGGTAGCCTGCCAGGCTCCTCTGTCCACAGGATTCTCCAGGCAACAATACTGGGGTGGATTGACATGCTTTCCTCCGGGGGATCTTCCCAACCCAAGGATCAAACCCACATCTGTTATGTATCCTGCATTGCCAGGCAGGTTCTTTACTACTAGCACCACTTGGGAAGCCCCAAATTAAGCATGTAACTATAACAAGAACAAAAAGTAATATTTATGGTCAGAACTGCTTTCATCCGTTCAATGAAAGACTATTCTTCAGATCTTGGTAATTCTCTCAAAGCTGAATTAATATCTTGCCTATGGTCATGTTTTGTTAAATAATCAGTTAGCAGTTGGGTGCAAGGATATCCGAGGCATAAATATAACGCATACCAGTACTTCCAGTGTAACGGCTCCCAGGATAATAGCTCCACAGTCTAGGTAGAATAAAATCATAATCTCTAGTTGAGTTTTAAAATGTTGGTATTTATTGATTGAGTGGCATGGTACTGGTATCAATCCTCTGCTTTTATCCAAGTAGAGATTTTGTCAGTGGCCTCAATTAAAAGTGAATATCACAAATAAAGTATCTGCCACACACTGTGAATTAAAGCACAGAAAATCCAGAAATTTTGTTAGAAATAGCAAGCCACATAAATACTAATAGAGCTTCTATTGATGAAGAAGTCTCTGGTAAGCAAAGGAGGCACCAATAATTCCAGGAAGCAAGTAATGACTAAAACTCACTTAAGGGAAAGTTTTTTGATGGATGATAGATTTTCTTATTACAGCCATTATTTTCTTATTGATGAAGGTTTCCTTACACAAATGGGCTGAATTGTAACAGCAAATGGTCAGAGAAACATCAGCCTCTCTTTTATCAACACAATATTGTGTTAAACCATCTTTATTATTTGATAAAAATAATATCTAAGCAAAACAGTACAGAGGTAACTAATGTTTTTAAGCTTGTGCTATGTAACAGGAGTCTATCGTGTATGATAGTTAATATGATAACTACAGTAAATAGGTCTCTTTTGGGGGGGCAGAATTAGGAGATATTTATTTAAGTAAATTTTGGAAATGCTAGGAATCTATTAAGAATTTTTCTTTGTTGGAAGAAATTGTTGCAATTTGTTCAGTGTTCTCAATTATAACAGTCTTTATGCTCTGTCTTATGAAATTTCAGTCCCAAATAAAAAGGAAATATTTCTAATCCTGATAGAAGAAAGAGTTTTAGTGAAATATTCTAACTTATCTTTAATCAGAAAAGCTTTGTAACATTTGTTGGTTCTCAAAAACTCAGGGTTAGTTTCCTCAATCACCAATATTGGAGAAAATCATTTTTTTTTTAATAGACACAGAAGCTACAGCTTGGAATCCAGCCTAAAGTGGAATCATGGAACTTGTATTTGTAGAGACAAAATTTCCTGGATGTAAATTTAATTAAGGACTTAATCTATGTTTTCCAAGAAAAGAAAAACTAGAAAGGATAGGAGGACCAGAAGACAAGAAGAGCTTAGGCAGAGCACAGAATTAGCTAGACAATGTGTTGACAACTGGAACAAGTTGTAGGAATGCACAATATCTATTTATGGAACCAGAAAGACAAAATAAGGAAAATTATTGGAAATTGTCTGTCAGTGACTAAAGGTATATATTTGGAATTAAGACTATCTATTCAAAAGGAAGAACTGAACTATACAATTTTTGGCACTGAGGCAGAATCAGGGAAACAGTAAGAGAAAAAAATGAATGATGACTACTGGAGCAGATGATCCAGAAGAAAGCAGAAAGGAGGAAGTCCTAAGGTGATATTACATGGCACAAAAGTGGCTTTATGGTGTTGGACAATTAGCAGATGCCTTCAATGCAATCTGTAAATCTGTCTGCTAAGCAAAGTTTCTGAAAAGAAAGGATGAATCAATTATTTTTAGAAACATCTGTAAACAGATTATATACACAGTGCCTTGTTCTTTCTGTAGAGGACATTTAACATGAATAGGTATTTACAAAATTTATTTGTAAATTAGCACCACTTTAAAGCTGTTTGGTTTAAAAATAAAATCATCATCCTTGATTGCTTGTGACAGCTATCACAAGTAACATACATATCATATTAAACTTCTATTTCTATAAAAAATATAAATTGAAGGAAAATAGATTTTAAATATAAGGGAATATATTTTAAAAATGAAATTACATATAAAAACGATGCCTGGCAACAGTCAAAGCAATGCCCTCCAGGGGCTATCCCACCTGAAAATCTGACAGCTATCAGAGTTCCTAATATAAGGCCTGACATGTATGTACTCAATGAGTATTACTTGATTAAACAAGTTAATTGAGGAAGAGGATGCCAGTATTCTTTAAAGCCCAAAACCTTAAGTAAATAAGCCATCTTTATTGCTTTCAGTAATAAACTAAACTTGAAAAAGCCTTCGTTTAAACAAAAAGCAAAGCAAAACAAATGGTATAAGAAATTTCTAGTAGTCTATATCATGTATATGTTCACAGTTGGCATGTTTCAATTTTTCAATTTACTGAAATGAAATAAATGCCACTTAGAAGATACTGAATTCAATTTTCTTTTTAACCTGTAATAATTCAAGGAAACAAAGACCTTATATGAAATATTACCCAGAGAAAGAGGAGGCAAAGTTTATTCCTTGTCTCTGCTCACTTATGTTATTGCCATTAATTTTTCTGAATTTTATGATGGGCTTTTTAAATATCAGAATCTATTAAACACCCTTGCCTTGATTCCCTCCATTTTATATAGCTGATATAGCTAAGTAAAAATTTAGTAAAAAATTAGTGGTTGCATACTACTTTTGAGAGGAAATTTTACTATAAACCATTGTGTACTCTTGATTCAGTAACTGCCTCATTAGAATTTATTCAATGACTATCATAGTGAGAACAGATATTAAGTATTAGAGTATACTAACTGTATAATAACTGATAATAGCAGACACACTGAAGCCATACTCACAGACTAGTCAATCTAATCACACTAGGACCACAGCCTTATCTAACTCAATGAAACTAAGCCATGACTGCGGGGCAACACAAGACGGGCGGGTCATGGTGGAAGGTCTGACAGAATGTGGTACACTGGAGAAGGGAATGGCAAACCACTTCAGTATTCTTGCCTTGAGAACCCCATGAACAGTTTGAAAAGGCAAAATGATAGGATACTGAAAGAGGGACTTTCCAGGTCAGTAGGTACCCAATATGCTACTGGAGATCAGTGGAGAAATAACTCTAGAAAAAATGAAGGGATGGAGTCAAAGCAAAAACAATACCCAGCAGTGGATGTGACTGGTGATAGAAGCAAGGTCCAGTGCTGTAAACAGCAATATTGCATAGGAACCTGGAATGTCAGGTCCATGAATCAAGGCAAATTAGAAGTGGTTAAACAAGAGATGGCAAGGGTGAACGTGGACATTCTAGGAATCAGCGAACTAAAATGGACTGGAATGGTTGAATTTACCTCAGATGATCATTATATCTTCTACTGCGGGCAGGAATCCCTGAGAAGTAATGGAGTAGCCATCATGGTCAACAAAAGAGTCTGAAATGCACTACTTGGATGCAATCTCAAAAATAACAGAATGATCTCTGTTCGTCTCCAAGGCAAACCATTCAATATCACGGTAATCCAAGTCTATGTCCCAACCAGTAATTCTGAAGAAGCTGAAGTTGAATGGTTCTATGAAGACCTACAAGACCTTTTAGAAGAAACACCCAAAAAAGATGTCCTTTTCATTATAGGGGACTGGAATGCAAACGTAGGAAGTCAAGAAACACCTGGAGTAACAGGCAAATTTGGTCTTGGAATGCGGAATGAAGCAGGACAAAGACTAATAGAGTTTTGCCAAGAGAAAGCACAGGTCATAGCAAACACCCTCTTCCAACAACACAAGAGAAGACTCTAAACATGGATGTCACCAGATGGTCAACACCGAAATCAGATTGATTATATTCTTTGCAGCCAAAGATGGAGAAGCTCTATACAGTCAGCAAAAAGAAGACCAGGAGCTGACTGTGGCTCAGATCATGAACTCCTTATTGCCAAATTCAGACTTAAATTGAAGAAAGTAGGGAAAACCGCTAGACTATTCAGGTATGACCTAAATCAAATCCCTTATGATTATACAGTGGAAGTGAAAAATAGATTTAAGGGCCTAGATCTGATAGACAGAGTGCCTGATGAACTATGGATGGAGGTTGGTGACATTGTACAGGAGACGGGGATCAAGACCATCCCCATGGAAAAGAAATGCACAAAAGCAAAATGGCTGCCTGGGGAGGCCTTACAAATAGCTGTGAAAAGAAGAGAAGCAAAAAGCAAAGGAGAAAAGGAAAGATATAAGTATCTGAATGCAGAGTTCCGAAGAATAGCAAGAAGAGATAAGAAAGCCTTCTTCAGCGGTCAATGCAAAGAAATAGAGGAAAAGAACAGAATGGGAAAGACTAGAGATCTCTTCAAGAAAATTAGATATACCAAGGGAACATTTCATGCAAAGATGGGCTCAATAAAGAGCAGAAATGGTCTGGACCTAACAGAAGCAGAAGATATTAAGAAGAGGTGGCAAGAATACACAGAAGAACTGTACTAAAAAGATTTTCACGACCCGGATAATCACGATGGTGTGATCACTAATCTAGAGCCAGACATCTTGGAATGTGAAGTCAAGTGGGCCTTAGAAAGCATCACTGCGAACAAAGCTAGTGGAGGTGATGGCATTCATGTTGAGCTGTTTCAAATCCTGAAAGATGATGCTGTGAAAGTGCTGCATTCAATATGCCAGCAAATTTGGAAAACTCAGCAGTGGCCACAGGACTGGAAAAGGGCAGTTTTCATTCCAATGCCAAAGAAAGGAAATGCCAAAGAATGCTCAAACTATTGCACAATTGCACTCATCTCACATGCCAATAAAGTAATGCTCAAAATTCTTCAAGCCAGGCTTCATCAGTACATGAACCATGAACTTCCTGGTGTTCACATTGGTTTTAGAAAAGGCAGAGGAACCAGAGATCAAATTGCCAACATCCGCTGGATCATCCAAAAAGCAAGAGAGTTCCAGAAAAACATCTATTTCTGCTTTATTGACTATGCCAAAGCCTTTGACTGTGTGGATCACAATAAACTGTGGAAAATTCTGAGAGAGATGGGAATACCAGACCACCTGACATGCCTCCTGAGAAATCTGTATGCAGGTCAGGAAGCAACAGTTAGAACTGGACATGGAACAACAGACTGGTTCCAAATAGGAAAAGGAGTATGTCAAGTGTGTATATTGTCACCCTGCTTATTTAACTTATATGCAGAGTACGTCATGAGAAATCCTGGACTGGAAGAAACACATGCTAGAATCAAGATTGCCAGGAGAAATATCAATAACCTCAGAAATGCAAATGACACCACCTTTATGGCAGAAAGTGAAGAGGAACTAAAAAGCCTCTTGATGAAAGTGAAAGAGGAGATTGAAAAAGTTGGCTTAAACTCAACTTTCAGAAAACGAAGATCATGGCATCTGGTCCCATCTTCATGGGAAATAGATGGGGAAACAGTGGAAACAGTGGATCACTTTATTTTTTTGGTCTCCAAAATCACTGCAGATGGAGACTGCAGCTATGAAATTAAAAGACGCTTACTCCTTGGAAGAAAAGTTATGATCAACCTAGATAGCATAGATAGCATATTCAAAAGCAGAGACATTACTTTGCCAACTAAGGTCCATCTAGTCAAGGCTCTGGTTTTTCCTGTGGTCATGTATGGATGTGAGAGTTTGACTGTGAAGAAGGCTGAGTGCCGAAGAATTGATGCTTTTGAACTGTGATGTTGGAGAAGACTCTTGAGAGTCCCTTGGACTGCAAGGAGATCTAACAAGTCCATTCTGAAGGAGATCAGCCCTTGGATTTCTTTGGAAGGAATGATGCTAAAGCTGAAGCTCCAGTACTTTGGCCACCTCATGCGAAGAGTTGACTCATTGGAAAATACTCTGATGCTGGGAGGGATTGGGGGCAGGAGGAGAAGGGGACAACCGAGGATGTGATGCCTGATGGCATCAATGACTCAATGGATGTGAATCTGAGTGAACTCCGGGAGTTGGTGCTGGACAGGGAGGCCTGGTGTGCTGTGATTCATGGGGTTGTAAAGAGTCGGACACGACTGAATGACTGAACTGACTGAACTGAACTGAAAATGGATAAATATGAAATGCCTCTAAGGTATATGGCCTAATAAAAATTAAATTGAGTGTGTTTAAGATAGACAAATACATTACTATATATAATGTAATGTATAATATACATTATGTATATATAATATATTATAATATAATATAATATATACTATATTACAAATATTATATATAATATAGAGTTAGACATTACTGTATATAATGTAATGTATAATATACATTGTATCTAAAATATATATTATATACACTCATATATATACACACATATATACATACATGAAAGTGAAATTGTTAGTCTCTCTTTTGCATCCAACTCTTTGCAACCCCATGGACTGTAACCTTGCCAGTCTTCTCTGTCTATGGAATTTTTCAGGCGAGAATATTGGAGTGGGTTGCCATTTCCTTTTCCATGGGGTCTTCCTGACACAGGGATTGAACTCAGGTCTCCTAGCATTGCAGGCATAGTCTTTACAATCTGAGCCACCAGGGAAGAGCAACCATTAAAAATTATGTATAGTGGTGGTTCTATGTATTAATGAGTAGTGTCATTATATATGGAGCCCTTTTAAACTCTAAATTTTTATGCATAAATGTGTATGCCTTTTTTTTTCAAAAGAGGAACACTGATACATCATTTAAAAAATCAAGTTATCAAAGGGTAACATGATCACATGTATAAGAGCAATTTGTCATATTGAAAAATATACACAATGCAATATTAAAAAATACAGGTTTACAAAGTTTGAAAAATAAGATACCTTGTTTGCAGAAAAACTACATATGTACATGTGTACAAATATAAACACAGAGAATAATATATATGCTAGAAATTGTTAGTAGTGGCTTTCCTTTCCTTTTTCCTTTTTTTTCCTTATATTTTTCAATGCATTCTTGGCCTGAATATATATATATATGACAGAAACAGAAACAATGACAATTTTAAAATACGTAAGGATTCATGAGAGAGAGATTAAGAACGAAAATATCATAGTAAATTAACAAATACAGTTTTCTAATCCACTCCTTTCTATCAGACTTCTTGACCTTCACTAACATACCATGTCCTTTCATGCTTTCATGATTTGGCATTCACTAGTTCTTTCTCCTTATCAAGCTTAAGTGAAAGTGAAAGTGACATCACTCAGTAGTGTCTGACTCTTTGAGACCCCATGGAATATAGCCTATCATGCTCCTCCATCCATGGGATTTTCCAGGCAAGAGTAGTAGAGTGGATTGCCATTTCCTTCTCCAGAGGATCTTCCTGACCCAGGGACTGAACCTGGGTCTCCCATATTGTAGGCAGATGCTTTACCGTCTGAGCTACCAGGGAAGATTATTAAGCTTAACTACCAAGGAAATGTCTATCCTTCAGTATTCTCAATGTGTGGAATATAGTAAGTGTTTAATATAGATGCATTATTGGCTTCACTGGAGAAGTGGATGAGCTAGTCTGTTCATGCATTGAAGATGGCAAGATGGGCAGAATTGAGTTGATACAAAAAAGTAGGAAGACATTTGACAATGAGATAATTTGAGTCAATCAGGATTAATACTGTTTTCAGGTCAGTAAAAAAAAAAAAAAGATTCTTATAGGGGATTTGGTGTTGAAAATCTCATAAGAAAACAATTGGACAGAGAAGATGGAGAGACCTACAAAGAAAAAAACCTTAAAATTCTAGAGAAATTTGACCATATCTGGAAAAATCTTCTCCAACCAGTGTATATCATGGAGTTAAGAAAAATGTGAGAAGCTTTCCTTTGAAGGAATTCAGCAGGAAATGAATCACCTTCTCACATTCAACTTTATATTATTCCACATGTTTATTTTGTTAAATCTCAGGAATTTTAATAATTCTTTTACTCTCTGGCAGTGTCTTTAATGTTTCTTGTAATGTTGCAACCAACTGATATCCTTATATATATATACCCACACCCTACACTCACAAACCCATACCTACATTAGCCCCTTTTTATGTGGCAGAAGGCAATTTTATTCAATGATGGCTGTGATTGATAGTTACACATTCACAATTGATTGCTTCAATACCTGCTCATAATCCTACAATATTAAAGAGAATCCCTTAACATTTACTCTTGATGCTCTTTAGAAAGCAAATATATTTCTGTTCCTGAATAAAACAGTGAGTATTAAAGATTTAGATAAATTACACTGACTGCTGCCAGTGGTGTTCCCTGCAGTGAATTTAAAAAATACATTTAACATGAAAACAAGGAACAGATGTTATTTTCACAGTCATTGTTCAAATGGCTCCAGTGAGCTACATTTTCCCCTAATGCTCCCTTGACTTCTTCTAGAGAGGATGACTTATGGGGTTTTTATGTCTTGAAAGAAATAGGCTGGCAATGGTGATGATAATTATGCTCATAATCATAATTTAAACTATCTTTCTGAAGTTGAGTCACAATTCAGCAAATATAAAGAGCCAGCTTAGACTTGAGGGCTCTAGATTAGCAAAGTTCTTCCTCCAGTGCTGTGCTGTGCTTAGTCATGAATCTGACTCATCACTATCCCATGGACTGTAGCCCTCCAGTCTCATCTGTCCATGGGGATTCTCCAAGCAAGAATACTGGAGTGGGTTGCCATCCCCTCCTCCAGGGGATCTTCCTGACCCAGGAATTGAGCAGGTGTCTCCTGCACTGCAGGCGCATTCTTTACCAGCAGAGCTACCAGGGAAGCTCTCTTCCTCTAATATTGTGGCACAAAGCCATGAGAAGGTACATGTCATATTATTAAGGAGAATCAAGAGGCATTGTGCTGCTTTACATTCCATTATAGTCCATTTAGAATAAGTAATGAGAAGAGTCTTGGAAAAAACTACTCCATCTCTTCAGATTTAATCTAGGATGTAAAACTTCACTGCACCGGGTAAATTGTCTTTCAATAGACCAGACTTGAGGATATGATGAATGATTTCTCCTTAACATCAAAATAGCACAGACACATACTATTGAGATGATCTCACTCCATATGTACAGTGTGATCTAAATAGTGACACTTTTACCAGATATCTATCCTTGTTGGTTTCAAGGAACATCAGCATATAAGGAGAAAGTCTTTTAATTAGTTTAATAACAAACGCATGCATGCTAAGCCACTTCAGTTGTGTCTGACTCTTTGGGTCCCTATGGACCATAGTAGCCCACCAGCCTCCTTTGTAATAGGTGAAGGGATTATATGTGGGTTTGATAAATAAGGATTTTTGTCCTCCAGAATAGACCTTTTCTCATATTATATATTAGATATAAAGTGGTTGTTAAGTGAGAACTAAAAATTACTCCTTGGAAGAAAAGTTATGAGCAACCTAGATAGCATATTCAAAAGCAGAGACTAAGGTCTGTCTAGTCAAGGCTATTGTTTTTCCAGTCGTCATGTATGGATGTGAGAGTTGGACTGTGAAGAAGGCTGAGCGCTAAAGAATTGGTGCTTTTGAACTGTGGTGTTGGAGAAGACTCTTGGGAGTCCCTTGAACTGCAAGGAGATCCAACCAGTCCATTCTGAAGGAGATCAACCCTGGGATTTCTTTGGAAAGAATGATGGTAAAGCTGAAACTCCAGTACTTTGGCTACCTCATGTGAAGAGTTGACTCATTGGAAAAGACTCTGATGCTGGGAGGGATTGGGGGCAGGAGAAGAAGGGGACAATCGAGGATGAGATGGCTGGATGGCATCATTGACTCGATGGACGCGAGTCTTAGTGAACTCCGGGAGTTGGTGCTGGACAGGGAGGCCTGGTGCGCTGCGATTCATGGTGTCGCAAAGAGTCAGACACAACTGAGTGACTGAACTGAACTGAACTGAACTGAAAAATTAGAAAAAAAATGGTGTAATGGAAAGAAAATGGAAAATACTCTTTAGGTCTAGACATGTGGGATTTGAGTTATAATTTGCCATCTGAGTGTTAAATGGTTTCAAGAGATTCAAAGCCTCATTTTCTCATCTATAAATTTGTGTAAAAATATGTAATTTCTAGAGCTGATACAAAGATATAATTAGGTAAATTCAAATATAACAAACAAAAGAGTTTATTATTTTCCTGCTTTTGTCTGTCTATTGCTTTACTAAGCATAACCTTCTAGTGACAGCCCCTCCAGTTTAGTCAGACCTTTTCCTTTGGCTTGAATATCTGTTTCTTACCATCCTTCTCTAGTCTCCATTTCTTCTAACTAGCTACTTCTGCTCGCTCCCGAAAGGAAAAGCACCTTCCCCCCCACCCACCCTTGAACTACTAACATCCTCATTTCTGAAAACTTGCTGGATTTTGCAGTCTTGCAGATTAAGACTTGTGTTATGAATGTTCTGTCCATCCTTTCTCCCAGAACCTGACACAATGCCTTTGTGGTGGTGATGCTTCATATTACACTCTGATTGACTGATGACTGATTAAATGTATGATGATTAAATGAATGAATGAATGATGTCTTTATGAAAAATATCTACACCTCAAGTGCTCTCATTGCATTCTTTCAAGAGGGAGGGAGTGTATTATTTTTATTTAAAATGATAAGAGCAGCTACTAATTTTTGAGCTCCCAATATGTAATATGTTATGAGTGGCTTTTATAAAGATATATACAGCAACCCTGAAAGCTGGATATTATCTTAATATCACAGAGGAGGAATGTATTCTTAGAGCAATTAATTGATAATGCCAGTATCACACAGCTAATATGCACTAATGTTGAAGTTTGAACCGGATTCATATCTATACTCTGTATTTTTAGATTTTATGTTACTAACTGAAATGAAGGCCTTAAGACATTTTGTGATTGGACTTAGGATGTGATTCAGAGTGAGAACTAAAGCTAGAACCTAGGTCTTGTGGGAAGAAGTCAATAGGAGGAAGAGAGAACAGAGTAAGAGATGGGTATTTTAATGTTAAGCTAGATGGACAACCAGAGGTTACATAATAATGACTTTCTGCTAATATATCCCTCAAATCTATATCCCTTCCTATAAATATGGCTCAAGATAATTGCTCTCATTCTGAAAAGTACAGTTTTCTGAACTAAAGGCAGGGATATAGAAGAACATCCTTCAACTTCTCATCACTTAAGACACAGTTGGAGGAGCAGGCAAGAGTTTCAGAAGTCTTTCTAGGTTTAGATTTGCATTTACTCTCTGGTGCTGTGGGCCAAGAAAGAGCATTCATTCATATAAAGATGAATAAACCTCTGAAGAGAGGAAAACTACATGATCTCTTGCTTGAATTACTGCAATAGCCTCCAAAAACAGTTTCCAGCCTGCACTCTTGCCATTTCATAATCTTTTACCCACAGGACAGCCAGAGTGTTAATTTTAAAATTTATATAATTACATGATATCACTATTTTAATCCAAACCTCTATGGCTTCCCATTATACCAACAAACTATTTAATATCTTTGATGCCTTTTACTGGGGCTCTTTCTTCAGCCTCTCTTCTCGCCACACTCCTGATGACAGTATTCTCAAAGATTATCCCAACAAAAAACTGAGATTTTCCCATGGTGGGACTTTGCTTGTGCTTTGTTCTTCATCTGGAATATTTTCCCCACTGTTCTTCCTTCATTCATATCAGCTCAAATAGAAGTTCTTCTAAAATAATATGGATTCTTCTGTTTTACTGTCATATAGAACCACACTATTTTTTTCCAGTGCTGAAAACAATTTTTAATTATATATATTCATTTGTTTAATTATTTAACACTTCTCTTTCCCATTTAACTAAAGCCCCCCATGTCAAGGATATATATTATGTACTATATATTATTTATATTTAATGATACATGTACCTCTTCAGTGCCTCATATAGTAAAGAATCTGCCTGCAATGCAGGAGGCCCAGGTTTGATCCCTGGGTCAGAAACATTCCCTGGAGAAGGGAATGGCAACCCTCTCCAGTATTCTTGCCTGGAGAATTTCATGGACAGAAGAGCCTTGTGGGCTACAGTCCATGAAATAACAAACAGTCGGACATGATTAAGTGACTAACACACACACACAGTGATATATAACCATATGCTATTTATATTTTATTATTGATTAAATATTATGTATTATTTACTTATAACAAAAGTTTTATATCTATAAAGCCTATCTATACCTCTATCTATCAATCTATGGATCTAGAAAACCGTAGTTCATGGAAGAAAACCAAAGACTTTGTAACTATCTATAAGATGAATTAATAATTCAATAAATCAATATTTTGGCATTCAGAAAGTTTTGTTGCTTAGATGAGGTATTCTTTTCTAGGTTTTCTATGGATATACCATTTCACTGAGAACCAGGGTTAATTGGCATTGATATCTACTTCTCCATCTCCTTTCAAGCTAATTATCACATGTCACAGCAACAAGGCTAAAGAATATCCAAAGTCTTTTAAAGAAGAGGGTGATTAAGTCCACAGTTAGATTACTATTTATCTCATTAACAAAGTGATGTCCCAATAGGATTATTTAGCAGTTGTGAAACCAATTAAGTATAATGGCAACCCTCTTTGTATAAACACCAGGAGTTTCTCTATCAGAGGAATAAAAGCACAATGCTAAAAGGGAAGAAAGAAACAATACAACAGTAGTGCTGAAAATTTATGATGCGGGATTTCACTTTATTGACTCATCTTTCAATAAGCTGTAACCAAACTTTTATTGCATTCCTTTTTTCTGTATGTCTATTAGAATTTTAACACTATTTCTGCTATGACTGAATACATCATTTACTGAATACATATTAAATATATTAATAGTGTTCCAAGCATTGATTATGTAATAGATCTTTAACAATATCAAACTGTGGAATATATTCTCATAAAGAAAAGTGGCCTCAGAGAAATTAGGATTCTGTAATTTCAATAGAGCCAGCATTTGAACTGTGTCCTCAAACCCCAGGGTTCATAATTTAATTTATTTAATTATTCTCATGCTAAAATTTAATTAAATGCATACTTATATTTTTGTTTTAAATTCTTTAAAATAATCATTAGTGCTTATCATTTTGGCTATTTGATAATTCCATTTGCAATTTTAATATGATTTAAATTCTAAGTTCAAAATTTTATAAAATTGAAAAGTTGCAATTTACTCACATTGTAATCTAAATAATATTAGATTTTAATATATCATTTTTAATTTAAATAATAATTTAGATAAAATTATGTTTTGATTTTTTTTCATCTGAGATATTTTATATAAATAATTGAGTGGTTAAAATAAAAATTCATTTAAAACATTTACTTGCATTAATTAATTTTAAAGGAAATCTTAATTTAAGAAGACTTACCCCATTATCTTACTTCATTTATTAGAATATTGACAGCTTTATTTTCACAGTGTGTATCCATGTAAATATAAAATTATACTCTTCTGCTCTGTTACTCTCCACCACTACAGTTCTCTTCAGGGGATTTTTTTTTAACCTATAAAAATTATAATTTTTTTTTCTTTAATGAATTTCTATGGAGTTAAGCATAGATGAAATGTTATACCTAAAGTTCTATTTTGAAGTGTATTATGAGAGCTAAGAACATAAAATCCTGGGATAAGTTTTGATTAATACATCTTTAGCTGGCATTGGTGAAGCAGTGGTTTGAGGCTCCTCTTTCAAAAACTGTGACTTTTTAAGGAAGGAGAAAAGAAGGTGGTAATTGGAGAGGTACCATCATTATACACAAATGAAGGATGATTAATTCAAACAATGGATGAGAAAAAGAAAATATCTGTTATATTTAAACTAAAAATATGTTTTGTCATTTCTCAGAAACTATTTCACATCCTGGTAAGATTCCAATTTAAGGATTACTTAGACTAGTAAATGAGTGATTAATTCTGATGTCAGCATTGCTAAAATCTTACTTTATTTTGATATTACTATGTAGTGAAACAACATGTCTCTCTTTTCCCCATAACAATATGATGAGACTATTTTTCAATCAGGAATCAGGTTGACTAAGTGTGATAATGTGTATGAAGTCCCTGGAACAATGTTTGGCATGAAGTAGCTACTCAATAAGTATTTTCCTTTGGCCCATCTCAATTCTGTGAGTCTCACTTAAAAAATGAAAATAGCTTATCTCTAAGATCAAAGACAGTTAGCCATGATTTTAATATAAGATATGTTTAAGAGCAAAAGAAGATACAGAAAATGAGAGGAACAGTGTGAAATAATCTCACTCCATAAGCAGAAGGGTTCCATGATACATCTACTGGTTTAAGGTACCATCTGCTGGTTTTAGGTACCATGGTTAGCCATGACTCCTTATCATTTGCACCCTATTTCTACAAGGTCCAAACATATAAGAGCTAATGAATAGGAAAAAAAAAAAGTAGATTGCTTTAAAAGTCTTTTTGTCCCCCCCCCCAATAATATACCCTACTTTTGACCTCTGGCTTTTCTTACCATATAATAACCATATAATATATATTTTAAGTAACAGGTATGTTTGTATATATTTACAAGAAACTAAAATTCTGTGTTTATCCAAGAAATTTAGGAACAACAGTCTTCTATAATAGGCAGTAATCTTGTATTCTGTGAGTAAAATATTTGTGTTCCTAAGTTAGCATAACAATATACTGTATACTCTTGTTTTTGAACCACCCTTTCCCTATATATTATCACAAGCATCTTGCATTCCAGATCAGTAATGGTCACTGTGCATTAATATAAAGTTAATGCATTTTAGAATCATTCAGGTTTGTGCTGTACATCATCCTAGGCAGAATTATCAGCTTCATGCTTGCAGCTGCTCTCAATCTGTCATCATAAATGATAAATGAACATTGGAATCTTATTTTCTATTGTACATTATCATCACTACAAGAATGCAAGGCCAGCATATCTTGGCTTGCTCACGAGACCTTTTATGAAGATAAAAACTTTACCAGAAAAACAAGGAAAGTTTATATTTCTAAGTAAATAAATAAAGCTATAAATCTGGTAAAGTTTTGGCTCAATAACATTGAAACTTATACTAAAGCTCTCTTCTTATATACAGATCTCAATAGTTTCAATTATTTTTGATTTCCAGGATCCTTGGTCTCTGAAGTAGAACAGGCAACACATTCTCAAATGGATATTTTGAAAACTTATCAGCAAATATGAAGATATAATTTTGGATGAAATTCCCTACAGGTCCCTGCATGGCTTTTAAGTGAGATATTAAGTTCCATTCCTTCTGGATTATTTTTTTCCAAGGATATTTGTATACCGAACAGTCTTGGATGATAAAGATTGTACCACCATCCAGAGCAAATGACAGGTTTGCTTACAGTTTGAGGAAATAAAGGTAAATTATTTCTCCCTAGCCAATATTGAAAGTGAAAGAAAAGAAAGTGAAGTCGCTCAGTCGTGTCCGACTCTTTGCAACCCCATGGACTGGAGCCTACTGGGCTTCTCCGTCCATGGGATTCTCCAGGCAACAATACTGGAGAGGGTTACCATTTCCTTCTCCAGGGGCTCTTCCTGACCCAGGGATCGAACCCGGGTCTCCCACATTGGAGGCAGACGCTTTAACCTCTGAGCCACCAGGGAAGCCCTAGACAATATTAGGAAGGCCTATTTTCCAATATAATAACAATGTCTCCCTCTGGAGCACAGAGCAGGCATGTTGCTGTCTACAATAAAAACATGGAGTGTCCCATGTTCAGGGTTTCTCTCCTGTAAATGCAACTCACTGAGTGCACAGGTATCTTTCTGCATCCATCTGGGGTTTCCCTGAGAAACTTGGGGAAAGGATGAAAGTATGTTGCAACCCATGATGTTTGTGGCTCCATAAAAAATAGTCTTTTGTCTCTGACCCTGGACTCTTTTATTTCTTCTGCCAGTTTCTTCTATGAATTTTGATAGGTTATCTTCTTAGGTTACAATAGGGTGGAATCAAGACTTCACAATTCTTAACAACATGTGTAAGGAAATGAAGAAGGTTCTGATTTTTCAGTAAAGATTTGTTTTAAGAAATCAAATGCAGGACTTCCCTGGTGGTCCAGTGGTAAAGAACCTGTTACAGTGCAAGGGACATGGGCTCGATCCCTGTTCTGGAAGGTTCCACATGCATGTGGGACAACTTAAACCAGTGTGCCGCAACTACTGAGCCTGTGCTCTGGAGCTTGTGAGCCACAACTTCTGAAGCCCAAATGCCTAGAGCTTCTGATGTGCAACAAAAGAAGCCACGGCAAGAAGAAGCCTGTCCACTGCAATGAGAGTAGCCCCCACTCGCCACAACTAGCCACAACTAAAGAAAGCCCATGTGCAGCAAAGAAGACCCCGTGCAGCAAAAATAAATAAATAAATAAGTAAAATAAATATAAAAGATTAAAAAAGAAATAAAATGCAGCTAAAATTCACAAAACACATGCTTATTTATGTTTATTTCTGTCTCATTGTACAGAAGACAGGGATCAAGACCATCCCCATGGAAAAGAAATGCAAAAAGCAAAATGGCTGTCTGGGGAGTGCTTACAAATAGCTGTGAAAAGAAGAGAAGTGAAAAGCAAAGGAGAAAAGGAAAGATATAAGCATCTGAATGCAGAGTTCCAAAGAATAGCAAGGAAAGCCGTTCTCAGCGATCAATGCAAAGAAATAGAGGAAAACAATAGAATGGGAAAGACTAGAGATCTCTTCAAGAAAATCAGAGATACCAAGGGAACATTTCATGCAAAGATGGGCTCATAAAGGACAGATATGGTATGGACCTAACAGAAGCAGAAGATATTAAGAAGAGGTGGCAAGAATACAAAGAAGAACTATACGAAAAAGATCTTCATGACCAAGATAATCACGATGGTGTGATCACTCACCTAAAGCCAGACATCCTGGAATGTGAAGTCAAGTGGGCCTTAGAAAGCATCACTACGAACAAAGCTAGTGGAGGTGATGGAATGCCAGTTGAGCTATTTCAAATCCCGAAAGATGATACTGTGAAAGTGCTGCGCTCAATATGCCAGCAAATTTGAAAAACTCAGCAGTGGCCGCAGGACTGGAAAAGGTCAGTTTTCATTCCAATCCCAAAGAAAGGCAATTTCAAAGAATGCTCAAACTACCGCACAATCGCACTTATCTCACACGCTAGTAAAATAACGCTGAAAATTCTCCAAGCCAGGCTTCAGCAATACGTAAACTATTTACTTCCAGATGTTCAAGTTGGTTTTAGAAAAGGTAGAGGAACCAGAGATCAAATTGCCAACATCTGGTGGATCATGGAAAAAGCAAGAAAGTTCCAGAAAAAACGTCTATTTCTGCTTTATTGACCATGCCAAAGCCTTTGATTGTGTTCAGTTCAGTTCAGTCACTCAGTCGTGTCCGACTCTTTGCGATCCCATGAATAGCAGCACGTCAGGCCTCCCTGTCCATCACCAACTCCCGGAGTTCACTCAGACTCATGTCCACTGAGTCAGTGATGTTATCCACCCATCTCATCCTCTGTCGTCCCCTTCTCCTCCTGCCCCCAATCCCTCCCAGCATCAGAGTTTTTTCCAATGAGTCAGCTCTTCACATGAGGTGGCCAAAATACTGCAGTTTCAGCCTTAGCATCATTTCTTCCAAAGAAATCCCAGGGCTGATCTCCTTCAGAATGGACTGGTTAGATCTCCTTGCAGTCCAAGGGACTCTCAAGTGTCTTCTCCAACACCACAGTTCAAATGCATCAATTCTTCGGCGCTCAGCCTTCTTCACAGTCCAACTCTCACATCCATACATGACCACAGGAAAAACCATAGCCTTGACTAGATGGATCTTAGTCAGCAAAGTAATTTCTCTGCTTCTGAATATGTTATCTAGGTTGGTCATAACTTTTCTTCCAAGAAGTAAGTGTCTTTTAGTTTCATGGCTGCAATCACAATGTGCAGTGATTTTGGAGCCCCCCAAAATAAAGTCTGACACTGTTTCCACTGTTTCCCCATCTATTTCCCATGGAGTGATGGGACCAGATGCCTTGATCTTCGTTTTCTGAATGTTTGACTGTGGATCCCAATAAACTGTGGAAATTTGTGAAAGAGATGGGAATACAAGACCACCTGACCTGTCTCTTGAGAAACCTACATGCAGGTCAGGAAGCAACAGTTAGAACTGGACATAGAACAACAGAATTCTTTCAAATAGGAAAAGGAGTACGTCAAGGCTGTCTATTGTCACCCTGCTTATTTAACTTCTATGCAGAGTACATCATGAGAAACGCTGGACTGGAAGAAGTACAAGCTGGAATCAAGATTGCCAGGAAAAATATCAAAAACCTCCGATATGCAGATGACACCACCCTTATGGTAGAAAGTGAAGAGGAACTAAAAACCCTCTTGATGAAAGTGAAAGAGGAGATTGAAAAAGTTGGCTTAAAGCTCAACATTCAGAAAATGAAGATCATGGCATCTGGTCCCATCACTCCATGGGAAATAGATGGGGAAACAGTGGAAACAGTGGATCACTTCATTTTTGGGGGCTCCAAAATCACTGCAGCTGGTGATTGCAACCATGAGATTAAAAGACATTTACTCCTTGGAAGGAAAGTTTTGATCAACCTAGATAGCATATTCAAATGAAGAGACATTACTTTGCCAACAAAGATCCGTCTAGTCAAGGCTATGGTATTTCCAGTAGTCATGTATTGATGTGGGATTTGGACTGTGAAGAAAGCTGAGCCCCGAATAATTGATGCTTTTGAACTGTGGTGTTGGAGAAGACTCCTGAGAGTCCCTTGGACTGAACGGAGATCCAACCAGTCCATTCTAAAGGAGATCAGTCCTGGGATTTCTTTGGAAGGAATGATGCTAAAGTTGAAACTCCAGTACTTTGGCCACCTCATGTGAAGAATTGACTCATTGGAAATGACTCTGATGCTGGGAGGGATTGGGGGCAGGAGGAGAAGGGGACGCCAGAGGATGAGATGGGTAGATGACATCACTGACTCAATGGACGTGAGTTTGAGTGAACTCCAGGAGTTGATGGACAGAGAGGCCTGGCGTGCTTCAATTCATGGGGTAGCAAAGAGTCGGACACTACTGAGTGACCGAACTGAACTGAAGGCTAATTATCCAAGGATAGTGCTTTGAGGGATATGAATTTCCTTATTGCTGATGCTCAGTTCAGTTCAGTCACT
Source organism: Capra hircus (assembly GCF_001704415.2). Taxonomy (NCBI): domain Eukaryota; kingdom Metazoa; phylum Chordata; class Mammalia; order Artiodactyla; family Bovidae; genus Capra; species Capra hircus. The sequence continues at coordinate 99,921,635 of NC_030808.1, forward strand.
CAGTCATGTCCAACTCTTTGTGACCCCATGGTCTGTAGCATGCCAGGCTTTCCTGTCCATCACCAACTCCTGGAGCTTGCTCAAACTCATGTCCATCAAATCAGTGATGATATCCAACCATATCATTCTCTGTCATTCCCTTCTCCTGCCTTCAGTCTTGCCCAGAATCAAGGTCTTTTCAAATGAGTTAGTTCTTCCCATTAGGTGGCCAAAGTATTGGAGTTTCAGCTTCAGCATCTGTCCTTCCAATGAGTATTCAGGACTGATTTTCTTTAGGATTGACTGGTTTGATCTTTTGGTTTGAGAGTCCAAGGGAATCTCAAAAGTCTTCTCCAATGTCACAGTTCAAAAGCATCAATTCTTCAGTGCTCAGCTTTCTTTATAGTCTGACTCTTACATCCATACATGACTATTGGAAAAACCATAGCTTTGACTAGATGGACTGTTGTCGGAAAAGTAACATGTCTGCTTTTTAATATGATGTCTAGGTTGGTCAGAGCTTTCTTACAAGGAACAAGCATCTTTTAATTTTATGGCTGTGGGAACCATCTGCAGTGATTTTGGAGCCCAAGGAAATAAAGTCTGTCCCTGTTTCCAGTGTTTCCCTATCTATTTGCCCTGAAGTGATGGGACCAGATGCCATGATCTTCATTTTCTGAATGTTGAGTTTTAAGCCATTTTTTTCACTCTCCTCTTTCACTTTCATCGAGAGGCTCTTTAGCTCTTCTTCATTTTCTGCCTTAAGGGTGGTGTCATCTGCATATCTGAGGTTATTGATATTTCTCCTGGCAATCTTGATTTCAGCTTGTGCTTCATCCAGCCCAGCATTTCTCAGGATGTACTCTGCATATAGGTTAAATAAGCAGGGTGACAATATACCGCCTTGACGTACTTCTTTACTGATTTGCAACCAGTCTGTTGCTCCATGTCCTGTTCTAGCTTTTGCTTCTTAACATGCATACAGATTTATTAAGAGGCAGGTGAGGTGGTCAGGTATGCCCATCTTTTAAGAATTTTCCACATTTTGTTGTGATCTACACTGCTAATGTTACGTTAATAAAATTGTATAGATTTTTATTTTTTTTATTTTTTTATTTTTTTATTTTTATTTTTTTATTTTTATTTTTTTTTAATTTTAAAATCTTTAATTCTTACATGCATTCCCAAACATGAACCCCCCTCCCACCTCCCTCCCCACAACATCTCTCTGGGTCATCCCCATGCACCTGCCCCAAGCAAGCTGCATCCTACGTCAGACATGGACTGGCGATTCAATTCTTACATGACAGTATACATGTTAGAATTCCCATTCTCCCAAATCATCCCACCCTCTCCCTCTCCCTCTGAGTCCAAAAGTCCGTTATACACATCTGTGTCTTTTTTCCTGTCTTGCATACAGGGTCGTCATTGCCATCTTCCTAAATTCCATATATATGTGTTAGTATACTGTATTGGTGTTTTTCTTTCTGGCTTACTTCACTCTGTATAATTGGCTCCAGTTTCATCCATCTCATCAGAACTGATTCAAATGAATTCTTTTTAATGGCTGAGTAATACTCCATTGTGTATATGTACCACAGCTTTCTTATCCATTCATCTGCTGATGGACATCTAGGTTGTTTCCATGTCCTGGCTATTATAAACAGTGCTGCAATGAACATTGGGGTACATGTGTCTCTTTCAATTCTGGTTTCCTCAGTGTGTATGCCCAGAAGTGGGATTGCTGGGTCATAAGGTAGTTCTATTTGCAATTTTTTAAGGAATCTCCACACTAGATCACTTTCTAACACCGTACACAAAAATAAACTCTAAATGGATTAAAGATCTAAATGTAAGATCAGAAACTATAAAACTCCTAGAGGAGAACATAGGCAAAACACTCTCAGACATAAATCACAGCAGGATCCTCTAGGATCCACCTCCCAGAATTCTGGAAATAAAAGCAAAAATAAACAAATGGGATCTAATTAAAATTAAAAGCTTCTGTACAACAAAGGAAAATATAAGCAAGGTGAAAAGACAGCCTTCTGAATGGGAGAAAATAATAGCAAATGAAACAACTGACAAACAACTAATCTCAAAAATAGACAAGCAACTTCTGCAGCTCAATTCCAGAAAAACAAACGACCCAATCAAAAAATGGGCCAAAGAACTAAATAGACATTTCTCCAAAGAAGACATACGGATGGCTAACAAACACATGAAAAGATGCTCAACATCACTCATTATTAGAGAAATGCAAATCAAAACCACAATGAGGTACCACTTCACACCAGTCAGAATGGCTGCGATCCAAAAATCTGCAAGCAATAAATGCTGGAGAGGGTGTGGAGAAAAGGGAACCCTCCTACACTGTTGGTGGGAATGCAAACTAGTACAGCCACTATGTATAGATTTTTAAAATGAAATTGTATGTATGTAAGAGACAAGAAAAGGGGATAAAAGCACAGATGGTTGAAATCCAACTCAACTCCAGACATAGCTAAAATTAAGGAGGCCATTTTTGAGGTCTGTTATAGTTTTTTTACCTGAGGCACTTCATTAGACCTGTGTTAGTTACTCAGTTATGTCTGACTCTTTGCGACCCCATGGACTGTAACCCCCTGGGTCCTCTGTCCATGGGATTCTCCAGGAAAGAATACTGGAGTGGATTGCCATTCCCTTCTCCATCATTAGATCGGCATTTTATCAAAGAATATTTCTTAATAATCATCTTATGTAGTAACTGCTAAACTGTAAATAATAATAATATTTGAATTCTGTCCTTTTATGTCATTGAATCATTTGTTCATGAAGACTCTTACCCAAATCCTAAAACTTCTGTCTTCAAACAAAGGAAATCTGTATCGTCTTAAGCATAGGCACAGCAAATGGAATAGAATTTTACTTCTTAGAGCCTCATTTTTCCTCATTCCAAGCAGCCTTACCAGGGTTCCATGGAACCCCTAGAGTTCCCTATGAAAGCCTTTGCAAAGCAGGGATTTATAACTGGGATTCCAGTTGCAAACTTAGGACAAAATTAAATTTTACATATGGGCTTCTGCTAGCATTATATGTTAGTATGTCCTCACTATGCTTAAATAATGGTGATAATTTCAATATCATGACTAATCATTCATTTTTCAAATTGGAAATGAAAAGAATCTTCTACATTATACTGGTTTAAAGCATGTCCTTAATGTGATGGCTTACTCATAAAATCATGGCACTAGCAGATTTCCCGAAAATCAGCTCACAAAACTTCCCATACTGTAGTAAATTCTTAAAATAACCATCTTTGGATATAACATGATTTCAGATGATAAAAAGACAAAGAGGGTGAATGGTAAACAAAAAGACAAAGAGATCAACAAATAAAAAACATACTTATTTTTCTTGGATCAAACTCCCTTTCACAAACTATCAAGAAGGAAGCTTTAGTAACGGCTCCTACCATAAGTAACCAGATTTGCTTTTAAATGAAACACATTTTACTAAATACGAAGGGAGAAACTTAAAACGCCCAGCCCTTGGCATTAATTCTTGCATTGCTTAAGGTAAGCAAAGTGCTGTTCTACTGAATGTGAAGCAGTGCTGCATACGTAAACATGGGCGATTTACAACTGTTCACCTCTATCATTTTACTCAACTTGCCATCTTACCAAAAAATCAATAAATCTAGTTCCTTTCTTCTCTCCCCTACTTTCTGCTAGTCTCATGCCATTAATCTGAATTTAGTGGGTACAGTAGCTTTAATGGATGCTGTCTTTCAGGTAATGTAGCAATTCATCCCTATGATGACTAATCTCTCAATATGAGTAATATATAATCTCTTCTTCCCTCAGACCCTCTGGAGACTAGCTAATGCTTTAGTTTCTTATACCCCAAATTCTCCCTATTGACTACTGAAGACTTTCAGAGCAACTATGCTTTCAGCCTTAAGACACAGAATGAATTTGAAGTGAAGAGAGATGAGGCAGAATCCATAATAAAACTGTGAAAGGACATAACAAGTGAAGATGAGACAATTAAGAAATAAATTGTTTATAGATCAGCTTCTGCTTCATAAGTTGTTAAACCTAACCAACAGTAATAATATTTATTGATTACTCAGTGCTTATTCTATGCCAAAATCTAGAAAAAACAAGTTTGTATTCCTTTTTTTATTTCACTACTGAATAATCTTTTTTATTCTTTTTTTATTTATTTATTTTAATTGGAGGCGAATTACTTAACAATATTGTGCTGGTTTTTACCATACATTCACATGAATCAGCCATGGGTGTACATGTGTTCCCCATCCAGACCCTCCTTCCCACCTCCCTCCCTATTCCATCCCTCAGGGCATTCCAGTACACCAGTCCTGAGCACCCTGTCTCATGCATCGAACCTGGACTGGCGATCTATTTCACATATGATGATATACATGTTTCAATGCTATTCTCTCAAATCACCAAACCCTCGCCTTCTCCCTCAGAGTCCAACAGTCTGTTCTTTGCATCTGTGTCTCTTTTGCTTTCTCACATATAGGGTCATCATTACCATCTTTCTAAATTTCATATATATGTGTTAATATACTGTACTGGTGTTTTTCTTTCTGACTTACTTCACTCTGTATAATGGACTCCAGTTTCATCCACCTCATTAGAACTGATTCCAATGCATTCTTTTTAATAGCTGAGCAATATTCCATTGCGTATATGTTTCACAGCTTTCTTATCCATTCATCTGCTGATGGACATCTAGGTTGCTTCCATGTCTTGGCTATTGTAAACAGTGCTGCGATGAACATTGGGGTACATGTGTCTCTTTCAATTCTGGTTTCCTCGGTGTGTATGCCCAGCAGTGGGATTGCTGGGTCATATGGCAGTTCTATTTTCAGTTTTTTAAGGAATCTCCACACTGTTCTCCATAGGGGCTGTACTAGTTTGCATTGCTGCCAACAGTGTAGGAGGTTTCCTTTTGCTCTGCACTCTCTCCAGCATTTATTGTTTGTAGACTTTTTGATAGCAGCCATTCTGACTTGTGTGAGATGGTACCTTATTGTGGTTTTGATTTGCATCTCTGATAATAAGTGATGTTGAGCATGTTTTCATGTGTTTTTTTATTTCTTCTGTAATTTGTCGGCTCTTTGAAAGTGTGATGTTTGGCCTCCATATGTTTGCATTTTTAACAGTTTTTTTTTTTTTCTTTCTGTAGTTGACATCTAATCTCACCACATTGTGATCAGAAATTATGCAATTTTTTTGAAATTACCAAAGCTAGATTTCTGGCCCAGGATGTGATCTATCCTGGAGAAGGTTCCGTGTGCACTTGAGAAAAAGGTAAAATTCATTGTTTTAGGGTGAAATGTCCTATAGATTTCAATTAAGTCTAACTGGTTGGTTGTATCATTTAAAGTTTGTGTTTCCTTGTTAATTTTCCATTTAGTTGATCTATCCATAGGTGAGAGTGGGGTATTAAAGTCTCCCACTATTATTGTGTTACTGTTAACTTCTCCTTTCATACTTGTTAACATTTGCCTTACATATTGCAGTGCTACTATGTTGGGTGCATATATATTTATAATTGATATATCTTCCTCTTGGATTGATCTTTTGACCTTTATGTACTGTTCTTCTTTGTCTCTTTTCATGGCCTTTATTTCAAAGTCTATTTTATCTGATATGAGTGTTGCTATGCCTGTTTTCCTTTGGTCTCCATTTCCATGAAATATCTTTTTCCAGCCCTTCCCTTTCAGTCTGTATGTGTCCCTAGGTTTGAGGTGGATCTCTTGTAGACAGCATATATAGGGGTCTTGTTTTTGTGTCCATTCAGCCAATCTTTGTCTTTTGGTTGGGTCATTCAACTCATTTAAATTTAAGATAATTAGCCATGCCGTGTGGGGCCACCCAAAACGGACGGGTCATGGTGCAGAGGTCTGACAGAATGTGGTCCACTGGAAAAGGGAACGGCAAATCACTTCAGTATTCTTGCCTTGAGAACTCTATGAACAGTATGAAAAGGCAAAATGATAGGATACTGGAAGAGGAACTCCCCAGGTCGGTAGTTGCCCAATACGCTACTGGAGATCAGTGGATAAATAACTCCATAAAGAATGAAGGGATGGAGCCAAAGCAAAAACAATATCCAGGTGTGGATGTGACTGGTGATGGAAGAAAAGACCGATGCTGTAAAGAGCAATATTGCATAGGAACCTGGAATGTTAGGTCCATGAATCAAGGCAAATTGGAAGTGGTCAAACAGGAGATGGCAAGAGTGAATGTCGACATTCTAGGAATCAGCTAACTAAAATGGACTGGAATGGGTGAATTTAACTCAGATGACCATCATATCTACTACTGTGGGCAAGAATCTCTTAGAAGAAATGGAGTAGCCATCATGGTCAACAAAAGAGTCTGAAATGCAGTACTTGGATGCAAACTCAAAAATGACAGAATGATCTCTGTTCGTTTCCAAGGCAAACCATTCAATATCATGGTAATCCAAGTCTATGCCTCAACCAGTAACGCTGAAGAAGCTGAAGTCGAATGGTTCTATGAAGACCTACAAGACCTCTTAGAACTAACACCCAAAAAAGATGTCCTTTTCATTAGAGGGGACTGGAATGCAAACGTAGGAAGTCAAGAAACACCTGGAGTAACAGGTAAATTTGGTCTTGGAATGCAGAATGAAGCAGGACAAAGACTAATAGAGTTTTGCCAAGAGAATGCACTGGTCATAGCAAACACCCTCTTCCAACAACACAAGAGAAGACTCTACACATGGATATCACCAGATGATTAACACCAAAATCAGATTGATTACATTCTTTGCAGCCAAAGATGGAGAAGCTCTATACAGTCAGCAAAAACTAGACTAGGAGCTGACTGTGGCTCAGATCACGAACTCCTTATTACCAAATTCAGACTTCAATTGAAGAAAGTAGGGAAAACCGCTAGACCATTCAGGTATGACCTAAATCAAATCCCTTATGATTATACAGTGGAAGTGAGAAATAGATTTAAGGGACTAGATTTGATAGAGTGCTTGATGAACTATGGACAGAGGTTCATGACATTGTACAGGACACAGGGATCAAGACCATCCCCATGGAAAAGAAATGCAAAAAAGCAAAATGGCTGTCTGGGGAGGGCTTACAAATAGCTGTGAAAAGAAGAGAAGTGAAAAGCAAAGGAGAAAAGGAAAGATATACGCATCTTAATGCAGAATTCCAAAGAATAGCAAGGAGAGACAAGAAAGCCTTCCTCAGAGATCAATGCAAAGAAATAGAGGAAAACAGCAGAATGGGAAAGACTAGTGATCTCTTTAAGAAAATTCGAGATACAAAAAAAACATTTCGTGCAAAGATGGGCTTGATAAAGAACAGAAATGGTCTGGACCTAACAGAAGCAGAAGATATTAAGAAGAGGTGGCAAGAATACACAGAAGAACTGTACAAAAAAGATCTCCACAACCAAGATAATCACGATGATATGATCACTCACCTAGAGCCAGACATCCTGGAAGGTGAAGTCAAGTGGGCCTTAGGAAGCATCATTACTAACAAAGCTAGTGGAGGTGATGGAATTCCAGTGGAGCTATTTCAAATCCTGAAAGATGATGCTGTGAAAGTGCTGCACTCAATATGCCAGCAAATTTGGAAAACTCAGCAGTGGCTACAGGACTGGAAAAGGTCAATTTTCATTCTAATCCCAAAGAAAGGCAATTTAAAAGAATGCTCAAACTACCGCACAATAGTACTCATCTCATACACTAGTAAAGCAAAGCTGAAAATTCTCCAAGCCAGGCTTCAGCAATAGGTGAACTATGAACTTCCAGATGTTCAAGGTGGTTTTAGAAAAGGCAGAGGAACCAGAGATCAAATTGCCAACATCCACTGGATCATGGAAAAAGCAAGAGAGTTCCAGAAAAACATCTATTTCTGCTTTATTGACTATGCCTAAGCCTTCGACTGTGTAGATCACAATAAACTGTGGAAAATTCTGAAAGTGATGGGAATACCAGACCACCTGACTTACCTGTAGACCTACCTGGCATATTGAGTGCAGCACTTTCACAGCATCATCTTTCAGGATTTGAAATAGCTCAAACCTATATGCAGATCAGGAAGCAACAGTTAGAACTGGACATGGAACAACAGACTGGTTCCAAATAGGAAAAGGAGTACATCAAGGCTGTATATTGTCACCCTACTTATTTAACTTATATGCAGTGCACATATACATATGAGAAACCTTGGGCTGGAGGAAGCACAAGCTGGAATCAAGATTGCCAGGAGAAATATCAATAACCTCCGATATGCAGATGACACCACCCTTATGGCAGAAAGTGAAGAGGAACTAAAAAGCCTCTAGATGAAAGTGAAAGAGGAGATTGAAAAAGTTGGCTTAAAGCTCAACATTCATAAAACTAAGATCATGGCATCTTTTTCCATCAGTTCATGGGAAATAAATGGGGAAACAGTGGAAACAGTGTCAGACTTTAAAATCACTGCAGATGGTAATTGCTGCCATGAAGTTAAAAGACGGTTACTCCTTGGCAGGAAAGTTATGACCAACTTAGAAAGCATATTCAAAAGCAGAGACATTACTTTGCCCTCAAAGTTCCATGTTGTCAAGGCTATGATTTTCCAGTGGTCATGTATGGATGTGAGGGTTGGACTGGGAAGAAAGCTGAGCACCAAAGAATTAATGCTTTTGAACTGTGGTGTTGGAGAAGACTCTTGAGAGTCCCTTGGACTGCAAGGAGATCCAACCAGTCCATTCTGAAGGAGATCAGCCCTGGGATTTTTTTGGAAGAAATGATGCTAAAGCTGAAACTCCTGTACTTTGGCCACCTCATGTGAAGAGTTGACTCATTGGAAAAGACTCTGATGCTGAGATTGGACCCAGGAGGAAAAGGGGACTACAGAAGATGAGATGGCTTGATGACATCACCGACTCAATGGACGTGAGTTTAAGTGAATTCCTGGAGTTGGTGATGGACAGGGAATCCTGGCGTGCTATAATTCATGGGGTCGCAAGAGTCGGATACGACTGAGCAACTGAACTGAACTTAACTGATGATCCCTTTGCCATTTACGTTGTTGTTTGGGTTTGAGATTATAAACGTTTTCTGTGTTTCCTGTCTGAGAAAATCCTTTAGCATTTGTTGAAGAGCTGGTTTGGTTGTGCTGAATTCTCTCAGCTTTTGTTTGTCTGTAAAGCTTTTGATTTCTCCTTCATATTTGAATGAGATCCTTGCTGGGTACCGTAATGTGGGTTGTGGGTTTTTCTCTTTCCTCACTTCAAGTATGTCCTGCCATTTCCTTCTGGCTTGAAGAGTTTCATCTGAAAGTCAGCTATTATCCTTATGGGGATCCCCTTGTGGGTCATTTTTTTTTTCCCCTTTCTGCTTTTAATATTTGTTCTTTGTGCTTGATCTTCATTAGTTTGGTTAGTATGTGTTGGGGTGTTTTGCCTTGGGTTTATCCTGTTTGGGACTCCTTGGGTTTCTAGAACTTGGGTGGCTATTTCCTTCCCCATTTTAGGGAAGTTTTCAACTATTATTCTCCTCAAGTATTTTCTCATGGCCTTTCTTTTTGTCTTCTTCTTGGACTCCTATGATTTGAATGTTGGGTCATTTAACATTGTCGCAGAGGTCTCTGAGGTTGTCCTTATTTCTTTTAATTCTTTTTTGTTTTTCCTCTCTGCTTCATTTATTTTTAACATTCTGTCTTCCACCTCACTTATCCTATCTTCTGCCTCAGTTATTCTACTGTTGATTCCCTCCAGAGTGCTTTTGATCTCAGTTATTGCATTATTCATTATTGATTAACTGTTTTCTATTTCTTCTAGGACCTTGCTAAACTTTTCTTGCATCCTCTCAATCCTTGTCCTCAGACTATTTATTTGTAACTCCACTTTGTTTTCAAACTTTGGGATCATTTTTACTATCATTATTCTGAATTATTTTTCTGTTAGACTCCCTATCTCTGCCTCTTTTCTTTGGTTTGGTGGGCTTTTATCATGTTCCTTAACCTGTTGAATATTTCTCTAACTTTTCATCTTGTTTGGGTTTGGGGTGGCCTCTCTGTATGCTGGAAGTTTGTGGTTCTTCTTTATTGTGGAGGTTCCTCCCTGTGGGTGGGGTTGGACAAATGGCTTATCAAGGTTTCCTGGTTAGGGAAGCTTGTGTTGGTGTTCTGGTTGGTGGAGCTGTATCTCTTCTCTCTGGAGTGCAATGAAGTGTCCAGTAATGAGTTTTGAGGTATCTATGGGTTTGGTGTGACTTTTGACTGCCTTTTTTTTGTGTGTGTGTGTGCTCAGGGTTATGTTCCTTCATTTTTGGAGAATTGGCTTGGTATGTCTTGCTCTGAAACTTGTCGATTAATTGTCCCTGAAGTGAGGAGCTTTCTGGTGTTCTCAAGTTTTGGATTTAGGTCTCCTTCCTCTGGCTTTCAGTCTTATAGCAGCCTCAAGACTTCTACATTCATACAGCTCTGATGATAGAACATCTAGGTTAATCGTGAAAAGATTCTCCACAGTGAGGGACACCCAGAGAGATTCACAGAGTTACATGAAGAAGAGAAGAGGGAGGAGGGAGATAGAGGTGACCAGGAGAAGAAGAGGGGGAATCAAAAGGGGATAGAGCAGTCTAGCCAGTAATCAATTCCCTATTTGCTCTCCACAGTCTGGAACACTCAGAGAAGTTCAGAGTTTCATTAAGAAGAGAAGAGGGAAGAAGGAGATAGAGGTGACCAGGAGGAGAGGAGAGGGAGTCAAAAGGAGAGAGACCAATCTAGCCTGTGATCAATTCCCTGTTTTCTCCACAGCCCAGAACACCCAAAGAGATTCACAGAGTTAAGTAGAGAAGAGAAGTGGGAGGGAGGAGATAGAGATTACCTGGGGGAGAAAAAGGAGAGTCAAAAGGTGAGAGAGCAATCAAGCCAGTAATCACACTTCTAAGTAAAATGGATATTGAAGATTGGATTGTTAAAGTTACAGAATTGATAACAAATGCCAAAAAGGAAAGATTAAAAATCTAAAGTAGAGTTAAATTCTCAAAAATGCCATATTAAAAAAAACATAAAATAAAATTACAAAAATTATATTAAAAATATGAAATTTACTTTTAAAATAGGGTCTTTTTTCAAGGTAATAGTAAGTTTTAAAAATGAAAATTAAAGGAGTAATAAAGAACTTAAAAATAAAAAAAATAAAGAAAATGATAATAGTAAAATATATCTAGGAATTTCTCTGGAGCTGTTGAGGACAGTGTGTGGTCAGTTCAGTTTCAGATAGTTCCTTGTTCCACCTTATACTTCTTCTTGAGGTCTATAGGTCCCTTCCAATGTGGACAGTGATAACTACAGGGTTTTAATCTGTTGCACCTGTCACTTCCAAAGCCATTCCCTCTTCTTTGTTTATTTTGGCTTCCTCTGTTTGCAAGTCTCTTCAGTATCTAACTTCTGCCCTGACACAGGGGGTGAAGGTGGTCATTGTTTAGGCTCACTTGTTCAATTGTGCTGCAGGGAGGGAGGAACACTGCAAACAAATATCACTGACATGTGTAGAGAGTGCTCACAGTGTCTGGGTCACACTGGGTTTGCCCCTGCACATGGCATGTGTGCTTTCCTGGTCTGCACTGCTCAGGTTCCAGGTTGATCTGCGGCAGAACTGTCTGAGGTGGGTCCTGGGTTGCGTGCACTTCCCAGATCTATACTGCTCAGGTTCAGGTTCTCGGCTACTCTGCAAAGGCACAGACTCAGTGGGGCCTGTGTTTTGTGCCCTTGCCAGGTCTGGGCAGCTCAGGCGACCAGGTGCTTGGCAAGCGCACTCTTCCCAGCTGGGCGATGCATCTTATCACCTCACTGGTCCCAGCTGCTCAGTTTCTTGGGTACACAGCGGGAGCGCCATCTCAGGCACACTGTGTGACTATTCTTGGGTGTGATCTCTGGCTGTGACCCTCCTGACGGATGTCACTGTAAGGGATCCCAGGAAGACTTGGTTAGCAATTAGGAGCCTGCTTGCAGTTTGGTAAGGAATGCCATCTCGGGGTCAAGTTTGCCCCTTGCCTTCCTGCTCTGGCTGTCTCCTGCCTGCCTCCCTGCCTCCGGCGGGGGATGGGCCAGTCCACAGCCAGCTAACTCTTCTCTGGTATTGGATCAGTCCTCTGTTCTGTGAGCCGCCCGGCAGTGCCTTCAGTTCAGTTCAGTTCAGTCACTCAGTAGTGTCCGACTCTTTGCGACCCAACAAATCGCAGCACGCCATGCCTCCCTGTCCATCACCAACTCCCGGAGTTCACTCAGACTCACGTCCATCGAGTCCGTGATGCCATCCAGCCATCTCATCCTCCATCGTCCCCTTCTCCTCCTGCCCCCAATCCCTCCCAGCATCAAAGTCTTTTCCAATGAGTCAACTCTTCGCATGAGGTGGCCAAAGTACTGGAGTTTCAGCTTTAGCATCATTCCTTCCAAAGAAATCCCAGGGCTGATCTTCAGAATGGACTGGTTGGATCTCCTTGCAGTCCAAGGGACTCTCAAGAGTCTTCTCCAAAACCACAGTTCAAAAGCATCAATTCTTCAGCACTCAGCTTTCTTCTCAGTCCAACTCTCACATCCATACATGACCAAAGGAAAAACCATAGCCTTGACTAGATGGACCTTAGTCGGCAAAGTAATGTCACTGCTTTTGAATATGCTATCTAGGTTGGTCATAACTTTTCTTCCAAGGAGTAAGCGTCTGTTAATTTCATAGCTGCAATCACCAACTGCAGTGATTTTGGAGCCCCCCAAAATAAAGTCTGACACTATTTCCACTGTTTCTCCATCTATTTCCCATGGAGTGATGGGACCAGATGCCATGATCTTCATTTTCTGAATGTTGAGCTTTAAGCCAACTTTTTCACTCTCCTCTTTCACTTTCATCAAGAGGCTTTTTAGTTCCTCTTCACTTTCTGCCATAAGGGTGGTGTTATCTGCATATCTGAGGTTATTGAGATTTCTCCCAGCAATCTTGATTCCAGCTTGTGCTTCTTCCAGCCCAGCGTTTCTCATGATGTACTCTGCATATAAGTTAAATAAGCAGGGTGACAATATACAGCCTTGGCATACTCCTTTTCCTATTTGGAACCAATCTGTTGTTCCATGTCCAGTTCTAACTGTTGCTTCCAGGCCTGAATACAGATTTCTCAAGAGGCACATTAGGTGGTCTGGTATTCCCATCTCTTTCAGAATTTTCCACAGTTTATTAGGATCCACACAGTCAAAGGCTTTGGCATAGTCAATAAGGCAGAAATAGATGTTTTTCTGGAACTCTCTTGCTTTTTCCATGATCCAGTGGATGTTGGCAATTTGATCTCTGTTTCCTCTGCCTTTTCTAAAACCAGCTTGAACATCTGGAAGTTCATGGTTCATGTATTGCTGAAGCCTAGCTTGGAGAATTTTGAGCATTACTTTAGTAGTGTGTGAGATAAATGCAATTGTGTGGTAATTTGAGCAGTCTTGGCTTCCCTGATGGCTCATATAGTAAAGCATCTGCCTGCAATGCGGGAGACCTGGGTTCGATCCCTGGGTTGGGAAGATCTCCTGGAGAAGGAAATGGCAACCCACTCCAGTACTCTTGCCTGAAGAATCCCACGGACGGAGGAGCCTGGTAGGCTACAGTCCATGGGGTTGCAAAGAGTCGGACATGACTGAGCGACTTCGCTTCACTTGAGCATTCTTTGGCATTGCCTTTCTTTGGAATTGGAATGAAAACTGACCTTTTCCAGTCCTGTGGCCAGTGCTGAATTTTCCAAATTTGCTGGCATATTGAGTACAACACTTTCACAGCATCATCTTTCAGGATTTGGAATAGTTCTACTGGAATTCCATCACCTCCACTAGCTTTGTTTGTAGTGATGCTTTCTAAGGCCCACTTGACTTCACATTCCAAGATATCTAGCTCTAGATGAGTGATCACACCATCGTGATAATCCAAGTCATGAAGATCCTTTTTGTACAGTTCTTCTGTGTATTCTTGGCCACCTCTTCTTAATATCTTCTGCTTCTGTTAGGTCCATACCATTTCTGTCCTTTATCGAGACCATCTTTGCATGAAATGTTCCCTTGATATCTCTAATTTTCTTGAAGAGATCTCTAGTCTTTCCCATTCTGTTATTTTCCTCTATTTCTTTGCATTGATAGCTGAAGAAGGCTTTCTTATCTCTTCTTGCTATTCTTCGGAACTCTGCATTCAGATGCTTATATCTTTCCTGTTCTCCTTGGTTTTTCACTTCTCTTCTTTTCGCAGCTATTTGTAAGGCCTCTGCAGACAGCCATTTTGCTTTTTTGCATTTCTTTTCCATGGGGATGGTCTTGATCCCTGTGTCCTGTACAATGTCATGAACCTCATTCCATAGTTCATCAGGCACTCTAACTATCAGATCTAGGCCCTTAAATCTATTTCTCACTTCCACTGTATAATCATAAGGGATTTGATTTAGGTCATACCTGAACGGTCTAGCAGTTTTTCCTGCTGTCATCAATTTAAGTCTGAATTTGGTAATAAGGAGCTCATGATCTGAGCTACAGTCAGCTCCCGGTCTTGTTTTTGTTGACTGTATAGAGCTTCTCCATCTTTTGCTGCAGAGAATATAATCAATTTGATTTTGGTATTGACCATCTGGTGATGTCCATATGTAGAGTCTTCTCTTGTGTTGTTGGAAGAGGGTGTTTGCTATGACCAGTGCATTCTCTTGGCAAAACTCTATTAGTCTTTGTCCTGCTTCATTCTGCATTCCAAGGCCAAATTTGCCTGTTACTCCAGGTGTTTCTTGACTTACTACTTTTGCATTCCAGTCCCCTATAATGAAAAGGACATCTTTTTTGGGTGTTACTTCTAAAAGGTCTTGTAGGTCTTCATAGAACCATTCAACTTCAGCTTCTTCAGCATTACTGGTTGGGGCATAGACTTGGATAACTGTGATACTGAATGGTTTGCCTTGGAAACAAACAGAGATCATTCTGTCATTTTTGAGATTGCACTCAAGTACTGCATTTCGGACTCTTCTGTTGACCATGATGGCTACTCCGTTTCTTCTGAGGGATTCCTGCCCGCAGTAGTAGATATAATGGTCATCTGAGGTAAATTCACCCATTCCAGTCCATTTTAGTTCGCTGATTCCTAGAATGTCGACATTCGCTCTTGCCATCTCCTGTTTGACTACTTCCAACTTGCCCTGATTCATGGACCTCACATTTTAGGTTCCTATGCAACATTGCTCTTTACAATATTGTAAAGACCTTGCTTCTATCACCAGTCACATCCACAGCAGGATATTGTTTTTGCTTTGGCTCCATCCTTTCATTCTTTCTGGATTTATTTCTCCATTGACCTCCAGTAGCACATTGGGCACCTACTGACCTGGGGAGTACCTCTTTCAGTATCCTATCTTTTCACTTTTTCATACTGTTCATGGGGTTCTCAAGGCAAGAATACTGAAGTGGTTTGCCATTCCCTTCTCCAGTGTACCACATTCTGTCAGACCTCTTCACCATGACCCGCCCATCTTGGGTTGCCCTGCAGGCATGGCTTGGTTTTATTGAGTTAGACAAGGCTGTGGTCTTAGTGTGATTAGATTGACTAGATTTCTGTGAGTATGGTTTCAGTGTGTCTACCCTCTGATGCCCTCTTGCAACACCTACCATTTTACTTGGGTTTCTCTTACCTTGGGCATGGGGTATGTCTTCACGGCTGCTCCAACAAAGCACAGCTGCTGCTCCTTACCTTGGATGAGGGGTATCTCGTCCCACCGCCCTTTCTGACCTTCCCACGCTGAAGGCAGTGCCTTAGGTTAGAGTTTTTCGGGAAAGTTCTCTCTCTCTCTACTCCTTTTATTATAATTATTTTTTCCTCTCTGGCTATCCCATGTTAGCTCCCTCAGATTGCCCTCAGGGCATTCAGGCCCAGTCCCTATCCTAAGCAATGCAGCCCGCACCTCCCTGTTCAGCCCTGGCTTGATGATGGCGGTACGAGCGTCTGAGCTACTTCTCCGCTGGGAGTTGCAGTTAGGCACTGCAACTGTGGGCTGTATTTCTTTATTTATTCCTCCCGGTTATGTTGCCCTCTGAGATTCCAAAACTCCCCACAGACCTGCCGGTGAGAGTGTTTCCTGGTGTTTGGAAATTTCTCCTCTTTTAAGACTCCCTGCCTGAGATGGGTCTGCATCCCTAACTTTTTTGTCTCTCTTTATATATTTCATATTTTGTCCTACCTCCTTTTGAAGGAAATGGGCTGCCTTCTGGGTGCTTGGGGTCCTCTGCCAGTGTTCAGAAGTTGTTTTGTGGTATTTGCTCAGTGTTCAAATGATCATTTGATGAATTTGTGGGGGAGATAGTGGTCTCCCTGTCCTATTACTCTGTCATCTTAGGACCACACCTAATCTTTTTTATTCTTAACAAATGTCATCACTCCTGCCTGAAACACTGTGATGGCTTCCCATTGAGCTTAATTTTACACCAAAGCTACTTATAGCTATCAGCCTACATACCCAGACAGCACAAACTCTAGATTTCAACATCTCCCACACTTTCTTTTACTTATTGGACCACAGTCTCACTCTTCCAAGTCTCAAGTTTTGAGGGTTTTACACTTGTCCACCAGCAACACTTTCCCTACACTTTTACAGAATTATGTTCTCATCTTCCAAGTCTCCACTCTGTTATCATCTCTTAGGGGAGGTTTTCTGCTCACCCTATTGGATGCAAAGATTCTTTAAGATTTGTATCTAAAGTAGGGTAATAGTGCAATCACATTTTTGACATTACCAGATAAGGCTTATTTTCCAAAATTGTTATACCAGACTTTCCTCTTAACAGAACTGTATGAATTTTCACCATGAACTTCCACCATGAACTTCAGTGATAATCTGATGTCTTTTTTCAAAACTGCCATGCAGTTTTGGTAGTCTCGTGTTGTTGTTGTTGTTCAGTCACTTGGTCGTGTTCAACTCTTTGCAATCCAACCACCGCAGACATCTCTGTCCTTCACCATTTCCCGAATTTCCTCAAACCCATGTTCAGTGCATCCATCCATCTTTTCCACTGCCATCCCCTTCTCCTGCCTTCAATCATTCCCAGCATCAGGGTCTTTCCCTATGAGTTGGCTCTTCCCATCAGGTGGCCAAAGTAGGGGAGCTTCAGCTTCGGCATCAAGCCTTCCAAAGAACATTCAGGACTCATTTCCTTTAGCATGGACTGGTTGGATCTCCTTCCAATCCAAGGGACTGTCAAGAGTCTTCTCCAACACCATAGTTCAAAAGCATCAGTTCTTCAGTGCTCAGCTTTCTTCATGGTCTAACTCTTACATCCATACATGACTACTGGAAAAAAGAGAACTTTGACTACATGGACCTTTGTTGGCAGTGTCTGTTTTTTAATGTACTGTCTAGGTGGTCATGGCTTTTGTTCTATGGAGTAAGCATCTTTTAATCTCGTGGCTGCATTCATGGTCTACAGTAATTTCGGAGCCCAAGAAAATAAAGTGTGTCACTGTTGCCATTGTATCTGGGTCATATTTGCCATGGAATGATGGGGCTGGATGCCATGATATTGGTGTTTTGACTGCCTAGTTTTAAGCCAGTTCTTTCACTTTTCTCTTTCAATTTCATCAAGAGACTCTTTAGTTCCTTGTTGCTTTATGCAACATCTGCATATCTGAGGTTATTGAGATTTCTTCTGGCAATCTTTGTTCCAGGTTGTGATTCATCCATCCATCATTTCTCATAATGTACTCTGCATATAAGTTAAATAAGCAGGGTAGCAATATACAGCATTGATGTACTCCTTTCCAAATTTGGAACAAGTCTGTTGCTCCATGTCCGGTTCTAACTGTTGCTTCTTGAACTGCATACAGGTTTCCCATGAA
This sequence comes from Capra hircus, assembly GCF_001704415.2. Classification (NCBI taxonomy): domain Eukaryota; kingdom Metazoa; phylum Chordata; class Mammalia; order Artiodactyla; family Bovidae; genus Capra; species Capra hircus. Next base: position 99,939,505 of record NC_030808.1, read on the forward strand.
GCAGGTAAAGTGGTTTGGTATTCCCATCCCTTTAAATATTTTCCATTGTTTGTTGTGATTCACAAGATCAAAGGTTTTAGCATAGTCAATGAAGCAGAAGTAGATGGTTTTCTTGAATTCTCTTGCTTTATCTATGATCCAGCAGTTGTTTGCAATTTGATCTCTGGTTCCCCTGCCTTTTCTAAGTCCAGCTTGAAATCTGGAAATTCTCAGTTCATATACTATTGAAGCCTTGCTTGAAGGATTTTGAGCATTATCTTGCTAGCATTTGAAATGAGTACAACTATGCAGTAGTTTGAATACTTTGACATTGCCCTTCTTTGAGACTGGAATGAAAACTGACATTTTCCATTCCTGTGGCCACTGCTGAGTTTTCCAAATTGCTCGCATATTGATTGAAGCACTTTCACAGCATCATCTTTTAGGATTTGAAATAACTCACCTGGAATTCCATCACCTCCACTAACTTTGTTCATAGTGATGCTTCCTAAGCCCACTTAACTTCACTCTCCAGGATGTCTGATTCTAGGTGAGTGACCACACCTTCATGGTTATCTGAATCATTAAGGTCTTTTTGTATAGCTCATCCATGTATTCTTGCCACTTCTTATATCTCCTGTCTCTGTTAGGTTCATACCATTTCTCTCCTTTATTATACCTATCTTCATATGAAATTCTCCCTTGATATCTCTAATTTTCTTGAAGAGATCTCTAGTTTTTCCCATGCTATCTTTTTCCTTTATTTCTTCACATTGTTCACTTAAAAAACCTTTTTTTTCCCTTCTGATCTCTCTTTACTAGTCTTTGGAACTCTGCATTCAAATGGGTATATCTTTCCTTTTCCCTTCGCCTTTTGCCTCTCTTCTTTTCTCAGCTATTTGTAAGGGCTCCCTCAGACAGCCATTTTGCCTTTTTTGCATTTCTTTTTCTTTGGGATGGTTTTGATCACCACCTTTAGTACAAAGTTACAAACCTCCACCCATAGTTCTTCAGGCACTCGTCTATCAGATCTAATCCTTTGAATCTATTTGTCACTTCCACTGTATACTCATAAGGGATTTAATTTAGGTCATACCTGAATGATCTAACAGTTTTCCCTACTTTCTTTAATTTAAGTCTTGATTTTGCAATAGATCTTCCTGACTGGAGCCACAGTCAGCTCCCAGTCTTGTTTTTGCTGACTGTATAGAGCATCTCCATCTTCAGCAGCAAAGAATGCAATCAATCTGATTTTAGCATTGACCATCTAGTGATGTCCATGTGTAGAGTCTTCTCTTGTGTTGTTGGAACAGGGTGTTTGCTATGACCAGTGCATTCTCTCGGCAAAACTCTATTAGCTTTCATCCTGCTTCATTTTGTGCCCCAAGGCTGAATTTGCCTGTTATTCCAGGTATCTCTTGACTTCCTACTTTTGCATTCTTGTCCCCTATAATGAGAAGAACATCTTTTTTATTGAATGTTAGTTCTAGACAGTCTTGCAGGTCTTCATAGAACTGTTCAGTTTCAGCTTATTCAGCATTAGTGGTTGGAGCATAGACTTGGATTACTGTGATATTGAATGATTTACCCTGGAAATGAACAGAGATCATTCTGTTGTCTTCAAGATGGCACCCAAGCACTGCCTTTCAGACCATTTTGTTGACTATAAGTGCTACCCCATTTCTTCTAAGGGATTCTTGCCCACAGTAGTAGATTCAGGTCATCTGAATTAAATTTGCCCAGATTGGTCCATTTTAGTTAACTGATTCTTATAATGTTGATGTTCAGTCTTGCCATATCCTGTTTGACCACTTTCAATTTACCTTGATTCATGGACCTAACATTCCAGGTTCCTATGCAATATTATTCTTTACAGCATCAGAGTTTACTTTCACCACCAGAAACATCCACAACTGGGTGTTATTTCTGCTTTGGCTTAGCTTCTTCATTCCTTCTGGAGCTATTTCTCTAGTTTTCTCTATTAGCATATTGGGCACCTACTGACCTGGTAATTTAATCTCTCAGTGGCATATCTTTTTGCCTTTATTTTTACTGTCCATGGGGTTCTTAAGGCAAGAATGCTGAAGTGGTTTGCCATTCCCTTCTCTAGTGTACTATGTTTTGTTAGAATTCTCCACCATGACCTATCCTTGGGTCTCTTGTGCTTTTATTTTATTTTTAAAAGTTTTATTTCTTTAGGCATATATCCTGAGGAAGCCGAAACTGAAAAAGACGCATGTACTCCGGTGTTGATTTCACCACTATTTACAACAGCCAAAACACGGAATCAACTTAGATGTCCATTGACAAATGTATATATGGAATGTAGAAGGTACTGATGAAACTGTTCACAGGACAACAATGGAGATACAGACATAAAGAACAGACTTACATTCAAGGGTGAGGGAGAAGAGGGAAAGGGTGAGATAAATGGAGAGAGTAGCATAGATGCATATATACTAATATATGTAAATAGATAGCCAATCTGGAATTTTCTGTATGACTCAGAGAACTCAAACTTTGGCTCTATAATTACCTAGAGGGGTAGGAATGGGCAGAGGTGGGGGGCAGATTCAAAAGGGTGGGGATAAATGCACACCTATGGTTAATTCATGTTGATGTATGATATAAATCTAACAAATATTGTAAACTAACCAACAATCAACTAAAAATAAATAAATATTAAATGAAAGAAAACTAAAAAAGTTTTATTTTATTAAGCATTTGGAGTAATTTACTTCTTATTCTGTGTTTGATATTTTCAGTCTCTGAAATTATTATTATTGTGTTACTTGTTTTCATGATTTTTAAAATTTTTTTTAACCTGTGGATATAAATACATTATTCCTTTTCTTATTAGACTTACTTAGCAGTCAATGTTTCAGTATTTTATCTTATTTAGAAATTATCTAGAGGTTTAATGAATTTTTATCATTTAATTTAACTTAGCAAAAATCTGAGTGTAAATTATCAGGAGCTTTAAAAACTATTTAAGTAGACATATAAAACAATTATTGTTAAATTTCACCTAAGAACTCTTGTCTCATTTACATCTATTTAATTCATTTGTTCTTAGCAATCATACTTAGATTACTTATGAAAATTTCATGAGCTATTAAAGCAATTCAGTTCAGTTCAGTCGCTCAGTCACGTCCGACTTCTTTGTGACCCCACGAACTGCAGCACGCCAAGCCTCCCTGTCCATCACCAACTCCTGGAGTTCACTCACACCCGCGTCCGTTGAGTCAGTGATGCTATCCAGCCATCTCATCCTCTGTCGTCCCCTTCTCCTCCTGCCCCCAATCCCTCCCAGCATCAGAGTCTTTTCCAATGAGTCAACTCTTCCTATGAGGTGGCCAAAGTACTGGAGTTTCAGCTTTAGCATCATTCTTAGTCATTATTATTTTTTTCTGTTTTGCTGACAAACTTCACCAGAGAGACATTAAACTGTTCGATTGGTAAACACAGGTAACACAAAAGTTGTCTATCTCCATTATATTTAATGCTAACTAAGAAGGCATGCCAGTATTAAATAAACCAATAAGCTTAAAATTAGCTTTTGTTTATGAAAGATTATCCTAGACTATGTGACCTTGAAAAACATTTGCATTAGCTTTTATTATATTTTTGAGAATTTTTATGTAAGCATGCATTTTTAAGCCAATTAAATAGGGTTCTTTTATCAATATATTTTGGCAGTATTATCAGGAGGAAACATACACATATGGACATATAGATAGAGGCAATCAGAGATCTCATAGTTTTCATTTTAAAACTTTAGTCATGAATCAGGTGCAATACAAAACTCACTGCTTTATAAATAGCAGTTGCAATCAATTAGATCATTTGTTCACATAGCCAAAGTCTTTTATTATTTGTGGAGAAGATTTTAAGATTTGGATTTGCCCTTGACAAAAAATTCTAAGGAGATTGTTTGGGTAAGAGAGTCCTTTTATCAGTTGGTGTTTAAAAAGGCCTCCTTCCTTTAAAAAAAAAAAAAAAAAGTTTTAGACTGAGCCAAGCCTGCAGTCTCAGGCAATGTGGGCTGTGTTTACATTTCAAAGACATGACAAGATTTATAACTTTAAGGGAAAGAGGAAGAAAATATATCTATTACATAAGTCTTAGGGTATTTATTATTAATTTTTTCAAGTATGGGACAATTTTGCTCTAACATCCTGTCCTTTTATAATATCTATAATCTTTTATTAGAGGAATAGATGAGGCCATGGGACTGGTAAAAATAGGTGGGTCTTGGCTTCCCTGGTGGCTCAGAGGTTAAAGCATCTGCCTGGAATGCTGGAGACCTGGATTCGATCCCTGGGTCGGGAAGATCCCCTGGAGAAGGAAATGGTAACCCACTCCAGTACTCTTGCCTGGAGAATCCCATGGAAGGAGGAGCCTGGTAGGCTACAGTCCATGGGGTCGCAAAGAGTCGGACACGACTGAGCGACTTCACTTCACTTTGACTTGTTTTTAGTAGTTGTACTTTTGTTTTTGTAGAGATTTGTAAGGGCAAGATCATTGCTTCCATAAACCCTTGAATATTGACTTCCAACTAATTTTCCTTCTGATTATTTGTAGCTAGGTCTATCTAGGGAACAGCGGGGTGATGGAACAGCGGGGTGATGGAGCAGCCGTTTTTTTTTGTTGTTGTTGTTGTTTTGTTTGGTCCAGCGGGCTTTGTTTTAAAAGGGGCAGCCAGCACAGGGGGGTTGAGAAGTGCTTCAGGATAGCAGGAGGAGAGAGGGAGAAAGTCAGATTCTTCAAAAAAGGAGTTTGGAAAGAGGCAGGTAAAGTGATGGAGGAGAAGCAGAAGAATTTGAGATGGGGGTTGGAGAAGGATGAGAAGGTTTAGCTGATTTTTTTAGGTATAAAGATAGTCTGAATCAACTTTGTATTTACAACTTAGAAGGAGAAGATAATTTTCTCAATGTTACTTTTAGAAGATTCTGTTACCAATTAAAATGTGCATCCCACTATTGGTTTGTTTCTAAAACATTTCTCATCATGCATGAAGACAGCCTAATTTGGGAATTTTGGAAGTTCCCTATTTCGGCCAATATTCAGTTCAGCTCAGTCGGTCAGTCACGTCAGACTCTTTGTAACACCATGGACTGCAGCATGCCAGGCTTCCCTGTCCATCACCAACTCCCTTGCTTAAACTCATGTCCATCAAATCAGGGATGCCATCCGGCCATCTAATCCTCTGTTGTCCCCTTCTCCTGCTGCCTTTAATCATTCCCAGCATCAGGGTCTTTTCCAATGAGTCAGTTCTTCCCATCAGGTGGCCAAAGTATGGGAGCGTCAGCTTCAGCAATCAGTCCTTCTAATGAATATTCAGGACTGATTTCCTTTAGCATTGACTGTGTTGATCTTTTTGCTGTTCAAGGGATTCTCAGGAGTCTTCTCCAACACCGCAGTTTAAAAGCATCAATACTTCCGGCTCAGCTTTCTTTATGGTCAACCTCTCATATCCATACGTGACTACTGGAAAAACCATAGCTTTGACTAGATGGGCCTTTGTCGGCAAAGTAATGTCTCTGCTTTTTAATATGCTGTCTAGGTTTGTTAGAGCTTTCTTTACAAGAGATAAGTGTCTTTTAATTCCATGGCTGCAGTCACCATCTGCAGTGATTTTGGAGCCCAAGAAAATAAAGTCTGTCACTGTTTCCAGTGTTTCCTCATCTATTTACCATGAAGTGATGGGACCAGAATTGATGATCTTAGGTTTTTGGATGTAGAGTATTAAGCCAACTTTTTCACTCTCCTCTTTCACTTTCATCAAGAGGTTCTTTAGTTCCTCTTCGGTTTCTGCTGTAAGGGTGGTGTCATCTGTGTATCTGAGGTTACTGATATTTCTCCACGCAATCTTGATTCCAGCATGTGCTTCATCCAGCCAGGCATTTTGCATGATGTCCTCTGCATACGAGTTAAATAAGCAAGGTGACAATATACAGCCTTGATGTATTCCTTTCCCAGTTTGTAACCAGTCCATTGTTTCATGTATGAAACATGTTGCTTCTTTACCTGCATACAGATTTTTTAGGAGGCAGGTAAGGTGGTCTGGTATACCCATCTCTTTGAGAATTTTCCACAGTTTGTTGTGATCCACACTGTCAAAGACTTTAGCATAGTCAATAAAGCAGATGTTTTTCTGGAATTCTCTTTCTTTTTCTGTGACCCAGCAGATGTTGATCTCTGGTTCCTCTGTCTATTCTAAATTCAGCTTGAATATCTGGAAGTTCTCAGTTCACGTACTGTTGAAGCCTAGCTAGGAGAACTTTGAGCATCAGTTTGCTAGTGTGTGAGATGAGTGCAGTTGTGTGATAATTTAAACATTCTTTGGCATTGCCCTTCTTGGGTTTGGAATGAAATGTTATTAATATTTTAAATCACCCTGGGCTAAATGGACCCATTTAGATAGGTAGTTACAGGATTGGGGTCTGCAAGTGTTAAACATAAATTTTTCAGGGGTTCTTAGAGGTCAGGGAGAGGTGAATTCATCATTTTTGGTTTTGATTTTTGCTTTAAGAACTTCCCATTGTTATGATACCCCTCAGAATTATTGCCTTTTAATATTGTATCCTGGAGTAGTTAATCTGTGTCAGGGATCCAATAGGTTCCTCTGGGGTTTATTCTTTTTACTTTAACCAAAGAATAGGCACAAATAATTTTTTTTCAATAAAAGATGCACAGGCAGAAATTTTCTGAATACTCACTAAAACCTGAAACCAGAATCCCTTACCAAGTAGGAGAGACAGAAAAGCCTTGAACCTGAATCTTGGGACAGAAAGAACAAACAACTCACTCCCCAAAATGGAGGAGACTAGTGTTGACACCACGAAACATCCACATAAAGGCCTGAACCTCAAGGAATTTGGAGATTGGAATCCAGAAAGGTCTTATCCAGTAGCCTTGATATAGCTGAAGGGATCCATATAGTTTCCAGAAGCCCAATCTGAAGAAGTATTACATTGCCACTGGGAGTCCCTCTAGGTTCTGTCTGCTACACTAGTTATGTTAACCAAAATTTCATTTTCCAAAGACCTGACTAAAATAAGGTGTTTATTTGGGGTTGTGTTCCACCAGATTACAAAATGGGAAGGGTTGGTAAAGGCAAAACAGCAAGGCCACAGTTACATTTTTTGATCAAGAATTGTAGTTGGAGCTGAAAAGAAATAAGGGTGCTTGTTCAGTAAGGACTGGTTAAAATCCGAAATGGTCACATAGTTACAAGGGGAGACCATGAGACAGAGGGTTGCATCTGGTAAATATTATTTTAAAATGGCTGGTGTCCTTGCTGATGCATAATTTACAGAAAGTTCAAGTTCTCAGTGATGCAGAGGTGTTTCTGAGACCAAATTCTCAGTGACCACCTGACTGTCACTCTTTTATAATTTCAATTTTTCATAAAAGCTGTGACTGCAGATGTAACATGAACATATTCAAATTCCTATTACCAATAATTCCCTCTTTCTTTTTCTTCAAATATTCAAAATCCTATTTTGTTAAGTTGCTTTATATTTGAACTGTGACTTTTATAGTTTTTTTTTTAATTTTCTTGAGCTTTTGATTAACTTTACATGTGAAGGAAAAAACAAATGCATTTTTTATCATTTCAATAAGGTAATTCAACTTCTTACTTATATTTTTGATAAATAATTAATTTTCAGGCCGCTGTGAATATCATTATTTTCCTCAGAATTATTGCTTTTTAATTTTTATGCAGAGTTAGTTAATCTAGTTAGTCTGTCTCAGGGATCCAATACCTTCCTCTGGGGTTTATACTGTTTTGTTTTGTTTTTTTCTTTAGCCAAAGTATATCCACAAATAAGATTTTTAATATCCAAAAAAGAGGCACAGGGGAAAATTTTCCTGAATATTGTTAAGACTAGAAAATGTTTATTTCTTTCTTGTGCTTATGTCCGGTATGATATGAATTTCAAGGGGTACATTATTCTCCTTCCTTGGGGACTTTTAGTATTCAATATTACTGACAAACTTAGGTGTTGGAGGTGGTGAGTTTTTTTGTGAATATTTTTAGAATTTCTTCTTTATTCTTGACAGTTTTAAATACAATGAAATATGTCTAGCTATATAACTCTTAGCAGTCAATAAGTTTTTTAAAGTGATTTGTTTTTTCTCTCAACTTTGGAAAAAGTTCTAATACATTTTAATTGATTTCTTTCATTTATTTTCAATGTCTTTTCATTTTACAAGTCATTTTTTTTCATGAGCTGTTTGTATATTTTTTATTTTAATCCCTTTTCAGTCACTTAGTTTGTGACCCAAAATATTTTTTCCCATTCTGTCGGGAGTCTTTCCATTTTGTTGATGGTTTCCTTCACTGTGCAGAAGTTCTTAAGTTTAATTAGGTCCCATTTGTTTATTTTTGTTTTTATTTTCATTATTCTAGGAGATGGATCAAAAAAGATTTCACCACTAGAAGTCATTTTTGATTGATATCAATCATTCTGAATCGATCCTCAATATCTTAGTTTTCCTTTTTTTTTCTTCTCTTTTTTCTATTTTATTTGGGTTCTGAGGGAGTTTTTCATTTTTAATCACAGTTCTTCTATTTTACTTTTTAAATTTTGCCCATTGTATTTCTGATTGCTAAGAATTCCTCTTGTTTCCATTGTTTTTCCTGTTTAAAATCAGCCAGTTTCTGTTTTTATAGGTGCATTGTCTTTTAGAATATTTTCTTTGATGCTACTAATTAGTGTCATTTCAAGTACAGTTACTACCCCCTCCTCCAAACAGAATGTTTTATTTTCTTCAGTTTCATATCAGTTTATATTTTGAATATTTTAGTTCTCTTCAATTTCCTATTTGTAATGAAGAATCACTGTGATTAACATAGGTGGCTTCATAGTTAGTATCCACCTTTGCTGGCATTTTTCTCTATGTGTTTTTCGGTGAATCCCATCACAAGTCACACTTTACTTTAGGCATGCAGTCACTCAGTTCCTTGTTCTCCCAGTTGCCAAAATTAGGAGGACCCCCATCTCTGCAGGTCCAAGGATTTCTAGGAAAATTGCTCAAATTTGTTAGTAAATATTTCTCTTGCTATTTCTCATTTCTCTGGCTTCATCCTAGGATAAAATATCACCACAGCGTGTAGGTTGGCAGAAAAAACTTTGGGAGACTTTAGGACCACTTTGTTTAAAACAAGTCATTAAGTTTTCTCCCCTCATTTTTTCCTGCTTCTGATGGTTATACTTGCAGACAATCTTAGGGAGACTCCACCAGTGAAAATCTTCCTGCCTTGATTATCACCTTATCATTGCAGGGCTCTGAGCTATGGTTTATCTTCTAATATTTCAGTCAATTAGTTTCTATCTGTATGCCATCTTTCAGAAACTCTAAAATATTTGACGCTCTTATGGTGTATTTTTCCTGTTCTTACCTAACTGCAGAGTTATGCTTTCCTAGTCATTTGAATGTAATTTGCTGAGAAATAAAAACTAAACTGTTGGGTTCTCTCCACTTTCATAAAATATATTAGAACTATAAGTCCTACAAGTATAATTTTAAGTGTTCCATGGAATACAGGAATCTATGGTAACAATGTTGTATACTAACTTTCAAAGAAACTTCAATTAAATATCCTTTGAAAGCAAATATTGTATAAGTATTGTACAGAACAGTACACAATGGAATAGGATCACAAATTAATAACTTTGAATGTATATTAAGAAATCAGTGTTATCCTTTTTTAATGCAAGGCAATCTTGTTAAAGTATTTGGACAAAGCTAATTTCTATGTTACATTGAAAGTTAATGAAATTAAAATGGAAATTGTTTCCATCTCAGATGTGAAAATATAATTATAATCTGTAATTCAGAGATATAAATGGAAAATGAAAATGCTTTTTAAGTTACATGAAGGGGAACAATCAATGGAAAAAGATCTTATGTTCCTTAAGTGGCACAAAAAATTACTGTTAAGATGTCAGAAATTTACAAATTAATGTATAGATTTTAAAAATTTCTTTCTAAAGAAATGTCCAGTGGCAGGTATTTACCTTGATGGAAAAGATTTTAACATTATTCTCAGAGAACAAAAGGTGTGATTATAGATGTGAATTCTAATCAAAGATGAGTAATGAGAGAATTACTCTTTCTTAAATACCTCATATAATTACAATTGCAGAAATATAGATATTTTCACTGAAATATTTCATTGAAATATCCCAGAAATAAACTTAATTTTACTGGACACTCTATTCATCAATAGATAAAAGCCACAATTGACTAGAAATTTGACAAAATACCCTGGTATCCTTTATTCAACATACAAGAGAAATAAATTCCAGAGAAATTAACAAGTTTAACATGAAAAAAGCTTGATAACAAGAAGTTATTAGAGGAGAATATTTACCAAATCTCTAGTAGGAAAAGACTTTTTATGTATATAAGCAAAAGAAGAAATCATAAGGAAATGAATATAAAGCTTTAAAATTTCATTAATAAATTAAAATAACACAAACAGACTTGGACATTATATGTAATAATAAGCTAAATAATAAATGCATTGTATATATTAAGAAATCAAAATAAATAATAAAATAAATATAGGCACAAAGAATAAGAATATAATATTAACAAATAAACTAGGACACAGATACAGTTAAAATATTTGACAAGACCTAATTACATAACTGCAAGTAAAACTTCCTTAAGGTACTGTTTAAAATTAACTTCAATATGTTAATTTTGATATTGTTTATATACAATGAAATTCACAGACCTTTATGGTTTTAAAAATTTGACAAATGGATACATATTTTTATGTAGTTATAATGATTATACTTGTCATATCTCCATGCCTGCCAGGACATAAAACATTAACATAGCCCCAGAAAGTACTCTCCTGTCCCTTTATGATCAATCCCTTTTCTTTCTCAAAGACCCAACTATTTTCCTCTCTATTTTCCTCTTCCTTCCTTAGCTTAGTCGAAATCCACATAAACGGGATAATACTTTTTGCACACCTTCTTTTCCCCTGAGTTCTTTTACTCGAAATAATGCTTCAGTAGTGTATTCCTTTTAATTGCTGAACATTGTTCCCATTTTACGGACATAACTCACTTTTTTTTTTTCTTGGTCCATTCACCTGTTGATAGCCATTCTGGTGTTTATTTACTGTTATGAATAAACTTGCTCTGTACATTGATGTGTTTTCATTCCTCTTGGGTAAATACCTAGGAGTGGAATTTCTGGGTTGCTCACTGATATTTGCTTGACTCTATGTGACCTTGCCAAACAACATATTAAGAGATTTTTTGTTTCACATCTTCAACAGCACTTCCTAATTTCACCTTTTGACCATATTGGGGGTTTTGAATGCATCTCATTGTGAGTCAGTTTACAGTTTTTGATGGCTAAAAATGTGGAACATATTTTCAGTGTTCATCAACAATTGTCATCATTTTAACATGTCTATTAAAGAATTTTGGGGACTTCTCTAGTGGTCCTGGGACTCTGCATTCCTAGGTCCCCCTAGGACTCTGCAGGGGGCCTGGGTTCAATCACTGGTCAGGGAACTATCAATGGATCCCACATGCTGCAACTAAAGATCCTGAATACTGAAACAAAGATCAAAGAACCTGCATCCGCAACTAAGACCTAGCACAGCCAAGTAAAGAAATAAATATTATAAAATAAATAGATAAATAAAGATTAAGAAAAGAATTTTCCATATTCCCTGTATTGTATAATATATTCTTGCAGCTTATTTATTTTATATATAGTACAATTGTGTACAATATTTTACAATAACTGTAAATGGATTACCACCTTTAAAGAACTTTTAAATTTCCCTTGTGATTTCTTCTTTGATTCATCAGTATTATTTTTCAAAGTATGCTATTACAAATATTTACATATTGGGGCCTTAATTTTTTCTTTTTATTTCTAGAATAATATTTTTGTGGTTAGCAATATGCTCTATATAATTTCAATCAGTGAAATTTATTGTTATATGCCCCAGATTATGGTCTGTCTTTGTGAACATTCCATGTGAACTAGAAAAAGTTGTGTATTTTGCAGTTGCAGGATTATTTATTAAAGTTGGTTCACAGTGTTTTCAAATCTAAATATTGACTGAATTAAAGGTGCTTGTTCTATCAATTAATGAGAGTGGGGTGTTAAGATTTTCAAATATGATTATGTATTTGTTTTATACATTATAAAGTTCTATTATTAGGTTTGTAAAAATTTATGCCCCTGAAGTCTTGATGAACTGCCCCTAACTATAATGACTCTTTTTAAATGACCATTCTACAGCTCATCTTGAGCTCTACTTTGTTGATATTAATAGTCACATCAGCTTTCTTAGACTTGGCATTTGCATGGTGTCTCTCCTTCATATTTGGGTTTCTGTGAGATATCTTTTAAAGGAAATGGCAACCCACTCCAGTGTTCTTGCCTGGAGAATCCCATGGATGGAGGAGCCTGGTGGGCTACAGTCTATGGGGTTGCAGAGAGTCGGACATGACTGAGCGACTTCACTTCACTAAACAATATCCCCAAGCATTTTTCTTTGAGTAACATGTCTTCTTAGAAAAATCTTTTCAGGATTCCTTGATTATTTGAAAAAGATATTTCCTCTAGGCATAGAATTCTAGGTTCTTAATATTCTCAATTTATTTTTTATTTTTGGACTTTAAAGATGCTCCATGTTTTCCAGTTTTACTTCTTATCGTTGTTTTAATGTGTGCTATGTCTTCCCCTCCCCTCCACTATTTCTTCCATATTTATCTTGCTTGCAAAATTTGTTTACAGTTTGGAAAAACTTTGACTAACTTATCTTCTATTTTTCAATCTGACCCTTTCTTGTTCTTATATCCTTCTAGAACTCCAAGTATAAGGAAATCAGACTGCTTGACACTGTCCCAGAGGTCATTTAGAGTCTGCTTTTCTGTATTTTCCCTCCTTTTTACTTCTGTTTGGATGATATCTACTAACTAACATTAAAGTTTACTGATACTTTGTTTTATCCAATCCTCTCTCAGTTATAACTGAATGAATTTAATTCTAAGAATAGATCACTTCAATTCTAGGATTATTATTATTTTATATTTACCACATCTCTCTTGAAATTTCCACTCTTTCTTTCAAAAGATTAGTGCCCTCTGTTATTCTAGCAAAAATTATAATACAAATTATTTCTGGTGAATTTCTTTTAAGAAAAAGCTAGTTTTCAGATAATTTAATGTAGTATTCCATTTCTGGCCACCTATTTTAAGTGAAAAAAGTGAAAGTGAAAGTTGCTCAGTCGTGTCCGACTCTTTGAAGCCCCATGGACTGTATGAGGCTGCTGCTGCTGCTAAGTCGCTTCAGTCGTGTCCAACACTGTGCTACCCCAGAGAGGGCAGCCCACCAGGCTCCCCCATCCCTGGGATTCTCCAGGCAAGAACACTGCAGTGGGTTGCCATTTCCTTCTCCAACGCATGAAAGTGAAAAGTGAAAGTGAAGTCGCTCAGTCGTGTCCGACTCCTAGCGACCCCATGGACTCCAGCCTACCGGTCTTCTCTGTCCATGGGATTTTCCAGGCAAGAGTACTGGAGTGGGGTGCCTTTGCCTTCTCCGATGGACTGTATAGTCCATGGAATTCTCCAGGCCAGAATACTGGAGTGGGTAGCCTGTCCGTTCCTCAGGGATCTTCCCAACCCAGATATCAAACCTTAGGTCTCCCGCATTGCAGGAGGATTGTTTACCAGCTGAGCCACAAGGGAAACCCAAGAATACCAGAGTGGTAGCCTGTCCCTTCTTCAGCGGATCTTCCGGACCCAGGAATCGAACCGAGGGTCTCCTGCATTGCAGGCACTTCTTTACCAACTGAGCGGTTTTAAGTAAACCATCCCCCACTCCCCAACCCCCACCACCACCAGTGGAAAAACAGTATTCTGCCTGATGATATAAATTATCATTATTAACAATTTAGAGATTAAACAAACTAAATCCCCAACAATATAAAGTAACTTATTGTCTATCCATTCAATAAAACACTAGGTAGGCATTGAAATAATTGCTTTGAAGCCCGTGAAATAACATCAAAACATGTTAAAAATAAAAAGGATTACTAAGTTGTATGTGTGAGGACATGCATATATATGAGTGCATGATGGCTCAACTATAAAGTGCCTACAAATACTGTTGATAAAATATATAAACCTTGTAAAACAAAAATATCTCTGGTGGAAATGTCCAACATTCTATCATTACTAACTATTGTGGGACAAATATTACTTAAGCTCCATGCTTCTTCCCCTCTTCCCTCTATTTCCAAATTCTTTGCAACATGATTTTATTATTCCTTTCTGAAAAATCTAAAATTAAAAAAAAGTAGCTATAGTGGCAACCTAGACTTTACACGGATTTTATAAATTCTGCACTTCTGTTTATGACCAGAATATATTTAATTTCTAAATTTGATTCTCAAAAGTCAATTTTTACTGTCTGCCGCTGCTGCTGCTAAGTCACTTCAGTTGTGTCCGACTCTGTGTGACCCCATAGACAGCAGCCCATGAGGCTCCCCTGTCCCTGGGACTCTCCAGGCAAGAACACAGGAGTGGGTTGCCCTTTCCAACTCCAATGCATGAAAGTGAAAAGTGAAAGAGAAGTCGCTCAGTCTGACTCTTAGTGACCTGCAGCCCACCAGGCTCCTCCATCCATGGGATTTTCCAGGCAAGAGTACTAGGGTGGGGTGCCATTGCCTTCTCTGTTTTTACTGTCTACAATTTGTCAATAGCCCCAGCTGAGAAAACAAATGAGTTACACCTAATTTCAATCTAGTGCTATGGTGGCCCCACAAGAATGGTTTCACAGCAGACCCTCAATTTTGACAATTCATTCTTGACATTTTTCTAATTGAACATGGGTTTGTCAGTTTTCTGTTGCTGTGCAATGAATTACTACATACTTTGTGGCTTGAAAAATATATTTGTTATCTTACAGTTCTATGGGTCAGAAGTTTTGACGTGGTACGGCTAGTTTTCAACTCACAGTCTCACAAAGCTGGTATCAAAGCTGTCAGTCAGATGTGTTCTCAGCAGTATCTTGGAGTCTTTGCCGAGTTTCGGTGTTGTGGTATTTCAGTTCCTTGTGACTGTGGGTCAGAGTAACATTCTGCTGCTGGAGATTGCTTGCATTCCTTGCTGGTGGTTTAGTTGCTAAGTTGAGTCTGACTCTTGGCAACCCCATGGACTGTAGCCTCTGTCCATGGAATTTTCTAGGCAAGAGTACTGGAGTGCATTGCCATTTCCTTCTCCAGGGGAATCTTCCCCACCTAGGGATCAAACCTGGGGCTACTGCATTGTAGCATTCCTTGCTATGTGGCTCTGCTTCAAAGCAAACAACACAGAATTTCTCTTGCATCAAATCCCTTTTATGTTTTGAGTAAAAGACTCTGACTTCTGAACCCAGATTTAAAGAGCTCTTGTGATTAAATTCAACTCTGCATGAACCATAACCTGATCATAAGAATAAAATCCATCATATAGATAGTTTCTACATCAGAGTGAGGATTTTTGTGTGTCATCCTGGAAGTTTGCCTGACACAATACTGATATTAATGACTATTTTAACCATTAAGAGATCAAGATATATATTGGAATAGACTGGATTGTATTATTTTTATTATCCTCTTGATGTTTAAGTGTTGTCTCCTCTCTGACTCCCTTGTTATAGAACTCCTTTCCCTATTTCTCCCTGTTCTGGCAACTCAACTCTAGGGTCTGACTTTTTAATCCAGTAATTTTTGGCTGCCTGATTCAGCTTTTCCTTTCACAACCAGCTGGGATATTCCCCAGGGGGAAAAAATTCGACATACATGTGAATCTCATCCAGTATGTTTTCTACGTTTTAAAGGTTAAAGCCATTTATTTAGTTTCTGCTAGCTTTTGGTGATACTCCAGTGTTTTAAAATAGTTTAAGAGCTATATTTTCCCAGTGTTAGAATTAGTTATGGCAAGACACTTAATTCAATATAGGCTATTCTCTTATTATCAGAAGTTGGAATTTCCAGAGTGGCATTTTTGGTAATTAAATATTCCTCTACTTCTTCATGCCCTTAAAAAGTAGTGCCTACATTTTAAAAATAAGTAATATTATTTACTTGCTTCTTAAAATTTCACTTATAGAAGAAATTATAGCTAAGATATTTTTGCCAAATGCAAGGACCAGCAAAACGCATCTTGTTTGCCTCCTGTGCTATGGTTCTGATCACTGCTGAGCCATTGCTCGGTGGCTTGTTGCTCAAATAATCATGGGTGGCATAGAGAGACACAGGGAATGAACCCCCTTTCATATCTCTGACAAGCAAGAGGCTTAATGTGTCTTAAGTCTTGTTCCACAGAATCATTGATTTTTCATATGCAATTCAGGAGCTCCAAATCTATTCAGTCAAAGCCATTTGAAATGTATTACCTCTTTTTACAACGGTAATAATTATAACACAAATACATTATATATCAAAATTTAACACATGGAGACCAAAACCACCTTAAATCCTTCTCGTAAATATGTTTTTCTTGAGAATTCAGAATAAAAATTATCCAATCATCAGAGCTTAGTTGAATTAGGCAAGGTAAGATTTCAATAATATCATTATGACACAAAACTAAATGAATTAATGTTTTTAAATATTGTGAAACCAAAATAAGATACAAGAATACATTTGATCACACAGATGATGTTGCATATCAAACATTTTGCCTAACCCTCAGTTTGATAATTTGTTTTAATAAAAAATTAATTGATTTTATTTTAAACAACTTTTAATGTACATGAAAACTCACATTGATAAAATACTTGTATCATTCATTTTATTCATTGTTTATCTGAAAAAATAAGATTCTTTTCTTTAAAAGAAAAAACATGATAGAAAACTGCATATATATACCAACCCATTAAGAATTTATCCCACTTATATTTTGGAGCCATTTATATCCCCTTTTCCATAGACTTAGTAATATTGTTACTGTGTGATAACCCGTTATGAGCACCAAGAAATCAATGTTCTTCACCCTCTTGGACCACTGTCTATTCTGCTTTTGGAATGCTTCTCAAATTTGAAGCTCTTATTCAATTCCATCTGCTATTGACTTAACTTACCTTTTAAATGAAAACATTACATTGGTCACATTACTTTCCTCTGATGTTAAACTTATCTTCCAAAATGTACAACTGCTTTTAAAATAATCTTCAAATGGTTTCCAGATAAAACTTTTTAAAATTTAATTAATTAGGTCATTGCTCTTTTTAGCTCCTCAAGGCCTAAATTTCTTGCATATTTACACTAGTCACTTTCCTAAGCCATAATAAGCTGTCGGTAAATGTAAGCAGCAGAAACACCTTAGCACTCACTCAATGCGTGTATGGATGTCTCTTCATTAACACCCCAACCTTCTAGCCTTACAATCCCTCTTCTGTCCTATGCCCTTTGATCCAGGAATACCTATAATTTTCCACACATAATACAACCAATTTTAGGACTATTTCTTATTAGTTTAATCACCATAAATAATAATAATGTCACTGTTGTAAGTGTACCTTAGGTCTCTTATAGTAAATACAATTTAAATTGGTGCATGAAATCATTTCAGTTACCTAAACACTTTGTTAAAATGAAATAATTGCATTAGTTGATTATTAATATCTTTTCAATAAACAGATTAATTAAAAATTCCTAAGGTTTGAAATTTTAACCCAACCTGGGTCTCTTGCATTGGAAAGTAGGTTCTTTACCATCTGAGCCACCAGACAAACCTTAATAAGAATGCCAATGTTTAAGAGTGAGTGAGTGAGTGAAAGTCACTCTGTATGACTCTTTACAACCCCATGGACTATACTGAATAAAATGTATTTGGGTAATGGATTTTCAAACCTTAATTAGCTGCATTCTTGTCATTGTTCAAAGTTTTCTCATAGATATTTCAACATTGAGGTAAAGAAGACAGTATATGGATTTGATCCACATTTATATTATTGGTCAACCAGATTTACTGACTGTCTATTAAAGGCACAATATTAGGCATCATAAGTTAATAGACACACCATCTTTTTTTTCTCTACCTAGAAAGAAGGTATCCGCTATGTGGATCACAACAAACTGTGGAAAATTCTTAAAGAGATGGGAATACCAGACCACTTGATCTACCTCCTGAGAAATCTGTATGCAGGTCAAGAAGCAACAGTTAGAACTGGACACTGAACAAAAGACTGGTTCCAAATTGACAAAGGAGTATGTCAAGCCTGTCTATTGTCACCCTGCCTATTTAACTTCTATGCAGAGTACATCATGCAAAATGCTGGGCTGGATGAAACACGAGCTGGAATCAAGATTTCCAGGAGAAATATCAATAACCTCAAAAATGCAAATAACACCACCCTTATGGCAGAAAGCAAAGAAGTACTAAAGAGCCTCTTGATGAAAGTGAATGAGGAGAGTGAAAAAATTGACTTAAAGCTCAACATTCAGAAAACTAAGATCATGGCATCTGGTCCCAACACTTTCTGGCAAATAGATGGGGAAACAATGGAAACAATGACAGACTTTATTTTCTTGGGCTGCAAAATCACTGCAGATGGTGACTGCAGCCATGAAATTAAAAGACGTTTGCTTCTTGGGAGAAAAGTTATGACCAGCCTAGACAGCATATTGAAAAGGAGAGACATTACTTTGCCAAAAAGGTCTGTCTAGTCAAAGGTGTGGTTTTTCCAGTAGTCATGTATGGATGTGAGAGTTGGAGTATAAAGAAAGCTGAGCACCAAAGAACTAATGCTTTTGAACTGTGGTGTTGGAGGAGACTCTTGAGAGTCCCTTGGACTGCAAGGAGATCCAACCAGCCCATCCTAATGGAAATAAGTCCTGAATATTCATTGGAAGGACCAATGTTGAAGCTGAAACTCCAATATTTTGGCCACCTGATGGGAAGAACTGACTCGTTTGAAAAGACCCTGATATTGGGAAAGATTGAAGGTGGGAGGAGAAGGGGATGACAGAGGATAAGATGGTTGGATGGCATCACCGACTTGATTGACATGAGTTTGAGGAGGTTCCGGGAGTTGGTGGTGGACAGGGAAGCCTGGTGGGTTGCAGTCCATGGGGTCACAAAGAATCAGACATGACTGAGAGACTAAACTGAACTGAAAAAACAGTTAAAAATAAAACTAGATGAGAGACATAGATACGTAGAGACTGAGAAGGCATGATTAAAAATTAATAATGCTTTATTTTTGTATAGAGGTTCTGGGGTTAAAAATAGAACAAATAAAATGTTAATTGATTGAGGTGAGTTTTTATTGTTTATGAAAGATGTTTTTGTTGTTCTTTAGTTGCTCAGTTATGTCCAACTCTTGGTGACCCCATGGACTGTAGCCTACCAGGCTCCTCTCTTCATGGAATGTTCCAGGCAAGAATACTGGAGTGGGTTCTCATTTTCTTCTCCAGTGGGTCTTCTTGACCCAAGGATTGAACCCATGTCACCTGCCTTGCAGGTAGATTCTTTACTGCTGAGCCATCTGGGAAGCCCCTGTTTGAAGGATAGTAGGCATCAGACTGGTGAAGAAAAGAAATCTTCAGTTTTTTCTCAGGGTGCCCTTTTACATTGTGGAGCTTAGTGTCAGATAATAAATCTCACATAGGCTTAGTCTAACCACCTCATACTTCGCTCCCCAGATCTACCTTATCAGGTGAATCAAAAATACTTTTTACCAGTTTACAGCAGCCCAGGTATATCCTCTCATCAGATGGAATCAAGTGGAAGCAGGTTAAATTCTGAGCTATGAATAGGGCTCAATCTGGCCCCAAACCCCTTTTTAATACCAAAGTATCAGTTGTTTTAATTTATCAATATACCTGCTAGCCTTTTACCTCAATCCATGGTAATCTCAACTGAATCCATTGCAACTTAACAAATTCTTTCAATAGCATTTAAATTTTATAGTTTAGTTTTATAATTTTTACTTTATGGGCACTAGGAGGTAGAAATATGGACAAAAATAACTGGCAGAATAGCCTATACATGCCTCCACTAAAATAAAGAGCTAAATGTTTTTGCCCTTTCTTAATTCTTCACAGCCCTATTTGGCTATCCCAATTAAAATGGATGCTTGAGAATTAAATATTTTTAATTTTCAAGACTACATTCTGAAGTGTGACAGAAAAAATTTTCAGCTCAGAATCCTGAGAACGAAGAAAAGTTTCAAGTCACATTTTTCTTATGAAGAAATATTCATTGATATCTTTTTTCAATATGGTGAAGGATCCTGCTAGTTAAAAGAAATAAACATTGAATAAAAAATGAAAAGGCTTTGCTGAACTAGTATGGTAGTAAGGTATCTGCAGAGACTCAACGAGTGGGAGAGTAGGTAAGTGAAAGAAAATAAATAAAATGGGCCTTGAAACCTGTCTCTGTCCTGAAGTCTTCTTTCATTTCCTGAAGTCAAGTTCATATTTCTGTACTTGGAGATACACTTCTGTTCCTGAGATCCATGTTGATGGCTACACGGGGAACAGAAGATACAGCCTAGGACCCAAAGGTTGGAAAGGATAACACAAGATCCCTGCAAAAGGCTCTGGTCATCATCACTTATATATATATAAGGCAGAAGGCACTGTACTTTATATCACTCATGGTAATTTAAAACCACAAACCGACGCACGTAGAAATTTCTGCTTTAAACTCATACTGACTATCAGGCCTAAAAATCACTACGGAGAAAAACTTATTTTAAAGTGAATTCTCTTTATATTTGTGAATAAGGAGGGTTGAAATACCTCTAGGTGACCCAGAAAAGCAAATGAAAACCTTTTCTCAAGGAATGAGCCCGAATAGAGGTCTCCTATAATTTCCGTAGCTAAAACTCCAAGGAAATAGTCAAAAACAAATTATATCAAAGGAAACAGAAAGAAAGCCCGAAGAAACAACAGAAATTGGAACTCAAATTTTGTAATTATTAGGCACAGGATATAAACTAGTTTAAGGATATAACAAGATATTAAGCTTTAAGAAATAGAAAGGGCAGTTTGAAATGTAATGAAGAAACAAAAGACCATAATTGATGATTAAATAGATTTAAGAAATAATTGAATAGGAATAAAATAAGCTAATTAAAATTTAAAACTAAAATAGATTAAGTAGAAGATCATATATAGTGAACCAGAAACATAGTTATCTGGAATATCTATATATCTATGTCTAAATATATAAGAATATTCAAATGATTAAAGAATGTTAAAGAACTATTAAATAATTAAAATTATTTTAAAAAGGTACAGGACTAGGAAAAAAGGGGAAAATATGAAAAATAAGTTAGGAGAGATCTATAAACTTCCTGCTACTGCTAAGTCACTTCAGTCGTGTCCAACTCTGTGCGACCCCATAGACAGCAGCCCACCAGGCTCCCCCATCCCTGGGATTCTCCAGGCAAGAACACTGGAGTGGGCTGCCATTTCCTTCTCCAATGCAAGAAAGTGAAAAGTGAAACTGAAGTCGCTCAGTCATGTCCCACCCTCAGCGTCCCCATGGACTGCAGCCTTCCAGGCTCCTCAGTCCATGGGATTTTCCAGGCAAGAGTACTGGAGCGGGGTGCCATTGCCTTCTCTGATAAACTTTCTAGGAGGAGACAATGAAAAGAGAAGGATTTAGGACTTTAAGAAATAATGGCTGTCAATTTTTCAGAATTGGAGAAAGTCATCAATCTTAGACCTTGGGAACTCAACAGATCCCCAGGAAAAGTAAAGGTGCATAGCACCTAGATAGACGGTACTGAACTCTGAACATGTGAGATAAACCACACAAAAAAACATTAAAGGAAGAAAAAAATATATGTGTATGTAGGACAGAGAGAGGGAAGATCTCCAAGGAAGAGCAATTGTACTAACAATAAATTTTTAACAGTAAAAATTGAAGCTCCAACACCTTACAATGTTATCATTCATGTTTTCAGATAATAAGTTAGGAGAGCTCTATAAACTTTCTGCTACTGCTAAGTCACTTCAGTCGTGTCCAAATCCGTCAACCCCATAGACAGCAGCCCACCAGGTTCCCCTGTCCCTGGGATTCTCCAGGCAATAGAAACAATAGAAACTATCTCCAGATAATAGAAATATAATTGTATATGAAGAAGCATGGCATTTAAGAAGGAATGGTGAAATGACGATTTTAGCAAACGGAGAGCATTTACCCCTAAAGTATTCACTTAAAGATGTAAAAGTTTTAAGGGAAATTATCCCAAGTTGATGATAAGATATGTAAGAGTTAAAGTGTGAAAGACGTTTTTTTTAAATGGTTAACTGAAACAAACACTGATTATAAAATGCAATAACAATGCCACTAAATTTACAGACTACTTGGCGATATGACAGATATTTTTTTGAGCACTTTATAATTATTTATTAGCAAAATGGAATCATACCATCAGTCTTTCAAGGAATGTACTATTATCATCGACATTGCTGTTGTTGTTGAGTTGTTAAGGCCTGTCTGACTTTATTATGACCCTATGGACTAACCCGCTATGGAGCCTAGCCCGCCAGGCTCCTCTGTCCATGGGATTTCCCAGGAAAGAATACTGAAGTGGGTTGCCATTTCCTTCTCCGGGGGATCTTCCTGACCCAGGGATCGAACCTGTATCCCCTGTACTGGCAAGCACAGAGTCTTTACTGCCGAGCCGCCAGGAATGCCCCACTATCCATGTTACAAATACATGGAGAAATAGAGACGTTAAGGAATGGCGTTTTGTCCCTCAGCAAATATGCAGCAGGGCCAGAGTTTGAACATGGCCATCTGTCTTAAGCATCTGCACTCCTGAACACTATATTTGTAGTTTCTCTAATTTGAGGAGGTAAAAAACAAAAAACCATTAAATTCTTCACAATAATCATGACAACTGAGATAATATCCTTATATTCAGACCTGTGCAATTTCATTGGAATTCTTTAAGGAAACAAAAGACATTACTATTTAATTTACACCATCTCCGTAAATTAAAAACCACTGCACTATAACCACAGCATAACTCATACTGTAATTTTTTGTCAAATAGCATCAACAGTAGTTCTCATATCCCTCTTGGAGCTTACTCAAGATGAAGAGTAATAAGGCATCGTTATTTAAATTTTACAAAGTCACTCATAATATTTCATTTAAAATCAAGCTGAGGATTTGTAGGGATGCCTTGATAGATTTTATATCCATTCAGTTCTAAAGCCGTTTACTGAGTCTGATTTTGAACCAATATTATGCCTTATTATAAAATTAGAACAAATGACCATCATTCCTTTTTCACAGGCAAAGATATAGAAACTGCTGTAGCTGATTTATTAATATTCAACCCAAGAATACATAGTTTACCAGTCGGAGGGGAAAAACTTGATCCTAGCTATTTAGAAACCAAGACCAAGCAGTCTTGTGAATATGTTTTTATACCATGTGTTGAGTTGGTGTCTAGCTTATTTCAAGATAAATTTTAGGGCAGAAGATATTGTCTGGAGGACTATTCCACTTCTCAGTTGAAAAGCTGAAATCTACTTTGGTGCTTATAAAACTAAGGGTTATGTGTGAACCATACAAAAAATAGAAGCAAAATACAATAGACTAATGATTCTTTCTATTTTTTGTGTGAAAACTTTCTTAATATACTAGTGCCTAGTCAAAAAGAATTTTCTAACAAAACTTTCACTTAAAATTAAACTGATTTTCATGAATATGCTAGAACTTATAACAAGCAAACAACTGACACACATGACCTAGATCTTTAGGCTTTCTTTTTTTTTTTACCAATATTTCACTTCTTGTTATTTAAATTATGGAGGGATGTTAATAGCTTATCTGTCAGTTCTTTCTATTATTCATTACTACAAAAACAGGTATCTCTAATTTGCTTTTATTTTTTTTATTAGTTCTCTCTCTCTGTGTGTGTGTGTGTGTGTGTGTGTGTGTATGTGGTGTTTGGTTCAAATCTGCTGGTTTTAGAGTAATCTACAGGAATCATAGGCCTTCATATTTTGCGGTATTCTACATTAACTTCAATTAGTCTACAGTTTTTTTGCTGGTTGATATGAGCTTTAGCTTTGTAAAATTGACCAGCCACAGTAAACAAAAATATAGTTACGAGACCTGTTTCAGAAAGACTGCAGTTAGAGGGACAAGACAAAGATACTGAAGAGGAAACCACCAGATGACAGTACAGGAGAGGTAAATGCTGTTAGGGAACAGCTGAGATGGCATCCCAGGTTTAAGACACGGGCAACTGTCACATTAATGAGGATGTAGCCATGCTAAAGGAAGGAAAATTTCAGGAAGGAGGGACAAGTTCAAGCAATCATGTTCCTGAATCCCAGATATAGCTGATGTGGAATCTGTGTTGTCCAGAAAATAGAGGCTTTGCACTCTCCAGTGTACTGATTTCTTATTCTGAAATCCTTTGCTATTCAGGTTGTTTCTTTTTAGAGAGGGGGGAAGATTCCTCCAGGCAGAAAGTCAACCATGTATTAGTGACATATAATTACAAAATCAAAAGTTCAGTGACAAATGGGAGTATTTTCTTGAGTGCTAAGAATATTCTTGGTCACAGGATGGAGTAAATATAAGGGAATGTAGCAAGGAAAGAAACCAAGTGTGAAGATTCAGATACAGTTACTAATAAATTTACCTTTTGGAATTTGTGAGTTTGTAATTCTATAATTAAAATGTCATTAACCTCATCAAGTTTAATTGACCTTAATATATCATTTTTTTCTGAGCATATTTACTCTCAGACAGAATGACTACTGAATTATCTCCATATATCCATGAATCTACACTATTATTAAATATCTATGCATACTGTTTCAAAATATATAAATGCTGCACTTTAGAGACTTGAACAATTTAAATCAGAGTTTGAGGTGACCTACATTTATCAATGGATTGCTTGAAGAGGCTGATATTTGAGAGACTAGAGAAAAGACACACCACATTATACTTTCCTAGATTCAAACTGTATCATCATATCAAGTTAGATCATTACAAAGCAAAGTAAATGAACTGTGTTATCTCTGCCCCCCACATATAGGCCTTTGCTGAGTTATGATTTAATGTTATGCCCTTAGCTCAGATAACTTGACTAAAGCTGTCTCAGCCTGATTAGATTGTGCTCCCCCACAGGGATTAAAATAGCAGGTGGGAGGTGAGGTTTGTTCTCTTGCAGGAAAAGTGCTGAGGCTAGGTGCTTGGTGATTTTCTTTCTTTCTTTTCTTTTTTTTTTTTTTTGCATACCCAGGCATGCAACAGAAATCTCATCTGGGTTCTATAAATATTGGGAATTTCAGTTTTGTGTATGTGCATGTGTGTGTGGAGGGGTGCTCCCCTGGTAGCTCAGCTGGTAAAGAATCCTCCTGCAATTCAGGAGACCCAGGTTTAATTCCTGGGTTGGGAAGTTCTCCTGTAGAAGGGTTAGGCTATCCACTCCAGTGTTTTGGGGCTTCCCTGGTGGCTCAGATTGTAAAGAATCTGCCTGTGATGCCAAAGACCTGGCTTCCATCCCTGGGTAGGGAAGGGTAGAGGGGCCTTGGCAACTCACTCCAGTATTCTTGCCTGGAGAATCCCCATATGCAGAGGAGTCTGGCAGGCTAAAGTCCATGGGGTCGCAAAAAGTCAGACATAACTGAGCAACTAAGCACAACACATGTATGTGTGTGTGTGTATGTATGAAAATGTGTGTGTGTGTTTAAAACTTTTAGTAGTTAAAATATTCTCTAACTTTACCGTGTGATATTTAGGTATTAATAATTATGTTAATGGCAATAGTAATGAAATATTGTTATGTTAGTGCTAGAATGACTTAGTGTTTACTTAAGTAAGACAGATAATCACAACAATAATGATTCTTATGGCTTTGTATATAAACTCAATTTTAGGTGAAGTCAGTTGTAAAGAAACTGTGTGACTGGCATTTGATTCTGGGTAAAAGAAAAAAATAATAAATGTGAACATTTTTGGAGTTTGGCATAAATATATTGGGGTGAGGAATCTCAGCTGAACTATTTGTCCACAAATCTTGAAAAAGAGAAAAGAAGAAGAAGGAAAGAAGGAAAAAATAAAGAATAGATAGTTTTTATAACAGCAAGAAATAAGTAGACAAATCATGGTAAAAGTCAAAGCCAACATGTTAACATGATATCTTCTAATGATATGGAATTGGAATACAGCCTGACAAAACTAGAAATGTAATTACAGTACAGAGGACTTGCTGAATTTTGTGTAAAAGACACATGGTAATGGTATCCCTTTGAGGCTCTCAAACAGTGTGTCTCAAACTTTGACACTCGGAAGAGTCATCTGGAGAGATGTTTTTAGAAGGACATGTCTCCTCCACTCCTCTTCCTCACTCCACACAAGAAATAAGAGAAAGAGATGTAGTATCTCTGGAGGAGAGCCCTGTACCTGCACTTTAAATACCACACTCAGATCACTCTGGTTTGTGCTGGGGGGAGCCAGCACAGGAGATCCCACCCATGACAAGGTCATGTGGAGAGACCTGGCGGGCAAGACGAGTCAGGTCTCAAGGGGTCCTCTGTCTGAGCATCCACCCCGAAACCAAAATCTGTCTGTTTACTGTTTGCTATACTATACTCTTCTGACGTTACAGGGGGCTATCCCTACCACCTTTCTCTGGAAAAAGTTAACTTAGAGCTCCAGCTGGTCTGCATATGAAAGGAATGCCTCGGTTTAAAACCCTCTGATGGCCTCTAACTTGCCTGACAGTTGGAGACTTTTACAACTTGCAATTGTTTACAGCCTCCCAACCACGAGAGGCACAAAGCTTAAAACATCTTAAAGATACAGAGCCTTTTAGAGTTAAGAATTAGTTTGGTGAAGAGTTTGTTGAGTTAATGTTTGTTGCCAGGCCTCCATATCCTTTATCTTTTAGGCACCTGAGAGGATATTAATCAATGTAATCAGGATGCAGAAATAGGAATATAGTAGTTTTGATGTTAGCAACACTAGACTTTTGAGTTAATGAATTTTCTCTTTGTTATAAATCACTGTACTTCTCTTTCATTGTTATAAATTGTTGTGTCCTTGCTATGTGAGAATGTAACTTTATTGAGTGCTTTCTGAGAGTGGTACCAGACTTTGGAAAGAACAACACTTTTAAGTTTTCTGGTTGACAGACCCTTATCAGAAAAGCGCCATAAAATGCTAATTGGCCTTCTGGCCACAAGATAATGTAAATCACCTAAGACTTGTGTATGCAGCTAGGTATGCAGAGAGAAAGCCTAGTCTCGATAAGAGTCAGGGCTGCTGACGCTGCATAATTTTTTATTATCCATTGATCTCTACGTACAACCAAAAGTATAAAAGCTTTTCTGGACAATAAAGGATGGGCCAGTCACTGGAGAGACTGGTTTCCCCCGTGTCAAATCTCTCTCTCTCTCTCTCCCTCTCCCTCCTTCTCCTTTTCAGGCTGAATTCCCATCTGGGGCATGGAGGCTCTCCGAGTCTACTTACTTGCTGTGGCTTCTAAGACCCACAGAGAGGGAGCTCAAGGCGGGGCACCCTCCACTATTCAAGTGGGTGCTGGTGGCCTAACGTAGATGGTGCAAGTTCCTTGTCTTGGAACTTTATTAGTTTTCCATGTAAACCAAGTTATTCAGCATCTTTTCTCCACTAAGTCTTCCCACTACACTATTCTTTCCTAATCTCTCTTTATATTTCTAAATAAATAAGTTTTCCTCACCTACTCCATCTCCCCTTCAAATTACCCTGGATCCACTGGAGCTGGACCCTGGCAGGTTTGGATCGCTCACAGACTATTGTTTGAGAAATGATAAATTTCATTTGAAGTTAGTCAGGAACATAGATGCATTTTAAAATTTCAAATGATACTCAAAGAAAGCACAAATACTTCATTGATGTAAAGAGACTAGAAACACCCTTTTATTAACAGTTGGTTTCTGAGGCAGCATAATGCTGTGTTTTAGAAGTAAGGGTTAGAACTAAAGAAACCTATATGTGGGTCTTGTTTGTGGAATACTCTGGTCATATAATTCTGAGTGCATCACTTACACTTCTTGAGCCCTAGTTTTCATTTCATAAAATGGGGAGACTAGTGTTTGATATACAATAGAGTTGTGAGAGTTAAAGGAGAAAAGAAATGGAAAATACTAAGTAAAGTCCTTGGCATATTGTTACTATTATTTTATTCTGTATCATTATATTTATATTACTGTATTTGGCATTGTCTCTAACTTGTAAGTCACTTTAAATATTTTAAGTAGGCTACAAATTACTAGAATTATGCTAGAGAATTATGCAACTTTTTTCTTTTGATTATTATTCAGTGAAAATATGGGCAGATTTGATTTTAAAGATTAATAAAAGCTGTGATGCAGTAGATATTCAAAGCATAAGACAGTGCAAAAAAGCTTTATATTATCTATTATAAAACTATAAAATCATATATTACAAAATCCCTTAATATTAAAATAATTTGACTTTGAAAATATTCCTGGAAGCATAAGGGTTTTAAAACAGTTGGATTTTCCTGGAAGAAAACAAAATGAAATGCAAAACATGGTTCTGGTGGAAATAAGCCATTAAAGGGAAAAATAAAATTATGGTGCATGGACAGACTATGGTGCAGCTGCATGACTATGAATTTGTAGCATATTTGTGAAAATCACTCTCTAATGCCAGTATAATTACCACTTTGAAAAACAGCAAAAAGAACACATAAAGATGCTGCTTTATTTGAATATATTAATACTTCAACCCACATTGACAGGAGCCCACCAAGAAATTCATGTATATTAGATTAGATTTCAAACATTTTGCTACACAAGATGATTTCTTTAAGGTAACATTTGTAACCCCATGGATCATAGTCCACCTGGCTCCTCTCTCCATGGGTATTCCCAGGCAAGGATACTGAGTGGGTAGCCATTCCCTTCTCCCAGTGATCTTCTCAACCCAGGGATCAAACCTGAGTTTCTTTCATTGCAAATGGATTCTTTACCATCTCAGCCACCAGAGAAGCCCCAGGTAACATTATGTTTTGCTAATTTGACATTATGTGACACTTTATGAAAAATCCTGACTTTCTTCACTCTTTATTAATGTACCTATGGGCATTAGAATGTTAGCTTAAACTAAGAATTCTTTTTGCACACAATGGAAAATTTGATTGGGGCAAAGTCTTAGGATTTTGCTATTAACTTTAGTGAAGTGAAGTCACTTAGTCGTGTCCGACTCTTTGCAACTCCGTGGACTGTAGCCTACCAGGCTCCTCCATCTATGGGATTCTCCAGGCAAGAATGCTGGAGTGGGTTGCCATTTCCTTCTCCAAGCAAGTTAATTGTGCCATTAACTTTAGCACAATTTTAATATTAGTTTACTTTTAACATCCAAGCAAAGTTGAGCTTTATTCTGTCATGTCTTTGACAAGAATTTTTATGAAGAACACGGTGATTGGCTTCCTCTCATCTGGCCAACTTGAAGAGACTAAGAGGATGCCCTTCTCCACTAGTTCAAATGGTGCCCTTATGAAGATTAGAAAAAAAAAGATGGCCCTTTTTCCAAATAGTACTTCATATGCCACCACAAGATTAACAAATAAGGTAGAGGCTAGAACTCATTCTCATCTCTTCTCTTTGGTGAGGTACCCTTCAGAGAGAATAGTCTGGACCTGCAGGGCCTGGAATCCCATGCAGAGAGTGTTTCTGACCTGGTTCTCTGGCTCCCAAGTGACCTGAATGGGTTTGGGCTTTGGTATTTCCTCATGGTTTACAATAACCTAGGTGCATTCTGGGAAAATCAAGGTCACTGTCAGACCTGACTTTGCACAAGCTTCCAACCACACACATGTTGGTGCCCATGACTGCCCTGACTGTTCATTTGGCATACTCCTGTGCTGGGAAATCAAAGCTATGAATTCATGCCAGCTGGGCAGCCATTTTTCAAGGACAAAATTGTCCAAAGCTCATTAATACAAGCAACTTTTAGGCAAGTGAAAGAATATACGTTTTATGACTAGAGATTTTAGGTTCAATTTTCTCCCAAACATAACTTTACTAGCTTTAAGTCATTCAATATTTTATTTTACACATTTACATTTATTTAACATACTTAGTGTTAATTTGCTGGTTAATGCTGACAATTTGCACAAAATAGATTATGAAAGATCTAAATGGATTCTATGTAAATATTTCAATACTAAGATTGAATTACATGAAAGTTTGCCATCTGTGGAGGTCAAAGACCCAAGGGGTGGCTTGGGCAGTAAAGAGTTCACTCAGTAAATTGGGAGGGATGTTCAAACCCTGGCACTTAGTACCTTAGAGATAATCTCTAAACCTATGGAATACCTTGCTTGTTAAGAATGTATTTGTAATCCTGGGGTCCTTGGGCCCTTTCAGATAATTTATGATAAAAATGTGATTTGTGAGGGGATCCTGGTGTCATGAGGCCTCGTGAGTTTGGCCTTGTGAGAGGCTGAAGAAAGAGTAACTAAAGTCAGAAAAGTGAGTCCTCCATGCCTACATGGCCAAGCTCCTCCCCGGGGGGCGGGGGGGAAGCTAAAGATCAATGCCAGGATAAGCTCCCCTGGCTGGTAGTAATTTTTAGTTATTGTTATATTTAATTTCTGGAAGAGCTGAGAGTTGTCCATGCAACTCTACTGGGAGAGGACAATCAGAGCTTGTGCCTACTTTCTCCTGGACTCTTTCTCCCTGTACATCTTTTACGCTAGCTGGTTCTAATCTATGTGCTTCTTCTGTGGTAAACCATAACAATAAGTATAACTTTCCTGAGGTCTGGGAGTCCTTAACAGGAGTCACTGTACCTGGGGTTAATCTTGGTGACTACAGATGCAGGAACAAGAAATTTTACATTTACCTTGTATTTGAATAAACACAAATTCAATTAAATAAAACTCCATGTTTACTTGGCACATGTAGAAATAATGATTGTATTCAGTGTTGCTGAGTATGTATGTGGACAAATATCAGTTCAGTTCAGTCGCTCAGTTGTGTCCGATTCTGCAACCCCATGAATTGCAGCACGCCAGGCCTCCCTGTCCATCACCAACTCCCGGAGTTCACTCAGTCTCACGTCCTTTGAGTCAGTGATGCCATCCAGCCATCTCATCCTCTGTCGTCCCCTTCTCCTCTTGCCCCTAATCCCTCCCAGCATCAGAGTCTTTTTCAATGAGTCAGCTCTTCTCATGAGGTGTCCAAAGTACTGGAGCTTCAGCTTTAGCATCATTCCTTCCAAAGAAATCCCAGGGTTGATCTCCTTCAGGATGGACTGGTTGGATCGCCTTGCAGTCCAAGGGACTCTCAAGAGCCTTCTCCAACACCACAGTTCAACGCATCAATTCTTTGGCGCTCAGCTTTCTTCACAGTCCAACTCTCACATCCATACATGACCACAGGAAAAACCATAGCCTCGACTAGATGGACCTTAGTCAGCAAAGTAATGTCTCTGCTTTTGAATATACTATCTAGGTTGGTCATAACTTTTCTTCCAAGGAGTAAGCGTCTTTTAATTTCATGGCTGCAGTCACCATCTGCAGTGATTTTGGAGCCCCCCAAAATAAAGTGATCCACTGTTTCTACTGTTTCCCCATCTATTTCCCATGAAGTGGTGGGACCAGATGCCGTGGTCTTCGTTTTCTGAATGTTGAGCTTTAAGCCAACTTTTTCACTCTCCTCTTTCACTTTCATCAAGAGGCTTTTTAGTTCTTCTTCACTTTCTGCCATAAGGGTGGTGTCGTCTGCATATCTGAGGTTATTGATATTTCTCCCGGCAATCTTGATTCCAGCTTGTGTGTCTTCCAATCCAGCGTTTCTCATGATGTACTCTGCATATAAGTTAAATAAGCAGGGTGACAATAGACAGCCTTGACATACTCCTTTTCCTATTTGGAACCAGTCTGTTGTTCCATATCCAGTTCTAACTGTTGCTTCCTGACCTGCATACAGATTTCTCAAGAGGCAGGTCAGGTGGTCTGGTATTCCCATCTCTTTCAGAATTTTCCACAGTTTATTGTGATCCACACAGTCAAAGGCTTTGGCATAGTCAATAAAGCAGAAATAGATGGTTTTTTTTTGGAACTCTCTTGCTTTTTTGATGATCCAGCGGATGTTGGCAATTTGATCTCTGGTTCCTCTGCCTTTTCTAAAACTAGCTTGAACATCAGGGAGTTCATGGTTCATGTATTGCTGAAGACTGGTTTGGAGAATTTTGAGCATTACTTTGCTAGCATGTGAGATGAAGTGCAATTGTGCGGTAGTTTGAGCTTTCTTTGGCATTGCCTTTCTTTGGAATTGGAATGAAAACTGACATTTTCCAGTCCTGTGGCCAGTGCTGAGTTTTCCAAATTTGCTGGCATATTGAGTACAGCACTTTCACAGCATCATCTTTCAGGATTTGAAATAGTTCAACTGGAATTCCATCACCTCCACTAGCTTTGTTCGTAGCGATGCTTTCTAAGGCCCACTTGACTTCACATTCCAAGATGTCTGGCTCTAGATTAGTGATCACATTATCATGATTATCTGGGTCGTGAAGATCTTTTTTTGTACAGTTCTTCTGTGTATTCTTGCCACCTCTTCTTAATATCTTCTGCTTCTGTTAGGTCCATACCATTTCTGCCCTTTATTGAGCCCATCTTTCCATGAAATGCTCCCTTGGTATCTCTAATTTTCTTGAAGAGATCTCTAGTCTTTCCCATTCTGTTGTTTTCCTCTATTTCTTTGCATTGATTGCTGAAGAAGGCTTTCTTATCTCTTCTTGCTATTCTTTGGAACTCTGCATTCAGATGTTTATATCTTTGTTTTTCTCCTTTGCTTTTCACCTCTCTTCTTTTCACAGCTATTTGTAAGCTTCCCCAGACAGATATTTTGCTTTTTTGCATTTCTTTTCCATGGGGATGGTCTTGATCCCTGTCTCCTGTACAATGTCATGAACCTCATTCCATAGTTCATCAGGAACTCTATCTCTCAGATCTAGTCCCTTAAATCTATTTCTCACTTCCACTGTATAATCATAAGGGATTTGATTTAGGTCATACCTGAATGTGGACAAATATAGTCTGATAATTTTTGGTCGAAATGTTGCTACATTTTCCTTTTTCAAGATATATTTTATTTATTTCATATTTTAAGATTTTTATATTTTATATCAATTTTAGCTTTACTGAAATTTTTACATCAGTTGTAAGTTCACAGAAAATTTGAGTGGAAGGTATTGAATTCATATATACTCCCTGCACCTACAGATTGGATAGCTTCCTCCATTATCAACATCCCCCACTAGGGAATATACTTGGTACAACTAATGAACCTACATTGACACTTCTTGATTACCCATAGCTTATAGCTTATATTATAATTCACTTTTAGCATTGGACATTCTATGGTTTAAGATATTTTATCATTTAGACATGTTATCCATCATTATAGAAACACAGAGAGTGTTTTCATTGTCCTAAAACAAACAAACAAACCTCTGTGCTCTATCTACTCACCATTCCACTCTTCAAACCACTGAGACCACTGATCTCTTTGTTGTCTCCAAAGTTTTGCTTTTTCTAGAATTTTCATATAATTGGAATTATACAATATACAGCCTTTCAGATCAGCTTTTTTTTCACTTAGCAGAATGAATTAAGATTACTTCATATCTTTTCATGGCTTGATAACATTTCTTTTTAGTGCTGAGATTGGATTAAAGGATCTTACATAAATCTAGCTTTAATTTTCTAGGATTCTGTAATTATCACTACTGGAAAACTGACTGACTTTTCACTAGAATTAAGTATATGTACAACTAGCTGATTAAAGTTGGAGGGACTCCACATGCAAGGGACCTGAACTTGGGCAGACTTTGGGAGATGGTGAGGGACAGGGAGGCCAGGCGTGCTGTAGTTCATGGGATCACCAAGAGTCAGACATGACTGGGGGACTGAACAACAACCACATTTAAGAGGAGAGCATGATTCTCCCCTAACAATGTTGGATCTTGAAACAGAGGCAGGGTGGTGTAGTCGTTCTGGAGGCTGATGTTGTATAAGCTGTTTGTATGAGACATGAAACTCGGTGCTTTCTGCTCTCAACCTTTCTGCCATGTGAACCACATGATGAGTCTTCCAAGAAAAAATAATAAAGGGAATGTCAGAGAATAGCAGAGGTGGAAGGTGGCAAACCATTCAAGGCTTAATTATACTGTTGTCCTAGTGGTCTGTGAGACACTCCATGGCCTTTATAAATTTTTTTTCCTTAGGCTACTTTCTATTTTTATATTTTATTTTTTTTATTTTTTATTTTTTTAAATTTTAAAATCTTTAATTCTTACATGCGTTCCCAAACGTGAGCCCCCCTCCCACCTCCCTCCCCACAACATCTCTCTGGGTCATCCCCATGCACCAGCCCCAAGCATGCTGCACCCTACGTCAGACATGGACTGGCGATTCAATTCTTACATGACAGTATACATGTTAGAATTCCCATTCTCCCAAATCATCCCACCCTCTCCCTCTCCCTCTGAGTCCAAAAGTCCGTTATACACATCTGTGTCTTTTTTCCTGTCTTGCATACAGGGTCGTCATTGCCATCTTCCTAAATTCCATATATATGTGTTAGTATACTGTATTGGTGTTTTTCTTTCTGGCTTACTTCACTCTGTATAATTGGCTCCAGTTTCATCCATCTCATCAGAACTGATTCAAATGAATTCTTTTTAACGGCTGAGTAATACTCCATTGTGTATATGTACCACAGCTTTCTTATCCATTCATCTGCTGATGGACATCTAGGTTGTTTCCATGTCCTGGCTATTATAAACAGTGCTGTGATGAACATTGGGGTACATGTGTCTCTTTCAATTCTGGTTTCCTCTGTGTGTATGCCCAGCAGTGGGATTGCTGGGTCATAAGGTAGTTCTATTTGCAATTTTTTAAGGAATCTCCACACTGTTCTCCATAGTGGCTGTACAAAAACCTTATCTGATGCATATCTTCTCCCATTTCTACTTCTCTGTCTGGGTTCTAGACAACTTGATATTGTTTCAAGGCACTTGTTTAAGCGACCAGAGTAATTAATATCAAAATGCTGGTGACAGCACAGTATACCTTTCAGGAGACTCTGTCATTTGTAAATGAGATGATTTTTGTTTTCTCAAAGAAATACATTTCTAATTATGTAACTTTAGGTATTGTAACATAAGGGATAGGACCTTAGGACTTTATGCTGGTGGGGAGAGAGGTTGGGTCTCTCACTGAAGCCACACATAGATGCTTAATCTTGTGATCATGTACAAGTCTAAATCTGACAGGCTGATCAAATGAGACTGCAGATTGTTCATTCTCCACAAGGGTTGTTGGGTTTGGTTTCTCTTACCATTGCTTCAGTAATTTGTTTTGTCAACAGGGAAAGAAGCAGGCATTCTAGCTTTGGATGTTTTTGTGTTGGGAGGCACAGTGATTGCAATCTTACCAGCATTAAGATGATAGCTGTGTTTCTTTAAATTGAGATCATTAAAATAAGATTACATTGCTAGCTTTTATGTTCCATTTAAGAGTTTCTAGAATTAAAATAATGTTCTCATTTAAAACAGACTCATAATTTACAAGGAGACATTATTGCCTAATCAAATATTGCAAAATGTAAACAAGTTTCCACAAGAATGCCCACATAAAAAAAGAAATTACTATTATTATTTTGTATAAATATAAGTAGTTAGTAGTGTGATTTAATTAAATAATTTAAGTTGTTTATATAATAGATGACACAAACACTCTAGATCAAATAAAAGAGTATTTTTATATATTTTAAATTATTCCAGGTCTGTTGAATGTAATTTTAGGTGTGACTATATTATACAATTGTCATTTTTGTTAAAATATTATCCCCAAGAATATAGGAATGTATCCTTTCCATCACAAATTCTTCAGCATATAACCCTGGACTTGATACATATCTTGCCCTCAGGCTAGCTGAAAGCACATGATTAAAATTTAATTTTGGGGAAATTTAATTATTTGATTATACATTTGTACATGTAACTATCTTGATTAAAATGGCTTACAGCTAACTAATGGTAATGATACACCTCTTACTTTCAGAACTGTAATCATCAAGAACATATTCACCAAGTCAGAAGCACGGGTAAATATTAATAGCTCCTGGTAGTATTAAGAGCTGGTACATTGTACTCTGTAGAAAGTTTGGAAATATTTGTAGAGACTCAAGTAGGGTTTGATAATTAGGAATTAGGTGTAGAAGAATATACTAATTAATAAGCTTATTTAAAAATTTGGAACATAAGAAAATGCTCCTAAACATAGACATGCTGACATAAAAGAAAGAGGCAGAACAGCTATATAAAGAAGTTGAGAAAACATTAAATGTTTGGCTATTTGACATTTTTAATATAGAGAATAATTTAATTTTAATTGGAAATCAATATTGCATTATAAAACAAATGTCTCTAGACCTCTCTATCCTGACTTTATAAATGTAAATCATAAACATCTAACTGGATTTTACGGGTTTGATATCCACTCCGCTTTACACACACACATGCATAGATAATACCCCTCTGATGGACTTTTCATGATTTCTTTCACTTAGGACATTCCTGGAAATTTCAAGTGAGGGGACTAATCCGGTTTGAATCTCTCAGTCCATCACCCACCTGACAGCTCAGGTCTCCTCCAGGCCCACATTTGGTGCTCCTCTGTGATTCCAGTAGCTCAACAATGGGTCACTTAAAAAGTGCTCATCCTAGCATGTTTCTCACCTCATGGCCCCTCTTCCATAGACCACAGCTCAACTCAATGCTTTATTTCAGCCATGGTTCCTGCACTCTTCTTATTGCCACACCATGCATCACTGGGTCCTTACTTTCCATTGCTTTCCCTCTTCCCCAGAACACTGCTGCTCATCTTTCTTCTCAAAGGGAGGTAAAGAAACAAAATGCCCTTGTCTGTGGTC
The DNA here is from genome assembly GCF_001704415.2 of Capra hircus. NCBI lineage: Eukaryota > Metazoa > Chordata > Mammalia > Artiodactyla > Bovidae > Capra > Capra hircus. The sequence goes on from NC_030808.1 coordinate 99,976,478, forward strand.
TCTTACAAGAACTCTTAGTGATGCCTTTTAGATTCTGAGTTATGGCAGGGACCACTGTTTTAACTTGTAGATGCTATTTTCCTCCCTGAAGTTCACAGAAAACCACCACACTATAAATGGAAACTTATTTATTCCCCTCCAGCCTTCAGTCTGATTGCTTCATCTGACTCATCACGTATGTCTGACATCAATTTTATAATGGCTTCTTCTTGGGCATAGAGTCCAAACAACCCATTTCACATTGCAATTTTATTTCTGTTTTTGTCCTCATTATCACCACCCAGCTGAAGTTTCTAAGCATTCTGTGCATTTCTGAAATCTTGGCATTGATATATTATGATGTATACTCTACTCACATAATTTCTAACCCAATAAAATCAGATCTTTATTATGTTTGATAATTAGGGTGAGTAAGACAGTGTACATTAACTGATATATTTTATGTTCAAATCTTAGTTATGGGCTTAATCAGAGCCTTGATTTATCACTTTATAAAATGCTTACCTTAGAATATTAGATCCACAGAAAAGTTAAAAATTATTATAAGGGAATAAATTTGTTGAGTTTAATAATTAGAACATTATCTAACTATAGTAATTCTCAGGGACTTTAAGGTGCCAATGTGCCTTTTGATTCTCTAAGAATGGTTGTAAATTTGCTATATTTCTGACTTTAACAGAATTCCAGTTGTTCTGCAAACAATTTACCACCAATTGGAACTGTCATTTTTCTGAGTAGTATCTATTCTAATAAGTATACAGTAATATCTGTTTGTTAATTTAATTTACAAGTCCATAATGACATAGGATATTGAACATCTTTTCCTGTGCTTATTTTCAGTCTATATATCATGAACCTATTTTTGAATGAACATTTTTAGAGACATATTTTCTGGAACTCTATTTGGAAAATGCTGTCCTACTTCATCATGAAAATTTAGAAATATTCTTGGTATACCTTGTTACTAAAGTGGGAGACCATTTAATCCTTCAAATAATTGTTACACAGAATATAGAAAATAAAAAAATTCAGTGGCAAATTATTATATAATTCCTTTTAATTTGTTGATGTTTTTGTAGCAAATTCTTAAAAAATACTGTGTTTGGAATCAATAAGTTGAAATAACATCATACATATAAGACATTACCTTACGGATAACTTAGCATGAAAAAGAGTGTGTGCTTTTATTTTTCAGTCTTAAAACTATAAGGTTTTTAAAATTTGTATTAGCTTTTGGAAACTGTCATTTATGGTCATAATCTCTATGTTTATACATGTTTAGATATATATGAAAAATGATACATGTACCATATGAATAAATGTAAAATAATGATTGTGTGTGTATATATATATATAATAGCCAAAATAATTTAATTTGTTAAATTAATTAAAACATTTGTTAAAATAATTTAAACATTCTTAAAATATTTTTGTATAAATGAAGCTTCAAATTCATTAATCAACAAATCATGGTGCTTATGAGAAGCACAAAGGAAGGAAAAAAGGTGAACATTATAATACTATGAAATAAGGGTTATTAGAGCTTTTCACTTTCATGCATTGGAGAAGGCAATGGCAACCCACTCTAGTGTTCTTGCCTGGAGAATCCCAGGGATGGGGGAACCTGGTGGGCTGCTGTCTGTGGGGTCGTACAGAGTCGGACACGACTGGAGCGACTCAGCAGTAGCAGCAGCAGAGCTTTTGAAAAGGCATAGGGAGCATAGTCAGATGAGTAAAACACAGGGAGTGGTTGAAAAAGCTTAGACAACTTCATACTTTTTGGTTTGGTTTTCATCCTATAAAAACAAAGAATGACATAAGTCCCTTGCTAAGAAATGTAATCCCTGTGTATTTCTCAAGTATTGGTGAAATGCTGCAGCTCCATCTCTTACCGACAGTCATTAATGACTCTAACAAATATGAGACCTTGGTTCAAACAAACACATTATTCCAAATGACAGAAGTGTAAGTATGCCCAATTAATAAATTTGCCAATATTTGTTCCCTGTTTATGAGAACATCACCTGAAGTTAGAACTAATTACCTCTACATGTACCTTGGAACACATACCCAAATCTCTAGAGCCAGTTTTTTCATGCAATAGTTAATGTAATGATGGCTTTTCTGTTTATTTGTGAGCTCTAATACACAAATATTGGTTAAAAATAATAAAACAAATCAACCATATTAATTTAAAAATTATGTTGTAAAGAGAGCTTTTTCTTTCTAATTTGAAACCAGGATTCAAAGAACTCATAATTTATGTATCTGCTATAGTTCTTTGGAAAATTCAGTGCATTACCAGAAATAGATGACTTGGCACTTAACAACCTTTACACAAAAACCCAAGCCCAAGCCCAGTATTCTTGTCTTTTGGGAAGGAGAATGACCTGGTTCATTTACTCTTAGAATCCTGACCCAGAGTATTTGAATATAATCAGCTATATTTGCTCTATTGAGTGTGAAGAGGTAGATTTTTTATAGTAGTAAAAAATTAATAGACTAATTTTTAGAGAAGTTTTAGGTTTACAGAAAAATTAAGCAGAAAGCAGAGTTGTCATATATTTTCTCTACCTTCCCCTGCAGTTCCTCTTATTACTAATATCTTGTGTGGTTGTTGTTCAGTCACCCAGTTGTGTCCAACTCTTTGTGACCCCATGGGCTGCAGAATGCAAGGCCTCTCTATCTCACCATTTCCTGAGGTTTGCCCAAATTCATGTCCATTGCATCAGTGATGTGATTCAGTCATCTGATCCTCTGATGCCCTTTCTCCTGCCCTCAGTCTTTCCCAGCAACAGATATTTTTCCAGCTTTTCACATCAGATGACCAAAATACTTGTTTCAACTTCAGCTTCAGTCCTTCCAATGAGTATTTGGGATTGATTTCCCTTAAGATTGACTGTTTTGGTCTCCTTGCTGTCCAAAGGACTCTCAGGAGCCTCCTGCAGCACCATAGTTTGAAGGCATCAATTCTTTAGCCAGCACTCTGCCTTCTTTACCATTCAGCTCTCACAACTGTACTTGACCACGGGAAGAACATATCCTTGACTATATGGACCTTTGTCGGCAGAGTAATGTCTCTGTTTTTCAGCACACTGTTTAGGTTTATAATAGATTTCCTGCCAAGAAGCAAAGATCTTCTGATTTCATGGCTGCAGTCATCATTTGCAGTGAATTTAGAGCCCATGGAGAGGAAATCTGTCACTACTTCCACAATTTCCTCCCCTACTTGCCATGCAGTAATGGGGCTGGATGCCACGATCTTAGTTTCTTTAATATTTAGTTTTAAGCTGGCTCTTTTACTCTCTTCCTCTACCCTCATCAAGAGGCTGTTTAGTTCCTCTTTACTTTCTGCCATTAGAGTGGTATTATCCCCATATCTGAGGTTGTTGATGTTTCTCCTGCCTATCTTGATTACAGTTAGTAACTCATCCAACCCAGGATTGCTCATGATGTTCTCACTGATAGATTAAACAAACAGGGTGACAGCAGACTGCCCTGTCGTACTCTTTTCTCAATCCTGAACCAGTCAGTTGTTTCATACAGGATTCTAACTGTTGCTTCTTTACCTGCATAAAGGTTTCTCAGGAGATAGGTAATAAGGCCTGGTATTCTAATCTCTTTAAGAGCTTTCCACAGTTTATTATGATCCACAAAGTCAATTGCTTGTGTGGTACATTTGTTAAAACTGATGTACCAATATTGATACATGAAGGATGGTAGATTTTAGAATTTCTCAGAGCGAAAAATAAAGGCAACTTACTACTTGGTGAAATTTGTCCAATTACTTAAACTACCTGAGGCATGTTGATAAAAATGGACATAATATCAATGGACTGTTACAGATAGAAAACAACATAAAAAATTAACTCATTCATATAACACATTTAAAAATTAACTCAGAATTGTAAGTAAAAAAATCATGTCTATCTGGGGGCTATATACAGGATTATTAAGGATAATTTTTTTTCTTGCATAGCATTAAAACCTGTGGAAGATTTGGTTCTAGTTAAGTATTTTTCCATTAATATTTTTTTATCATCTTTATCAGTCAGTTCAGTTCAGTCACAACTGTGTCTGACTCTATGTGACCCCATGGACTGTAGCACACCAGGCTTCCCTGTCCATCACCAACTTCTGGAGTTTACTCAGACTCATGTCCATTGAGTTGGTGATGCCATCCAATCATCTCATTCTCTGTCATCCCCTTCTCCTCCCACCTTCAATCTTTCCCAACATCAGGGTCTTTTCCAATGAGTCACTTCTTCACTTCAGGTGGCCAAAGTATTGGATTTTCAGCTTCAGCGTCAGTCCTTCCAATGAATATTCAGGACTGATTTCCTTCAGGATGGACTGGTTGGATTTCCTTGCAATCCAAGGGACTCTCAAGAGTCTTCTTCAACACCACAGTTCAAAAGCATCAGTTCTTCAGCACTTAGCTTTCTTTATAGTCCAACTCTCATATCCATGCATGACTACTGGAAAAGCCATAGCTTTTACAAGACAGATTTTTATTGGCAAAGTAATGTCTCTGTTTTTAATATGCTGTCTTGTTTGGTCATAGGTTTTCTTCCAAGGAGCAAGTGTCTTAAATTTCATGGTTGCAGTCACCCTCTGCAGTGATTTCCAAAAAAATAAAGTCTCTCACTCTTTTCATTGCTTCCCCATCTATTTGCCATGAAGTAATAGGACTGGATGCCATGATCTTAGTTTTCCAAATGTTGAGTTTTAACCCAACTTTTTCACTTTCATCAAGAGGCTCTTTAGTTCTTCTTCACTTTCTGCCATAAAGGTGGTGTCATCTGTATATCTGAGGTTATTGATATTTTTCCCATCAATCTTGATACCAGCCTGTGCTTCATCTACCCTGGTATTTCACATGATGTACTCTGTATATAAGTTAAATAAGCAGGGTGACAATAGACAGCCTTGATGTACTCCTTTCCCTATTTGGAACCAGTCAGTTGTTCCATATCCACTTCTAACTATTGCTTCTTGACCTGCATACAGATTACTCAGGAAGCAGGTAAGGTGGTCTGGCATTCCCATCTCTTGAAGAATTTTCTACAGTTTGTTTTGATCCACACAATCAAAGGCTTTGGAATAGTCAATAAAGCAGAAATAGACGTTTTTCTGAAACTCTTACTTTTTCAATGATCCTACAGATGCTGGCAATTTGATTTCTGGTTTTTCTGCCTTTTCTAAAACCAGCCTGAACATCTCAAAGTTCACCATTCATGTACTATTGAATCCTGGCTTGGAGGATTTTGATCATTGTTTTGCTAGCATGTGAGATGAGTGCTATTGTGTGGTAGTTTGAACATTCTTTGGCATTGCTTTTCTCTTGGATTGGAGTGAAAGCCGACTTTTTCCAGTCCTGTGGCCACTGCTGAGTTTTCCAAATTTGCTGGCATATTGAGTGCAGACTTTCACAGCATCATCTTTTAAGAATGAAATAGCTCAAATGGGATTTCATCACCTCCATTAGCTTTGTTCACAGTGATGCTTCCTAAGGCATACTTGACTTCACATTCCAGGATGTCTGACTCTAGGTGAGTGATCACACCATCATGGATATCTGGGTCATGAAGTCCTTTTTTTTTTTGTATAGTTCTTCTGTTTATTCTTGCCACCTATTCTTAATATCTTCTGCTTCTGTTGGCCCATACCATTTCTGTCCTTTATGGAGCCCATCTTTGCATGAAATGTTCCCTTGGTATCTTTAAATGTCCTGAAGAGATCTCTAGTCTTTCCCATTCTATTGTTTCCCTCTTTCTTTGCGTTGATCACTGAGGAAGGCTTTCTTATCTCTCCTTGCTATTATTTGGAACTCTGCATTCAAATGGGTATATCTTTCCTTTTATCCTTTGCCTTTAGCTCTTTTCGTTTCTCAGCTATTTGTAAGGCCCTCAGACAGCCATTTTGCCTTTTTGAATTTCTTTTTCTTGGGAATGGTCTTGATCCCTGCCTCCTGTACAATGTTACAAACCTCCATCCATAGTTCTTCAGGCACTCTGTCTATCAGATCTAATCCCTTGAATCTATTTGTTACTTCTGCTGTATAATCATAAGGGATTTGATTAAGATCATATCTGAATGGTCTAGTGGTTTTCCCTGCTTTCTTCAATTTAAGTCTGAATTTGGCAATAAGGAGTTCATGATATGAGCCACAGTCAGCTCCCAGTCTTGTTTTTGCTGACTGTTTAGAGCTTCTCCATCTTTGGCTGCAAAGAATATAATCAGTCTGATTTCGGTATTGACCATCTTGTGATGTCCATGTGTAGAGTCTTCTCTTGTGTTGTTGGAAGAAGGCATTTGCCATGCCTATTGCATGCTCTTGGCAAAACTCTATTAGCCTTTGCCCGGCTTCACTTTGTACTCCAAGGCTGAATTTTCCTTTTACTCCAGGTGTTTCTTGACTTCCTACTTTTACATTCCAGTCCCCTATAATGAAAAGGATATCTTTTTGAGGTGTTTGTTTTAGAAAGTCTTGTAGGTTCATCTTTATAGGTTTCACATTTTAGGGAAATGCTTCCCAAAATAAGGGAAAATGTCCATCTTCATTCCAGGCCATAAAGTATTTAATAGATGAACTTTTGGTCAATAAATAAAACATATGGAATTTTAATTTACACAGTGGTTTAAAATCTGCCTCCCAATATTGTGGCAAAATACAGTGTCAATGCAGGAGACACAAGAGATGAGATTTTGATCCTTGGGTCTGGAAGATTCCCTGTAGCAAGGAATGACAACTCACTCCATTATTCTTGACTGGAGAATCCCATAGACAGAGGAGCTGTGTGGGCTACAGTCCATGGGGTCTCAAAGAGTTGGACATCACTGAGTGACTGAGCACACAAACTCTAGGGAAGAGACCTTGGATAATACTGGGCACCACCACATGAGGAATTTCAATGGATGGGCATCAGTCAAAGAGAATAGAGGCCAAAATTTTAAAATTTAATCTGAACACAATAGTTTCCAATAAATATCCTCTACCCTGGTTTCTTAATTATTTGATGGTGAAAGTTCCATCCATGAACTATTTCAAGGATTGTGGCAAATCCTGCGACTCTTTGTCTGGAAAAAGTGGCAGACAATACTGTCCACCCATAGAGTTTCATGGATAAAAGCTTGTCGGTATTTCTTGCTCTTAAATTGAAGCTGCCTTCCCTTTTTACATCCAAAAGGATTGTCAGTGAAAAAAAAATTATAATTTTTCCTTTTCCATCTAGAGCATTGAAAAGTAGAACTTCTCTAACATGCGTTTTATAGAACAATGGACCAAAACAATTCTTGAGATATAGTTCAAGATATAAAGACTATAAGATATTTTGTGCTTATTTCTTTGTAATAAATCATCTCTTGGGAAGGGAATAATTTAAGCCTTGCCATTTTACTTCCTAATGAGAGTAGCCAAGTTCATATGTTCACAGATGAAAGAGACATCAATAAATGATAAATAGACAGGAAGGTCCCATGGCCTCCCTCAATAGACTGTTGATGGACCCCTCGAAGAGTTCATAAAGAGAGTGAATTCTCCATATCATTGAATTAATAAATAGGAGAAAAGTCATCCTAAAGTAAGCATATAAGTCCAAATGAGAGTTCTTGCCACTCTGTTTTGTTTCCTTTCCCTGTTTATTCTTTCTAGTGACAGAATTGCAAAATAGTTCACTGGCAGGAATTTTCACAAAGGCTAACCTAAAAAGGAAATGATTAATCCTAAATGGGTGTGATTCTGTGATGATATAGCCTTATGCAAACTGTAGTCTAACTATTACAGCATTTGCTTTGTAGTTTAAATTGGTAATGTAATTAATTACTAAATGTGAAATGAAATGTATGTCAATCAATATAAAAATGAATTAAAATCTTCCAAAGAAATATCTGTAAATTTTCACATTAGAGATATAAATCAAGAGATGTCCAATGATGGCTTTTTTAAATAAGTAAATATACATTGCCAGGCAATGTCTAACATTCTATATATTCTTTATTTTTTAGACACTAGTATTTCCAAGAAATAGATACATTAACTTCTATTTCTCAGGTTGGAGTTTGAATAACAGAGCGGTTAAGAAATTTGTCTAAAGTCATTTAGGAAAGAAATTTAAAGCTGAATTTCAATCTGGATCTAGAAAATCAAAGTCAGTGAGTGTTCTTCTCACTACAGAATGAAGTGTAATAGACAACAGATAAAATAAAAATTAAGATATTGTGTCTTTAATTGATTGTAGTTTGGTTATGACTGAAAAGGAATGGCAATGTTAGTATGAGTTGGCCAAATAGTTTGTTTTCTGTAACATCTTATGGAAAAACCTGAGCGAAATTTTGGCCAAGCCAATGTTTGACAGTTTACAAAAGAATCCTATATTTATTTCCTTTTGGTGATCCACTGACCTTGACAGTTAAGTCATGTGTGAAACAATCTCCTGTGGCTCAGTGTCTCTCGAGCCCCAACTGCCACTCCCACATAAGTGTTATGTGCACTGAACTCAGAATTTGAATTACTTACTGAAAAATAATAGCACAATTTTGAGAATTCTAGTTAAATTTGAATATTACTCAAGAAATATTGTCAAAGTAGCCATGGCCAACTTTATTTGGAGGCAATTTACAAAAGGATAAACATATCCAATGAATAGACCCAATATTGTTTTTAGTAGAGAAGTGGAATAAAAAAAATGGCACAAATAAACTTATTTACCAAACAAGAATAGAGTCACAAATATGGAGAATGAAATTATGGTTTGTTAAGGAAGGAGAAAATTGGGAGATTGGAATCGATATATATACACTACTATATATAAAATAGATAAACAAATAAGGGCCTAATGTGTAGCACAGGGAACTCTACCCAATACTCTGCGATGGCTTATATGGGAAAATAATCTAAAAAAGAGTAGATGTAGGTATATGTATTAATGATTCACTTTGCTGTACAGCAGAAACTAACATAACATTGTGAATCAAATATACCTCAACAAAAATTAATTTTTAACAAGTCAGAGAAAGAAGGGTAAATTTTAAATATTGTCTATAAAAGTCAAGGAAACATGGCTCCAGTATAAAAGCAAAATAACAGATTAGAGATAAGATGAAAGACATGAGAAGTTGATCAAAAGGTAGTAGATTGCAAGGCAATTCAAAATAAAAGTGAAGCTTGAGGAGATTATTAGAAAATGTTTAGATACAACATAGGTGATAAGGCAAATTTTTGTTTGAATAAGAGTGAATAACAGAACCTATCCAGTTGAATGATAAATTAATTTTGGGTGGACAGGTTTTAAAAATTTAAAAAACACAGGAAATGAACAAAGAATTGGATTAAAGCAGAAAGGTAAATGATACATAGTTAAGACAGTAGGATTAAATGAAAGTAATAATTTGCAATTATGTAAGAATTATTATGTGAAGTAATTCTTAAAGAATATAACCAATGAAAAGGGTCAGGAGATAAAATGACTTATCATCTGTCTTCCTTTCATGTTTACATAAAGCAAACCACATAAGTTAACATTTTATAGGTATGCATGAATATGAAAACTACATTATAGGATTGTTTATAGTTAAAATATTATTAAAATGTATTATAACAAATTTTCAACATTATTTTGTATTTTAAAAAAGAAAACATAAACAATACCATGGATGTGTTACATTAACCTTTCCTAAAGTATGGCCTGAAACAACACAAACTTATTTGAATCTGTAGTGTTTATTTTTTAGGGCAAGTATATCTTTGAAGATAAAGTTCCAGAAAATGTATTAACAACAACAAGAGAATATTTAAATGGAACTTGTTATGTGTCAATTTGTCTACTATTACTTTGCTATTTACTTTTGCTAAAGTTGTTGAATGCTTATAATAATGCTCTAATATTAGAAGTCTTATCTTCCTGTTTACATAAAACTAACACAAAGAAAGACTAAGCTACTTTACTAAAGAAACAGCAAGAACTGTTGGGTTGGGATTTGGTTACTGGTAACCTTCAGTCAAGAGTCTGTGTACTCAGCTACTGTACAGGACTGCATCTCGCATTTTTGACATTAGTGCATTAAACATAATTTCTTAATTTACATATACTCTAGAGTTATCACTCCAGATACATGAGTTATTTCATAATGTGGTTATGTATTTCAGTATAAAATATAACATTTAACAGATTAATTACCCTGATTGCTATTAGCAGAAAAAATGATTCAGCAAACATTTATTGGATGATTATTCCAGATGCTATGCTGAATATTTGTGATAAAATTGTAAAAGAAAAATAGGAATTTTAAGCCCTTAAAGTTTACTGTCTGAAAGTTGGAATCTGACAAATGAACAAATATTTGTTTATAATTACAGATGCTAAAACAGAATTCTTTCAGACCAAGTAAAGTGGGAGGAATTAAACAAGGCTCCTTTCATTAAGGCAGTGGCAATGAGGATAAAGAGATGACTGATATGAGAGATTTTAAAGGATACAAAGTATTAATACATAGTAGAAATAGTAAGTGACATTTATTGAATATCTTTAATGTACCAGTTATTGTCATAATTATTTCACATGGACTTAACTACTTAATTCTGATTATAAAAGCTATATTAATTTTATAAGTAAGGGGAACTGTATGTTAGGCTATAGAAGTAACAAATGGAATGTGATGGAAATGATGCTATGTGATTTTTTAAGGCAGATTTCAACTTCTGCTTCCCTGTTTTTGGAATGTTGCACTGAAACTGCCAGATAATGAAGTCTGTTTAGCCTCTAAAGCATGAGAGATCATTTGGACCAAATCCAATACCTCAGCCAATAGCCATCATCAACTCACAGGCATTAAGTGAAGCCATCTTGAATCTTCCCAGCTCTAAGAGAATTAAAGTTTGATTTTTAGCATTTGGCACTTTCTGTGGGATGACACCCGCCATGGTCAATTTCAAGCCATCCATATAATGCCACCTGATTCACAGAATTCTTACAAGCATCAGTTCTCATAAGCTGCTGGGAACCAGCTCCAACACATTACTTTTAGTTACAGTGGTAAGTGAACCCAGTTGAACTCTTAAAGGGAACTTCTGCAGCAACCCACATAATCTTGGGAAAAAAGCAAAACAAAACATTGTTTAAGATACTATTGGGGTAGTCTCATAAGCATCAAGGACTAGTGCAATAGACAACAGGAAGACAGAAATACAAGTATGATATTTAAAGCAGCATAAATGTGCAGTAGTCTCAGTTATTGGACTAATGATAATACAAAGAAAAAATTATATATCTTCATGTATGTGTGTGTATGTTTCTCTATAATGCAAATTTTAAAAAATGAAAGAACATATTGAGGTTTAAAAATGATTGGTGCTTAAGAGTTCTGGGGCTGAATATGTTTCAAGACGATGGATGTTAAGAAGGAAGCCAGGGGAGGGACTTCCAGGACACATCCTTACTTTAATGAATGAAACTAGAAGTCATATATTTGAAACATTACACCTTTATTGTACATTATAAAATTAAATTAAATCATGTATTTTATCCACAGTAAGAATTATATTAGAATACATGAGTTAATTCTGAAGGTAATATGGAATAAATGAACATGTATTCCCATACTGCAAAATGCACTGGTAAATAGTACAAAGAAAATTTGTTGAACATTTGCCAAATACAAAACTCATGCTGAAAGACAAATTTGTATTAAATGTAGCCTTGACATCACAGTCACCATACAATAGAAAAATTTTTGCTATGTAACTTTATAAATATCAAAAACTTCAATGTCTTTAAAATAAAGTCTAAGTGAATGTCTATATACCCAAGCATGGTTCAAGATTTCAGTAGAAAATAACTGATGGGTTTGCTTTGTTATATAAAGACAATTTCCATAAAGCATTAGCATTTTCTTTTGTGCTAAAAGGTGACTATTTCACTTAGATGATTTCCAAATAAGCAGTTGAGGTAATAACCTCTTACCTTCAATATCTGGCAAAATTCTTAAAGGTGCCTTGAAAAAATTTTGAATAAGAAGCAGCATTTTTTCTTAACTATATAGTTATTCTTTTCTTATACAAGAAAGACAAACCAAAGTTGGAGTTCTTTAATTAAAAACAAAACAAAGTGTTATCAATTTTGATGAGCTTATTCTATAATAACTATGTTTGCATAAAAATGTATTTATTATATTCATATTAATAAAATCACTATGAGGAACTGTAAGAAGTAAGTGGCTAGACAGTAAGATAAATTATAAGGTCTGATCTTTCTGAATGCATTGCAGGCACACAGGATTGTTAGAGTTTTTCTATTCAAAAATTAATATATCTATATGTGCATATATTACATGTTATATACAATTATATATGAGATCTATATAGTATAGATAATATATGATAACATAAAGTTAGAAATTTTTACAAAGAAAACATGTAAATGGGCTAAGAAGCACATGAAAAGATTCTCAACATTATTATTCATTAGAGAAATGTAAATCAAAAACACAATGAGATACCATTTTATTCCTACCAGGATGGTTACTATTTTTAAAAAATAGAAAACAAGTGTTAGTGTTGGTGAGTATGGAGAGAAACTCAAACTCTCATACATTGCTAATGAAAACGTAAAATGTTTCAATAGGATGGAAAACAGTTTGGTGTTTCCTCACAAAGTTAAACTTAGAACTGCCATATGATGCTGAAATTCTACTCTTCATGCCTATCTAAAAAAATTGAAAACAAGTACTCAAAGAAGTACATGTAAGCAGATATTCATAGTTGTAGTCCAATGTCCATCAAAAGAAAAATAAATATATTGTTACATGTACATAGCAAAATATTATTCAGCCATAAAAGAATATCATTCATCCTAAGAAAGAGTGAAATTTTGATACATACTGTTGTATAATAAGAATTATTTGCTCTTTTTCCCCATTCTTGACATAGAGCTAAAATGTTTGGAATTTTTTGAGTGATGAAAGGGTTTTATGTTACTAATAAAGAGCCCCTTTTAATCAAAAAAAATTAATGCTCATAAGGCACTTAATGTGGAGCTCCTAGATGGTCTCAGGATAGGGCTATTACCAAAATAGAAAAGTATCCGTAAAAAAGTTAAGTTCGTATTCTATGACTGTAATTGTACTCTTAAGTGTATGTCCAGCATGTGCTTCTGTATGTGCACCATAAATCATATATAGAAACATTTATACCGAGACTATTCAAAATAAATAAACTCCCCAAATGGCACAAACCAAAGATCAGTCATCCATAACATGGATAAATATAATCAGTAGCATTCTCTGAATATAATGTTGTATGGCGCCAAGAATGAAAGAACAATGACTGTGATCAATATGGATGACCAGAACATGCTGTTTAGTGAAGGAAGCCAAATGCAAAAGGGTACATAATATATTATTTGACTTATATAAACTTCAAAAACAAGAGAAACAAGTCTAGGGTGTTGGAAATTAGTATAATGGTTAAATTTAGATACAGTTTAGTAACTGAAATGGATCATAGCAGAGATTTCTCAGGTGCTGGCAATATCATGTTTCTTAAAATGGGTCTAATCTCAGGGGGTCTCGCGATCCAATGGCTTGACGTGGGGCTTGGGTTCCCAGCCAGAGATTGAGGTCATGTCGTGGTAGTGAAAGCACCAAATCCTAGCCACTAGACCAGTGGTCAGTGAAAAGGACTCTGGCCCTTCGACTTTGCAGAAAAGAGTTTCCACAAAGATGTAAAGTAGTAAAGCAAGTAAAATATTTATTAAGAGGAAAAAATGAGTAAGTACATGTGGATAGACAGGAACAGACTCAGTGGGAGAATCCCTGAGTCACACCTTTGTAGCAGTTTAAATTAATTCTATGGGGCATTTCTTCTTGGTTTCCTTTGGCCAATCATTTTGATTTGCTGGTTCAGAGTCTATACTTGGTATATCTCAGGATCCTCCCATGTGTGCACATGCATCTCTTAGCCAAGATGGATTCTACTGAAAAGGTCTATGGGTGGAGCATCCTTTAGCATCCGTCCACTTTGACCTCCAAGGAGCCGTTTTGCTCATGTGTGGTTGGGGAGGTCTCCTGACGTCCAGAGTGAGAAATATGTGATCTGGGCCGGGTGTAGCCTCCTCTCTTAATTGTCCTGCCATTCTCATCCTCAGGCTCCCCTGGTGGCTCAGTGGTAAAGAATCCGCCTGCCAATGCAGGAGATGCAGGTTCAATCCCTGGGATTTGAAGATCCTTTGGAGAAGGAAATGACAATTCACTCCAGTAGTCTTGCCAGGGAAATTCCATGGACACAGGAGCCTGATGGGCTTCAGTCCACGGGGTCACAAAGATGTAGACATTATTAAAGTACACGAACATTTGTAAAACTATTTAAGATTTGAGCAATCATCCGTATACAATTCAATAAAAATGCTAACATATACTTCAATAAAAATGTTAACATAAAATAAGAAAAATAGAACACTAAATCAAAAAAAGTGATAGAGAGACTTGGTGACAGATTAAAAGATACTGGTATAATGGATAAGAAGACATGAATGACCCCCAGGTTTCTGATTAAACCGTTTGGGTGACTGATACCACAATTCACCACAACAGACAAATCAGAAATTGCAGCAAATCTAAAGGAAAAGCTGGCTTGTTTAATTTCGTGGTTGTTTAGTTGCTAAGTCATGTCTGATTCTTTTGCGACTCCATGGACTATAGTTTCAGTCCATGGGATTTCCCAGGCAAGAATACTGGAGTAGGTTGCCATTTCCTTCTCTGGCCTTCCCAGCTCAGGGACTGAACCCACATTTCTTGCACTGGCAGGCGGATTCTTTACCACTGAGCATCCAGGGAAGCCTCCTGTTTAACTTAGCTGTATATAACTTAAAGAAAATTATAAGGCAGCAAAGGAAAAATATAGAAGTCTGAATAACAGGAGAAAGTTCTCTGTAAGCTTGGGAAAAAGAGGACTGCTGAGAATGACATCTTTAAAGTAATGAGAAGCTTGGGCAGAATATATGCTGGAAGGGAATGTAACTTACATGGTTTTTATTTTATATCCCAGATGTCAGCAAGACATTGAAGTGGAGCTATTTTAGACAACAAAAGAGAATGTGGGAAGTCAATGTCAGAGTGGTAGGTGTAGTTGTCTTTCACTCATATTACATTAAATAATTGTTTTTAGAGGGGTTAGAATCTAGAGAAGATGTTTCAATAAATTAAAAACATTCTTGGCATTTGCAAGGTAGCTGGTTGAAGATCCAGGAAAAAGGAGATACTGAGAAAAGTGGTGAACCATGAGAAAAAGCATAAAGATTTTGGGGAGTAAGTAATAACCATCTAGACCTCATATAATACTCAGTAATTAAGCATGATGATTGGGGGAGACTGCCACACTTGATAAAGAATGCAATATTACATCAATACTGTTATCTTTAAATAAACATAGCAAAAATATAGCAAATAACAATTTCTGTAATAACTTATTAGCATTAATAAACTAAAATTGAATAATTTTAATAAAAACACAATATATTGAATTTAAATAAATGACAGTTCAGCAAATAACATGAAAATTTAAAAAGATATTTTAATAATAATACTTAAAAATAATGCTTATTATAGCATTATAACATAGACTATTTGGGTCAAATTCAATTGTCAATAAAAGGGCATAAGAGATAACTTAATTGTGTCCACTAGATGGAGCATGATGCAATCGCTTTAGAAACTGGTTATGAATACAAACAGAAATTGTTTATTATATAATATTAGGTGAAATAAATGTGTAAATTTAGGTTAAAATGCACATATGCAAGTGATGAAGTGTGCCCAAATTCTAGTGCTGAAATTATGCATGAATGCTTTAATCCCATAAATTTTCTCTGTTTTTCCAGTGTTTCACTGTGAAAAAAACATATTACAAACATAATTACATATAACTAAAGTCCAATTTATTGTTTCACAAAAATTCTTTGCTTATAAATAAAATGTTTCTGAAACTAGCCAATATCTGAAGAAATGTCAAAGACTATTAAACATGGGATTGTTGACCTATTAATTAGTATACTCTAACTTTGCAATAAATAGAACTCAAAATATATAAGGCTAAAATACATGTGAAGTTTATTTCTTGCTCAAGTATCTGCACTTACCTGATGGATATGTCAAGAATCAATCATTTAGGAGCCAGGCTTAGAGGGGCTTTGCCATTTTCAGTCAATGCCTTCTAAGATCTTGCTTGAATCATCTTCCCTCTGCACATCAGAGGGTTTTATGGGTCAGGCCTCAAAGAGGGTACAATCACTTTTATGAACATTACTTCCTTTGTCTGTTATTTATTTCAGTGTAAAAAATAACCCCAACTCCATACCCTCAAACAACAACAATTGATTTTTTTCCTCACAATTCTAAGGATTGCTTGCGCAGCTTTTTCAGCTGATCTTATTTTGGCTACATTCGGCTGATGGGTCAGTTGAGGGCTGAGCTCAGGTGAGTCAAATGGGCTTCTAACCCCAGGTAGTCTCACATTTCAGTCTTACATTTTCTTCAAAGCATGGACACTTCAGGGCAGTGTTTCAAGAGGATGAACACAAAAGTTGTAAGATCCCTAAAACCTACTTTATCAGTCACATGACATTGCTTCTGCTACATTCTGTTGGTCAAAACAAGTCACAAGGTCAGCATGAATTCAAAGAGATCAGAAATGAGCTTGGTTTGAGGAATAGCAGTCATATTGCAAAAGGATGGGGATATAGGGAGGCATGGTTCACTCAGTTCAGTTCAGTCACTCAGTCATGTCCTACTCTTTGTGACCCCATGAACCACAGCACATCAGGCCTCCCTGTCCATCACTGACTCCTGAAGTCCACCCAAACCCATGTCCATTGAGTCGGTGATGCCATCCAGCCATCTCATCCTCTGTCATTCCCTTCTCCTCCTGCCCTCAATCTTTCCCAGCATCAGGGTCTTTTCCAATGAGTCACTTCTTCACTTCAGGTGGCCAAAGTATTGGAGTTTCAGCTTCAGCATCAGTACTTCCAATGAACACCCAGGACTAATCTCCTTTAGGATGGACTGGATGGATCTCCAGCAGTCCAAGGGACTCTCAAGAGTCTTCTCCAACATTACAGGTTAAAAGTATCAATTCTTCAGTACTCAGCTTTCTTTATAGTCCAACTCTCACATCCACACATGACTACTGGAAAAACCATAGCCTTGACTAGATGGATCTTTCTTGGCAAAGTAATGTCTCTGCTTTTTAATATGTTGTCTAGGTTGGTCATAACTTTCCTTCCAAGGAGCAGGCGTCCTTTAATTTCATGGCTGTAATCACCATCTGCTGTGATTTTGGAGCCCAGAAAAATAAAGTCATCCACTGTTTCTGCATCTATTTCCCATGAAGTGATGGGACTGGATGCTATGATCTCAGTTTTCTGAATGTTGAACTAGGGCATTGCTATTAATATAACAATCTACAGCATGTCAGTTATAACTTTGGTACATGGCTACACCTATATAGAAGTGAAATTGGGAAATGAAGCCTAATTCTGGGGCCAGGAAGACAAAAATTTGTTCATTTTAATGACCCAGAAAACATTAGACATTCTCTGCCACACTAGGTAGGTTTTTTTTTTCTTTTTCCCCACCTTGTGAACTGTGTTGTCTTCAGTGGAATTTGGAAAGTTGATAAATGGTGTTGAAGGTTATCATGAAGTTCTATAATTGCATTCAAGCTTTCAGCTGTAACAAAATATGCTAATATCACTTTGTCTTAGTGACTATACTGTGTTTGTCAACCCAGTTTTAAGCTTCATAGCTTTCCACCCCAGGTGCACCAGGTACACCTTGGTAGTGGGCCAAAATTCTAGGTAAATAAACCAGTGAGAAATAAGGTACCAAAACTGACACTAGTGACACTATCTGCAATCTACGGTTGAAGAAATAGAAACCAGAGAGTGCAGTCAGCCTGAAGTCGCAGTTTGGATTAGTACTTTAAATCCTTTTCCATGCCATGCTAAGGGATTTGCAGTTAATCTTCTACACAGTGTGGGTTCTTGAACATTTTAAAAGGAAAAGGAGTGTAAGCAGAGTTGTTATTTCAGAAAGGTGAATCTGACTGCATTAAAGAAAATATTTTCTGGGAAAGTGGCTGAGGTAGATTACAAGTGACTGATTAGATTACAGGTGAATAATGTTTGAATGCATGCAACTGGAGAGAGAAAATGGACCAATAATATCTGAATTAGAACCAACATGACTTGATAGCTGATGGTAAGCAGGAGGGTGGAGAAATTCTAGCTGCTTTTTATGCAGTTTGTGGCATCTAAAGGGATCTGCCCACAGAGAAAGTGAGGGCATAAATGTAGCTCTTGTTCAACTTGCCAGTCTTTGTCTTGTTAGAACTATATATTACTACAACGGGTGTGTTGTCTCTTAAAATATCTGTCTAAGTGGGTCATCTATTCTAATTCATCCACCCATGGGCTTCCTTTTTCAAGTTCCAACTTCTAGAGATAGTCCTTTTTTTCTAAAGTGCAGAAAAATGCTGCTTAGGTAGAAACAGTCATTAGTGAAGAAGTTGAGTACATGACTTGAGTCACTGGGTCAAGTTCTAGAGCTTTGCTTCTCAAAGCATGTTTCTCAGAATGAAAGGATCAGCACTAACAGGGAGCTTATTAGAAATGTAGAAGTTACAATCTGAATACTCAGTTATAATCTGCACTTTAAAAAGATAACCACAGATTTAAATACAATGAACTGGGAAGCATCTTTTTAGAGTACAGATTGAATAATGCTTCATAGTTTTATTATTAGAGGGTATTTTTCATGTATTTGGCCAGAAAATTCTTCAATTGTAGGTGAAGGCCATGGGCCAACTCCTACAACATCTTCTTGCATCTGTAGAGAAAAGACTCTGAGGAAAAGGACATATTTTCAAAGCTGTGAAACAGGTAAAGTGATAAATATTTATCATAAGTTTGTCTTAGTGGCATTTTAGGAAATTACTTATAACTTATCAAGATTTTTCATGATCAATTACATGATTTTGTAACTGAAAAAGATCAATATAATATTAATTTAAAATAATCTACAGGAGGATCAATTAAGGAAAGAGTCAAACTCTAAAATATCAAGTTTATAAAATTTATGGTCAGGATACCAGTAAACATACCTTCAAGTAGAGGAAAGTAAAGATACTGAGCTGCACATGCAGTTAGACTCCTAGGCTGTAGGCTCTCACCAGTTATTTCATGGTTCACATCCTCATTTCTTAGTCTCTGCTTAAATTTCAATTACTACTGAGGTTTTTCCTGCCTCACCCTATATAAGACTAATCCTTCCTCCACTTTCAAAATTTTCCTGTCATGCTTATTATGCTTCATTTCCCTCTGAAGTACAACTTAATTATCCACTTATTTCTTTTTTTTTAATCACAGTATAATTGCTTTACAATGTTGTGTTAGTTTCTACTATACAATAAAATGAATCAGCTATATGTGCGTATATGTGTATCCCCTCCCTATGGAGCCTCCTTCCCCACCATCCCACTCCTCTAGGTCATCGCAGATCACCCAGTCAAATTCACTGTGCTATACAGCAGCTTCTAACTATCTATCTATTTCACACATGCTAGTGTATATATGTCAATACCACTCAATTTGTTCCACTCACCCATCCCCCTCTGTGTCTACAAGTCCATTCTCTATGTCTGTATCTCTATTCCTACCCTGAAAATAGGTTCTCTTTTTCTAGATTTCATATATATGTGTTAATATGTGATATTTATTTTTCGCTTTCTGACTTATTTCACTCTGTTTAACAGATCTATATATCTCTTCGCTATATTATATAAACTCCTTGAGTGCAGATATTTTTGTATTGTTGTTTATTTTATCCAATATTACTCTTCTGTCCTCTCTAGGCACACAGTGAGCACTCAACAAATGTTTTTTTCATTTGATACAAAATTGTCCCAAATATATAATTTTCAAAAAATTACCAAAACCATTTCCATTAATATAGAACCAGAGAAGTTATCTTCTATCCTTCTGAGGACAGAAAACATAAATATTTGCAATATACCTAAAGACCTTGAAAATAAACTTTTTGTAAATTTAGACATTTAATAAGCTGTTTTCAAAAGTACAGCCAGCAAATGTGAGTTCTATCCTTTTCCACTGTGGACCTAAGGCATAGAAATAGAGGCAGCCAATTACCAGTTAGCCTATGCTCTACCAAGATGACATTGCTTTAAAAGGAGTCAGAGTCTTAACTACTTGAAAACCTACTTTCCAGAAGAAATATGACTGGATCTACACACATCAGAGAAAAGGGAAACCAAATCATAAACAAAGAAAATTCATTGGAAAGGTTTTGCCAAGGAGAAAAATGGAAACCAGGGCCGAAATACTTCTCCAGAAACTAAAATAAAATAATGACATGATTGTGGCTGAGAAACAGTTCCAAGATGTAGAGCTGCACAAAGTCAAGGAAGAGTATCAAAGACAGGAAAAGACACCACAATCTGACATGGGAGAATACAGGAAAGCACACACAGACTGCAGCGAATTAGGCATTTCATTGAGAAGCACAATGGGACAGTTTAAGAACAGAAAGTCTATTGAGAAGGTGTCCTAAATAATGCCTGAAGATTTGGGACCGATGGGGCTTCATAAGCACTGAAAGCTAAACAGATGATTCAGGAAAGAGCCTCACATTAAGGAAAAACTGCCAGGAATATTACCCTAATTAAACAGGACAAGTACAATAATAGCAAAGAAAGAAAGTGACAGGAGAGAGCCAGGAGATACCAGAAAGAAAGGAGACAGGTTTTTGATCACTTCACAGAGACAATAGGAGAGAGGTTTCCAGAGAAGTGAAAACATTCAGGAAGACAAGTCTAACCTAACGATGAGCAATAGAAAATGATCATGACCAAGAGTTCCATTCAGAGCTATTTTAAGAGATAAAGAGAATAAGAAGCTGGATAATATCCATAAAAACAGTTAAAAAAACCCAAAAGCATCAGAAAGGCATGCCCACAGATTAGATTTAATTTATACTCAAATAAAACAGAGATTGCTGTTCCTTAGTTCCTAAGTCATTTCAGACTCTTGCGGCGCCATGGACTGTATTCCATCAGGCTCATCTGTCCATGGGATTTCCCAGGAAAGAATACTGGATTGGCTTATCATTTCCTTCTCTCTGGGATCTTCCCAACGTAAGGATCGAAACTGTTTGGCAGGTAGATTCTTTACCACTGAGCCACCTGTGAAGACTTAGCCTTAATTAGCCCCTTACAAACTCTGTCTTTAAATATAGTTCACACTGGGAGTGACAGTGTCACCATGTGAATTTTCAGGGGACACTATTCATTTAATTACATATATCTTCTCAAATACTTTGATTTTCAAATAGGTAAATGAATGAGTGAGTAAATGAATAAATGGATGAGTGAATGGATGAAATAAAATTTAAGCCAATAAGTTAATAACTGTTTTAGAGGGAGAAAGACGAGTTGATGCTAAAGAATATTTTATCAGTGGTGTACAGGACTGGTTTGAGTCGCCTTATTTAAATAGATAGATAGAAATGATAAAGATTAAAAGTGATGGGAAAAGGTTTTAGCCAATACACCAAAAAGTCTCATAACATTCAAAGCAAACATATTTAAGTGTTATAACTTTTATATGAAAAAACCATATAAGTCTATAAGAAAGTAATGAATGCATCAATTTAGTTACCACAAGTTAACTAAAACTAACATGAAACTTCGATGGGAACAATATAATATATGGAGTCTTTCTCATCCTATACCAGTGGGATTACATTTATATACATTTAAAGCTTATTTGTGAAGACATATGACAATTTGTTTATGAATCAACATAGTCTAACTAAAAAAAAAACTCTAGAAATTCTACCTAGAAGACAGTAAAGCACAACACAAAGCATTATAAATAAAGATTTTATAAACAATGAGGTATATATAAATGCACAAATCTACATATACATTTATATATGTTTATGTATGTGTGCTTAGCTGCTCAGTCATGTCCAACTCTTTGTGACCCCAACGAGTGTAGTCCACCAAGATCCTCTGTCCATGGGGATTCTCCAGGCAAGAATACTGGAGTGGGTTGCCATGCACTCCTCCAGTGGGTTTTCCCAACCCAGGTATTGCACCCAGGTCTCCCGCATTGCAGGCAGATTATTTACTGTTATATTTAAATATAAAACTATGGTGTTATTTAAAATAGTGGAACTCAGAAATGAGCTAAGAGTTAGCATAGTGATTGAATAAGTTGATATTTGATATATTTAAAAGATATCTTTATATGCCTCATAATTTAACTATAAAATATGTTGTTTTTAAAAATATGCTTGTTACAGAATTATGTGTGTATATTATATTTCCTGAACTATGTACATTTACATAATTAGAATGACCTCCATTTCTAATGGATCTGTCTTGATTTTAGCATCATCTAAAATGTATGGAATTCAGAAATTTCTTTGAAAATAGCAGTTTACTTATCATGTCCCTTGATGATTTACTCCAACAATTTAAACATAACATCTTCATCCACTCTCTTTATTTCTTAAATCTTAACATTCCAAATTTAGGATAAAACTTTCTTGTCTCACTCTCCTTTTATGGGTAGGTGATAAAATCCCATACTGTTTAAATCAAACCATGTTCTGTTTCCAGATTTTAAAATAGTCCCTTTATCTTTTTATGGCCCCCTCTTTCTCTATGGATATATATATACACACATATACACATGCATACATATATTTTTCATTACATATATGTTTTTCATTACATATATGTTTTTCATTACATATAAATATTTCATTTCCTATATATATTTCACTACATACATATTTTTCATTACATATGTGTGTGCTTGCCCAGTTGTGTCCACCTATTTGTGACCCCTTGGACTATAGTTCACCAGGCTCCTCTGTTCATGGGATGGATTTTCCAGGCAAGAATACTGGAATGGACTGCTATTTCCTTCTCCAGGGTTCTTTACATACATGTATATAAAATTTCCCTGGAGGAGGCGGGCATGGCAACCCAATCCAGTATTCTTGCCTGGAGAATCCCCCATGGACAGAGGAGCCAGGCAGGCTGCAATGAAGTCACAAAGAGTTGGACATGACTGAGTGACTAAGAACACAGAACATACATAAAGTTTACTCAATAGAACACAGTTACTTCAACCTGGACCCATACATCATTTTTTTTTCAATATATATTCTCTATCAGTTCTGCATTTTCAACTACCACTGAATGCAACTGCGAATATGGAGGAGATGATATAGTGCCATGGTACAGATGTATCAAAAGAGAACTACACACTAACCCCCAGTGTTACATTGAAAAGAAAGGTATTTCAGAAACAGTGATGTCTAACATAAGTTTTAAACAATGACTAGGAATTAGCCAGATGTAGAAGATAGAAAATGTTTTCTAGGAAGATGAAGAAATCCATAGAAATAAGAGAAAACAAGATCTTTGAAGAAGAGACACATTAAAGTGGCTCTTGTTTAAGGCTTCTGTAGGGTAGTAGCTAGAGATAGGTTTGGAAAATTGAATCAGTACGTTATAATGAATGTCTATAAATTATATTTTAATGATTTAATTTTATCTTGGAACAACTGACTGTTGGACCACCAAACAATTGGCACAAACAATGGTTGTGGTAAAGGGAAGATCAAGTTAAATATTTGTCTGAAACAATTTCTCCAATCCAGGAAAACCCAACTAAGACAGCAGAAGATGTTTCCATCTTTTCCTGTCCTGAGCTCCTGAGACTATCTTTCAAGAGAGGATGCTGAAGGAATACGAGATCAGATATGGTGGGTATGTGCTTAGATGTTAATAAACATCTATTATACCACTCTCATGCATTTTCCACTGGAGAAGTAACAGGACCAACTATAACACTGTAGAACTCTTACCTGCTGACTCTGGTGACATAATTTGTACCTGTTTATCTATTTAGTTCAATGCTGTGTTGACAGGCTGCAGGAATTTATGAAGTCTCTTTATTACTTTATTTCTTGAAATATCTCTGAATTTATTAGTGCATAATATATCCAAATATAAGAACTATGTAATGAATAATAACTCATTTTTCAGTTGATCTGGCCATAGCATGCACTGAATCTAAGAAAAGTGAAGGTCACAACACTCTAAATATTTATTTTATGTCATTTTGTGAAATGCACCAGTAAAATTTGAATCAAAATATGAAGTTTCAATTAAATTCATTGTTAGTGTTTTCTATGTCAAACCAAGAATTATGAATGAGTTCTGGACTCATCATGTAAACTCCATATTTCTTCAGAAAGTAAAGACTTGACAAGGAAAATCATAATTTCACAACAGACATTATGTCATTTCAAATCTGTTTCCAATGACATCTGTACCATTTTCTCCATTCTATTCACTCTAGATTATATTTTCTCATTGAAGATCTCAGTGCTAGGAATTCTGTTAAAAGGGCCACATAGAGGTTAAAGAAGATTTTAGTGATAGAAACTCTATAAAAGATTTTGTTGTCGCACACTGTCAATTGGTGATTTTTAACTGACGTTAATTTGACAGGCTGAAAATTAAAAGCAAATGTGAGAGGACTGAAACTTTTAGCCACATATATAATTTTCCACAGATACTATCTGGAAATAAAAGTTTGCTCTTTACTTTCAAAGAACGAAAGAGGTGAAAATAAAAGTATAATTACTTTTCATACATACTAGTATGTATACAATTTATATATAATATAATGTATACAATAAACACTGTATACATTTATGTATATGCAATTAAAATATAGATCAGTTCAGTTCAGTTCAGTCACTCAGTCGTGTCTGACCCTTTACGATGCCGTGGACTGTGGCATGCCAGGCTTCTCTTTCCATCACCAGCCTCCAGAGCTTACTCGAACTCACGTCCATCGAGTCGGTGATGCCATCCAACCACCTCATTCTCTGTTGTCCCCTTCACCTCCTGCCTTCAATTTTTTCCAGCATCAGGGTCTTTTCCAATGAGTCAGTTCTTCTCATCAAATGGCCAAAGTATTGGAGTTTCAGTTTCAGCATCAGTCGTTCTATTGAAAATTCAGGACTGATTTCCTCTAGGATTGACTTGTTGGATCTCCTTGCAGTCCAAGGGACTCTTAAGACTTCAACACCACAGTTCAAA
Organism: Capra hircus; assembly: GCF_001704415.2. Taxonomy (NCBI): domain Eukaryota; kingdom Metazoa; phylum Chordata; class Mammalia; order Artiodactyla; family Bovidae; genus Capra; species Capra hircus. Next base: position 100,001,673 of record NC_030808.1, read on the forward strand.
AGCATCAATTCTCCAGCACTCAGCTCTTTTTATGGTCCAATTCTCAAATTCATACGTGACTACTGAAAAAAACCACAGCTTTGGCTAGATGGACCTTTGTTGATAAAATAATGTCTCTGCTTTTCAATATGCTGTCTAGGTTGGTCATAGCTTTTCTTCCAAGGAGCAAGCGTCTTTTAATTTCATGGCTGCAGTCAACATCTGCAGTGATTCTGGAGCCCAAGAAAATAAAGTCTGTCACTGTTTTCACTGGTTCCCCATCTATTTGCAATAAAGTAATGGGACCGGATGCCATGATCTTAGTCTTCTGAATGTCGAATTTTAGGCCAACTTTTTCACTTTCTTCTTTCACCTTCATCAAGAGGCTCTTTAGTTCGTCTTCACTTTCTGCCATAGGGTCGTGTCATCTGCATATCTAAGGTCACTGATGTATCTCCTGGCAATCTTGATTGCAGCCTGTGCTTCATCCAGCATGGCATTTCACATGATGTACTCTGCATATAAGTTAAATTAACAGGGTGACAATAGACAGCCTTGATGTACTCCTTTCCCTATTTAGAACCAGTCAGTTGTTCCATGTCCTGTTCTAACTGTTGCTTGTTGATGTGCATACAGATTTCTCAGGAGGCAGGTAAGGTGGTCTGGTATTCCCATCTCTTTCAGAATTTTCTACAGTTTGTTGTGATCCACACAGTCAAAGGATTTGGTGTAGTCAATATAGAAGAAGTAGATGTTTTTCTGGAATTCTGTTGCTTTTTCTATGATCCAACAGATGTTGGCAATTTGATCTCTGGTTCTTCTGCCTTTTCTAAATCCAGCTTGAACACCTGGAAGTTTACCTTTCACATACTGCTGAAGCCTGGATTTGAGGATTTTGAGCTTTACTTTGCTAGCGTGTGAGATGAGTGCAACTGTGCAGTAGTTTTAACATTCTTTGGCATTGCCTTTTTTGGGGATTGGAATGAAAACTGACCTTTTCCAGTCCTGAGGCCACTGCTGAGTGTTCCAAATTTGCTGGCATAATGAGTGCAGCACTTTCACAGATTCATCTTTTAGGATTTGAAATTGCTCACCTGGGATTCCATCACCTCCACTAGCTTTGTTTGTAGTGATGGTTCATAAGGCCCACTTGACTTCACTTTCCAAGATGTCTAGCTCTAGATGAGTGATCACACCATTGTTTTAATCTGGGTCATAAAGATCTTTTTCATATAGTTTTGCCACCCCTTCATAATATCTTCTTCTTCTGTTAGGTCCATATGATTTCTGTCCTTTATTATGGCCATCTTTGTATAAACTGTCCCATAGAGCCACCAAGCAGATGCCCCACAAACTTGAGATTATACCAAAGAAGTTCCCTCACTGTTACAAAACTTCAAGGACCCACAACAGATTTCTCAACCTGGGGATCTGGCAAAGGGATGAAAGCCCCTAGAAAATTCGACTTTGGAAGACAGTGGGATTTGATTACAGAACTTCCACGGACCTGGGGAAACAAACTCTTGGAGGGCACAAACAAAACTTTGTTCACAACCGGACCCAGGAGAAAGGAGCTGTGACCCCACAAGTGACTCAGCCAGACTTTCCTGTGAGTGTCCAAGAGTCCCTGGCAGAGGCGTGGGTTGACAGTGGCCTGCTGCAGGGTCAGGGGCACTGAATACAACAGTCTTGGCATAAGCCCTTTTGAAGGAGGTTGCCATTACCATCATTACCCCTACAATACATAGTTTGGTCATAGGGAACAACAGAGAGGGAACACAGCCCTGCTCATCAACAGAAAATTGGAGTAAAGATTTACTGAGCATGGCCCTGCCCATCAAAACAAAACCCATATTCCCCCATAGCCAGTTTCTCCCATCAGGAAGATTCCACAAGCCTCTTATCCTTATCCATCAGAGGGCAGGAAGAATGAAAACTTCAGTCACAGAAAACTAGTCATACTGATCACAAGGATCATAGCCTTGTTGAACTCATGACACTATGAGCCATGTCATGTAGGGCAACTGAAGATGGATGGGTCATGGTGGAGAGGTCTGACAAAACGTGGTCCACTGGAGAAGGGAATGACAAACCCGTTCAGTATTCTTGCCTTGAGGACCCCATGAACAGTATGAAAAGGCAAAAAGGACACTGAAAGATGAACCCCCCAGGTGGATAAATGCAATATATACTACTGGAGAAGATTGGAGAAATAACTCCACAAAGAATGAAGAGATGGAGCTAAAACAAAAACAATGCCCAGTTTTGGATGTGACTAGTGGTAGAAGTAAAGAGCAATATTGCATAGGAACCTGGAATGTTAGTCCATGAATCAAAGTAAATTGGAAGTGGCCAAACAAGAGATAGCAAGAATGAACAGTGACCTTTTTGGAATCAGTGAAGTAAAATGGGCGGGAATGGGTGAATTTAATTCAGATGAACATTATATATACTACTGTGGGCAAGAATCTCTTAGAAGAAATGGAGTAGCCATTTAGCAAAACAAATCTCAAGCCTATATTTATTGCTCTATTTTAACTTTTGTAAATCTAATCACTGGATTTAAGAATGCATTACTTAAATACTGTAATAATCTACATGAGATGTTTGATTATTTATTTCTAAGGACCCTATAATATTTGCCAGGCTCAAAAACTTATTTTGTGTTCTGAGGAGATAATTATTAAATTATATAGAATACATTTTCATTTGCTTCCAAAAATGTTTTCATTGCCCTCATGTGTGTAGACCATTAAGCCATTACAACATTATAAAAGATTATCATGATAGATGAGCCACAACAGTGTCTTAGGTACTAGATAAAATCCACTGCCTGACAGAAAGGGAGGAGAGCTTTTTGCTAATGACAACAGTAATGGTCCTCTCTGAAACTGTTGCTGGAAGTTGGAGTAAAAAATGCTGCGACTGATTTCTTAAAATTAAGTACATTTTAAGACCTTCCTTGTCTTCCAAAATTTTTAAAATCAGAGTATTTTCTTTGATTAAAACTGGTAAATATAGAGATAGTGTTAGAGATAGAGACAGAGATATGTATTTATGTTCTCAGAGTTTTCAGACAGCTGGGATGCCACTTGATTTATTTACTTTTAAATTGCTATTCCAGGTGCTCTGTGCTAGTGGTAAAGAACCCGCATGCCAATTCAGGAGGTATAAGAGACATGGGTTCAGTCTATGGGTCGGAAGATTCCCCTGGAGGAAAGCATGGCAATCTGCTCCAGTATTCTTTCCTGGAAAATCTCACAGAAAGAGGAGCCTGGTGGGCTACAGTCCATGGGGTTGCACAGAGTTGGGCACAATGAAAGTGACTTAGTATGCATATACACATAACTGAAAAACTCTTTTTTTTTTTTTTTTTAATCACTGGGACTATGATTAAAGATGTCAAATTTGGGTCTATTGCAAAGACTAAGATTCCTGGATTCTTCTACCTGATTTTCCCAGAATAAATTTAAAAAATATATCTTTTCTGCTATATCCTCCAATGGCTCAAAGCCAGAAAGCAAAACATGCTCAGAATATTCTGAGTTAGAATTGAATATAATCATTTAGTCTAACCTAACAAGACATCACTTTGAATTTGGAGCTTCCTTATTCTAAGGAAATGGTGTTGAGAAAAGCCAATGGGAAAACATCCAATATTAGGAGATAGTGTTAGTGAATTATGCTATAATTATATAATTAAAGAAATTTTAGGCATTAAAAGGTGATTTTGGAAAAAAAGTGACTGAAAATTTTCTATAAATTCTGTGAGTAAAAAGAAAATAATTTAAGTACAAAAATTAACAAAAATTTCCTCCATAATATTGACTAAATTTCTCTTAGCTTGTTAAATTTTGATGATTTAATGCTAGCTATACTGCTGGGTATTTCCAAGTTTTCTATACTTAGAGAATTTTTTCTAATTAACATAAAATTGTTAGGTTGGCCAAACTGATCATTCTGGGAGGAACTCAAATGAACTTTCTGGCCAAACCGTCACTGCTGAAACAACAACAAGAGAAATGACACTTGCAGAAAGACAGGATAGAATCCATGGGAAAGCAGAAGTCAGAGAGTGGGTTCAAGGGAAACATGTGCTGTACCTGAGTATTGAGGATGATTTGATAGGGCCAAAATGATGTCAGTAAGAACCATTCTTGAGGTCATAGGGATGCACTAGTGCTTGGATAAAGTAAAGTGAAGTGAACTCGCTCATTCGTGTCTGACTCTTCGCGACACCACGGACTGCAGCCTACCAGGCTCCTCCATCCATGGGATTTTCCAGGCAAGAGTCCTGGAGTGGGGTGCCATTGGATACCTACTCACAAAACAGAGGAGATAGACTGAGGTATACACTCTTGACTAAGTCTGTGTTAGTTACATTCTTATATAATGTGTGAATAACTCAGAGGAAAAATATCTTTTTTTAGACACAATTTGTAAGAGTTAGTGATTACATACCTTCAACTGGGCTTATTATGGTGAAGGTTTGGAGAACATATTTTTGAGTACAGAGAGAAGACCAAGGATAAGGTCTGCTGAGAATTTAATGCAGCTTACAGGTCATGTGAAATGGCACCAATAAATTTGTCTGTGTGATGTATATTCCAGCTAGCCCAGTTATTCAGGAGAGAGATCAGTAGAGATCCAAGGCTGAGGAAGTTGTGGGACTTAATACAGGTGGTATGTTATAGGGTTTATAAAAATGATGGCAAGAAAAACAAAAACCCAGATGTTAGGATCAGGTGCAGGGCTTGTTAGGCAGTTCTTTTAATCTAATAAAGCAATTATACTAGAGTTTCAGAGTGATGTGGGTGAAATTAAATGGACATGGCAAGCTCTATCATATTTTCTGCTATCTGACAAGATCCTAGCCCACAGTAACAGAAGACTATCCTCATTGTATTACTTGAGATCTCCTGTGAGGATGAAATACTCCTCAAAAATACAGAGAAACTGTACTCAATAACCTTTAAAAACTTACCCTATAAATGTTGCCCAGATACTTCCTGGTAGATATAATTGAGACTTTATAACTATTTTTTTAAACTATAATTTAATAACATTGGTATATCAGAGTGCCCTATTTTGCTAGTCATTAAGCTCAGTCCTCTTGTGAGACCTCCTTACTCAGGACCATCTCTGAAGTTTAGGAGGGAAGTCACAGTGTTATGGAATTATTATTACTTAAGTTCAATTAAAATAAAGTGCTTTGCCTATAACTCAGTTTTGTTTTTCTCAGTGTACTTGTGTTGATGTAATGCCACAAATACTGTTGATATCTGTTCCTTCACAGGAAATATTGCATGCTAATAAGTCCACATAACCAAAGAACACATTTTATTTATAAACCATAGCAAGGCTTTTAGAAGATGTTTTCTAAGGATAGACTTATGACATCTCATTTTCCTTTCTCAATCCACACATACTCTGATGAAATAAAAATGTGTTAAAATGACTTCAGACAAGTTTACTGCTTTTTAATCTCCTTATGCTAATTTTCAAACTTTAGGAGCATGTGTTGGTTTCCTGGTTAGATATGTGTTTTAATAGCCTATATTTACAGAGATTTTAGGTTTACAAGAAACATAGAGAATTACTATATACCACCCCTCTCCAAGCACACAGTTTCCCCTATTATTAACATCTTGCCTAACTGTGGAACATTTGTTATAACTCATGAATCAATAATAAAGCATTATTATTAACTAAAGTCCATAGTTTACATTATAGTTCACTCTTCATGCTGTACAGTTCTATGAGCTTTGACAAATCTGCAATGTCATGTGTTCATCACTATAGGAATGTAGGATATAGTTTTGCTGCTTTAAAAATGTTCTATGATTTACCTAGTCATCCCTCTTTTTAATATCTCCCTGTACCTTTGGCAACCATTGATCTTTCTACTGTTTCTAATAGTTTTGCCTTTTCTAGAGTATCATATAGATTGAATCACACAATCTGTAGCCTTGGTAGATTCTTTCACTGACCATACTTTTACAGTTCCTCTGTATTGTTTCTTGCTTTGGGTCTTATTTTGTATGTGCTTTCATAGATCACTTTTTTATTGTGGAATATTTCATTAATGGATATACCACAGTTGTTTTATTCCTTCACCTATTTAAGGTCATGGTTCTATCCAAGTTTTGGTGGTTATGAATAAAGGTGCTACAAAACTCATATAACAGATTTAGCGCGACATAGTTTTCACCTCATTTTGGTAAATATTTAGGAGTCAAATTGCTGGATCATATAGTAAGCTTATTGTATGCATATGGCAAAAATTAAGAAACTGCCAAACTGTCTTCCAAAGTGGCTATACCATTATACTTTCCCATGAGCAACAAATGAGAATTTCTGTAACTCTGAATTCTCTTCTGCATTTGATATTATCAGTATTTTGGATTTTAGCCCTTCCAATGATGTGCAGTGGCCTGGGTTATATTTTGCCTCTTTGTTATACTGAAAATATCTTTAATCTAAAATAATACCATTATCTTAGTTATCATAAAACTCTTAGTCACAGCATTTATCAAATTTCTGTATCTAATTTCTAGTTATAGATCTTATCCATTGATTTCATTACTTTGTTGGTTAAAAAAACTTGTACATCTTAGTACTCTCTTTTTCCCTTTCCAAATTTGTGACTTATAAATTCAACTTTCCTGTTTCTTCTGGTCTTTGGAGGAGTCATTATCTTGTTAAAGTAACTTTATCTCTTTTCTATGTTTCCCATCAGCTCAGTTTTATTTTATGGTGCATGAAACGAACAAGTAATCCGTGCCATCTATCGCCCTATTACCATATAGGGGAGGGGTACTTTCCAAAAAGGAACCATGAATTTTTTACTGTAGTACAGTGCATTATCTTATTTTTCTTCATGTCATATATTCTCACATTAGCCCCTTAGACAGTTTTTGTGTAATGAAACTGAGACTAGAACATGATTCTTCTGACTCTCATAATGTTCATTTTCCCATTTACCGTCAGTAATATGGAGATTTTATAAATGATTCATTCTATCACCCAAAATTAACTGGAGGGAAAAAAAAACTTAAAAGAGTAAGGGACATTTAAAAATCAACATTATATCAGTTTATCATTTTTTGGGGGGGCAAAATTGTACTTATTGTGGATGGATAGAACTGTGTCATCACGAAAGATATATTGAAATCCTAAGCCCAGTACCCCCAGAATATGACCTAATATGGAAGCATGGTCTTTATAGATGCAATCAAATTAAGATAAGATTTTTAGGGTGGCCCTAATCCAATATGATTAGCGAGCTTAAAAAGAAAGACCAAAGACACATAGGGATCATACCATATGATGACAGAGTCAGAGATTAGAGAGTTGCAGTCACAAACCAAGGAATGCTAAGCATCAATGGCCCACCAACAGTATCTAGTGAGGAAAGGAAGGATTATACCTGGAGTCTCCAAAGGAGCATGGCCTTGCTTGTAGCATGACCTTGTAGCCTGGGATTTGTAGCCACCAGAACTGTCATATAATAAATTTCTGTTTTTTTTTTTTTTTTAAACCACTCAGCTTGTGCTACTTTATTAGCTCATCCCCAGGAAACTAATACCAGTGTTAGACAAATAAGAATATCAGTGAAACTGTGTATCTTCCCAAGTCTGCATACCTTAGAGTAAGTCTTTTTCTCCATTTATTATTCTGGTCAAATGCATGATGCTATGTTATCTCATTTACTTTTTTACCCTAGATATTTTCTCCTAGATAGTGTCAGTCCAAAGTAAGATGATTGCAGTTGTTGCTGGCAGACCAATGAAGAGAAAGGTTTTATTTGCTAACTATACTGTGGAGAACCAGAGGAAATTGCCTAAATACCCTCATGAACCCAGGCAAAATAAAATAATAGAAATAAAGAAACAAACAAGAATAACACGTCAGCTCCTCAAAGATGGGAAAAAAAATATATATATTTTTCATTTGTTTGGCTTTGTCATTATATGTAATGCCATTTAAACCCAGTTCTTCAATTTTTGAAAGACAGCTTTTTGAAGATAATCAATGTAAAATCAATATTTAGAATCTGTTTTGATTCAAGAAACATTATTTCTCATGCCTAAGAGATTTTCTCATTGTTTACTAGAAAACTGGGTATCATATGTCAGTGATGTAAATCTTTGTTTTCTTTCTGCTTTGCTATAATTTGCCATTCTCCACACTTGGCTAAATATGCCCATTTCCATCATCTCATCTGATAGCAGTTGCTATGGTACTTGTCCTATTTTAATACTTAGTCTTTCTGGCCTCATATTCAACATTAAGGAAATTCCCAGTTAACTGGCAAAATCTGAGGTGGGGCTTCTGCCTTCCAATATCTTTATTGAGTGAGTGTGCTCAGTTGTTTCAGTAGTGTCAGACTGTGATTCCATGGACTATAGCTTGCCAGGCTCCTCTGTCCATGGGGATTCTCCAGGCAAGAATACTGGAGTGAGTTGCCATGCCCTCTTCCAGGAGATCTTCTTAACTCAGGGGATGAATGAGCATCTCTTATGTCCACTGCATTGGAGGTGGTTCTTTACGACTAGTGACACCTGGGAAGTCCAACATCTTTCAAATTCCTCCAATTCTTTAAAAAATATTAGAGCTAATACATAATGGAGGTACTGGCTATTTGTCTAAATAGGTCTAAACAAAATCTGTCTAGGCTTTAGATACCAAATAAATTTATCCATAGAAAACAATCAATGAAAACACAAAGATATCAATTATGACTCAGAACTGTCAGCTATCCCTTGATCTTTGAATACATTTTACTTAATTTTTAGTAGCATATTATTTTAACTTTTAATCATGTGTCTTGAAAGTTTCTAATATGGAGATTATAAGACATTTACACCCATAAAACAATTACCCCCTCCAAAATAATTATTGTAATCTCCCTTGTATCCAGTATGCAAATATGCAACTTGGGGAACTATTCCATTCAGTTCAGTTAAGTTGCTCAGTCATGTACGACTCTACTATCCCATGGACTGCAGTATGCCATGCTTCCCTGTCCATCACCAACTCCTGGAGCTTGCTCAAACTCACGCTTATCAAATTGGTGATGCTGTCCAACCATATCCTCCTCTGTCGTCCCCTTCTCCTCCTGCCTTCAATCTTCCCCCAAATCAAGGTCATTTCCAAGGAGTCAGTTCTTCACATCAGGTGGCCAAAGTATTGAAGCTTCTGCTTCAGCATCAGGCCTTCCACTGAATATTCAGGACTTATTTCCTTTAGGATTGATTGGTTGATCTCCTTGCAGTCCAAGGGACTCTCAAGAGTTTTCTCCAACACCACAGTTCAAAAGCATCAATACTTTGGCATTCAGCTTCATACTCTAACTCTCACATCCATACATGACTACCAGAAAAACCACAGCTTTGACTAGATGGACCTTTTCGCCAAAGTAATGTCTCTGCTTTTTAATATGCTGTCTAGGTCAGTCATAGGTTTTCTTCAAAGGAAAAACTTCATTGAATTTTTGAAGGGGAAACTATTCATTGCTTGCCAAATTCAATGCAAATGACACTCATTGAAGGTCTACACAGTGCAAGTGCTAATTTACTTCAAGAGGGAATAAGATAAAGCAAAGGAATGAGCATGTTGTACTTGGGAAGTATTGAAAGATCTAGCTTCATTGAAATGGAAGGGAGTTTTATCTTGAACCTTAGTGGGAGAGAAGATAATTTATTCAATCGGGACCAAATAATGGCGGATTTGACATGCCAGCCAACATATTTCAAGCTTCACCTTCTAAGTAATAAAGTTTGTTGCCATGGCTATGTTTTATAAAATTGATCTTGAGATGAAATGCAATGTATATTAAAGGGGAGAGAGCGTCTGGGAATGGAGATCACCAATGAAGTGCAAGGAATTAAGCTAGTATAATGGCAGAAGAAACAGAAATGAAAGAATGAATAAATCTGAGGTCAATAGGATTTTGTAAGAGGTTGGTCGTGGGAATGAAGGTGAGCTAAAAGCAGTGTGCATTTGTTACAAAGAATAAAAGAAAAAAAATGAAGCACTTATATAATATAAATAAATGAAGCATTTAATATATATCAGTAATTATTCATAAACTGTTCTGTCAGTTCTCTGAGTTCAATAAATTTGTAAGAAAGTTTTTGTTATCTGCATTTTCTTAGACATGTAACTGAGCAACACAAAAATCAAAGTAAGAAATTAGTTTTTACTAATTAGTTTTTACTTATTTGACTTACTTTGACTAAAGATACTTGAACTCAGATATTTTGGTTTTAAACTCAATAGTTTTTTCTCAATGTAATTCATCTGTTTTTATATTATAATGAAATAAATCACCAAACCAAGCATAGTATTTCTGATTTTTGTAGGAAGTAGAGATTTTAACATTAAAAATAAAATCATGCCTTTTTTTCCTGTAATTTCTGTATTTTTAGTAACTGGAGAGTACAAAGACAGTTTTAATCAATTTTAATTTGCTTTTATGGGATTTTTTCACATTTGCTGTTCATGCTGGTATGTGTGAAATTAATACATTTTTATTTATTTTGTTAAAGTATTGTATTTTTATTCATTTGTAAAAGAGATATACAATTTAAAATACAAACTCTCAATGTCTAACTTATTGCAAATACATCCTCTCTCAATTTATTTTAGTTTATTTGGGATGCTTTTAATTTATTTTAGTTTATTGGTATGATTACTCAAGCTTTCATGTCTTCAAAGAAATAATGCAAAGAGTTTTATTTTTTTTTTCAATTTTAGTGGGTCATGGATACCTTATATAATGAGAGATGTCACTTGTATACACAAGGTATTTTGAACATAGCCTTCCCATTTTAGTATCTCTCTTCATTTGGAATCCTCTTTTTCCCAAGCTGAAGCTAAAAACTTCATTTCCCATCAGCTTTTGCAATAGATTGTATAGAGAATTTTAACTCATTAACGTGAAGGCTGAGTCTTCTGGCAAAGATAGTCATATAGTCACTTGATTTTCTCTGCAATAGCTTGGCAAAGACTCTAGTGTCTGACAGTAGGGCTGTCAAGAGGGATATCTACTAGAATCGTCTTGTGAGGTGACTAGACATTTCTCCTAGCTACATCTCTTCTGATTGATTACATGGCTCGCTACACACTAAAAAGAATTATATTAGCCAACTAATATTTTGAATAAATCCATTTCTACTTTAATTATCTAAATTAAATCTGACTGCAAACAAATTTCAATCAATATCCCAAAATCTTGTAAAATGTTATTCTTTTCTCAGAATAGATGTAAATTTGTATCTTGTGGCAGAAGCTACCGATTTTCTCCTACTTATTTTGTTTTCTCAAGTAACAGAAGCCCCTAATTTTAACTAAGTAGAAATATTTCTAGAATAAACTCTTCTAATTTCCCTTTTAATTAGGAATAGCTATATGTACATAAGTAGAAGACTCATTATGAACTTTCAGTAACTATGATTAAGAGCAGAAATACATTCCTCTTTATTCCTTTTCCTTTCTGCTAGCATTTTTGGACAATAAGAAGAAAAGGATGAGAGAGCAAGAAAATGGAAGGAGTCTTGGTCACTTATGACTGTAAGTTTGCCTTAATGACAATGAATTTTTCCTTATAGATATCTGACATGTTGAAGAGAAATCTGTTAGTAAAGACTAAAGGTCATTTTAGTACTTTGAAATTTCTCTCATTGAAAGACAGGATTTATCTTCTCTTTACTTGTATCTGGGAAGGCTCTGTGACTGGTCAAACACTATGTGATGGAAGTGATTGTGTGTATATTACCAGATCCAGGGCTATGGGACAGGAAGAAATGGTATTAATTCTTTGCTAAACTTATTCTTAAAACACAGCTTCCATGTTGTGAGAAAGCTCAAACAACTCCATGGGATGATCCACACTGAAAGGTCCCAAGAACTCTGAAAGAACAAGCTGAGTTCTTAACTCAGAATCAGTTCAGAGTTTCTGCTGTGGGGAAAACAAAACAAAACAAAACAAAATCTTGAAGGAGATCCTGCAGCCCCAGTGAGTTGCCCCAGGTGATACTGCTTGGCGCCTACAAACGGTGTCCCTGCTGTTCTCTGCCCAACTGAAGGAGAAAACATAAGCACAGCCTAATGAAAACATCTCTCCTTCTGGACAAAATGTCAGTAAGGGAATCATATTGACCATCTGAAGATCCTGTAAAAGTACACAGAGCCTACCAATCCCAAAGTTTTATGCCACCATGCAAGGACTCCAGCTGTTTTAGAAATTTTTTGCATCCAGTCTCTCTTCCCTTCCATACTTTTTCCTGAGTTGGGGATGAAATGTCCAAATACATCAGAAAACATAGAAGTGTTTTGTGAGGAAGAACAGAGGTCAAACTTGTATATTTTCCCAAATAAGGGGTTTCATTCAACTGAGGAAAAGGGGAAGAGTGAATATTAAAAATTGCTAAAACATATTATTTTTATTTATAATCCATCAATGCAAAAAATTATTCTATGTGTTGATATATAACTCCTCATTCTTTGAAAAAATTTGTCTTGCCAATATTAGAGTTATTTTCAAACTTTAACATAGGTTTAGAATAAATTTTCTAAAAATAATCTCATTTATTTTGATTTTATATTCTCTTTTGTATCTCTAATCTTAAAATATTTTTTTAGTAATGAACTATACTAGTGATTCTCTATTTAAAAAGATGTTTCAAGTAAACAACATATTTAATGAACTTTGAAACATTAAAAACTTCTTGAAAAACCTTGACACATATTATATTCTAAACTTAACATAAATTAAATAATGCATTGCTTGATTTTTCTTTTTGCCTAAGTTCTTAAACTAGAAAACAATTTAACCTCTTTGTTAAAACTAAAAAAAAAAGTAATGAGCTATTAAGCTTTCCTCTGAAGATAAGCTTAAATATATTTTATATCTTTTAAGTAACTCATCATTTTTCACACAGTTGACAAATAAACATTTCTTCTAATGGTAATTAAAGGAGCTCTTTTTCATTGTTACCTATTGGTGATTTTTTGTTTTGTTTCATTTTTTGGTTGGGCAGCCACCACTTGTGGCATATTAGCTCCCACACCAGAGATGGAACCTGAACCCAGGGCAGTGAAAGCACAGAGTCCTAACCACTGGACAGCTAGAGAATTCCAAAAGCACATGCTGATTTTATCATGAAAAGTAAGTCCTGTACATAACATCACCTATTTTGTTGTTGTTGTCATGTTCACCTCTTTGCAACCCCATGGACTTGTAGCCTGCCAGGTTCGTCTGTCCATGCTATTCTCCAGGCAAGAATAGTGGAGAGGATAGCCATTTCCTTTTCCAGGGAGCCTTCCTGACCCAGGGATTGAACCCAGGTCTTTTGCATTGCAGGCAGATTCTTAATTGTCTGAGCCACCAGGGAAAGCCAACATCACTTATTAAAAGTTATTAAGCTGGCATGAACTTTTTATATAAGTAATGTTGGAAAATTTTTTGATCAATCATAGTAAAAACTTGAATTACTTTTCTTTTCCATGTACAGAGAATAAATATTATCAAGCTATCCTGACATGAAGTTATGAAAGAGGTTGTGGCCAAAAGTATAGATGTAAGAGTTATAATAGCTTGGCCAATAGTTAATAAAAATAATTAAGTTACTTTTCTAACTAATGAGGTATTTGTGCTACTTGTCAGCATTTTAAAAATTGAAAGCATTTCCTCTAAAGTCAGGAACAAGACAAGGGTGCCCACTCTCACCACTACTATTCAACATAGTTTTGGAAGTTTTGGCCACAGTAATCAGAGAATAAAAAGAAATAAAAGGAATCCAGATTGGAAAGAAGAAATAAAACTCTCACTGTTTGCAGATGACATGATCTTCTACATAGAAAACCCTAAAGACTCCACCAGAAAATTACTAGAGCTAATCAATAAATATAGTAAAGTTGCAGAGTATAAAACTGACACACAGAAATCCCTTGCATTCCTATACGCTAACAATGAGAAAACAGAAAGAGAAATTAAGGAAACAATTCTATTCCCCATTGCCATGAAAAGAATAAAATACTTAGGAATATATCTACCTAAAGAAACAAAAGACCTATATATTAAACTATAAAACACTGATGAAAGAAATCAAAGAGGACACAAATAGATGGAGAAATATACCATGTTCATGGACTGGAAGAATCAATATAGTGAAAATGCATATACTACCCAAAGCAATTTATAGATTGACTGCAATCCTTATCAAGCTACCAATGGTATTTTTCAGAGAACTAGAAGTTTATTTTTATTTTTTATTTAATTTCACAATTTGTATGGAAATACAGAAAACCTCGAATAGCCAAAGCAATTTTGAGAAAGAAGAATGGAACTGGAGGAATCAACCTGCCTGACTTCAGGCTCTACTACAAAGCCAGTCATCAAGACAGTATGGTACTGGCACAAAGACAGAAATATAGGAGAATGGAACAAGGTAGAAAGCCCGGAGATAAATCCACACACCTATGGACACCTTATATTTGACAAAGGAGTCAAGAATATACAATGGAGCAAAAGACAATCTTTTTAATAAGTGGTGCTGGGAAAACTGGTCAACCACTTGTAAAAGAATGAAAATAGAACATTTTCTAACACCATACACAAAAATAAAGTCAAAATGGATTAAAGATCTAAACATAAGACCAGAAACTATTAAACTCCTAAAGGAAAACAAGCAAAACACTCTCCAACATAAACCACTGCAGGATCCTCTTATGACCCACCTCCCAGAATATTGAAAATAGAAGCAAAAATAAACAAATGGGACCTAATTAAAATTAAAAGCTTCTGCACAACAAAGGAAACTATAGGCAAGGTGAAAAAGACAGCCTTCAGAATGGGAGAAAATAATAGCAAGTGAAGCAACTGACATAGAATTAATCTCAGAAATATACAAGCAACACCTGCAGCTCAATTCCAGAGAAATAAATGACCCAACCAAAAAGTGGGCAAAGAACTAAACAGACATTTATCCAAAGAAGACATACGGACGGCTAACAAACACATGAAAAGATGCTCAACATCACTCATTATCAGAAAGATGCTACTCAAAACCACAATGAGGTACCATTTCACACCAGTCAGAATGGCTGCTATTTAAAAGTCTACAAGTAATAAATGCTGGAGATTGTGTGGAGAAAATGGAACACTCTTACACTGTTGGTGGGAATGCAAACTAGTAGAGCCACTATGGAGAACAGTGTGGAGATTCCTTAAAAAAACTGGAAATAGAACTGCCACATGACCCAACAATCCCACTGTTGGGCATACACACTGAGGAAACCAGAATTGAAAGAGACACGTGTACCCCAATGTTCATGACTGCACTGTTTATCATAGCCAGGATATGGAAACAACCTAGATGTCCATCAGCAGACGAATGGATAAGAAAGCTGTGGTATATATACACAATGCAATATTATTCAGCCATTAAAAATACATTTGAATCAGTTCTAATGAGGTGGATGAAACTGGAGCCTATTATACAGAGTGAAGTAAGCCAGAAAGAAAAACACCAGTATAGCATACTAATGCATATACATGGAATTTAGAAGATGGTAACGATAACCCTGTGTGTGGGACAGCAAAAGAGACACAGAGGTATAGAACAGTCTTTTGGACTCTGTAGAAGAGGGCGAGGGCAGGATGATATGGGAGAATGGCATTGAAACATGTAAATTATCATATGTGAAGTGAATCACCAGTCCAGGTTCGATGCATGATACAGGATGCTTGGGGCTGGTGTACTGGGATGACCCAGAGTGATGGGATGGGGAGGGAGGTGGGAGGGGGGTTCAGGATGGGGAACACATATACACCCATAGTGGATTCATGTCAATGTATGGCAAAACCAATACAATATTGTAAAGTTAAGTAAATAAATAAATAAAAATTAGTAATTTTTTCAATTTTTGTCTTCATTCTAAATGGTGATCCTTTTAATCTAATTTTGTATTCTAAATTCTGCATCATTTTTTGTAAAGATGGCCCTTGAATTAATTTTTTTTTTTTTTTTTTTGCTGCATAATTGTTTACCTCAACTGTAGGGGCTTAAAACACACAGCATTTAGTACCTCATAGTTTTTTGCTCAGGACTCAGAGCATGCTTTAACCAGGTTCTCTGCTCAGTCTGATCAGGTAGCAATCAGGATGTCATGTGGACTGCATTATTATCAATAAATTTAAATGTGCACCATCTCCTTCCAAGTTCAGGGAGGTGCTGCCTCAAGAATTTGACCTGGGCAGCAGGAACAAAAAAGGTAATTACAACTAACCTGAAAGTAAGTGGACATATATTTTCACCATAAGGGATTCCCCTTATCCCTCACACCTGTCAACCAAGGTCTTGGTGAATCTTCTGTATTGAAGGTCAGTGGGCACAAATTCTCATATATTTTCACTGTTGAGATACTTGTGTAGTCTCTACAACTGCAACTTGATTTTTTTTTTTTAATCTCAGAACCATCTTATATATAAAAATTTATTAGTGGAGTATATACTATTATGTGCATCCTTTTTGTGTATACTGCAACTTGCATAAGCTTGATTTTGAGCATTACAGTACCAGTATGACATATTATCTCCTATCATTCCTATTTCTGGATCAGTAGACTTTCAGAAATAGCTAGGAAAAATGTAAATGGCTATAGCTAATAGGTGCTGAGAACTAGCCAGATACAATAATTGTGTGGGGGAAGGGGGGGGAGTTAATGAGAGACTGGTGGGCCCTAGGTGGTAGAAAATTGCCACGGCTATTACTGTTCATGCCAATAATATTAAAAAAAGATCGGGAGAGATATTTCTTTTAGTATCTTACTGACCTAATAGTATTTCTGGGATTACAGTGTTTGGGGGACATTGGTAGTTTTCCTTGACAGCTTTATTAGTTTTATGGGTAGTAGAAATACCATTCACGTAAGTACCTGTACTTTTGGCTTGAACTTTTGAATAGCTTGGCTTAATTTCAATCCTGCTGTGACCAAGGCTTTACTTACAACAATACAATCCATGTCACAACAATGTTGGAATTATTATGATTATAATTGTCCTTGAACTGAATAGCTATAATGGTATCCAAGTTCAGGAGTAGGTGATAGAGACTAAGCATATTGCTCATTCTCTGGGTAAACAAATGAAATTGCCTATTGGAATGAATTTTAGAGGATTGGTGAGAAGTTGAAAAACAATCTGGCTTGATAAGTGAAATTTTGAAAAGCTATTATTGTCTTAGACACGCATTCTGGGAAACAAACTCACTCAGAAGGACAATGCAGATAGTGGAGTGCAGTTTATTACACTGGCGGGCCCAAGGCAGAGTCTCCTCTTAGCCATGGACCCTGACCAACATTTGTGAAAATCTTTTATACCCCACGTGTACGTTTCTGAACCCACCACTCCAAATTCCTTGAGACTTACATAAACCAAGAAAAATACAATCCCAATAACCCCATCATTCACATGCTATGTGCTCATACAGTCAAAAAATTAGCCCCAAATCAATAAACCTGAGATTACACTCTGATAGATACAGAAAAATTTATGGCCTGTCTGGAGGAAGGGGTGATTAGTGTATATTTTCTCTTAGGCAATGAGTAACCTAGATACGATCTTCAAGGTTCCCCTGTCTGGAGGGGGTATTATACTTCTGTTGTTGTTTTCATAGGCACTAAACACAGAGTTCAGAGTCCATTGGAAAGGTGGCTGAGCATGATCAGCATGAACAGGCCTAAGATGGAGTCCAGGCCCTATGAACTCCTTCTTCATTGTCACAAAAATTATGGAAAGATGTCTTTATCCTATAATAAACAGAGTATCTTCAAGTCTAGAAATTATTATATGGGAATTTTCCTTATTTTGCCACCAAGCCATGCTTTCCATATCTGACATATTAGTATCCCTCTTCAAAGAGGACTGACATAAACTAATATTCAATAAGATGTATCCAATTTGCCTATCCTGAAGAACTAAGTTATTTTCCAGATTGGCCTCTTAAATGCTGTTCTTCTCCTTTCTGAATTTTCTTTCTTCCATACACTCCAAAAGACATATTTCTTTAACTTTTAACAGATTCTCAAAATGAGTAGCAACTTCTTGTCATTGTTTAAATCCGTATTTTATTCCTCTCACCCTCAAATGAGAAATCCTTGAAAAGCACTGAAAAACACACTTAAATATAAAAAATAGTGTACACAATCTGAGAAAATTCAGAAATAATAAGCATGTAAATACTGTTTACAAACTTCTTTCTGGAAACAAGAAGTCTAATAGCAAAGGCAATGTGCAGAAAATTTGTACTTTAGGAAAAAGTCAAAATGATCAATGAAAGAATATTTTACATATGCAAGTGATTAATTTCAAAATGGTTTTATCATCTTTTCCAGGCTAGAAAAATAGCAACAGTTTTTAGTTTAGCCCATTTAAAAAATTAAGACAAAACATTAAGACAAAGATATGGTTACTTTTGGACTTCACTGGTGGCTCAGATAGTAAAGACTGCTTGCAATATGGAAGACCTGGGTTCGATCTCTGGGTTGGGAAGATCCCCTGGAGGAGGGAATGGCAACCTACTCCAGTATTCTCACCTGGGGAATCCCCATGGACAGAGAAGCTTGGCAGGCTACAGTTCATGGGGTCTCAAACACTTGAACATGACTGAGGAACTAAGCACTAAGCACATGGTTACTTTCATTTCACTAGAGTAAAAATTATGGAGCAATTACTTTGGAGATTTCTCTCTATAATTAATATTTTAGATTGCATCAATTACATTACTAAAGTACACTTAAGAAATTAATGCTTCAGAAATCAAAACAAAGATAAAATTTTGTTGAACTGTTGGATGAATGTATGCATATGCTGCCATTTCTGTTCTTGATATTTCTACTTAGTTCACCTCTGTTTAAATGCTTGGGCTCTGGTGTCAGATAAACCACGCGTACAAATCTAGCTTCCTTAACTATTTAGAATTGTGATTCAGTAAAGGCATTTAATATTTCAGGCCCTCAGTATTTTCATCTCTAAAGTAGATAAAGTTATCTATTTCATGATGCTATCAAAAGGGTTAACATAAACGATTATAATATGGAGTGCTTGTTTGTGCATGCTAAGTCATTTGAGTCATGTCTAAGTCTTTGCAACCCTCTGGACTATAATTCACCTGGCTTCTCTGTCCATGGGATTCTCCAGGCAAGAACACTGGAGAAAGTTGCATGTCTTCCTCCAATGGAGTGGTTAGTGGCCAATAAAATAGAAAATCGACCTTAGAGGTTATTGTTATTGTTCATGCTATTTCACCATATCTATTTCTTACCAACTCAAAGGAGTCTTTCCAAATTGAAATGTTGCAAAAATAGAATGAGAGAAATGATTATTTGGCAATTAGAAAAAAATATTTCACAGTTTATTTCAATGGATCATAAACCAATTGGGTAAGAGGCCATATATAAATTTATATCCATGAATAGGCAGTAATGTGTGTGTGTGTGTGTGTGTGTGTGCATGTATGTGTGTGTGTATGCTCAGTTGTGTCAGACTTTTTGTGACCCCATGGACTGTAGCCAGTCAGACTCTTCTGTCCATGGAATTTTCCATGCAAGAATAGTGGAGTGGGTTGCCCTTTCCTACTCCAGAGATCTTCCCAACCCAGGGATCCAACGCAAGTCTTTTGCATTTCCTGCACTGACAGGTGAATTTTCTTTACTACTGTGCCACCTGGGAAGTCATATAGATTTAGTCTATAATCTCTAAGCATTAATAGAGTTGACTTAAAAGTAATTGCTAAGAGTACTGTGAGAGGATACTACAGAGTTTGACAATTACAGAAAAGAATGAAAATGGTTAGGACATTAAGAGAAAAGAGAGGAAATAAGAGTCAGGAAGGCTATAGGTGTATGTCGTGGAAAATACTAAGAATAATTGCTTTTCAATAATGCATGACTCAATGGTAATCACAAGCTTGTTTGTGCTCTTATCATATAAAATGTAATTGTTTTTATTAGAAAAGACAATTTTGTACTTTGTAGTCTTTGTACTCCAAGAATGTTGGTATAGTCTAAACTGTCACCGGCTAACTTAATGCTTGATGACACCTGGAATTGATTAAATTGCTTAGAATTGTTTGTGTTTTGTAACAAAGCTACTAGTGACTAACTCAAGCCATACAGTTTTATTAAATATATGTGATCTGACTTACTTTTATGAAAGCTACTCAATTTAATCCTAAAGGAAATGCTATTTAGAATATAGTTTCAACTATATGTACATATTTAGTCAGAAATAATTCATACTATTACCCTCCTTTTCTTGCCAACAAAAAATAGCCTTTACCTTGAAATATAATAATAATATTAAAGATGATAGTAATAATAATAAAGCATAAATAATAATAGAGATATCTGTAATATTTCTTGAATTCTTACTGTGACAGACATCATACTAAGCATTGCTCATACTCTTTATGGATTAGGTAAATATAATAATTTTCTTTTACTAATGTGAAGATTTTGCCTTGATTCATGGACCTGACATTCCAGGTTCCTATGCAATATTGCTCTTTACAGCATCGGATCTTGCTTCTATCACCAGTCACATCCACAACTGGGTATTGTTTTCGCTTTGGCTCCATCCCTTCATTCTTTCTGGAGTTATTTCTCCTCTGATCTCCAGTAGCATATTGGACACCTATTGACCTGGGGAGTTCCTCTTTTGGTATCCTATCATGTTGCATTTTCATACTGTTCATGGGGTTCTCAAGGCAAGAATACTGAAGTGGCTTGCCATTCCCTTCTCCAGTGGACCACGTTCTGTCAGACCTCTCCACCATGACCCGCCCGTCTTGGGTTGCCCTGCAGGCATGGCTTGGTTTCACTGAGTTAGACAAGGCTGTGGTCCTAGCGTGATTAGATTGACTAGTTTTCTGTGAGTATGGTTTCAGTGTGTCTGCCCTCTGATACCCTCTTGCAACACCTATCATCTTACTTGGGTTTTTCTTACCTTGGACTTGGGGGTATCTCTTCACGGCTGCTCCATGCTGTCAAAGTGCTACACTCAATATGCCAGCAAATTTGGAAAACTCAGCAGTGGCCACAGGACTGGAAAAGGTCAGTGTTCATTCCAATTCCAAAGAAAGGCAATGCCAAAGAAAGCTCAAACTACCACACAATTGCACTCATCTCACATGCTAGTAAAGTAATGCTCAAAATTCTCCAAGCCAGGCTTCAGCAATATGTGAACCGTGAACTCCCTGATGTTCAAGCTGGTTTTAGAAAAGGCAGAGGAACCAGAGATCAAATTGCCAACATCTGCTGGATCATGGAAAAAGCAAGAGAGTTCCAGAAAAACATCTATTTCTGCTTTATTGACTATGTCAAAGCCTTTGACTGTGTGGATCACAATAAACTGTGGAAAACTCTGAAAGAGATGGGAATACCAGACCACCTAACCTGCCTCTTGAGAAATCTGTATGCAGGTCAGGAAGCAACAGTTAGAACTGGACATGGAACAACAGACTGGTTCCAAATAGGAAAAGGAGTACGTCAAGGCTGTCTATTGTCACCCTGCTTATTTAACTTATATGCAGAGTACATCATGAAAAACGCTCAACTGGAAGAAACACAAGCTGGAATCAAGATTGCTGGGAGAAATATCAATAACCTCAGATATGCAGATGACACCACCCTTATGGCAGAAAGTGAAGAAGAACTAAAGAGCCTCTTGATGAAAGTGAAAGAGGAGAGAGAAAAGTTGGCCTAAAGCTCAACGTTCAGAAAACTAAGATCATGGCATCTGGTCCCATCACTTCATGGGAAATAGATGGGAAAACAGTGGAAACAGTGTCAGACTTCATTTTTTTGGGCTCCAGAATCAGTGCAGATGGTGACTGCAGCCATGAAATTAAAAGAAGTTTATTCCTTGGAAGAAAAGTTATGACCAACCTAGATAGCATATTCAAGAGCAGAGACATTAGTTTGCCAACAAAGGTCTGTCTAGTCAAGGCTATGGTTTTTCCTGTGGTCATGTATGGATGTGAGAGTTGGACTGTGAAGAAGGCTGAGCACTGAAGAATTGATGCTTTTGAACTGTGGTGTTGGAGAAGACTCTTGAGAGTCCCTTGGACTGCAAGGAGATCCAACCAGTCCATTCTGAAGGAGATCAGCCCTGGGATTTCTTTGGAAGAAATGATGCTAAAACTGAAACTCCAGTACTTTGACCACCTCATGGGAAGAGTTGACTCATTGGAAAAGACTCTGGTGCTGGGAGGGATTGGGGGCAGGAGGAGAAGGGGACGATAGAGGATGAGATGGCTGGATGGCATCACAGACTCAATGGACTCGAGTCTGGGTGATCTCCAGGAGATGGTGATGAATAGGGAGGTCTGGCGTTCTGCTATTTGTTGGGTCACAAAGAGTCAGACACGACTGAGTGACTGAACTGAACTGAACTGAACTGAATGTGAAGATTTTATGAAATAATACTTGTGAAAGAGTAGCTCAGTATAATATAAAAATAATATTTAGTCATTGATTCTACACAATTTCAAGAGCATTTAGTTTTTGCAGTTGCCTGTGCCTAAAACATTTCTCCCCTCTCTTTTCAAAGTTCAACACCTTTGCTAAATTTCATTCAAATATTCTTAAATTTCAACACTTGTCTTCTTATCAGTTTTACCTAAAATATAATATTATATGTTTGTTTGATAATTTGCTGAATGGCTTTATGTGCAACAGAATGTAGTTTCAGTGAGAGAAGATACATGGTTTGTCCTGTTTACCACTATGCCCAATGTGAAGAGAGTGCCCAATTGTTGCTATTCAATATGTAACTGTTGAGTGAAAGGATTATCTTCTCTGTGATTCATGTATGGTTGTAACATAAAATTAGGTATATTGATTGGTTATTTTTTGTTGCCTTCCAGACTTAATCTTCTGCCCTGATCTGTTCCTTAGAAAGTTATTTAAAATGAGTCTCTTTGCCTTTTGAGGAGTTATAGTTTCTATTGTCCAGCTTTAAGAGCCGGACAATAAAGGCGAAGTGTCAAACAACTGATGCTTTTGAACTGTGGTGCTGGAGAAGACTCTTGAGAGCCTCCTGGAAGGAAAGGAGTCAACCGATCAATCTTAAAGGACACCAATCCTGAATGCTCTTTGAAAGGACAGATGCTGAACCTTCAATACTTTGGCCACCTGATGCAAAGAGGCAACTCATTGGAAAAGATCCTGATGCTGGGAAAGACTGAGGGCAGAAAGAGAAGGGGGCAACAGAGGATGAGATGTTTGGATGGACTCACCGATTAGATGGACATGAACTTTGGCAAACTCCAGAAGATGGTGAGGGACAGGGAAGCCTGGCACCCTGCAGTCCATGGGGTCGTGAAGAATCAGACACAACTGTGTGACTAAACAACAACAAGAATAGTTTCTAAAGTGGGAAATACCTTCAGGAAGTCAGCAAATTGGAAGAGAATGATATTGGAGTATTTTTCTTTTTTTCATTCATGCCATAGGTTACCAGTGATTATGTTTACTTAATGAAGAGCACAAATCTATTCCAACAGCCCTCTTCTAAAGCTTCAGCTTTCCTCAGCCAGCTTTTACAAAAACCCTCTCTCATTTATATCTATGTTAATAGTTGATTCCAGTAATTTTGTAGCCTCTGAATACTTCAGCATGCCTTAGTAGTTCCTGATAATCTTATCCGTACTTCTAAAATTAGTGAAGCAGAATGTGAGAAGAAGGTTGATGAAAGAACAGTCGGTCACAGTGTTAGTAAACTGGCAGCAACTTGAATTTGTTTTGAAGGTAGAGAATACAAGATTTGCTGACAGATTAGATGTGGGGTGTGAAGTACAGAGATGTCTTGAAGCATCCTGCATGATTCGCTCTAGTGGCCTCTTCCAGGCCCAGGAACTAGAATTGAACTGGAAAAATTTGGAGTACTGAAAAACATGATACCCACAGAAGTGCAGGTTTCAGGGCAGGGTCCTAATGTTCATGTATGAATATTATCTAACAAAATATAAAAAGTTAATCAATCAGATATTTTTGCATTGAAAGTAATGAATATCAACTGATATTAATATACAATATTCATTAGCACACGTCTGTGGAAAACATTTTTATAACATTCCCTCTTTAATGGTGGCTTGGCAGTAAAGAATCCACCTGCAATGCAGGAGACAAGAAGATGTAGGTTTGATCCCTGGGTCAGGAAGTTTCCCCTGGAGAAGGAAATGGTGACCCACTTCAGTATTCCTTTCTGGAGAATTCCATGGACAGAGTAGTCTGGTGGGTTACAGTCTATAGGGTTGCAAAGAGTCTGACACAACTGAACACCACACCAAAAATATGTTCACCATATGGCATATACTATCCTAAGGATATAACAAACTTTGTGATATGTTTCCTATACCTGCTGTAATTGATGTAGAGGGCCAAAAGAATGTTTATAATCTTTATTTGCTTAATATAATGCTAGAATTTAACAACAGGAAATAAAGGCAAACTATGAAAGCTATAGGCAGGAAAATGTACACTTATCATTCATTGTATTGACTATTATTAATAACCAAAACATCCATTATTGGTAGGTGAATTTCTAATTCAAGTCTTCAATAGAATATTACCTATCTACTTAAGTTAGAATTATGAAGGTACTAAATTAATTTTTTTTTAATTTTTATTTTTACTTTATTTTACTTTACAATACTGTATTGGTTTTTCCATACATTGACATGAATCCACCACGGGTGTACATGTGATCCCAAACATGAAAAATACAAATGTGAGAGTCTCTTGTGGATAACATTCATAAAAATGTTAAAATAAAAAAATATAGTTTTTCATTTTCCTAATATTAAATATGAACTGGAAAGAAATTAAAAATTAAAGAAATATAAAAATAAAAAAAATCTCTAGTGTCTTACTATTAATAATGTATTTACCATAGGTGTCATTTTTCATTAATAAGGCATGTTTTACATGTAGAAAATGAAAACATCCTTACCTTACAGTGTGATCAATTTTCAAATATTTATGTACCCAGCTATTACACACACAGTACACATATTTCAGTTACATCAGAATTTAAACTTTTTGTCCTTTTCTTATCAATATTTCTCTATTATGATTTTAACTTATATCATCAATAATTAGTTTTGTTTTAAAATTTCTAAAATGTCATAAAATATACTTATTTGGCTCTTTCACTGAATATAACAAGGTTTTAAAGATTCATCAATGTTATTGAAAATACATGAAAATTTTATTGCTGTGTAGTATTCCCTTGTATAATTCATAGCACATTATTTATCCATTTTTTTATGAATGGCCATTTGAATTATTAGATCCAGTTTTGGACTCATTGATTTAGAGTTCTTTTTATTTTCTGGATATAATTGCTTTGGCTATTTATATATGCATTTCAAATTTCCTACTCTTCAGCTTATTGTTCAGTTTTAATACTAAAAGAGAAGAGAGAGAAATCATAGAAAAATTATTTTGAAATTTCAGGATTTTAAGGGTGGTCTTCTCTAGTGGCTCAAATGGCAAAGAGTCTGCCTGCAGTGCAGGAGACCAGGGTTCAGTCCTTGGGTAGGGAAAATCCCCTGGAGAAAGCAATGGCAACCCACTCCAGTATTATTGCCTAGAGAATCCCATGAACAGAGGAGACTGACAGGATTTTAAGGGTAATAAACTGTAGTTCATAAAAACAAAACAAAAAACTCAATACAGGGATAATATGCAATAAATATACAAAATATTTTAGTCTCTTAGAATTTCTATATGTTCTGTGGTTTCCCTTTCATGTCTTTCTTATTTGTAGATATCATAGCCTCTCAATTATATCTAATTACATTAGATAGTTTTTTTGTCATTTTAAATTTCATTTCTAATCTTTCATTTCTAATCTCTCTCATCACATTTTCTTTTAGTTCATCTTGACCTTTGTCTTTCAAGTGACTTTAATTCTTCAGATGTTGAATATCTTGGTTATTCATTCATATTTTTAGAGAGTCAACTGGGTTTCCTTTATAGTTGTGTAAATATTGTTTCTTTCTAAACCTAGTGTGTGAGTAGAAAAACTGATTGAGAGCATAATTACAGGTACATGAAGCCATGATTTCTCTTATGAGGAACAGAAAGAAATCAGTATTGAACTGGCTATCAGACTCTGTTCTCTGTATGTCAGAATTAGCAGATACCATAGACTTACTCTATGCAGTTGTTTTATATCTATGTGTACTGCAACATCTTAGCCTTGAAAGAATTTTTAAAAAAATCTAGATTATTGAATTATAGTCTATGTAACTATTATGCAGATCAGAATGATCCCGATGACTGAGAAAAATCCTCTCTCTGTTGGAAAGCTAGTTGCTTAATGATTATGTCATTAGTGCAAGGGGAGTTATTAGATTATATATCAATTACTGGGGCTTCCTGCTATGATAGCCTGAGGCTTTCTTACCTATTATAGGATTATTCTTGACCAAAATTTGAATGCTTACATCCCTGACATGATCCTTCATTCTTTCGACCAGAGAGTGCTAGAGAAAACACTTTTCTAAAGAAATGTTTAATAGGGTTATTTCATGTGAGGATGCAGACCAGTAAATTAACAGAAAATTGCATTCCTGGGTCCCTAATGCTTGAAGAACTATGATGTCTAGATCAGTTCTGTGCAATAAAATTTTCTGTGATTCTTGGAAGTTATTTTATCTGTACTGTCCAGCATGGCAGCCACCAGCCACATGTAGCAATTGTAATGTTGAAATGTTGCTAATGTGACTCAATAAACTGAAATTCTAATTGTTTCTAATTTAGTTAATAAAAATTTAAATTCATATAACCACATTCAGCTAGTGTTCACTTTGTTGTGGATCCCAGATCTAGAAACTTGATGTCAGCTCATCATTCATAAATTGAGTTCATATCTACCCTACAGAACAGTGTAAGGGTAGCATATTAAAATACTCAGCATATAGTAAGCACTTCATGATTATTTGTGATATTATCCAGGGTTGATTTGTCAGTATATACACCAAGGCTTACAGGAATATCTACTGAGAATATCAGTTTAGTAGCCGATGTCAATCTTCAGTCAAATATATTCTCAGTTGACCCATGATGATCTTCCTTTTCTGTGTTTGGATATCTTACATGGTGAATAAAATTTATACTTTCTGTCTGCTAAACTATTTTGCTTTTGCAGTTATACACTTTGGTAATCTGTGTTTCCCAAGTCATGCTAGTGGTAAAGAACCTGACTGCCAATCCAGGAGATAAAAGAGACTTGGGTTTGATCCCTGAGTTGGGAAGATCCCCTGGAGGAGGGCATGCAACCCTTGCCAGTATTCTTGCCTGGAGAATACCATGTACAGAGAAGCCTGACCGGCTACAGTCTATAGGGTTGCAAAAGTCAAAGACACCTGAAGTGACTTAAGACATAGATGAACACAGCACAATCTGTACTTTAAATTCAGACATTCAGTTCAATTCAGTTTAATTAAATTCAGTAAATTTATTTTTAAGTATGCCACATGCTTTTCTATGAGTGTTCTTTCTTTTCTCTGATTCACTTTCATCTTAGGTGCTTCTATTTACTTATTTATTTACTTTTTAGAAATAAAGAGGAATCTTGCTGAAATAGCATGGGTCAGCTTGTCTTTCCATTTATTTAAATATCTATGTATTTAAATATATATATATACATATATATACACACACATTTATGTATTTACAAGTATATAGGGAAAGTTAATTAAATAAAAATTACTCATAGCTTATAGAATACATATATTATGTAAAGTATAAGGGAGGATTTTGTTGTTGTTTAGTCATTGTGTCCAACTCTTTGTGAGATTTGCCCATGAGATTTGCCCATGAGATTTCCCAGGCAAGAATACTGGAGAGGGTTGCCATTTCCTTCTCCAGGGGATCTTCCAGACTCAGGGATCAAACTCATGTCTCCTGCACTGGCATTCTTTACTGCTGAGCCACTGTTGAAGCCCAAGGAGGGATTTACTGATAATGATATGCATTCCCCACCAAAAGGTGATATATAGAGTAAAGGGAAACAGACAGAATAACTACATTTTAGTAGTGTCTCTGTGCTCTTATGGCAGAAAGTGAAGAGGAACTAAAAAGCCTCTTGATGAAAGTGAAAGTGGAGAGTGAAAAAGTTGGCTTAAAGCTCAACATTCAGAAAACGAAGATCATGGCATCCAGTCCCATCACTTCATGGGAAATAGATGGGGAAACAGTAGAAACAGTGTCAGACTATTTTTTGGAGCTCCAAAATCACTGCAGATGGTGAATGCAGCCATGAAATTAAAAGAAGTTTAGTCCTTGGAAGAAAAGTTAAGACCAACCTAGACAGTATATTCGAAAGCAGAGACATTACTTTGCTGACTAAGGTCCTCTAGTCAAGGCTATGGTTTTTCCTGTGGTCATGTATGGATGCGAAAGTTGGACTGTAAAGAAGGCTGAGTGCCGAAGAATTGATGCTTTTGAACTGTGGTGTTGGAGAAGACTCTTGAGAGTCCCTTGGACTGGCAAGGAGATCCAAGCAGTCCATTCTGAAGGAGATCAGCCCTGGGATTTCTTTGGAAGGAATGATGCTAAAGCTGAAACTCCAGTACTTTGGCCACCTCATGCGAAGAGTCGACTCGTTGGAAAAGACTTTGATGCTGGGAGGGATTGGGGACAGGAGGAGAAGGGGATGACCGAGGATGAGATGGCTGGATGGCGTCACTGACTTGATGGACGTGAGTATGAGTGAACTCCGGAAGTGGTGATGGACAGGGAGGCCTGGCGTGCTGCGATTCATGGGGTCGCAAAGAGTCAGACACGACTAAGCGATTGAAATCAACTGAACTGTGCTCTTGGTGCCATAACCTTGGGGCTAGTCATGCACTCTCTCTAAGTACTAGTTTTGCATCTATTAAATATAAATGCACTTCTAATGCAAGGTCTTTTGTAGTATTAATAATTAATCAAGATGAGAAAAATTAATAAGTAGTGAAAAATTAAAAAGGTGGTAGATCTTAAAAATCCCAGTTGGAGATTCTAAAGTTCTACATAAATATAATAATTAAATAATATTACAATGTTTTAAAACACCATGGAAAACAATTCTGGATTTCAGGCCAGCCTCAGCCGCCTAAATAGTCAGTCAACCTTGAGGAAGTATGTAAACTTCTATTTTCTCATCCTCACAGTGGGGATAAATAATACCTATCTTTTCTAGACTCTGGCAGTTATTTTGCAGACCCCAGGTTAATTCATGTAAAACATTTGTCTGAACTAGTATGACTCTATTATTAAAATATTGTAAGACATACACAAATTAACTGAATGAATAATACAGAAAGACATCAGGTGCTTTAGGAGTTCAGAGGAGTGACAAATCTCCCGCCTAGCCTGGCCAAGGAAAGCTTTATAGAGGAGCTGAAAGCAAATTGTAATGCACTCTAGTCAACCCCACGTTTCAACATCTTTGTATTTGCCTTCCTTTCATTTCAAAATCTAAAACAAATTAAGATAAACTTGAGGGTCAGGGAAATGGCAGCAGAAGATAATTGTTCTGTTTAATGAAATATTATTGTGTCAACACAGAAATACAGAGTGCGCAAATAAATTGTTAGTGTTTCTTTTTATATTCAGTGAAGCCTGTAACTCCTGAATATAATAATCAGCAGAGACATCAAATTCATGATATGTCAGAATCATTTCCATTTTATTTCAAATGCTATTGATATCAATAAAAATAAAAACAAAGATGTAATAAAATATAACAACTTGATTTCCTTGCACCTTACCCTTGTCCCTTAATTTCAATTTAACAATTTCAATGGAAATTACTTTTCTATTCTTGATGATATTTAGTGATTTAAAGTCTATGTTCTCCAAATATGCCATCATTATATGTATTAGAAATGTACTGCTGAATTTTTGAGATAAGCTTTGAAATATTTTCTTTTTGCTTTATGTTAAGGTCAAACTTTACAACATGCTTTTTGCTACTAACAGTAGTACTAATAAAACACTTTTAAAGAGGATAATTCCATTTGGTCTATTAGGAAAAAAATATTATATAATGCTGTGATTAGAGTTTCAAAAGTTCTTTCTTTGATGATTGTTTTTAAGACATTTCAATTTTTAACTTCTTTTCACAGTTTCAATGACGCTTCTTCCTTATGTTGGAAAAAATCCTGATGGTTTAATAAGCATTATATTTTATGCTAATCAAGTAAAGAACTATTCTCAAAGCAAAAATAACTTGCAAAAATTTTACTGTGGATTGGATATATTCTCAACATTTTCTGTCTTTTATCCCAAGAAATACTTGGCTCTTTATCTCCTATCTTTTTGTAACAATAAAATATAAATAAGATTATTTAAGTAAAATATCCTACTTCCAGAATTTAAAAAAAAATGAATTGCTAGTGTAAAAGGTCCTTATGGTTTGAATATAAAGAAAGTAAACATGCAATCATAATTCTAACAAAAAAATGCACGATAATCTTTTTGTGTCATATAGTCCTTTGTACTATTGCCTCTATAATTTTTCTATTTTAATGAACTTTTATATCTGGAGAGAAAATGTGTGTGGGTTTCAACATATTAGTAATGTTTATATTAAGTGTTAATTTGTTCTTTAATTTTATTTTAAATGTATTAAGTCATACACGGATTCTTATAATAAGCACTATAAATATAAAATAATAGGAATACAGTACTTTGTTAGACATAATAACATTTGATCACATGAAATCACATCATCATAAAAGATTCTAAACTGTGAGCTCAGGATAGTTCTATTATAGTAGAATAGTGTACAAAATTAGTATGAATGTATTCAATGTAGCCATAAATGGGCAGTGACTCAACTATAAACAGCTTCCTCTGAGACTTAGCAGTAGGCTAAATTACTATGTTTATTTAATAACTGATCATTTTGCTGAGTCTGACTACGGATGGCCAATTAGTGTTACTAATCTTATCTGTGATGGATTTTCACTGAAAGCATTAACATTCTATAAAACATTTAACCAAATGTCTATACAAATATTTTAACAGAGAGAGAAAGGACAATCTTTTTTTTAGATTTAAAGAAAAAATGTTTTCCCATGCTATTTGAAGATTATAACCTAGTTTATGTTGTTGTTGTTTTGCAGTCGCTAAGTTGTATCCAACTCTTTATGACCTCATGGACTGCAATAGGCCAGGCTTCCCAGTCCTTCACCATCTCCTGGAGTTTGCTCAAACTCATGTCCATTGAGTCAATGATGCCAGCCAACTATCTGATCCACTGTTGCCTCTTTCTTCTCCTGCCCTCATTCTTTCATAGCATCAGGGTCTTTTCCAATGAATCTTCACATCAAGTGGCCAAAATATTAGAGCTCAAGCATTAGTCTTTCCAATGAATATTCAGGGTTGATTTCCTTTAAGAATAACTGGCTTGATCTCCTTGCTGTCCAAGGGACTCTCAAGAATCTTCTCCAGAACCACAATTTGAAAGCATAAATTCTTCACCACTCAGCCTTCTTCATGGTCCAATTTACAAATCTGTACCTGACCACTAGAAAAACCATAGCTTTGACTATATAGACCTTGGTCAATGAACTGATGTCTCTACTTTTATAATACACTCTCTATGTTTGTCACAGCTTTTTTTCTAAGGATCAAGTGTCTTTTAATTTCTTGGCTGACAAAATGTGGTCCACTGGAGAAGGGAACTGCAAACTACTTGTTTTCTTGTCTTGA
The DNA here is from genome assembly GCF_001704415.2 of Capra hircus. NCBI lineage: Eukaryota > Metazoa > Chordata > Mammalia > Artiodactyla > Bovidae > Capra > Capra hircus. The sequence goes on from NC_030808.1 coordinate 100,033,434, forward strand.
GAACCCCATGAACAGTTTATGAGTGTACCTATAAATATATATGGACTTCCCTGGTGACTCAGGTGGTAAAGAATCTGTCTTAACACAGGAGACCTGGCTTCTATCGCTGGTTTGGGAAGGTCTGCTGGAGAAGGGAATGACAACCCAATACAGTATTCTTGCCTACAGAATTCCATGGACAGAGGAGCCAGGCCGGCTACAGTTCATGAGGTCTCAAAGAGTCAGACATGACTGAGTGACTAACACTTACTTAGTTATAAATATATATACATATATACATATGTTATATATATATGAGTTAAAAAAAAAAAACATTAAAGGGCGAGAGTATTGCCCTTCCACAATTGCACCCAATTTTATATTTATTTTAACTGGGTATCTCAATAATATTTCATTGCTATGGTGATACTAAGTTGTTCCTTGCAGAACAAATGTAACCCAAATTTAAAATCAGAAAAATAATAGAGTTCAACAATGATACGTGCATATGGATCCCTAAAGGGTGATCCCCGGAGAAGGGCAGAGTTACTCAGGGGCTTCTGAGCTTCACTCCAATCCCTCATTAGAGATTTGATTTTAACTAAGTTGAGCTGTGGTGTCACAAAGAGTCGGACACGACTGAGCGACTGAACTGAACTGAGATTGAGAGAAGATGTTAAGCTAAAAAATATAAATGTAGAAGATTTAAAGTTATAAAACCCATTTAGGTTCATTTACTGCAATAGCCAGTTCTATGCTTTGTTTATTTACTGCACCTTGGTAAAATAGATGCCTAAGTATGGCTCGGACCAGACAGTACAGAGTCTGCCTGTAATGCAGGAGACCCAGACTTGATCTCTGGGTCAGGAAAATCCCCTGGAGAAGGGAACAGCAACCCACTCCAGTATTTTTGCCTAGAGAATGCCATGGACAGAGGAGCCTGGTGGGCTATAGTCCATGAGGTCAAAAGAGTCAGACACAACTAAGCGACTAACACTTTTACCTTTCAAGTAAAATATATACTGAGCAATGAAAACAAAAATGTTTAAAATAAAAATAAGTACTTCAAGATGTTGTACTTATTTGGGCTCAATCACTTTGGAAGGAAATGTAACACTCTAGTTTGAAATTGGACATTTATATACGTCATCAAGTCTCATCCTGAATATATACCCTAATAGTACTCTTGCACATGTGTATCTGGCTACATGCACACACATTTTCTTATTAGCACTATTCATAAAGGCAAAAATCTGGAAAAACTTGAAATGTTAATTGACAGGAAAATGGATAAATCAGTTATGGTATATAGATTATTACACAGAAGTAAAAATGAATGAGCTAGGTTTATATACAGCAACAAAGATGGATCTTAGAATCAGTGTGGAGTAAAAATAGCAAGGCCTAGTGATTACATGTTTAATAGCATTTTTATGTCATTATAAAAAAAAGATAACCAGTTTATTGATGGCAAAAATTATGCATACGACCAAGATAAACCAGAAAAGTAAACAGAACGATGAAAAAGGCACACAATTAAGGGGACAAGATGGGAGAAGAATATATAGATGTAATGATATTAAAATTTTAATTCATAAAATTAAGAGTGGTTTATAGGTCTTTGTTCATTATATATATCTGTAAAATATCTTTTCATGTATCAGATATATTTGTACTGCTTAAATGCTTAATACCACCCTTCAGTTTAGATTATCTGACTCAGTCTTTGAAGGCACTGACCCCACACTCCTTTCATAAATCCAGGCAGCCCAGCTCAGAGAGAGAAAACTTCCCTATGGGAAAAGGAGAGTAAACTGAGCTCCAGATGTCACTGTAGACCGCAGAGTTGGCCTATCCAAGTTGGCCTGTCCCAGCCTAGTGCTGGGACACTAGCTCTAGCTCTGGTGCAGATACCTGTTTGCACCAATGGCCCCAAGAACCTGAAAGTGAAAGTGAAGTCGCTCAGTCATTTCAGAGTCTTTGTCATTCCATGGACTGTAGCCTGCCAACCTCTTCCATCCATGTTATTTTCCAGACAAGAATACTGGAATGCATTGCCATTTCCCTCTCCAGGGGATCTTTTTGACTCAGGGATCAAACCTGGATCTTCTGCATTGTAGACAGACTCTTTACCATCTGAGTCACCAGGAAATCTAGCTGGGCTCCAAATGGCATCTTGTTTAAGTACCAGGTGGGCTCCCACAAACTCAAGACACAGCTGAGTCTGCTACTCCCACAAGCCTCTCAAGGGAATTTTGTGGTAGGGCTCCTGGGACCCAGACCCTCATTTCACTCCATGGCTGCTGGCTTCAGTGACTCCAGGGGGCTCCCATGACACCAGATTTCCCTGTTGCTTCTGGGAATGGAGCCATAGTTTCACCTGGGCAGCTACTGGCTCCAGGGGCCCAAGGAGGCTCCTGTAACACTACGCCTGCAGTGGGCTCCCATTAGCCCAAGGTGAGAGTGGAATAATACAAAGTGCAAAAAAAGAAAAATCTGCTTACCAAGAATGCTTTGCCCAGAAAATTATCTTTCAGGAATGAAGGAAAAATAAAAACTTTCCTAAAGGAGTTTGTTAACTCTAGATCTGCTGAGGGAATTTATCAATACTAACTATGTAAGTATGTAACTATGTAAGTATGTAAGACTGAGCGACTGAACTGAACTGAACTACGTAAGGGAATGGAGGTGTTAAGGGACCTTACGGTGGTAACCATTTTGCAATATAAATTTGTGTGAAATGGAATACTTCCTGCCTTATAGGTAAAGAAGGATGTCACAACCATCAGGGATTCCAGTCTTCCAAATGTAAATTTCTGAGCCCGAGAAGAACATTAGGCTATCCAACAGCCATCAGCCAATTCCTTGGTAAGTGATGAGAGCTCCCCCAGTAAGCACTTAGGAGCTGGGAGGGATGCAAGAAATCACAAGTGGCAGCCATCCACAACATCCTCCACTTCCTCCAGTGAATAGTGAATGAGGAATTAAGGATGTAATTAACGGATGTGGTGCCGGATAGCTGAGATGCATATGAAAGGAATGAATTCAGTGAGCCCAGCAATTTACATCTTCCCGCAAATAGAAGCTCCCCTCATGGCTCAGAGGGTAAAGTGTCTGCCTGCAATGCAGGAGACCTGGGTTCAAATCCTTGGGTTGCCCTGGAGAAGGAAATGGCAACCCACTCCAGTACTCTTGCCTGGAGAATCCCATGGATGGAGGAGCCTGGTTAGGCTACAGTCCATGGGGTCGCAAAGAGTCAGACACGATTGAGAGATTTCACTTTCTCTTTACACATTTCACTTTCTCTTTACACATAGAAAAGCACTAGATTCCGTAGTTTAAGGTATCTAATTTTGCTTAATTGACAATAATCCTTAGTATTCAGATGCTCTGCCCTGTTTGTTGCAAACATCTATTAATATATAGACTGACTCCTTCCCCTGCATCCTCAAAGCAGCTTCTCAGGGCTACTTGAGATACTGTCTCCCAGGCCTGAAATCATTCATCCAGCCCGGCATTTCACCTGGTGTCCTCTGCATATAAGTTACATAAGCAGGGTGACAATATACAGCCTTGACATACTCCCTTCCCAATTTGGAACCAGTCTGTAGTTCCATGTCTAGTTCTAACTATTACTTCTTGACCTGTATACAGATTTCTCAGGACACAGGTCAGGTGGTCTGGTATTCCTACCTCTTTAAGAATTTTCCAGTTTGTTGTGATCCACACAGTCAAAGGCTTTGGCTTCGAATAAAACAACTCTCAACTTCCAAGCTGTGACTATTTTTTAAGTTGACGCATGTATCAAATCATCATATGACACATGTTAAATTTACTTGTATGTCAATTCTATTTCAGTAAAGCTAGGGGAAATTAACAATAAAATATTTTAAAAAGTCAAATAAGGTATGTCAAGAAAAATATTAGAAACATTCTAAAATTGATTAGGAAATTGTATGCTTTTATTCTGAAAAATACTTCAGTAAAACTGCATAAAATTCATTGTGTAATTTGAAGCAGAGTAACCTGATCAGACTCTCAAGGTAATGTGTTAGCTGTGTGAAAAACTGACCACAGGATGGCAGAGCTAGATGCTGGGAAACCAATTAGGAGAACATTTCATTTGAGGAATGATTCTAGCTTGATTAAAATTGGTGGAGGATATCGTGAAAAGTGTCTGGATTTGAAATATATATTATAGTTATATCTATTGATGTAAAGTGCGAGAGAGAAAGAAACTTCAACTTATGGATTTGGAATTGGAGTAGCATGGAGTTTTCATCTGCTGAAATGAAGACTACTGGAGGGGCATGTTTAGGGGAGGGAAGACTAGACTGTATTTTTGAACATTTTAATCTGTGACGTGTTACACAACCATCAGAAGATGAGGGCTACGTGTCTGAAGTTCAAGGGAGGCATCAGTGATGCAGCTATAAATGTGCATCACTGAAGAGACTGATATTTACAGCCCAGTGACAAGAGCTGAAATGATAAGGAGTGAGTCAGGAAATGAGCCTTGACAACCTAAGGACACTAAGCTCAGGAGATCAGAGAGTCAGAACACTGCAAAACGGCAATCCTGCTGTCCAGGAAGGGAGAATGAATGAGCAACTGTGTTGACTGTGTCTGCCTTATGGTAAGAGGAGGCTGAGAAATGACACTGGGTTTGGCACTATAATGAATATCTGTATCTGAGACAGTAGAGGCCCACATCCTATGCCTATTACAACTTATACATCATAGCAGTAGATTCTTCAATAATCTCTACACATCCAGCTTGACAAAAACACCTTCATAACAATACAATAGAAAAAATATGGGACTAAATTTTGTCACATTATTAAGGATGAGCCACAAATTAGGTTACAAAGAAAAAGAAAGAATAGAAAAGAAAATGACATATGGTGCCGCTAAGAAGCAATACATTTCTTTGCAATATTCTACTGTATTCACCCTGAGAGGAAGAATTTATCAGTTACCTTGTCTTTTCTACTGTTTAATTACTCAAACCCACCATGCAGTTCAGATTATCTGAGTCAGTCTTTAATGGCAATAGATTCAGTTCAGTTCAGTTCAGTTCAGTCGCTCAGTCGTGTCCGACTATTTGCGACCCCATGAATCGCAGCACGTCAGGCCTCCCTGTTCATCACCATCTCTTGGAGTTCACTCAAACTCATGTCCATCGAGTCAGTGATGCCATCCAGCCATCTCGTCCTGGGTCGTCCCCTTTTCCTCCTGCCCCCAATCCCTCCCAGCATCAAAGTCTTTTCCAATGAGTCAACTCTTCGCATGAGGTGGGCAAAGTACTGGAGCTTCAGCTTTAGTATCATTCCTTCCAAAGAAATCCCAGGGCTGATCTCCTTCAGAATGGACTGGTTGGATCTCCTTGCAGTCCAAGGGACTCTCAAGAGTCTTCTCCAACACCACGGTTCAAAGGCATCAATTCTTTGGCGCTCAGCCTTCTTCACAGTCCAACTCTCACATCCATACATGACCATAGGTAAAACCATAGCCTTGACTAGATGGACCTTAGTCGGCAAAGTAATGTCTCAGCTTTTGAATATACTATCTAGGTTGGTCATAACTTTTCTTCCAAGGAGTAAGCATCTTTTAATTTCATGGCTGCAGTCACCATCTGAGTGATTTTGGAGCCCCCCAAAATAAAGTCTGACACTGTTTCCACTGTTTCCCCATCTATTTCCCATGAAGTGATGGGACTGGATGCCATGATCTTCGTTTTCTGAATGTTGAGCTTTACACCAACTTTTTCACTCTCTTCTTTCACTTTCATCAAGAGGCTTTTTAGCTCCTCTTCACTTTCTCCCATGCAGTGGTGTCATCTGCATATCTGAGGTTATTGATATCTCTCCCGGCAGTCTTGATTCCAGCTTGTGTTTCTTCCAGCCCAGCATTTCTCATGATGTACTCTGCATAGAAGTTAAATAAGCAGGGGGACAATATACAGCCTGGATGTACTCCTTTTCCTAATTGGAACCAGTCTGTTGTTCCATGTCCAGTTCTAACTGTTGCCTCCTGACCTGCATGCAGATTTCTTAAGAGGCAGGTTAGGTGGTCTGGTATTCCCATCTCTTTCAGAGTTTTCCACAGTTTGTTGTGATCCACACAGTTAAAGGCTTTGGCATTGTCATTAAAGCAGAAATAGATGTTTTTCTGGAACTCTCTTGCTTTTTCCATGATCCAGTGGATGTTGGCAATTTGATCTCTGGTTCCTCTGCCTTTTCTAAAACCACCTTGAACATCAGGGAGTTCACGGTTCACGTATTGCTGAAGCCTGGCTTGGAGAATTTTGAGGATTATTTTACCAGCATGTGAGATGAGTGCAATTGTGTGGTAGTTTGAGCATTCTTTGGCATTGCCTTTCTTTGGAATTGGAATGAAAACTGACTTTTCCAGTCCTGTGGCCACTGCTGAGTTTTCCAAATTTGCTGGCATATTGAGTGCAGCACTTTCACAGCATCATCTTTCAGGATTTGAAACAACTTAACTGGAATTCTATCACCTCCACTAGCTTTGTTCGTAGTGATGCTTTCTAAGGCCCACTTAACTTCACATTCCAAGATGTCTGGCTCTAGATTAGTGAAAACATCATCATGATTATCTGGGTCGTGAAGATCTTTTTGTACAGTTCAGAAACTACAAACTTTCACAGTATCTGGATGCAGGCAATGTTTTCTTTAAGATACCAGGAGTTGAGGAGAAAGAAGTGCTCTTCAGGGCCCAGAATACTATCAAGCATGTGAATGAATGCTTTAGGTCACAATGTGCAAAAGATTAGATCCTAAACTGGTGGAAGCCTCCGTGTATTCTTTAATAACATTTTGAGCCTTGGGAACGGGGGTTAGGACTTCATGATTTGTTTGGGTTCACAAATATAAGCCTTTATAATTGTTTGTGAACCTCTTCAACTGTACTCTAAATCTGGTATGGCTAAAGGTGAGGAGACCCAGAGACTGTGCTTCCTTAGGATTCCCTGTGTGGCTCGCTCTCTGATTTCAATGCTTCAGAATGGGGAACACATACAGGGCATAGAAATCCTGGTCTTGAACAGACTCTTCATGTTACATCTGAAATTTTCTTTTCTTTTTTCCTATTAAAGGATGTAGATACTGGGGGGAAAATACGCTTAGAAGTAGGTTAGTTCATTCCTTCTTTATTCCATGCCACTTTATATTTCTTAGAGCTAAACAGAAGATCTGGCATCATTTATATGCATTCCTGATACTCAGAGTAAGATCAAAGCCTGCATTCTAAAGCCTGAATATAGCACAACTGCTTATTTTGTTCAAGGCTACTTCTCAGATACTTATATTTTTCCTGACAAGCCAAAGAAATTAAAATTAGAATAAGGAGATCTAATGAGAAGCCAAATAATTTCTTTACTCAATGGAATTCATAAAAGTGGCTTTTAGAATTCCGGTATCACACATACTTATTTTTTCATGCATTTGAAGTTGAATATTATGCTGCATATGAAAGTCAAGAAATTATTTTATGAAATGAATTTAATCATTTTAGTTTGATTGCATAAAAATATGTTATCAGAAGCTATGGCAAATTGATTTTTGGATGGAGAGGGATTTCCAAGGCATTAAGCGATTTGCTCTTGCCTGTCAGCAAGACAGAAGCAAGAAATATTTTATCTCATTTGGTCATGTGGTTCTTGTTTGGTTCATTAGTTTTCATTCAAGTTCATCTACATACCAGAGTTAATACACTAATGCTTTAATGAGTGTGTATAAATAAGCTGAGGCAGAATTTGGTCTATAAATTCCCAAGATAGAATTGCTTCTATAATATATATAGTTCTTTTCTTCTAATTATCTTCAATTAATATAGACTATAAGCCAGACTACCACTTTTCACATACAAATGTGTGTGTTGTCACTGAATTATCGAGAGCTCTAGAAACTTGTATAATTAGAATTTATGTAAATGATGGTTTAATGATTGCAAAGTCTAAGAGTAATAAAGCTTGAAAACTTTCTTGCAGATTTATTTAAATACTAACTACTTTCTAATTTTTTTTTAATTTTCCACTTTGGTGCAGGTATAAACAACTTCTTTATTCCATGAAAACTTGATTAATTCTTCAGTTTTAACATATGTCATGTTTATTTTAATTTTAATATAATTTTCACAGTGGAGGCACAGACTCCTTGGGGACAAGGACGATAAAGCATTCATTGAGGTTCTCAGCTAAAAAGTACAAGGGATAAAACCAAGTAAGCTTAGCAAATATTTGTTGTCTCTTCTTAGTCACAAAGAGTCGGACATGGCTGAGTGACTGAACTGAACTAAACTGAGAACGATCTTCTTCCTCTTTCTCCCTGTAGTAAATCCTTTCCTCTCCCCTTCCTGTGTCCCTCCTCCCAGTATTTACTTTAGTACTACAAGCTTAAAGCCTTATATATGTTTACTATGTTCTTTCAGAGTTCATCTGCTTTACAGTTACAGCTGCTACCTCCAAATTATAGTCATATTTAGCCTTGTCTTCTCATTTGCTCTCTATCTCATACTTAAAATTGTTACATAGGGTTCCACATTTCTCCCACATATTTCTCCTGTTCTCCTAATTACTCTTAACTTCCTACTATCTGGCCTACTGGTATATCCAGTTCTTAATCAGTCTTTGTGACTTCAGTATCTTCCCTTTCAACTCTATTCTTTACCTTTTCAAACATCTAGCTTTTATTCTAACATCGATTTTTTTTTCTAAAATACAGATTTAATCATATCACTATTCTGTTTCAAAATCTGTACTACATAAAGTCTTCTAATATCTGATATCTACTGTGCAACTTAACCCAGATTTCCAGTCTCATTTCTTACGTCAATTTCCACAGTCTACCAGATTACTCATTAGTCCCCAATTATGCCAAGGGATTATCTACCTTGGTGTCTTTTTTTATGATTTCTCTTCTATCTTAAAAAAAATTCTCGCATCTCTTTTCTCATTCCTCAACAGTTAGTTCAAATGTAAAGCTTTTTCTGTTGTTAGAATTAACCTCATTCTTTCAGAAATCACATTTTATTTAAACCTACATTATATGTTGAAAATCATAACAAATGTAAATACTTACCTGTCCTGCCATATTTTAATCCTCCTAAAGACAAATAAGACATAGCTTTTGCCTTGGTAGAACTCATCTTCAGGCATGAATGATGGTAATGTTTTCCAACTGCATCTTTCTTCTCTGACTATTTCTGGAACATATTTACAAGGTACAAGGGAGGTTTTTATCTCTATAATGAACTCTCTGAACTTATGGCATTGTGAAGAGTGAATCCAGCTCATTCTTCTATGTTATATCAATTCTTGACAAGCAGTCAGGGTCAGCAATGTAATTTGCAAAATGGCACTAAAAAGATTAGCATTTAATTATATTCTCCATCAACTTGTTTCCTCTTTCTGTTGTTGTTGCTGTGCTACTTCTATTTGCACAATTAACCAGAAACCTCTTAAATAATAGAAAGCACTGCCTTACCTCTATTGTGTCTGCCGATATGATACCAACAGAATTTTTTAAACATGGTAAAATCTAATTTGGTAATTGGGCTTTTTGTTTGTTTCTTTATATTTTAACCCCTATAATTCTTGTCATGAATTATTTAACATACAATACTTAAAGTTGCATTATAAGACATTTTAAGGTCTCTTTATCTATCTGGTAAATTTTCCATTGCAATCATATATAGTAGCTGTTTAGGTGAGCATATTCTTTTCTCATCATTTAAAATATTTTAAATTATTTGGTCTAAAAAAATAACCCCTATTCTATTAATGTCCTTCCTTTGGATCAGATTTAGTCACCAACTTTAAAAAATACAACATATTTACAAATAAAACATGAGCCCTATAGTTTGGCCACTTAGTCTGACAAAAGACATTTACTTGAAAATAAAATAGTTTTTCTTTATAGGAAAAGAGATTATTCTGTAAACATAGTAACTAGTAACCAAAATATTAAATTTTTCATTTATGTGGTACAAATGCCCAGGAGTATGATGACTAGGTTATATGATGGTTACATTTTTAGTTTTGTAAAAAGTTTCTGAAATATTTCCCAGAGTGTCTGTTCCATTTTATATTTCCATGAGTACTGTATCAGAGATCCAGTGTCTGCATTCTTGTCAGAACTTTTTGTTACCATTGTTTTTTATTTTATCCATTATAATAGATGTGTAGTGACAGCTCATCATGATCTTAACGTTTGTTTTTCTTTTTGATGCTGAACATCTTGTTCTGTGTACGTTTGCCATCTGTATAGTCTCTTCAATGATGTTTTCCAAATATAAATAACCATGTCAGGCATAAAGATTGTAAATATTTTTCCAAGTCTATAGCTTATCTTTGCATTTTCTTAACAAGGCTTTTTGCAAGACAAAGATTTTTAATTTTAATGAAGTCCGATTTATCCATTTTTTTCTTGTATGGATCATGCTCTTGGTGTTACGTTTAAGAATTCTTTACCAAAACCTACCTCCCAAGGACTTTCTCCTATTTTTATTTTTAAATGCTTTATAGTTTCATATTCTACATTCAAATATTCAGTACTAAGTTGACTTTTGTATAAGGTATAGGATTTAGGCTGAGGTTCACTATACAGAAATTATGATATAAAATATATGTCTTATAGCACATAAAATTATGATACAAAATAGTTTCACTGATGGCTCAGTGGGTAAAGAATCCACTTGCAGTGCAGAAGACACAGGAGACATGTGTTCGGTCCCTGGGTCAGGAAGATCCCCTGGAGGAGGAAATGGGAACCCACTCCTGTATTCTTGCTTGGAGAATCCCATACACAGAGGAGCTAGATGGGCTACAGTCCATAGGGTCACAAAGAGTTAGACACGACTGAGCACATAGCACAATCTATGATATAAAATTGAATCAAAATAATAATATAGACAATATATAAATAAAATGTCTACTAGAACACTTTAAATAAAAGGTATGATTAATTACATAAAAATCAGAATTCATAGTGGTGTATTTGTCTTGATAACAACTATATAATAAGTTTAACTTAATTTAATTATTAATCTACTCTTCAAAAAAGGACAACTGTGTTTTAACTACTTAACTGTGGATTCCTGTTAAGCACTGCAAGTTTTAAAAAGTGCTTGTAAGCAGGATGAGTTTGTTATGACAGTTTAATTTATTTTCTGTCATTAAGCTGTTGTTTTTCTTTCTTCAGACATCTGTCTGAAATATACTATATAATTACGTGTATTGTGAATAAGAAAATACCAATTTACAATGTGAAAATAGAAGAGCTGCATTGTGTGTGTGTATGTGTGTGTGTGTGTATATATATATATATATAAACACTTTAATAATAGTGACCAGTTACAATCAAGAAATTGCTGGTAACAGTTACAAACTTTTAGAGTCCCTGTCTGCTGATAACAATTAATCATTCTTGCAAATAAGATGAATATTAATATATGTGCAAATATGTAGCACTTTATATAAAATCCTATGAGCTTTATTTCAAAAATAACAACTTTTGGATGCAAAGTCATCCTTAGGGCAATGACGAAATGTGATTCTGTTAATCTTAAGTGTCCAATGTGATGTTATTTGAATACTAGCCAATAATACTTTCTAACACTTAACAATGTCTGATACTACTCAGTTCTGTACTAGTTTCCAAGTACTCAGTTCTGTGCAAGTACTACTAAATAATAGTTATAATTATTAGAAAAGAAATAAAGTGTGATAAAAGTACAGACAAATTCCTGAGAATTCTGATTTCCATTTCCAAATGTAATTTATGTCTGTTGTAAATTCAGAAAGAAAAAGTTATAAGTTAAAGAAATTTAGATGGATGAACTGAAATGTAAAATTTAAATAAGAAAATAAATTTATTACATTTTGAAAGGTATAATTCCAAAGGAAATCACTGAAACAAAATTAATGTACCTATTTGACATATAAAGATTGAAACAAGCACTACATTTTGCATGAGAGCTATAATAATTGTAAAATATTTTAACAATTGAAACCTTAGTTATATCAATATGATGTTAATAGGATTAACTTGGCTATTGAAATAAATAGAATTGATGGAATAAGGATCAAAGTTCAATGCTAAAATGTAATACATACATATATATATTTATAATACCTAAATATAGAAATATATAGATGTTCAATTATATTACTCTTTACAAAAATGTGGATAAGTCTTTCGCCTTTTACTTAAGTTGCACCTATCCCAACCTAATGCTAAGAAAAAGCATGTAATTTACAAAATCATAACTTTCCTTGAACTCTTGTGAAAGCTGAGATTTGAGAGTAATCAACTAGCCTAATATCTAAAGAAAAACAGGTACCTTCAAGGAGAGAAGGAACACAAAACACTGTCTTATCTGCCCAGGATTATGACCGTCACCGTAAAGGGTAAGAAGGTTTCAGGCACATTTTCCACTACATTGCCAAAGGCTGGGTATGGGCAGTGGGATTGTAGAGAGCGCTGGGAAGTCATTGACATAGAGGAATGTATGTTCACTCTTAGGCTCTTCTCATGGATCTCCCGGAAATGAAATTCACACTAAAAAAAGATTGTAGACAGGGCAGGAGATTGGAAAAGATCTCCCTCCTGGTACAAGTCAGTGGGGGTGGGTATTATTACCGTGGGATAGGCATAAAGCCTATTGTGTTATTCTCTTAGTAGCTAGGTGAAGGAAACAGAAAACAAAACAATAACAAAGAAACAAATTTAAACATGAAAAAGCTTTTAAACTCTAAAGAGGGAGCGCAGGATCATTATAAAATCTCCGTCCCTGAGACTAAGAGTTACAGTACCAATCAGTAAGGCTAAAATAAAACTGGAAATGTCCCCATAAAACACTCCCTGCACACCATATTAGCAAGCACTAAGTACCAGTTGACAGTGATCTACCCTGGGAATGGGGCAAGAGTTTGGAGACACATTCTTTCTTAAGTTTTGGCCTAATAGAAAAAGACTGAAATTGAGAAAAAGCCTACAGCAGTCCAATTCTTACTTAGGCAAAGGTTAGAGGACTTTAAAGGCAGTTGTAAACTTAGGATAATGATAATAAGAACAAAATTTGAAAACCAGCTGAGGTCTTGACTAGGTTAATACCTACTGAATACTCAATAAATCCCAGAGGAAGAAGAATGTTATTTCCAGATAAGTGTATTTTTTACCTCAGTCTTCACTGTTTTATATACAATGTCCAGTTTTCAACCAAAGAAAAAGTAGAAAAAAAAAAGGTAGAGGAACAAAGAAATAAACAGAGATCACCCAGATGTTGAAATTGTCAGAAGTGAATATAAAATAAATAATTAATATGTTTAAAGTCTCTAAAGAAAATAATGGAAAATGTGCATTAACAAAAGGGATGGAAACTTCAAAACCCTAAAACTACTGAGATACCATTTCTAATCTAGGTGAAATGTCAAACACATGAAAATTAGAAGTGCAGTAATATATTCTCAGTGCATCTGTAAGGAAACACTCATACATTTTTGAATGCCCACTGGTAGGTCTCATTGGAAGGGTATTCAAAATAGTCAATAAAGCTCCTTGCTATCCTACCCATCCCACTTCTAGGAATTTACCCTGAGGATAAAGCTCAACCAAATGAAAACCCATATTCAGTTCAGTTCAGTTCAGACACTCACTCAGGTCCAACTCTTTGGAAGCCCATGGACTACAGCACGCCAGGTCTCCCTGTCCATCACCAACGCCCGGAGTTTACTCAAACTTATGTCTGTTGAGTCTGTGATGCCATCCAACCATCTCATCCTATCATCCCTTTCTTCTCTTGTCTTCAGTCTTTCCCAGCATCAGGGTCTTTTCAAGTGAGTCAGTTGTTCACATCGGATGGCCAAAGTATTGGAATTTCAGCTTCAACATCAGTCCTTCCAATGAACATTCAGGACTGATTTCCTTTAGGATGGACTGGTTGGATCTCCTTGCAGTCCAAGCGACGTTCAAGAGTCTTCTCCAACACCACAGTTCAAAAGCATCAATTCTTTAGTGCTCAGCTTTTTTTATAGTCCAAATCTCACATCCATGCATGACTAGAAAACCCATATATACAAGTGTATTAACTGCAGTGTTGTTTGTAATTTCAAACAATGGAAACAACCTATCTGTCCATACAAAGGGGAATGACTGAAGAAACTGCAGTCTATTATCCACCCAAAAGACTACAATGAAAATAACATATCAACTGATATAGAGTGATGTTTACAGTATATATAGTTGTGATAAAGATTATTTATTTCATGCTATCTTTCATGTAGAAAGAAGAAACAAGTATATATGTACCTCGGTGTGCAAAAAAAAAAAAAAATTAAACAAGAAAAAGGTAAGAATGGTTATCTAAAGGAGTGGGTAGATGAAGGGATGGAAATAGGGTAAAAAGAATTGAGGGTGGCACTTCATTAAGTGTACTTTGGAAAACAGTTTTGACTTTTAGATCTATGTTAACATTTCATATACTTAACACATAGATTAATTATTTAACTGAGGATGAAATTTTAAGTCCAAGGACACTTTAATCATTGTTTTAAAGAGGGTTTTTTTCTTTTCGTACAAGCTTACGTTTCTCTATCTATAAAAAAGTCTGGTTGAAAAAGCAAGAAAATGTTAACAGTTTCTATATTACTAAAATTTATCTTTTTTTTTTTTAAATTTTCTGACCAGCCTTTGGAAAATATCATACTCAAATGGAATAAGCACTGGACTCTGAACTCTGGACTGGTCTTAAGTTCAGACTTAAGAAAGTCATAATCTTTATGATCCTTAAATTCTCATCTATGTAATAGGGATACTAATTCTTTTTTCTGGCAAGTGTGTTTGAAGAATTTCTAAAATAATAAATTAACAGAAGAATCTCTAATGTAATATGGCTATGTGGAACTGACAGGTATGTTTGGTGGTTGGCTTTGGCAGAGAGGTGGCTGAATTATTGGATAAATTATTACATAGCTAATCAAGTCTAGTAATTAAGATTTCTGAAATAAAAAGCAATTATCTGCTGAATTATTGTCTTTATGATTATATTTTGTTAACTTGAGATTGCTCAATAGACAAAAATGTCTTAAAAATTTTGGATGGGAAAATGATACAGAATAAGTTGCTCTGAATATGAAAGCATTCAACTTTCAAAAATTAAAGGCATTCAAATCCTATTTGTACCAATTCTATGTAACATAGCACATTTTTCTTAAATATAATAAGCTTACTTATACTTACCATAAAACTGATATAATAAGAAGACCTACCTAACAGGGTAACAGGTAGGACAGCACTTAACTGATAGTACCTAATGAATTTTGGCTATTACTATTGTTGTTATTATTTGAATAACTCAATGATTTAAATCAATGAATTTAAGCATAAGAAAACTGTAGGCATGTTCAATACAATGATCAGCTATTCATGAGTTGAAAAATAAATCAAGCTATTAAATCATTAAACATGGTAGAGAAAGAACGAATTCATAAACATAAAATGATAATGGAGAAATTATTTGTCAGTTATTTTAAAGTATCATGAGTTTTCTGCAAATAATTTTGAGGGCCTGGATATCATTATATGTGGTTTTTCTAGGGTAAATATACACGGCAAGAACTGATCCTATCAGGGTAGAAATCTAAGCAGAAAATTACCAGGGAAGAAGCAAAGTGGTCAAAAATATACTCCTTATGTAAGAAATAAAAAGTTGAATAAGCAGTTTCAGATTATAATAGAACATGCCTTTAGGTAACAGATAATTCTAATAGCCTTTTGTTTCTAAGAACAAAGAGAAATTGCAAATTATTTCTATGAAATTAGTCTGGCCTTTACTTCTGATTTTATATTTATTAAACTGTATTAAAAGTTTTTATTTCATTCTTCCTTTCTATATTCTTAATTTTGGATCCTAATTCCTTTATGATAATATGTCTCTTTTTTCCAACTTTATATGAGCTATAATTGACATAACATTGCATTAATTTGGGCTTCCCAGGTAGCTCAGCTGGTAAAGAATCTGCTTGCAATGCAGGAGACCCAGATTCAATCCCTGGGTCAGGAAGATCCCCTGGAGAAGGAAATGGCAACCCACTCCAATATTCCTGCCTGGAGAATCCAATGGATTCTCCAAGGACAGAAGAGCCTGGCAGGCTACAATCCATGGGGTCGCAAGAATCAGACATGACTTAGCAACTAAACCACCACCATTGTGTTAATTTAAGGTGTATAGTGTGTTCATTTGATACACATATGTTGAAATATTATTACCATCCTACTAAAACATCCCTCACCTCCTATATTTACCATTTCTTTTTATAGTGAGAACATTTACAATATTCTGTCTTAGCAACTTTCAAGTGTATAATATTCCTAACTGTAATCACAATGCTGTTCATTAGATCCCCTGAAATTCTTCAATTTCTAGTTGGAAGTTTATATTCTTTAATCAGCATCTCCCCATTTTCCCCACCTTGCCAATTCCTGGTAACCATCACTCTACTCTCCGTATGAATTCAGCTTTTTTAGATTGCAAACATTAGTGATTTCATATAATATTTATCTTTCTCTGTCTGATTTATTAGGGCTTCTCTCATGGCTTAATTGTAAAGAACACCTGCAATGCAAGAGATGTGGATTCGATTCCTGGATCAGGAAAATCCCTTGGGGAAGGAAATGACAACCACTCCAGTATTCTTGCCTGGGAAATCCCATGGAACCTGGTGGGTTACAGTCCCATGGGGTCACAAAGAGTCAGACATAACTTAGCAACTAAACCACAACCACCATCTGACTTATTTCACAAAACATAAGGCTCTCCAAGCACATCCAAGCTGTTGCCAATGGCAGCCTTCCTTCCTTCTCATGGCTGAATAATATTCATTCAACTGTGGTGCTGGAGAAAACTCTTGAGAGTCCCCTGAAGAGCTAGGAGATCAAACCAGTCAATCCTAAATGAAATCAACACTGAATATTCATTGGAAGGACTGACACTGAAGCTGAAGCTCCAATATTTTGGCCACATGATGTGAAGAACCAATTCACTGGAAAAGACCCTGATACTGGGAAAGATAGAAGGCAGAAGAAGAAGGGGACAACAGAGGATGATGTGGTTGGATGGCATCACTGACTCAATGGACATGAGTCTGAGCAAGCTGTGGTAGTTGGCGAGGACAGTGAAGCTTGGTGTGCTGCAGTCCATGGGATCACAAAGAGTCAGACATGACTGAGCGGCTGAACAACAATGACATTGTGAATAATACAGCAATGAACATGAGAGTGCAGATATCTCTTTGAGATTGTGCTTTAATTTCCTTTGGATGTATACCCCAAGTTGGATGGCAGAATCACTTAGTTTTATTTTTAATTTGGGGAGAACCTCTATATTGCTTTCCATAGTTCAGTTCAGTTCAGTCACTCAGTCGTGTCAAACTCTTTGTGACTCCATGAATTGCAGCACGCCAGGCCTTCCTGTCCATCACCAACTCCCGGAGTTCACTCAGACTCACGTCCATCGAGTAGTGATGCCATCCAGCCATCTCATCCTGGGTCGTCCCCTTCTCCTCCTGCCCCCAATCCCTCCCAGCATCAGAGTCTTTTCCAGTGAGTCAACTCTTTGCATCAGGTGGCCAAAGTACTGGCGTTTCAGCTTTAGCATCATTCCTTCCAAAGAAATCCCAGGCTGATCTCCTTCAGAATGGACTGCTTGGATCTCCTTGTAGTCCAAGGGACTCTCAAGAGTCTTCTCCAACACCACAGTTCAAAAGCATCAATTCTTCAGTGCTCAGCTATCTTCACAGTCCAACTCTCACATCCATACATGACCACTGTAGGAGTATCAATTTACATTCCCACCAACAGTGTAGAACATTTTCTCCACATTTTCTCCACATTCTCACCAGTGTTAATTATACTGTACTAATAGGTGTGAGGTGATATTTCTTTGTGGTTTTCATTTGCATTTCCTTGATGGTTAGTGGTATTGAGCACATGTTCATGTACCTGTTGTTTACATGTATATCTTCTTAGAAGAAAACATAGATAAAAACTCATTGGCATTGGTCTCGACAATGATTTTTTAGGGTATGTCACCACCAATAGCAGAAATAACAGAGAAAAGTAAACTAGTGAGTTGAATCAAACGATAAAGCTTCTGCACAGCAACATAAACAATCAACAAAATGAAAAGGCAAACTGTGGAATGGAAGAAAAGATTTGCAAACCATATGTCTGATAAGTATTTAATATTCAATATCTGTAAAGAACTCATAAAGTTAATAGCAAAAATGCCATCTGATTTTAAATTGAACAGAAAAACTGAATATACATTTTTTCCAAAGAAGAAAGAAAGAAAGTTAAGTCGCTTAGTCATGTCCGACTCTTTCCAATTTTCCCATCACTATTTACTGAAAAGACTGTCTTTTCCTCATTGAATATTATTGACTATTTTGTCAAATATTAGTAAGAATTTCAGGTAATGAATTTTCTTTTCTTAGTTTCTTTGGCTCTATCTATTTAGTTGTGTCTTTAAAAAACATATTTAATTTTAACTGTGCTGGATCTTCACTGTTGCCTGGGTTTTTCTCTAGCTGAGGCAAGTGAGGCTACTCTCTAGTTGCAGTGTGCAGGCTTTTCACTGTGGTGGCTTCTACTGTGTGGAGCACAGGCCCTAGAGAGGGCAGGCATCAGTATTTGCAGTACATGGGCTCAGTAGTTGCAACTCCGGGCTCTATAGTACAGGCTCAATAGTTGTAGTGCCTGGCTTAGTTGCTCCATAGCATGTCAAATCTTCCCAGATCAGGGATTGAAGCCATGTCTGCTACAGTGGCAAGAGAACTCTTTAGCACTGAGCTACCAGGGAATCCCTGTATCTATTCTTTTCTAAAAAGTCAAATCTTACTCATAAATTGTTGGACTTGTCACGTTTTATATTTTCTGAGTGTAAGAGTTTGAGAATTCACTGTTTGCTTACTAGTTTGTTTGTGTGTGTTTTTAAATAACCTACAGTTAGAATATTTTATGTTCATCTTACGTTCTAATTTTATTATGTAGTTTTATGCTGCTGCTGCTAAATCACTTGAGTCATGTCCAACTCCGTGCGACCCTATGGACAGCAGCCCACCGGGCTCCTCCATCCAAGGGATTCTCTAGGCAAGAATACTCGAGCGGGTTGCCATTTCCTTCTCTGATGTAGTGCTTTATATATATAAAACACTTTGGACAGCATGAAAATTTTAACTGTGACTATAAACATCATCAGTTTAAATATTACTCTGGTTGATTTGAAACTCATGTGGTTTGTGATTTTAACATTAGCTTATTCTAAGGCATGATGACTTTTAAGCAAGGTTATTATGTTACTGCCAGACAAAAGATATTGGAAACTACAGGTATTTAATTTTAAACACCACATATACAATTTATTATGATAAATTATGCACATTTCTCCTTGTCTTTGTATGTTTTATTAAATATATTGGCATAGGAATTTGGAATCAATTTTTATTGAAATTATATGCTAATACCCATTTGCTCTCTTTAGTTAGAGATTTAATTTCAAAGGAAAATTATTTGTATTCAAATTCAAAACTTTTACTGAATAGTTTGAAATCCTGGATTATCTTGGGTAGTGAAGGACAAAATATGTCCACTTTCAATAATTATAGGCAATTCATAAATGTGCATCCTTTTATACAAGTCCATGTAGGTATATATTGGAAATCTCTGAATTTTTCATTTCTTATATAGCTATTTTAATGAAGGAAAAGGGAAATACCATGCAAAAACACTTATTTATGCAAAATACATTATAATGTTTTAAATTAAAAGGTAAAGCAGATTTGTTAGCTGAAAGTCAAGCTGACTTCGTGTGATCCATTTCCTTTGACAGTTTCTGTATAAAGGGAGCATAAATAGTGTGTTAAATTTACCTGAACTCTCCAATTGGGTAAAGGGTATGATAGGACCAACAATTTAGAGAAAGTCCAGATAAGGTTATAAGTATTATGGCAAAAATTAAAAATTATGATAGGGAGAACTCGGGCACACATGATATTTCTGGATTTCACCTGTACTTTCAATTTGGAATTATAGGGAGAACAATTTTTCAAACACTGAACTCTGCTTCATAGATGTGAAGGGGCATATTTTGATGAACTAAAATACATTTTTTAGATAAGATGATAACAAGAAGTTTAAAGGCTAAAGAAAACTGAAAGAAAGGAAAAAAGATAGCCGAAGCAATGTGCATTCCATAGAATGTACACACTCATGAAGGTGGATAAGCAACAAAATTTTCATCAGAGCAGTAGTCATTTTTTACTAATTCTATGAAGTTATGCCATTTTATGTTTAATTATAATACATTGATATGTTGAATTTGAGAACAGTTGTATTCCAGCAAAGAGAGGCAATTCATGAAAAATTTCCATTATGTACTGAAAAAAAGCTTTAAAAAATGTTTAAGCTTGTAGGGGCAAACTGAATCTGAATCTTGGCTACAGAAATCTTAACTACTCTGAGTTTAACTATGTCACATGGAGATATCTTTTTTATTTTTAGAGGAGAATTTAAAGCTCTTCCTCAATATCAGAGAAAGATAGATCTTTGAATTGAATCTTTGTTTGAATTTGAATCTTTGTTTTCAAACTTAGTGTGGCTTTGGAGAAAATGATATCTATGAATCTCAGTTTTTTTCATTAGTAACCTGTAGATTTAAAATATCAGTCTAGTAGGATTGAGAGATTAGAGATAATTTTAGGTAAATTTTGGTGATTTGCTTTATCTTTGCCTTTCAGATGCCTTTTCTATATTGTTTGTATATAATATGATTATATGCAGAAGAGAACTCTAGAGAAAGACAGCTCAACATTTATTACCTCCCCTACAATGTTTATAACGTGTGATAGGCACTTGTGAGTAGTGTTGCTTCTCTAATAAGGTTCTCAATAAGAATTAAGTCTTCATGCAAAGCACTATCTTAATAAATTAATTTATTTTCTGAGCATCTGTAATGGTACTGGTTGTATAAAGGTATTAAGAGACTGAAAAAAATAATCACTCAGTTATTTTATCATTTTGATTCAGAGGAGAAACATCATTCAGGGAAAGCATTGAAATATGTATTGATTTTAATCAACTCCACAGTTCCCCAAAATGCCACAAAATGTATCTTGTGAGAGTCACCAGACTAGAGGCCATCTCTTTGGTCCCCAATATAGTTCTGTGACTTTAACTGCACTACTCAAGTAGGTGAGGGAGAAAGCAGTTTGAAATGTATATTTTGTTAAAAGCACCTGGATATTCTCAAGATCATGCATAATTCATAGAATTTACACTGAAAATGATGAAATATGCCTTTAATATAAAATTTTAAAATATGTTTAAAGAAATTAGTTATGTAAATTATGCATAAATTGGGGGCTTCCCAGGTAGCGCTAGTGGTAAAGAACTTGCCTGCCAAAGGAGGAGACCTAAAAGACGTGGGTTTGATTCCTGGGTTGACAAGATCTCTTGGAGGAAGAAATGGCAACCCACACCAGTATTCTTGTCTGGAGAATCCCAAGGACCAAAAAGCCTGGCGGGCTACAGTCCACAGGATCACAAAGAGGCAGACATGACTAAAGCGACTCAGCACACAAGTACTATGCATAATTTACATAACTGACACGAACAATGCAATGTTATGTAGTCTTTGAAAAATGAGGCTGATCTGCAAGTACTGATTTGAAAAATTTCCATTATGTACTGGAAAAAAATGGAGGGGGGTATCAAAAGTGTATTTGAATTGTTATACCTCATAATCCAACAAACAAAACAGGACCTGGAAAGTAGGGATCATGAGCCTAGAAATCAGAATTGAAGTGAAGAATATCTTTTTACTATACAGTCTTTTGTGCTGTTTGAATAATTTTTAATATGTGCCCCCTTAGTTAAAATTTAAAATAAAGTGAAATAAATCAAACATTAAAATAAATAAAATGTTTTGCATGAATCCTCAAACTAAAGCATGATAATATAACTCTTGTTTTATTGGGTGGACTTAAAATAAATCCAAATTTTCAATGTAGATGACTATTGCCTTAGGAATATCCTTAAAATCTGGACATATTGGGTTAATTGCAGCACTATTTACAATAGCTGGACATGGAAGCAACAGATGAGTGGATAAAGAAGTTGTTGTACATATATTCAATAGAATATTACTCAACTATAAAAAGGAACACATTTGATTCAGTTCTGATAAGGTGGGTGGAGCTAGAGCCTATTATACCGAGTGGAGTAAGTCAGAAAGAGAAAAACAAAATGTCATAATTTAAAGCATATATGTGGAATCTAGAAAGATGGTGGTGATGAACCTACTTGTAGGGCAGCAAAAGAGATACAGATGTAAAGAACATATTTGTTGACACAGTGGGGAAGAGAGAGGGTGGGACAAATTGAGAAAGTAGCATTGAAACACATATATGAGCATATGTAAGATAGATAGCCAGTGGGAATTTGCTGCATGATGTAGGGAACTCAAATTCTGTGTTCTGTGACAACCTCAGGGGTAGGATGGAGTAAGAGTTGGTAGGGAGGATCAAGAGGGAGGGGGCATAGGTATACCTATGGCTGATTCATGTAGATGTATGGCAGAAATCAACACAATATTATAAAGCAATTATCATCCAATTAGAAATAAATTATTTTTTTAAAGAGACAAAAACATTCTGGATACAAAATAACATATGAAGAAAGAGTCTTATATTTACTAGCTGAGACAGTCCTGACATTTAAATTTTTCTTAGTTATAAAATAGGCTAAAGAAAGTGTGTCCAAGAGTTAATAAAGAAACAAAATTTCAATGTTATTACTACTGCAATGTAACAAGCCTCAGTCATGAATTAAAGGAAAAAAAATAATTTTCATGTTAAATAAGCCTAGAAATAATAGTTCATGGAAAAATATTCAGTAAGTGATTATTAAAGCCTCAGAGTTTAAGTTGTAAGGTGAATGAAGACTGCCAACGAATACTTGAAAAACTCCTTAACTCTTAATTACATAATTTTCCAGTTGAGACAACTTGCTGTTATCTCCTATAGAGTTAAGATTCCCCTCTGCAGCATACTTGATATTTATCATTAAGTGGGTTTAATTAAATTAACAGCAACCAGCATATATTTATTTCATGCCTCGTACATCTTTCAAATACTAAATCATACGTGTATTTTGTAAAATTAACTGCTAAATTAATTTTGACCTCAAATTTAAAAAATTGGTTTACTAGAGATTGAAAGTTTCACTTATAAATTCCAATTAGTGAGACAACTTCAATTATTAACACTTTTACTCTAAAACTTTTTTTTTCAATCAAAAGTTCTTTAGCATCACTATGCTAACATCAGAGTCATAGATTCTTTGAGAGATTTTTTCCTAAATTCATATCTGCCAGCTCTCATAAAATTGCCTTTTGTTTTTTCCTTCAAGAAGCGACATTATATGAGTGTCTTTATTGATGTATTTTTTTTAGTTTAGTATTGGTATTTTTGACCTTTTAGTATTGATGTGTTTATAACTTTCTCTTTTATGTTTATTCCCCTTCTTCATATTACCACCTATATGAAATATTACCTTTCATCCTAGGTCCCCTGGAAAACAACTCCCACTATTTTTTATTGTTTTGTTTCTAAGTTAGAAGTGACTACCCCAGCCCCAACATTTTCTTTGTTTACGCTTTATTAGTGACAATCAACACAGTCTATGTTGTCTTCCTCACTAATGATTTGTTTCTTCTGGAAAACTTTCCAAAAAACAAAATATTCAATACATTAAACTTTTCTCTGAACTTTTTTTGACATGATATATCTATATAATATATATTTTATACATAAGTATTGTGTAGTATATATAATGTATGTAGTACATATATAATATATATATGAATACTAATGCATAATTGCTAATCAAAGTTAGCTTTGTAGCATAAATCAGTCGCCTGATTTTTCATGCATATTCCTCAATGTGTAAAATGTGGCACCCTGACGAAACGTAAACTTTTAGTCAGAGGGATCTATAAAGTTGCCAAGTGAGCTAAAAAACAATTATTCAGCCAAACTCTAAGTCATGATAGGGAAAAACAGTAACAAATGCTAATGCTTAAATTCCAAGTTTTTAAGCTTAGTTTCATTCACTTTTCTGACTTTTTATTCATGTTTTGAAACTGTTGCATCCTGGCTACTTCATTGTCCACTCTTTCAATTTGATTTTTTTTCACAGCTGCAGATACTGGGGCTGCAGTCTCTGCATCTTCATCATGCTCTATTTGAATGTATGTTTTCTTTTTATTCCATGTGACAAATTTTAGCAAAGTGACTTGCTTTCACTTAGAACTCTTTGCAGTTTTGGTCTGTGGAAATTTAGATAAATCTCCACTGGCTTCCATAAACTAGGGAATAGATTATGGAGGATTGGAACTGAAATGGAGTCTGATACTGTGTTAGTTATAAGAAAATATTGAAGCTGTATGTTGTATTTTCTGTGTGTGTGATTTTATAATCGGTTAGCATTTTAAAGGAACTCAAGTGCTTTTATCTTTATTCTTACACATTATAATGCCTGTCCACTGCCTTTTAAAAAGTGAGACGACCCACAAGGATGGTACAGGGAGGGAGGAGGGAGGGAGGTTCAGGATGGGGAACACGTGTATACCTGTGGCGGATTCATGTTGATGTATGGCAAAACCAATACAACATTGTAAAGTAATTAACCTCCAATTAAAATAAATAAATTTATGTTTTTTAAAAAGTGAACAAAACTTCAGTGTGTATAATATTCTCAGTTCAACTTCCTTCCTTGATAATTTTGTCAATATTTCTATATTTTGCTCTGATGCTTTTTTTTTTTTATTTCTAGCTTTTCTTTTAAATTCTCCTATTACTTGCTTTTTTGAGGTATATGTTAGTTGCTCAATGTTGTCCAACTCTTTGAGACCCTATGGACTGTAGTCCACCAGGCTCTGAAACCATGGAATTTTCCAGAAATGAATACTGGAGTGGTTTGACATTTCCTTCTCCAGGGGATCTTCCAAACCAGGGATCAAAACCTGGTCTCCGGCATTGCAGACAGACTCTTTACCATCTGAGCCTCCAGGGAAGGCCTGAGGTATATAGTTGTTTGTGATATTATATAAGTTTCAGATGTACAACATAGTGATTCACAAGTTTTAAAGATTATACCCCATTTATAGCTATTATGAAATATTAGATATATTTTCTTTGCTCTATAATGTATCTGATACCTCATTTACTTTATTCATAGTCATTTGTATCTCTTAATACCCATTGCTCTTTTGCAGTTCCCCCTTCCTTTCTCTACTGGTAACTGCTACTTTGTTCTCTATATCTGTGAACATTTCTTTTTTGTTATATTCTCTTATTTGTTGTATTTATAAAATTTCATATAAATTTGATAACAGTGTTTCTGTTTCTCTGACTTATATCACTAAGCATAATAATCTCCAAGAAATCTATGTTGCAATGATGAAATGTCATTCTTTTTTATGGCTAAGCAATATGCCATTGTGTATATATACACCACAATTCTTTGTTTATTCATCTGTTGACAGACATTTAGGTTGCTTCCATATCTTGGCCATTATAGATGATGCTGTATGAACACTGGAGTGTATGTATCTTTCCCAATTAGTATTTTTAATGTTACTTTAAATGTTGTGCAATTTTTCCAACTAATTGTAGATGATATTTTTTTGTTATTTCTAGATGACTAAAAATAATTTCTTTATTATTAAAATTGAAAAATTAATAAAGGCCTTAGCATACATTGTTCTATATTCCTTTTACCTGGAACACATGGGCCTTTTCAAAGTATTTCAAGAACATTTTAAAAATTATATTTCAACTCATTTTATCCAATTTTTGGGCTTCAATTACAGGGATACTTGTTTATATTTTGGAAAGCTTTTGTTCTCTGTATCTACTATGGTCTTCCTGAATGCTTTAATCTTTGATTTTTTTTTCACTCAATATAATTATTTTAACACATCGTTCTATGTCAGTAATTCAATTCTCATTCTTTGACAGAAAATTCCTGGGCAGTGGATCCTAGCGGGCTACAGTCCATAGCGCTACAAGGAGTCAGAGACGGCTGAGAAATTGAGCACACATTAATGTCTAGAAAAATATTTTATTTGTCCTCACATAATTGCCTTAGCTTAGTAATATATTCATAATATCATTATTTTTAACAACTTTGATTCAAATTTTATAGAATTCATGTTTGTGTCTAAAGTTTGTACATTTTCTTATGTCATTGGACTATTTGTTAAATATCTAGGTTCTTCTATTTGTAAATTATGAATGATGAATAAAACTGGAAGAAATTTATATCATGAAGACTGGGAATAATAATTAGACTAGGAATTTAATCAGAAGAAAGTGTTGAATTTAAAAATTGGGCACTTGCTAACATTTTTTCATTTGGACTGTGACAAAGTTACATCATATATTATGAAATTGCTTTTTAAAAAATTAACATTTCCCCATAAAATCCTTTTATGTTTAGACATTGAATGGACAAGCTCTAAGAAAAACTTACCAAGGCACTTTCCCCATGACTAGACAGAGTCCTCATAACAACTATTTCAAGTATGCTCTTACTTTGAGCTTCCCTGGTGACTCAGATGGTAAAGAATCTGCCCACAATGCAAGAGACCTGGGTTCAAATCCTGGGTCAAGAAGATCCCCTGGAGAAGGAAATGGCAAATCCACTCCAGTATTCTTGCCTGGAAAGTCCCCTGGACAGAGGAGCTTGGAGGGCTACAGTCCATGAGTTGCAAAGAGTCAGACACGACTGAGCAGCTAACACTTATAAAAAACTTTCATGCTCTTACTTTATCTGAATGGCTTATTCAGAGAATTTAATGAAACTATAGTTTGTAACTGTTCAAGTATTAGGATTCCTTCAGGAGTTGAAATAGATCAAATAAAGGAATGTTTAATATGTGTCTTGCTTTACCAGAGCTAATTTGTACAGCACCATGTGCAAAATTGTTTATATCATATTATCTTGGTGCAGTGCAGTTTATACATTGACTATTTTTAAAGCAAAATTTCTCATTTGAAAGATTTTTTTAAGTAGGCCTATTTTTAGAGACATTTTAGGTTCGCAGAAAATCAAGAGAGAGGTATAGAGATTTCTCATATACTCTCAGCTCTCATATACACATAGCCTCCCCTGTTATCAAAATCTCCTACCAGAGTGCTATATTTTTATAAGTTTTGAATCTACATTATTCAGCTTTATCATCCATAGTTTACTTTAGGATTCAATATTGGTGTTGTACATTCTATGGATTTTGGTAAATTTATAAACATATGTAATATAATGATATGGTCGGCCATAAAATGACATGGTGGACCATTACAGCATTAAATAGGGTAGTTTTACTTCTCTTATTAACCTTTGTATTCCACTTGCTCATCCTTCCCTCAGCTCTAATTCCTGAAACTACCAATCTTTCTACTGTGCCATAGTTATGCCTTTTTCAGAATGACTGTGTGTTCTTAGCCTTTTCAGATTGTCTTCTCTAACTTAGTAACATGCATTTAAGTTTCCTCTATGTATTTCCATGTCTCAACAGCTTATTTATTTTTAGCACCAAAAAAATATTACATTGTTTAATTATAACAATGATTATCTATTCATCCACTGAAAACCATCTTGATTGCTTCCAGATTTTGCTAATTATGAATAAAGTTGCTATAAACATCTGTGTATGGGTTTTCTGTGGATAAACATTTCCAAATAGGGAAAGGAGTAGGTCAAGGCTGTATTTTGTCACCCTTCTTATTTAACTTATATGTGGAGTACATCATGAGAAATGCCAGGCTGGATGAAGCACAAGCTGGAATCAAGATTGCTGGGAGAAATATCAATAACCACAGATATGCAGATAACACTTCCTTTATGGCAGAAAGTGAAGAGGAACTAAAAAGCCTCTAAATGAAAGTGAAAGAGGAGAGTGAAAAAGTTGGCTTAAAGCTCAACATTCAGAAAACAAAGATCATGGCATCTGGTCCCTTTACTTCATGGGAAATAGGTGGGGAAACAGTGGAAACAGTGTCAGACTTTATTTTTTTGGGCTCCCTGGTGGGCTCAGAGGTTAAAGCGTCTGCCTCCAATGTGGGAGACCCGGGTTCGATCCCTGGGTTGGGAAGATCCCCTGAAGAAGGAAATGGCAATCCACTCCAGTATTCTTGCCTGGAAAATCCCATGGACGGAGAAGCCTAGTAGGTTACAGTCCACGGGGCCGCAAAGAGTAGGACACAACTGAGCGACTTCACCTTCACCTTCAAATCACTGCAGATGGTGGTTGCAGTCATGAAATTAAAAGACACTTACTCCTTGGAAGAAAAGTTATGACCAACCTAGATAGCATATTCAAAAGTAGAGACATTACTTTGCCAACAAAGGTCTGTCTAGTTAAGGCTATGGTTTGTCCAGTGGTCATGTATGGATGTGAGAGTTGGACTGTGAAGAAAGCTGAGTACCGAAGAATTGATGCTTTTGAACTGTGATGTTGGAGAAGACTCTTGAAAGTCCCTTGGACTGTAAGGGGATCCAACCAGTCCATCCCAAAGGAGATCATCCCTGGGTGTTCATTGGAAGGAATGACGCTAAAGCTGAAACTCCAATATTTTGGCCACCTCATGCAGAGTTGACTCATTGGAAAAGTCTCTGATGCTGGGAGGGATTGGGGGCAGAGGAGAAGAGGAAGACAGAGGATGAGATGGTTGGATGGCGTCATCGATTCAATGGACACGATTTTGAGTTAACTCCGGGAGTTGGTGATGGACAGGGAGGCCTGGTGTGCTGCAATTCATGAGGTTGCAAAGAGTCAGACACGACTGAGTGACTGAACTGAACTGAATAGCTGTGTAGTAGTATCTCATTGTTTTAATTTGAATTTTCTAGTAACATAGGGAGCATCTTTTCATATTGTTATTTAGTTGCTAAGTCATGTCCAACTCTTTTGTGATCCCGTAGACTATAGCCTGCCATGCTTCTCTATCCATGGGATTCTCCAGGCAAGAATACTGGAGTGGGTTGCCATTTGTTTCTACAGGGGATCTTCCTGACTCAAGGTTCGAACCTTCATCCCATGCATTGGCAGGCAGATTCTTTACTACTGAGCTATCTTCTTATTTGATATCTGTTCATCTTCTTCACTGAACTATCTGTTAATGTCTTTGGTCCATTTTGTAATAAGTTGTCTGTTTCCTTATTGTTGAATTTCAAAAGTTCTTTAATTTTTTGGATGAAGGGTGCTTTGAAAAAGAAATGAAAATTTTTTTCTGGTTATATTAAACCTCTTCTCATTCACTATAAGACAACAACTACTATTTTATTGGTATTCAGTCATACAGATAACAGAAAAATAAAATAAGGGCCAGTTAAATTTGTCAAATTATTAATTCACTAACTTTACATGTCAAAGTACAAAAATTGGAGACATTGAAGGCATGTGAATCCTAAATATATGTGAGGTCAGTTGTAAAAAAACAGATTCAGTTCAGTTCAGTTCAGTAGCTCAGTCGTGTCCAACTCTTTGCAACTCCATGAATCACAGCACGCCAGGCCTCCCTGTCCATCACCATCTCCCGGACTTCACTCAGACTCACGTCCATTGAGTCCATGATGCCATCCAGCCATCCCATCCTCTGTCGTCCCCTTCTCCTCCTGCCCCCAACCCCTCTCAGCATCAGAGTCTTTTCCGATGAGTCAACTCTTCGCATGAGGTGGCCAAAGTACTGGAGTTTCAGCTTTAGCATCATTCCTTCCAAAGAAATCCCAGGGCTGATCTCCTTCAGAATGGACTGGTTGGATCTCCTTGCAGTCCAAGGGACTCTCAAGAGCCTTCTCCAACACCACAGTTCAAAAGCATCGATTCCTCAGCACTCAGCCTTCTTCACAGTCCAACTCTCACATCCATACATGACCACAGGAAAAACCATAGCCTTGACTAGATGGACCTTAGTCAGCAAAGTAATGTCTCTGCTTTTGAATATACTATCTAGATTGATCATAACTTTTCTTCCAAAGAGTAAACGTCTTTTAATTTCATGGTTGCAGTCACCATCTGCAGTGATTTTGGAGCTCCCCAAAATAAAGTCTGACACTGTTTCTACTGTTTCCCATCTATTTCCTATGAAGTGATGGGACCGGATGCCATGATCTTCATTTTCTGAATGTTGAGCTTTAAGCCAACTTTATCACTCTCCTCTTTCACTTTCACCAAGAGGCTTTTTAGCTCCTCTTCACTTTCTGCCATAAGGGTGGTGTCATCTGCATATCTGAGGTTATTGAATTCTATGACATTTGTTAAACAGATAAAAAACAAACTCTTATAGACTCAGTGTCAGCAGATACAGGGCATTAAAAACATGAACATTTATTTGTATTATGCATTAAAGTACATATACGTTTTATTCAAAAGCATAACTTAAACATATTACCACTCTAGGTGTTTTTGTCAAAGATTTATCCACAGGGTCCACATTTTCCATATGTCTATTCAGATTTTCATCTTCTTATTATCACTCTCAGAATATTAATTGATAAATTTCACTATATTCCATGGAACCATTTAAAGTTTTCCTGAAATTAGAATATAATCACATTTCTTTTAAGAAACGACGTCATTTGTCTTTATAAAAAAATTCATCTTTTTACCAAGATTTAACTAGATTTAACTTTTTTGTCTCCTATGTAGTCATAGATTTGAAGGGTCAGAAAGACTCATACCAGTTGACAATGAGTAATTACCTAACTATTTGTGTGTGTTTTTACTTTATGCACCCTGTAATATGAGGATCCCAATTTTTGCCTTCTGAAATGTGTCTGCATAAGAAATGAATTAATTTTACATTAGTAGTTGGAGTGTCTAAAATTACATTTCTAGGTATTTATCCAAGGTAAATGAAAATATGTGTTTACACAAAGACATATGTGACGTCGTTTATATGAGATCTGCATAAAGTAGATAAAAGCTGGAAACAACCCAAATGTCCACGAGCAGGTGACTAATTAAATTGTGAGGTAGTCTTAAGACGGAATGAAATAGAGTAGAACCTTGAACAAAACAAGTTTAAACTGCACAGGTCCAATTATGAGTGATTTTTTTTTCTCAGTAAACATGTAATACAGTACTCCATGATAGCTGAATCGTTCATGCACAATGATGGAGAGGTAGGGCTGAGGGCTGACAGTAAAGTTATAGGGATTTTTCTGAATTCTTGAGCTGCCCCTTACCTTTGAATTGTTTAAGGGTCAATTGTACTATTCGTTAGTAAAAGTAACAAGCTACTAAATACACCTAAAATGTGGATGCATCTCAGGATTTCATAGAAAAAGTCATACACCCAACACTGAATAATTCCATATCATTCGAAGACTGAATCATCACATTGCTTGTTTGAAACTCTTTTTAAGACAAATTTTGTATAAATTAAGGGAAACAGGTCATTTGTTTCCTAGGTTTTAGGTGTGAGAGAATGAGCCATAAGGGAAGCTTTCTGGGTGATGTAAATGTTCTGGATCTTGAATGTATTATGGTTACATGGATGTACAAATTGATTAAAACTACTGAAAAATATGATTGATATGAGTGCATTTTAACTTTTATATCAATAAATATGATTTTAAGACTCAGTATTTTTTTCTTAAATGATGCAGATATATAAAATTAGTTGTCAACATTTAAATCTTGTTTTTGTTTTTAAATTCTTCATTTTTGTGAGTGATACATTTTTCGGTTTAGGATAATATAGTTTTACCCTTAAATTCAGTTCTGTATTCCATTTCTAGTGATTTTTTTGGCTTGAATTTCAACTTTTAAGTTGTTTGTTTTATAAAATTCACTGCGTTTTGAGGTGCTTTGTAATGTAGTGAAAGCCAATAAAATCCTGATTGCACTAGTTAAAATTGCAATTTGCTCTCTGATATCCATCATTGCTTATACTGTTCTATTTTTCTTCTGTAACACTAGGGACTTTTAACAAATTGTATAATTTAGTTATTATTAAAGATTTTACTGAGGTATAATTAATTTCAGGTGTACACATAATTGATATTTGATGTACTGCTAAGTGATCACCCCAATAATCGAATTAATATCTGTCATACATAGTTATAAAACCCTTTTTCTTGAGATGAGGACTTTTAATTTAATTATTGTTGATAATTTTGCTGTTTATTGTTTGTCTCTTCTACAAAAGTGTCAGTACTATAGCATGAATTTTTGTCTGATTTTTCTAATGATACTTGACATGTAGGATCAAATAAATAAGTGAATGAGTGAATAAATCTGAACTGCGATGTGATGTTGGTATATTTAATATTTCTGGAAAAAGTATCAAAATGAGAGGGGAGGTTTTGATCACGTGTGCAGTTGTGTCATATCACAAGTGGAAATTAAATTTTCCACACCACAGATTTTTATTTTTCCTTAACTGATTGTTTCTCATCATTTTTTCCTATTTTTAGAAAAAGTTTTATTGTCAATTGTTTACTATTTTAGCTCACATCTTGTTTATTGTATTTATACATTAAAATTGCCATAAGTTATTTCTGCAGGCCCTATGAGCTGAGAGAATTATAAAATATGGAGAAGGCTCAACTATGACAGTTACTACAAGGACATATTTTGTTTAATAGTTGGAAAATTGAAAAATCTGCTCAGCTCCTGATGCTAGCATGAGCCAGTCTCTAAACTCAATCCCTGCCACCAACTTCAAACAGTAAAGTAAGGACAAGTTAGGGAAAGGCAGTTTTCAAAGGGAGGTGCCAACCAGTTCTCAGAGCCTTCAATGCCAATGGATTTCACATCTCAAAGGTAGCCTTGCAATACCTGATTCACTTTAAAGAATTCTGCATTTTGAACTTTACCTAGCTAATCTTTCATTATCTTCCCTAGCACCATATCAAAGGATTACTCTTAACAACATAAAGAGACCTCCACACGCTAATGTTGACCAGCTTGTATCTATTTTATTACTCAATAATCATACAGAAAATCTGAATATTTCCAGAGCTATGATTTTTAATTTCTCAGTTCCTAAATTTCTAGTGAACTGATAGATTTCCCCTCCCCAATAAGCCAAAGAAAAATTTGAATAGCCCAATATACAAAATAATGCAAGATGTGATTTGAATTACTGGAAACTGATTGCTGCCCCACTCCTCGCACTGTGTAAATTATAGTATTTGTATTAGTAAAGATTGTACCATATCTTACAGTTTGCATTTGTCTAATTTAATCATCAACTAAACCTGTGAAGAAACAGAGATTTTTATAGATTTTCAGTAACTTAAAAAAAAAAAAAAGTGTTTTAGACATATGGAGAAACAGATCTGTCTCCAACTTCAGTGCTTGCTTTTTTTTTCAAAACTACAGTTGTTCCTATTGGCACTGAATGGTGATTTTGCAGTTTGGGTTATCTGGAAATACACATTTGGATGAAGTTTGGGCTGCAAGATATTTCTTTAAAGATAAACACGTGTGCAAAGAAAAGGAGAGAAATAAGCTCAGGCATTGGAATAATCATACTGGGCTTCTCTAGTGCCTCAGCTGGTAAAAAATCTGCCAGCAATGCAGGAGACCTGGGTTCATTCCCTTGGTTGGGAAGATCCCCTGGAGAATGGAAAGGCCACACACCCCAGTATTCTGGCCTGGAGGATTGCATAGACTGTATAGTCCATGGGGTCACAAAGAGTTGGCCACCACTGAGTGACTTTCACTTCACTTCACTACTGGGTTGCAATCAGGACAAATCAAAGGCAATCTGGCAAGAAGCTCAGGCAATATTAGGATCCATTGAAATGGCCTAGACTAGGCCAGGATGGTGAGTCTTTATAACCCTCCCTGTCTCTTTTAGTCAACAGCAATGGATTGACACCAGGCTAGTCAGTTCTCCACAACTAGGGCAGAGCCAGGGGTAGACAGCTGCAAACCGTTGGCTGACTGCATGCTCCACAGCAAGCAGGCAGCAGTATTTCCTGGAAGTGGAATTTGGACAAGTTCTGTGTCAAATACAAATGTTATAAAAAGAAGTGTCTTCCCTAAATCTCTCCATTGCTCCCATTCTTCCACATCCCAAATATGGAGACTTAAGGAGAAAGCAAACCTTTTGGAAATGCCTCTTCCCCTGTTTTGTTTTTCTTTCTTTCATTCTGCATTTATCAAAGTATAGTTGACTTACAACATTATATGTTTCAGTTGTACAACATAGTGTTTCTATATTTTTAGAGATTATAATTCATGTAAAGAATATGCTTGCAATGCAGGAACCACAGGAGATGAGGATTCAATCCCTGGGTTGGGAAGAATCCCTGGAGGAGGGCATGGCAATGGCATTTCAGTATTCTTGCCTGGAGAACCCCATGGACAGTGGAGCCTGGCAAGCTACAGTCCATGAGGTCACGAAGAGTCAGACACGACTAAAGCAAATTAGCATGCATACAAAGATATTAAAAAATATTGAATATATTTCCTGCTTTTAAATACATGTAAAGCCTATCAAATCTCATAGATTTTAAAAAGGTGGATACAAACAAATAAAAGAGTTATTTGGAAAATAAACTGTAAGATAACAATTCTTCATCTCCTATAGTAAATACCCCCCAATCCTTTAATGTACTCTAGTTAGACTTTGACAATTGTTATTATTGTACTTTATCTGTTTTATTACAATTTATCTTTTATGCATTTAAAAAGATTATGAAGGCTGAACACTATGTATTATTCAGTTTTGTGGTATATTATTGACTAGCCCTTATTAAGCACTTGCTAAACATTTTCTGAATGAATGTGTAAGTTTCACATCCTTCTTTCTCTACAATCCTAAAACTATTTTCTTATTACATATTTTCCTTCTTAACCATGTTTAAAAGAACATAGAAATTAAAGAAATAGAATAAATCAACATTTAAATTACTAAAATTTTTTGATAATTCTACATAGACACATCAAAAGACTAGGTGTTTTGTAGATATTCACACAACAATTCATCAAGAAATAAAAATTTCAAGTTTCTCAAAGTAATTAATTTCTATCAATATAGTAGTCCATTAGTGAGTTATTACCTTATATTTATGCTAGGCACTAAATAGCTAGAATGTAAGAAAAAGTGTTAACTGTAACCTTAAAAGCATATCCATCAGAAAAAATAATTTTAATATAGCAACACTATAGAAATATAAAGAAGGAAGGGGAAAGATTGCTGAAGAAAATTATAAAATTGCAGACCAATGAAATTTCTAAAACAGAAAATCAGAGTAATGTGAATTTCCTGACAACTTAATTAGATGGTTTAAATTTACTTCTACACAGGTCCAGGTAGGCTTTAATTCTCCTGGATCACTATCTTTATCTTCGGATTATTATTATTATAGCATCATTCAAATCTTCCTTTAATTTTGTCTCATTTCTGTTACACTACCAAGTAGTCTAATCCCTCCTATTTTGCTTTCTGACTTCTTTTGTGCATTCTTCAAGTTATTTAACTTATAAGTTATATTATTTGTCTCCTGTGATCATCTGGGCCAGTTTCAATGTCCAAATTGATGAGTTATCTAATCCCACCTCATAGCAGTTTACCTCCTTAATTTTTCACTCACTATTAAGGCTGTGAGATCAATCTATGTTAATTCACTAAGCTGGAATCTATTTTTGACAATGTTTGAATACACTAAAATTTATTGCTCCATTGTACCGTTGTTGGACATTTGTTTTTTACCCAGTTCTTGTCTATTTTTAGCAAAACTGATTTGAATATGTTTTTGCATATAGCTCATAAATCATTTGTCCAAGACTACTATACTTGTACACAATACACAAAGAGAATTGTGCTGTAGGAATATGTATTGTTAAATTTATCGTGTGATCTCAAGTTATTTTCCAAAGTGATAGTTAAATTTCACCCTTTGAGCCCCAAAGTGCGAGAGAATGTATTACTTTATATCTTTGCCAAAATTTTGACTAACAGACATTTTGATCCTTGCCCAAATGTTAGTTATAATATATGAAGCAGTATCTCATTATGGTTTTAACTTTATTTTCCTGATTAATAATGGATAGATATCTCATTTTCTTTGTAATAAAATGTCTCCTCATGAGTTTTGTTCATTTTCTATTTGTTGTTTATATTTAAACATATTCATTTATAAGGGTTTTTAAATTATATGAATACTAATCATTTTTAAATATGTGTTTCAAGTATATTTTCCTAGTTTTTAGAATATCTTTTCCTTCTTTTAATGCTATCTTCTGAAGAATAGATTTTCTTAATTTTAAGGTAGTAAAATATATATCAATCTCTGTGTTTTTACAGTTAGTGATTTTTTTAAAGTAATTTTATTATCAAGGTTTGAAATGATTCTCCTTCATTATCTTATAAAAGGTTATGGTTTTTCCTTTTACATTTACATATGAACTGGTCTTATACTGATTGTTTAGCTTGCATGAAATGAGGGCATGAGTGTTTTTTCCATCATGTGGATACTCAATAGTACTAGAACACTTTATTAGCAACTCCACTGTGTAGAGTATACTTACAAAAGTTGATTGCAATACTATCTCCCATCCTCCAAGATCTTCTAAAATGTAACATTTCTTCTCTGCCTTCAAAATGTATGTTCTAGGTTCTCTCCTGATGAATGGGCTTATGACAGTACCATTAGGTAGAAATGCGGCAGAACTTATTACAATGTAAAAGATATACACTCTACAACTCAGTGTCTGAACCATTGACATTTATTCCATGAAGGTTTACAAATGTTCTTACTACAGTATTTTTGAGGCATTTGCTGCAGCATTATTATAGTAATAGGAAATAGGAGGCCATCCAAAGGTACATTACAAAAGGAAATGGCAAGGTATGATTTATTCATTTCATATATTCTAAACACTTGCAATAGAAGCCAAAAAGATGGACATGAATCTATAGATGCGTTCGTGCATGCTCAGTCATGTCTGACTCTTTGCACTCTATGGACTGTAGGCTGCCAGGCTCCTCTGTCCATGGGATTCTCCAAGCAAGAATACTGGAATGGGTTATCATTTCCTCCCCCAGAGGATCTTCTAACCTAGCGGTGAAACTGGCATACCCTGAATCTCCTGCATTGACAGACAGAGTCTTTACCACTGAGCCACCTGGGAAGCCCATGAGTCTCTATGCACTGATATGTAAAACTCTTCAAGAAATATCACTGAGTAAAATACAATGTGAGAACAAAGTGCATACTATAAAATTTTCTGTTAAAACTTTATTGTGACTAAATATATATATTTTGTATATGTATATATCAGTTCAGTTCAGTTGCTCATTCGTGTCTGACTCTTTGCGACCCCATGAATCACAGCACGCCAGGTCTCCCTGTCCATCACCAGCTCCTGGAGTTCACTCAGACTCACGTCCATCGAGTCAGTGATGCCATCCAGCCATCTCATCCTCTGTTGTCCCCTTCTCCTCCTGCCCCCAATCCCTCCTAGCATCAAAGTCTTTTCCAATGAGTCAACTCTTTGCATTTTATATATACAATAAACATAAAAAGACTCTGGAAAGTAGAGAGAAGGCAGATAGGATACTAAGAAACTATACAATGATGAGTTCCATGGATTTTATTTTTTCTAACAAATAGAAGTTTCCCAGAGGAACTACTTCTAGGGTTCTTTGTTTAAATCATCACTGCTATTGTGTAGGATAAGTTCATGAAATTCTGGTGGGAAGGCATTTTTATTTCTGTTTGTAGGATTGAAATATATCACCCAGCTAGAAAGCATCAGTGACTCTAACAGTTCTGCTGTTTCCGTCAGACTTCAGAATTCTGGTTAGAGGAAGTAAAATAAATAAATAAATAGAAAGATAGATGAAATATACAATGATAAAACTCAAATACTGCATCTTCTATTAAAAAACAAAACTAAAAATCTTAAACTATAGGGTAGATAATATATATATTCTCTAATCATTTAATTTTCCCAATTCCCTTCTTAAAATTTACTCTGAACTAGTAACTCCTCAAATAACATGAAATATGAAAATTTCTCTTCTTAAAATTTTCTGTCTAAAAATATTCTCCTTAATTTAATACACTATATTTTTTTTACTAGGAAAGAAATAAATGGGGCAGAAATAAATATTATATAACATTAAAATGTTAAAAATGTGAATTTTGAAATATTTAATTATTTACCCTGAGGTATATCATGCCACAACTTTTGAAAAATTACATCATTGCCTTTGGATTATTTTCAGTTCAGTTCAGTGACTTCCCTGGTGGCTCAGATGGTTAAGCGTCTGCCCGGGATGTAGGAGACCTGGGTTCGATCCCTGGGTCAGGAAGATCTCCTGGAGAAGAAAATGGCAACCCATTCCAGTACTCTTGCCTGGAAAATTCCATGGACAGGGGAGCCTTGTAGGCTACAGTCCATGGGGTCGCAAAGAGTCGGACATGACTGAGCGACTTCACTCAGTCCCTCAGTCGTGTCCGACTCTTTGCGACCCCATGAATCGCAGCACACCAGGCCTCCCTGTCCAACACCAACTCCCGGAGTTTACCCAAACTCATGTCTATTGAGTCAGTGATGCCATCCAGCCATCTCATCCTCTGCCGTTCCCTTCTCCTCCTGCCCCCAATCCCTCCCAGCATCATGGTCTTTTCCAATGAGTCAGCTCTTCGCATGAGGTGGCCAAAGTATTGGAGTTTCAGCCTCAGCATCAGTCCTTCCAATAAACACCCAGGACTGATCTCCTTTAGGATGGACTGGTTGGACCTCCTTGCAGTCCAAGGGACTCTCAAGAGTCTTCTCCAACACCACAGTTCAAAAGCATCAATTCTTCAGCGCTCAGCCTTCTTCACAGTCCAACTCTCACATCCATACATACCACTGGAAAAACCATAGCCTTGACTAGATGGACCTTTGTTAGCGAAGTAATGTCTCTGCTTTTGAATATGCTATCTAGGTTGGTCATAACTTTCCTTCCAAGGAGTAAGCGTCTTTTAACTTCAAGGTAGCAGTCACCATCTACAGTGATTTTGAAGCCCAAGAAAATAAAATCTGTTATTGCTTCCACTTTTTTGTCTTTAATTTGTCAGGAAGTGATGGGACCAGAGGGGTGCTAATAAGTTTACTGGCATATTTATATAGATTATTCCATTTCATATTCACTAATAACAATCCTAGAAGTACCAGGATAAAGAAACTGAGTTTAGAAAGGACAATTATCTTGCACAGAGTCATATAAATAGCAGATTTAAAAGTACTGTTTCCGGAACCCAGGGCCTTTGCCTTGATGCCATTGCACAGTGATGTGGTGAAAACAAAACACTGTACAGTCCTGACTTTGCCAATATGATAGTGAGCACATGTCAAAGCAAATCACTTGCGTTACTTCTCAAAGTACATCCCTTCTTTTTGTCTGTATTGAGACACAGATTTTGAAATATTAGCTCCTATGCTTCAATTCCCATTATTTTTTGTTTCCTAGTTGTCTCATAGCTTTCTGTCAATTGATTCAATTTCAGTTTATGCTTCAGAAAGCAGGATCAGTTTAGGTTTCAAATTCACCTTTGCTAAGTACTTAATTGAAGCAATTTTTCACAAAAACACTTCATTGAGAGATAAATAATCTTCTTGTTTGTTTTATTATATTCCTTTGAATTTCAAAAGAAGGCTGTCTTTAATCATCAAGATCTAGAATCTGGCTAATGTAGATCATAGATGTTTTGAAAGTAAAGTTGATTTTTAAAAGGACACTAGTTAAAGGGAAGATGGAAGAGAATGATGAAACAGTATATTTCTAGCTTTCCAAAAAGCTGGATCTCAGCCTGGGGAGATACAGGAGCAAAGACATCCCTACATCTTTGCATATGTACAACTCCAGTAGTGCCTTCCA
This sequence comes from Capra hircus, assembly GCF_001704415.2. Taxonomy (NCBI): domain Eukaryota; kingdom Metazoa; phylum Chordata; class Mammalia; order Artiodactyla; family Bovidae; genus Capra; species Capra hircus. The sequence continues at coordinate 100,073,386 of NC_030808.1, forward strand.
CTACCACTTCTTTGAGGGTGTGGAAAGGTCTGCAAAATTTATCCTCATACCCAGTCCTCACGTGTGAGTACCAGCTAAAGTAGAGGATGATTCGGGAGCACGAGGCAACACACATAGCTGAGGGAAATTGGCTTGGGATGAAGGGATGGACCACAAAGGGTATAAGATAAATATCCCATGCAAGAGACTGGATTAAAAAAAAAGATACAGCCAAGTGATTAGGTGGGCAGACTCTGATTTCCCCTCCAGGTCTTGAACACTGAGAATGGACCCACAAGTCACACTGTCTGGTAAATTACAGCCAATACAGGTAGAGATGAGTTTAATATTTCAGACTAGTTGTATTTAATTCAAGATCAGAAACCACTCACCTGATGACGAGATGATTAATAGGTCCCTTCTCTTCCTAGATACACTGAGAAGGAAAACACACACACACACACACACACACACACACAGATTGACTGGAAATGACCTTCATTTATCAGGTTTTAGCTTTTTATCCCCTGCCTTCAATGCAAATAGAAGATTGTGAGCTTAAGTTGAGTTAGCTCTGTGATAAAGAAGTAAAGCTGCAATTTAGCACACAAAATACTAAGCTTAAAGTTTAAGTGTGAACTTTAAAACTTCTAAAATTATCCACACTCAAATTCTGACAGTCAAATTTTATTCCTTTACCCTCAGCCAAGTATATTAACTCAATCACATGTTATTGTTCATTCTTTAAACTCTCTTTCTGCCTATTTCTTTAGAAATATTCTAAATATTCTAAAATATTCTATTTTAATAGAGCATGATCTAGTTATTAAGTTGAAGATACAGTAAATGACATTGTAAAGGAGAGTTGTGTAATAACGGTAAATATTGGGAAAATTGTTATACTAGAAATTAGAATCGAAGAGAAGTATGTATTTTTGTGTGGTTTCCTATAACTTAAACTGAAATATGTCAATATAAAGATGGAAGTATTGCTTAACATAAGTTGGAACAGCTTATAAAGTGAGGTAACCTTTTAGTACCTAATATTGATACTAAAATGGATTTGCCTCCTGGTTATATATATTTACCTGTACCTATATACTTCCACACATATAGTATTAGTATCCTATTGCTGCTGTAATAAAAATACCACAAACTTTGTGACTTAAAACAATATAAATTATTATGTAGCAGTTCTTGAGGTCAGAAGTTCAATCTGGGTCTCACTGGACTGAAATGAAGGTGTTGGCAGGGCTGCCTTCCTTCTGGTGGTTCTAGAGGACTTTCCCTGCCCTTTCCAACTTCCGTGAGCCACCTGCGCTCCTTGGTTTGTGTCCCTTTTTCCATGTTGAAAGTGAGCAGCTGCTTCACTCTGACTTCTGCTTCTATCATTACTTCTCTTTCTCTTACTCTGACTGCCCTGCCTCACCTCTTACTTATAAAGGTGCTTGGTATATTGGGTCCAGTAGAAGAAGGAATATTCCAGAATAATCTCCCCATATCAAAATCCTTAATCACATGTGCAAAGCCCCTTTCCCATGTAAGACAACATATTCATCACTTCTAGGAATTAGGAAGTGAACATTTTGGAGAGATAATTATTTTTCCTACCACACACATATATTGTACAAAATGAGGAAACACTGTCAATTTAGCTGTTTCTTATATTTATGCACTGCTCCTGCTCCTGCTAAGTCACTTCAGTCGTGCCCAGCTCTTTGCGACCCCATGGACTGCAGCCCACCAAGCTCCTCCGTTCAGCAATAAATTTGAGGGAAACATTTAAAATGTACCTCTCTGCATTCATGTAGATGAAGCATATTATTTTTGGTAATGAAGCTTAATACAAGTGAAACTTGTCTTCAAATGTCTAAATGTAATCTTTTGAAATTGCTGAATTAAAACTAAGCTTTAAATATGTGTTGTACTCAGTCACTCAGTTATGTCTGACTCTTTGTAACCCCATGAACTGTAGCCTGCCAGGCTCCTTTGTCCATGGGACTTTTCAGGCAAGAACACTGGAGTGGGTTGCTATACAAGTAGAATTCCCTGGGGTTCAGGCGGTAAAGAGTCTAAACTGCAATGTGGGAGACCTCAGTTACATCCCCGGGTCAGGAAGATCCCCTGGAGAAGGAAATGGCAACCCACTCCAGTATTCTTGCCTGGAAAATCCCATGGACAGAGGAGACTGGCAAGCTACAGTCCATGGGGTCACAAAGAGTTGGGCGTGACTGAGTGACTTCACTTTCACTTTGCTATATAAGAGTATATAAAGCAAAATTCTCTTATTATTATGAAAATAATTGAATCCTTGTTGGTATGTGAGATAGTAACAATGCAACCTATACATGGAAGGAGTCCTCTTCCTTTCTTTTTCTTTCTTCTTGTGTTCTCACTTCTTGTTCTTTCTGTCTGTCTCTCCTCAGTCTTCCTGCATTTGGGAGCAGGGGGTTATTTAAGCATTGTATATAATTACTTTTCTTTTATCCTCTTAGTGTATCAATTATAATTTTTAACTAATTGTCTTTAAGTTTTCAGTATAAATTTAGAACAAATCCTAGTCCTCTTTCAAATAATATTATACCATTTCACAGGGAAGTTAATTACCTTTTATCAGAGTATTCAGAATTCTTCCTTTCCAATCTAAAATTTTTGTCATTCATTTTCCTTATCTATGAACTATTGTCACTGCATGCTTTATTGTCTGTATTATTTTGAACAAACTGTTATCTGTTAGATTCTGTTATCTGTTATCTGTACAGTCCTTGGAATTCTTCAGGCCAGAATACTTGGGGTGGGTAGCCTTCCTTCTCCAGGGGGTCTTCCCAACCCAGGGATCTAACCTAGGTCTCTAGCATTGCAGGTGGATTCTTTACCAGCTGAAACACCAGGGAAGCCCATCTGTTAAGTTAAGAATGAAAAAAGAAAAGATATTTTGTTTTTAACTTCTTTTATTTCTTCTGTAACACGCTTCCTTTTATTATGAAGTTCCAAATTTTTTTTTCTTCTTTTTGAAGAGTTTCTTTGAACATTTCTTATGAGATAGGTCAGCCAGTAAGAAGTTTTCTCAGTTATTGTTTATCTGAGAAAGTCTTTTTTTTTCTTTCTTCTTATTCACTGTTAAAGAATAATTTTTCTGAATATGAAATTCTGGTTTGGTGATTATTTTTTCCCAGTACTTAAAACTTTTAACTTCTCTCTCTTCTTTCTTGCATGGTTTCTGAAGACAAGACCAATATAATTCTAATTTTGTTTCTTTATTGCTAGGTTTTCATCTCTCCCTTTTATTTTTAAGATTATTCCTTCAATTTCAATTTTCTGATGTTTGAATATGATATGTCTATGTCTGACTGTTTTGGCATTTTGCTTTCTGGGTGTTCTCTTAGCTCCTTGTGTTCTTTTGTTTCTTCTGATATTCAGATTACACAGGTTATACCTTTTATAACTATTTCACAGTTCTTGGATATTATGTTCTGTCTTTTCCATTTTTCTATGCATTTTAGTTTTAGAAATTTCTATTAATATATCTTTAAAGTCATTGACTCTTTTCTGAGGTGTGCTTTGACTTTGCTGGTGGATCAGCAGTAAAAAAAATCCAAAGTGGGAGATGCAGTTTCGATCCCTGGGTTAAGATCCCCCAGAAAAGGAAATGGCAACCTACTCCAGTATTCTTGCCTGGGAACTCCCATGGACAGAGGAGCTTGGCAGGCTAAAGTCCAAAGGCTCTCAAAGAGTCAGACATGACTTAGTGACTAAAACAACAACAAGGTACAGCTGGAGGGGAAGTGTTCTACCATCCACTGATGTAAACCTGTGCTCATGGGCAGTAATCTTCACAAATGCTTCTTTGTTTGTTTGTTTGGGTCTCCCTTATATGAGAGAGGAAGATCAGTTCAGGCTGCCTTGGGCATATGTCTTCAGGTAAGAACAGAGGGGTTGGCGTTAAGTATTCTCTTCCACCATGTGGAAGGCTGGAAGGGGCTGGAATTATGTATTCCCTTTTCCTTGTTGATTTGTCTCTGGCTAAACTCCAGTCTGGTTCCAAATTGGGAAAGGAGTATGTCAAGGCTGTATATTGTCACCCTGCTTATTTATCTTATATGCACAGTACATCATGCAAAATGCCAGGCTGGATGAAGCACAAGCTGGAATCAAGATTGTTGGGAGACATATTAATAACCTCAAATATGCAGATGACACCACCCTTATGGCACAAAGTGAAGAGAAACTAAAGAGATTCTTCATGAAGGTGAAAGAGGAGAGTGAAAAAGTTGACTTAAAACTCAACATTCAGAAAACTAAGATCATGGCATCTGGTCCCATTACTCCATGACAGATAGATGGGGAAACAGTAGAAACAGTGGCTGACTTTATTTTCTTGGGCCCCAAAATCACTGCAGGTGGTGACTGCAGCCATGAAATTAAAAGGCACTTGCTCCTTGGAAGAAAAGCTATGACCAAACTAGACAGCATATTAAAAAGCAGAGACATTGCTTTGCTGACAAAGGTCTGTCTAGTCAAAGCTATGGTTTATCCAGTAGTCATGAATGGGTGTGAGAGTGGGACCATAAAGAAAGCTGAGCGCCAAAGAATTGATGCTTTTGAACTGTGGTATTGGAGAAGACTCTTGAGAGTCCCTTGGACTGCAAGGAGATCCAACCAGTCAATCATAAAGGAGATCAGTCCTGAATATTCACTGGAAGGACTGATGATGAAGCTGAAGCTCCAATACTTTGACCACCTGATGTGAAGAACTGACTCATTAGAAAATACCCTAATGTTGGGAAAGATTGAAGGCAGGAGGAGAAGGGGATGATAGAGGATAAGATGGTTGGATGGCATCATTAACTCAATGGACATGAGTTTGAGCAAGCTCTGGGTGTTGGTGATGGACAGGGAAGCCTCGCGTGTTGCAGACCATGGGGTTGCAAAGAGTTGGCCACGACTGAGCAACCGAACTGAAGACTGAAACCCCAGTCAGTTAGGATCTGCTAAAACAATTTCTCTCGAAGTTGGGCCATGTTATGAGGAATAGCATGAACTTGTCATATTTCAAAGTGGCTGCATTTTGCCTATTGCTGCCAGTAATGGCATGAAGGGATTTTTCTCTAACCTTTGTTATAAGATCCAGGTAGGGCACCTGTTGGTAAAAATTACAAATATGTGCAGACTTTCTCAAGACTGGACACTCCTGAAATTGTTATGTCTCAAATTTACCTGCACTGAGTCTTCAGTAATTCAGTTATGGTTTCAGTTTCCCGACCCCAGTACAAGTTCCCACAGAAGATTCTGCTCCTGAGCTTCTGGTCTGATAAGGTGTGATCCTCTGTATTTGTCTCTTTAGTTTCTGGGGCAGCAGCTTTTTCTGTGACCTCTATTCTCTGTTGGAGAAGGAAATGGCAACCCATTCCAGTATTCTTGCCTAGAGAATCCTGTGAACAGAGAAGTCTGGTGGTCTGCTGTCCACAGGGTCGCACAGAGTCAGACACGACTGAAGTGACTTAGCAAGCACACATGCATTGGAGAAGGAAATGGCAACCCATTCCAGTATTCTTGCCTGGAGAATCCCAGGGACAGAGGAGCCTCGTGGGCTGCAATCTATGGGGTTGCACAGAATCAGACACGACTGAAGTGACTTAGCAGCAGCAGCAGCAGCAGCCTTTCTCTGTTGAATCTCATCTCAGAGAGTTGCTGATTTTCAGATTTTCTTTTTTCTTGTTGTGAAGATTCTATGTGATAATGTCCCATCTCCTTACATGCTGAAAGTCAGTCATTTTTATAACTAAATTTTAACATTCCATTTTATGGATATCAGATTTCAGAACAGTTATTAGTTTTAGTGATTGTCTTTTTTATTGCATAAGTTGCCTTGGAGTATTATTTGAAATCAAGCATCTTTATTTCTTTCTTGATACATCAGAGTAAATTACTTGTAAGATATATTGACATAGTAACTTTTCCAGTGCCTCTCTTCCAAATTAAAAATTCTGAAATGATTGGCCAATACTGGATCAAAAAGTGGGAAAAAGGCATTGTCTTTACCCCCTTCAAAACTCATTTGGTTAGGAATTTCCCAAATATAGCAAAGGAATTGAAATATCATTTAATCCTCCCCCCCCGCAAAAAAAAATAAACTTTAATTAGCCATTATCCACACATTTTCTTTCCGTATATATTTTATAACATGATTTGGGTCATAGGTTTATATTCTGGCCAGTAGTATATTGTAGGAACTAATACATATCATTTCCAGTCCTGCCCACAAAATTTTTTGATCAATAATTTTTCCTCTCTTTTCCTATCAGCAGCAAGTTTGGGGGGGACCTGTATAAGATTACAGTGACACAAAGATGGATGAATAATTGATCCCTGAGCTATTACTACTAAGGATAGCAAAGCAACCTGAATTTAATTTTGACATAAAACAAGAAATAAACTGGAATGTGGAAAGCCAAAAAATATGTGAGAGCTTATTTGTCAAAAAAATTCATCTGGCTTACTCTAATACCTAAATCATAACAATGTATGAAATAATTATTAAGTTAAAATGGTAAAATAAAGAAAATTTGGGAGACAAATAAAGAAAACTTAAATTCTCAATTATTTTGGTAATGAAATTTCTCTGCATGCTCTGTGAGGGAAATGATCTATTCTAATCAACCCAATGCCCTCTTGGGTATAGTACTGATTTGAATACATATGGTTTATAACACTGATAGAATTTTGGACACCCGAAAGTAGCAATAGCATGGCTGAGTGATGAGCCATGTAGAGCCTCCACAACCTTTTTGTTCATATGCCCATTAAGTGCTAAGGTGTCTGGCGGAGAAGGCAATAGCAACCCACTCCAGTACTCTTGCCTGGAAAATCCCATGGTCGGAGGAGCCTGCTAGGCTGCAGTTCATGTGGTCGCTTAGTCGGACATGACTGAAGCGACTTAGCAGCAGCAGCAGCAGCAGGGTGTCTGGGGAAAAGTTAACTGACTTCCACAAAGTAGGAAATCTTGTTGATATTATAAATTGCCTCCTCCAAGTAAGAGCTATTTAGGCTTACCGGGTGGCTCGGTGGTAAGGAATCCACCTGAAACGCAGGAGAAGCAGGAGATGTCGGTTCGATTCCTAGATCTGGAAGATCCCCTAGAGAAGGAAATGGCAACCCACTCCAATATTCTTGCCTGGGGAATCCCACGGAGAGCGAGTCTGGGAGGCTACAGTCAATAGGTTCAGGAAGAGTCGAACAGGACTGAAGCAACTTAACAGGCACGCACAGTAAGAACTGTTAGGGGACATTCACCTGCAGAATTCGCATTCTCCTGTTCTGGTCTGCATGCTCTTATGGATGCTTGCATTTATGCCTAGGTGAATAACTTGACACCTCTTTTTTATTGAATTGCTTGAGTAACTCAGTCTCTTGGTGGTCTGTGGTCAGGAACTTTGTCTCCCCAGGACTTAGGGGCAAGTCAACAGCTATTTCTCAAGTGGAGTATGTGTTTTTATTGCACAGAGAATGACTGTGCTCCAAAACCACACGGACCATCCGCTGTGAAAATGATTCTCCTGTTGGGGTTTGCCACAAGATCAATACAGTGTCTGGAGCTTTCACTGACACTGTGTGCATTTCCTCTTCTGTCTCTTTCTGTCCTGTCAGCCCTTTCCAACTCCCGAAACCTATCTATTGTGCCCTCTGAGATTCACTGTTTATTGTCAGCAAAACCCTTCAATCCAAACATTTTTTTTTTTACTTTCTTTCTCCAGTGTAAACCTGGCTCTCCTGGAGGATTTTGGTTACTCTGCAGCATTTTAAGGTGATCACTTTATATATCCCTAAGACTGAGATGGAGGTTAGAGAGGACATGGAAGGAAGGTAAAATCCTTACTGCTTCTCTTTCTAATTTTAGAAATTTCCCTTTCCTGCTCCCTAACAACTCCCCAAATTGATTTCTGTGTACCAGATGCCTATCGACCCTCATTGTTGTGATTATAGTCCCATTCCTAGAACAATCCCCCTTTACACATGAGAATAGTAGTAAATTTGAAGATTAAAGCCATAGACTCTGTTTAAAATGGAACACACAAAGAAAAATGATTAAAACAAATTTTACAGTGTATCACTGAGATGCACTTTGGACAACTTCAAGCACCTGAGTATATGTATAATTTGAGTCCCTGATGTATATGAGGTGACCCTAAAAGGACTATTTGAAGATATTATGACTAGAAAATTTCCAAATTAATTTAAAGTTTATAACCACAGATTCAGAAAGTTAAAAACAGACACACACACACACACACACAAACAAAGCCAAGAAAAAAATATAAAACTATATCAAGGAAAATGGTAATTACATTGTTAGAAATAATTAATAAAGAATAAAATTGCAAAAGCAGTTTGAGGAAAAAAAAACTTATTTTGTACAAAAGAAAGAGAAAAGATAATACAATATTTTTCATCAAAAATAATTCAAGACATAAGAAAGTGTTACATTTTAAGGCACTGATAAAACTCCAAATGCCCAGTTTGTAGTTTGATATTCAACAGAAATACATTTCATAATTGAAAGGGAGAATACTGGTTTTTGGATATAATGGCATAGATTCAATTTTTCTTGCTATTCCCCTCAAAATACTACTGAGTTCCTGGAAGTAACTGAATATCCAATCATAAAATCATTCTAAAAGTTGGGAAGAGGAAGATAGACTGGCTAGAGACTTCAGAGTTTAAACAAAGCCATCATGATGGATTTCCTGGGTTTTCTTTTTATTTCCCAGATATCCTGAACTGTGGGTTAAGAGAATTATAATGCAGAATAACCAACCAATGCCAAAAAATAAATACATAAACTGAAAGAAAAGTTGACCTTCTATTGATGAAAACAAAAACAAAAACAAAACAAAAAAAACGGGGGAAAGGGAAGCTTGGTGGGGATTTCCCTAAAGGTAAAGACATACCCATAACACAGAGGTAGCCATAGAACTCAGTGGACCAACTATTTTCCACACACACTCACTGGTAGCAGCTGATCCAATTTGCCTTCAGCAGCAGAATTCAACAGAGACACTCAGAAAGGTCTACCCATCTCCTATCCCACATCTGATGTCAGGAGGGAGCCTGTTTTGCCTTCCAATAGTATTAGCAGGCCTGCTGTGTCCTAACCCAATGCCCAATCTCAGATAGCCACCCAGACCTAGGAGAAACAAAACAGCTTTGAAAAGAAGAAAACTGAGGATTTAGACCTACAACAATCAACAAAGAGTATCACTGGTGTCATGATAGGCACAGTGATCAGTGGAACAGAAAAGAGAATCCAGAATAAACACAGACCTACATAAAAAATTATTTTCTTGAACAGTGGTATGATCCTGCATGTGGAAAAAGGATACTATTTTCAATAAATGATGCTGGAACTACTAGATACCCATATGCAGAAAATAAACTTCAATTCATATTTGATACCATAAAATTAACTGAAAATAAAAAATGATCCAAATGTAAAGTCATAAAATATTTATAAGAAAATATTAGAAGAAAATTTTTGTGAACTTAGGGAAAGATTTATCAGCCATGTCACCAAAAGCAAAATACAGAAGAGGAAAAACAAAAATTCTTTGGATTTATAAATACTAAAAGTTTTACTCTTCACTTCCTGGGACAGGTGATCAAGGTTAACTTAAGATTGGCATCAATTGAGGGACATGCTACAAAATGCAGTATTTTTACTTCAAAATTGTTATCAAAGACAAATTCTGAAAAACTCTTACAGCCGAGAAATAGAAGTCTAAAGAAACATGAAAACTAATTGGAGTGCAGTATCCTAGATGGAATGCTGTAACGTAAATAGGACATTAAGTACAAAGTGAGAAGATATAAGTAGTATATTGGCTATATGTAATGATAATGCGTCAACACTGGTTCACTAATTGTAACGTGCTGTACTTAGTTGCTCAGTCATGTTTGACTCTTTGTGACCACATGGACTGTAGTGCACCAGGCTTTCTTTCCATGAGGATTCTCCAGGCAAGGATACTGGAGTGGGTAACCTTTCCCTTCTCCAGGGGATCTTCTCAACCCAGGGATTGAACCCAGGTCTCCCGAATTGCAGGCAGATTCTTTACCAGCTGAGCCACAAGGGAAGTCCATGTGTAAGGACAATATATCAACATTAGTTCATTAACTGTAATGTGCTGTGCTTAGTCACTCAGTCCTGTCCAACTCTTTGTGACCCCATGGACTCTAGCCCGCCAGGCTCCTCTGTCCATGGGGATTATCCAGGCAAGAATACTGGAGTGGGTTGTCAACCTTTCCTCCAGGGGATCTTCATGACCCATGGATCAAACCTAGTCCTCCCACATTGCAGGCGGATTCTTTTTTGTCTGAACCACCAAGGAAGTCCATAATTGTAATAAATATGGCATATTAATATATGGCATAATAAATATGCCATACATAAAGTAAAAGACACTTGCTCTTTGGAAGAAAAGCTATTATCAACCTAGACAGCATGTTAAAAAACAGAGACATACTTTGCTGACAAAGGTCTGTCTAGTCAAAGCTATGGTTCTTCCAGTAGTCATGTATGGATGAAAGAGTTGGACTATAAAGAAAGCTAAGCACTGAAGAATTAATGCTTTTGAACTGTGGTGTTGGAGAAGACTTTTGAGAGTCTCTTGGACTGCAAGGAGATCCAACCAGTCAATCCCAAAGGAAATCAACCCTGAATATACATTGGAAGGACTGATGCTGAAGTTGAAGCTCCAATACTTTGGCCACGTGATGCAAAGAACTGACTCATTGGAAAAGACCCTAATGCTAGGAAAGATTGAAGGCAGGAGGAGAAGGGGATGACAGAGGATGAGATGCTTGAATGGGATCACTAACTTGATGGACATGAGTTTGAACAAGTTCTAGGATTTGGTGATGGACAGGGAAGCCTGGTGTGCTGCAGTCCATGGGGTCTTAAAGAATCAGACATGACTGAGTGACTGAACTAAACTGAGCTGATGCCATACTAATGTACAATATTAAAAGCAGGGAAACGGTAAAGAATATGATAGGAACTCTCTGTACTATTTGTAATTTTTCTGTAAATGTAAATTAAAAAATAAGTAAAAATTATTAAAATATAATTTGAAGAAAGAAAGCCAAAAGTTACTATTTGTAAGACAATGTTAAGGAAGTTAAAAAGCCAAGCCAGACTAGGAGAAAATATTTGCAAAGCATATATCTGATTTAAAAAAAACAACAACAACAACAACTTATATCCATAGTATATTGGAATTCTCTAAACCGAATTACAAAAACACAAAATAAAACAAAATAGGCATCACATAAATATGCAGAATATTTGAACATAGGCTTAAACAAAACAAAAACATACCAATGACAAGTAACAACATAAAAAGGTGCTTATTACCATTTGCAATTATGAAAGTACAAATTAAAACTATAATGATTTGCCAGTAGACAGATATTTCAATTGTTAAAATTAAAAATCTTGGTCTTGCCAAGTGTTGGGAAGGATGTAGAAAAACTGGAACTCTCATACATTTCTGATAGGAGCATAAACTGTACAATTACTTAGGAAAATAGCATTAAGGTTTCTTAGAAAGTCACACACATTTTAACACATAAGTAAGTGTTTCTATTCCTACTTATTTATTCAAGAAAAGAGAAAACTATTTGCCCCAAAACTTCATAGCAGCATTTTTTGGAAATAGCTCCAAATTGGAAATATTGTAAAAGTCTAACAGCAGATGTTGGAGAAGGAAGTGGCAACCCACTCCTGTGTTCTTGCCTGGAGAATCCCAGGGAATGGGGGAGCCTGGTGGGCTGCCATCTCTGAGGTCACACAGACTCGGACACGACTGAAGCGACTTAACAGCAGCAGCAGCAACAGATGTATAAAAATGAACTTGTGACTCAGTATTAAATTAAAAACTAATGTACTATGGATGCAAAGCACAAAATGGATGAATCTCAAACTATGCTCAGTGAAATAATCCACACAATACAGAGTACGTAATACGCAATTCATTTATATAAACTATAAAAAGTACAAATAGGTGTAAGGGAATATTTTAAGTAGTTTAAAATGTTCACTACTTTGATTTCTGTTATTGTCTCATGGGTATGTATGTCAAAACTTATCAAACTGTATACCTTAAATGTATGCATTTAAATTTGTCAGTTATATCTCAGGAGAGCTACTAAAATAAATTTCCCATTTGGTGGGTCTACATTTTTCTCTTTCAGTTATCTTTCTTTTCCCATAGTATATGAGAAATAGTGAATCACATAAGCTTCTGCTTTCTAAATTGACAGAGATGGACAGAAGTGACAGAGAGACAGAGATAGAATAGAGGAAATTATTGTTCATGCTAATGCTAATTATGGTGAAGAGAGAATTTAGACTCAGTGTTAAATCTTCCACATATATACTGATATTTTCATAATCAGAAATTATCTATGCACAAAATTAAAAAGTTAAAAGTTATTGTTTTGCACTATTGTCTGAAAGAAAGCATGGCTTTAGACAGTTAACTTTTTTACAAAGTTAATTTATACTTCTATATCAATCAGAATACATTAGAATATTTGAAAAAGTAGACATGTATAGTTTTTAGGAGTACTTTTATAAAATGTTATCTTTATTTGCTTATAACCCACCAGATTCCTCTGTCCATGCAATTCTCCAGGCAAAAATACTGGAGTGAATTGCCATGCCCTCCTCCAGGTGATCTTCCTAACCCAGTGATCAAACTTGTGTCTCCTATGTCTCCTGCATTGGCAGGTAGGTTCTTTACCACTAGCACCACCTGGGAAGCCCTATACATACATACACACATTCACTTTTATATAAAATAAAACTAAATATATAACTGTATATATAAATATTTATATATAAATGCTTATATACTGTTAGCTATATCTAATTTTCTTTTACATAAAAATCCATAACTTGCTTGGATAAAATGAAAATGCAACCTAATATGAACTAGATTTAATATAAATATGGAACTTAGAAAGTACCATATTTTCAGGGCAAAGGCTAAAATATTTTATAATGCACAATTTAAAACCATTATCTGCTTACTTGAAATATCCAGATTAGTGACATGTAATAGAAAAGAAACCAAGATGAGTTATTGCATTTATCTGAGTAGAGAAATTATATTAGATGATAAATATCTTGCATTGCTTTCAATTGAATAGTTGAATCAAAATTTTCCATGATATTGTTCAATCTGTATCTACTCCTTTATTTTCCATACTCATAAAATTACAAGGGATAAAGACATTATTCAGACAGACTCTATTGAATATCAGGCCTCTCTTAGTATTAGCAAATTAAATTTTAGTATGGCTAATGGATATTCCATTGTTTAATGAGGAGCAGTCATTGCCCTTATCACCAAGTACACTTTCTGGCTCCTCTAAAAGCTCTCAGAATTCTGTAATCATTAATGGTAGAGTCTGAGGAACGCATTTGTCTGTTAAATAAATATATGCTAGGAACTGTCTCTTCCAGAGGGATCTTTTCCTTAAGTTTACATAATAGCACAGGCAACATGAAGTAAACCAACAATTACAGTCTGTATAATACATGTAAACATAAGGAGCTTGTATGTACAGAATTGAGAGTAAAAGATTGGAATTTTGTTAATGTAGAAAATTTCCCACTGGGAATTATGCTTGTATTAAATTTTAAATACAAGTAAGACTTATTCAGATGTAGAAGGAGAAATTAAGGCATTCCAAGCAAAGGAGACACAGCATGTGAGAATGTACCGAGGTGAGAAATAGCCCGTTAATTGTTGCTTTTTCACCATTATTACACCTTAGTAGTTTAAAACCCATTGGGGAAATTGATGAGTTCCCAGAGAGTAAACTCGAACACCTGAACAGAAAAACACTGTGGCAACTGGGAACACAGAGATTGCCTGGAAAATCACCTGGAAACATGCTGAGTGAAATGCTGTACCATATTTGTTTGGCCATCTGGCTGTACTTCTAAACAGTGATGCCAGAACAAGATAAAAATTTGGCAAGAAGTACAAACTATGGCATTCAGAAACTAATGAAAATGCATCCTAGAAGCAACAGACAGATTCAAATTAATGGGCCAGGGTTACCGCTTCACAGAATGAACTGATAATTCAGTTCCATTATTTATGTCCTTTCCTCCCTCACCATATTTTTCTCTGAAGGAAAAAAAAATTATATGTGTATACTATAAATTTAGTTAAAGTCAAGCTTTACTCTCATTTACAAGCTCTTTTGTTTCTTTAAGGGGACAATTAATGGGCATGGGCTCATCTCCTATATGTAGATATTATATTTCAGATTTTAGGATACATTTTCTTTCCAAGATTTGGGGGAGAGGGTATACAGCAAATTATCATTAAATATTTCTCCAAGTGATTATATATTAATATGCAATGTAAATATGAGGGGTTGATAATAAAGATGGCCCTGAATCTTTGCCTCTCTGTACCCATAGCTATGCAGTGTGAGCCTTTATCAGCTGCTCCTTCCTTTGGCACTGGTGGGAAGTGCACACCATGCATAGGAAACTGTACCTAGGCCCGTCCCTAATCACTTTAAAAAATACCCAGTGTATTTTCTTTGCTTGTGCTTTCAGGACATTTTTGTATCTGCTTGTTCCTATGTAAGGCAGAAGGACAAGTGGGAGGTGTGAAGTGTAAAAGTAGTTAGCGGATAAACATCAAAAATAAATTGACAGCCTTTATTATAATTCACCTCTGATGTTTGCCTGATGACTGAAACATGCTATGCTGCATTTAATTGAATTGAAACTCTTTCAAGTGTGCTATTATGGTAATCTATGAGACCTGCAAAGCGAGGTCATTAGGAAATAAGAAAGTTTGATTGACTATTTTTAGACATTTAAACTGTTCTTATCTAAAAGGTATATGAGTATTAAAGAAGAAATATGATGTGAAGAACACATCACAGGAAATAAAATTGTGAAATCTGGGCAAAATATAAGAAAGCAGAACATCTGAAATCACTAGTAAGCACCCAAGTTCCCATAGAAGCTTGGAGGTAGTTAGCCTTTGAAGGACCAGGAAATGAAAGGGCAGAATTTACAGCTGGTACCTGTCCTGCCTGATACTCTCAGTTGCAAATTTCAATCCAACAGCTATAGCAGCACTGAACCACAGGCTTACATGCTTAATGTGGCAGAGAACGGAGTTCAGGAATGTAAAAATAGCTAGGAATTAAGACAGAAAGCCCTAGGTGTAAGATTACCATAGAAAAATTCAAACATGCATATACACCTCCCAAATGCTTCACTGATCCCTAACATAAATACCAAGAAGAGACTCTAGGGTTTTTTTTCCATCCAAGAAACCAGAGAATAAAAATTTAACCTTGAAAGAAAACTGTGCTGTGTAAGCTTTTCAAGTTTGCTCTGTTGGCTGTGCATTTGTGAGCACAGGAGCAGCTTCAAAAGCTGAAACGCAGGCAAGTTAACTGTAGACTAGAACAAAAATCTCATAAATCCTACAAGAAGATAACAAAATTTAAATTTGGTACAAAATATTTTCTGTAGTGTCCAATAACGAGCAAAAAAATTACTAGACTAAAAAGAAAGAGTAATGTGACACATCTACAGAGGAGGAAGAAAGCAGTTAATAGAAATGGATTCTGATATGTTGCTATTGTGAATTTACTTGACTTCAAATCAGCTAGTATAAATAGTCAAAATAATTAGTGGAACAAATGTGACTGTAATCATTTATATTTGGAAAATCAGATGCCTTTATATGTGTGTCCTGATTGAAATTTCGATTTTAACATAGTTCTGTTGTTGTTTAGTTGCTAAGTCATATCCAACTGTTTTGCAACCCCATAGACTGTAGCCTGCCAATCTCCTCTACCCATGGGGATTCTCAGACAAGAATACTGGAGTCGATTGACATTTCCTTCTCCAGAGGATCTTCCTGACCTAGAGATTGAACCTGTATCATCTCTACTGGCAGGCAGATTCTATACCACTGAACCACCAGGGAAGCCCCTTAACATAGTTTACAATATTATAATACTGAAGTGTTCATTTTCCAGTGTGCATTTCTTTTGATTTTAATTTTTTTATTTGTTCAGATAAATAAAAGTAGAATTCAAAGGCCAATGATTTTAAAGATTTTAACAGTCTCAATAGTACATATTGTAGAATTACATCCCAAGAAAACATCATAGGAACTTTGACTTTCAGGACCAACATATAATTACTCACAAGCAAAATATAGCACTTAATTTTAATTAAATTTCTTTATGCATTCTTAACAGTATATAAAATTTATAGGACAATGTGTCTTTTACATACACACGTGTGTATATGTATTCTTTAAATCCTTGATGTTATGAAGTGTTAGCATATTGTCCCTGAAAAATCCATGCTCAATATTGCCACAACTTTCACTATCTAGGTGGGTGAAGCTGACTGTTTACTACAGGACTTCATGGAATTTAAACAATAAAGAACTAGAAATTCTAAGTACATTACAGATCCAGAAAGTTACAGTTAGTATTTCAAGAAAATTCTCTGAAATTTTATGTGTCACAACTTTGAAAGAATGTTTCTCCAAGATTTCTTCATTTAATTCTTACCATAAACTCTAGAAGGAATGTTAATTCATATTCTATAAAATGTAAACTATCAGAAAATGATGCCAAATTAATTAGAAGACCACTTTTTTTTTTCCTAGCTTAATCATCCACCTTTGTGAACAGCACTGGTATAAGACATTCTATAGTAAAGCTTGAGAATATCTCCCACTCCAGTGACATTCCACTGCTGTAGTGTTACTGTTTTCTATGTAATCTCCTTCGAGAGAATTTACTTAAGTTCCAGAATAAAAATAAGATCACTCTTAACTTCAGAGTTTTTCTCCTATAATGTAGCATTATACATGTTCCCTTATCAGGTCACCTTGTGGGATCTGGGGTTCAGGGAGCATTCTTGAGAGGTTGCTCTGACTGCTGCCTTTGCTGTAAATAAGAAACCATCTTTGTTTCTGATCCAGATTTTTGTGTTTTCTGCCGGTACACACACATGCACAGACACACACATGTATGTGTACCTACCTATTTGTGCCTGTATTTATTATTAATGGGTAACTAGAACATGCAAATTATTTCAAATATAAAGAATCCTTGCAGAAGATTATTTAAAAAACAAATACAACCAAGGTTACAGACTAAAGAAAGGTCAATAGAAATTTCCCAAACTGAAATATGTCTTAGCCATTGCAATAATGTAAAAGAAAACAAACAAACAAAACCCCAGCTGTCATATAAACAAATTGAAATGAAAGAGGCAAAACTGTGTGTATTTGCTCGAAATATATCTGACTACATTGAAAGTACCAAAGGTTAAAAAAATAAAAACTACTAGACTAGTAATTTTGGCTAGCATGCTGGCATAGCAAAGTTAATATATTAAAAACCCACTATATTTCTACATATTAGCAATGAGAAAATAGCATTTGAATTAAAATTATACATATACCATTATAATACTGCCAACTATTCTGAAATATTTAGGTTCAAGTCTAATCAAATATATGCAAGGTTTGTATATAGAATACCACAAAGATTGTTGAAATAAATTAGACATAAACAAACAAGTATATTGTGTTCATAAATTTAAAAACACAAAACATTCATCTATTTTTCCAAGTTTTATATATGGATTCATTGTTAACACAATCAAAATTCCAGCAAGGTATTTTACAGAAGTTAATAAGCTGAATCTAAAAGTTACACAGAAAAACAAAGAAATTAGAATGGCCAAAAATTTTTTGAAGAGACATGCTGTTTGTGAACTATACTTATTTTAAAATACTTACTATTAAAATAAATAAATATTCCTTGATCAATATTTTATATCATATGGACATATTAGTTGAATTATTTTTATCCATTTATATTTGTGTACATGCATATTATTATTCAATAGCTATGCTAACTGTGAAATAATAGTTTGTATCAGGCAACTTCATGGTTTTTTCGAGTTAGACCAAGTAGAGTTCAAATTGGTTTCTTCATTTGAACTCTGGGTAACTTGGCAAATTGTTCTCTTAATAGGTTTACTTGTACCTACTTCATAGGTGTTATGGTGATAATTAAATGAGGTTATTCATATAAATGATGATAAAAAACATTTATTATAGTTATTTCATGTTGGGCATCAGCTTAAGAACTTTTGATATTTAGACTGCTTTCAGATCAGTTCAGTTGCTCAGTCGTGTCCGACTCTTTGCGACCCCATGAATCACAGCACGCCAGCCCTCCCTGTCCATCACCAACTCCCGAAGTTTACTCAAACTCACATCCATTGAGTTGATGATGCCATCCAGCCATCTCATCCTCTGTCGTCCCCTTCTCCTCCTGCCCCCAGTCCCTCCCTCCCAGCATCAAAGTCTTGTCCAATGAGTCAACTCTTTGCATGAGGTGGCCAAAGTACTGGAGTTTCAGTTTCAGCATCAGTACTTCCAGTGAACACCCAGGACTGATCTCCTTTAGGATGGACTGGTTGGATCTCCTTGCAGTCCGAGGGACTCTCAAGGGTCTTCTCCAATACCACAGCTCAAGAGCATCAATTCTCCAGCACTCAGCTTTCTTCACAGTCCAACTCTCACATCCATACATGACCACTGGAAAAACCATAACCTTGACTAGACGGACCTTTGTTGGCAAAGTAATGTCTGTTTTTGAATTTGCTATTTAGGTTGGTCATAACTTTCCTTCCAAGGAGTAAGCGTTTTTTAATTTCATGGCTGCAATCACCATCTGCAGTGATTTTGGAGCCCCCCCAAAATTAAGTCTGACACTGTTTCTACTGTTTCTCCATCTATTTCCCATGAAGCAATGGGACCAGATGCCATGATCTTCATTTTCTGAATGTTGAGCTTTAAACCAACTTTTTCACTCTCCTCTTTCACTTTCATCAAGAGGCTTTTTAGTTCCTCTTCACTTTCTGCCATAAGGGTGGTATCATCTGCATATCTGAGGTGATTGATATTTCTCCCGGCAATCTTGATTCCATCTTGTGTTTCTTCCAGTCCAGCGTTTCTCATGATGTACTCTTCATAGAAGTTAAATAAGCAGGGTGACAATATACAGCCTTGACGTACTCCTTTTCCTAATTGGAACCAGTCTGTTGTTCCATGTCCAGTTCTAACTGTTGCTTCCTGACCTGCATATAGGTTTCTCAAGAGGCAGGTCAAGTGGTCTTGTATTCCCATCTCTTTCAGAATTTTCCACTCTCATGTTAATTCCATGAGGTTAATTTTAATCTACATTTTAGGTGTTATAAAAAGGAAGCATATACAAGTTAAAGCAACATATTTAGAGACTGATTAAGCTTTAGAGCCAGAATTTTACTCAGACCTGCAGTCTCCACAGTATTAATCACTCCATTCTAGTGTTGAGTGAAGCATTTGAATGGAATGCATTTATGATCTAAACATGTACAGAAAACACACATGTGAAACATTTCTCGGTAAGTCAGTGTTATCACTGCTACAACTATTATACTGAAGGCTATGGTCACACAATATTATTTTTTCATTTTATTAATCATATTATGATTTTGGTTATTTTGAGTTTTGGGCTAGAAATCATTTTCTTTACTTTTACTTTAAAAAAAAGTCAAGCTATTAACCATCACTTCATGTTATGTCTTAATAAAAATATTTTTCTCTTTCAAGGCTTTTCCTCATCTTTCTAATTAAACTTAATTTAAACCATGTGAAAAGGGAAAGTGAAAAACCTGATATGTTTACCTTCAAAATATATAAATTCTTTCACATTGATTTATGGTCTAATTTTTTGTTGCTCAGAAGCGTTTGAAAAATTACATTGTCATTTTTAATTTTGATGTCAGATGTGTACTGGTATTAGTTAGAATTTTATTTATTTATTTAGAAGTATCATAATACTATCTTTTTACAAGTGGATTCACGTAGTTTCATGTATTTACTTATGAAGTCTATCAATTTGATATAGATGTTACAGAGAAAAGAGAAAATAAATTCTTTGAAAACAAGTACTCAAATCATTAAGTTCTTTGCATCATAGTACTCTTGTTCTAATAGAAATGTCTGTCCTTTATGAATTTTAAAAATACTGTAATAGCAATTCTGCTTTCAAATGGTAGCATGGAGTATACCTAGAATCACCGAGTTCTTTCACAGCATCAATATCTAAAATCTCAGAGGAGAATGCTATTTCCATAAATTGATATAAGGAAATCATAATTTTTTGAATGAGAATAGGAAGAAGAGAAGAAAGTAGGATAACAATTCACAGAGTGATTACAGGCTTCCATTTTTCTTTTTTTAATGATCTCCATATGTTTATAAAAATGGGTTTCAAAATCCAATATGCAAAGCAAAAATAAGATGTTTCCACATGAATATCAAAATTGTATATCAATATTTCAATAAATGTTTACTTTTCTTGATATAAAAAGTTAACACTTTAACATTTTATTTAGTGGCTTGCAGTGAAAATATAAAATCTTCCATGATAATTCCTGTATGATACTATTAAAAAACAAAATATTTCTGAAGGCAAGACTCTCTGTTACTACAGATTATGTCATTAAAAAGAATACCAGTTAGAGCAACTGAATTGTGTGATTGGTAAACTATTCATTGATTTTCATTTTCAAGTGGGTAGAACTGGCTTCAGGCTATATACAATTAAGTAAAAGTATAAATGTCTGTCACCATTTTATTCATTGTAAATACATTAGTCCAGTCAGTTGTAAAATTAATTTCTACCAAAATAAATTTCTTGACATTTAACTTGAATTATTCTTCCCTTAGGATTTAAAAGCTGCTCTTGGAGGTTACATTTATTCGGATGACGCATCTGTTCAACCGTTAAAACACACTTCTGAATCACATGGCTAATTTACTGATTGGCATACTCAGATAACAAGGTGAAATAAGCATACATTTGGGGATGAGATATTATTTCCTTTCAAATGTGAATTTTATTGGGAAAACTATCTGAAGACTTACCATCCATCAATGAAGGTAGACGCAATTAGGAATAATTAAAAGTATTAATCAATGTAGTAAGAGAACTAGTTTACTGATTTTTAGCGTCTACCTAATTAAGAGACATTAAAAACTAATGATTGTTTTTACTTTTATCCCACTTCCAGAATGTGAATGGAGTCACTCTTCCAAGACTTCTATGGCTGAACTGCACAGTTGAGCTGTCAGCTGAAACCCAATCAGGAAACTCATAGATGCTTTGAGAAGATATCTTAATCAAAAACAAAAACAAAAATAATGTTGGGGAAGGTTGTCCAAGATGGCGACTTAGCAAAAGCTGAAACACATCCTCTCATGGACACAACAAGCCTACAGTTTCATATGGAACAATTCCCTCTGAAGAACCCATGAATCAGCTGAACAGCTACTCCACAACAGAGGGCCAAAGGGCCATATGGACAAGGTATGAGACGCAGAGATGCAGTTTCTCCCACAAATCCCACCCTCATCATCGTGATCCACAATTGGGAGAATCTCACAAGTACAGAACTTCTCCCTGAGGAGCAAGGGATTTGTGTTCTACATCAGGCACACCAATCCTTAGGATCTGCATGAGAAATGAGTCTCTAAAGCATCTACTTTTGAAAACCAATAGGGGTTATGTCCAGGAGAACCACAGGGCTATAGGAAATGGAGATTCTGCATTGAAAGTGTTCTCTCACGGACTCACTCACCCTGGACCCAGGCAAAAGGAACACTTGGGAAGCCTATACTTTATATGTGATTATGTTAAATCAAAAATAACTGCCAGAGGGGTAAAAACCTTTTGGGACTCTCTCCAGGGCTGTGGTTCCTGGCTGTGTGATTAGCACTCAGTTGTGTCCAACACTTTGAGACACTATGGACTCTAGCCCATCAGGTTCTTCTGCCCATGGGGATTCTCCATGCAAGAATAAAGTGGGTTGCCATGCCTTCCCCCAGGGGATCTTCCTGACCCAGGGATTGAACCTAGGTGTCAGGCATCTAAGGTGGATTCTTTACTGTCTGAGACACTAGGCACCATTTTTTAGTTCTGCTTCTCCCTCACTATTGCCAGTTCTGACAAACACCATTTTTGCATTCTCATTCTAGCCTGCTAGCTAGTGGCCCTCTGCACTGCTGTTGTGACTATGCCACAGGTGGGGTGTAAGCACTCTGGTCCCCTCTGTTCCCCCTTCAAAGCCAGTAGAAGCAAACAGCCCAAACAGTTGAGTGTCAGGCTCTCACTGTCAAGGGGCAATGAGTTTCTCAGCTGAACAGGCCAGTTGGAGAGACAGATGAGAAACAACCAAGAACTAAAGCATGGTTAAACAATATGGATCATTGCCTACACAGGACTACTCCTTTTAAACTAGAAGAGATAGCTGTTTCATTTAGCACATAGAAATACAGAGAGTTAAGCAAAATGGGGAAACAGAGAAAAGTGCTCCTAACAAATCACAAGAAAATTCTCAGAAAAGAAATCTGAATAAGAGATAAGTAATATATCATATCATTGAAAGTAATGGTAATAAAGATGTTCATTAAACTCAGAAAAAACATAGATGAACACAGAGGGAATTATAATAAGTTGAGAAAACATGAGAAAGTACTAAATAGAAGACACATAGTTGCAGCATACAATAACTGAAGTGAAAAATACACTAGAAGGGTTTAATAGCACACTAGATAAAGTGGAGGAATGAATCAGAGATCTGGAAAAAACAGGCAATGGAACTCACCCAAATAGAGCAACAAAAGGAAAGAAGAACTTTAAAAAGTGAAGATAGATTAAAGAACCAATGGGGCAACATATACCAAATATAATTTTCATTGCAGAGGTCCTAGAAGGAGAAAAGTGAGAGAAAGGGGCAGAAAACTCATGTGAAGAAATAATGGCTTAAGAAGGAAAGGTGAAATGGGTAAAGTGGCTCAATTATATAGTGATGAATGGTAACTGCATTTCTGGCAGTGAGCACACTGTAGTGTGTATAGAAGTAGAAATGTAATGGCACACATGATATCTATGTAATGCTATGAACCAACATTACCTAAATAAAAAGATGAATTAAAAAAAAAAAAACAAAGAAATAGTGACTGAGAATTCCTCTAATCAGGAGAAGGAGGCAGACATCCAGATGTAGGAAAGCCAAAGAGTTTCAAAAAAGATAAACTCAAAGAGAACCACACCAAGACACATTATATTTTAAATGCCAAAAATTGAGGAGATAATATTAATATCAGAAAGAAAAAAACAACTTGTTATTTACTCAGGAACCCCTGTAAAACTACTGGCAGACTTCCCAGCAGAAATTTTATAGGCCAGAAGGGACTGGCATGATAAATTCAAAGTGCTGGGAAAAAAAAAAAAAATTTCCAATCAAGAATACTCTATTCAGCAAGGTTATCATTTAGAATAGAGGAGAAATAAAGAGTTTTCCAGACAAGTAAGAGCAAAGAAGTTAATCACCATTAAACCAGCCCTACAGGAAATGTCATAGGGATGTTTTAAGCTGGAAAGGAAAAGTACTAATGAGTAACAATAATAAAAAAATACATGAAAGTAAAAATTTCACAGGAAAAGTCAAATACATGATAAAGAAAACAGATCAATCACATACTTTTAATGTTAGCATGAACTTTAAAAGATAACTGGCAAAAGACTTAAGGGTCTAGATCTGATAGAATGCCTGATGAACTACGGATGGAGGTTTGTGACGTTGTACAGGAGACAGGGATTAAGACCATCCCCAAGAGAAAGAAATGCAAAAAACAAAATGGCTGTCTCAGGAGACCTTAAAAATAGCTGAGAAAAGAAGAGAAGTGAAAAGCAAAAGAGAAAAGGAAAGATATACTCATTTGAATGCAGAGTTGCAAATGGCAAGGAGAGATAAGAAAGCCTTCCTCAATGATCAGAAATAGAGGAAAACAATATAATGGGAAAGACCAGAGATCTCTTCAAGAAAATTAGAGATACTAAGGTAACATTTCATGCAAAGATGGACTCAATAAAGGACAGAAATGGTAGGGACCTAACAGAAGCAGAAGATATGGCAAGAATACACAGAAGAACTATACAAAAAAAAGATCTTCATGACGGAGATAATCATGATGGTGTGATCACTAACCTAGAACCAGACATCCTGGAATGTGAAGTCAAGCCTTAGGAAGCATCACTATGAACAAAACTAGTGGAGGTGATAGAATACCAGTTGAGCTATTTCAAATCTTAGAAGATGATGCTGTGAAATTGTTGCACTCAATATGTCAGCAAATTCAGAAAACTCAGCAGTGGCCACAGGACTGGAAATGGTCAATTTTCATTCCAATCCCAAAGAAAGGCAGTGCCAAAGAATATTCAACCTACTGCACAATTGCACTCATCTCACACACTAGTAAAGTAATGCTCAAAATTCTCCAGGCCAGGCTTCAGCAATACTTGAACTTCCAGATGTTCAGGCTGGTTTTAGAAAAGGCAGAGGAACCTGATATCAAATTGCCAACATTCGCTGGATCATAGAAAAAGCAAGAGAGTTCCAGAAAAACATCTACTTCTGCTTTTTTGACTATGCCAAAGCCTTTGACTGTGTGGATCACAATAAACTGGAAAATTTTTAAAGAGATGGGAATACCAGACCACCTGACCTGCCTCTTGAGGAACCTGTATGCAGGTCAGGAAGCAACAGCTAGAACTGGACATGGAACAACAGACTGGTTCCAAATAGGAAAAAGAGTATGTAAAGGCTGTATATTGTCACGTGCTTGTTTAACTTATTTGCAGAGTACATCAAGAAAAATGCTGGGCTGGAAGAAGAACAAGCTGAAATCAAAATTACTGGGAGAAATATCAATAACCTCAGATAGGCTAATGACACCACCCTTATGGCAGAAAGTGAAGAAGAACTAAAGAACCTCTTGATGAAAATGAAAGAGGAGTAAAAAAGTTGGCTTAAGACTCAATATTCATAAAACTAAGATCATGGCATCTGGTCCCATCACTTCATGGGAAATAGATGGGGAAACAGTGGAAACAGTGGCTGACTTTATTTTTTGGGACTTCAACATCAAAGCAGATGTTGATTGCAGTCATGAAATTAAAAGATGCTTACTCCTTGGAAGGAAGACCCAGACAGCATATTAAAAAGCAGAGACATTACTTTGCCAACAAAGGTCTGTCTAGTCAAGGCTATGGTTTTTCCAGTGGTTATGTATGGATGTGAGAGTTGGAATATAAAGAGGGCTGAGTGCAGTAGAATTGATGCTTGTTGGAAAAGACCCTTGAGAGTCCCTTGGACAGCAAGGAGATCCAACCAGTCCATCCTAAGGGAAATCAGTCCTGGGTGTTCATTGGAAGGACTGATGTTAAAGCTGAAATTCAAGTATTTTGGCCACCTGATGCCAAGAGTTGACTCATTTGAAAAGACCCTGATGTCGGGAAAGATTAAAGGCAGGAGGAGAAGGGGACAAAAAAGGATTAGATGGTTAGATGGCATCACTGACTCAATGGACATGAGTTTGAGTAAACTCCAGGAGTTTGTGATGGACAGGGAGGCCTGGCATGTTGCAGTTCATGGGGTCACAAAGAGACACGACTGAATGACTGGACTAACTGAACTGACCTATAACTGCAACAATTACTTAAAGTGTGTGTTCGTCGCTCAGTCGTGTCTGATTGTTTGTGATCCCATGCACTGTGGCCTGCCAGCTTCCTCTGTCCATGAAATTCTCCAGGCAGGAATACCGGAGTGGGTTGCCATTCCCTTCTCTAAGGGATACACAAAATATAAAGGTATATAATATGACATCAAAAGCATGGGAGCGGAGTAAGATGCAGAGTTTTAGAATGCATTTAAACTTAACTTGCTGTTAACATAAAATATATTGTTGCATTTACAGGCAACTATATAAGTATATTTGTGTATATTTGGAATTTCGAACATTATGATAACCATAAAACAGAAATACACACAAAAAAACCCATAATGTACCTACTTAACCTATAAAAGACAATGACAAATGAAGCTAAGTATAACACTTAAAAACAGTTATCAATTTTATGTAGTATTCTAAAAATATTTAATATCTACCTTTTCTAAATTCCTCTGAAAAATTGAAGAAGGAACACTCACTCAGTTCATTTTACAAGGCCAACATTACTCTGATATTAAGATCAGAATAGGGTACCACCAAAAAGGTAATTATAGACCAATATCTCTGATATAATACCAGAAACCATAAAACTTCTAGTAGAAAACATAGGCAATAGGCTCTTTGACATCATTCTTGGCGATGTTTTTTGGACTGACTCCAAAGGCAACGACAACAGAAGCAAAATACAACAAATAGACTGTATCAAACATAGAAAGTTTCTGCCTTTAGAAAGAAGTCATCAAGAAAATAAAAAGGCAACCTACTAAATGGGAGAAGATATTTACAAATTATATATCTGAAAAGAGGTTAGTATAAAATATATGTAAATAACTCTTAAGCTCAATAAAACTGATCAAAGTAAAAAAAATTGATCAAAATTGAGCAGAAAACCTGACACTTTTTCAAAGAACACATAAAGATGGCTAATAGGCATGTGAAAATATGCTGAAAATCACATATCATCAGGGAAATGAAAATCAAAACCACAAATGAGATATCACATGACACCTGTCAGAATGGCTATTACCAAAAGGACAAGAAACAGCATATGATGGCAAGAATGTGAAGAAAATGGTATCTTAATGCACTGTTGCTGGGAATGTAAATTGGCACAACCACTATGGAAGACATTATGGAGACTCTTCCAAAATCTAAAAATAGAACTAATTATTTCTATCCCATTTCATGATTTATCCTAAAAGTATAGTTGAGTTTTCATTGAAAAGTTGCTTTTGTCTATTTTATGTTTTGGTCTTTACTTGGGACATGGAAGAAAGAAGTGATTCATAGAGTGCAGAGGGTTCATTGATACATGGCTTGTTTATGTAAGTAAATAATGGTAAGATCATATACAGCAAAGGTAATCAGGAATATTTTATCAGAAGAGAAGGCCTTTGAAGTGATCCTTGCATCATTATGAGTCTATGGTAACTGAAATTATGGGGTCTTTTCTGTTAGATTATTAACACACACAAAATAGCAGAGGAGGAAATGTAGCAAACTGTTAACAAACTTAGTGAACAGTACATCTAACCCAGAACATATATGGGATATTGACTTAAAATACTGAAATGGGCATTGTGCAGAAGTTATGCAATGCTTTGTTTGTTTGCTGTTTGTTTTATAAATAAAAATGTGAAACATGGAAGAAAAGCAAGTTGAACAAGTTACTGAAAAATATTCTCTTTTTAGAATTTTATCTCTAGGATCTGGGGAAAGACTCAAAGTTTTTTTTTTTTTCAAAATTTTATATTAAAAAATCAGAGGAAAAGGGTAAAAAAGAGAGATGGGAAGGAAGGACAATGCTCTGGGAATATATAACAACCTGGTCAAATGTTTTATTTGACATCTATCATATTCAGGTCTCAGGCAGAAACATGTACCATTATAAAACGCTAATGAAGACTAAAAGCTCAGGCTCTGCAGGATGTTAATTGTGGTTGAGAGTCC
Source organism: Capra hircus (assembly GCF_001704415.2). NCBI lineage: Eukaryota > Metazoa > Chordata > Mammalia > Artiodactyla > Bovidae > Capra > Capra hircus. Next base: position 100,101,018 of record NC_030808.1, read on the forward strand.
AGCGACCTAACATAAAGTTCCACAGAAAACTCTCTCCCTTTCCACAAGACTTTTGAAAATTTGCATGCTCGGTTGCTTCATCTTTGTCTGACTCTTTGCGTCCTTATGGATCACAGCCCATCAGGCTCTTCTGACCATAGAATTCTCCTGGCAAGAATACTGAAGTTGGTTACCTTACCCTTCTCCATGGGATGTTCCTGACCCAGGATTGAACCCGAATCTCTTGCATCTCCTGCATTGGCAAGTGGATTCTTTACCACTGGTACCATCTGGGAAGCATATATATGTATTTTAAACAGATTTCAAATATGAACTTTCTTGAAGAGTGATATTCCCAGCCGCACCTGTCAGACTGATATTTTCACATATAATTCCCAAGGCAATGCCCCTCCTTTCCCATCATTCTTTCCAAACTGTGGTAAAGTGTAGGTGGTGTTCACATGTATGTTATACTGATCTGTAAGTATCAGAGCGCGTTGGGGAAAATTATTATTGAAAACAAATCTCTGTGTAGAAGCAACAATTCTGTACCCTCTGTGTGCTCATAAAGAGCATCCCGTCCCTGGGCTTGTTGCCTCCGTCTGTTTTTGCTGGAAATTCTACCTCTTCCCCTTGCAGTCTTTCTGAAGGTAACACTTGGAAACAACTATCTGGCTCCTCAGTGCCACCTGCTAAGCTGATTTGTCTGAGACCTTGTTTCCCAGCAGGTCCCAACTAGTTATGTGTTTGAACTTGTGCTTCAGTGAATTCTTAAAATGTTGCTTATGCCCTCTCTACTTTCCAAACAATAGCTATAGGAAAGAAGCATCTTTATTCTTGGTGGTATGCCAAAATTGAATATTGTAGAAATCTTCTCTTTGAAGAAACACTTAAAAATTCAAAGCCATTACTCTAAGATCTACATCTTTTTCTAGAATTTAGTTTGTCAGTAGGGACATATCCTTAGAGTTCTATTTAAGTTAAAGTTAATTCTCCAGTAGGTATTTAAAAAAGACATCTTTTTAAAAAGAGTACATTTAGACCAAAATTAATAAAAGGTGAAATGAAATGGAAAAGAATAATCAGTGTTATTTAAAAAACACTACTTTGAGCAACATTTCTCAACGTTCCTGACCATGACATGAATTTTTTGTCAGTGGGCCATTTCCCTAATCATTGAATTGTTTACTCCACAAGCTGGTTTCCTGCTCATATACAATATTAGAGAGAGAGTGAGTGGTGGAATGGTGTACTCCTTCAGTTGTCTCAGATTCCAGACAGAGAGGTTCAAACTGGAAGAGAAGAGTCTAACAAATTACCCATATATGAAACTGTTTATAGCAACTGGCAATATACTGGCCAGTGGTTGACTAAATGGTCACCCGGACCTCAGGCAGAACCATTCTGAGTTCTGAAAATTTCCATCAGAAAACTTTACCGCAATAGGATGGAGTCCTTTGTCTTTTCCTCTGTATACAAGCCACAGTTTCAGGGGTAAATCAGTAAAAAATGTCATCATCATAAAATTGCAAACATTTGAAAGATCCTGCTAAGAATCAGGATTGAAGCATAAATAGATGCATTGTAAATGAGTTAATTAGTATAGCTCAGGAAGCTCTGCTCAATATTATGTAGCAAGCTAAATGAATAAAGAATCTGAAAAATAATAGATACATTTATATGAATAACTGAATCTCTTTGCTGTTCATCTGAAAATACCATAATATTATTAATCAACTATATTTCAAGTAAAATAAAGTGATTAAAAAAGAATAAATGATTGGGTTATTAGTTCTGAACCTAACAACATTTGGGGCAGTCACATAGCTTTTGTTTTTTATTGCTTCATATTTTTATTTTTAGTTAGGTTCAGGCTCTAACTAATGATTTCCTAAAGGAAATCAACCCTGAATATTCACTAGAAGGACTATTACTGAAGCTGAATTTCTAATACTTTGGCCAACTGTTGCAAAGAGCTGACTCATTGGAAAAGATATTGATGCTGGGGAAAACTGAGGGCAGGAGGAGAAGGGGGTGACAGAGGATGAGATGAATGGATGCCATCACGGACTCGATGGACATGAGCGTGAGCAAACTCCAGGAGATAGTGAAAGACAGGGAAGCCTGGCATGGTGAAGTTCATGGGGTTTCAAAGAGTTGGGTGTGACTTACCAACTGAACAATGCAGCTCTAATTAGCTCATTGAGTCTGCCAACTAGAGTTAACTGTCAAAAATAAAACGTAGTCATAGAATGGTTGCATTTGCATACTTTCCTTGAGATAAATTCTGTTATTTTCATCAGATTCTCAAAGAATTGGCCCCCAGTGAATTTAAAGAACATTCATGCTCTCTCTTTCTTTTTCTCTATTATACACAGACACACACACACACACACACACACACACCTCTATTTTAAATAAATAATACACACATGAGTGAGATAGGCATGGTTAACAACTATATATATGTATCAGAAACTATAAACTCTCTATGAAGCACCGCCATATGCCTGGAACTATGTTAGAATTTTACATTTCTTCTTTAAAGAAAATTGACAAAATAACCCAGAGCTATAGCTTTCATGTTTCAATTCATAGAAATGGAAATTAAAACTCAGAGAGTTTAATTATTTGTTCAATATCATACAAATAATATCATACAACTAGTAAATGCCAAATATCTGTCTTTCTGCAATAGTTGTCCTTATTTCACTTGCAAAACCAAGTATGTAAAGCTGTATTCTTAGCTATCTCGGTTTCATGGATATAAAATGGTCAGTAAAGAAACGTTCACTTGTAACACATATATGCCATGAGTTATATATATGTAGTTAAGTCATGTCCGATCTGTGGGACCCCATGGACTGTGGCCCACCAGGTTCTTTTATCTGTGAGATATTTCAGGAAAGAACATTGGAATGGGTTGTCATTTCCTCCTCCATGGATTTTCCTGATCTAAAGATCAAACCTGCATTTCCTGCAATGTTGGTAGATTCTTTACCACTGAGCCACCTGGGAAACCTCAATAGTATAATAGGAATTGCATGAATATTTTTCTACATAATTTATGAATTTTTTATAATTAGCACACAGAAAATTATGAGTACTGCACCTTCATATTTCATTTTATTTCATAACCATCATTTTTTGGTAGCTTATCATGAATTAGGCATTGGGTTAAGCACTTTATGTACCTATATTCTTTTAACCTCAACTACAAATCTGTGAATGGTCTTGTCCATCTATAAATGGATAAATTATCTTAGAGAATTTAAGTAAAGTATCTGAAAGTATTAATATTATTCCCATTTTATAGATAAGAAACCTGAAGCAGAAGGCAATTAGTAACTTGCAAAAGGACAGTTATTTAAGTGATCAAATTGGGACAGAAACCCACATCTATCTGATAGTATAGTATGAGACTGGGTAATTAGTATGTAAGAAGTATAACCCAATGAATCAATTCACAGGCTGTGGAGCCAGACTACCAAGTTAAGATTCATATTATTTCACTTGTTAGCTGAGTGAGCTTGGGCAAGTTAATTAACTTTTCTGTTTCAATTTCATCATTTTTTAAAATGAGAAATTTGACAATACTTATATGTTTGTAGTGATAAATTCTAATTCATGTAAATTATTCAGAAAATACCGAAGGCACACAGTGGGTACTCAATGAATTAATGTTTTAATACTTTATCATCAGTTACATTATGATTATATGATACTGTGTGTGCATGCTCAATCACTCAGTCGTGTCAGACTCTTTGAGACCCCATGGACTGTAGTTCCACCAGGCTCCTCTGTCCATAGGATTCTCCAGGCAAGAATACTGGAGTGGATTGCTGTTTCCTTCTCCAACTATACTGTGTAAAACAAATTAAAAAAACAAAAACAGAAACCTCAACTAAATAGATTTGGAAGACCAGAGGGGGAGCTCTCATGCCTTGCGATGACAGCACAGTCCAGTAAAAAGAGACTTCTCTTCCTTCCTGGCAAAGATTCAGCTAATGAAAAGCTATGGACTCTGTTTGCTCTAACCCTCCCAACTTCCCTCCCCTCTCTATAAAAGCTATGCTCCTTCCCTTGCTGTTAGGGAACTTGCATGTGTCTTCTCCTGGTTGCAGACTTGAATTGTAATTCTCTGCTAATCCCAATTAAATCCATCTTTGCTGGAGAAATATCTGGCAACTTATTTGTTTCAGATCATTGACCATTATATTCAATTATTACTTTCTCTATCTCAATTTGTTATTAAAATAAATAGTAATACTAAAGAAAAAAACCTGCCTAGAATAAGCTCCATTGTTATGAAGGGTAAAAGACAGTCTTAGTTTAAATGGATGGCTATGATGATATATCAAAAACTAGCTGGTTTCACAAAAGATTTTTTTTAGTTGTGGTATATAAACTCTTAGTTGCCATATATGGGATTATGGGATCTAGTTCCTTTTCCCAGGATTGATAAGCCCACTACACTGAGAGAGTGGAGTCTTAACCACTAAAGCAACTAAAGACACTGCATGTCTCAATGAAGACAGAAGACTTCATTTACTTTAAACAAGACATGGCACAACCAAATAAATATTGAAAGAAAAAAATAGAGTATTTTTTTTTCTCACAATTTTGGGCATCCACAGTCATGATGCCTGCATGGTCAGGTTTGATAAAGAGTTCCTACTGGTTACAGATTGCCACCTGCTCCTTCTGTCTTCCTAGATAGCTATCTGACATATTGTTATGAAGACGCTACTTCCTTTCATGGGGGCTATACCTTCAAGATATGATTGCTTCCCAAAGGCCCATCTTCAAATGTAATCACATTGAGATTAAGGTTTCAACATATGAATTTTGGAAAAGGAGGGAACATTTAATCCCTTGCTTAGGGCAGTTAGGTTTGTTGGAACCAGTGTGAGGAAAGCAGGAGAGATTCCATCTTGAAGTCTGTCATCCATCTTAAAGACAGGGTGTGAACTGGGCCTGAACCCTGCCTAAGAGTGAGGAAAGTGTTGCTAGTGAACACCAGGTCTCCTGGAGACTTCCTTCACGAATTCTTCCTGACAAACGGAGATTGTAGTTGAGGTAAGGCTGCCCCTGTTAGATTAACCATGGAGAAATCCCCCCTTGATATATAATCATTGTCCTCCCCCTTTAATCTTAATTGTTCTCCTAGCACCTACTTGTTGTAAAACTCAGTCATATACAACAAAGAGGTTGCTAACATGTAGCCAGTCATGAAGTGGGGGGTATAAAACTGGGCCTCTGAGAAACATTAGGGTCCTTGTTGGGAACTGATTCCCCTTGAACCCGCTGGTGTAATAAACTGTACTCCACTGTCTTGAGTGTCCTCCAAGGATTCCACAACAGGTTCTGAGCTGTGAAATGGGGTGGGGGTCAGCTGGAACTTGTGCTCCTTGAAGTTTGATCTGATGTAGAAAAGGAATGAGTTGAGGAGAAAATTGATACTACAGATATAAGGAAAAGCACTCCAGCCTTTCAGTTTTCAAACAAACTCTTAAAAAATCAAGACAAAGGGACTAGAGAGACAAAAGTGTAATATGAAAGGCTTTTTTCACATTCCTAAGGTAAGAACATGCTCAGTCGTGTCCTACTCTTTGTGACTCCATGGACTATAGCCTACCAGGCTCCTCTGTCCATGGGATTTCCAGGCAATAGTACTGGAGTGGGCTGCTATTTCCTTCTCCAGGGGATCTTCCCGACCCAGGGATTGAACCTGGGTCTCTGGCATTGTAGACAGATGCTTTATCATCTGAGCCACCAGTGAAGTCATAAGGTAAGAAGACTCTGACACAATCAATAGGAATAGTGCAATAAAGGACAATAAAATATTTTTTTTCTTGAGTTTTCCCTACTTTGGCCAACTTTGGAGTGCTCTATAGGTAAGCGAGTTTTCCCTGACTGAGTAAAGGCAGTGGGGAAGAGAGCAACAGCAAATAAATGGAAATAAATTATGTCTCAGGGACAAGGTGAAGCTCCTCTCCCCATGTCACCATGAAGATTCTGATGATGGTATCTGAAAGAAGGCTCAGTCTAAGCTGTTTGTGATAAGAATGCATATATATCCTTGACTTTGGAAGAGAAGCAGTCGTGAAAGCTGAATCCAGGGGTGAATGTGTTTCTTTGATTTGCTAGACAAACCTAAACAGCATATTAAAAAGTAGAGACATTACTTTGATGAAAAAGGTCCATCTAGTCAAAGCTATGGCTTTTCCAGTAGTCATGTATGGATGTGAGAGTTGGCCCATAAAGAAAGCTGAGCATCAAAGAATTGATGCTTTTGAACTGTGGTGTTGAAGAAGACTCTTGAGAGTCCCTTGCACTGCAGGGAGATCCAACCAGTCCACCCTAAAGGAGATCAGTCCTGAATATTCATTGGAAGGACTTGATGTTGAAGCTGAAACTCCAATACTTTGGCCACCTGATGTGAAGAGCTGACTCATTTGAAAAGACCCTGATGCTGGAAAGGTTGAGGGCAGGAAGAGAAGGGGATGACAGAGGATGAGATGGTTAAATGGCATCACCTACTCAATGGACTTCAATTTGATTAAGCTCCAGGAGTTGGTGATAGACAGGGAAGCCTGGCATGCTATAGTCCATGGGCTCACAAAGAAAGTCAGACACGACTGAGCGACTGAACTGACTGACCTTTGTCATGACAAACATTCTGCCTCCAACAAGCTCAAGAAATAAATGAGATTTAATTATACAAATTTTAAATTAATCTGATAGTTGAAAACCTTGGCCTGTGACTAGAAATTCTAATTTTGTTTACTTATACTAACCAACAAACAATGCTTCCAACAAGCTTGCCATCACAACTCAGTTAATGGGTTTGGCCTTTCCTATAGGGAAATGCACTTCACCTGATTGCTGAATGCCCAAGGTTGCTCAGGCAATCATTTAGAGCTAGAGATATGGTCTCACAATGATATATTCTTACTAAGCTCTGAACTCCTAATGTCGGGTCTCTACCTGATATCTTGGAGAAAGCACAGTCCCCTTTCCAGCAGGGCCGGGTCCTCAATTCTTAGAAATAGTATAGGCCATTATAACTGACAGCAGTCCAAAACATATTATTATGTTGAGGCAAAGGAGATAGACAATTAACACTTACTGGGTTCTTTCTATTTCACAGGTCCTTATTCTAGTCTGTATTTCTAAATTGAAAGTTAGGTACTCTTACCTTGTTTTTCAGATGAAGAAGCTAAAACTCAGAAACAGAAGTCTTGCTCAACCATGAAGTAGAGCTAACATCAAGCCCAGGTTTCTGTAAGCATGTCAGAATTTACTTACACTGCAGAATAACCACACAGGCATCTGGGAACTGACCTTGGTCCACATTCTTCTCAGATAAAATCTGTCCTTGTTTCCTTGATCCAGTATTGGAATTAGCTAGAAGGCAGAATCCTGGGCCCCAACCCAGACATACTGAATCAGATTATCTGGTAGTGAGGCCTGGCAATTTGTATTTTATGAATTCTTAACGTAATTATTCATTTTTTTTTTAGTAGAATAATTAGGATGTGAAGAGTTTTCAGTTTATTTTCTTTAAAATTATTTTTCCATCTGAACAATTTTTAAAGTCTTTATTGAATTTGTTACAATATTGCTTCTGTGTTTTTTTTTTTTAGATTTTTGCCCACAAGACATATGGTATCTTTTTTTTTTTATTTTTACTTTATTTTGCTTTATAATACTCTATTGATTTTGCCATACCTTGACATGAATAAGCCACGGGTGTACATGAGTTCCCAATCCTGAACCCCTCTCCCACCCCATATCATCTCTCTGGATCATCCCCGTGCACCAGCCCCAAGCATCCTGTATCCTGTATCGAACATAGACTGGTGATTCATTTCTTACTTGATAATATACATGTTTCAGTGCCATTCTCCCAAATCATCCCACCCTCTCCCTCTCCCACAGAGTATAAAAGTCCGTTCTACACATCTGTGTCTCTTTTGCTGTCTTGCATAGAGGGTTATCATTATCATCTTTCTAAATTCCATATATATGTGTTAGTATATTTTAAGAATGTGTTAACATAAAGTCTCTATCTGAAACACAAAATGCATAAGAGAATTTCAAATTTATCAAGCTTTCATATTTCTCAGAAAACTCATTTTTCACATATACATGTAATTACAGTTTTTCAATTATTTTCCCATTTATATTATTACAGAATACTGAAGAGCAGTAGGTCCTTGTTGGTTATCTATTTTAAATATAGCACAGTATATGTGTCCATTCCAAGATCCTAATCTTTCCCTCCCTGCCATCCTTCCCCGTGGTAACCCAAAGTTCATTCTCTGTGAGTCTGTTTTTGTTTTGTAAAGTTCATTTGTATCATTTTTTTTTTTAGATTTCACATATTAGTGATATATGATATTACTTTTTTGTTTTTAAAATAATTGCTGAAATATTTAATAATATTTCTATCATGCCAGGATTCACTATTAAAAACTTAGAGTTTAAGGTCAAAACAAACAAAATCTCCAGAAAACCTTGAAGGAGGCCACAAACCATAAAATGTCAATCTTTACTCCAGCTCTTTTCTGGTGTTACAGTACTTTGAGATGTATTGTATCATTATTATTTCATCACTTTAGAACTTTTGCAAGCCTAGTGTGGAATGATTAAAGGAAATTTTTATCTCAGAAAAATGTGCTTTTAGCAAATGTGATATATTCATATAAGAATTCATTTAACTTTTTTCATTATCTCAGCCGTAGAAACTTGCCCCAGTACTTGATCAATAAATCTTTGTTATTTAAATTTAAATTAATGGTCATCTTTTGACTTTTCTCTACAAAATACCACTCTGATTAATAATTAGAACCTGCATAGCTCCTTCTCCAGCATCCTTGTTATTTGCCTCTGCCATCAACAAATCTTGTATGTAATTATGTTTATAGCCACTTAACTCGCAATGGATTCTCCTAAGCTATTCCTTATATTACAAATATTTCTTCCAGACAAAGAGAAGTGGATACTTAACACATATTCTTCGATTAAGTTAATTTTCCAAATTTGATTATTATGTGAAAATACTGTGTGCTTAGTCGCTCAGTCATGTCCAACTCTGTGACCCCCATGGACTGTAGCTCACCAGGCTTCTCTTGTCTATGGGGATTCTTCAGGCAAGAATACTAGAGTGAGTTGCCATGCCCCACTGAGGGATCTTCCCAACTCAGGGATCAAACCAGGGTCTCCTGCATTGCAGGTGGATTCTTCACCAGCTGAGCTACTAGGGAAGCCCTATGTGAAAATACTTCAGGCTCTTTTAAGTTGATGACTATAGCTATGTGTATGCAATTAGTAATTTTAGGTAAGATATATAGATGAAATAAGTCATATACAAATGATGCTATTTATTTATTAATGTCTTTTAATCAAAATTATATGAGATAGCGATGTTATTCCAATATTGGGCAGAAAGAGATACATGTTGTTACTTTGATTTGGGGAAAGTAGAGAGCCTCATAAAAAGTATGAATTAGATATGACAAGTAGAGAGAGGATAAAGGTTTTATTAGAAAAAACAAACAACTATATGACAGAAGCATTGAGGTAAACAGTTACAAGTGAGCAATCATGAGTTATTAATTTATTTAGAACACAGTGTAAGAGACAAAGAAGAGTGAGAGATGACCCAGGATGTCTATAGGTTGTAGACGTTGCAAAATAACTTTCTAAGAAATGTGGGTATTATTGTGCACCTTCCATTAACTGGTCACCTATTAAGTCTACTATTAAAATAAGCATGTTCCATATGTTAAATAATGCCTGCAAAATCAACAGTCTTTTGTTTATTGATTCAAGACCTTTGCAATTAATTGATTCATACTCTCAGAGTAAAATGAAAATAAGGAATATTTTTGAGCAAAAATTACAAATTTTTTTCCTATTGTGAGTCAGCTTAATATTCTGATTTTGACACATACATTAAAATGATCCAGTAAATGCTTCATATGTATGTATTATAGCATCAATTTTTATTGTCAACATAGCCGTAGTACTAGTTAAATTCAGGAGATCAATTAGTTTGTGAAAGGTCAAGTAACTGATTAGTATAGTGCTAAGATTAGAGCTAAGACATTTTGACAGCTTATTCTAGATTATTTTTTCTACATTACTGCTCTAAGCACATTTATTAAAACTGCTAATTCAGACTGCCTGGATGAAGACCAATTTGTATTTTTAAAAGACTGCACTATACTGTTATTGTGGTTTATTACCATGAAGAAAAATTCTAACCAGGCTAATGGAGTCTGCTAACTAGGGTTAATTGCAAAAAATAAATACTATTAGTGTTAAATTAATGGCTTACATGAATATCCATCTTTGAAAGGTCTTTGATGTCAACTAAATATTACTTCCATAATTTTGTTTACATTATTAATTTAAACTGAAACATTTTTATTCCCAAAGTGCATACATTCCCAAAGAACATTCATAGCTCTTGCCCATATTTTCAATATTTCCAAAAAGGAGAATTTTTTTTTTTTTATAAATTTTGGGGAAAAAAATCCCTACTAGGAAACTGATCCAGGAAGATTTTACTCTCCCATCCATCACCTGCAATGATGTGAATTCATGTCTATAACAGCTTAGAATTCTTCAACTTAATTAGAGTTATAATAGTATTTGTGATGGTAATAAAGCTATCTTATAAGGACACATGACATAAATTAAAGATATAATTGTCCCCTGAGAAGTCAAGCTGAAGCAGATAAATATAAGTTTCAGTTGAAATTAAATCTGTCAAACCAGCTGGCATTCTTCACAGGAGAGTACACATTTCACATTTCAAAACATATGAGTATAATATATTCCATGGAATATCTAGATTAATAATAACTATAGTAAGTACTTATGTATGATTTAAAAAAAAAAGTATTCCCACATTACTAGGAAAATGTGGATTATTGTGTAGCCAAGGTAACAACAGTCACCAGAACCAGTTTGAACATGCCTAATTAATGAATGAAAGTCTATATTTAGACTTTAGATAATACACAGCCACTGGAATAATTTCTAAAGCAGTTTAATCACTGAGTAATGAAACCTCACCTCAGTGAACATGTTTTTGCATGCCTACCAATCAATGAGAGTCCCTCACTTCTAAAAGTCAAGCAATTAAAAACGGATTCTCTTATGAATGTCAACCACTCAACAGCAGTCTCACTATAGATAAATTATGTCAACCCACGCATCTGTAAAAGTCCACCAGTCTTTGGATTTCATGTTTTCAAAATATTCTATAAAACATAAGCAGTCAGGTCTCCTTGGAGAGATTAAGCTTAGCCAACAAGCTCTCCCTAATTATAGTAAAAATAGATTTAGGTTTGTGTTCTTTATTTTAGATATTGAGTAAGAATTAATCCTTTGACATTTTGGAAGATTACACCAAGATCATGTCGAATATCTTTGTTTACCAGCATTTTAAAGGGTCCTTGAATTGACAGAAATGCACACTGGGCTCTTTATGTCCAAATTCCATTTGTTTTTGCAGTCAGTCACTTGAGCTCTGTCTTCTTATTCTAAGATTTTAGACCATTATCTTGGTATCATGTTATTAGACCTAGGCCTTGGTATAATTAGGGTTTCCCTGGTGGTAAAACGACCGCTTGCAATGTGGGAGACCCGGCTTCGATCCCTGGGTCAGGAAGATACCCTGGAGGAAGAAATGGCCACCCATTCTAGTACTCTCGCCTGGCAAATTCCATGGGCAGAGGAGCCTGGTAGGCTGTAGTCCATAGGGTCGAAAAGAGTCGAACATGACTGAGTGACTTCACTTTCACTTTGGTATAATTAGATCTTTTCACCATTTACTTTTGACTACACTGACCATTGGGCTTTCCTGGTAACTCAGGTGGTAAAGGAGCCACCTGCAATGCAGGAGACCCCAATTTGATCCTTGGGTAAGGTAGATCCCCTGGAGAAGGGAATGGCAACCCACTCCGGTATTCTTGCCTAGAAAATTCCATGGACAGAGGAGGCTGGTGGGCTACAGTCCATGATACTGTAATAAGAGAGTCAGACACGACTGAGCAGCTAACATTGACACTGACCATTAAGAATCTAAACACTTCTCTTTTCTGCTGTATATTACTGGGTGGAAGATTGAAGTGAAGTGAAGTCGCTCAGTCGTGCCTGACTCTTTGCGACCCCATGGACAGTAGCCTGCACCAAGCTCGTCTGTCCACGGGATTTTCTAGGCAAGAGTACTGGAGTGGGTTGCCGTTTCCTTCTCCAGGGAATCTTCCCCACCCAGGGATCGAACTCAGGTCTCCCGCATTGTAAACAAATGCTTTACCAACTGAGCTGCCAGGGAAATATTATCTAGTATTAATTCTAGCATGGTAAACTACTGATTGAGTGACCCTTGGTAAGTCTTTGAGCTCACTAAAAGAAAGCTGAGCATGCAAGAATTGATACTTTTGAACTGTGGTGTTGGAGAAGACTCTTGAGAGTCCCTTGGACTGCAAGGAGATCCAACCAGTCCATCCTAAAGGATATCAGTCATGAATATTCATTGGAAGGACTGATGTTGAAGCTGAAACTCCAATACTTTGGCCACCTGATGTGAAGAATTGACTCACTGGAAAAGACCCTGATACTGGGAAAGGTTGAGGGCAGGAGAAGAAGGGGATGACAGAGGATAAGATGGTTGGATGCCATCACCAACCCAATGGACTCAAGTTTGAGTAATGTCTTGGAGCTGATGATAGGGAAGCCTGGTGTGCTGTAGTCCATGGGGTCGCAAAGAGTCAGCCATGACTGAGCAACTGAAGTGACTACTGAAGCTTAGTTTATCTATGTGATATGAGGATAATAATTCTTACTTCACAAGTAGGTTATGAAAAAACTCAAATAACACACAAGAAAACATGTAAATATTACTTAGTGATAGTGGAGTGAAGTCACTCAGTTGTGTCCGACTCTTTGCGACCCCATGGACTGTAGCCTACCAGGCTTCTCCATCCATGGAATTCTCCAGGCAAGAGTACTGGAGTGGGTTACCATTTCCTTCTCCAGGGGATCTTCCCGACCCAGGGAAGATGCTTTAACCTCTGAGCCACCAGGGAAGCCCTACTTAGTGATAATCATTTGTAAAATCCTAGTGGTAGTCTTATTTACACAGCAACAAATTTTAGCCACATGCCTATCTAATATGCTGCTGTATTCCTGTATTTAATAATCTATAACTCTAAACCCAATTATGGAATGCTGCACATTTGCATCTTTAAGTTTTAGATAGCATTGTTGCACATAAAAATTGGACTTGTTCTTTTTATTTCTCATTCTTATTTCCTTTGTATTTCATTTACCTTCCTTTTATCACTTTCATTCCTTGAGAGCCTATGGAGTATGTAGAGAATAAAAACATTTAATGTTATTGAAAAAGAAATGAAATTCTATATTTGAAGCAACAATTATTTGTGGCATAGAAAATAAGCTTATTATCTAAAAATGTGAAAAAAGATGGTGGAAATTACATTGTCAAAGTCCTCAACAGGTTTGCCTCATGATAGAAGAGACTTGTATTTACCTAAAGAGAATAAATAAATGAATAATGTAGTTTTTTTTTTAATTTTGAAGGGTATTTTTGCTGCTGAATTATATGATGGCAAAATGGGAGAATAAAAATAAATTAGTGTAATTTAGGTCAAATCCATTTGTATTTATTTTAAAATATAACTTAATTAGTAACATTTCCTTTGAAAGAATTCTAATTTCAGTTGAGAAATTAGTGGGCCTTAGGAAGCATCACTATGAGCAAAGCTAGTGGAGGTGGTGGAATTCCAGTTGAGCTATTTCGAATCCTAAATGATGATGCTGTGAAAGTGCTGAACTCAATATGCCAGGAAATTTGAAAAACTCAGTAGTGGCCACAGGACTGGAAAAGGTCAGTTTTCATCCCAATCCCAAAGAAAGGCAATGCCAAAGAATGCTCAAACTACCACACAATTGCATTCATCTTACATGCTAGCAAAGTAATGCTCAAAATTCTCCAAGCCAGGCTTCGACAGTACGTGAACTGTGAACTCCCAGATGTTGAAGCTGGATTTAGAAAAAGCAGAGGAACCAGAAATCAAATTGCCAACATCTGTTGGATCATTGAAACAGTGAGAGAATTCCAGAAAAACATCTATTTCTGCTTTATTGACTATGCCAAAGCCTTTGTGTACATCACAACAAACTGTGGAAAATTCTTAAAGAGATGGGAATACCAGACCATCTGACCTGCTTCCTGAGAAATCTGTATGCAGGTCAAGAAGCAACGGTTATAACTGGACATGGAACAATGGACTAGTTCCACATCAGGAAAGGAGTTTGAGTAAGGCTGTATATTGCCAAGGCTGTATATTGTCACCCTGCTTATTTAACTTATATACAGAGTACATCATGAGAAATTCCAGACTGCATTAAGCACAAGCTGGAATCACGAATGCTGGGAGAAATATCAGATATGCAGATGACACCACTCTTATGGCAGAAAGTAAAGAACTAAAGAGCTTCTTGATGAAAGTGAAAGAGGAGAGTGAAAATGTTTGCTTAAAACTCAGCATTCAGAAAACTAAGAGGCATCTGGTCCCATCACTTCATGGCAAATAGATGGGGAAACAATGTAAACAATGAGAGACTATTTTGGGGGGTTCCAAAATCACTGCAGATGATGACTGCAACGATGAAATTAAAAGGCACTTGCTCACTGGTAAAAACGTTATGACCAATCTAGACAGCATATTAAAAAGCAGAGACATTACTTAGCCAACAAAGGTCTGTTTAGTCAAAGCTATGGTTTTTCCAGTAGTCATGTATGGATTTGAGAATTGGACTATAAAGAAAGTTGAGTGCTGAAGAATTGACGCCTTTGAAGTGTTGTGTTGAAGAAGACTCTTGATAGTCCCTTGGACAGCAAGGACATCCAATAAGTCCATCCTAAAGGATATCAGTCCTGAATGTTCATTGGAAGTACTGATGTTAAAGCTGAACGTCCAATACTTTGGCCATCTGATGCGAAGAACTGACCTGTTGGAAAAGACCCTGATGCTGGGAAGGATTGAAGGTGGG
Source organism: Capra hircus (assembly GCF_001704415.2). Taxonomy (NCBI): domain Eukaryota; kingdom Metazoa; phylum Chordata; class Mammalia; order Artiodactyla; family Bovidae; genus Capra; species Capra hircus. The sequence goes on from NC_030808.1 coordinate 100,116,096, forward strand.
AGGAGAAGGGGATGACAGAGGATGAGGTGGTTTTATGGCATTACCAATCGGTGAACATGAGTTTGAGTAAGCTCTGGGAGGTGGTGATGGACAGGGAAGACTGGTGTGCTACAGTCCATGGCCTCAGAAAGTCAGACATGATTAAACATCTGAACTCAACTCAGCTCAATTTTGGTTTACTTTTTGCCAACAAAGCACAAAGGAATGAGCCTATAAAACATTTCTGCATATTGCTGAATTCAAAATCTTATAGTATCCTTAAAGGCAGACACTCAATATTATGGGACAAAATTTCTTAAACTGCAAAGCATGAGCATTGTCAGAAGATGAGAGCTGACATTATCGACTTTGAAAAATTTATATCAACACTAGGAATGCTAGATTCATAAAAATTTCAGGAAGAAAATACTAAAGAATATAAATTATTATTTTTACCTAATGTAGTATCCTACTAGATGATGGCAGAGTTATGCTAATCAAACATGCATTCATATATTGTTACTTTCAAGGCAAAGTTTCAACAAGTCATTTTCCAAACTAACAAGTAGATGGCATTATATGACTATTCTTAACATATATTTCTAATAGTAGAATTGAAGAAAATAAAAATTCCACAAAACATTCTTAAAACTCATAAGGTGAGTAAATAAATCTTTTTTTTTTTCAAGAATTTTGTCATTTGAGTCTCCTCAGATCTAAGATTATTGCAAGGCTAACAGTTTCCTTGAAATAATTACTTTGCTAACTGAAACTAATTAAAGAAAAACTACTTAACACAGAAAGTAATATCTCTAAAATGAAATCAAATTCCTTTATTTTATGACATTTAAAGCTCTATGTAGAGTTCCAGTTTATAATGAAATAGACTATACAAAGTACTCCTCTAACCACATACTTAAATAAGTGAACAAAATAATTAAAACAAGATAAGCAAATAGCAGCAGTCCTTACCATTTTATTTGAGAAACATTCACAAGAAAAATACAATAAAAGATTTTAAGAATCTATGTGTAGTTCTTAACTAGACCTAAAGGAAAGAAATAGAAACCATATAATTCTCACTTACACACCCATTTTTAAGTGTGCTATATATTATACCTCCTCTGCCAAGAGAAGTCTCAAGATATTCACTAGTATAATCACCAGTAAACATGGAATCTATCTGGATCTGGCATATTCTATCTATCACTAATTAGAAGTATGGATATATATATATATATATATATATAAAATCTATATTCTGTCTTCCTATGTTATAATTACCAAAAGATATTTCCAACAATTAAAAAAAACTAAAAAAAAGAGAAAAGATGAGGAGATTTTAAAAACAAGTGTGGATACTGAAGCCTTTGATGATTCAAAAATGAGTGACAATGAAAATCCAAAGTTAAGTCTTCCTTTCTAGCTGAAAATGTGTACCACTTCTTAGAGCCAGGGGAAAGACATTTGTAGAGAAGAGGTAGAAGCAAAACAAGAGAATTGATTGGCTATAGGTTCAGTTCAGTTCAGTCTCTCAGTTGTGTCTGACTCTTTGTGACCCCATGAATCACAGCACACCAGGCTTCCCTGTCCATCACCTTCTCCCGGAGTTCACTCAGACTCACGTCCATCGAGTCAGCGATGCCATCCAGCCATCTCATTCTCTGTCATCCCCTTCTCCTCCTGCCCACAATCCCTCCCAGCATCAGGGTCTTTCCCAGTGAGTCAACTCTTTGCATGAAGTGGCCAAAGTACTTGAGTTTCAGCTTTAGCATCACTCCTTGCAAAGAAACACCCAGAGCTGATCTCCTTCAGAATGGACTGGTTGGATCTCCTTGCAGTCCAAGGGACTCTCAGGAGTGGCTTCAACACCACAGTTCAAAAGCATCAATTCTTCGGCACTCATGTTTCTTCACAGTCCAACTCTCACATCCATACATGACCACAGGAAAAATCATAGCCTTGACTAGACGGACCTTTGTTGGCAAAGTAATGTCTCTGCTATAGGTTAAGTGGTCGCATTATTTGGAAAAGCCTAGTTAGCTGTTTGTGATTGGTTGTCCTCAGATTTTTACTTTTTTAACCTAGAGACAGGACATTACAGACAAAGGTTTTGGTTTGTTTATGAAGATCACTAGGTCATTAAAACCACATCATTCTAATTTTTTTTTTTTTTCTGTTTAGTTAATTTGACAGGAGAAAGATGAACAGTGCCTGGGTATGCCAGAAATCAGCTGCATCAGTGGGGACCATGGTTCATGACACTAGGAGAAAAACCACTGGAGGAGCTTCTTTTCAACATGGGCAGAGGAGTAGGGTGGACTGGTGGTGATAATGCAAATGCCCATCTCATATTCTACACTGTGGGGACCATGGTTGATAGTCTCAGGTGCTACACTTAGCGTCCAAGATCATATTAGCTTTGAAGCTCTGTTTCCCACAGTAGTGTTCCCAAATTAAACATGTCTGACAAGAACTAAAAGCAGGCCCATTCAGGTCAAACTGCAGATTGAGAACTCCCCATAAGCCTGACTGAAATTTTCTTTGAACTGCTTTGCAGACTGAAATTCCTCCTTCTCTATCCTTCACAGAATTCAGACCTCCCCTCCCCTCCTCTTCTGACTTTTACCACTTTGTTTTTTCTCTCAATAAATATCTTGCATCCCTAACAGTATCTTGGTGTATGCTTCTCAGAAACCCTAATCAATGAGCTTGTAACTTTCCAATAGAATGAAAATATAATTAAAAGTTAGTATAGACTGAATATAAATGTAGAACTAAATTATTTAAAAACTACATTTGGTCATGATGCATGTCTTACTGAGTGAAATGGATCAAGTGTATATCTGTTTAGTTTCTGAGTCTCATAGATACTTGGAATAGTGCCACAATGATAGTTACAATTATTGAATACTTGTAATTGAGTAAATAAATTTAAGGTGAAAATATTCAAATATTAGTGGACTATCCTAGTGGATATCCTAGTGGACTATCATTTATAGTCCATTTTATTTTACACGGATGGTTCTGAGTTTTTAAAAAGAAAATACTTTCTCTCCTGTAGATCACAGTGGTGGTGGTTTAGTCGCTAAGTCATGTTTAACTCTTGTGACCCTGTGGACCATAACTCGCCAGGCTCCTCTGTCCATGGGATTTTTCAGGCAAGAATACTGGAGTGGGATGTCATTTCCTCCTCCAGGGGATCTTCTTGATCCCAGGATTGAACCCATATCTCCTGTGCCTCCAGCATCAATGTGGATTCTCTATCACTGAGCCACCTGGGAAGCCAAACCAGGACAAAAGACCATTTCAAATCTGTGTCTTTTCTTCTATACAGGCATGATCACAAAGACTGAAATGTCTAGATTTCTCTTATTGTATCACCAAGTTGATAGAACTAATACACAATGGGCAAGGTTTTACCAGTAAAAGGGTTAAATAATGAATTAAATAGTTCATTATTGCTGTTCTGACAGTAATAATGGCTTTCCAGAATAGCAAAGTCTAAGGAAAGTGATCACTTCTTCTGAGATGAAGAGATATAAATCAACTTTTTAAATATATTCTGATGACATCAATACATGAGTTTATATCCTAATTTTTATTTGTTGTTGGATTCAAAGAGTAAAATTACTTGAGTTTTTGTTATTTTTATGAACAATAATATGTGTATACTTGTTACCTCACTATTGTCTTTATAATGGATTTTTAAAATTGGTGGGTCCTAAATGATCCTTCTATTTGTAGCACAAAGGTTAACCTAAAATAGTAAGATGATTTGTTGAGCCTAAAACATTTGATTTTCTTCAATTCCCACTTGCTAGGTTGAACAGTCTTCGTGGAACATCAGGGCACTGTTCCGCTAGCTCATTCATTTTGGATGACAGCAAAACACAGGAAACAAAGATGAGAAGCCAGGCATAATTCTTTATTCTGCAACGATTGAAACAAGGTACTCATGTGATGTTCATTTCATTGATGGGAAGTTTTGTTTCACAAAGTTGTAAATTATTACCACTCTTCTTGTGTGAAGGACCTAACTAACATGGTCTCAGTTTAAAGGAAGACAATTGTAGATAAGTGTGTTGACGTTGCAAGATGTACAGGATGTGCACTTTTATATTATACAGATATGTGATCTCTTCTCTGGAAACTCACCCTTCTAAAGGGATATGCTGAAGGTCTGGGACCTGTGCAAGAAGTGAGTAGGAAGTGAACGAAAGAGCTCTAAAACTAAAAATAGCTATCATATTGTATTCCTTCAAAGTTTAAACCAGACTTACTTAGACATATTCCAGGATAATATTTTTTTAACTCATGAGTAAATCAAAGAACAGAGACATGTAGACACTTTTTAGGATTTCCTCAGTTCATAAAACTGGCAGAAACAAAAGAAAATACTCATGACCTAAAATATATATATATCATTACATTCATTTATTCAAAACAAATTTCCTTTTTGCTTGACAGAGTACTTGAGATTGGAAAAGAGCATTGGCTAAAAACAACAACAGCAACAACAAACAGTATGAAACATACATTCTAAAAATAAAGAAAAAAGATAATGTCAAAAAAATCATAGGTTTCCATGAGGGAAAGGAGTAATGTGAGAGAGACTGACTTCATTAGACTATTTCTTAACATAGATGGATAAAGGGAAACATTTTTTGAGTTTATATGTTTTGACATTTGAGCTAAGATCTATGTAAATAATACTTATCTGTGCAAAGAGTCTTGTACATCAACTTCTAAAGTAGTGCTCAATTTACTATAACACCGGGTCTAGTCAGTTAAAAACTGGCATACATTCACAATGCATGTACATTTATTTATATTATTATTTATATGCTTAATGATACCACAAAATAGAATTTAAAAAGGATTGCTGTTGCTGCTGCTGCTAAGTTGCTTCAGTCGTAAGTTGCTTCAGTCGTAAGTTGCTTCAGTCGTAAGTTGCTTCAGTCGTAAGTTGCTTCAGTCGTGTCCAACTCTGTGCGACCCCATAGACGGAAGCACACCAGGCTCCCCTGTCCCAGGGGTTCTCCAGGCAAGAACACTGGAGTGGCTTGCCATTTTACATTGTGATTAATCATTTTAAAATTAAAAAGATATGAGGGCTTTAAATATAATTTACCAGTATATCAAAGCACAAAGTGAAGTTTATTGTTTATTGTTAATAGCAGTGATTATAAATCCATACTAAACAAGTTTCCATGGGAATTTCTCATCCCATCAACTCCAAATATATCATTACTTCCTTAACCTCATTGTGTACCTGAAGCACTTGTACTAGAGTTGTGCTTAGTATCAGATTATTATCTTCTTTTTGTTCATTTAAGCTTTTATTTTCAGAGGTATTTTCAATTTGTGGTTTCTTGGAAGGAGACATATCTTACCCATTGGCCTATTTTGTGAGAGTTCAGTTAAAAATTAACAGTATACTTTGTATCTGTTACAAAGTAACAGTATACTATCTTAGCCAGGCATAGGTAGGACTCCATAAATTACAAGAGAAGGAACTGAAGCACAGAAGGTGTTACTGTCAAGTACTTCCTCCCCGAGAATTTATACCTTTCCTTCTCAATACTTCATACAACCCCCATGCTTGGTGGTACATAAGACAATGACCAAATGGAAGACATATGATCACCTGTATACCAAAAATCAGAAAAGTTTAGTTATAAACACAGAAACTTAAATTATCTTATTTAGTTAATTTCTCATGTTCCCTGAGAAGTATTCTCAGTAGAAAATTCTGGTCTTTTTATATTTGGACTGGCGGGAGGAGCTTAGGCAGCTCAGAAGCTAAAGGACATTTTACTTAAGAAAATGTCCCAAGTATTCGTATTTGCTATTTGTACCATTTATTAACATACAGCTAAAACACTAAGGCTACAAATGCTCTGATACACCCTTGGCCAATAGGACCATGGACAGTATGACAGTTTAAGGAGTTGCTGAGAGAAAACAAAAATTGAGATGTTTGCTAGCTTATTGTTGCTGTTCATTTGCTAAGTCATGTCCAATTCTGCAAGCTCTAGGGACCCCTGCAGCACAACAGGCTTCCCTGCCCTCCACTGTCTCCCTGAATTTGTTCAAACTCATGTCCATTGAATCAGTGATGCCATCCAACCATCTTATCCTCTGTATAGCACTGATGCTGCTAAACATCAGTTACACTTTAGCTTTTATCCTTTTGACTTAAGGTTAGTTAATATATACACAGCAATTAGCAATTTTTCCCAGTAGATTTTCAAGGGTTAAAATTAAAAGCTTTTATACAGCGAAAGAAACCATCAAAAAATGAGAAGACATAACATTGAATGGGAGGAAATATATGGCTGATAAGGTGGTAATATAAAAAATATAGAAGTAGCACAAACAACTCAACATCAAAACACACATTAAAAATGGGCAAAACACTTGAATAGACATTTTCCCAAACAGAACATGCAGATGTTCCATGAAAAGATACTCAGCATCACTAATTATTGCTGTCACTCAGTTGTGTCCGACTCTTTGCAACCCCATGGACTGCAACACTCCAGGCTCCTCTGTCCTCCACTGTCACCCAGAGTTTGCTCAAATTCATGTACATCAAGTGGTGATGCTATCTAACTATCTAATCCTCTGCAGCTCCCTTGTCCTTTTGCCTTCAATCTTTCCCAGTTTCAGGGTCTTTTCCAATGAGTCAACTCTTACCATGTAAGTGGCCAAAGTATTGGAGCTTCAGCTTCAAAATCAGTCCTTTCAGGGTTGATTTCCTCTGGGATTAACTGGTTGATTTCCCTTCAGTTCAAGGGACTCACGAGAGCCTTCTCCAGCACCACACTTTGAAAGCATAAATTCTTCGGTGCTCAGTCTTCTTTATGATCCAACTCATATATATATATATATATATATATATATATATATATATATATGTATGTATGTGTGTGTGTGTATATATATATATATATGTACATGACAATTGAAAAAACTATATGGGCATTTGTCAACAAAATGATGTCTCTGCTTTTTAATATGCTGTCCAGGTTTTTCATGGATTTCAAAAGTGGTGCAATGGTAAGGAATCTGCCTGTCAGTGCAGATGAAAGGGGCGTGGGCTGGATCCCTGGGATGGGAAGATCCCCTGGAGGGTGAAATGGCAACCCGCTCCAGTATCCTGGCCTGGGAAATTCCGTGGACAGAAGGGCCTGTCGGTCTACTGTACATGAGACTGCAAAGAGTCAGACACAACAGAGCACATACACAAAACACAGGTTTGCCATAGCTTTCCTTCCATGGAGCAAATGTCTTTTAATTCCATGGCTGCAGACATCATCCACAGTGATTTTGGAGTCCAAGAAAATAAAATCTGTCACTGATTCCCCTTTTCCTCCTGCTTTTTATGTGATGGGGCTGGATGCCATGATCTTAATTTTTTAAATTTTGAGTTTCAAGCCAGGTTTTTCACTCTCCTCCACCCTCATCACGAGGTTCCTTAGTTCCTCTTTACTTTCTGCCATTAGGGTGGTTATCACTGTTAATATTTATCCTGGCAATCTTGATTCCAGCTTGCGACTCATCCAGCCCAGCATTTAACATGTTTATTCTGCAAATAAGTTAAATAAACAGGATGATAAAATACAGCTTTGCCATACTCCTTTCCAGATTTTGAACCAGTCTGTTCCATGTATTGTTCTAACTGTTGCTTCTTGACCTGCATGCATGTTTCTCAGGAGACAGATAAGGTGGTCTGGTAATCCCATATCTTTAATAATTTTCCAAAGTTTGTTGTGATCCACAGTCAAAGGCTTCAGCATACTTAATGAAGTAGAAGTAGATGCTTTCCCAGAATTCCCTTGCTTTCTCCATGATCCAATGAATGTTGGTAATTTAATCTCCCTTTCCTCTTCCTCCTCAAAATCCAGCTCATACATCTCAAAGTTCTCAGTTCACATACTGCTGAAGCCTAGCTTGAAGAACTTTGAGGATAACCTTACTAGCATGTGAAATGAAGTCAACTGTGTGGTAGTATGAACATTCTTTAGCATTGCCTTTCTCTGGGATTGGAATGAAAACTGACCTTTCCAATCCTATGGCCACTGCTACGTTTTCCAAATATGCTGACATATTGAGTGCAACATTTTAACAGCATCATATTTTAGGATTTGAAGTAGCTCAGCTGGAGTTCCATCACCTCCACTAGCTTTGTTTGTAGTAATGATTCCTAAGGCTCGCTTGATGTCACACTCCAGGATGTCTGGCTCTAGGTGAGTGACCACACTAAGGTGGTTATCTGGGTCACTGAGACCTTTCTTATATAGTTATTTTGTGTATTTTTCCACCTCTTCTTAACCATTTCTGCTTCTGTTAGGGCCTACCATTAATTGTTTTTTATGTGCCCATCTTTGCATGAAGTGTTCCCTTGATATCTCCAGTTTTCTTGAAGAGATCTCTTATCTTACCCATTCCATTGTTTTCCTCTATTTCTTTGCACTGTTCATTGCAGAGCTCTCTGGAACTGCACATTCAGTTGTTGATATCTTTCCCTTTCTCGCTTGCCTTTCACTTCTCTTCATTCCTCAGCAATTCGTAAAGCCTCCTCAGACAACCCCTTTGCCTTCTTCCATCTCTTTGTCTTTGGAATGGTTTAGTCATTGCATCTTGTACAATGTTATGAACCTCCATCCACTGTTCTTCAGGCACTCTGTCTAACAGATCTAATCCTTTGAATCTATATGTCACCTTCACTGTATGCAAATCAAAACCTCAAGAGATATCACTTTAAATCTGCTGGAATTGCTATTATCAAAATCACCACAAATAGCATGTGTTAGTAAGAATGTGGAGAATAGGAGCCTACATACAGTGTTAGTGAGAATATAAATTAGTGCAACTATGGAAGATGGTATGGAGATTTCTCAAAAATCTAAAAATAAAACTATTATGTGTGTGTGCTAATTTGCTTGAGTCATGTCCAACTCTGTGCAACCCTATGGACTGCAGACTGCCAGGATCCTTTGTCCATGGGATTCTCAGGCAAGAACACTGGAATGGGTTGCCACGGCCTCCTCTAGGGGATCTTCCCAAACTAAGTTTTGAACTGGTGTCTTTTACATCTCCTGCACTGGTAGGGTTGTTGTTGTTGTTGTTGTTGTTGTTGTTGTTGTTGTTGTTTACCACTGCTGCTTCTGCTGCTGCTGCTTCTGCTAAGTCGCTTCACTTGTGTCCAACTCTGTGCGACCCCATAGATGGCAGCCCACCAGGCTTCCCCATCCCTGGGATTCTCCAGGCAAGAACATTGGAGTGGGTTGCCATTTCCTTCACTACCAACTATAGAAAATAGTATGGAGGTTGCTCATAAAACTAAAAATAGAATATGGTAATATGACCGAGCAATACCACTCATGGGTATATATTTGAAAAAAAGTAACAACACTAATTTGAAAAGATTCACTCACTTCAATTTTCATAGTAGAATTATTTACAATTGCCAAGATATGGAAGCAATCTAATTGTCCATCAATAGATGAATGGATTAAGAAGATGTGGTTTATATATACAATGGGATACTATGTAGCTGTAAGAAAGAATGATATACTGTGGATATACATGGAGGGTGTTATGCTAAGTGAAATAAATCAGACAAGGAAAGACAAATACTTTATGACATATTTTAAAAATACAACCATATAGTGAATATAACAAAATGAAGCAGATTCACAGATATAGAGACAAACTAGTGTTTACACTGGGGAGAGGGAAGCAGGGGAAGGCAGTATAGGGGTAGCAGAGTAAGAGGTATAAAAATAAGCTACAAGAACATATTGTACAAAACATGAACTATCAGTTCAGTTCAGTCACTCAGTCATGTCCGAATCTTTGCAACCCCATGAATCGCTCCCAGAGTTCATTCAGACTCACATCCATCGAGTCAGTGATGCCATCCAGCCATCTCATCCTCTGTCATCCCCTTCTCCTCCTGCTCCCAATCCCTCCCAGCATCAGAGTCTTTTCCAATGAGTCAACTCTTCTCATGAGGTGGCCAAAGTACTGGAGTTTCAGCTTTAGCATCATTCCTTCCAAAGAAATCCCAGGGCTGATGTCCTTCAGAATGGATTGATTGGATCTCCTTGCAGTCCAAGGGACTCTCAATAGTCTTCTCCAACACCACAGTTCAAAAGCATCAATTCTTTGGCGCTCAGCCTTCTTCACAGTCCAACTTTCACATCCATACATGACCACTGGAAAAACCATAGCCTTGACTAGACAGACCTTAGTCTATAGCCAATACTTTTTAATAACTATAAATGGAGTATAACCTTTACTATGAGTCAGTATATTATACATGTGTTGTTTTGTTATTGTTCAGTCACTCAGTCATGTTTGTCTTTTTGCAACCACATGGACTGCTATATGCCAGGCTTCCCTGTCCTTCACTATCACCCAGAGTTTGCTCAAACTCACGTCCATCAAGTAAGTGATGCCTTCCAACCATCTCGTTCTCTGTTGTCCCCTTCTCTTCCTGTCTTCAATCTTTCCCAGCATCAGGGTCTTTTCTAATGAGTCAGCTCCTCACATCAGGTGGCCGAAGTATTGGAGTTTCAGCTTCAGTATCAGTCCTTCCAATGAATATCCAAGGTTAATTTTCTTTAGGATTAGCTGTTTTGATCTCCTCACTCTCCAAGGGCCTTTTAGAGTCTTCTCCAGTACCACCGTTCAAAAGCATCAATTCTTTGGCACTTACTATGAGTTACATGTAAAACTCATAGAATATCCTACATCCACTATAATTCAATAAAAAATAAAATATAGAAATGATTTCGTACTAGCTATTAGGGTTCTCCAGAGAAGCAGAAATAATAGGAAAGAAGTTTAAGAAATCTCCTCATGCCGATACCGATGCTGACAAGTCCCTAGATCTTCAGGGTGATTGTGCAAGCTAGAGACCAGGAGAACCTGTGGTGTAATTTCAGTCAAAATCCAGAGGCCTGAGAACCAGGAAACCAAGGGTAACCCAGTGGAAACCAGGAAACCAATGGGTCCAGTCTGAAGACTGGAAGGTCAAGATCCAGGAAGAGCAGTTGCTTCCATTTGAAGGCAAGAACTGCCTCTTACTTGAGAGAATTTCAGTCTTTTTATTCTAATCAAGCCTTCAAGGGACTGGATGGGGCCCACATACATTAAGGCAAGCTACATTTTCTATTCACACTATCAATTTAAATGTTAATCTTATCCAGAAACATCCTCACAGGAACAGTCAGAATAATATTTGACCAATGTCTAGGTATCCTGTAGCCAGTCAAGCTGACACATAAAACTAACCATTACATTACCCTTGCTGGTAAGCGGTACTTTTAAAAAATCCATCAGAAATGTTAAGATTATAGTCATCCTCATTTATGTCAAATATTACTTCAAGAGAAATAGTTCCCTTTGGGTGATATTACTATCATGTCAATGACATTTCATTTTATCTATGTAGCACCTACATCTCTCATCTGTAGTGCCCCTTGCTGTAAATGACAGAGGAGAAAGACAAAACAGAAGAGGGCTCCTTGATCTCTGTGTTCACTTTGTGGTATTAACATTACTATGGCATCAAGGAATCATTCAGACTATTGAAAGTCAAAGAACAAAGAATCAGGTTTTAATCGCCGGCTAGTAATTTCTGAGTAAATACAGGCTACAACAATTCCTCTTGTTTTCATTTCTCAAATATTGAATGCATAAGATTATTTCTAATTTAGTATTAAATCCTATTGTGTCCTTTGGTTTTGCTTTGATTTTCTTTAATGGTAACAGGGGTACCAAAATCCAGTCAAGGAAGTGTTGGCTTACTATGAGAGAATTATGTATCACAAAATATACCATCTAACAGTCCATAAATCATAGTGTGAACTATATTCCCATATTAATAAAAAACTGTAGAAATAAGATCAACAGAAGTAAGATATAGAGAAATGGGAAACAGAAATAAGAAAATATATGCATACTGTATAAGAAATTCAAGTGTGTACAGGGGATGGTTTTTTCAAAGATTTGGATCTAATATTTATAAAATATAAATAATGGACTAGTCTTAGAATTGAGTAATTACCAAATTTCATACCATTGTTTTACTGATTCAATGAAAATTACTAATTTTTACTCCTTCACTCTCACCTGCATAACCCATCACTCTTGCTTATTTTGATTACAATGTAAATCAAAGTTATAATTCACATTGATGAATATAAAGCTCTGTATTTTCATTTTGGGACTTTATTATATGCATAGTCTACTTGCATTTCATGGAGGCCTCCAGGCACTTTACTGTTGATAGATATTTCCGACTTCCTCCAGGAAAAGTCAAGTTAATACAGGAAGACAATTGTGTTATTATAGCCCAGTTTAGTTTTATATGGATAAATTATCATTTTTAAACTATTACTTGTTTACCTGTGGTTGTTTTCTTGATACTGAATTTTACCAATATTAGGTTTACATCAAAATTAGTTTTATAAAGATTAAGTTTACTCAGCTGAATTAACAATTGGTTATTTACCTATCCCAGCAACACTTTTTCCTTATGTACTTGTACTCAGCCAAAAAAATCTATCAGGATTTTCTTCTTTTACTTCAACCCATTGTTAATTTAGAGATCCTATATTGCCTTGCATGATGATAGGCACAAAGAATATGACAAAGATTTTTTCCTCAATATGCTTGAATTGATTAGTATTTTAGGTAGTTACACATTTATGCAAACAACATTTATAGAGGTTACAACGGTAGCGAAATAACTATAATTATACACACACACACTTTATCGTTTTTATTCAGTCTCTAAGTCGTGTCTGACTCTTCATGACCCCATGGACTGCAGAATGCCAGGCTTCCCAGAGTTTGCTCAAATTCATGTCCATTGGGTCTGTGATGCTATCTAGCCATCTCATCTTTTGTGGCTCTCTTCTTTTGCTGTCAATCTTTTCCAGCATGAGAGAAACTTTATATATATGGATATATATGTTCACCAGCTTATACTAGGAAATAGAAAGTTTGGGATTAACCTATTTTCCAGATTTATGAAATGAATATTGTTTGAAGCCAACATTAAAATTATTTTAAGTACTTAAATAATAAAATTTAATTATTTAAACTGCTACTAGTGCTTAAATAGTAGTCTACTAAAAGTCCAAATACTGGAAGAGGATTAATCTCAGGTAGAGCTGGAGTAGATAAGTTCATATAAAAGGTTTTCCTTATTTCATGAAAAATATCTGCCCTTTTCCACACATGAGAATAGAAGATTTTTTACCTGAGACAGTGTCATGATTAGATAATATTGGATGAACCATAAAGTGCAAATATTCTTGGGGAAAATAAAATATTGACTGGGACTCGCAATGTCTTAGCTGGTCAAGCAGCTGTAACAAAATTACCACAAATTGGGTGGCTTGTAAACAACAAATATTGATTTCTCACAATTCTGGAGACTGGGAATCTGAGATCCTGGCTCAGGCAGATTCAGTTTTGGGTTAAAACCTGCTTCTTACTGACAGCTGTCTTCTCACTGTGACCTCCCATGGCCAAAGGGATGGGGTGCTCTATGGGGTCTTTTTCATAAGGGCATAAATTTAATCCAAGAAGACTGATCTCATGAACTGATCACCTCTCAAGTGCCCCATCTCAAAGTATCATCACACTGGGCATTCAGTCCTCACATACACACTAAGGTGGGGTGGAAGGATACAAACATTCAATTCACAGTGCACAGTAAAGTATGAATAATTAATCATATCTATTTTTTGTATTTAAAGGATATTGTTGTGAAGAAGGAAATTGAAGTGAAATTATGGGAAATAAACTGTACACAGAACCAGGAAAACTTTATGCTAACAATACTTATATTGAGAATACTTATATTGAGATATTTAAATGGCTGGTGCATTCAGTATAAATAAGAAATCAGATGCCTCTGCAGGTGCATGAGAAAAAGGAAAGTTACCAGCTTAAATTCTCAGTCCTTTTTTTCTTTTTTCTTTTTTTTAACATATCAATAGGAATAGTCCACTTTTGGATTTTATTTTCTCTTCAACTCACAGATTTTCATCATTACTTGGGAGGTAAAATTCTTTTGTTCATAATGATTGGCAAGATCAGAGTAATGTTTATTTTTGTTTTATGGAATGAATTATATGTAATTGACAGATTTTGTGGATCACACTAGTTTATATTCTCCAGAGTGCTCTGTATGTTTCTGTATATTTATGTGTAACACATCTGTTGCAGTCTGCAGCTCCTCTCAGAGTCATTTTCTGGTTTCTGTTAAGCAAAAGGGTGAAAGAAAAACAACTTAGATGACAAAAATGAAACTGCTGCCAGGCTGCAGCTTTGAATGAGACTTGGAGGCTCCCTCAATTCTTTGAAGCAGCATGTGTCAAACTCGTTATGAATCAGATTTTTATATTCAGAATCAGAATCCTCTCAGCTGACACAGCTGAAGTCAAAGCCTGGAGGGTGCAGTGCAAGATCCCTGTTTTGCACTGAAAATGAAATGCTTCCATTGGAAAGTCTTTTGCCTAAAATAATTGCCTTTCAATTTGTAGGCACCCCGGCAACCAGCATTCTTTTTTAGAAACAAAGCAATAAAAATGTGATGTGACCTTTCTACAAATTGTCTCTGTGAGCATATCTACCTGTCAGTTTGCCTATCTACCTTCCTATGTCACCAACTCTTCACTGCTTAATGACTGAAAAGGTGTAAAACAAAGCTCATTATAGAACCGTTTTATTAGATAAAACAATTCTTCATAATATAGAGCACTGGATTGAACTGTAATGCTTTGCTTGAAAGGATTAAATGAGAATTTCTTTAATAGGCTCAAATTGAGGGGTGGGTAGCTTCTCTATTTTGAAGGCAAATCTATCACATTTAGAAATTTTTGGTGGTAAAATATACATAATAGTCTAGTAAGTATGGCTATGTCATGGTCCAGACATCTTAGATATTTTCAATGGAATTTTTCAAGTATATAATGGAATTTTCCAGGCAGCTTATGAAAAGAAATAGTTATAGGAATCATTAAAAAAAAGGAATCATTTTTAAATAGCTTTACTACCTGTTTCTATAGCATTTTATACTTCACAAGTGATTTTTCATTTGGAATTGTGTTACACAGATAAAACTCTGATTTAAAGAATCACTGACTCTTGCCTATACCTTGAAAGACATAATCTGACCTTGAAGTGAATGTTTTATTTTAGGTTAAAGTTATGCGTTATAGTACAAATATTCATGGTAAACAGTGCTGTTCAATAATGAATAATAAGATACAATATATAAATATATAATAAGGAGTTGGTTAAATACACACACACACACACACACACACACACACATACACAAGCTTCATCTCCCATCCTATTCAGTTCAGTTCAGTTCAGTTCATTTCAGTTGCTCAGTTGTGTCTGACTCTTTGCAACACCATGAACCACAGCATGTCAGGCCTTCCTGTCCATCAACTCCTAGAGATCACCCAAACCCATGTCCATTGAATCGATGATGCCATACAACCATCTCATCCTCTGTCATCCTCTTCTCCTCCTGTCTGCAATCCTTCCCAACACCAGGGTTTTTTCCAATGAGTCAGCTCGTCGCATCAGGTGGCCAAAGTACTGGAGTTTGAGCTTCAACATCAGTCCTTCTAATGAAAACCCAGGACTGATCTCCTTTAGAATGGACTGGTTTGATCTCCTTGCAGTCCAAGGGACTCTAAAGAGTCTTCTCCAACACCACAATTCAAAAGCTTCGATTTTTCAGTGCTCAGCTTTCTTTATAGTCCAACTCTCACACCCATACATGACCACTGGAAAAACCATAGACTCGATTAGACGGACCTTTGTTGTCAAAGTAATGTCTCTGCTTTTGAATATACTATCTATGTTGGTCATAACTTTCCTTCCAAGGAGTAAGCGTCTTTTAATTTCATGGCTGCAATGACTATCTGCAGTGATTTGGAGCCCCCCAAAATAAAGCCTGACACTGTTTCCACTGTTTCCCCATCTATTTCCCATGAAATGATGGGACCAGATGCCATGAACCTAGTTTTCTGAATGTTGAGCTTTAAGCCAACTTTTTCACTTTCCTCTTTCACTTTCATCAAGAGGCTCTTTAGTTCCTCTTCACTTTCTGCCATAAGGGTGGTGTCATCTGCATATCTGAGGTTATTGATATTTCTCTCAACAATCTTGATTCCAGCTTGTGCTTCTTCCAGCAGAGCATTTCTTATGATGTACTCTGCATATAAATTATATAAGCAGGGTGACAATATACAGCCTTGATGTATTCCTTTTCCTATTTGGAACCAGTCTGTTCCATGTCCAGTTCTAACTGTTTTTTCCTGACCTGTATACAGGTTTCTCTTCTCAAGAGGCAGGTCAGGTGGTCTGGGATTCCCATCTCTTCCAGAATTTTCCACAGTTTATTGGGATCCACACAGTCCAAGGCTTTGGCATAGTCAATAAAGCAGAAATAGATGTTTTTCTGGAATTCTCTTGCTTTTTTGATTATCCATCAGATGTTGACAATGTGATCTCTGGTTCCTCTGCCTCTTCTAGAACCAGTGTGAACATCTGGAAGTTCTTGGTCACATCTTGCTGAAGCCTGGCTTAGAGAATTTTAAGCAATACTTTACTAGCCTGTGAGGTGTGTGCAATTGTGTTGTAGTCTGAGCATTCTTTGGCATTGCCTTTCTTTGGGATTGCAGTGAAAACTGACCTTTTCCAGTCCTGTGGCCACTGCTGAGTTTTCCAAATTTGCTGGCATATTGAGTGTAGCATTTTCCCAGTATCATCTTTTAGGATTTGAAATAGATCACCTGAAATTTCATCACCTCCACTAGCTTTATTAATAGTGATGCCTCCTAAGGCCCACTTGATTTCACATTCCAGGATGTCTGGCTCTAGGTGAGTGATCACACCATTGTGATTATCTGGGTCATGAAGATATTTTTTGTACAGTTCTGTGTATTCTTGCCATCTCTTTTTAATATTTTCTGCTTCTGTTAGGTTCTTGCTATTTCTGTCCTTTATTGAGCCCATCTGCATGAAATGTTATCTTGGTTTCTCCAGTTTTCTTGAAGAGATCTCTTCTTTCCCACTCTATTGTTTTCCTTTATTTCTTTGCATTGATTGCTGAACGTGCAGTTAAAAGGCATCAATTCTTTGTCACTCTGCCTTCTTTACAGTCTAACTCTCAGAACCATAAGTGATCATTGGGAAGACCATAGATTTGACTATATGGACCTTTTTTGGCAGAATATTGTCTCTGTTTTTCAACACACAGTCTAGGTTTGCCATAGATTTCCTGCCAAGAAGCAATTGCCTTCTGATTTCATGGCTACAGTTACCATCTGCAGCAATTTTAGGGCCCAAAAAGCAGAATACTGTCACTATTTCCACTTTTTCCCCTTCTATTTGCCATGAAGTAATGGGGAGAAAGCTGTATATTGTCATCTTGCTTATTTAACTTCTATGCAGAGTACATCATGAGAAACACTAGGCTGGAAGAAGCACAAGCTGGAATCAAGATTGCTGGGAGAAATATCAATAACCTCAGATAAGGCAGATGACACCACCCTTAAGGCAGAAAGTTAAGAGGAACTAAAAAGCCTCTTGATGAAAGTGAAAGAGGAGAGTGAAAAAGTTGGCTTAAAGCTCAACATTCAGAAAATGAAGATCATGGCATCTGGTCCCATCATTTCATGGCAAATAGATGGGGAAACAGTGAAAACAGTGTCAGACTTTATATTTTTGGGTTTCAAAATCACTGCAGATGGTGATTTCAGTAATGAAATTAAAAGACGCTTACTCTTGGAAGGAGAGTTATAACCAACCTAGATAGCATATTGAAAAGCAGAGACATTATATTGCCAACAAAGGTCCATCTAGTCAAGACTATGGTTTTCCCAGTGGTCATGTATGGATGTGAGAGTTGGACTGTGAAGAAAGCTAAGCACCGAAGAATTGATGCTTTTGAATTGTGGTGTTGGAGAAGACTCTTGAGAGTCCCTTTAACTGCAAGGAGATCCAACCAGTCCATTCTAAAGGAGATCAATCCTGTGTGTTCATTGGAAGGACTGATGCTAAAGCTGAAACTCCAATACTTTGGCCACTTCATGCAGTGTTGACTTATTGGAAACATCTCTGATGCTGGGAGGGATTGGGGGCAGGAGGAGAAGGGGACGACAGAGGATGAGATGGATGAATGGCATCACTGACTCATAGGACATGAGTTTGAGTAAACTCTGGGAGTTGGTGATAGACAGGGAGGCCTGGCATGATGAGATTCATGGAGTCGCAAAGAGTCGGACATGACTGAGTGACTGAATTGAACTGAACTGAATGGGGCTGGATGCCATAATCCTTATTATTATTTTTTTTTAATATTTATTTTTAAGCCAGCTCTTTCATTCTCCTCCTTCACCCTCATCAAGAGGCTCTTTAGTTGTGCTTTGCTTTCTGCCATTAGAGTGGTATCATACACATATTTGAGTTTGGTGATATTTGTCCCGCTTATCTTAATTCCAGCTTGTAACACATCTAGCCTGGCATTTTCATGACGATGCTCAGTATATAGCTTACATAAATAAGGTGACAGCAGACAGCCCTGCTGTACTCCTTTCTCAACCCTGAAGCAATCAGTTGTCCTATACAGGGTTGTAACACTTGCTTCTTGACCCGGATCAGGTTTCTCAGGAAAAAGGTAAGATTGGCTGACATTCCTATCCCTTTAAGAGTTTTCCACAGTTTGTTATGATCCACACAGTCAATGACTTCAGCATAGTCAATGATACAGAGAGGGAAGTTTTTCTGGAATTCCCTTGCCTTCGCTATGATCCATCAAATCTTGGCAATTTGATCTCTGGTTCCTCTGCCTTTTCTAAAATGAGCTAAGACATCTGGAAAGTTCTTGGTTTGCATAATGCTGAACTGAACTGAACTGAACTGAAGCCCAGCATGCAAGATTTTGAGCCTGGCCTTACCAGCCTGCACTCATCAGTGCAATTGTCCAGTGCTTTGAACAAATGGCAACCCACTCCAGTACTCTTGCCTAGAAAATTCCATGGATGGAGGAGCCTGGTGGGCTACAGTCCATGGGGTCACGAAGAGTCGAACACGACTGAGCGACTTCATGACCTTTCTTGGGAACTGGGATGAGGATTGACATTTTCCAGTCCTGTGGTGGGAAAGAAATGATACTTGAGTTTTAATAGATATTGTATATTTACTGCTTCCAATTCTAAGTATTCATCATTATAGATAACAAGAAACAAACAAAAAACAGTAGATGTTTACTGTTATAGACTGTTTTGTTGTTGTTCAATCACTAAGTTGTGTCTATTTGTGATCCCAAGGTCTAAATGTTTATTTCCCCCAAAATTCATGCGCTGAAGAATAGCGTTCTCTCTCTCACTCTCTCTGCCATGTTAGGACACAGTAAGAAGGTGTGAAGGTGAGAAACACAGCTCACCTGCAAACTAGAGAGAGAACTCAAAATAGAAATAAACTCTTCTGGCACCTTGAACTTGGACTTCCTAGCCTTAAAAACTAGAGGCTAATCCTTGGTGTTTACATCACTCAGTCAATGGTATTTTATTATAGCAGCCCTAGCAGACTAACACATGTGCCAAAAGATAGAATCTATTTATTTAAATGTAGAAAAATTAACATGGGTTTAAGTTAAAAATAACTAAAAGAACAGAAGCAGAAGATATTAAAAATACAAGAATACACAGAAGAACTGTACAAAAAAGATCTTAGAGACACGGATAACCATGATGGTGTGATAATTTACCTAGAG
The DNA here is from genome assembly GCF_001704415.2 of Capra hircus. NCBI lineage: Eukaryota > Metazoa > Chordata > Mammalia > Artiodactyla > Bovidae > Capra > Capra hircus. The sequence continues at coordinate 100,135,906 of NC_030808.1, forward strand.
GTAAACATCTTGGAGTATGAAGTCAAGTGGGCCTTAGGAAGCATCACTATGAACAAAGTTGGATTATAGAAAACACAAGAGAATTCCAGAAAAAACATCTACTTCTGCTTTATTGACTATGCCAAAGTCTTCGACTGTGTGGATCAGAAAAAACTGGAAAATTCTTAAAGAGATGGGATTACCAGGCCACCTTACCTGCCTCCTGAGAAACCCACATGTGGGTAAAGAAGCAATAGTTAGAACTGGACATGGAATAATAGACTGGTTCCAAATTAGGAGAGGTGAACATCAAAGTTTATATTGTTACCTTGCTTACATAACTTACATGCAGACTACATCACGTCAAATGCTGGGCTGGATGAAGTACAGTCTTCATCAAGATTGCTGGGAGAAATATTGATAACCTCAGATATGCAGATGACAGCACACTTATGGCAGAAACAGAAGAGAAACTGAAAAGCCTCTTGGTGGAAGTGAAAGAGGAGAGTAAAAAATCTGGCTTAAAACTCAACATTCAATACCACTATTATCATGGTATCCTGTCCCATCACTTCATGGAAAATAGATGGGGAAACAGTGGCAATGTTTCAACAATGGAAGCAGTGATAGACTTTATTCTCTTGGGCTCCAAAATCACTGCAGATGCTGACTGAGGCCATGAAATTAAAAGACGCTTGCTCCTTGGAAGAAAAGGTCTGACAAACCTTTGACAAATAAAAAGCAGAGACGTTACTTTGCTGACAAAGTTCCATCTAGGCAAAGCTATGGTTTTTCTCGTACTCAGGTATGAATGTGCGAGTTGGACCATAAAGGAGGCTGAGCACTGAAGAATTGATGCTTTTGAACTGTGGTGTTGGAGAAGACTCTTAAGAGTCCCTTGGACTGCAAGGAGATCCAAACAGTTCATCTGAAAGGAAATCAGTCCTGAATATTCATTGGAAGGACTGATGCTGAAGCTGAAGATCCAGTACTTTGGCCACCTGATAGGAAGAGCTAACTCATTAGAAAAGACCCTGATGCTGGGAAAGATTGAAGGCAGGAGGTGAAGGGGATGACAGCAGATGAAATGTTTGGATGGCATCATCAACTCAAAGGACATGAGTTTGAGCAAACTGTGGAAGATGGTGAAGGACAGGGAGGCCTGGCCTGCTGCAGTCCATGGGGCTGTGAAAAGTCAGATATAAAAGGAAATCAGTCCTGAATATTCACTGGAGGACTGATACTGAAGCTGAAGCTCCAGTACTTTGACCACCTGATAGGAAGAGCTGACTCAGTGACTGAACAACAACAACAAAAAGAATTATTGGATATTTTTAACAAAACATTAAAATGCCCATATAGTTTGAGATTATGAAGGCAAAAATTTGAGGACAATTTTATTATAGCATTGCATCTAAAGGCACAATTTTACTAAAATTACATTAATGAAGTAAATAAATAAAATCATACTTTTATTTTATTTATTTAATCCCCTATTAGATTACAAAGCAAAATTGCCACCAAAATGTTTCCCAACATTTCTAAAATATTAATCCTTGCTAGTATGTAAATTATATCCTAATTGATATACTGGAGATTATTTAAAAACAAAGGCAAGAAATGATAAAATACATTATGATTTGGCATTTTGGCGTGGGGGGCGGGTCGTGGGGGGGGGAAGAAATTACAAAGTGCCATAGAACATAGCAAACAGAGGATTTTGTCAATGATTCCATGTAATGGAATTGGTGAATTTAACTCAAATGACCATTATATCTACCACTGTGGGGAGGAATCCCTTAGAAGAAATGGAGCAGCCATGATAGTCAACAAAACAGTCCAAAATGCAGCACTTGGATGCAATATCAAAAAAGACAAAATGATCTCTTTTCATTTCCAAGGCAAACCATTAAATATCATAGTAATTCAAGTCTATGCCCCAACCAGTAATGCTGAAGAAGCTGAATGGTTCTGTGAAGACCTACAAGACCTTTTAGAACTAACGCCCAAAAAAGATGTCTTTTTCATTTAGGGGACTGGTATACAAAAGTAGGAAGTCAGGAGTAACAGGTAAATTTGGCCTTGAAGTACAGAATGAAGCAGGGAAAAGGCTAATAGAGTTTTGCCAAGAGAACACACTGTTCTTAGCAAACACCCACTTCCAACAACACAAGAGATGACTCTACACATGGACATCACCAGATAGTCAACACTGAAATCAGATTGATTATATTGTTTACAGCCAAAGATGGAAGAGCTCTATACAGTCAGCAAAAACAAGACCTGGAGCTGACTGTGGCTCAGATCATGAACTCCTTATTGCTAAATTCAGACTTAAACTGAAGAAAGTGGGGAAAACCACTAGACCATTCAGGTATGAACTAAATCAAATCCCTTATAATTATACAGTGGAAGTGAGAAATAGATTTAAGGGACTAGATATGATAGACAGAGTACCTGATGAACTCTGGATGGAGGTGCCTGACATTGTACAGGAGACAGGATTAAGACCACTCCCATTAAAAAGAAAGAAACAAACAAAAAGAGCAAAATGGCTGTCTCATGAGGCCTTACAAATAGCTGTGAAAAGAAGAGAAGCCAAAAGCAAAGGAGAAAAGGAAAGATATACCCATTTGATTCAGAGTTCCAAAGAATAGCAAGGTGAGATAAGAAAGCCTTCCTCAGCAATCAATGCAAATAAAGAGGAAAACAATAGAATGGGAAAGACTAGAGATCTTTTCAAGAAAATTAGAGATACCAAGGAAACATTTCATATAAAGATGGGCTCAATAAAAGACAGAAATGGTATGGACCTAAGAGAAGCAGAAAATATTAAGAAGAGGTGGCAAGAATACACAGAAGAACTGTATAGAAAAGATCTTCATGACGCAGATAATCACATGTGATCATTCACATAGAGCCAGACATCCTGGAATGTGAAGTCAAGTGGGCCTTAAGAAGCATCACTATGAACAAACCTAGTGGAGGTGATGGAATTCAAGTTGAGCTATTTCAAATCCTGAAAGATGATGCTGTGAAAGTGCTGCACTCAACATGCCAATCAATTTTGAAAACTCAGCAGTGACCACAGGACTGGAAAAGGTCAGTTTTCATTCTAATCCCAAAGAAAGGTAATGCCAAAGACAGCTCAAATTGCACCCATCTCAGACACTAGTAAAATAATGCTCAAAATTCTCCAAGCCAGGTTTCAGCAATATGTGATACATGAAATTCCAGATGTTCAAACTGGTTTTAGAAAATGGAGAGGAACCAGAGATCAAATTGCCAACATCCTCTGGATCATCAAAAAAGCAAGAGAGTTCCAGAAAAACATCTATTTCTGCTTTATTGTCTATGCCAAAGCCTTCGACTGTGTGGATCCCAATAAACTGTGGATAATTCTGAAAGAGTTGGGAATACCAGACCACCTGACCTTCCTCTTGAGAAACCTGTATGCAGGTCAGGAAGCAACAGTTAGAACTGGACATGGAACAACAGACTGGTTCAAAATAGGAAAAGGAATATGTCAAGGCTGTATATTGTCATCCTGTTTATTTTACTTATATGCAGAGTACATCATGAGAAACACTGGGCTGGAAGAAGCACAAGCTGGAATCAAGATTGCCAGGAGAAATATCAATAACCTCAAATAGGCAGATGACACAACCCTTATGGTACAAAGTGAGGAACCAAAGAGCCTCTTGATGAAAGTGAAAGAGGAGAGAATGAAAAAGTTGGCTTAAAACTCAACATTCAGAAAACTAAGATCATGGCATCTGATCCCATCACTTCATGACAAATAGATAGGGAAACAGTGGAAACAGTGTCAAACTTTATTTTTCTGGGCTCCAAAAGCACTGGAGATGGTGACTGCAGCCATGAAATTAAAAGATGCTTACTCTTTGGAAGGAAAATTATGACCAGCCTAGACAGCATATTAAAAAACAGAGAGATTACTTTGCTGAAAGAGATCAGTCTTGAGTGTTCATTGTGAGAGAGTAATTTCCTAGGCAGGTTGATAAGAAGTCCAGGGGTTCCCAAGGAGAGAGGGGTCTGGAAATTCTCAAGGAGGAAAAAAAGGACAAACTTTCTTTTTTCCCCCTCTATATTCTTTAGGATTATGTATCCTGCCTGAGGACAGTCTCTGGACTAAAACTTCTGGCTAATCCTGTTACCTTAAAATGTAAATTATGGGAGTAGGTCTGGTTTTTACAAGGATTATATAACAATGTATCCTGCCTGAGGACAGTCTCTGGATTAAACATTCTGGCTAATTCTGTTATCTTAAAATGTAAATTATGGGAATAGTTCTGGTGAGGTCTTTACAACCTCCAGACATTCTTTGGATTCATTGGAGAGTATATAACTCCATTGCTAACACTAGCAAGGGGGTACTCTTTCTACCCTCTTTGATGTCTATGTCAGAAGCTTTCTCTATCTCCTTTATACTTTAATAAAACTTTATTACACAAAAGCTCTGAGCAATCAAGCCTTGTCTCTGGCCCCGAATTGAATTCTTGTCCTTGGGAGGCCAAGGATTCCGGCGTCTTTGCATGGTTCAACAACAAGCTTTGAATTGGAAGGACTGATGTTGAAGCTGAAAATCCAATACTTTGGCTACCTGATGCGAAGAGCTGACTCACTTGAAAAGATCCTGATGCTCAGAAAGATTGATAGCAGGAGGAGAAGGGGACAAAAGAGGTTAGATGGTTTGATGGCATCACAGACGCAATGGACATGAATTTTGGTAAACTCTGGGAGTTGGTGATAGACAAGGAGGCCTACCATGCTGCGTTTCATAGGGTCACAAAGAGTCGGACATGATGGAGTGACTGAACTGACTGAATGGATATGTTTAGTAATATTATTTTACATTTCTAAATTTTTTATTGATTTGAAAATATCTAGAATTTTGGAGGAAGAATTTATGTAGGTTAAAATTATATATCTTAAAATGTGTATATATTTATATGAGTTTCCATTATGGCTCAGTGGAAAAGAATCCACCTGCAATGCAGATGTGGGTTTGATTCCTGAGTCAGGAAGATGCCCTTTAGAAGGAAATGGCAACTCACCCCAGTATTCTTGCCTGGGAAGTTTCAGGAACAGAGGAGCCTGGCAAACTACAGTCCATGGGGTCAGAATAGAATCAGACATGCGTTGGTGACTAAAGAACAATAACAATCAACAGGAAGTGGTTGGTTTTGAAGTGTTAATTTAATAATGTACCAATGACAAAATGTTAAAATCTGTGACTTAATGTTTTTTAAAGTTGAAGATATATCACTAGATGATATCTTCACAAAAATAAAAAAAAAATAATGTAGAGTTCTTAACAAAAAAAATGAACTTAAGTCCATCATATGTTCAAACATATACATTTTATATTGATTCAATTATTAATTTATGGAAATAATCAGAAAATTATTTATTTTATTTGGCAGATAAACTCAACTCATTCCCAAAAAACTTATGAAATAGTGTCACTGAGCTTTTTGCTTTTGTTTTTTTTTTTGTATATTTCTCTTGTCAAATTCTAGGCATTTATAGATATTCATTTCTTTATTAAAAAGTTTAAGAATGAAAACAGTGACCATCAACACTACTTTCCATAACTTGAGATTTATGTCATCCATTTATTTCAAAGTAATTTCTACTTCCTACATTGAAAGACTCCTTTTACTTTACTACCTAGTAATGACAGGATTACAGTCAAACTGTAACAGGAAGGATAAATTATATGGAGCTTAATAAAAATGACTTGGGGACTGACCACTAAGACACAACAAGCACAGCAAAAGTGATAAATACAAAAAAATCCCACGAAACAACACAAAAAAATTTTAAATATTAATCCACTTCCTTTTTTATTAATGGCAACTGTTTATATTAAACTTTAAGTTATAATATATAAACTATTTCCATTAATATTGGAAGTGGTTCCAAAACTAACTTAAGAAATAAAAAGCAAAACTATAGCACTTGCATTAGATATTTATACCCTAGAAAGAGAACAATGGACAGTTACTTTATATAAACCTCAAGCTATGTCATACTGTCTTAGAAACTTTTAGAACTCATGGAAAGGGGAGAGGTGGGTAAGGGATTGCAAATAGAATGAAGGAAATATGAAAGGACAGAGATCAATCTAGATACATGATCTCAAGTAACTTTTGATTCATCAATATTATAATAAGGATCATTGGTAACTGGACTAATAGTAAATGATTCTTATTTAAAGTCCTTGCTAGACGAATCATTATACATTCATAAGAAACTCTGCCACCATGAAAACCAATGTTGTTGAGCACCATGTAAAGATACAAAGTGACATTTGCAATACTGCTTGGAAGCAAGCAACCAAACCAAAGTACTTCTCAATATGGGAATTAACACACATTTTACTTTCTTTGTGATTTATATTTCCCAGTTTTCTACAAGGAGCATGTAAAAGTTTTAATTATTTATTAAAATTATGTTTTCATAGCATTAAAAAAAAATCTTCCCAAATTATACTTTATCACATCATCTAGTTTCTTTTCATAAAAAGAGTTGTCATAATCTGAGATTATTTTTCTTTTTAAAGATTATTTTCTGCTTATCATTTAACATCACATGGGAAATAAATTGGCACCATGCAGATTTCATTTTCATTTATACTCTTTTTGATCCCTGTACCTAGCTCAGGGCCAGGCACATCAGTTCAGTTCAGTCACTCAGTCATGTCCAACTCTTTGCGACCCAGGGACTGCAGCACACCAGGACTCCCTGTCCATTATCAACTCCTGGAGTTTACTCAAACTCATGTCCATTGAGTCAGTGATGCCATCCAACCATCTCATCTTCTGTTGTCCCCTTCTCTTCCCACCTTCAATCTTTCCCAGCATCATGGTCTTTTAAAATTTCAGTTCTTTGCATCAAGTAGCCAAAGTATTGGAGTTTCAGCTTCAGCATTAGTCCTTCCAATGACTATTCAGGACTGATTTCCTTTAGGATGGACTGGTTGGATCTCCTTGCAGTCCAAGGCACTCTCAAGAGTCTTCTCCAACACCACAGTTCAAAAGCATTAATTCTTCAGTGCTCAGCTTTCTTTATAGTTCAACTCTCACATCCATACATGACTACTGGAAAAGCCATAGCCTTGACGAGATGGACTTTTGTTGGGAAATTTTAGCTTGAATAATTAATGACTAGATTGATTATGTACTATTCCCTGAGCACACTGTACCTGAAAAGCGAAGAAAAGTAATTTAACTCGGTATAAGAATAATGTTACCAGAATTTCAGTTTTGCACTTTCAATAAAGTTTGGACTGGGAACATAAATATGGCATATTACCTAGTAGATACTTATTTATGTTTCCTATGTACACATTCTTCATTTCTTTCTCATGTTCAAGCAGTTAATATTCTCTACTCTCTTGCCTTGAGGTGGTTTTTTGCAGCGTTTTGTGGTTTTTCATTTCTAAAAAGAAATTTCAAGTGAGAAAGGAAAAGTTTTGAAGAAAAAAGGAAAAGAGAGGAGAGAGAGAGAAATCAGAGTTACAATAAGGTGGGGGGATACTATGGTTCTCATATAGATACTCTACAGAAATAAGAGATTTATTAGCCTCTACTAACAGTGCCTTCAGGTATTGCTTCAGCTGAAGAGAACCATTGGGCTCAAGGTTGTCATTCTTCCATAGCATCTTGAGAAATCCTCGTAGCATAGTGTGAGGTTTTCCATCGAGATTTCTTGATTTGTCTCATTGACCATTCATTCTTTCTTCCCTTTCCTTTCAGAGGAATTAATCTAAGAATTCTCCATGGCATCACTCTTGTATGCTAATCTGCATTTTAGATTCTGCTTTCTAGAGAATTCAGTCTGGAAATATCACTGAAGAATTGTTCCCCAAAAGAAGACACTTAGATTGGATTCGGAACTGGACAGCCCACCACCCAGATGGAAATGAAGATCCCATCACTGTGGAGTGAAGAATACAGAACTCCTGGCCCCAGGCTGCAGTGCAACTTTTAGTAATTAATTGGAGTGCTATTACTGGTTGAAATGCACAAACTGTAAATCGTACAAGGCCTTGAAGAATTTTGAGAAAAAAATAATGATACTAAATACAGTACTAGTGCTAAGCTTGCTTCCTTTGTTAAAAGAGAGCAAATGGTTGAGAATGATCAATTGGCAATTAATGGTAACTAAATGTGGAAGCCAGCAGTTCTGCCTGGTATCATATGAAGAGCATCTCCTCTCCTACAGTGGGAGGAGAGAGAAAACTGAAAATCAGATCCCAGTGCTTAATTGTAAGAATGGCTGAGATACAAAGAATGTTACATGATATAACAACCAGGCATGAATACTGGAGAAGATAAAGAAAAACTGGTAGCATGGCTACTCAGAAGCAAGTAAAAGTAATATCCCACATCAACTATGAAAGTGAAAGTGAAGTCTCTCAGTTGTGTCCGACTCTTTGCAACCTCGTGGGCTATAGCCCACCAGGCTCATCCATCCATAGGCTTTTCCAGGCAAGAATACTGCAGTGGGTTGCCATTTCCTTCTCCGGGGCATCTTCCTGACCCAGGGATCAAACCCAGTTCTCCCCTATTGCAAGTGGACCCTTTACCATCTGAGCCACAGGGAAGTTACATTAACTATAGTGGGCATAAAAAGAAATATTATATTATACATCAACTCTTACACATTAACTATAGTAGGCATAAAAATAGCTGCCAAGATGTCCCAAACCCCAGAACCAGTAATATATTGATTACACAGAAAAGGTGAATTAAATTTGTATGTGGAATTAAGGTTTCTAATCAATAGACTGATATTAAAATAGAGAGGTCATTTTAGATCATCCTGGTAGACCCAAAAGAATCTTAAAAATGAAGGAGGGACTTGGAAGAGAGAACCAGACAGATGACAGCATGAGAACTTGTATAACGTTGCTGGCTTTGAGAATGAAGGAAGAGGCTTGTAAGCCAAATGTAGGCAGCCTATGAAATCTGGAAAAGATGATTTAAGAGATTCTTTACTACAGCCTCCAGAAGGAATGCAGCTCCATCAATATCTTGGGCTACTATATTAAAGGCACTAAGCTAATGTCTCCAGGAGAAGGAAATGGCAACCCACTCTGGTGTTCTTGCCTGAGAAATCCCATGGACAGAGGACCCTGGTGGGATATAGTTGACGGAGTTGCAAAGAGTTGGACGTGACTGAGCCACTGAGCATATACAAAGCTAATAGTGCCAGACGAGATCTAGTGCACTAGTGACCATTTTGAACACATGCCTTCCAGTGGGTGGGAAACAAATCACAGTCACTTCTACAATAAAGGATATAGTATTGTTCCTTCCTCCATGAGGAAGGTCACACGATGCCAAGTAAATTTCTTTCGGTTTGGAAGGCAGCATGTTCCATACCAAGAATGCTGCTCTGATTCATAGACTAGAGAATTGCCAACTTTGAGTGGAGTCTAGTACAAGAATGTGCTCTGTAGTGTATCCAGATTATGGTATAAAACACTTCCCTATTTTGAAAAATATGATCCAATATGTCCTGTGATACTAAAGTATTTCTGATGCATGCTCATGCATGCTAATTTGCCTCAGTCATGCCTGACTCTTTGTGACCTTATGGATTGTAGCCAGTCAGGCTCCTCGGTCCATGGGATTGATTCTCTAGGCAACAATACTGGAGTGGGTTGCCATGAAGACATTGTGATTAATTCCACTAGAGTACTAGAGGAAGGTCATGTTTTATGTATTAGAGCATTACAGAACTTTCACAATCTGCTAGACCTTGCTAGAGACAGAGAGTCTAACTACAGTATATCAAATGTAGCCAGAATTTCCTGTCATGGATAATGTCAGACCACCAATTCATGTCATGTAGGCCCAGAAAATATGTAAAATATGAAATATCCATTGTAAGATGAAGTGGTATATTCTAGAGATCACCTAAGTAGCAGTAGAGGACATAAGAACACGGTATGTGCAGGGAGCTCAGAACTGTTATTTAAACCACCATTGTTGCACTAATGTCTATAAAGTTAATCTCAGAGAGTGCTCACATTTATAACTCATGGATGTTCCCATGTGATCAGCTAATGAAGGAGGACAACTTCAGAGCTTGGTTCAAAGAATGCATGGTTTGGTATATGAGATGACCTTGAAATACTGTGAAAGAGGAAATCTTCCCAATGAAAGGGATCTTGAATGACTGGTCATCTAGTTTGAATGGAAAGAAAATCTGTTTTAGAATGAGCATTGAATTGTAGGGAGTGGGGAAGGTCTTGGCTGGCTGGAAAAAGCCTGGAAGGGAAGATGATTGTAAGTTAGAGAGGGAGAAGATTTGGAGTAGAGACATATGGATAAACAAATATTTATTGCTCTCAACAGCTCAGAATTTAAGAAGAATGGATAGCAGAAGATATGATAATTAAAATAAATTCTTATGAATTACAGTTGATTTAAATCATCAAAAGGCAGGAGTGTTTAACAGTAATTTGGGAGAAGAGTAAATTGTTAGGGAAATGGAGACATAGAAGATGGTAAACACTGAATTTGTTTTTAAGTGTTATATTATAAGAATATATGTAGTACATATTAAATATTTAGTAAATATATATTGAAATATACATTGAGTAGTAATGTATGAATTTACCAAACACACCAGCCATCAGTTGTCTCTAAATTAAAATTATGCAAACATATGAACAAAACATGGTACATGTCCAGCTGATGATTTAGTGATGCATATGGGGAGTTTGTAACTGAGTAAACCAAATGATGTTAAAGGTATTTAATATACTCACAATTCAATTTCCTTTATAAAATGTGTTTAATAACATTATTTACCTCATAGTTTTTTGATATAATTAAATGTGTGATTGCATCTAAACACATTTAAGTTTGCTGGCAGTCATTTAGTAAATGCTTAAGAAAATTTAGCCATTTAATGCATTTATTTATGAACTCACTGCAAGTGATTGTAATCTCTACAGAAGAAAAGATCAGTGTCAGTGTTTATTCTCTGTATTTGCCAATGCATAGCAGTATGTTTTCTCTCAGCAGGAAAAGATATACCAAATGACTGTCTCTATTTAAAGATTAAGTGAAAATTGAGGGAGTGAAGAGCTAATTCCATAAAGTCAGTTGATTGTAATTTTTTTTTACTTTTAAATATGCTTATTGCTTATTGCCTTTGGCATACTTGAATGTTTAAATCTGTTCATTACATTTATATACTGATTCAAGAGCTAAAAGACAGACGACAAGTGATTTAAACAAAATGAGTGGGAAATCAAACACTTGTCTCTTGTGCTGATGTATGCTTTTTCTTACATAAATGCCTTAATGTGTTGACTGGAGTGAGGCTGGAAGGATTTTCATTAATATTTACATCTGTTGTTGCAGATGAAGATAATATATCTTTTTTTTTATTTTAGAAAAATAGTGATAAATGACATACTTGAAAGACTCCCATTTTGAAAGACTTATCTGCACTTTCTACATTTTTATCCTGAGTATTAAAATTTACACATCTATATTATCATACTATTAAAATGTATGTGTATACATATATACATATATGTATAAACATATATGTATTTAAACCACAGTTTTTAAAAACAGATCTCTGCAGCTAAAATGGGAAAAATAAAACAAAGAAATATTGTTTGAAATATAATCAATTCATATCAACCTGAAGAACTCACAATTTTTGAAACAGATATTCTCTACTCTTTTTCCTATCTAAGGTAAAGACTTCATTTTCCGACAATCACTTTTCCAACCTCTCCCTCACAGAAAATTGCACAAATTTAAATAATAAAGTCACCTACAAGCAACAGAAAAAGAGAAATAATTTTCATTCCAGACAATTTGGTATCTCCACTTAAAGGAGCCAGCCTGCCTCAGAGTTAGGTTTTAATGTCAGTTACCTGTGTCAAAAATCTTTATTTGATAACCATTTTTTCCAATGCCATGTCATTTCTAAAAAGCTAGGCCAGGATTCTGATGAACGATGATTCCATAGCATGTCTTTACTGCAGTGAAAATGTGTTTTACTTTTAAATCAGTATTTAATTATTCATTTGAGAAAAAGTTAAGAATTCAGTGGGATTGAAAATTAGATTTGAAAAGATAATGACCATTGTCAAACGTCTTCATTCTGGAAGATAAAACACAAAGGGAAACTCCAGTCTTTGTCTGACTTTGAAGAATTAAGGGCTAAGTCAAACATCTAGAAATTCTCAGGTAAGAAGCCTAAGAAGCGGGGTCAGGGTGGAGCTGTGCACAGGATAAGCAGGAATCTTGGGTGCAAATAATCTATGTTTCTCTCTCTGAAGAGGCCCAAGATTAGGAAGGGAGCCAAATCAGAGAAGTAGTGAGGCAAAGCCTGACACTGGAGGAGACAGGCTCATGACCACATCTAGGAAGCAGACATGAAAATGGTTCTCCAAGAGACAAAGACTCTTATCACTGAAATCAGTGTTTTCCACCTGAAATCATCTGATGTCAGCTGTCTAGGCTGATAAATTTTGCTTAAGAAACAAACAAACAAACAAACAAAAACCACAGAGGCATTGATGGAGAAAAGAAGCAAAAGCTATAAGTAGTATAGTAAGGACAAGCCAGTTAGTATACAGCTCAAAATGATTTATCTTAAGATCATTAATACATAATTTAGCAAGAATTTGGGCTTGTCAGGTGGCACTGGGAAGAACCCACCTATCAGTGCAGGATATATAAGAGACATGGGTTCAATCCCTGGGTCGAGAAGGTTCCCTGGAGGAGGGCAGGGTTTGTGCCTGGAGAATCCCATGGACAGAGGAGCCTGGTGGTCTATGGGTCCAGAGTTGCAAAGAGTTGGACACAACTGAAGCGATGTAGCATGCGCACACACTGACAAGTATATATAATTACTGTGTACTAGAAAACGTGGTGACTGCTGGGGACCGAGTGGAAAGCCAAAGAGACACTGCTCTTTCCTCAGGGGGCTTGTATTGTAGTAAGGGACACAAATATATAAATGAGATGATTCCAGAATGCTTTAAGTTCTGTGAACAAAATATCTCTGGACAGACTTAAGTCTGTGAACAGATTTTAAAGAGACTAAGCCAGCCACAGGGAACACGGAAGGGGGAGCATTCAAGGAAGGCAACAAAATCAAATGAGAGAGACACAGCTACGAAGGTACTTAGCTAGTGGGGGGTCCAGGGCTGGAGGAGTAGGTGTGGCTGAAGAACAGGGAGTAGATACAGGGCACTGATTATCTTGACCTGGGCTGGAGAGACTGGCAGAGCTCAGAGGCCAGAGGATTTGCAGACCTCCCTAACAGGTTTAGATTTTATCTGGAGAACAATGGAGAAACCTCAGAATGTTTGTCTTCCCTCCCTCCCTCCCTCCCTTCCTTCTTTCTCTCTTTTTTTCAAACTTGACCTCATTTTATTTAAAAGAATCTTTAGCCCCTCTGTGGACAATGGATTCTAGGGATTGGTGAATGGAAGATGAATCAACGGGACCCAGTCAGGAGGCCGTTGTGATGTCCAGATGACATCTAGTAAACCAAGGCCTGAAAAGGTAGAAAAAGGTAAAGAGAATTTGAGATATAGGACTAAAGGGGCCCTTTGCTGAACTGCATGTGAGCTCTAAAAGGGAGAATCATGGATGATTTCTAGATTTTTGATTTAAAAATGACAAGTTTGCTTCAAAAATTAGGGTCTCTGATTTGGAAATTTATAGTTTTAAATTACTAAGAAACAACCAAATAGAACTCTTAAGCAGTTACAGATACCAGTATGAGGAATACTTATTCAATGTGCATTAGTCTATTTTACTCTTCTCTAGTTTCTAATTTTTAAGTAAAGTTCATTCTGAAAATTATATTCTATCATTCCTTAAAAGGAAGGAAAAGACAATGATCAGGAAGGTTTTTTTTTTCCACATTTATACCTGAAGAGCCAAGAATGTTAGAGAACCTCTAGAGAGCAGTGATTAGTTTCAGTGATTACATTATCTTGAAATATATTGGGAAAACCATGATTTATTTTACAATGAGTTTCCTAAAGTGGTGTAGTTATAGCATCATGATTACAGATTATACCCCATGATGGGGCTCTTGAGTTTGTTCATTTACCTCCTTTCTAAGCAATTATCAAACTGTCATAGCTATTAATATTTACTCACATCTACTTCACTGTCAACAAATATAAACGATTATGCTCTCCTTGTGCCCTCAGTCTGCCTCACATACACTTCTAATGTAGCATCCAACACATTTCAGTTCCTTATTCAACTAGATTGTAACCCCCTCCGTGTTGTGTGATGGTATCTTATTTTTCTTTGTATCTCTTTCATTAGCATCAGAACATCCTAATATATAATTGATAGGTGGATAGATAAATGCATAAATAAATGGGAGAATGGGGAAACATTAGGGTACAGCTAAGTGGATTTATCCTCCAAAGCCCTTGATTTTCTGAACCTGCTCTGTTGGCAATTTGGCATTTATCTTAGGTAAGAACTAGAGACGTAAAAACAACAACAACAACATAAGATCAAGTGTCCCTAAACAATGGAGAACAAAACTCTGGTTGTTGTTGTTGTTGTTCAGGTGCTCAGTCATGTTTGACTCTTTGTGATCCCATAGACTGCAGCACAGAAGGCTTTCCTGTCCTTCACCATCTCCCAGAATTTGCTAACTCATTTCCGTTGAGTTGGTGATGCCTTCCAACCATCTCTTCCTCTGTCACCTATATTGCATTTTTCTATATAGCACCTATGATTAGCAACTCTTTCTTGAAGTATAAAAGAGCAACTGCATGTTTGTAACGCATACGTACCACACAAGCAAGAATTTTGCTTCATTTATAATAAACCAGAATACAGACAGACTAATTTATCATAAAATCTGTAACTGTTAATGGAACTCAATTCAGCTTGTCAGGCTAGCATATATTTTTCATTATAGGCAAAAGACAGGAGAAGCCAAACTGGAATCAATAGGATGCTTTAAAAGCGTGAAATTAGAACAAGAAAATTTAGTTCTATGATTCAACAACTAGAGAGCATAAAGCTAGGATAGGCATATATCACAGCTAAAATAGATTGGTGACTGGCATTTACCAAGGTCTGGTCTCTGGGCGAGAGAATCTCTAATGTCAACAGTCCTTAGATGGAGAAATCTAATATTTGACTTCTGTTCCTCGCACTGTCTGGTTTGTGCCTTATTCTCCTCTCTGCCTCCCAAATACAAAGCTTAATATTTATTCTCCACTATTGATACAGGTAGAGTACCTCCCAGAATATTGAATAATAGTGTGCCTAGATACAGTTATGGAGACTGAGAGGGCGAAATGCTGGAACACACTTATTTCTCCCAGTACAAAAGGCCCATGTTATTACACAGGCTGGAGGCAGCTTCGAATATAGTTTGGATTAGGTTGTTCACATTGACTCCCTTTTCGGTGCTCCTGTTATGTACCAGTATTGTGCCAGTTAAAGAAATGGAAATACAAAGCAAGGTGAAGTAGATATGTAGGCCAAATTCAGTACAAAATGTAAGAAGAAAGAAATATGAAATACGAATAAGAGTCAGTCAGCATCATGGAGACAGCGATTAACACTGGAAAGAGTGCTTGGTCTTCCAAATGAGGTTTTATTCAGCAGAGACTTGAAAGATAGGGCTTTCGCTGATGGACTGATGGAGAGAGCTTCCCAAAGATGTGACAGCACGTCTACAGGCATTATGCATCAGCACAATGTGTTCAGGAACAAGACCTAATTGAGCACTGAGCAAAGTTCCATGAACTCGTTTCAAAGATATTGTTTCCAAAGACCGACATCATGAAAGACACGTTATGTTTATGTCTGCTGCCACCCCATGGACTGTAGCCCTCCAGGCTCCTCTGTCCATGGAATTTTCCATGCAAGAATGCTGGAGCGGGTTTTCATTTCCTTCTCCAGGGGATCTTCCCAACCCAGGGATTGAACCTGGGCCTCCCACAATGCAGGCAGATTCTTTATCATCTGACCACGAAAGAAGCCCATGTTATAATAAGATATATCTAATTTTACCAATAAATCAGTGATATTCTTTTAGAATAGAATGTTATTTTGGAAAATATTAATTAAATTGGTGAAGATGCCATAATATCAAAACTGAATCATCATCCAATCAAATTAAACTGAACAAAGTTCTTGACTTGAGACTATATTATTGACACTGCTGATGATTTAGAAAATTAAAATTTCTTCTCTAAGTGAAAAGTAAACTAACTCTTGGGCTCAGTGTTTGGAAATATTGAGGGAATACAGTTGTGATTTTCAGTTCAGTTCAGTTTAGCCACTCAGTCGTGTCCGACTTTTTGTGACCCCATGGACTGCAGCATGCCAGACCTCCCTGTCCATCACCAACTCCTGGAGTCCACTCAAACTCATGTCCATTGAGTCAGTGATGCCATCCAACCATCTCATCCTCTGTCGTCCCCTTTTCTGCCTGCCCTCAATCTTTCTGAGCATCAGGGTCTTTTCCAATGAGTCAGCTCTTTGCATCAGATGGCCAAAGATTTGGAGTTTCAGCTTTAACATCAGTCCTTCCAATGAATACCCAGGACTGATCTCCTTTAGGATGGACTGGTTGGATCTCCTTGCAGTCCAAAGGACTCTCAAGAGTCTTCTCCAATACCACAGTTCATAAGCATCAATTCTTCAGCGCTCAGCTTTCTTTACAGTCCAACTCTCACATGCATACATGACCACTGGAAAAACCATAGCCTTGACTAGATGGACCTTTGTTGGCAAAGTAATGTCTCTGATTTTTAAACTGTGAATTATAAAACTGGGCTTTTTAAGCAATCAAAGAAAACCAATAATTTTTTCTCGTCTTACTGGCTTCATAAGTTGTTTGCTCTTGAGCTGATAATGAGTCTTCTTTTATGATCTGTAGATGTTTTGAAACATAATCTAGTCTACTGAATGCCATCCATGTCTACATGACACACATAACATGGTGGGAACCATACTCTGCAAAATCTTTCAAATTAAGTAGAAGACTGCAAATAAGAAGGAACTTTCTTTAAGGTCTATGTCAGCTGTGACCTCTTCTTTTAACTATTTCTGAAGAAAAGTAGTATTGGACTTTCCTATTTAGTCATCCCATATAAAACTAATATGTAACTATTTTCAAGGAAAAGTAGTATTGGACTGTTTTATTCAGTATATATATACACACATATATATAATTTTTCATAACCTAGAGGTACTTAGAGACAGCGAAGAGACTCAACTACTTCTAATATCCCAGCATTTATTGACAGTGCATGCCATGTATGAAAATACTTGGTGATATTTTCATCTAATAGGTTAAATTGAATTGAATTGTATAGGGAAGAGAGAATTTATCTGAAATTAATGAAGTGATGAGAAAAAATTGCAAAGCATATTTTTGGAGTACCTTAACTCATATATAACAGTATTGTTTCAATAAACTACTTAAATTAAAGGTCAGTTTTTCATTAGCTTTTCATGATCTATACTTTATTGCATGTTAGCTATAGAATGGCCAGTCAGACTTTACAAAGATGAAATATAGCAAATAGATGTGGCATAAATTTGAAAAGACATGAATTAAAACTCAAAATTAATGGAAAAGTACCACTCCACCCCCTCCAAAATTGCCATAGTCCAAAATACCAGTTACCTTGAAATAATAACTATTTTAAACAATGAAAATATTAATGAAAATTAAAATAGCCTAGCTTTTCTTTCCTTTTTTTTTTTTTTTTTTTTGCTATCTTAAATGCGAAATAGAATTTGATCACAGGGAAAGAAAAAGCTGAAAAGAAAATGCCAGTGTTAGCTTCAAAGCAGAGTTTATAAAGCAAGAAGTCTTTATAATTTGGTGGTGATAAGATAGCATTAGGTCATTATAATGAATTGTTCCATAGAGATAAACATAATAGTCATCACCAGAGAGGGTAATGTAGTAATGCAAGATTTTTCAGATGACGTAATGGGATGAAATCTGAAGGCTACAGCTAAATTACTTAGAAACTCAATAAGACTAACTTTACTATCTGAGATAAGGGGGTTTAGAAAGCATATAATTTATTATACTAAAGAATGATAAATGCTTGCCTTTTGTCTTGGAAATTTTAATGTTTAAAATTTTAAGACCCTCATGCATATTATATTTTTGTGTTACAATTTGATTAATAAAGTATCATGCTTTTATTGATGAGCAACTGTAACAGTACTCTATGGGATAAATAGAAAGGATCAAGTCCATTTTTTTTTTTTTTACTTTACATTTCTACTAAAAAGACAAACCAAAATCATTGTGGACAGTAATTGTAGCCATAAAATTAAAAGATGCTTATTCCTTGGGAAAAAAAAGCTGTGACAAACCTAGAGAATATATTAAAAAAACAGAGACATCACTTTGCAGACAAAGGTTCATATAGTCAAAGCTATGGTTTTTCCAGTAGTCATGCACAGTTGTGAGAGTTGGACCATAAAGAAGGCTTAGCATTGAAGAATTTATGTTTTTGAATTGTGGTGCTGGAGAAGACGCTTGAGAGTCTTGAGGGTCCCTTGGACTGCAAGGAGATCAAACTAGTCAATCCTGAAGAAAATCAACCCTGAATATTCACTGAATATACCAATGAATATTGATTGGAAGGATGCAGAAGTTCCAATATTTGGCCACCTGATATGAAGAGCTAACTCATTGGAAAAGACCCTCATGCTTGGAAAGATTGAAGGCATGAAAAGAAGAGAGTGGCAGAGGATGAGATGGTTAGATAGCATCCCTGACTCAATGGACATTAAGTTGAGCAAACTCCAGGAGATAGTGAAGGACAGGGAAGCCTGGTATGCTGCATTCCATGGGGTTTCAAAGACTCACACATGACTTAGTGACTGAACAACAAAAAACAACAAAAAGACAAAACAGGGGTTGTGGGAAGGGATGTAGACAGAGCACAGAGAATTGTTAATGAAATATATAATAGTGAAAATATATACCATAATGACAGCTATGTGCCATTATGCATTTGTCCAAATCCACAAATGTAGAAACCCAAGAGTGAATCATAGTGTAAACTGTGAACTTTGGGTAATTATGAACTGTCAATGTAGATTCATCAATGTACATTTGTAGTTGTAACAAATGTACAACTGTGGTGGTGAATGTTGATAACTGGAGGTGCTATGCATATACGGAGGCAATGGATACCAGAGGAATCGCTATACTTTCTTCTCAATTCTGCTGTGAACTTTAAACTGTTCTAAAAAAAGTAATAACGGTGTAACAAAAAGGCATGATGACTTCTGGAAACATTACTATATTTGATAGATTAGGTGTTAAATAAAAATGTGTGGCTTGCATAAGAAAAGCAAGAATTTTGAAGTATATTATCATACTTCAAAGATATATTAAAAATAAAAACGAAGTTTTACATGCTTATTTTGTTTATCATAACCCCAATCTGGGCTTTGGGATGAAAAGATATTGTCACCTGATACCTCATTTTTTTTTTTTTTTCCCTAATCATGTTGATATCTACTGGGTAGTAGTTAGGGAAATACCCATTTAAAAAATAGGAAGAAAAATGGAAAGGAAAGGACAGGATAGAAGAATTAGGCATGTGTGAGTTTTTCCAGCTTGTCCTAGTGTTCTTCTTCAGGTTTAATTACTCTCTATGTGTTGCAAGTTTTTCTTTTTATCAAAAGGAGCCTCCCAGTTTACTAACAGAAAGCAGCATTTCTTAGATTTTTTTTAAAATAGAACATGAGTTTTATGAGATTTTACTTAGAAAACAAAATATTCTAGGGTTAAATAACTTTGAGAAAGGCTGTGTTAAACATAGTTAGGCAAAATTCCCTACAACATTTCTGTTTAGAGAATTTATGATGCTAATGTGCATTGTAAAACTCCACAGGGAGATATTATGTATGTGATGTTTTCACATTTATTTGATGACTAATAGATTTGTCTGAATACCTAAGCACTTTAAACCAAGGATTTGGCAAAGCAAGGGCTCCTGAGGTGTGACACTCAGCTTTGTGAAAACTCATCAGAGAACAACTTAAAGTGTGTTGATCTTTGCTTACAATATAATGATTACAAGAGCATGCCTGGAGAAGGAAATGTCAACCCACTCCAGTATTCTTGCCTGGAGAATTCCATGGACAGAGGAGCCTGGCAGGCTACAGTCCATGGGGTTGCAAAGAGAGTCCAACATGACTGAGCAACTATCACTCACTCACAAGAGTATGGGAAAGGGATTCTAGTTTCAGCTGGTATATTATTCAGAGCACAGCAAGCAGTGGCTGGTTAAGGGCAATACTTGACTCCAAGTTTACCCAAGAAGAACTAAGTACAAACGCTACCTCATTCTCAACACCCTACCACCAAAATCTTCTAGTTATTACACTGAAAAAAGGTAGAGTAAGAAGAAATAGCTGCTCAACTTCACAAAGAGGGAATCACAATACCTGAAGGGATGATGTCCCTTAAATGTAAGGCAAATGGGCTAACTTCTATACACAGCCTTTGATGACCTTCACTAAGCTTATCCTTCCTCAGGCTCCTCAAAATGGAACTGGTGAGGGAAGAAGAATCCAGTATCTTCCCTTATTGTGCCATTGACATGATGAGGCTGGGTACTAAAAGAAAACCTTTTGAGTATTGGAGGAAACTCAGACTCATAATGAGAATAAGGACATTGCTCAACTGGGGCTGCTGCTGCTGCTAAGTCGCTTCAGTCATGTCTGACTCTGTGCGACCCCATAGATGGCAGCCCATCAGGCTCCCCCGTCCCTGGGATTCTCCAGGCAAGAACACTGGAGTGGGTTGCCATTTCCTTCTCCAATGCATGAAAGTGAAAAGTGAAAGTGAAGTCGCTCAGTTGTGTCCAACTCTTTGCGACTCCATGGACTGCAGCCTACCAGGCTTCTCCATCCATGGGATTTTCCAGGCAAGAGTACTGGAGAGGGTGAAGCAATTCCCAAGATACAACTGAGACAAAACTCAACTATCATCCCTTCTCATTAGGTTGGTTAATTAAGAAAAGGGGCATTTCTAACAAACACTGCCCAGTTAAAAATCCCACAGAATCTATTTAAAAGCTTAGGTTTGCAATTTGGATTCTGGAAAGGTTTGGAGAGTAGAGAAACCCTAATGCTACAACTAATTAGACACCTCTACCCTCTTGCCCTTGTAAAACGTTTAGTGGGACAAAGGAAGACAGAGAGATAAGTCTGAAAAAGTAGCAAAATAATGATTGCCGTCAATAAGCAGAGATGTGTAAGTTCACGATGCCACTATTTTAATCTGTTGCCTAACAGGGGAGTGTTGCTAAACACTAATCTAACATTATGGGTTCATTATAGAGACAGAACGAAAGTAAGAAAATAGATACTTGAAACATAATCAAAGGGTCTGATGCCAGTGTATAAGTCCACCTGTGAGCCTAATAGAAAAGTGACCAGAAGACATAGCAAGGACTCCAGGGTCCACTGCACAACAGAAGAAGCAAAAGTAATGTTGATAATACCCATGGGCCAAACACATTTTTTCTTTTCCTGAGCAAGTTTTAGGATTCTTAGTATTCTTGTCAATCTCTAGTTGAGAAGATCTATATTTTAAGGCAAAAGGGAATATATTTACTTATAAGAAACTGGAGGCCAGCCACTCTTACTAATGGTTTGATAATGAAGAAAAAAAATAAAGATAGTAAAGATTAAAAAGACCTGAGAATTTTTTTGATCATATTATTTACTCCTTTTAACACATTTTTACCTGGGAATATGTATATCTTAAAGATTTTATTGCTTATGCTGAAATGAAAGAGCATATGAGTAATATTATACTGTTACCTCTAACAGAATAAGTATGAAAGATTTTTTAATCTCTAAACTTCTACATAGGGCTTTGTGAACTTTGGCTGCCACAAATCGTGGATATTGGAGCTTAAGCATTTCAGTCTCTACAATGATCTTTCTTCTTTTAAATTAAGGTAAAATTTTAAGCTATTATAAGCATGCATTGCCACACTTTCCAAAAAAGCAGCTGCCATTTTTATGTATCAATTATAAATATTTAAATAATGATATTGAAGTTCTTCACAATTGAAACATACAAAATGAATTCAAATCTGTGATCATAATTTAACAACTTTTGCACAGCTTTGATAGAGTCTATTTTCTTATCTTTTAAATATTAGAAAGGTATCACAGATGTCGACTTGTTCTGAAATGAGAGGGTGATCATGTTGCAACATGTCAACCAACTAATTACCAAATATTGAAAGTGTCTGACTCCCTAGGCAGCTGTCCTCCTCCTCCTGCCTCACAGCTCTCAGTGTGCCTTTCCTGAGTTATAAGAGAGCTATATTTATTTTGACTAAATTTTATAATTAAGTCTATGTCTTCTTTTCTAATTTTATTTCACTTTAACAAACATTTGTTCATGTTTATGATGTGCAAGCATTGCATGGCATATTGAGGGAAAACTACCTGACTTTATGGTTTAGTAGAGGAGAGTCATAAATAATTCAAGTACTATATACATTTAAACAAAAAATACAAATAAATTAAAACACCAATGTGTCTTATAGACTGCTTAAAATTATTTCATGAAGGCTGAGAAACTCCTTGAATGTCCTCTAGAGGCCAGTTATACTATAATAGCTAGAGAACTGAAAAGGAAGAGTAAATGTTGCAAGCAGTGGTACAGTGGTAAAACCATGAGAAAAAGGAGTGGAGGTAGGAAAAAAAAAATAGATGGATTGGATAGGGAATGGGTATTTCTAAAATTTTACACATGAACCTGGCAAAATGGGATACAGAAGATATTACATTTGATGTCTCACTAAAGAGTTTTATTTGAGACATTCTAAAGCCTTCTGAGAAAGTTGAAGAGCTCAATCTTTTTTCTGAAGAAAAACATGATAGACTTGTTGACCCAAACAAATAGACTGCTGATTATTTCTCCAAAAAAGATGGTTTTATTTGAGATTAGCAGAGAATTGCAATTTGGGGTCTGCAACCATGAAGAGTCATGTGCAAGTCCCCACACAGTAAAGGAAGAAAACATTTATGTAGAGGGAAGAGGAAGTTGGCACATGTACGACTGATTCATGTGAATGTATGGGAAAAACCAGTAAAATATTA
The DNA here is from genome assembly GCF_001704415.2 of Capra hircus. Lineage (NCBI taxonomy): Eukaryota > Metazoa > Chordata > Mammalia > Artiodactyla > Bovidae > Capra > Capra hircus. The sequence continues at coordinate 100,159,059 of NC_030808.1, forward strand.
TAAAGTAATTAGCCTCCAATTAAAATAAATAATTTACAGAAAAAAAAAAAAAAGGAAAGAAAAAAGAAAGACTCTGTGGCTTTTCATTTCTAGTTCTTGCTCAGAAAAAAAAAAAAAAAAAGACTCCTGTCTTTTTTCGTGTTGTTGGGCTCTGCTAGCCTCAAATGGAGAAGGAAACGGCAACCCACTCCAGTGTTCTTGCCTGGAGAATCCCAGGGACGGGGGAGCCTGGTGGGCTGCCGTCTGGGATCGCACAGAGTCGGACATGACTGAAGCGACTTAGTAGCAGCAACGGCAACCTCAAAAGGCATCCGAGCGCCCCCTTCTGGTCACCTCAGTCTATTTAAAAATTACATTCATTAGTTTTTTTAATCTGGAGAAGTGGAAAACCACCTTAGAACTAAAAGATGGCAAGAATTGATGAAGTCTCTATTCAGGAAGGGGAAGTATTTAAAATTACTGACGATTTCTATTTATGGAAATTAAAAGGATGACGGGACCTTTAAACATGAAAGCGAATCCAAAGAGAAGACCAGTTTTTGATAGCCAATAAATTTTGATTTTGAATATATTGAGTATGTACTGTCTTCAAGATATCCATGATACATGTCCAATCCAGCCTGAAATAAAGGTTTGAAATACAGTTAGTCAGAGCCAGTCTTCAGAAGTGATTCAGAAACATGCTATCTATAATTGTGGGAATAGATTAACACAATAAGAGAACATGAGGAGAAAATTGAAAAAGACCTACTGTATAATGTTAAATAATAAAGTTCTTAAAGTCGGCAAGATAATGAAAAGTTTGGGTATGGATTTAGAAGGCATAGTTAGAACTTTAGAATATCAAGAGAGAAAAAATAAAGTTAGGGAAGCCAAAGGAGAGTTTTTCAAATGAAGAACTGAAATGGTAAGTAAGCATGGAATATAGATGAGGTGATAAGTGAAATACAAATTTCAAAGGATAAGAAATCAGAAGGTGATAAGGAAATGTGAATATTTTAACAATTAAAGGAATAGCAATAACAGGACAACTCACATTTTAACATTTTAACAAAGGAATAGCAACAACAGGACAACTCATGAAATCACAAACTAGAAAAAACCGTGAATGAATGAATGGATGAAAAACTATGAATGAATGAGAAAACCATGAACATACCTCAAAATCAAAATGAAGAAGTTTTTTTGAGAGAAAAAGATAGTAAAATTGTCCTAATTGTCTGAGATCCACTCAGCCAATTTACACATGTAAATCTATCCTCATAATGATCTGTAATGTGGATAATGTTATCCCTGTGGTAAAGCACAGGCAATGGAGGCTCAGAAAGCTTGTGTAGCTTGTTGAAGATCCATATGATGAGTGACAAAACCAGGAATCACCTCAGTCTCTCTGAATCCAGAAGCAATTTTCTTGATCTCTGATTCACCAAGATTGATATACAGTCAACAAGGAAAAGACATACTCTATGGTCTTACTTATTTGTGAAATATAAATTTTTTTTTTTTAATAAAGCAAACAAAACTCATAGAGAACAGATTAGTGGTTGCCAGAGGCAGGGTATTATAGGTGGGGAAAATGAGCAAAGGTGATCAAATGGCTTTGTTTTTGTTGTTCAGTTGCTAAGTCATGTCTGATGCTTTGTGACCCCATGGACTGTAGCCTGCCAGGCTCCTCTGTCCATGGAATGTCCCAGGGAAGAATACTGAAGTGGGTAGCCATTTTCTTCTCTAACGGGATCTTATGGACCTAGGGATTGAACCCTGTGCCTCCTGCTTGGCAGGAGGATTCTTTAACACTGAGTCACTAGGGGAGCCCTTGGTCAAATAGTACAAATGTCCAATTAAAAGGTCATAAACTTAATCTTAAGAAATTTCCAATTTTAAGTTCTGGGGTTATAATGTATATTACGTTACATAATGTAAATATGTAAATAAAGTTAATGATATATTTGAAAGTTGCCAATAGACTAGATCTTAAAAGTTTTCATCACAAGAAAATAATTGTGTAACTATGTGAGGAGATGGTTGTTAATGAAACATTGTGGTAATCATTTTGCAATATACACTCATATCAAAGCATGCTTTACACTTAATATAGTGTTATACTTCAATTATGTCTCAATAAACCCGATGCTATAAGGCAATGAGCAAAGTAAATTTGAAAGGACTAGTTCCTCAGGTAAGGTAAACCCTGTTCTTTCCTTCAGTAACTACTTGAAATCATTTCCTCACCATAATTGTTCCATATTTTTGAGTCCTGTTCTTTAGCTGCAATGGAATGCCCTTCTTCTGCCAGTCCAAATATAATTATCAGCCAATTTAGCTTGCATTGTATAATCAGGAAGTAAGAGTCTTTCTAAAACATTGCTTCAGTAGCAGATACTACATCTGAGGAAGCTCTTGTAAAGAAATCCTATCCTCTTGAAGTCCTATAGATGCAGAACGCACTCTTTTTCTTCTCCACTGATCGCATTGGCACCATCTCCGAAAACACAATGAAATTTTCAATATATAATATGATAAATAATTTGATATGTTGAACACTTGATATAGCAGTTCTATTAAGTATTTTCTTGTTTGGTATTTATAGACCATATTCAGTTCAGTTCGGTTCACTTGCTCAGTCGCGTCTGACTCATTGCGACCCCGTGAAATGCAGCACATCAGGCCTCCCTGTCCATCACCAACTCCCAGAGCTTACCCAGACTTATGTCCATTGAGTCGACGATGTTATCCAACCACCTTATCCTCCATCGTCTCCTTCTCCTCCTGCCCTCAATCTTTCCCAGCATCAAGGTCTTTTCAAATGAGTCAGCCCTTTGCATCAGGTGGACAAAGTATTGGGGTTTCAGCTTCAACATCAGTCCTTCAAATGAACACCCAGGACTAATCTTCTTTAGGATGGACTGGTTGGATCTCCTTGCAGTCCAAGGAACCCCCATGAGTCTTCTCCAACACTACAGTTCAAAAGCATTAATTCTTCAATGCTCAGCTTTCTTTATACTCCAACTCTCATATCCATATATGACTGCTGGAAAAATCATAGCCTTGACTAGATGGACCTTTGTTGACAATGTAATGTCTCTGCTTTTTAACATGCTGTCTAGGTTGGTCATAACTTTCCTTCCAAGGAGTAAGCATCTTTTAATTTCATGGCTGCAGTCACCATCTGCAGTGATTTTGGAGGCCCCAAAAATAAAGTCAGCCACTGTTTCCAGTGTTTCCCCATCTATTTTCCATGAAGTGATGGGACTGGATGCCATGATCTTCAGAGAAGATGATGGCACCCCACTCCAGTACTCTTGCCTGGAAAATCCCATGAATGGAGGAACCTGGTAGGCTGCAGTCCATGGGGTCACCAAGAGTCAGACACGACTGAGCGACTTCACTTTAACTTTTCACTTTCATGCACTGGAGAAGGAAATGGCAACCCACTCCAGTATTCTTGCTTGGAGAATACCAGGGGTGGGGGAGCCTGTTGGGCTGCCACCTATGGGGTCTCACAGAGTCGGACACGACTGAAGCGACTTAGCAGCAGCAGTAGCAGCAGCAGCAGCCACGATCTTAGTTTTCTGAATATTGAGCTTTAAGCCAACTTTTTCAGTCTCTCCTCTTTCACTTTAATCAAGAGTCTCTTTAGTTTTTCTTCACTTTCTGCCATAGGGTGGTGTCATCTGCCTATCTGAGGTCATTGATATTTCTCCCAGCAATCTTGATTCCAGCTTGTGCTTCATCCAGTCCAGCATTTATCATGATGTACTCTGCATATAAGTTAAATAAGCAGGGTGACAATATACAGCCTTGACACACTCCTTTTCCTATTTGGAATCAGTCTGTTGATCCATGTCCAGTTCTAACTGTTGCTTCCTGACCTGCATATAGGTTTCTCAAGAGGCAGGTCAAGTGGTCTGGTATTCCCATCTCTTTCAGAATTTTCCAGTTTATTGTGATCCACACAGTCAAAGGCTTTGGCATAGTCAATAAAGTAGAAATATATGTTTTTCTGGAACTCTTTTGCTTTTTCAATGATCCAGTGGACGTTGGCAATTTGATCCCTGGTTCCTCTGCCTTTTTTTGAACCAGCTTGAACATCTGAAAGTTCATGGTTCACATACTGCTAAAGCCTGGCTTGGGGAATTTTGGGCATTACTTTACTAGCATGTGAGATGAATGCAATTGTGCGGTAGTTTGAGCATTCTTTGGCATTGCCTTTCCTAGGGATTGGAATGAAGACTGACGTTTTCCAGTCCTGTGGCCAATGCTGTGTTTTCCAAATTTGCTGGCATGTTGAATGAAGCATTTTCACAGCATCATCTTTCAGGATTTGAAATAGCTCAACTGGAATTCCATCACCTCTACTAGCTTTGTTCATAGTGGTGCTTCTTAAGGCCTTCTTAACTTCACATTCCAAGATGTCTGGCTCTAGGTGAGTGATAGATCATATTATATTTTACTTATCACATTTTGTACCAATCATATATGAGATTTATACTAAAGAGTTAGTAATATAGCAATAACTTGCTTTTTAATGTATAATGGAGTGGGTAGCCATTCCCTATTCCAGGGTATCTTCTTAATCCAAGTCTCCTGCTTTGCTGTATGGCGGGTGAGGAAGATCTGAAAAAGGGAGAGCGCCTAGTGAAAAAGACAAACACATAATTTGGCAAGCGGCGAGTCAGGAAGACAAAATGACTCCTTTCAGCCCACACTTTTATTGGCAGAAGACACATGAGATCATTAGGAATAGCGATACTGGGGAGTTTGATTAGCACAGGCTCTGCTGTTTATAAGGAATATCTTATTTTGTTTCCATGTAGACGGATGCAGTTGTAGGCAGTGAAGTGGAGCAGAGAGCATGCCCCGCCCCCAAAATGTCCCTTTGGCACGCTTACTAGGACGATCCGGAAGGTGCAGTTTGCCGCACCCTCCTGTCATGGGGCAGGTTTTGGTCTCTGCTCCGCTAGGCTGCAACACCACATTGCAAGCAGTTTCTTTACTATCTGAGCCACGGGAGAAGCCCATAGAAATATAAACTTGTTATTAAACGTTAAAATGGATCTGTAAAGTGAGCCCTGCCATGAAATGATAGGTAATAAAGTACCTATCCATTACCAAAACTGTTCCTTCAAAGAAGAATAGGAGGAGGATTAAAATTCTGTGGATAGGATATTTATTCATAGTCATTATTCAACAACTGGCATTTTGTGACCTCATAAAAATGCTAACACCCATTTTCTCATTCACATGTAACCCCGGGAAAAATTAAACTGGCCCCAATCACAAGTTATATGATCACACAATACCCTACTTATACCTTAACACTATTTTATCAAAGGATTCTCATATTTGTCACTAAATGACATACTGAAATTCAAAACAATCACATACTGAAGTTTTATTTTTTGGTTTTAATATTACAGTTTTGATATAGCTGATCCACAAAATACAAATAGCAAAGATAAGGATGATTCCCTAGGTAATAAGATATGCTGATTTTTGTCACAAATAATGTGTTACCTAGAGTTTGCTTATAAAATAGCCTAAGTTAAATTTGAACCAAACTTTTAATATTTTTTAAAAAGTCAAATAACATAGACCTAATATTCTGATCAGATGTCTTTTCTGCGAAAAAGGGTTAGTATCCTACACTGTCTACCAAATAATAACATAATTCAAATTTTGATATGGTGGGTGGAATAATGCCATGCCCTGTCCCCACCAAGAGGTGGACTAGAATCTCTAAAATCCACAAATATGCTGCCATCCATGGCAAAATTGTCTTTGTTGATGTGATCAAGAATCTTAAAATGAAGATATTTTCCTAGATTATCTGATAAGGTGCCATGTAATCATGAAAGTGAAAGTCGCTCAGTCATATCTGACTCTTTGCTACCCTATGGACTACACACATTCCATGGAATTCTCCAGGCCGCAATACTGGAGTGAGTAGCCAGTTTGCTTCTCCAGGGGATCTTCCCAACCCAGGCATCGAACCCAGATCACCCACATTGCTAGAAGTTCCTTTACCAGTTGAACCATCAAGGGAAGTCCAGTAAGGGTCCTTAGATGTGGAGGAGCAAAGCAAGAGAGTTAGATTTGGAGGAGATGTGGCAACCCAAACAGAGTTCAGAATGTTGCCATTGCTGGAAGGGGGCCAGATACCAAGGAATGCAGGGAACCTCTAGAAGATGGAAATGGCAAGGAAACATTTTCTGCACACAAGATACAAGTTATTTTATATTAGCATTCTTCTCTTACCTATTATACATCCTGGTGCGACTCTTGGGAATTAGTGGTGCTGACCATCTCCACCATCATGCAGTCAAAAATCTGCATATGACTTTTGACAAACTCAAAACTACTAATAACCTACTGTTGACCAGAAGTTGTACTGATAATATCAATAGCCAATTAGCAGACATTTTGCATGTTATATGTATTACATACTGTATTCTTACAACAAAATCAGTTACATAAAAAGAAATTTACTAAGAATATCATAATGCAAATACATTTACAATACATATATTTATTTATTGGGGAAAAACAATATAAGTGGATCTGTGTCATTCAAATCCATTTCATTCAAGGGTCAGCTGTATATGCTTTGGTATGCGGATTTGTGTAATAAAGAATGAATGTTGATACAACTCATCTTTGTTTATCCAAATAGAATTCCTGGGGTGGGAAAGTTCTGTGCAACTGCAAGAGTAATGCCATGGGGGCTTTGGTTTTTGTATATCAACTCATGCAAGTGGTATTACATGAATAAAGCTATAGTGCTGAGTAAAGTGTGGTGCTGATAGCCTGCATTTTGTGCTCTGTTGAACAATCTTCACTGAGAATGAAGCATTCTGCTTAATTTTGTTGTTGTTCAACTCTTTATGACCCCACTGACTGCACAATGCCAGGCTTCCCAGTCTTTAACTATCATATTTGTGCAAATTCATGTTCATTGAGTTGGTGATACTATCTAACCATCTCATCCTCTGCTGTCCTCTGCTTCATATGGACACATAAACTTGTGTGTTTCTTGAATACAAGTGTGTTCTCTTGATCATTTTTGACCAAATTGTGTTCCTTCACTAGGACAGAGACAGTTCCAAACTTCTAGGAGGTACATGCAGCTCATTTGTTACTTTATTCAAGAAGCTAATGAAGACTCTTGTAGCAAGAGCTATTTGGACATTCTTAGCCTGAAGTTTCTCGGAGGAGGCAATGGCACCCCACTCCAGTACTCTTGCCTGGAAAATCCCATGGACAGAGGAGCCTGGTAGGCTGCAGTCCATGAGGTCGCTAAGAGTCAGACACGACTGAATGACCTCACTTTCACTTCTCACTTTCATGCATTGGAGAATGAAATGGCAACCCACTCCAGTGTTCTAACCTGGAGAATCCCAGCGATGGGGGAGCCTGGTGGGCTGCTGTCTATGGGGTTGCACAGAGTTGGACACGAGTGAAGCAACTTAGCAGCAGCAGCAGTCTGAAGTTTCTAGATAATCATATTAACTTTAAACTAGAACCAGGATTAAATTGAAGAGTGATACACATCTGTTGTTGCTTAGTCACTAAGCCATGTCCTACTCTTTCTGACCCCATAGTCTGCAGTGCTCCAGGTTCCTCTGTCCTCCACTATCACCCAGAAATTGCTCAAGCTCATATCCATGGAGTCAGTAATGCTATCAAACCATTTCATACTCTGCTGTCCTCTCCTCCTTTGCCTTCAGCTTTTCCAAGCATCAGGGTCTTTTCCAAGAAGTCTGTGCTTTGCATCAGGTGGCCAAAGTATTGGAACTTCAGCTTCAGTATCAGTCCTTCCAATGAACATTCAATGTTGATTTTCAGGATTGACTGGTTTGATCTCCTTGAAGTCCAAGGGACTCTTGAGAGTCTTCTCCAAAACCACAATTCAAAAGCATTAGTTCTTAGGTGTTCAGCCTACCTTATGGTCCAACTCTCACATCCATACATGACTGCTAGAAAAATCATAGTTTTGACTAAGTTGGCAAAGTGATGTCTCTGCTTTTTAATACATTGTCTAGGTTTGGCATAGCTTTCCATCCAAGAGGTAAGTGTCTTTTAATTTCGTGGTTATAGTTACTATCCACAGTGATTTTGGAGCCCAAGAAATTTGAATCTGTCACTACTTCCATTTTTCCCATTCTATTTGCCAAGAAGATGAGACTGGATGCCATGATATTAGTTTTTGTTTTTGTTTTCCTTTCCAGTGATTAGTTTCAAGCCAGCTTTTGACCCTTCTCTTTCACCCTCATCAAGAGGCTCTTTAGTTCCTCTTCACTTTCTGCCATTACAGTGGTATTATCTGCATATCTGAGGTTGTTGATATTTCTCCCAGCAATTTTGATTCCAGCTTGTGATTTATCCAGCCTGGCATTTCACATGGTGTACTCTGCATATTAGTTAAATAAATGGGGTGACAATATACAACCTTGTCATACTCCTTCTCAATTTTGAACTAGGCAGTGGTTCCGTGTCCAGTTCTAACTGTTGCTTCTTGACCTGCACACAGATTTCTCAAGAGGCAGGTAATGCGGTGTGGTATTCCCATCTTTTAAAGAATTTTCCAGTTTGTTGTGATCCACACAGTCAAAGGCTTTAGCATAGTCAATGAAGCAGAATACTTTCCGGAATCCTGTTGCTTTCTCCATGATCCAACAGATGCTGGCAATTTGAACTCTGATTCCTCTGCCTCTTCAAAATCCAGCTTGTATACCTTAACATTCCAGGTGCGTATGCAATATTTCTCTGTATAGTATTGGACTTTGCTTTCACCACTACATACCTCCACAACTGAGTGTCTTTTTTGCTTTGGCCCAGCGGATTCATTCTTTCTGGAGCTATCAGTAATTGCCCTCCAGTTTTCCTCAGTAGCATACTGGCCACCTTCCCACCGGGGCAGCTCATCCCTTAGTGTCATATATTTTTACCTTTTCATACTGTTCATGGGGTTCTTGCAGCATGTATACTGGAGTGGTTTGCCATTTCCTTCTCTAGTGGACCACATTATGGCACAACTCTTCACTGGACTGTCTTTGGTGGCCCTGCATGCCATGGCTCATAGCTTCGTCGAGTTACGTAGGTCCTTTTGCCACAACAAGGCTGTGATCCATGGGAAATGCCAAATGTTCTAAGGTATCTCAGCCCTGTTTAATATAACAAGGATTAGACTAAAGTCAAGGATTTTGATTTGACATTTGTACATTCATATTAAAGAAATGAATTCAAAAAAGCTAACTAAAAATGGTTTATATTGTCTGCTGCTTTTGTTAACTGATCTTAGTTTCATACACAAATACCATGCCATAATGAACATGTCAAGTGGAATTTTTCATCATAAGAGATGTACTTATGCTTTTCTCACCTCTCCCTAAAGTATGGAGCTTTTCCAGCTCCATATCAAATGAATTATTAGATGTTTCAAGGTTTCCAAAATATGATTTTTTGTATTGATTTAGGTATCAGTTCAGTTCAGTACTAAGTTATTACAATTTGGAAAATAAAATAGTAAAGCTTCAGAAGTATAAAAACAGAAGCCATGTATATACAAATTATTTTGCTGCAAACTACAAGACATTAAAACAAACATTAAAACAAAAAACAACATTAAAAATAAAAAAACAAATACCCAGTGTTTAAAGTTGCCAGTCATAGAAAGCTACTTTTCAAATAAATATATCTGAAGCATTTGGAAATTTCAATTTTACCTCTTATGATTTACTAAGGTTTTATGTATTTATATAATTGACTTACCACAGTCGGACTAATGGCACTTATCTTAACAATATTCAGTATCTTTTTAAAATTGCATAGAATGCTACTTGTTTTTATGTGTTATTTTTTCCACAACATTGTAGACCCTGAGGTCAGGGACTGTGTCATATTTAGCTTTCTATTCTTTTGGTCACCCAATACAATGCTTTGAACACTACAAAGCATCATTTAAGGTGTTTAATTAAAATACAATCCAAAAGACTTACACAGTATATGTCAATATACAAAGCACAAAACAGAATGTTTCCAAGTCTTGAAGTGTTTTTAAAGTTTAACCTTGATTTTCAGCAGAAGTCTTGAGCAAAGGAGGAGAACACAAGGATTTGGAGCTCCCTTCATTAAGGAGCATTCTCTCTCTTAAGGAAAAATAAAATATAAATTTAATATTCTTTATCTTTTTTAAAATCCTAATATTCCTTATCTTACCTAAATCTAGTGAGAAATAAATTTAAGGAACTAGATCTGATAGATAGAGTGCCTTATGAACTATGGACGGAGGTTCATGACATTTTACAGGAGACAGGGATCAAGACCATCCCCATGGAAAAGAAATGCAAAATGCAAAATGGCTGTCTGGGGAGGCCTTACAAATAGCTGTGAAAAGGAGACTTGCGAAAAGCAAAGGAGAAAAGGAAAGATATAAGCATCTGAATGTAGAGTTCCAAAGAATAGCAGGAGAGATAAGAAAGTCTTCCTCAGCTATCAATGCAAAGAAATAGAGGAAAACAACAGAATGGGAAAGACTAGAGATCTCTTCAAGAAAATCAGAGATACCAAGGGAACATTTCATGCAAAGATGGGCTCAATAAAAGACAGAAATGGTATGGACTTAGTAGAAGCAGAAGATATTAAGAAGAGGTGGCAAGAATACTCAGAAGAACTGTACAAAAAAGAGCTTCATGACCAAGATAATCACGATGGTGTGATCACTCACCTAGAGCCAGACATCCTGGATTGTGAAGTCAAGTGGGCCTTAGAAAGCATCACTAGGAACAAAGCTAGTGGAGGTGATGCCATTCTAGTTGAGCTATTTCAAATCCTGAAAGATGATGCCATGAAAGTGCTGCACTCAACACGCCAGCAAATTTGGAAAACTCAGCAGTGGCCACAAGGACTGTAAAAGGTCAGTTTTCACTCCTATCCCAAAGAAATGCAAATGCCAAAGAATGCTCAAACTACTGCACAATTGCACTCATCTCACATGCTAGTAAAATAATGCTCAAAATTCTCCAAGCCAGGCTTCAGCAATATGTGAACTGGGAACTTCCAAATGTTCAAGCTGGTTTTAGAAAAGGCAGAGGAACCAGAGATCAAATTGCCAACATCCACTGGATTATGGAAAAAGCAAGAGAGTTCCAGAAAAACATCTATTTCTGCCTTATTGACTATGCCAAAGCCTTTGACTGTGTGGATCTCAATAAACTGTGGAAAATTCTGAAAGAGATGGGAATGCCAGACCACCTGACATGCCTCTTGAGAAATCTGTATGCAGGTCAGGAAGCAACAGTTAGAACTGGACATGGAACAACAGACTGATTCCAAATAGGAAAAGGAGTACATCAAGGCTGTATATTGTCACCCTGCTTATTTAACTTATATGCAGAGTACATCATGAGAAACGCTGGACTGGAAGAAGCACATGCTGGAATCAAGATTGCCAGGAGAAATATCAATGACCTCAGATATGCTCATGACAACACCCTTATGGCAGAAAGTGAAGAGAAACTAAAAAGCGTCTTAATGAAAGTGAAAGAGGAGAGTGAAAAAGTTGGCTTAAAGCTCAACATTCAGAAAACGAAGATCATGGCATCTGGTCCCATCCCTTCATGGCAGATAGATGGGGAAACAGTGGAAACAGTGTCACACTTTGCTTTTTTGGGCTCCAAAATCACTGCAGATGATGATTGCAGCCATGAAATTAAAAGACACTTACTCCTTGGAAGGAAAGTTATGACCAACCTAGATAGTATATTCAAAAGCAGAGACATTACTTTGCCGACTAAGGTCCGTCTAGTCAAGGCTATGGTTTTTCCTGTGGTCATGTATGGATGTGAGAGTTGGACTGTGAAGAAAGCTGAGCACTGAAGAACTGATGCTTTTGAACTGTGGTGTCGGAGAAGACTCTTGAGAGTCCCTTGAACTGCAAGGAGATCCAACCAGTGCATTCTAAAGGATATCAGCCCTGGGATTTCTTTGGAAGGAATGATGCTAAAGCTGAAAATCCAGTACTTTGGCCACCTGATGTGAAGAGTTGACTCACTGGAAAAGTCTCTGATGCTGGGAGGTATTGGGGGCAGGAGGAGAAGGGGATGACAGAAGGTGAGATGGCTGGATGGCATCACCGACTCAATGGACATGATTTTGAGTGAACTCCGGGAGATGGTGGTGGATGGGGAGGCCTGGCGTGCTGCTATTCATGGGGTCGCAAAGAGTCAGACATGACTGAGTGACTGAACTGACTGACTGACCTTTTCCTTATTTTCCTTTATGGTCTTTCATTTCTATTTGTTGTTTACCAGTGAGCTGCTAATTCAACAAGTCTGATTTTTTATTGATTCTCAACACCAGGGTGAAATTCTGTCCAATTCTTTGACCACCTGTGGTGGAACTCACCCAAATTCAAAGAAATCTATCAGTACCTACTACACAAACGTATAAACTGACAATTAGGAAAATTGATTATAGCTATTCACAATATTTTCATAGCAAAGTGCAACAGTAAATACTTCTCTCAATGGTTAAAACAGCTAAATAGCATTTTAATATAATCTTCAATTATATCAACAATCAATTTCTTCTGAGTATGTGAATTTTCAATTTACATATGATTATAACTGTGGAAATTTGATCCATAGTTGGTTGAATCCATGCATGCAGAACCTACAGATTTATTAATGGGGGATGCCTGTGCCTTATTTCTACCTGTACATTCTTTGCATTGTACTGATTATTAATCAGTGCCTATAGAATACACTCAAAAATAGGTCAGTAAATTTTATGTATGTGATTAAAAAAAACATTTAAAATAGCTCTTTTACTACATCTTAATTTATGGGTTGTTATAGTCCAAGACAGACAAAGTTTAACCTATAAAATGCACACAATTAATGACATATACTAATTGTTAATAAATTTGCACCTCTTTAATCAACTTAAAAATGGTTCTTTGGAGGCTACTATAGGCACAGAGAAAGAAACTTTTAGAACCATTATCTGTGGATGAAAACATATACAAGGGCCTGTTGACTCTGAATAAGGTGTTCTGTAGCTTTATTTCTATCTGTAACTGCAATTTCCTTTTACTGTGAAACCTAGCATATGTACAGGTTCTGTTGGTTAGAATGTGGCTGTCTTTGAGGGATCATGATTATGCCTACCACAAGTATTTTTTGAATATTTTTTGACTCTTTACAAAAATACACAATACACCGCACTGTCAGTTACCTATTTCAGTATTTATTACTATTGATCTAAAGACTGTTATAATTGTCTAACTCTGTGTCTTCTTTCATTAAATAATAATCATCTTATTTGGCTCCTTTTTAATATGTAGATGTGAATATCAGCAGTTCTCGTGGAAATTCCAGTCCAATAAGCTTAACACTGGCCGTCAAATCAGCTATTAGAGGAATAATACTATTAGGTAATGAATAAATATGTTAAAATGCTGTGATATAGAGTATTATTTTCATTTTTATATCCTCCATTAATTCAGTTAGGAAGACTGAAGAAAAGAAAAAAGCACAGACTTATGATTTCAAATTGGTATAGTTATTATAGTTGGAAAATGTTTATCAATTTATCATATTTTCCAACTAATATTTTCTTTATTTTTTATAATGACAATAACTATGTAAAAATATGTTTTTAAAAGATAGAATGTAATATATTGACAGATGTTGAGTTTTTATCACTCAATATATTCACTGGGATGATCACTTGGCAAAAACAATGTATAGAAGATATAAACACTGTGTTATATCTGTACTGAATGGCTTTAAAAATGGTTTACAATAGAGATATATCATAAACATAATTTTTAAATGCTAATAAGATATGCCTTATATTTCAGAAATCTAAAATTCTGCCAATTTTTTTTCTATTTTCCTATTGTAGTTTCTTCTCTTATGGAAATAGAAATTGCTATGTTACATGTTTCAAAAGATTATGCTGTTATACAATATGTTGCATCATATTTTCTTGAAGCAACTAATGTCTACGTTTAAAATTTCCATCAACATAATTCTCAGCAATAGTGTGTCTTTATCTCTGAAGAGTTTCTCCATGAAATATCATGAAAAGATAAATGCTGACAGTGGTGAGAAACTTTTATATGCCCCTTGCTGAAATGAAAAAAGTATGACATGTGGCTGTTTCTTCCAATTCTGTCTCTAAATAGTTTCACAGTTTTATTATAATTCACAAAATAAATCTGCAGGGAAATTTATGTGCTGCATTGAACTATAAAATACATGGTCACTTAACTTCTGTAGAGTTGCTTTATTAAGAAATTTCTTTCATACTTCAAGATTCAAATGATATTATGTATTTAAGTAGGTCAGAATATTTTTAAAACATTGTCAAAATGCTAAAATATAATTTCTTTCAAAGAGCATCTAAAAGAAATTCAACACTGAAATATTGATTAAATAAATTCAGCTTTTTTATTGGTATAACGTAGTAATCTAAAAAGAATTTTACTGATTATGTTGATAAGCAAACACAAAACTCCATAAAATGTATTTGGTTTTTAAAAACTGACTGCAATTTTGAAAATAAAAACAGTGTACTTGAAAAAAAATTAATCACAAGGATTCTTTTTCTTGCTTTTATTCACACAGTTTTTGATTTTATTTATTTTTTATTTTTTAAATTTTAAAATCTTTAATTCTTACATGCGTTCCCAAACATGAACCCCCCTCCCACCTCCCTCCCCATAACATCTCTCTGGGTCATCCCCATGTACCAGCTCCAAGCATGCTGTATCCTGCATCAGACATAGACTGGCGATTCAATTCTTACATGATAGTATACATGTTAGAATGCCATTCTCCCAAATCATCCCACCCTCTCCCTCTCCCTCTGAGTCCAAAAGTCCATTATACACATCTGTGTCTCTTTCCCTGTCTTGCATACAGGGTCGTCATTGCCATCTTCCTAAATTCCATATATATGTGTTAGTATACTGTATTGGTGTTTTTCTTTCTGGCTTACTTCACTCTGTATAATCGGCTCCAGTTTCATCCATCTCATCACAACTGATTCAAATGAATTCTTTTTTACAGCTGAGTATATTCACACAGTTTTTGAATTATTAGTATTTAAAACATTAGCAGTATGATACATATTTGTACACTGACATGTATAGGAGACAGGGAGCAAGACCAACCCCAAGAAAAAAGAATGCAAAAAAGCAAAATAGCTGTCTGAGGAGGCCTTACAAATAGCTGTGAAAAGAAGATAAGTAAAAAGCAAAGGAGACAAGCAAAGATTTACCCATTTGATGCAGAGTTCCAAAGAATAGCAAGGAGAGATAAGAAAGCCTTCCTCAGTGATCAATGCAAAGAAATAGAGGAAAACAACATAATGGGGAAGACTAGAGATCTCTTCAAGAAAATTAGAGATACCAAGGGAATATTTCATGCAAAGATGGGTTCAATAAAGGACAAAAAAGATACGGACCTAAGAGAATCAGAAATGTTAAGAAGAGGTGGCAAGAATACACAGAAGAACTGCACAGAAAAGATCTTCACGATCCAGATAATCATGATGGTGTGATCACTCACCTAGAGCCAGACATCCTGGAAGGTGAAGTCAAGTGGGCCTTAGGAAGCATCACTACGAACAAAGCTAGTGGAGGTGATGGAATTCCAGTTGAGCTATTTCAAATACTAAAAGATGATGCTGTGAAAGCGCTGCATTCAACATGCCAGCAAATTTGGAAAACTCAGCAGTGGCCACAGAACTGGAAAAGGTCAGTTTTCATTCCAATCCCAAAGAAAGGCAATGCCAAAGAATGCTCAAACTACTGCACAATTGCACTCATCTCACATGCTAGTAAAATAATGCTCAAAATTCTCCAAGCCAGGCTTCAGGGATACGTGAACCATGAACTTCTAGATGTTCAAACTAGTTTTAGAAAAGGGAGAAGAAACAGAGATCAAATTGCCAACATCCACTGGATCACTGGAAAAGTAAGAGAATTCCAGAAAAACATCTATTTCTCCTTTATTGACTATGCCAAACCCTTTGACTGTGTGGACTGCAATAAACTGTGGAAAATTCTGAAAGAGTTGGGAATACCAGACCACCTGACCTGCCTCTTGAGAAACCTGCATGCAGGTCAGGAAGCAACAGTCAGAACTGGACATGGAACAACAGACTGGTTCCAAATAGGAAAAGGAGTACATAAAAGCTGTATATTGTTACCATGTTTATTTAACTTATATGCAGAGTACATCATGAAAAACGCTGGGCTGGATGAAGCACAAAGTGGAATTAAGATTGCTGATAGAAATATCAATAAATCCAGATATGGAGATGACACCACTCTTATGGTAGAAAGTGAAGAGGAACTAAAGAGCCTCTTGATGAAAGTGGAAGAGGATAGTGAAAAAGTTGGCTTAAAGTTCAACATTCAGAAAACTAAGATCATGTCATCTGTTCCCATCACTTCATGGCAAATATATGGGGAAACATTAGAAACAGTAGCAAGCTTTATTTGAGGGGACTCCAAAATCACTGCAGGTGGTGATTGCAGCCATGAAATTAAAAGACGCTTACTCCTTGGAAGAAAAGTTATGACCAACCTAGATAGCTATTGAAAAGCAGAGATATTACTTTGCCAACAAAGGTCTGTCTAGTAAAGGCTATGATTTTTCCAGTTGTCATGTATGAATGTGAGAGTTGGAGTATAAAGAAAGCTGAGCACCAAAGAATTAATGTTTTTGAATTGTGGTGTTGGAGCAGACTCTTGAGTGTTCCTTGGACTGCAAGGAGATCCAAACAGTCCATCCTAAAGGAAATTAGTCCTGAATGTTCATTGGAAGGACTGATGGTTGAAGCTGAAACTCCAGTACTTTGGCCACCTGATGCAAAGAGCTGAGTCATTTGAAAGACCCTGATGCTAGGAAAGATTGAGGGCAGGAAGAGAAGGGGATGACAGAGGATGAGATGGTTGGATGGCATCACCGACTCAATGGAGATGAGTTTGAGTAGACTCCCTTAGTTGGTGATGGATAGGGAGGCCTGGCTGCTGCAGTCCACTGTTTCACAAAGATCAGACACAACTGAGTGGCTGAACTGAACTGAACATATTTTTTTAACTAAAAGTAAACTGACTATGTTGAGCATGGGTACTAAAGCAGAATGCTTTCTGTGCTTTCCTTCCCTGATGGATTGTCTTTCAGAAAAAATCAAGGCTAAATGATCAGTTCATGAAATATTTAACCACATTACTTTTTGCATTTTCTCCTCATCCCAACTTGAAATGTGCTTGTGATAAACAGTGTAGTTTGTGAATTTCTGTGGAGGTTTGAGAAGTGAGGTTAGAATCAAAAACTAAATTTCTGAATAAATACAATTTAGCTAATGTAGATAAAAAATAAAAATGAAATAAGCTTAAAAAATAAGTTAGATTTTTTAAAGCATAGAAATAAAAGGGAATGGGATAGAAAGAATAGAACATTTAAACATTCATTTAACCGGCTGTATTCATTGGGATTATCACTTGACAGAGACAATGCACAGGGATACATTTGGGATCTGACTAGAAATACATCTTTCTATTAATTCAGATTCTAACTCTAATCAATTTTATTGCATATTACCTGCCTTAATTTATACTTATGATACATTTGGAGTCAGAGCATCCATTTAACTTGTAGGAATTTAATTATATAAGATAATATATTCACTTTTCATTATTCTGCTAGTGGTTTAACAATGCAGACTCAATGGTGCTTGCAAAGGAGACAGGAGGAAAATTGCTTGATAAAAACACAATGTTCTTCTGTCTGCTTCTGTACCTGCTTCCTCTCTGTTCCTTTCCTCCCTTCTTTATCGCTGCTTCCCTTTCTTCCTTCCTTACAAATCTCAGTGATAGGTAACAATTTAACAGCATTTCAAATGTCATATGTAGCACTTATTTTGTGAAAAGGTGCATTTAAAGATGAAAACAGGAAATCTCATTACAGATTAACGCTAACAGATGAACTTTTGCAGTAGATATTCATGTAGAGAACACTAACCTTAAACACTGATTAAACAAAAGTACCCCTATTCTTGTCATTAGTAGACCTGTATCACAAAGTTTTATTGTTATTACTATTATTGTTATTGCTATACAATGAATTTTGTTCCCCCGAATTCATACGTTGAAGGGCTAAGCCTCAATATGTCTTAAATAGGGCCTTTAAGGAGGTTACCATCTTTTTAAACTGATATTTATTACAATTAATGTTTTCTTGATGATATTCATTTTATCCCCCACTACAGAAAACAGCATCTTCTCCAACTATAGGCTTAAAACTATTTGTAGCAGGCGGTTAAACAGACTGTAATTTGAGGTCTTTTGGAGCTAAGAACAGTCTTTGCTGACAGCCAGTAAGGGAAAAGGACCTCAGTACTACAGCTGCAAGGTACTACTTCTTTTAAAACCTGAGTGAATATGGGAGCAAATTCTTTCCAGAACCTCCGAGCAAGAACCCAGGCTGGCTGAAGCTTCATTTTGCTGTTTTGAAATCTGTAACAGAAAAACCTGTCGAGTGAACCCAGACTTTTCACAGAACTGTGAAATGTAAAATTTTTGTTGTTTTAAGTTTCTCAACTTATAGTCTTTATTATTGCATAGGTACAAACTATTACAAGTGGATAAAGGCAGTGTAAGCCTGACCCATCTATGATAAAATTGCCTATCAATCATCTCCTTCAGGTATGGGCCATTATGGTTCTTGCTTACATCTACTTTTGTCATTCAGGTCAGTTGAGTTCAGTCACTCAGTCGTGTCCGACTCTTTGCGACCCCATGAATCGCAGCACGCCACGCCTCCCTGTCCATCACCAACTACCGGAGTTCACTCAGATTCACGTCCATCAAGCCAGTGATGCCATCCACCCATCTCATCCTGGGTCCTCCCCTTCTCCTCCTGCCCCCAATCCCTCCCAGCATCAGAGTCTTTTCCAATGAGTCAACTCTACACATGAGGTGGCCAAAGTACTGGAGTTTCAGCTTTAGCATCATTCCTTCCAAAGAAATCCCAGGGCTGATCTCCTTCAGAATGCACTGGTTGGATCTCCTTGCAGTCCAAGGGACTCTCAAGAGTCTTCTCCAACACCACAGTTCAAAAGCATCAATTCTTTGGTGCTCAGCCTTCTTCACAGTCCAACTCTCACATCCATACATGAACACAGGAAAAACCATAGCCTTGACTAGACGGACCTTAGTCGGCAAAGTAATGTCTCTGCTTTTGAATATACTATCTAGGTTGGTCATAACTTTTCTTCCAAGGACTAAGCGTCTTTTAATTTCATGGCTGCAATCATCATTTGCAGTGATTTTGGAGCCCTAAAAAATAAAGTCTGACACTGTTTCTACTGTTTCCCCATCTATTTCCCATGAAGTCATGGTACTGGATGCCATGATCTTCATTTTCTGAATGTTGAGCTTTAAGCCAACTTTTTCACTCTCTTCTTCCACTTTCATCAAGAGGCCTTTTAGTTCCTCTTCACTTTCTGCCATAAGGGCAGTGTCATCTGCATATCTGTGGTTATTGTTATTTCTCCCGGCAATCTTGATTCCAGCTTGTGTTTCTTCCAGTCCAGCATTTCTCATGATGTACTCTGCATATAAGTTAAATAAGCAGGGTGACAATATATAGCCTTGATGCACTCCTTTTCCTATTTGGAACCAGTCTGTTGTTCCATGTCCAGGGTTTACAAAATGGTGATTCTTCCATTTCAATCATTTCTTTTGCATTTATTGGCTAGAGTTCTTCTCTAAAAATCTTAATTTTATCAAAAATTTAGCTATCCTAAAATAAAGTTTGTACATGAAACAGAGACTAAATGCCTATGTTTTTTTCTCGTTTATTAGTTTTTCAAAATCAACTGAGATGTTGATTTCACCAATCTAAGGCAACTATGTAGATTTTTTTGTATGATTATAAAGTTAAGGATTGTTATTTATTTCAACCACATTGTTACCAGTTTCTTCATTGTACGTAAACAGTCTCATACAAGGACAATGTAAACCCCTTCAAAATGGATCCTGTGTCTTTTTGTCAAGACTCCATCATTCTATGATAATATTATTATTTTTTGGCACTCCAGATTATCCAAGGTTTATCTTGTGCATTTTATGCCTAGGGCATTGCATTCTCCATGCCCGCAAGAATCTCCTGTGTCTTTGAAGGTTTTAGAGGCCAGAGATTGGGCATTTAAGAGTGGCTTTATAACTGCTTCAAGGTCATTTCAGTAGTTGAAATCAGTGATTGTTCATGTTGTTCTTTAGAAATAAAAATAAATGATAAGTTTATAATACATTTACAATTCAAGTTTAAGCTTGCTATGTTTAAGTACTTTGATTTTTACATTTGTTTCTTTTAATAAATTTTAACATTTCTAAAAACATTACTATAAATTATTACTGGTTTTATTTATATGATAATTTACATTATTATGATGATTGTTAAATTTGCTTTAAGATTTCTTTGCAGGTTTTCTGTTTGGTTTGTTTTTTGGTTCTTAGAATTTATCCCTTGGGAAATATAGTCAAAATTCTGTATCTTAAAATATTAAAGTATTGTATTCTTCACAAATGGTTATCTTATCAAATTCATATAAGGTTAATTCATGATTTCTGTTATTTTTAAATTTAGAGGTCATGGTTTTTATATATGTTTTAATTTTGTTTTTAAATTTACACAATTTCAAAATTAGGAAAAGGTCAATCTGAGAAAACAATAATTGTTTATAAATTAATTATAACAAGGGAGGAAAATCAATGCAAATATTCCCAAAGTGGATTGACCTCCCAAATTATTCATTTGGGACTGTAGATAGAAACTGTATGTAGATGCTAGATAATAATCAGTATCCCAAGCCAGAAATCTAGGAACCAGTTTACTAATTCCTGCGTGAAAAATTTAGCAGTCGTATCAATATTACAGTTTTAATATTAACTGCTGCTAAGTCGCTTCAGTCGTGTCTGACTCTGTGCGATCCCATAGACGGCAGCTCGCCAGGCTCCCCTGTCTCTGGGATTCTCCAGGCAAGAACACTGGAGTGGGTTGCCATTTCCTTCTCCAGTAGTTAATATTAACTACCCCTCTCCAATCCCAATATCATCACACTACTGCAGATCATCCTGACTTTCCCTGGATGGCTATAATCGTCACTTATCTGGGCTACCTAGTGCTATTTGACTGCATACCCATTAGTGTTAAGAGGACAGGGGAAGGAATTTTAAAAATACAAATGGACAAGCCATTCACCTGCTCCAGAGAATTCAGAGGCTTCTCCATGCTCCTAAATGAAAATGCCAGCAGTTCTTCTTTTGGTAGATGGGTTATCTTATAAATATCTTGCTTGTAATCTTGGAAAATAGACCATAAGCCTTATGAAAAGTGTGCATGATAGGGTAGAGGTGTGTGGAGAATCAAATGTGATTAAAAAGTGAACATATTTTCTATGACTAAAGTTCATAATTTCATCAAACTGTCCTTGGCTTCTTGTAGCTGATTTTGTTTACTAATATTGTTTGCTTCTATATTCAGTTCAGTCGCTCAGTCGTGTTGGACTCTTTGTGACCCCATCAACCGCAGCATGCCAGGTGTCTCTGTCCATCACCAACTCCCGGAGTCCACCCAAACCCATGTCCATTGAGTCAGTGATGCCGTCCAATCATCTCATCCTCTGTCATCCCCTTCTCCTCCTGCCCTCAATCTTTCCCAGCATCAGGGTCTTTTCAAATGAGTCAGCTCTTCGCATCAGGTGGCCAAAGTATTGGGGTTTCAGCTTCAACATCACTCCTTCCAATGAATATTAAGGACTTATTTCTTTCAGGATGGACTGGTTGGAGCTCCTTGCAGTCCAAGGGACTCTCAAGAGTCTTCTCCAACACCACAGTTAAAAAGTATCAATTCTTCTGTGCTCAGCTTTCTCTATAGTCCAACTCTCACATCCATACATGACCACTGAAAAAATCATAGCCTTGACTAGACCGACCTTTGTTGACAAAGTAATGTCTCTGCTTTTTAATATGTTGTCTAGGTTGGTTCATAACTTTCCTTCCAAGGAATAAGTGTCTTTTAATTTCATGCTGCAATCACCATCTTCAGTGATTTTGGAGCCCAGAAAAAAAAGTCAGCCACTGTTTCCCCCTCTATTTGCCATGAAGTGATGGGACTGGATGCCATGGTCTTAGTTTTCTGAATGTTGAGCTTTAAGCTACTTTTTCACTCTCCTCTTTCACCTTCATCAAGAGTATAAGACCAAATTTATCAGCTATATAAGTAAATTACTTGTATGGACTTGTGGAGAAGGCAAAACAATTGAGTACCTTTGTTTTTACTGTACATTAAATAGAGCTTCCCAGGTGGCACTAGTGATAAAGGACCCACCTGCCAATCAAGGAGACATAAGAGATGCATTCAAACCCTGGGTTGGAAAGGTCACCTGGAGAAGGGCATAGTAACCCACTCCAGTGTTCTTGCCTGGAGAATCCCATGGACAGAGGAGCCTGGTGGACTACTGTTCATAGGTTTTTAAAGAGTCAGATATGATTAAAGCAACATAGCACATGCATGTACATTAAATTTGTTAACATTCTCACTCTTCTATCTTTATTTAGGACTTATCCCTTGGGTAAACAAGAATTTAGAGATAAAATTTTAAAATCTAAATTACTGCTTAATTTTTAAGATGTAAATATTATATATTAATATAAATAATACTTATGTAAAAATTAATATGTAATTTGTGTCACTGTTCATATTTCTAAAGAATGTGAAATACTCAACATGCTAAACATGAACAAAGCTCTGATACTGCTAACTGTTGAACAAGATTAAATAGGAAAAATATCAGAATAAAAACTGGCGATGTCCATATTCCAGGAACATATTTTTTTCTTGTTGTTGTATTCAAATTTATTTATTTTTAATTGAAGGATAATTCCTTTAAAATATTGCTTTGGTTTCTTCTAAACATAAATATTTTTACTTTAGGAATTTTTAAAAAATAAAAAATGAAAAAATGGGAAGGTAAGAAAGAAGGAAGGAAGGAAAGGAAGAGAAAGAATATTAAGAAAAAGATACATTTCAGTTTGAATGATTTCCACTAAGGAAGGAATGGAGACTGCACACACACACACACACACACACACACACACACACGTATATTATATATTGTCACATATATGTGGTCTATAATAGGTAGGATTAAAAATTAGGTGGATTAAAAGTAATAAAATCATAATTTTTTGTTTCCCTGGGGTAATGTAAGCTTACTTCCCTGGTCCCAACATCTTGTCTAGTTAACATTACTTTTGTCCTGAATGTGTGCATGGCATAAACAATAAATCACATGGTCACATGTCATACAATTACCTAAAAGGCAATAAAATACATGGTAAACTCACTTTCTACTTAGAACAACCACAAAACATATTGCTTGATTCCTACTAATCCATTGTAAAATTTCCTATTACACTGTTCTAAGACTATAATTTTGAAGTGAGAAAATAATATTTTTCTCAGTGAAGTTGGTGATTATAATTTTTCTATAATTATATCTAATTGAAACTCAAGTATCCTAAATATATCTTCAAATTTAAATGATTGCTTATAGTTACTTTTAAAACTTTACAAGTGTTAAAATCCATTAATTTTTTTTTTATAAACTTTCTACTTTTTTGTAACCTCAAAATACAAGTTAAGCCAAATGGGATTAAACACAAGTACTGAGAATGGAAAGAATTTCCCACCTTAGTTATTAGTCATTCTGTCTACTTTGGACTACGGCTGTTTTGAAAATGGATGGTAGAATTAATTTATGTGGACAAACTATAAGGTGATTAAAACACATTAGTAGGCATAAATGTTATTATGGAATGTGATGAATCACAACTGACATAAAAGAACAGAGACGGCTTTGGACACTACTCCGCTCTTCAATTCAGTTCAGTTCAGTCACCCACCAGGTCCAGCTCTTTGCGACCCCATGGACTGCAGCACCCCAGACCTCCCTGTCCATCACCAACTCCCAGAGTTTACTCATAGTCATGCCCATTGAGTCGGTGATGCCATCCAACCATCTCATCCTCTGTCATCCCCTTCTCCTCCTGCCTTCAATCTTTCCCAGCATCAGGGTCTTTACAAATGAGTCAGTTCTTCACATCAGGTGGCCAAAGCATTGGAGTTTCAGCTACAGTATCAGTCCTTCCAATGAATATTCCAGACTGGTTTCCTTTAGGATGGACTGGTTGGATCTCCTTGCTGTCCAAGGGACTCTCAAGAGTCTTTTCCAACACCACAGTTCAAAAGCATCAGTTCTTCAACACTCACTTTTCTTTACAGTCCAACTCTCACATCCATACCTGACTATTGGAAACATAATAGCCTTGACCAAATGGACCTTTGTTGGCAAAGTAATGTCTCTGCTTTTAATTTTTTTTAATTTATTTTTTTAATAAATGTATTTATTTTGATTGGAGGTTAATTACTTTACAATATTGTATTGGTTTTCCTATATATCACCATGTGTGCTGTCTAGGTTGGTAATATCTGGGTTTGTCTCTCCTAGGAGTTAAGAAGATATCTGGAGTCTATCTCTATAATTCTTTAAAACCATGGAATAATATAACACAGAAAACAGAATTTAAATTTTCTCTTTGCCTTTCCTCATTTTTTTTCCTGCTTCAAGTGCTATCTAAAATATTGTTTCTCAGTTGATTTAAGATACAGACAACAGAAATAAAGAAATAAAACACAAAAATAAATTTGAAAGTTATTTCAAAGGTATTCCTACAAGTCATATTTCAGATAAATTTTAACATATTTTTTATCAGTTCAGAATCTAATTCTGGTTATACAATTCTCAGCAATATATCCTAGCTGAGAATGAAAAGATATGGAGCAAAAGACTATCGCATTCATTGTGTTTTAGTTGCTCAGTCATGTGTGACTCTGTGACCCCATGGAATGGCTAGCTTGCCAGGCTCTGCTGTCCACGGGATTTTCCTGGCAAGAAGACTGGTGTGGGTGGCCATTTCCTTTTGCAGGGAGTAAGCCAAAGAAAGACACTAAATTAATAAATGTCCTGAGTGTTGTATTATAGGGATATTGGTTCCTGATAATGATAATGATAGTAATTTAAGCTACTGCCACTATTAATCATTGCTTTTGATAATAGAATAACATAGACAGCTTAATAAAGTTATATTATCTTCTGTTTTTTCACACACACACACACACACAAACAGAATTAAGAGGCCAACCTGATTGTTGTATTTTTTCTTTTTTTTAGTTTGTTAAATTGTGGAACTTTATAGTTTTTCATTTATTGTTGTAAAACCATGGGCAATTTGATAACATTTTTTAAAACATGTATTTTTTAATTCAAGGATAATGACTTTACAGAATTGTGTTTGTTTCTGCCAAACATCAACATGAATCAGCCATAGATATACATATGTCTCTTCTCACTTGAACCTACCTCCTTTCTCCCTCCATCCCATCCCTCTTGGTCTTTAGCTAATATGCATTATTTTTTCTTCCTTCAAATTTAAAATGCTTTTAAATTTTTGTCATTATTATCATAGCACAAACATTTCACCAACATATGTCTATCTGTGGATATCTTGTCAATTAAGTTGCCTGGAATATTGTGAGGTCTTACATTATACACAGAAATTATTTTAATTAAAACTGGGGAATTTTTTTCTATCCCTATTGAAGGTTAAAAAAAATTACTTCCCAAAGATGCTCATGTCCTAATCTCCCAAATTTGTATATATGCTACCTTAACATGCCAAAATGGACTATGAAGATATAATTAAATCAAGGGTCTTAAAATGGGAAGATTATCCTGAATTATCCAGGCTGACATAATATAATTATAATAATCTTTATAAGAGAAAGGCAAAATGGTTAGAATTAAAGAAGACATGATGACAAAAGCAGATGAAAAAAAAAAAAAAAAAGTAGAGCTCAGAGAAGAAAGAGGTTAAAAACTTAACACTATTTGGCACTGAGGATCTAAGAAGGGCCCCCGAGCCAAAGGATATCGATGGCCTGTAGATGCTGGAATAAAGAGATGACTTCTACTCTAGAGCCTTCAGAAGAAATGTAGCTCTATTAGTTCCTTGATTTTAGCCACATAAAACCCCATTTGGGATTTCTGAAATCCAGACCACAAGATAATAAATCTGTCTTGTTTTAAGCCACTAAGTTTCTGGTAATCGGTAGCAATAAGAAACTAGCACAAAGAAAGTCTTTGATCACTGCCTCTGGTTTTGCTTTCCTCTCTTCATAGTTGCTACTTAAATTAATATTTGGTATAAGAATTTTGAATCTTTATACTTTGCTTTTGTTTTGGCAAAAGGTTTAGAAGTATGTCTCCACAATGATTAATCCATTTACTATGGTACAGATTCTGATTTTTAAAATTATGTGTCTTTCTCAAATTAGGTTCCTATCAGTAATACCTTACTGCACCATGTCCTATTTCATCCTACCGCACTGCGTTGGCTTCTGCTTTATAAAGGTTAAAATAATGAACCTACTGAGAATATCAACCTTCTGAATTTTTCTTTTGGTCTTTCTTCTTTCTTCTCTCTCTGAGTTTTCTCAGTGAATCAGTGTTTTCTGACCTCCAATGTGTTTTCACCATTGGTCCTTAATTGGTTGCTTTTCATTACTCATTGTCACAAAGGATGCCAGAACAATCTTAGTGATTTTTAAATATCAGATATATGGACTCTTTTAGTCCCATATTCTGTCTGATGATTGGGTAGCTGACTTTTGTCAATTTCTCTACAGCTGGCTTCTGTCTATGGGGTCGCACAGAGTCGGATATGACTGACGTGACTTAGCAGCAGCAGCAGCAGCAGCCACAGCTGAAGAGCAGTGTGACATATTTTCAGTTTGGTATGCCCCTGTTTTTATTTCTTTTATAAACCAGAGTAGAACATGAGAATATTAACTACAAATATATATTATATGATCTCATATATAATGCCTGATTTATAAGAATACTGTTTAATTGAAACTTTATGCCATGTTTAGTCAATCAGTCATATCTGACTCTTTATGACCCTATAGACTGCAGCCCACCAGGCTCCTCTGTCCATGGGGATTCTCCAGGCAAGAACACTAGAGTGGGTTGCTATGCCCTCCTCTAGGGGATCTTCCCAACCCAGGTATCAAACTCAGGTCTCTCATATTGCAGGCTGATTCTTTACCATCTGAGTCACCACGGAAGCCCTCTATACAATTTCCTTTTGTACATGGAAACTATGTATCATTCTATAATCTGAATATCCAGACTATTATATTAGTTAGACCATCGTTTGATTTAAAATATTTAGAGTGAGAATGTAGAAAGCAATTTGCCATGCAATTTTGTCTGACAGCCATTAAAGATCAAACCCAGAATCTAGTAGTAGTTGTCGTTGCTCAGTGGCTAAGTTGTGTCCGACTCTTTGTAGGCCCATGAACTGCAGCATGCCATGTTTCCCTGTCTTTCACTATCTCCCAGAGCTTTCTCAAACTCATGTCCATCAAGTCGGTGATGCTATGCAACCATCTCATCCCCTATCAACCCCTTTTCTTCCTGCCTTCAATCTTTCCCAGCATCAGGGTCTTTTCTAATGAGTCGGCTGTTCACATCAGTTCAGTTCAGTTCAGTTCTGTTGATCAGTCATGTCCTACTCTTTGCAACCCCATGAATCGCAGTACGCCAGGCCTCCCTGTCCATCACCATCTCCCAGAGTTCACTCAGACTCACGTCCATCGAGTCAGTGATGCCATCCAGCCATCTCATCTTCTGTCGTCCCCTTCTCCTCCTGCCCCCAATCCCTCCCAGCATCAGAGTCTTTTCCAATGAGTCAACTCTTCACATGAGGTGGCCAAAGTCCTGGGGTTTCAGCTCTAGCATCATTCCTTCTAAAGAAATCCCAGGGTTGATCTCCTTCAGAATGGACTGGTTGGATCTCCTTGCAATCAAAGGCACTCTCAAGAGTCTTCTCCAACACCACAGTTCAAAAGCATCAATTCTTCGACACTCAGCCTTCTTCACAGTCCAACGCTCACATCCATACATGGCCACAGGAAAAACCATAGCCTTGACTAGATGGACCTTAGTCGGCAAAGTAATGTCTCTGCTTTTGAATATACTATCTAGGTTGGTCATTACTTTTCTTCCAAGGAGTAAGTGTCTTTTAATTTCATGGCTGCAATCACCATCTGCAGTGATTTTGGAGCCCCCCAAAATAAACTTTGACACTGTTTCCCCATCTATTTCCCATGAAGTGATGGGACCAGATGCCATGATCTTCGTTTTCTGAATGTTGAACTTTAAGCCAAAATTTTCGCTCTCGTCTTTCCCTTTCATCAAGAGGCTTTTTAGTTCCTCTTCACTTTCTGCCATAAGGGTGGTGTCATCTGCATTTCTGAGGTTATTGCTATTTCTCCCGGCAATCTTGATTCCAGCTTGTGCTTCTTTCAGCCCAGCGTTTCTCATGATGTACTCTGCATATAAGTTAAATAAGCAGAGTGACAATATACAGCCTTGACGCACTCCTTTTCCTATTTGGAATCAGTCTGTTGTTCCATGTCCAGTTCTAACTGTTGCTTCCTGACCTGCATACAGATTTCTCAAGAGGCAGATTAAGTGGTCTGGTATTCCCGTGTCTTTCAGAATTTTCCGCAGTTTATTGTGATCCACACAGTCAAAGGCTTTGGCATAGTCAATAAAACAGAAATAGATGTTTTTTCTGGAACTCTCTTGTGTTTTCCATGATCCAGCAGATGTTGGCAATTTGATCTCTGTTTCCTCTGCCTTTTCTAAAACCTGCTTGAACATCAGGGAGTTCATGGTTCACGTATTGCTGAAGCCTGGTTTGGAGAATTTTGAGCATTACTTTACTAGCAAGTGAGATGAGTGCAATTGTGAGGTAGTTTAAGCATTCTTTGGCATTGCCTTATCAGGTGGCCAAAATATTGGAGTTTCAGCTTTAGCATCAGTCCTTCCAATGAATATTCAGGATGGATTTTCTTGAGGATTGACTGGTTTGATTTCCTTGCAGTCCAATGGACTCTCAAGAGTCTTCTCCAACACCACAGTTCCAAAACATCAATTCTTTAATGCTCAGCTTTCTTTATGGTCCCTCTGTCACATCCATACATGACTACTAGAAAACTTTGACAATGCTTTAAAATTCATTATTAAACAAATTACAGACTTCATAGGCTTCTGTGGAACTGATCTGTGAAATTAAAAATATTTTGCTATAATGGTGGCTCAGACGGTAAAGCGTCTGCCTACAGTGCAGGAGACCTGGGTTCGATACCTGGGTCAGGAAGATCCTCTGGAGAAGGAAATGGCAGCCCACTCCAGTACTCTTGCCTGGAAAATCCCATGGACGGAGGAGTGTAGTATGCTACAGTCCATGGGGTAGCAAAGAGTTGGACACGACTGAGCAACTTCACTTCAATGTTCTTTAGGGAAGATTCATTTTTAAATAAATTTGATTCATAAATTAATCTTTTCAATGCATAGAATTTCAAGTGTGATTTCTTGATTATAACTGGTTTATGTAGATTATATGATAATTCTGATTTAATTAGGATATTTTCATCTTAATGAGAACACACACCCAGCCACACACACACAAAGAGAAAAAAAAAAAAAAGAAATAAAATGGACATATTTTACCAGTACCAGGCATGTGAACTTAATTCAAATATATGCATATCATTAGCTGACAATTTAATCATTGATAAGTTGCTTATCCTATGTAATCAATAATTACACAAATCACTGAATGGCTGTGGAGATACATGTCCTGCAGACATACATATATAATCTCAGACTCAAAATGAATTTTTATTTGAGACATCCAAAAGCTTTGTAGTAATAAACTATTGTAATTTAGTTTCTTTTTCTTTTTAATTATAGTAACTAGTGTCACTTTCACTAATAACACCCATCACTATGACCAATAAGATTTTTATCATTGGAATATGAGGATTAATTTCATCAATTATCATGACAGTTTAACCTGCTTTTGAAAAAATTGAATTTTTAATCATTTACAAATCTGTTGTTATAATATGTAGTTATTTGAGATTTACTTCCTCCAAATTCTATTTTATTTTAATTTTCACATCTATTATATTTTTTCATTTTTTCAAAACTGTGGTTATGTGTATAAAGGTTAAAGCTTGCAATGAATTTATTTAATATATTTTTGCCATATATTTCTAAAAGGTGATTTCCAATTCTCTCTTTAAACTTTTTGCAAAACTTTCATTTTCATTAGTTTTATAACAATAGTAATCTATAAAACAGAATGCAGGAGACAGTTAAATCTTTAATAATAATTTAAGCACCTTGCAGGAAAAATAGCCAAAAAAGCAAGGTTTCCTTTTGCAAGATGTTTAATTCACAGAGAAAGAGATAAGTTTTACATTCCAAGGAGCTAGGATTCATGCACCTGGACCACTATGTTTATTCCTTGGTCTATAGAATGGAGACAACTATGTGATTATAGAAGTATTTTTCTACCAAAATATAAATGAGCTTTAAAAAAAACCAGAAGGCAGAAGATAATCTAAGTCACCATGACTTGGATTTTAAACTTGATAGGTTCCTTAAAGGAACCTAGAAACATTACCTACTTTCCTGAATTTATACCCTGCGTCAGAAATTATTACAATAATCTAATACAAGTTCGGAGAAGTTGTAGGAAAACCTAAAACCAGCAACTTTTTTATTTTATTTTTTTTTACTTTTATGATATGTAGAAAGGATCTTAAATTCCTTAGGAGATATCCACATTTGGTGTGTTTCCTGAAACAGAATAATGATCGCTGAGAGCTTTCTCTAGATGTGAATCTTGGGACAAAATGTCAATGACCAAAATATTACAACAGTAGTAGAAATTCTTAGGAGGTTTGTAAACCTGAAGAAGATTAAAGACATTTTGCAGAGTGAGGCAACTTCATGCATGGAGGTCATATTGGTAACTGTGGACATTATGCCATTTCATAAAACTGAGATTTGGCATAAACCCTGACAAAGAGGTGGAAACCAGGGGAAGGAGTACAGCACTTGGATGAGTGATCCTGTGTTTCTCTCCTGGGACAATACATGTTGCTGCTGCTCAGTCATTAAGTCATGTCCAACTCTTTGTAATCCCATGGATTGCATCACACCTTCATTATCTCCTGGAGTTTGCTGAAACTCATGTCCATTGAGTCAGTGATGCCATTGAACCATCTCATCCTCTGATAATATATAAATTACTGCAAATAATTAGACTGTTAAAAGATAAAGAACTGAACCCTAAATGTGGAAGAATATTTATTCAAAATTAGGTTTTTATTAAAAAGAATGAAATTGGCAAGATTAATTTTTCTACCACAAGTAGAAATAGAAGCTTTCTGTTTGTTTCCAATGCAAACTGTTAAATATCATGGTAATCCAAATCTATGCCTTGACCAGTAATCCTGAAAAAGCTTAAGTTGAACGATTCTATGAAGAACTACAAGACCTTTTAGAACTAAGACCCAAAAAAGATGTCCTTTTCATTATAGGGGACAGGAATGCAAAAGTAGGAAATCAGGAAACACCTGGAGTAACAGGCAAATTTGGCCTTGGAATATGGAATGAAGCAGGGCAAAGGCTAATAGAGTTTTGCCAAGAGAACTCACTGGTCATAGCAAACACCCTCTTCCAACAACACAAGAGAAAACTCTACACTTGGACATCACCAGATAGCCAAAACTGAAATCAGATTGATTATATTCTTTGCAGCCAAAGATGGAGAAACTCTATACAGTCAGCAAAAACAAGACTGGGAGCTGACTGTGGCTCAGATCATGACTCCTTATTGCCGAATTCAGACTGAAATTGAAGAAAGTAGGGGAAACCACTAGACCATTCAGGTATGGCCTAAATCAAATCCCTTATGATTATACAGTGAAAGTGAGAAATAGATTTAAGGGAGTAGGCCTGATGAACTACGGGCAGAGGTTCATGAATTCTACAGGAGACAGGGATCAAGACCATCTCCAAGAAAAAGAAATGCAAAAAACCAAAATGGCTATCTGAGGAGGCCTTACAAATATCTGTGAAAAGAAGTGAAAAGCAAAGGAGAAAAGCAAAGATACACCCATTTGAATGCAGAGTTTCAACGAATAGCAAGGAGAGATAAGAAAGCCTTTCTCAGTGATCTGTGCAAAGAAATAGAGGAAAACAATAGAATGGGAAAGACTAGAGATCTCTAAAGAAAATTAGATATACCAAGCAAAGATTTGAGATTAGAGATTTCATAAAAAGATGAGCTCCATAAGGACAGAAATGGTATGGACCTAACAGAAGCAGAAGATATTAAGAAGAGGTAGCAAGAATACACAGAAGAAGTGTACAAAAAAGATATTCATGACCCAGATAATCATGATGGTGTGATCACTCAGTTAGAGCCAGACGTCTTAGATTGTGAAGTCAGATCCACCTTGGGAGGCATCACTACAAACAAAGCTAGTGGAGGAGATGCCATTCCAGTTGAGCTATTTCAAATCCTAAAAGATGATGCTGTGAAAGTGCTGCACTCAATATGCCAGCAAATTTGGAAAACTCAGCAGTGACCACAGGACTGGAAAAGGTCAGTTCTCATTCCAATCCCAAAGAAAGGCAATGTCAAGAATGCTGAAACTACCACACAATTGCACTCATCTCTTACACTAGTAAAGTAATGCTCAAAATTCTCCAAGCCAAGTTCAGTAATACATGAACAGTGAACTTCCTGATGTTCAAGTTGGTTTTAGAAAAGGCAGAGGAACCAGAGATCAAATTGCCAACATATGCTGGATCATCAAAAAAGCAAGAAAGTTCTAGAAAAAAACATCTATTTCTGCTTTATTGACTATGCCAAAGCCTTTGTGTGAATCACAATAAACGGAGGAAAATTCTGAAAGAGATGGGAATACCAGACCACCTGACCTGCCTCTTGAGAAACCTGTATGCAGGTCAGGAAGCAGCAATTAGAACTGGACATGGATTGTCAGACTGGTTCCAAATAGGAAAAGGAGTATGTCAAGGCTCTATATTGTCATCCTGCTTATTTAACTTATATGCAGAGTACATCATGAGAAACACTGGGCTGGAAGAAGCAGAAGCTGGAATCAAGATTACTGGGAGAAATATCAAGAACTTCAGATATGCAGATGATACCACTCTTATGGAAGAAAGTGAAGAAGAACTAAAGGGCGTCTTGATGAAAGTGAAATAGGAGAGTGAAAAAGTTGGCTTAAAGGTCAACATTCTGAAACCTAAAATCATGGCATCTGGTCCCATCACTTCATGGGAAATAGATGGGAAAACAGTGGAAACAGTGACAGACTTTATTTTTGGGGGCTCCAAAATCACTGCAGATGGTGACTGCAGCCATGAAATTAAAAAAACACTTACTCTTTAGAAAGAAAGTTATGATCAACCTAGACAGCATATTAAAAAGCAGAGACATTACTTTGCCAACAAATGTCCGTCTAGTCAAGGCTATGGTTTTTCTAGTAGTCATGTATGGATGTGAGTGTTGGACTATAAAGAAATCTGAGCACCAAAGAATTGATACTTTTTAACTGTGCTGTTGGAGAAGACTCTTGAGAGTCCCTTTGGATTGCAAGGATATCAAACCTGTCCATCCTAAAGGAGATCAGTCCTGAGTGTTCATTGAAAGGGCTAATGTTGAAGCTGAAACTCTAATACTTTGGCCACGTGATGCGAAGAGCTGACTCATATGAAAAGACCCTGATGCTGGGAAAGATTGAAGGCAGAAGGAGCATGGGATGACAGAGGATGAGATGGTTAGATTGTATCACTAACTCAGTGGAGATGAGTTTGAGTAGACTCCCTGAGTCGGTGATGGACAGGGAGGCCCGGTGTGCTGTGGTCCATGGGGTCGTGAAGAGTCAGACAAGACTGAGTGACTGAAGGCAACTGATCATTTACATGTTTTACATAAAAATATAGGTATTTGGACTTTGAATTTTGTTATTTAACATATGCGCACTTATTGTGGTTTTTGTGTTCTAACATTTCTTCCAATTGTTACTGTATGCCTGAGACTCACCATGTAGACTAATTTTATTTTTAAATTTTTGTTGGATTACTTGAATTTTCTTCATTATGTACTGCTTAAAGTTAAAAGTATGTATTCTTGTATTGACTTGAATACTGAAAGAAAATAATAAAAGAGGTTTTAGATATATATTTCTCAGAATACCAAGATAACAATAGTGCTATCCTGGATGTTATTTGGATTTCATAAAATGAATAAAATAATAATAGATAAATTACTTGAAATAAAGCTAAAGTTTTTGTATTTCAAAAATTAGAAACATGATAAATATAACAATTAACAAATAACAATTCTGAACATATGTGATTATTTTAATATATTTACTAGGAAATTAAAGTAATCCAAAGTTATACAAAAGATCTTTAAAAATTTATTTATTTTTAATTGGTGGATAATTGTTTTACAATGTTGTTTGGGTTTCTGGCCATACATTAACATAAATCAGTGGTAGGTGTACTTATGTTCCCTCCCTTTTGAACCTCCCTCCCACTGCCACCCATCCCATCCTCTACGTTGTCATAGAGCACAGGTTGAGCTTCCTGTGTTATTCAGAAACTGCCCACTAGCTATCTATTTTACATATGGTAATGTATATGTCTCAATGCTTCTCTTTCAATTTGTCCCATCCTCTCCTTCCCCTACTGTGCTATGAGTCTGTTCTCTATGTCTGTGTCACTATTCCTATCCTGTAAGTAGATTCATCAGTACCATTTTTCTAGATTCCATATATATGTGTTAATATACAATATTTAATTTTTTCTTTCTGACTTACTTCACTCTACATAAAAGGCTCTAGGGAAAAAAATCGTAGAGAGATGGAAATGATATAACAGTATTTTTATATTTAAAAATGTTAATAATATAGGAAGAAAGATTCCCAGATAATATTACAAAAACAGACACAAAATCATATATATACACACATATATATGTATATTTTATAGCAATTACATAAATAGAATCTCTCAAATGGACTAACCGTCTAATAAGCAAAAACTGGTAAAAACGACACTAAAATAATAATTGAGATTGTTATGTGCTGTAGGATTATGTGCATATTTGTTTGTAGTTTTTACTCATTTAAAAAGATATTCTCTGTCTTTTAAATATCTGAGATTAAAGCCTATAGCTATAGAATGAGGCAAAAACAAAACAGGGTCAAGACAAAGAGGGCATGGTGCATCCTCTTTGGACCTGTTTGAAGGTCCAACAACAGAACAGGGCTTATGAGGACTTTATTCCATTCTAGGGAACATGGCATTATACTATCTCTGCACACACAGGGAAACTCCTTGCTGCCAGGGTGCCTTGTCCTCCACGGCCTCACCTCTCAGCTATCTGCAAGGCAAGCTGTGGAAAGGTACTATTCCAAATCCTGCTGGAAGGGCTCTTCAAAAATACCTCTACTTCTTCAGCCTCATTTTCTGGATATACTCTACTTCCCGGACCTTCTGGGTGTGTTCTGCATCCAGTTCAGCTTTGAAGTTTTCAAATTCACTCCTCTTTTTTTTCTTGTAATTTTCCAATTATTGAGACTGTTTTTATTTTATTTTTCTATTGTCCACATACATCTTCTAGGTTTATCAGGTGGTTTTCTATCTCTTAAAAACTGGTCTCTACATAGGGGAAGTTATTTATCTCACACTCATCTCACATGCTAGCAAAGTAATGCTCAAAATTCTCCATTAAGACTTCAAAAGTACATGAACTGAGAACTTCCGCATGTTGAAGATGGATTTAGAAAAGGCAGAGGAACCAGAGATAAAATTGCCAACATCTGCTGGATCTTAGAAAAAGCAAGAGAGTTCCAGAAAAACATCCATGTTATTGACTATGCCAAAGCCTTTGACTGTGTGGATCACAAAAAAACTGGGAAATTCTTAAAGATGTGGGAATACCAGATTGTCTTACCTTCCTCGTGAGAAACCTGTATGCAGGTCAAGAAGCAACATTGAATAGCCAGTCCATGTCTGACGTAGGGTGCAGCATGCTTGGGGCTGGTGCATGGGGATGACCCAGAGAGATGTTGTGGGGAGGGAGGTGCGAGGGGGGTTCATGTTTGGGAACGCATGTAAGAATTAAAGATTTTAAAATTAAAAAAAAAAAATTTAAAAAAAAAAAACAAAGAACTGGACATGGAGCAATGGACTGGTTCCAAATTGGGAAAGGAGTATTTCAAGGCTGTATATCATCACCTTGCTTATTTAACTTACATACAGAGTACATCATGCAAAATTCTAGGATGGTTGAAACACAAGCTGGAATGAAGATTGCCGGGAGAAATATCACTAACCTGATATGCAGATAACATCACCCTTAGGGCAGGAAGCAAAGAGGAACTAAAGAGCCCTTTGATAACAGTGAAAGAGGGGAGTGAAAACACTGGCTTAAAACTCAACATTCAGAAAACTAAGATCATGGCACGCGGTCCCATCTCATAAAGGCAAGTGGATGCGGAAACAATGGGAAAAGTGACAGACTTTATTTTCTTGGGCTCCAAAATTACTGCAGATGGTGACTGCAGCCATGAAATTAAGAGATGCTTGCCCCTTGGAAGAAAAGCTATGACCAACCTAGATAGCATATTGAAAAGCAGAGACATTACATTGCTAATAAAGGTCTGTCTGGTCAAAGCTATGATTTTTCCAGTAGTCATGTAAGGATGTGAGAGTTGGACTATAAAGAAAGCTGAGCACCAAAGAATTGATGCTTTTGAACTGTTGTGTTGGAGAAGATGCTTGAGAGTCCCTTGGACTGCATGGAGATCTAACCAGTCAATCCTAAAGGAAATAAGTCCTGAATATTCATTGGAAAGACTGATGCTAAAGCTGAAGCTACAATACTTTAGCCACCTGATGTGAAGAAATGACTCTTTGAAAAAGACCCTGATGCCAGGAAAGATGGAGGCCAGGAGGAGAAGGGAATGACAGAGGATGAGATGGTTAGATGGCATCACCAACTCAATGGACATGAGTTTGAACAAGCTCCGTGAGTTAGTGATGGACAGGGAAGCCTTGTGTGTTGCAGTCTATGAGGTCACAGAATCAGACATGACTGAGCAACTCAACTGAACTCAAATAGAGGAGATCTGCTGTCATAAATTCTAAACCTGGTATTAAATCTGGAAGTTGCTGAAGCTACAACTCTAAATCTCTTGAGCCTGTCTTTTACTCCCAGTATGCTGAAAGTATAACCACCTTGCTATCCACTAGCTCTTTAGCACCAGCACATTCTTCGGTTTTGCTGTGAAGTGAAGCTATTGTATCTTCATGTGTATGCTCAGTTCATCAGTCATGTCAGACTACAACCTCATAGAATGTAGCCTGCCAGGCTCCTGTTCATGACGTTCTCTGTGCAAGAACACTGAAAAGAATTGTCATTTCCTCCTCTAAGGGATCTTTGACTGAGGGATCAAACCTGTATTTCCTCCGGCCTCCTGCACTGGCAGAAGGATTTTTTACCACTGACCCACCTGGTGGCTCAGACAGTAAAGCATCTGCTTGCAATGCAGGAGACCTGGGTTCGATCCCGGGTTGGGAAGATCCCCTGGAGAAGGAAATGGCAACCCACTCCAGTACTCTTGCTTGGAAAATTCTATGAACGGAGTACCTGGTAGGCTACAGTCCATGGGGTCGCAAAGAGTCGGACACGACTGAGCGACCTCACTTTCACCCAAGAAGACCACATGTATCTTCATACCTGCTACTTTGGCAAATGTAGAATATTTGGGGGCTGTAGTTGTTGTTGTTGTTTTGCAGTTGTTGGAAAGCTTTCTGAATTATACTAGTTAAGAAGAATTATAGAAAGATAAGCTAATTCAAGACTTTATCCAATTTTTAAAATCCTAATATACTACTATTCTCAATGACATTTTAATATTTTAAACAAATTAGGCAGTTTAACTCATGCAAGTTCAGATATTTGATAAAATGAAGTATTCCCAGTGTTCCTTTATCTTCTTTACTTTCATCATGCTTAGATTCCAGTGCAGTATTGCTTATACCTCGTAGAACACTCTCATTTTGATATTCTGCCTATTCAAAGTTCTCTAAATGAGATGAAATATTCTAACAATAAACACTTTGCTTTATAAAATGCAATTATCTTCCTTTTCTGGAGGACTTCATGATTTGGAATTCTTTCTAAACTCTGGCACCTTTGTTTCATTCATAATATTATTATAGAATTTCCAAGTACCTTAAAGATAATGGAAGCTTTTTGAATTTAAATTTCTGCACACTATCCAAAGGAAAAATTGAAGATAAATAACGTTAGATAAGGAAATCTTGCATAGTTAATATTAACAGAATAGCGGCCACAGAGACTACTATATGCCTTAAATTTACTTAAATGGTACAGAACCACCCAAGTCCACAGAGTGTGTTTAATGCCTTTACTTAAGTGGAGCCCAAACCTGAATGGAGGGTCACAGGTAGTTGTGATCATCATAGGAGAGTACTATAGGGTTTAGTAGAGATGGCCACAGATAACACCTGTGTGTGTGTGTGTATGTGTGTGTGTGCGCGCACACATGCACACACACACTCAGTCATGACAACTCTTTGTGACTCTACGGACTGCAGCCCACAAGGCTCCTCTGTAACATCTAATATTCACATTCAGAAACAGAGGGTCCTAACCATGGTAAGAAAACACAGAACATTTAATAGGGAATTAAACAGAATGGACTTTCAATTATGTGATAACAAAGATGGCACTGTCACACAAGCCATAACTCTGAAGGCAATGAAGGACCTTTGGGAAGGGACTCTTTGGAGGCTTAATGGTGAAGAGATATAAAGAGACGGCTGAAAATCAAACTTCACTGGAATTAGAAAATAGTAAAGTATTAAAATGTGTTAGAACAAAAGAGATTCCACCAATTTCCATTTGTTGAAAAATCACTATAGAAACAGGAAAGGTTGATGTTCCTTCATTAAGAAATGAAAATGAAAATGAAGTTGCTCAGTCAGTCGTGTCTGACTCTGTGACCCCATGGACTGTAGCCTACCTCACTCTTCCGTCCGTGGGATTTTCCAGGCAAGAGTACTGGTGCGGGTTGCCATTTCTGGGAGCCACCAAATGTCACCTTTACAGAAGTTTTATTTTGTTAGTTCCAGAAAAACTCAAACAATGATAAAAAATCAATAAACTATGAATGCGGAATCCATCAAATTTACCATAAGAATAAAAGAAAACATAAACATAATATTTTTAAGTAAAAAATTTCTCTAAACTAAGCTAGCAAAAGTGTAAGATAGCATTCTGACATGAATTAAATGTAACTCAACAGCATTTGAAGAATTGAAGTAACACCAAAAATCAGAAATATAAAGAATCTGATTACAAATGGACAAATAAAAGGAGAATATAAAATAAGAACTGAATGAATTAATCAAAGAAATGAGAATAAACAACTATAATCTATGAAATGAAGACTATATGACAAAGATTGTCAAAAGAGAATATATCCAATCTAAAACATAATATTTAGAAAATAAAACTGAAATAAAGCCCCAAAATGTCTAAAAAGGTAAAAGTGATCAGAAAGAACTGTGTGTGTGTCTGTATTCAAGAAATACAGAAATTTAGATGAATTTTTATAAGAATATTCTATCTATAAATTTAAAAGAATTATAGAATTAAAACATCATTATTTTTCTATATCGAGTACTAATTGATCAACAATGGTTATTATTATGACAAAAGAAAAGATAGTTATGCTTTATGAATTTCTTTGTGGAAGAACACTGCTGCCTTTTGCTGTAATAGTCCAAAAGGGAAAAGTCTTCTAGAAATAACTAGAATTTACAAGATGTAAAGAAGGCAGAGAGGTATGTTAAATCATACGATGGGGATGAAATCAGCATTATGCAGACAGCAGGAAACTGTCATGACAGGTATCTGTGTCCTCAACAAATAAATTGTAAGAGGAGGGCGAGGTGAGAGACAGAAGAAGAAGTTACAGGTAAAAGAGACTTTAAGAGACAAAGCACCTAATATGAAGATCCTATTTGGATTATGATTCAAAGACAAGATCATCCAACTGAAAAGTTGAATACTGAAGGAATATTTGGTGGTAGTAAGTAAGTATTGTTAATTTTAAGTATGATCACGTTGCTAACTTGATGTTACTTTCTAAAATCTTTTTTTTTATAGAGATTGGACTGCCTACCTATGCTATTCTTTTTCAGTTCGTGAAGTTAAAATGGAACTTTAAGGTCTGCCAAAGGTGAAAACAAAAGGCTTCCTGCTAGAATCTTTAGTTAAAGTCTCTCAAGTTCTGTTTTTCTCAAAGTTGTCACACAGTTCTCAGGCCTTTGGAGCCCTTAGGTCTCATCCTTGTGATCCTTCCTCCTTCGTGTTTCATTCCACATTATTCTCTTATGGGCTATCACCAAAGGAAAATTTACAGTCTCAAAATTCACTCCATGTAGAGCCCCAGCACAGCTTAATTATCAAAATCAAATTACAAGTTAGCTAGGGATTTTATGGTTTCCTTTGTGAATTTTAACACTAAACATTTTATCTCTACCTCTATGAGCTTGAAGAGCTTATGGGAAAGATATTATAAAATTAAGGAAAAATGAAAGTTGCATAAGAATAAAAACTTAAACATATATTTCTACAAGTATAGGTTTTATATTGACATTCAAAATATAAAATGAACATTTTAGAAAATATTAGAATACATAATAAGAAAAAAGAAAAAATCAGCAAAGTTCATTATCTTATCATGTATATTACATGAGAGTAGCCAATTGGTTAGAACATATTTTAAAATTTCTGCTTCTGTATGCTTTTGTTTTTCTCAAAAAAGCTTGTATTGTACTTTTATAATAAGAACATGGAAACTTGTCAAGACCTTTAATTAAAAAATTTAAAAATCTATGATGCCATATTTGTTAATGTTAATGCTATATTTGTTATAAAATATGAAGTGCAACTCAAAGTAGCAATTTATATCTCCTCATAATTAATCTTATAATGAGATATGCCTTGAAGTTTTCATCAATGTTAAAAGTGAACTCAGTTCAGTTCAGTTCAGTTGCTCAGTCATGTCTGACTCTCTGCGACCCCATGGACTGAAGCAGGCCAGGCCTCCCTGTCCATCACTGACTCACAGAGTTTACCCAAACTCATGTTCATTGAGTCAGTAATGCCGTCCAACCATCTTATCCTCTGTCGTCTGCTGCTCCTCCTGCCTTCAATCTTTCCCAGCATCAGGGTCTTTTCAAATGAGTCAGCTCTTCACATCAGGTATCCAAAGTATTGGAGTTTCAGCTTCAACATCAGTCCTTCCAATGAACATTCAGTACTGATCTCCTTTTGGATGGACTGGTTGGATGTCCTTGCATCCAAGGGGCTCTCAAGAGTCTTCTCCAACACCACAATTCAAAAGCACATTTTCTTCGATGCTCAGCTTTCTTTATAGTCCAACTCTCACATCCATACATGACCACGGGAAAAACCATAGCCTTGACTAGACGGATCTTTGTTGGCAAAGTAATGTCTCTGCTTTTTAATATGCTTGTCTAGGTTGGTCATAACTTTCCTTCCAAGGAGTAAGCGTCTTTTAATTTCATGGCTGCAGTCACCGTCTACAATGATTTTGAAGCACCCCAAAATAAAATCTGCCACTGTTTCCACTATTTCCCCATCTATTTGCCATGAAGTGATGGGACCAAATGCCATGATCTTAACTTTCTGAGTGTTGAGCTTTAAGCCAACTTTTTCACTCTCCTCTTTCACTTTCATAAAGAGGCTCTTTAGTTCTTCACTCTCTGCCATAAGGGTGCTGTCATCTGCATATCTAAAGTTATTGCTATTTCTCCTGGAAATCTTGATTCTAGCTTTTGCTTCATCCAGCCCAGCATTTCTCATGATGTACTCTGCATATAAGTTAAATAAGCAGGGTGACAATATACAGCCTTGATGTACTCCTTTTCCTATTTGGAACCAGTCTGTTGTTCCATGTCCAGTTCTAATTGTTGCTTCCTGACCTTCATACAGATTTCTCAAGAGGCAAGTCAAGTGAATTAGTGGCTTAATAATTCAAAAGATATTACCTTCTGCTGCAAGCTAGAACCATCAGTGCAAAAATGACTAGAGAGACAATCCTTAAGGTCTGTTGAATTTTTCTTTTCAGTTGCCCAATCTATTAATATGTTCAAGAAAAATGGATTCTCCTTATCTTGAGAATGCAAATAGTTACATTATAGAACATGAAGAATTTGGAAAATGCTATACTTCATATAATTTGGAATTACTGTTTTGGTTATTTTATTTGTATGTCCTCTCCAGAAATGCAGAACTCCTCAATATTATTTCATTATTTACATCTACTGGCTTTTTAAAATGTTGATATAAAGTAGAATATGTGCAAACAGCAAATTTTCATTACATAATTAAGACACACAAAAGGCATACAATTATATATCCCAAAATATTTGTCAATTTTAACATTTCTTTTCTTCAAGAAATAAAATACTAACATTTTTGCTACATGAAAATAGGAAACAACAAGAAAAAAGAAGCTCATATGAATGCTATTTAACCTTTTTGTTTATTTCATATTGTGTCTGCCTAAAAAAATGTTTAAAAAGCAAGCATTTCCATCTGCTTAGTCAAGCAATAATAAAACAGTCATTTTTTTTCTAAAAAATATCAGAGATAACCCTATTATAATCTTTCATAAATTACAAATAATCTATAGAATAGTAAACAGCATGAACACTGGAAGTGAAAATTTCCTGGGTTCAAATATCAGCTTCGTCAGTAAATAGAGCTATGCTTTGGGGCAAGTCAAGCCCAATACTTTTTTCATATCTAAAATAGGATAATAACATAGGGCTATGGTGAAGATAGAAATGACTAATGTTAGACACAAAAAAGCACTATATAAAATCTAGTCATCATTCATGGTTATTGCTATTTGTGTATAACAGTCATTTCTCTGATGCTGGGAGGGATTGGGGGCAGGAGGAGAAGGGGACGACAGAGGATGAGATGGCTGGATGGCATCACTGATTTGATGGACGTGAGTCTAAGTGAACTCCGGGAGTTGGTGATGGACAGGGAGGCCTGGCGTGCTGCAATTCATGGGGTCGCAAAGAGTTGAACATGACTGAACGACTGAACTGAACTGAACTGAACTAACTATTATTTTGCTGATAATACTATATTTACTACTACTACTAATGTTAGAAACACTGAAGGTACTATTTTTTGAATTTTATTTGCAACAAAAACTCAGTAACATCTTCTGACATTCAATGGTATAATGTTAATTCTAATTTTCTGATCATAAAATCATTTCTACTGTAGAACTGACATCTCTTAATGATTTTAGAAGAGAAGAAAGGTGCTAGGATGTAGAGGCATTTATTATCTGCAGACTATTATGTGAAAATTTCTAAGCATGTTATTGAATTTTGCAACATTTGAGAGATAATTATTTTTTATTCATATTGATAGATGCTGAAGCCAAATTATACTCTCTACATTATTTGGCAGTGAACACTGCTTTTATGTAGAAAAAGGAAAATTCAATCTTTGACCCTCTATATCGTAATTAAACCATTCTTTAGAC
Organism: Capra hircus; assembly: GCF_001704415.2. NCBI lineage: Eukaryota > Metazoa > Chordata > Mammalia > Artiodactyla > Bovidae > Capra > Capra hircus. Next base: position 100,202,807 of record NC_030808.1, read on the forward strand.
ACATCACAAAGTAGCTCTACATGTTTATGTTTCTGATATTGAAGTGATGCTAATTGTCAATTATCTATTTGGAGAAAATGTAGGAATACGGATTGAGTGACATAGTTTGCCTTATTCACAGGGCTTTTCATGAGGGTCCAAGGAAGTTTTTGGAAATGTGTTTTGAACTGTGAGAGTATAAGCCACTGGAGCACTGCACAGCTTTGAGAATGTTGTGGTCATTATGTTTCTGTGTGTGCCTTTTCTTTGTCATTCTTGTTGTTGTTGTTTTACAAATAGAGGAGTAGAATTTTTAAAAATTCAAGCTGGGAGTCACATGTACCCAAGAAGATATTTTTTTCCTTTTATCTTTACAATATAATCTACAAAGGATTTTTTATAATGCTGTGTTAAACATTGTTTTGTTATACATTCCTTTTTGTGTTTTGATATACTATAAGCATTCAATAATGGTCCTTGGGAAAATTTTTTTAATCAAACATGTTACTAACTACTTCAATAATAATTATTTTAAAAGAAATGTATGCTCATTTTGATTTTACATAATTTTTTCAAAGATACTTCTTTTGGGCATCATGAATTTACTATAAATAATGACACTGTCATCAACACAGAATTGGTAGCCACAGCTGCTAACAGTTTCTCAAACTTTATTTCAGTCATCTAGGCACTTGCATTATGCCATTTCACTTTCATGAAAATCTCTTAAGATGACTTGTATTATCTCTGTTTTACAATTATCAAATTGAGATTCAAGAGGTTAGTTAATTTGAACAATATATAAAATCTAAAAATACAAACTAAGGTCTTGAACATGAGCCAAAGTTCAAACATAAATGTTTGACTTCAAGACCCATACACCACTATGAGAAGTAAAGTCTTGCTGAATTATGATTACCATACAAAATATCCAATAAGTTCAATTTAGCAGGAATTCTCTTTATTTCTGTTCTATGAGTATCTTTTTCAAAATATACATCAGTGTTCAGTATTCCAAGAATTAAATCTTCAGTTGATGCTCATTTTTCTCCCATTGAAATAAATGACTGTGAATTCTTAACCACTGTATCCTAGTTTCTGGCACGTTATCAGTATCATAAAATATCTGAATAATGCTTACTGTATCCTGCTGCTGCTGCTAAGTCGCTTCAGTAGTGTCCGACTCTGTGCAACCCCATAGATGGAAGCCACCAGACTCCCCGGTCCCTGGGAATCTCCAGGCAAGAACACTGGAGTGGGTTTCCATTTCCTTCTTCAATGCGTGAAAGTGAAAAGCGAAAGTGAAGTCGCTCAGTCGTGTCTGACTGTTAGAGACCCCATGGACTGCAGCCCACCAGGTCCCTCCACCCATGGGATTTTCCAGGCAAGAGTACTGGAGTTGGGTGCCATTGCCTTCTCCATACTGTATCCTAGGCACTGTTAAAAAATTGTATATCTCCTTTTCCCTGAAAATTACACTCACTTTCATTTTATAGGATAAACTGCATTCACCGTTACTTGGCCCAATTTCATAGAATTTGATTTTTAGCTCTAAAAATGCACATCAAGACACAGGTACTAACTTTGACTTAACATATTTATTCACAAATTACATTCAAATCATATATTAGGTGACTATATATTTTACATGTGAGCTGAAACACTTTTGAGTGAAATGGGTACTAATAATATATGCAACAAAAGAAGAAGAATGTGGACTCTCCCAGCAAACAAGTCAACCCATGACTGAGGAATCGAGTTCTCACTAGTAGCAAATGCTAGCTGAACTTCTCTTTTTATTTTGTTGTTATATGAGTATCTTTAAATATATATGCTAATTTTCAGCATTTCAGAAGTTAAATCATTAATTGGTACCCACTGTTACATTTTAAGAAAATCACCAAGATCATATTTTCAGCTGTAGGCTTATACATAAAGGAATCACTAGAGCATTAAGTATCAGCCTGTAATAAACTGAAGAAAACATGATATTCAGCAAGTTCATTTTACAGATGAGGAGATCTCAACACAAAGCTGGATGAGATAGACTCTGGAACTTTGCATTACATCCCATATTCTCCTAGGGATTCTGTCAAAACAAAGCACCTAAAAGTAGCTCAACATGCTCACATTTTGATTTAGCATGCAAATCATTCAAGAGAGCTTAAATTTATTAGTAGGTTTTATGAATTAAATTTCAGAAATATCATAGGTTTTTATTAAAAGAATGTTTGCACTATAATGTTAAACTTCTTAATGCTTTTTATTTCTCTAGGTTTCCTTCTGAAAAAAAAAAATTATTGTGAATTCTTCACCACTGTATGTGGTGTCTGGCATGTTGTTCCCATCACCATCATCATCATCACCACCACCACCACCACCACCATTTGAATAATTCTTACTATATTTCTTTGGGCATTGGATAGATTATTACATTTTATTCCCACAATCAGGTCAGAACTATTATTATCATACTTATATTAGACGCAAAGAATCTGAGGTAGAAAGAGGCTAAGTTACTTGATGAGCATACACAGGTGAAAAGTAGCAAAATCAGTATTTAAACACAGAATTTAGTTCTTCAGCCTGCATTCTTTACCATTATACCATATTGCTTTCAATATATGTTCCATTAATTATGAATTCATTATCTCATCTGATTTTTAATATCCCAGAGAGGTGTTCAAAACAGATACTCTTCTCAAAATTATAGAAAAGAATAATCAAAGCATTCAAGTGCTTTTTCCAAGCTTATTAAAGGTGGCATCCAGAAAGGGGGAAAACCTAAAGTTAATTCTACTCCTTTTTCAATATCATCTTAAATTAACAGGTTGGGATACATTGGAAGAAAAAATGGGCTATACTGAAGACCGATTCTAAATTTAAATTCATATTTTTCTAAGATTAAATAGATATCAAGATATTTTTAATATCAGGTCATAACTTGGAAGACACAAGAAGAAACAGAGACACAAAAGCAAGGCAAATAATAATTTTGCAAATGTCTTGGATAAACTAATTGCACAGAGTATTTCAAAGGCTTAGCAAGAGCTATTCTATTAGGTGAGCATGATTCATGTCCACCCACATATATAACTCCTCCATAGTACTTCTTACAGCATATGTTTTGTGTTTCCTGCTTTAAATGTCCATTTTTAAAGAATGTGCTGGGAAATTCATGATAAGATGAATACTTAATATAGTTTTTGCTTTACATTCTTTTTTCTCTTAAACTTGAATAAATTGGGAGTCTATGTGAGTAATGTCTGTAGCCTTATTGTTCTTATATAATCTTTAAGCATTGTGTTGCAGAATAAAAATCTTAATCACCTCCCTGGGGCCCCTGAGATTTCAATTACTTCACCTAAAACTAATTCCCCCCAAAGGGGTATTCTGATTACCTAATTGCCATTAGGATCAAAAGACATAGTACAAAATAGAGCTTTATAAAATGTAAAAAAAAAACTGAAATATAAAGCAAATTGTTGCAAATCATATAATACATGATTATCAAATGTAAAAGGCTCTCTATATAGTTATCTTCCTCATTTTATGATGTATATATGGTGTCTGGAATTGTAATATAATTTTGAAAAGGAAAGAAAGGCTAGGATAGTATAATGAGTTAAAGTATGTACACCTGTTTTCTGAGACTTGTTTTTAACCTACCTACTCATTTCCAATTCAGTTCTTATTTTAATATCATTCTCAAACATTAAGTCATATCCAACTCTTTTGTGACTCCATGGACTGTAGCTTGCCAGGCTACTCTGTCCCTGCATTTTTCCAGGCAAGAATACTGGATTGGGTTGCCATTTCCTACTCCAGTGGATTTCCTGATCCAGGAATCGAACTTGCGTCTTTTTCTTCTCCTGCATTGGCAGGTAGATTCTTTACTACCTCACTACCTGGGAAACTTTCTGATCTCACAGTGTCTTGGCCATTATTATCTAGAATCACAGTGTATAGTGTTATGTAAAGTCACATGGCCAGGAATGCCCCATCAAATATCTCTTCCCAACTGCAAACTGGGTACTGTAAAATACAAATTGAATTATTTTATTTCCATGCTTAAAATCATTCAGTGGTCTCTGTTAAGTGCAAAAATAGATCTTATATTAGAAATGAAATAAAATATTGCTTATGATTAACTTCTTCTTACCTTTGAAATCTTTACACCATTGTTTTCTTTCTCATTTCTTAAAATAGAATAGTATTTGGCTCCATCCACTTCCAGAACATACTGCACTGTATAATGCCTTCAGGTTTATAATCTTGTTTTCATCTGTCTGGAATGTACCCTTCCTCAGTATATCCTATACCTCTGTCAGGATTCAGTTAAAGAATGACAACAACAAAATGTTCACAGAATAACTAACCCAGAATAACCTTGTACACCGTTTTTGGGGGGAGTCACTCAAATTGTTTTTTTTTTTTTGTTGTTTTGTTTTTGCATCAATACACAGTCAATCACTTAGATGTTCTTATTTGTGTGATTATTCTTTGCTGCTAATTCCACTGAAGTATCACCTTGCTTACCAGTTAGACCTAACTCCACTTTTTCATTCTATTTACACTCATTTGATTCTAGACATTTCTTTCATTCTCCTTTCTCTTGAATAAGCTGGCAGTTTTTCAGGGTCCACACTCATCTATTGCCAGGGTACATGATACCTTGAATAACCAGCCTAGGCTCTGAGCTACATTGAGGAGAAATATTAGAGATCCCCACCTGTGAGTCATGTTTAATTTATGTACAATAAACTGTCCATTATCAAATTGTACAATTTTGTGTTTAAAAAATGTATTTATAACATATTGACATTATCATTTTATTCAAAGTCCTAAACAATTCTCTCAAACCCTGCTGCTGCTGCTGCCAAGTAGCCTCAGTTGTATCCAACTCTGTGCGACCCCATAGACAGCAGCCCACCAGGCTGTCCCTGGGATTCTCCAGACAAGAACACTAGAGTGGGTTGCCATTTCCTTCTCCAGTGCATGAAACTGAAAAGTGAAAGTTGTCAGCTGTGTCCGACTCTTTGCCACCCTATGGACTATACATTCTATGGAATTCTCCAGGCCAGAACTGGCGTGGGTAGCCTTTCCTTTCTCCTGGAGATCTTCCCAACTAAGGGGTCAAACCCAGGCCTCCCACATTGCAGGTAGATTCTTTAACATTTGAGCTACTCAGGAAGCCCAATTATAAGTAAAATTTCTGTATATGCGCACCTCACTCTGTTGAATATGTGCTTTCAATTCTTCATGATAGTGAATTGACAAACATATTTCCAAATTGGTTTACAATGTGTCTTGGTCTATGTTACAGTACAAGATAGTACTATTAAATAGCCAGGACCCAAATGTTGGCTATTCATGTGGTACTTCTATAGCAAAGAGCAAAACATCTTTTATAGCAAAAAGCAAAGCATCTGTATCCTACTTCTATCACCTTTAAAATGTGGATGAAAAACATAGACCTATTCAAAGGTTGCTATGAGCAAAAATAGTAATAAGCACAATGTGTAAAATACAGTTTTTGAAAATGCTAAATCTTCCAAATTGCATTATCATTATAACGATCAATTTCGGTGATCTAATAGATTATGGAAAAGAAATCTTTAATTTGCCTTCAAATGACAACATACAACATAGTACAGATAAAGCCACTGTGAATTGATACATACAAATAAGGCAAAATTATCTATAAATGAAAATGTTGGTTTGTCTCATTTATCTTGGTGTCTGTAAAGTAATGTCTAATTTGTAAATTCTGTTATTTGGGGTCATATGGATGAGACTGACTGCAACAATAAATTGAAATAATTTCCACTCAATTTGCTGTAGGTTTCTATGTATTTGTGTGATAATTTCCTGTTATATGATAAAAATATTTCCTTGAATTTTAATAAGATACTTTAAAAAATTATTATAGTAATTCTTATCTTGTGTTTTTTTCTGTGCCATCTTATGGAATAACTTGAATGAAAGTTTTAGATAAGTCAATACATAAATAACAGTGAATGTGATAAGAAGAACTGTACAAAACTGAACTAAACAGACATTTCTCCAAAGAAGACATAGAGATGGTTAACAAACACATGAAAAGATGCTCAATATCACTCATTATCAGAGAAATGCAAATCAAAACCACAATGAGGTATGATCTCATGCCAGTCAGAATGGCTGCTATCCAAAAATCTACAAACAATAAATGCACAGAAAGGTGTGGAGAAAAGGGAAACCTCTTACACTGTTGGTGGGAATGCAAACTAGTACAGCCACTATGGAGAACAATGTGGAAATTCCTTAAAAACAGGAAATAGAACTGCCATGTGACTCAGCAATCCCACTGCTGGGCATACACACTGAGGAAACCAGAATTGAAAGAGACATGTATCCACTGCACTGTTTATAATAGCCAGGACATGGAAGCAACATAGATGTCCATCAGCAGATGAATGGATAAGAAAGCTGTGGTACATGTACACAATGAAATATTACTCAGCCATTAAAAAGAATACATTTGAATCAGTTCTAATGAGGTGGATGAAACTGGAGCCTATTATACAGAGTGAAGTAGGCCAGAAAGGAAAACACCAATACAGTATACTAACACATATACATGGAATTTAGGAAGATGTTAACAATAACCCTGTATGCGAGATGGCAAGAGAGACAAAGATGTATAGAACAGTCTGTTGGACTTTGGGAGAAGGCGAGGGTAAGATGATCAGAGAGAATAGCATTGAAACATGTATATTATCATATGTGAAACAGAACACCAGTCCAGGTTTGATACATGAGACAGGGTGCTCAGGGCTGGTTCACTGGGAGGACCCAGAGAGATGGGATGGAGAGGGAGAGGGGTCCAGGATGGGGAACACATGTACACCCATGACTGATTCATGTTAATGTATGGCAAAAACCACTACAATATTGTAAAATAATTAGCCTACAATCAGAATAAAGAAATTAAAAAAAAAAAAAGATCTTCATGATCCAGATAATCACAATGGTGTGATCACTCACCTAAAGCCAGGTATCCTGGAATGTGAAGTCAAGTGGGCCTTAGAAAGCATCACTAAGAACAAAGCTAGTGGAGGTAATGGAATTCCAGTTGAGTTATTTCAAATCCTAAAAGATGATGCTGTGAAAGTATTGCACTCCATATGTCGGCAAATTTGGAAAACTCAGCAGTGGCCACAGAACTGGAAAAGGTCAGTTTTCATTCCAGTCCCAAAGAAAGCCAATGGCAAAGAATGCTCAAACTACCGCACAATTTCACTCATCTCACACACTAGTAAAGGAATGCTTAAAATTTTCCAAGCCAGGCTTCGGCAATACATGAACCATGAACCTTCAGATGTTCAAGCTGGTTTTAGAACAGGCAGAAAAACTAAAAATCAAGTTGCCAACATATGCTGGATCATCGAAAAAGCAAGAAAGTTCCAGAAAAAAACATGTTTCTGCTTTATTGACTATGCCAAAGCCTTTGCTGTGTGGATCCCAATAAACTGCGGAAAATTCTGAAAGAGGTGGGAATACCAGACCACCTGACCTGCCTCTTGAGAAACCTGTATGCAGGTCAGGAATCAACAGTTAGAACTAGGCATGGAACAACAGATTGGTTCCAAATAGGAAAAGGAGTATGTCAAGGCTGTATATTGTCACTGCTTATTTAACTTATATGCAGAGTACATCATGAGAAACCCTGGGCTGGATGAAGCACAAGCTGGAATCCAAATTGCCATGAGAAATATCAATAACCTTAGGTATGCAGATGACATAACCCTTATGGCAGAAAGTGAAGAAGAACTAAACAGCCTCTTGATGAAAGTGAAAGAGGAGAGTGAAAAAGTTGGCTTAAAACTCAACCTTCAGTAAACAAAGATCATGGATACAGTCCCATCACTTCATGGCAAATAGATGGAGAAACAGCGGAAACAGTAGCAGATTTTATTTTGGGGGGCTCCAAAATCACTGCAGATGATGCTGCAGCCATGAAATTAAAAGAAGTTTACTCCTTGGAGGAAAAGTTATGGCCAATATAGACAGTATATTAAAAAGCAGAGACATTACTTTGCTAACAAAGGTCCATCTAGTCAAGGCTGTGGTTTTTTCCAGTAATCATGTTTGGATGTGAGAGTTGGACTATAAAGAAAGCTGAGCACGGAAGATCTGATGCTTTTGAATTGTGGTGTTGGAGAAGACTCTTGAGAGTCCCTTGAACTGCAAGGAGATCCAACCAGTCCATTCTGAAGGAGATCAGTCCTGGGTGTTCTTTGGAAGGACTTATGCTAGAGCTGAAACCCCAGTACTTTGGAAACTTCATGAGAAGAGTTGACTCATTGGAAAAGACTCTGATGCTGGGAGGGATTGGGGGCGGGAGGAGAAGGGGACGACAGAGGATGAGATGGCTGGATGGCATCACCGACTAGATGGATGTGATTTTGAGTGAACTCTGGGAGCTGGTGATGGACAGGGAGGCCTGGCGTGCTGTAATTCATGGGGTCGCAAAGAGTCGGACACGAATGAATGACTGAACTGAACTGAACTGAACTGAAGACATTCTTGGTGCATAGACTTTAAAAACAACAGCTCTTACACACGTTGGTCAAAATTTAAATGGCACCTGCAATTTTGAAACTGCAAAAATCAAAGTCAATTTAATTACTTCTTCAAGAATTCAAATTTTCCTGGTACAAGTGGCCAGACAATATTTGAGTGCTGACTAGCAGAACTAATTTAGCAGTATGCAAAACCAAATCTTTAATTTGTTACTGTAGAATAATTCCTCAGTAGGATTTATAATATTCCCAAATGATTTTCAGGTGATATAGTAAAGATAATTTTTCTCAAAATATTTTTAAAATAGAAGGGACACAGGAAAAACAATTAAAATGTTCAAATATTTTTAAGAAAAATAAATGAGATGTAACTTGATATTCTGAATATATATGACATGCAAATTTATCCTCTAATTATAAAAGATGGTAAATTATTCAGCCCTCAATATCTCTAAATTTATAGAGCATGCTTTGATATGCCTATCCTGCATTTCTTATGATTTATTTTGGCAGAAAATTTTTTTCCAAATATTGGACTGAAGGCACTTCAAAATTTAGAATTTAAAAATCATTAAAGATTATTTGGTTCAGTCCTTTAATTTTACAGAAATAAAAACAGGACATCAGAGGAACTAACTTCTTCAACTGAATGAAATGATTTTACAAAGACAGATAGCCCATTATCTGAGACTAGAACCTAAATCTTCTTATTCCCAAGTCCTGAGCTCTAAATCTCAGTAAAGTCATATCTTAGTTCAGTTCAGTTCAGTTCAGTTCAATTCAGTCGCTCAGTTGTGTCCAGCTGTTTGCAACCCTGTGAACTACAGCACATCAGGCCTCCCTGTGCATCACCAACTCACGGAGTCCACCCAAAACCATGTCCATTGAGGTGGTGATACCATCCAACCATCTCATCCTCTGTCATCCCCTTCTTTTCCCACTCTCAATCTTTTCCAGAATCAGGATCTTTTCTAATGAGTCAACTCTTCACATCAGGTGGCCAAAGGATTGGAGTTTCAGCTTCAGCATCTGTCCTTCCAATGGACAGTCAGGACAGATCTCCTTTAGGATGGACTGGTTGGATCTCCTTGCAGTCCAAGGGACTCTCAAGAGTCTTCTCCAACACAACAGTTCAAAAGCATCAATTCTTTGGCACTCAGCTTTCTTCACAGTCCAACTCTCACATGCATACATGACTACTGGAAAAACCATAGCCTTGATTAGACAGATGTTTACTGGCAAAGTAATGTCTCTGCTTTTTAATATACTGTCTAGGTTGATCATATCTTTTCATCCAAGGAGTAAGCATCTTTTAATTTCATGGCTGTAATCACATCTGCAGTGATTTGAAGCCCCCCAAAATAAAGTCAGCCACTGTTTCCACTGTTTCCCCATCTATTTCCCATGAAGTGATGGGACCAGATGCCACGATCTTACTTTTCTGAATGTTGAGCTTTAAGCCAACTTTTTCACTCTCCTCTTTCAATTTCATCAAGAGGCTCTTTAGTTTTTCTTCACTTTCTGCCATAAGGGTGGTGTCATCTGCATATCTGAGTTTGATATTTCTCATGGCAATCTTGATTCCAGCTTGTGCTTCCTCCAGCCCAGTGTTTCTCATGATATACTCTGTATATATGTTAAATAAGCAGGGTGACAATATACAGCCTTGATGTACTTCTCCTTTTCCTATTTGGAACCAGTCTGTTGTTCCACGTCCAGTTCTAACTGTTGCTTCCTGACCTGCATAAATGTTTCTCAAGAGGCATGTCAGGTGGTCTGGTATTCCCATCTCTTTCAGAATTTTCCACAGTTTATTGGGATCCACACAGTCAAAGGCTTTGGCATAGTCAATAAAGCAGAAATACATGTTTTTCTGGATCTCTTTTCCTTTTTCCATGATCCAGTGGATTTTGGCAATTTGATCTCTGCTTCCTCTGCCTTTTCTAAAACCAGCTTGAACATCTGGAAGTTCATGGTTCACGTATTGCTGAAGCCTGGCTTGGGGAATTTCAAGCATTATTTTACTAGTGTGTGAGATGAGTGCAATTGTGTGGTAGTTTGAGCATTCTTTGGCATTGCATTTCTTTGGGATTGGAATGAAAACTGACCTTTTCCAGTTCTGTGGCCACTGCTGAGTTTTCCATATTTGCTGACATATTGAGCACAGCACTTTCATAGCATCATCTTTTCGAATTTGAAATAGCTCAAGTGTAATTCCATCACCTCCACCAGTTGTGTTCGTAGTGATGCTTCCTAAGACCCACTTGACTTCACATTCCAGCATGTCTGGTTCTAGGTGAGTGTGAGTGATCACACAATCATGATTATCTGGGTTGTGAATATCTTTTCTATTCAGTTCTGTGTATTCTTGCCACCTCCTCTTAATATCTTCTGGTTTGTTTGTTTGTTTGTTTGTTTTTAGGTCCATGCAGTTTCTGTCCTTTATTGAGCCCATCTTTGTATGAAATGTTCCCTTGGTAGCTCTAATTTTCTTGAAGAGATCTCTAGTCTCTCCCATTCTATTGTTTTCCTCTATTTCTTTGCATTGATCATCGAGGAAGGCTTTCTTATCTTTCCTTGATATTTTTTGGAACTCTGCATTCAAATGGATATATCTTTCTTTTTCTCCCTTGCTTTTGGCTTCTCTTCTTTTCACAGCTATTTGTAAGGGCTCCTCAGACAGACATTTTGCTTTTTTTTCATTTCTTTTTCTTGGGGATGGTCTTGATTCCTGTCTCCTGTACAATATCATGAACCTTTGTCCATAGTAATATGTTAGTAAAGTTCTCCAAAATGTAATGAAATTTCTAGTCCAAGCCACCGTTTTGAAATAAGAAGGCAAGATATTTAATCTGTGAGCAACTATTTTGACAAGGTTCATAAAGATGAAACTATTATTGAAATGATCATTTTGAAATTTGGATTTCTTTTCATAACACTAAAGACAATTCTAAATTACCCAGCAATGTATTATTTCACTATATTGCCCTCAGTAAAGTACCTTCACTTTACCAGTTCTAAAGTGTTAAGAACTGGTTGTCTTAATGCATGTCTGATCACTCAATATTCTGAAATTATCTGTTTTTGTTTTATTTTATTATTGTCTTTTTCAATAAATAGGTTATAGATTTTATACAAGCATGGTCTTATCTGCTCTATTTGTAGAAGCAATTCTAGAACTTAGAATAGCAGACACCATTGGCATTGAGAATTTCCTTTACAATAAGTCAAGAGCTTCAGAGATTTAATGAATCTTTGTTTTCAGGTTCATTCTAGTCTAATTAATGTAGTGGTAATAACTTGTTTCAAGACTATTACTGCGGGTTAAATTCTTAAATTAAAATATATTTTCTTTTTTAAAAAAATTTATTTTATTTTATTTATTCATTTATTTATTTTAATTGGAGGCTATTTACTTTGTAGTATTGTGGTGGTTCTTGCCATATGTTCACATGAATCAGCCATGGGTGAACATGTATTCACCATCTTGAACCACCTTCCCACCTCCTTCCCCATCCCATCCCTCAGGGTAATCCCAGAGCACCTCCCCTGAGCACCCTGTCTCATGCATTGAACCTGGACTGGCGATCTATTTCATATATGGTAATATACATGTTTCAATGGTATTCTCTCAAATCCTCCCACCCTTGATTTCGTCCACAGAGTCCAAAAGTCTGTTCTTTAATCTGTGTCTCTTTTTCTGTCTCACATGTAGGGTCATTATTACCATCTTTCTAAATTCCATATATATGCGTAATATACTGTACTGGTGTTTTTCTTTCTGACTTACTTCACGCTATACAATAGGCTCCAGTTTCATCCACCTTATTAGAACTGATTCAGATGCATTATTTTTAATATCTGAGTAATGTTCCACTGTATATTTGTACCACAGCTTTCTTATCCATTCGTCTGCCAATAGACATCTAGATTGCTTCCATGTCCTGGCTATTGTAAACAGTGATGAACCCTGGGGTACATGTGTCTCTTTCAATTCTGGTTTCCTCGGTGTATATGCCCAGCAGTGGGATTTCTGGGTCATATGGCAGTTCTATTCCCAGTTTTTTAAAGGAATCTCCACACTATTCTCCATAGTGGCTGTACTAGTTTGCATTCCCCCAACAGTGTAGGAGGGTTCCTTTTTCTCCACACCCTCTCCAGCACTTACTGTTTGTAGACTTTTTAATAGCAGCCATTCTGACCGGTGTGAGATGGTACCTCATTATGGTTTTGATTTGCATTTCTCTGATAATGAGTGATGTTGAGCATCTTTTCACCTGTTTGTTAGCCATCTGTATGTCTTCTTTGGAGAAATGTCTGTTTAGTTTTTTGGCTCATTTTTTGATTGGGTCATTTATTTTTCTGGAATTGAGCTGCAGGAGTTGCTTGTATATTTTTGAGATTAATTCTTTGTTAGTTTCTTCATTTGCTATTATTTTTTCTCATTCTGAAGGCTGTCTTTTCACCTTGCTTATAGTTTTCTTCATTTTGCAAAAGCTTTTAAGTTTAATTAGGTCCTATTTGTTCATTTTTTTTCTTTTATGTTGGTCAAAATACACTGACAACATTAATACTAATTTTAATTTTCTTTTAATCTGATTTTAACTCCAGGTTCAAGGCACTGTGCCATTGTTATGCTATGTATTTAAAATTATATTTGAATAATAGAAAAATCTTAAACTAATGCAAGATAGAATGTTATCTTCTGGTTTCCTATTATAGAATATACTTATGAACTCACACACACATGTAATTCAAACAATTACATATTTTAACAAAGAATCAAATCACAATCACAATGTTTTTCAGTAATTATTAATGTAAACAAAATCAAGTAAGTGGTCATATTTCTCCAATTGTTTCTTTGTTGTTTAGGGAATTTGTATTAAAAATTTAATAAATGAGATCATACTGTCTCTAATCTAAGGTTCAAGTAACTGTTAGTGGTTGATTTTGAGAGTTAAGTTTGGGTTTAAATGATATAAAGTTGACTATGAGCTCATCACTGTTGAAACTGGGTACTGGATACAAAGAGAGAGTTCATTCAATTTTTGTGGATATTTTTTGTGTATGTTTTAAATTTTACAGATATAAATTTGTTGCTTTTTTTCCTGAGGTTCAAATTCCCATTTGAAAATGTTTTACTTTAATTGGCAATTTTTAAAAGGATTGCTGTTGGTGAGAAATAAAACCTTAATGAATCTTTACTGACTTGAAGGCAAAATCAAGATTATTTTTTTGCAATAAGGACACACAAGTCAATTGATTGTCTAAAAATTGGTTTAATTTATTTTCTTTAAGTCTTTCTTTGTTAATTTCTAATAATGTCAAAACTGTTTGGTAATATTTTTGGTCATATTGCAGCTTTGAGACAATGGCCTTTTAAAATAAATATTAGGAGGAAAACAGCTATGAGTTGCAAAATGTGATCTGCAGTAAGACCTAGATGATTGGGTAAGGTCATAAGGAGAAGTCAGGACATTTTTGTGAAGTATGTAAATATCTCTTGGGGATTTTATAAAAATGAGTCTCATAAACTCTTGAACTTCCAGATATCAAGCAAGTTGCAGACTTGGAGGTTTGTTTTTTGTATGTTGTTCTCTCTCTTTTTCCTAAGGGGTACTAAATAAATGTGTGACTATGGAAGGAGCAAACAATACAATTTCTGACATATAAATAACAATATATAATTAATTGAATATGATTATATGTGGGGATCCCCAGTGACAAAGAAGGAATATCTACTCAGGGTAATCTGATATTCTCAGAATGTAACTATTTCTTCCTAAAATTCAATTTGATAAATCAAAAGTAAAACTTAGCATTTAATGGTGATATATATTCATGAAATTTTATAAAATTGTAAATAAATGTATCTCAAAGATTCTATGTAAATAATTTTCTCAGGATATTGAATGACAAGGCCATGATTTATGAGTTTTGTTTGAAATTTAAGTGTTTCTCCAAATAACACCTGAAGAGCTCTGTTTATAAACCAGCTGTCCAAATCATGCCTAAAATGATATACCATTTGTGGTAGTTAAGTGGAAAAGAGCAGTTTTATTAATCAATTTTAAAATTATATTACATATGCTAGAAGAACTAGTAATTATTTTTAGCTTGATAATACAAATAATCTAATCAATATAATTAGAGAAAGATTTAACAATGCTACATGCAAGGACTAATAGTTTCCTGCGTAGAACACAGGTTATAGCAAAATCCTGCTATCAGTGGAATAATATAATAGAGTAATTCCAAGTATAAATATTGACAATAAGTAAATCCCTTCACTATATTATAGGTTCTAGTTCAATATATAATGTGAATATGAAATGGTATGTTTATCTATTTTCTTATGTTTTACTTTTAATCTAAAGTAAGGTTCTATCTACTTTGGCTGTAATGCTGTAAAGTAATTCCTAGTCACATATCATGCAATTCAAAAAGATTGTGGCTAGCAGCACTTGGGTCTAACAAATAACTCACCCTGAGTTTGGATGTATTAATAAATTTTATATCAGGAAAAATATCAAATTTCATTTCTAACACTTTATACATAGATCAAAATAAGGTTGGATTAAATATAAATCACAGCACAATCTGAAATGGTAATATACTATATATGTCAAAACTAGTGTTTCTGTCAGAAATCTGTTTAAATAGCAGAAAAAGAATCATTTTGACAATGCTATATGTTTTGAAGAAGGAAATATATAAATTTTTTTTTTTCATTGAATGGTGAGTGCTTCATGGATGAACAATCCACATGCCATGACAAGCTGAAAAAAGCTTAGTGATAGGCTAGTATGATATAAGACATGAAAATAAGACTAGCTTCTGTTTTAATTTTCAGCCAACATTTCTGTAAATGAGATCATTAATGTTTATACTTTTGTTAATTACATATTCCCTTTGTACTTATATACATATATATCTTATATATGTATACTATATGTATATATATACATATATATGCTTCCAAATAGTGATATTTGGTTTATATCTTTACCTATGCTACTTTCAACACACATGTTGAACAATATTATTAAAACATAAGATTTTTTTTCACTACAGTTTTCATGGGGAATAATGCTATTTAGTGGACTTCCCAGGTGGTGCTACTGGTAAAGATTCCACCTGCCATCGCAATAAACATAAGAGATGTGGATTCAATCCCTGGGTCAGAAAGATCCACTGGTGGAGGGCATGGTAACCCACTCCAGTAAACTTGTCTGGAGAAGCCCATGGACAGAGGAGCCTGGTGTCCTACAGTCCATAGAGTCACAGAGAGTCAGACATGACTGAAGCACTTAGCATAAACATGTTATTTAATGGGGCTTCCCAGGTGGCACTAGTGGTAAAGAACCTGCCTGCCAATTCAGGAAATGCAGGAGACTTGGATTCAGTCCCAGGGTCAGGAAGATACCTGGAGAAAGAAATGCAACCTACTCCAGTATTCTTGCCTTGACACAGGAGCCTGTAGGGCTATAGTCCATGAAGTCATAAAAAGTGGAACATAACTAAAGCAACTTAGCATGCAGTCACCCATGTAATTTAATAAAATTAAAACAATTTAGTCATTCATTCTTTATTTAACAAATATTCTTAAGCATTTTATGCTCAAACTGCTCTAGACTCTAGAGTTATAGTGTTCACCCATAGTAAATAAAGCATTTTTACATGAATCATACATAAGTTGAGAGAGATAGATATTTAATAAACACAGACACATGAATGTACTTACATATACATATAGCATATGTGAATAAATATTATGACAAGAAATAAAGCAGGGTAAAATGATGGATAAGGATGGTTAGGTATATTTGCATCAGGTAATATGTGATATTGGCAGTTTTTAGGGTAGTCTGTTTTCCAAAAAGAATGAAATCAAATGGAACTAGAGGTAGTAACATACCAAGGAACAGGAAACAGGCCAGTGTGGACATAGCAGACTGATCTCACAGTGTGGACCTGGACACACAAGGGCTTACAAGCAGTGGTAAGACCCTAGGCTTTAATTTTGAAAAAGACAGGGTTGTTTTGGAAAGGTTCTGAGTAAATCAGCAATATGGTCTATATGAATATATTCATTGGAAGGACTGATGCTGAAGGTGAAAATCCAATACTCTAGCCACCTGATGCGAACTGACTCATTTGAAAAGACTCTGATCCTGGGAAAGATTGAAGGTGGGAGGAGAAGGGGACAACAGAGGATGAGATGGTTGGATGACATTACTGACTCAATGGGCATGAGTTTGAGTAAACTCCAGGAGTTGGTGATGGACAGGGAGGCCATGCTGCAGTACATGGGGTCCCAAAGAGTTGGACATGACTGAGCTACTGAACTGAACTGATATTCTTCTTTTAGAGTCGTTTTACTTTTTTTTTTTTTTTTTTGCAGATTACTGAGTTTCCATATATCCCACTAGCTGTTTCCTTTAATAAACACATCTAACTTTAGAATGGAATCTTTGTTACAATTAATGAACTGATATTGATACATGAACAATTACATTAATATTAATACTACCACTGCAAGGAGATCCAACCAGTCCATCCTAAAGGAAATCAGTCCTGAATATTCATTGGAAGGACTGATGCTGAAGCTGAAACTCCACTTTGGTCACCTGATGTGAAGAGCTGACTCATTTGAAAAGACCCTAATGCTGGGAAGGATTGAAGGCGGGAGGAGCAGCGAACGACAAAGGATGAGATGGTTGGATGGCATCACCAACTCAATGGGCATGAGTTTGAGTAAACTCTGGCAGTTGGTGATGGACAGGGAGGCCTGGCATGCTGCAGCCAACGGGGTCGCAAAGAGTCAGGCATGACTGAGTGATTGAACTGAATTGAACTGAATACTATCACTAAATCCATACTTTATTCAGAGTCTTAATTTTAACCTAATATCCTTTTTGTCCTAAGAGCCAATCCAGGATACCACATTATATTTAGTCATCATGTTTCCTTAGACTTCTAAAGAGATGACTGTTTCTCAGATATTCTTTGCTTTGATGATCTTTACAGTTTTGAGGAGTACTTTCTGGTCAAGGAATTTGTAAAATTTCCTCAGTTGGTACTTGCCTGATGTTTCTCTCAAGATTACACTGAGGTTATGGGTTTTTGGAGGGCAATCATAGAGGAAAAGTGACATTTACATCCCATCATATAGAGTACCTACTAATAATGTGACTAACCACAGCTGGTGGTTGAGGTAGTTTTTGTCAGGTTTCTTCACTATAAAGTTACTCATTTTTTCCCCTTTGCTTATTGTACTCTTGAAAAAAAAGTCACTATGAACAGCCCACATTTAAACGTACAGCTTATAGAAAGATACTCTGTTAGAATTATTCTGCATGGGAAATCCATCTGTTTCCTTCTACTTATTTATCTGATCATTTATTTTGTACTTTGGGTTAAAATTCAGTATTACTTTATTAATTTTTTTCTCAAATTTTTTCCAGCTTTGATTAATGGAAGCTTTTTGAATGGCTCTTGTGTTTCTCTGACATATCCGATCTATGTATGTATATATGTGTGTTTGCTGTTGGTGGTATTTTTCTTGTTATTGTTTGTTTTGATCACATCCTTAGTTTCTGGCACTACAAGATATTAGGATTTGTCTTGTATATTTCCTCGCCCAGGGTTTGAATCAGCCATTTCTCCTAAGAGCCCTGGCTTCTTTGATTGGAGAGTATTACTATAAACTTACATCTGGAAAATAGATACGGCCCTTGCTACTAGAGTGTCATAGCTTCTAGGCTCTCTCATCAGATGGAATAAAATATGATATGTAAATATCTATAAATATTTCTACATGTATGCATATGAACCTATATTAAAGTAATATGAGTTCATATTGATGTTCTGAAGCTATTATTATTATGCCATATAATATTCTGGTCTTCTCTTTTTATTTATCTGTAATAACTCCCATGATATAAGAAGGTTATGTCCAACAATCCATCATTCATGTACTTAACAGTACAGCTAATTCTAGAATGCATGTATAGTGGTTTCAAATTATTAACTGACAAGAAACTTTATCAATCAGAGAGTAGTACTATGCACGGTTACTTTTGCATTTATTTTTAAGCTTTTCCCTCATTATGAAAATTATTTAGTTCAGCAATATTTTTCCCCATGCCCCTTCAGTGAAATTTTTATATATTTAACAAAGTGATATTATTTTGTCACATTAAACATACCATTCTGTGATTTCCTGGCCTAAATGAGATTTTTTTTATATTTCCATAATAAAGGTTCACTCTTTTTTTCTGTAAAATTCCATTTCCTTTCCTTTTCCCAGATAATTACATAAATGGACTCATACACTATTCTTGATGCTAACTTTTTCATTTATGTTACCATGGAATATAGTTTCCACTCTTTTACTTTTAAAGAATATAAGAATTTATATTTAATGTTAGTTTCTTGCAAGCAAGAGTTGGGTCTTTTTCTTTTTTTACTCCACTCTTAAGGTCTCTGATTTTAGGTGTAATTAAGTTATTACCCTTAAAGTGATTATTAATATAACTAGATTAATATCTACCATGTGAGTAACTTTTACTTTACTTAGTTCATTTTTTCCTTTTTTCTTTTTCCCATCTTCTCTGGTTATAATTTTGTATTTTGTAAGATTCCATTTTCTCTCTACTCTCAGCATATCAATTACATTCTCTCTAAAAAAAAGAAAACTTTAATGTTTGCTCTGAAGTTTACTGTATAATTACTTTTACTAATCTATGCCCACCTTCAAGTAATACTATATCTCTTCACATGTAAAAACAGAGTACGTCCAATTCGCCTTTTCATTCCTTGTTGAGCACTGCTATCATTCATCTTATTTGCCATATACCATGATCATCAGATACACTGGCACTGTTGTTACTCTGAACAGTCATATGTTAGGTTAATTGTGAATAAAAAAGTTAACATGATTTGTTTTACCTTCGTCTATACATTCTCTATTTTTTTCTTTCTGTAGATCTGATTTTCTGACCCATATAATTTTTCTTCTTCATGAAGAAATAATTTTAACAATTCTTGCAGAGAAATTCTGCTGATGATAAGCATTTTTGCAGTTTTTGCTTGAGAAGCTCTTTATTTCTCCTTAGCAATTCAAGGACAATTTCTCTGGTATTGAATTCTCAGATTTTTTTTAATATATCACTCCATTTTCTTTTTGCTTGCATATTTTCTTATTAAAGGTCTATTTTAATTTGCAACCTTATTCTTATTTTGGTAATTTTCCTTTGGTTTCTTTCAAGTTTTTCACCTTTCTTTGGCATTCTGTAGTTTGAAAAATGATAGCCTGAATATACATGTTTTTGTTATTTAGCTTGTTGGGTGTTGTCTGAGTTCTTGGTTCTGTGGTGTGGTATTTATCATTATTTCTGAAACATATCCAAAGTATTATTACATCAAATGTTGCTTCTGCTCTATTGTATACTTCATTTCCTTCTGTTATTTTAATTACACATACATTCACTGTTAATAATTATCCCACAGTTATTATGTAATTTGTCTTTTGAAAATATATATAATTTTTATTTTCACATGTAAGTTTGGAACAGTTCTCTTAATCTGTATTTAAGCTTACTGATTCCTTTTATGGCTAGCCAGAGCCAGTGATGACTTCACTGAAATAATTCTTCATATATGTTACAAAGTTTTCTATTTTTGGTATTTCTTTTTCATTAGAATTTCAATGTTTCTTCTTATATTATTTCTTTTGTATGTTGTCTGTTTTTTTCAATTTGGGCTCTTAACATTTTAATCACAGCCATATGAAATTCACTAGAATCCCAAAATTTGCATTTTTTTCTGTGTTTGGTTCAAAGATCACTCTGTCTCTTATAATTTGTGTTTTTTCTTATCTTTTGACATGTTCTATAATTTATTCCAAACAGATATAGAAACAAATAAATAGGTATTTAGTGTGAAGATTTATGTTCAAACAGCTATGAGTTATGCTTTAACATTTGCTGTAAGTGACAGCAGATGCAAATGTTTCTAAGGACATTTCTGTGTTTCCTATTTTTACTCTGGACTTCCATAAAGTACTTCAACACAGAGCATCTGAGTCTTGCAACTTTCAACTATATCCTACTATTATTATATACATCCCTGTTGATGTGGTGGTAAGGTGTGGGAAAAGAATTAATCTCTAATATTATGATTAAATCTGTCTTTTATGTAATTATCTTTTGATAATATTGTCCCCAAGTTGTGACATTCACTATGATTCTTAGCTATATGTTCCCTTTTCCATGAGAAAAATGCTAGATGGAAATCAAGTGGTAGAAGGTGGGATAGGTGGGATAAGAATTTGATATTTTTGTTGTTTAGTCACTAAGTCATGTCTGATTCTTTTGTGATCCTATGAACCACAGTGTGCCAGTCTCTCTTGTACATGGGATTCCCCAGGCAAGAATACTAGAGTGAGTTGCCATTTTCTTCTTCTGGAGACCTTTCCAACCCAGGGATTAAACCTGTGTCTCCAAGATTGTAGACGGATTATTTACCACTGAGCCATCTGGAAAGACCATGGTTTTGATAAGGTCTTATATATAAATCAAGCCTTGTTACTGAGAATACATTGAGAGTATTTCACAGTAGGTACTCCTCTGCTTCTGGAGGCACAGGGGACCTTTCTCAACCCTTCATTGTCAGAACATGGTAGAGTTTATGGAAGAAAAGCACACAGATGTATGAGGATTTCCCTGAGACTGGAGCCTCCAGGAGTTTCTCATTCTCAAGCTGGTCCACACTCAGCCTCCAAAAATACATAAATTTGAACATTTAATTAAATTTTTCCCTAGTTAAGCAGATTTTAACTGTGACTCTCTGGATTCACTTGCTCAAAATTTTGAAAGACAGTGGTGGTTTCTCCAACACTTTCATGGATCAGAGCCTTCTCATGGCAAAGGGGCTTGTATAACCCAATTAAATTATGAGCCATGCCTTGTAGGGTCATCCAAGAGGGACAGGGTCATGTGAAGTGTTCTGAAAAAATGTGGCTCACTGGAGGTGGGAATGACACCCATTCCAGTATTCTTGACAAGAGAACTCCTTGACAGTATGAAAAATCCAAAAAGATATGACACCAGAAAATCACACCTTCTCTACCCCCACACAGATAGGAAGGTGTCCAGTAGGCTACTGGGGAAGAACAGAGGCCAATTATCAATAACTCCAGAAAGAATGAACCCGCTGGGCCAAATCAGAAAGAATGATCAGTAGTGGCAATGTATGGTGGTAGAAGTAAAGTCTGATGATGCAAAGAACAATATTGCGTAGGACCCTCAAATGTCAGGTCCATGAATCAAGGTAAATTGGATGTGGTCAAGCAGGAAATGGCAAGACACAATAAATGTCTACATCATAGGAATCAGTGAACTAAAATGAAAGGGAATAGGCAAATTCATTTCAGATGACCATTGTATCTATTTTTTAGATACAGAAGAATCCCTTAGAAGAAATGAAGTAACCCTTGACCAACAAAAGAGTCTAAAATGCACTACTTGGGTACAACCTCAAAAACAGAATGATAGAATGATCTTGGTTTGTTTCCAAGGCAAACCATTCAATATCAGAGTAATCTAAGTCTATGTCTCAACTACTGACAGTGGAAGAAGTTGAAGTTGACCAGTTCTATGAAGACCAACAACATCTTCTAGAACTAACACCAAAAAAAAAAAAAAAAAAAAAAAGATATCCACTTCATCATAGGGTATTGGAATGCAAAAGTAGGAAGTCAAGAGATACCCAAACAAGCAAGTTTGGCCTTGGAGTACAGATTGAATCAGGGTGAAGGCTAACAGAGCTTTATCAAGAGAACATGGTGGTCACAGCAAACACCATTATCCAACAACCCAAGAGATGACTCTACATGGACATCACCAGATAGTCAATACTGAAATCATATTGATTATTTTTTTTGTTGCCAAAGATGGAGAAGCTCTCTATAGTCAGTGCAAATAAGACCTGGAGATGACTGTGGCTCAGATCATGAACTCCTTATTGCAAAATTCAAGCTTAAATTGAAGAAAGCACGGGAAATCACTAGACCATTCAAGTGTGACATGAGTCAAAGCACTTATGATTATACAGTGGATGTGACAAATAGATTCAAAGGATTAGATTTGGCAGACAGAGTACCCAGAAAACTGTGGATGGAGGTTCGTAACATTGTATAAGAGTTAGTGACCAAAACCATCCCCAAGGAAAAGAAATGTAAAAAGGCAAAGTGGTTGTCTGAGGAGGCTTTATATATAGCTGAGGAAAGAAGAGATGTGAAAGGCAAGGGAGAAAGGGAAAGATATACTCAACAGAATGCAGAGTTCCAGAGAATAACAAGGATTGATGAGAAGGCCTCTTCAACGAACAGATCAAAGAAATAGAGGACAAAAATTGAAAAGACTAGACATCTTTTCAAGAAAACTGGAGATCCCAAGGGAATCTTTCATGCAAAGATGGGCATGATAAATGACAGAAACAATAGGGACTTAACAGAAGCAGAAAAGATTAAGAGACTGTGTCAAGAATAAACAGAACTATACAAAATAAAAAGGTCTTAATGACCCAGATAATCAGGATGGTGTGGTCATCCACCTACAGGCAGACACCCTGGAGTGTGAAGTCAAGTGGACCTTAGGAAGCATTACTATGAACAAAACTAGTGGAGGTGATGGGATTCTAGCTGAGCTATTTAAAATTCTAAAAGATGATGCTGTTAGAGTGCTGCACTCAATGTCAGCATATTTGGAAAACTCAAAAGTGGTCACAGGACTGAAAAATGTTAATTTTCATTGAAATCCCAAAGAAGGCAATGGAAAGAATGTTCAAATTACTGTACAGTTGTTTTCATTTCACATCCTAGCAGAGTTATGTTCAAAATCCTAAAAGGTAGGCTTTAGTAATACATGAACCATGAACTTCCAGATGAATGAGCTGTGTTTCAAAGAGGCAGGCAAACTTCCCATATTTGATAGATCATGGAAAAAGCAAAGGAGTTCCAGAGAAACATCTACTTCTGCTTCAAGGCCTTTGACTGTGTGGATCACAACAAACTGTGGATTCTTAAAGGTAGGAGTGCCAGACCACCTTACCTGTCTCCTGAGAAATCTGTATGTGGATCAAGAAGCAACAGAACTGGACATGGAACAACTGAATGGTTCAAAATTGGGAAAGGAGTACATGAAGGTTGTATATTGTCACCCTGCTTGTTTAACTGATATGCAAAGTGCATTATTCAAAATGCTGGGCTGAATGAATCACAATCTGGAATCAAGACTACTGGGAGAAATATCAACAACTTTAGACACACTGATGATACCACCATAATGGCAGAAAGCAAAGAGGAACTAAAGAGTCTCTTGATGAGTATGAAAGAGGAGAGTAAAAAGCTGTCTTGAAATTCAACATTAAAAAAACTAAGTTCATGACTTCTGGTCCTATCACTTCACAAAAGATAGCTGAGGAAAAAGTGAAAGTGGTGGCATATTTTATTTTCTTGGGCTCCAAAATCACTGTGCACAGTGACTGCAGTCATGAAATTAAAAGATGCTTGCTCCTTGCAAGGAAGCTATGAGAAACTTAGGCACCATAATTAAAAACAGAGACATTACCTTCCTGACAAATGTCTGTATAGTCAAATCTATGCTTTTTCCAGTAGTCATGTACAGATGTGAGAGTTGGACCACAAAGAAGGATGAGTGCTGAACAATTCATGCTTTTAAATTGTCATCCTGGAGAAGACTCTTAAGAGTCCCTTGGACTGCAAGATCAAACCAGTCAATCCTATAGGAGATCAATCCTGAATATTCATTGGAAGGACTGATGCTGAAGCTGAATCTCCAGTACTCTGGCCACCTGATGCAAATAGCTGACTCACTGTAAAGGACCCTGATGCTGGGAAAGATAAAAGGAAAATGGAGTGTCAGAGGATGAGATGGTTAGATAGCATCACTGACACAATGAACAGGAATTTGAGCAAACTCCAGGACATAGTGGAGTGCCAGAGTCCAGCTCCAGCAGCCAGGGAATCAGCCTGAAGGGGTGAGCAGTGTCGGCAGATGATGATGTAGTCTCTGACTCATAGTAGGGAACTACATGTTTATTTCAAGCTTCAGGTTCTCTTTTATACTTTGACAAAAGCATTAGGTTAGAGGTTTGAAATTTTCAGTTTCCCCCACATAGATTTATTGTCTCCAGAAATCATTGTTGTCCTACAAACAGAGTTCCTGCTTCAGTGATTCTCTCTGAATCTGCATTACTATCTATTATCTACTTTCTCTTATGTGTCCTACACTTAACTTGTGATTACATTGTAACTCATGCCACATTCCTCAGTTTATTTTTTATCTTTCTAAATCCTGTTTGCCCCTAGCATCTTAAGATCACTATCTTTTAAAAAGACTTCTAGCTATTCTTAATTATTCCTAAACCCTAAACTCAGCAAACCTCTTTTGCCATAAATATTTCCCTCACAAACAGGTCTCAGACAACAGTCCTTCCCATGGCCTCAAGCTGTGGCCTACATGCTCATCCTGGGACGTTCTTTGTAAAGATCCTTGAACAAATGTCAATGGTTATTTTATAGATTATTTTCTGGGCACAACTGTAGAAGGCTTTGTGCTTTCTCATGCTTCTCTTAAGCACCTTAACATTCTTTCCAGCCAATCAACCGAAGAAAGGAAAGAACAAGTCAGAATCACAAGGCCTAACTCCTTCATCCCGGGGCTGTGCCTACGAGATGAGGAGAGGGGGTTGGGGCCGTGCCTCCATTTTGTCAGTAATGCCTAAAGCGGCTCCCGACAGTGGAGGACAGAGAAGTCTGGTGTGCTGCAGTATATGAGATCACAAAGAATCAGAGAAGATTCAGTTACTGAACAACAGCAAGGTTTTCTCAAGACTTCAGTTTTCTGATGGGTCATTAATTTTCAGTTTGTTAATCTTCTTGTCCTTGCTATAGAAGAGATGATAGAAGAGATGTTTTTCAATTTCTTTACATTTTTAACTTGATAATTGGTAATTAAGTTTATATTAATGGCTACTGTAACAGTTCATTTCAGTTCAGCTGCTCAGTCATGTCTGACTCTTTGAGACCCCGTGGACTGCCGCATGTGAAGCCTCCATGTCCATCACAAACTCCTGGATTTTACTCAAACTCATGTCCATTTAGTTGGTGATGCCATCCAACCATCTCATCCTCTGTCATCCCCTTCTCCTTCTACCTTCAGTCTTTCCTAGCATCAGGGTCTTTTCCAATGAGTCAGTTCTTCTCATCAAGTGGCCAAAGTATTGGAGTTTCAGATTCAGCATCAGTTCTTCCAATGAATATTCAGGACTGATCTTTAGTATGGACTGGTTGGATCTCCTTGCAGTCTAAGGGGCTCTCAAGAGTCTTCTCTAACACCACAGTTCAAAAGAGAAAATATTTTAATGGGGCCGGTATAGAAGAAATAGTGCTCTTAGCAGACAGTTGCATTTTGATTATATTTTAAAGGAAGCCTCAAAAAGCTTGCTTTAATAATGGAAAGACAAATTTGAGAGAGAAAGAAAAAGAGAGAAGGTGGAAGAGGTGAGAAAAGAATGACATCAACATTTTTATTGTGACCAGCAGAAGAATGGAATGCCATTTACTCTCATTAGGGAAAGATAGAAACAGGCAAATGTTTTAAGTTGGCAGGGGAAATAAAGATCATAAAAAGGCAACAAAATATCAGAAAATTATTATTAAAAAAGAATTCACTATTAAGGAAATGTCAAAAGCTGAGGGCATAACCTGGAATAATAAAGCGATTGTATGGGAATATAAAGGGAAATTTGGTCAAAAAATGACCTTATTAGAAGCCAGCTTATTGAGAACTAAAAATCCTTCCCCTAAAGATTGAATTTATTGTAACTTCATTCTATGGAATGAGAAGGGTCCCCTAAACTTGTAATTGTTAAACAAACAAACAAACTACTTACTACACACTGGTTAAATGTGAAATTTTATATTTCTTTTTCCATCACCAAGTTTCTAATTATACTGCAATAATCTTTGTTTGTATTGTGAGCTAATGCTCTCTATAAATCTGATTATTATAAAGTTCATCTATAAATTTGAAAGCAAATGGAAAGAGTATATTATGAAAAATAATAACAGCTTAATGAAGCTGAAACTTCCATTCTTATTCTGAGATTTTCAGCAGCAGAAATATATACCCTTTTAATTATTTAGTTATGCCAATTTCTGCTGTTATTTAGAGGATGAAGACCTCTTGAGTGTTCTTAAGTTTTCACATGTGCTATATTCAGTCCGACACTGAACTTAATTTGCGTGGGTAATTTTGACTGTTATGGAAAATATTAGGGACACATTCAAATACAGCATTTTTACACAGTCTTCCAAAATACATGTTGAAATATTTATACTATTTTTAAAAAAATTTTCAATCCAATGTGTTTATGAGTGAGTGAGTGAGTGAGTGATTGAAGTCGCTCAGTCATGTCCGACTCTTTGCGACCCCATGGATGGTAGCCTGTCAGGCTCCTCTGTCCATGGGATTTTCTAGGCAAGAGTAATGGAGTGGATTGCCATTTCCTTCTCCAGGGTATCTTCCCAACCCAGGAATTGAACCCAGGTCTCCCGCATTGCAAGGAGACACTTTACCATCTGAGCCACCAGGGATTTCATATTATTCAAAACATAACTTTAGCAACTAGCTATTTCTCTATTTCTTGTTCCAAGTATTTTCTCTTATATTTAGTACCATTTTCTTCATTGGAAACATTAGAATATATTTATATTAGGTTGGTTAAATGGCTAGCTATGAGGAGAAAAGAGAAACAAAAGGCCTGGAGTCAACAAACCCTTGGCAGTGAATTGAAAGCAGTGACTTGAATGCTGTGATCTTCTCTATTTATCCCTCCTTTTCTGTTTCTGCCCTTTTCAAAACTACTGTGCACTCTTTTTCAGATGTTTAGAATCCTCCAGTTATGATAACACAGAGCAATTAATATGACCAAGCTTTATAAGACTTTATTTAAGAAACTAGCCACAGAGAAGCAATAATCCCTTAACTCAATCCCACATTTCCTAAAAGAGATTCCACTCACTTCAGTTAGGGAAAGAACTTGGTCCTAAAACAATCATCTCTGACATAATCTGATAATGTTGAGTTTGAACATTGCTAACCTTCTTTTGGGGCTTCCTTGGTGGCACAACAGTAAAGAATCTTTCAGGCAATACTGTTGAATTGGGTTCAATCATTGGGTTGAGAAGATTCCCTGGAGAAGAAAATGGCTACCCACTCCAGTAATTTTTGCCTAGAAATCCATGGACAGAGGAGCCTGGCAGGCTACAGTCCATGGGGTCATGAAGAGTCTGACATAACTTAGCAATCAAACAATCATCTTCTTTTAGCCACCACTTTGGGTAGAAGTAATAGGAAGGATTTTTTCTAAGATAGTATGAAAGATTCAGTTCAGTCACCCAGTCTTGTCTGACTTTTTGCAACCCCATAGACTGCAGCATGCCAGGCTTCCTTGTCTATCACCAACTCTGGGAGCTTACTCAAATTTATGTCCATTGAGTCAGTGAGAGCATCCAAATATCTGATCTTCTGCTGTCCCATTCTCCTCCCTCCTTCAATCTTTCCCAGCATCAGGCTGTTTTCCAAAGAGTCAGTTCTTCACATTAGGTGGCCAAAATATTGGAGTTTCAGCTTCAGCATCAGTCATTCTAACGAATATTCAGGACTGATTTCCTTTAGGGTGGACTGGTTGGATCTCCTTTGCAGTCCAAGGGACTCTCAAGAGCTTCTCTAATACCACAGTTCAAAAGCATCAATTCTTTGGCCCTCAGCTTTCTTTATAGTCCCTCTCTCACATCCATACATAACTACTGGAAAAACCATAGCCTTGACTAGAAGGACCTTTGTTGGCAAAGCAATGTCTCTGCTTTTTAATATGATATCTAAGTTGGTCATAGCTTTTCTTTCAAGGAGGAACCATCTTTTGATTTAATGGTTGCAGTCATCATTTGCAGTAATTTTGGAGCCCATTTCTAAAATTACATGGGTGGTGAAAGGATATCTGTGTGGGACAGTCTGTGCTAACACAGTATTCACTGTGATATTCTTTTCTAGTTAAAATTAAGATTAAAAGAAAATTACAGTAAAGTAAAATTAAAACAAACTACTATTTTATCCTTCTCCACATCCTCCCCCCCAAAATAAGAAACAAGACAGGTAAAAGTTCATGAAACAACTTCTCAAATGAAAATTTTTCTTTTATAGTTCCCTAGATGGTTGATGATACTCTGACAAAGAGAATTTGTGTAGAGTGGACTTTTGTGTTTTCAGGAGTTGAATATAAAAGTTATAAGTGATTAGTGGAGATAAACTCATAAAAATATTACAATGTGAAAATATTTGTAAAAGGACTAAAACTTCTCTACTAAATGTATGAATGCATTTCTGTGCTTTGTATGGACATTAACTAAGTGGAAACTTAATATTATGTGTATATGTAGATACATACACATACTGTATATGTACATACATGTGAGGCTAGATAAATCTTCAGAACATATAGCATTCTTTCATCCACATACTAACATAAAAACAATCAGGCTAGTGTTTCAGAGAGTATGGAACTTGAGTTTAGAGAGAGGTTTCTTTCTATATCAGTAATTTAAGTCAGTAATTGTTTACTTTGCCATTCAACTTTTCTGTGCCTCACTATTCTCATCTACGAAAAGATAATTATAATATCTTCTGATGAGGTATATTCACAGAATTACATATGATAGTGTGTGTGTTTTTTTAATATATGATAGTGTTTTAAAAGTTCCTGGCACTCAATATGTGATAAATCAAATGCAGCTCCTGTGACTAAATTTATCATTAATCATCATCATCATCAATTATTTATTAAGTAATCAACATGAGGTAGGATTTAAAAGTGATACTGGGGAATGATATAATTTTCTTTAAGGTGTTCACACAGAAAGCTTCACCTTGTAGCTAACAGCTGACAGGTGATCTAAACCCAAGAATTCCTACAGGTGATCCCTTTAGGAATGTTGGATTTACACTGCTATTTATATACTAGAAAATTTGAACTGCTACCAGTTGTGATGTGGCAACTTCAAGTCTTCCATTACTGACTCTAGAAACTTTATCTTCACAAATATTTTCTAGATCTTTTGTCTTTCTCCCTTCTGTCTATCAGTTCAGTTCAGTTCAGTCACTCAGTCGTGTCCGACTCTTTGCGACCTCATGAATCGCAGCACGCCAGGCCTCCCTGTCCATCACCAACTCCCGGAGTTCACTCAGATTCATGTCCATCGAGTCAGTGGTGCCATCCAGCCATCTCATCCTCTGTCGTCCCCTTCTCCTCCTGCCCCCAATCCCTCCCAGCATCAGAGTCTTCTCCAATGAGTCAACTCTTCACATGAGGTGGCCAAAATACTGGAGTTTCAGCTTTAGCATCATTGCTTCCAAAGAAATCCCTGGGCTGATCTCCTTCCGAATGGACTGGTTGGATCTCCTTGAAGTCCAAGGGACTCTCAAGAGTCTTCTCCAACACCACAGTTCAAAAGCATCAATTCTTCAGCGCTCAGCCTTCTTCACAGTCCAACTCTCACATCCATACATGACCACAGGAAAAACCATAGCTTTGACTAGACGTTTGTTGGCAAAGTAATGTCTCTGCTTTTGAATATGCTATCTAGGTTGGTCATAACTTTCCTTCCATGGAGTAAGCGTCTTTTAATTTCATGGCTGCAATCACCATTTGCAGTGATTTAGGAGCCCCCCAAAATAAAGCATATTGTCTTTGCTGCTAAGTCACTTCAGTCATGTCCGACTCTGTGTGACCCCAGAGACAGCAGTTCACCAGGCTACCCTGTCCCTGGGATTCTCCAGGCAAGAACACTGGAGTGGGTTGCCATTTCCTTCTCCAATGCATGAAAGTGAAGTTGCTCAGTTGTGTCCGACCCTCAGCGATCCCATGGCCTGCAGCCCACCAGGCTCTTCTGTCCATGGGATTTTCCAGGCAAGAGTACTGGAGTGGGGTGCCATTCTATAGAGCACTCTTAATATTTAAAGAAAGTTTTCACACCAAACCTGAGTTTACAAGTGTACAAAGGTACATTTCCCATTTTTTTGGATGAGAATACTTTTTATATTATGGGTATTTTAAAATATTTCTTTGCTTGGGGTCCAAGCAACCATTTCTTATTTATTTATTTTTTTTTAATTCTTATTTTTACTTTATTTTACTTTACAATACTGTATTGGTTTTGCCATACATTGACATGAATCCACCACGGTGTATATGTGTTTCCAAACATGAACCCCCCTCCCACCGCCCTCCCCATAAGATCTCTCTGGGTCATCCCCATGCACCAGCCCCAAGCATGCTGTATCCTGCATCAGACATAGACTGGCAATTCGATTCTTACATGATATTATACATGTTTCAATGCCATTCTCCCTAATTATCCCACCCTCTCCCTCTCCCTCTGAGTCCAAAAGTCCATTATACACATCTGTGTCTTTTTTGCTGTCTTGCATACAGGGTCGTCATTGCCATCTTTCTAAATTCCATATATATGTGTTAGTATACTGTATTGGTGTTTTTCTTTCTGGCTTATTTCACTCTGTATAATCGGCTCCAGTTTCATCTATCTCATCAGAACTGATTCAAATGTATTCTTTTTAATGGCTGAGTAATACTCCATTGTGTATATGTACCACAGCTTTCTTATCCACTCATCTGCTGATGGACATCTAGGTTGTTTCCATGACCTGGCTATTATAAACAGTGCTGCGATGAACATTGGGGTACATGTGTCTCTTTCAATTCTGGTTTCCTCGGTGTGTATGCCCAGCAGTGGGGTTGCTGGGTCATAAGACAGTTCTATTTGCAATTTTTAAAGGAATCTCCACACTGTTCTCCATAGTGGCTGTACTAGTTTGTATTCCCACCAACAGTGTAGGAGGGTTCCCTTTTCTCCACACCCTCTCCAGCATTTATTGCTTGCAGATTTTTGGATCGCATACCTTTTGACTGGTGTGAAGTGGTACCTCATTGTGGTTTTGATTTGCATTTCCCTAATAATGAGTGATGTTGAGCATCTATCTTTTCATGTGTTTGTTAGCCATCCGTATGTCTTCTTTGGAGAAATGTCTATTTAGTTCTTTGGCCCATTTTTTGATTGGGTCGTTTAATTTTCTGGAATTGAGCTGCATAACCATTTCTAACTATCTTTTTTTTTTTTTTTTGTAGTTCCATTGCATTGACATACTGCAAACAGCTTTAAAATGTAACTATACTTAGCATCTTGGAAGGTGCTTGTTTTCTGCTATCATAATAACCTATCTGTAATGAACCATGCCTTGCAGTTATGAAAAGACACATTAGCTCCAATATTTCACTGGCTTTCTCTGACAGGAAAAAACAATGTAAGAATTAGTAAGACAGAGCAAACATCAACAAAAAAAATCACAAAATATTATTAGTAAAGGTTTATCTCCCCTGGGCAGAACATAGATATGATAAAGATAACATAATGTCATAAATTCTCATCTTCCCTGATTTAACAATCCATTTAGAAGTTAGTGTATAATATTTTAAATATTTTATTCTTTCCCACAATTATTGAAATGTATTAGAAATAGTGGCTCACTTTCATATGTATGTAAACATAAAACTTCTTTAGTATACTTTTTAATATTTATGTCACATATCCACTTAATTCAAAACACATGCAACTGCTTTGTACTTTAGAGTATTTTGCCATTATCAATTGCAATGCATTTATGACAGTTTTTAATAAATATTAGTCAATATTATGCTATTTCTGAAAAGTGATAAATTTCGATGGATATATATGGTGAAAAATATTCTAAACTAGAGATGAGTATTATTTTTGTACCTCTTTCCTCAAAAACCACTGAGAAAATAGTTTACAGCTTTAACAGTTATATTATTTATAAAACATACAGCTTTGATTTTGTACATTTTATGTTAATTTCAAAATGTACATATGAAGTTATTTGCCTTTAAAAATAATAGTGAAAACCTAGCTTATATGCCTTTTTTAAAAAATGAGTTAATGTGGTTTTTGTTTATTCTTTCTTAGTTGGTGAGACATTTCCAAACAGGACTCTGTATAGTACTTAAAAACTAATTGGTTGCAATTAACAGTGTTTAGTGAAGGTTTCCATCCTCTATCTATTTTCCAACAGCTTGTGAATATTTAGATTTCTCTTTCTGTTAAACTGCTTATAGCAGTTCTCGTTTAAAACAAAACAAGAAGATGAGTTTTTATAGGTTTGTGAAAAAAGCTAGATTTTTGGCCAGGCACTATTCACTTGTGGTGAATTCATCAGTGACCTACTGGGTGTTGTTTTCAAAATAGTTATGCACTTTATAAATCTAAATGACAAAACACAAATCTTTGAGAAAATAAAGATGACTAGAAAAAATACAATTTGTAGCAATATAAAATTTGTCAAAAATACCATTATTATACACTTTGGCTATTCTAAGAGTCTCGGCTTCATCATGGGAGTATTTCATTCAATTCTGCATAATGCTATCCCCCTTCCCTAAGGGTTTCCCTGATGACTCAGATGGTAAATGTTCTGTCTGCAGTGCAGGAGACCCAGGTTCCATTCCTGTGTCAGAACAATCCCCTGGAGAAGGAAATGGCAGTCCACTTCAGTATTCCTGCCTGGAGAATTCCGTGGACAGAGGAGCCTGACAGGCTACAGCCCATGAGGTTGCTAAGAGCTGGATACGACTGAGCGACTAACACATTATTCTCCCTAAAGACAGTCTGTGAAAATGAATATAAGGGGCTAATATTTTCTACAGTGAAATTTTCTACACTGATTATTATAAAATTTGGGGGAGATGTATTATTTAGTCTTTTTCTAAGTCTACATTCCCAAATTTACTTTCTGTTTGGAAAAATCTCAAGTATCAATTAAAAATTATTGATTCCTTCAAATTCAAAGTAAAAGCCAATAATGATGTTTTGGATTTCTCTAGTGGATTATGCTTTAGGAATTAATATTCCACGTGTGTGTATATATGTGTGTACATATATATGCATGTATACTATATACACATAATTCTGAAATAAATAGCTATACAAAATATTTGCCTTCAAATTCTTCTATATATATGAAATATAGCATATACTGCTATATTTAAAATGGATAACCAACAAACCAACAAGGACCTAGTGTACAGCACATGGAAATCTGCTCAATGTTATATAGTAGTCTGGATGGGAAGGGAGTTTGGGGTAGAATGGATACACGTATATGAATGGCTGAGTTCCTTCACCGTTCACCTAAAACTATCACAACATTAATTTTGCTATACCACAACAAAAATGAAAGTTTAAAAAACAGCATAATATAATGTATAAATGATTGCAAACATTTACATTTTTATTTGATTTATTTATAAATCATAGAAATCTACTTTTCTATTTCATCTATATTCCATTTAGAATGCTTTACTATTATACTTATGTTAAATATTTGTGATATTTATCTTTATTTTGTATATGTACAATTTTATTCTATTGTTTATACAGTAAAATATAAAGTCTGTTTAGTTGACCTGTGAAGTGGGGGGGGGGTGTAGATATTCTTTCTTGTTTGTAAGTGAAGAAACTGGATAAAAATAAAGTAATTTGCCCAAGTTTAATGGCTGGTAACTGGTTGATCTGGGGCTCAGTTATTCCTGTTACTCATCCAATATAGTTTCCCCCATTCCAATATCTTACATTCACATATGAAACAATACTGTGGATACCAAAGCACTATTATCTTCATCTAGACCATTCTTATATTTCTGTTTTAAGTACCTTTCTTGTTATTTTCATCATGGAGTGAATGTTTATTCACAAAATCCTAAGTTCTCTAATTCTATTAAATGATTTTACCCTTCAGCAATGGTATCAGAGGATAAATATGCTACTTACATTCCCAGAGAATTTTCATTTGTCATATTAATCCTGGTAGATAGACTTTTACCATTTTCCCCATCTTAGATATAAGTAAACTAAACTAAGGTGCTAAAACAGACTTTGACACCAGGCTACCATACTAGATGATAACACCACTTACAAGCTGTGTGATCTTGCATGAGTTCTTTCCTTTCTTTGGGCTTGCATTTTTCTGATCTCCATGATGAATAAGATAATATTCTTATGTTTAAAAATAGCTATGATAATAAAATTTTTAATGTGGTTAGGAGAGTACCTGGTACAGGACTAGTTCTTTAAAAAGACAGCTCTTATTTCATTGAGTTTTAAATGTGTCTCAGAGTTAATTCATCAATTAATTTAAACAGTAAAATTAGACACAAATTTAATTTTTTAATCAAAGATATATCAACATTAGAACCCTAACCAATCACCTATGCTCATGGCCATAGAAATGAAGTCATATCAGTATTGAATTATGTCTAATATGATATTATGATGAGAGCACTTGTCTCTAAATAAAACTGACATGGGGTAAGCACAACAGAGTTACAACTAAAAGCCCAAATGAGGCAATACTATGCTGTAATCCTCTGCTGATGGCTTCCTTGGTGGCTCAGTGGTAAAAAATCTGCCTGCAATGTAGGAGACCTGGGTTTGATCCTTGGGTCAGGAAAATCCTCTGGAGAATGAAACAGTTACCTACTCCAGTATTCTTGCCTAGAGAATTCCATGGACAGAGGAAGCTGGTGAGATACAGTCCATGTGGTCGCAAAAGTTCAGAGATGATTGAACGACTAACACACACACAATCATCAACTATTAAATCTAACTCCTATGTGTGTACATGCTAATTTGGGTCAGTAGTATCAAGCTCTTTTGGACCCTATGGACTGTAGCCTGCCAGACTCCTCAGTGCATGGGATTCTCCAGGCAAGAATGCTGGAGTCAGTTGCCATTCCCTCCTCCAGGGGATCTTCCCAACCCAGGGATTGAACCCACATCTTACGTCTTCTGTATTGGCAGGTGAATTTTTTACCACTAGAGCCACCTGAGAAGTCCCCTAACCACTATAACTAAAGGAATTTTTTAAGTTAATAATATTCTATTAGTAGTAAATTACAATTTATTTGTTGAAATATAGAAAGAATTGTTTTTTAAAATAGAAGAAAATAAATACCACAAGGCTATCATTGTTCTCGTTATCTACCATTGCAAGACAAAGCAAGCCAAATTTGGAGACATGGCACCTGGTTTCCCCTAGTGAAAACATCCAAGCATTCTCAGGAAAGGGAGTAAAAACTGTTCGTTTCAAAGTTTGGGATAGGTAACTGGCATGTAATCAATTATTCCATATTCAATGATAAAAATAGTCCCAGGTCTACCCAGATTCAAGAGGAAACAGTTGCCACCTTTTAATGGGAGAAATGTTAAAGAATCTTGGGCCATCTTTAATCTTCCACAACCATCCTAAGATAAATAGTCCACATACTTTCAACTATTTTATCCATTTATATTTGTATCATAAAATATATTATTTGTCATTGAATGAAATCACTTAATAACAGTATTTAAAGCTTTTTTTTTTTACAAAAATTAATGCTTTTATAGTATTTCATTAATGGATAGCTATAAAGTCTGTAATTACTGCTGCACATTTCAGTTTGTTTATCATTTCTCAGTGTTAAAATCAATACCTTGATGAGGTTAATTGCCAAGGAATTTCAAAGTAATTTCCATAAGAAATACTCTTAGAATCAGGATTACTGAATTTTAATAGGTACTGGGGAATATTTAAATGTGAAATTAAAACATGAATCCCATAAGACATCTTTCCCCTATATAAATCAAAGGATTTCTATAACTCATCTCACTTCCACCACAAAAGAAAATCTGTAGAACATCTTCACAGAGAGAGAACTTTATAGAAATAATATATTTAAGATGTTCACATTCAAGCAGTACTAAGGCTCAAATTCTTTCAGTATTTTATGTTTTGCTATGATTTATGCAATGGCTGCAATAATGGAATCATTGAGGAAATCCTAGATATTTTAGATAGATTGTGCCCACACTTTAGGTACTAAAATTCTGAACAATAACATGGAATCAATAAATTCTTAATTACATCTGAACATAAAAATGAACATTGCAAGAACCAGGATAAAAAAGTAACAGGAGGTAGAGAATTCCATTCTAAAATAATCCTAGCTCCTCATTGGAAGTGTATCCCTCACAATCAAAAATGTCAGTAATATTAATTCTATTTATAATTGAAAATAATGTGCAGTTTATTTTGGATCAGTAGGATATTCTTAAACTATGTGGTCCTGTTGTGCTGTTATTTATGCAATCTCCAACAACTTCCAACTCAATCATACTTCTCAAAGCTATTCTTCACAGAATACCAAGGGTATTTTGAGAAATTCTGGGAAATCAGACTTAGTAGCTTTCTCACTTGTTAAAGATAATAGCTACTTTCTTTAAGGCATGGAAAGACTATGGCAGTGGAAGATATACTGAGTTACAATAGATCTCTGGGGCTCTTGATTTTCTATTCAGAGAGGCAGGACTTTATATTGTTCTAAATCCTCATGATTAGGTTGGGTAGAGGAGCAAAACTAAGATGATACAAATCTGATATGTTCCTCTTAGGATTTATAGTTTTTACTGGTGAGAAGTCAGCTTATCCACCAAGATAAGTATGTCACGTTTTACACTGAATATGCTTTTCCCCATGTAAAACATAATATAAATTATTTAATATAAATATTAATGCATTTCTCAAAAAGTTTTATTTCTTTGCATATAATATTGTTCCTTTTATATTCTATATAGGCTTTTAACAGTCTGAATATCAAAAAATGTGCAAAAGTGGATACCAAACTTCATTAAATAAAAATTTTCAGGTATGTTTTATAGATGGTCTTTCAGATCCTATACCATTACTCTGTAAAGAGTCAATGTAAATTTATAATTTTAAAGTTTTTATCTTTTTTTCTCTAGAAACTTTTAGTACTTTAGTATATTAGCTTAATTACTAATTAGCATTGTACAAAAGAAAGAGTAGCCAGAGATACTTTTCACTGTTCACTTGATACAGATTAAATGTAGATTACATTGTATAAGTAACTCCTTTTTTTTTTTTTTTAATAACTCTGCTGGCTCAGATGGTATAGAATCTACCTGCTATGCAGGAGACCTGAGCTCAATCTCTGGATCTGAAAGGTCCCCTGGAGAGGAGAATTGGGAGCCATCTCCAGTATTTGTACCCGGAGAATTCCATGGACAGAGGAGGCAGGCGGGCTACAGTCCTAGGGGGTGGAAAAGAGTTGGACGTGACTAAATCTTTTATTTTCACATAATGCTAAAGGCAGTTGAGTCCTGCAGGCAGAACAGTTAATGGATAACTCTGCCAAGATTTTCATTTGATAGGTTAATATATATCACTTAGAATCAAACCAGATGTCTGGTTATTCAAACACTGAAAGAAATAAAGCATCATGCAAAGTCATATTGTATATGTTTAAAATAATATTTAATTTCATATTTACATTATGCTTCTTGTAAAATGCTCCACTGGAACCCACAACAAAAACGTAGCATAGAGAAACAAATAATAAATCATAATAGAAGTTAAAATGTATTGAGACTTCTAATCTGAAACTTAAAAAGCCATTCTGTTATGCCCAGAGTCCGAGTCCCCAAAACTGAGAGAATAAGACGTCCACAGCAATGCAAAAGCATGAAGGGGTTTTATTTCTAGCTCGAGCTAGGGCTCCCGCCACATCCAACGCAGTGGAGTGGAGCAAGGAGCCCCGAGCCCAGATTTATAGCAGTATTTATAGGTTTTAGAACAGAGAGTTGGCAAGGGCTGATTGGCTGCGGGAGTTTCCTAGTATTTACTAATTGGCTAATCTTTATTGGCTGCAGGGGTTTCCTGGTATTTACTAATTGGCTATTGGCTGCAGGGGGATGTCTTTTATGTCCTGATAAACTCTAGCCAGGTTATAGGGAGTATGCTGATTAGACAAGTCCTGGCATCTGTGGGGATGACCTCACTGGGCAATAATTCAGCCTTTCCCGTGAGTCCTACCTTAGTCCCTGAAGCCTATCATGGCGTTTGTTAGGTCCCAACATTCCCCCCTGTCCTTTGATCATGGAAAGGAATCCTCCTCTTCATTCTGAGACATTGCCTGATATTGTTGTCTCAGCATCATCACTTGAACTGTACTGACATTTTCTTTTTACAAAGGTCCAAGGTTGAAGTATAAATCTGGCCACCAAGTATTGGGGGGATTCCAGTAGTCGAATTGAGTACCTCATGGGTTAGTCCATTATGAAGCATCCAGGTGATCTTAGAAGGTTGATGTGGGTTAGCACCAGCAGTTCCGGAGTGGAGAAGGAGGGCCATCAACAGGAGAGTCAGGGGGATTTGTCTGGGGCCAGCTGGCAGACGAGCTTCATTTTTAAGGGGTTGGTGGGATGCGG
Source organism: Capra hircus (assembly GCF_001704415.2). NCBI lineage: Eukaryota > Metazoa > Chordata > Mammalia > Artiodactyla > Bovidae > Capra > Capra hircus. Next base: position 100,241,858 of record NC_030808.1, read on the forward strand.
CATTGCCTTCCATTCTTTTGGGGCCTTTTCTTGTTCCTCTGGGGTGGCACGATGCACGTGGTTGCAGTGCACCCAGGGTCCAATTCTGTCCACCTTTAGGGCAGTGGGGTTGGTAAGAAGAACAACATAGGGGCCCTTGCATCTTGGCTCTAAGGTTTTTCATTGGTGTCTCTTAACCCGGACCCAATCTCCCGGGCCCATATCATGGGACAGGATTGTTCCTTTACTCTGGCCCTCATGAACTTCTCATATCAGTGACCAGATATGTTTATGCACTTTACTTAAAGCCAGCATCTCTTGTTGGAATGTGCATAGCAAGAGAGATGGTTTAGTCTTTCCCTCAAACACTGAACAAATAGGGGGTGGACTTCGTATACAATTTCAAAGGGAGTCAAACCTAGTTTATAGGGGGCATTGCGTGCCCGAAAAAGTGCAAAGGGTAGGAGAGTTACCCAGTCCCCGTCAGTCTCTATTGCCAGCTTTGTTAAAGTTTCTTTTAGGGTCTGATTCGTTATTTCTACTTGTCCTGAGCTCTGGGGACTGTACTCGAAATGTAGCTTCCATTTGGTCCCCAGGGCTGAGACCAGTCCTTTAACAATTTTGCTCACAAATGCAGGTCCATTATCAGAGCCAATAGATGCCTGTAGCCCAAACCTAGGTATTATCTCTTCTAGGAGCTTCTTAGCCACTATTATTGCTGTCTCCTTTTTAGTGGGGTAAGCTTCTACCCACCCAGAAAGTGTATCAACCAAAACTAACAGGTAAAGATAGTCATACTTGTCTGGCCTTAACCTCTGTAAAATCTATCTCCCAATGCTGTCCCGGCCTTTCCCCCTGGTATTTTACACCCGTGTGCTGTCCTTTTCCCAGTCTCATCATCTGACAGGCCTTGCAGGTGTGGACTATGTCCAGTATAGTTTTCTTTTGTCGGGGAAACGGCAGCTGCGCTGCTTGTAGAAGCGTCAAAGTCTTTTTCTCTCCCAAATGGGTGGTTTGAAGTAAATGGGTACAGAGATGTCTGCCCAGGTTGGCAGGAAGCAACAGGTTGTCATCCTGGCCCCGATACCATCCGTCCTTGCCCACAGGGCAGTTGGTGTTATCCTGCATCCAGCTTAAATCGGAGGGGGAGTATATGGGGCTTGGGGGGGGAGAGTTCCCATCCCCAGCAGTGGTAATCCTACAGCCAGCACATGAGCTTGGCAGTATCCAGCGACCACCTCGCGGGCTGCTGCATCGGCAGCATGGTTGCCTCGGGCCCTGGCATCTTCTCCTTTCTGGTGTCCTGGGACATGTACTATGGATACCACCCAGGGCAAGTGGACCACTGCCAAGAGTCTGCGTATTTCAGGTAGGTTCTTAATCTCTTTTCCCTCTGCCGTCGAGAACCCCCGTTCTTTATATATAGGGCCTTGAATATGCACTGTGCTGAATGCATACTGGCTGTCAGTGTAAATGGTGATCTTTTTTCCTTTCGCCCTCCCTAGTGCTTGTGTCACAGCTATCAATTCTGCTTTTCGGGCAGATGTTCCAGGGGGCAAAGCCTTGGCCCAGACGACCCTCCCAGTGTCATCTACTATGGCTGCCCCCACTTTTCTCTGCCCATCCTTTATATAACTGCTCCCATCTGTGATTGCAATAGGACAACGTCGGGGTGGCTAGTCCAGTACTCACAGAAGTCCTCACCTAGAGCTTCACTGAACAACGTCGCGAGTTTTTAAATCCCTGTGGAAGGCAAGCCAGGTCAGCTGTCCTACAATTTGACTGTCTTCGTCAGTCCATTCGAATGCAAAGATCTCTTGGCTCTGGGGGGCCAGAGGCAAACTGAAAAAGGCATTTTTAAGTCCAAGATTGTATACCAGATGTAGTCTCTTCCTAATAAAGGGGCCGGATATTCCAGGATCACCAGAAATGAGTGAGACACCGTTGGGCTCCCAAGTCCACTTTTTGTTTAGTAGTCCAGTAATATCTTTTTGTCCCAGTGGCTCCCTGGACCAAGCTAGTCTTCTTGGACATTGGCCTGAATTTTTGATTAAGGACCGAGTATTGGGCTCCCGTATCCACCATGAAGCTGACCGGTTTCCCCTCCACATTAATAGTTACCCAGGACTTGGGGAGGGGTACAAGGCCCTGACCCCCGTAATCACTATCTTCTCCTGCATATAAAATGTGGGTACCCGAGGGAGACTCTTCTTTTCTTACAGTCCTTTTTTTCAGGTTTCTCTTGGGGCACTCATTTTTCCAGTGCCCTTGCTCTTTGCAATAGGCGCATTGGTCTCTCTTTAGGGTCGGTCTGGCTGGTTTCTCCCTTCCTTTTGGCTGGGTGTCTCGAGTCTTCTGGGAATCAGGTCCCAGTCTCGTCCCCGCAAAGAAAATTTGAGCCAGCTCTTTCTGATTTCTTCGGTTTTCCTTAGCTCTAAATTCCCTTTCCTCCTGTCTAATTCATTCCTCCCTCTCCTCAGGGGTCTCCCTGTTATTAAACACTTTTTCAGAAAATCCCAGTTTGGTCGCATCAAAGGAAAGCCCTCCTCGATTAGGTTAGGCTGCGTGGTGGGTCTTCCATCCACTCCTGGAACATGTTTTCATGCTTCCAATAGAATTCGCTCCCATTACTCTGTGGTGAAGAGCATCTGCAAGAGCTGCTGACAATTATCCCAAGTAGGATTGTGAGTAAACAAGATAGAATCTAAGAGATCAATAAGACCTTGGGGTTTTTCAGAAAAAGAAGGGGTTTGAGTTTTCCAGTTATATAAATCACTCGTAGAAAATGGCCAGTACTGGTATGTTCGCTCCCCACAGGGATTTGCTGGCCCCACCCAGACAGAGAATGCCCAAACGACGGATGAAGGAGCCTCCCGGCTTCCATCCTCAGACAAGTCTCTGCCCCTTTGGGTCCTTCCACGAGTTCCTTGGGCCGGCCCCCCTTCCCATGGTAGAGCCGAGGATTCTGGGTCCCTCCTTTGTTCTACGGACGACACCTGTGGTACCTGCGGGGGCAAGGGTGGCCGCATATATGGGGGAGGTGATATTTCAGTGTCTAAGTCAATCAGGCTAGGATATAAAGAGGGTTCCTGAGTATCGGCTGCTTCTTCTGATCTCCCGATCTTCATGGTCAGTCATTACAGACAAAGGGTGGAAGAGCTTTGACCCATAATGACAGAGCTCACAATGAACACACAAAAAACCAAAAATGGCGCTGGCACACAAAGAAAGGCGACAGACAGAAGACAAAAAAATATTGGCTGAAAACACAGAACTAGGTCTATCCCGGGTTACTGTTGTCTTGCTTCCCAATGTTATCTCACCGAAGGGCATCCACTGACCACCAGATTCGGAGTTGGGAGAGATGTTCCTTCCCAGTCCCTCACAGAACCAGCTGCCTTCCAGCGCGAATGCTGGGCCCCCGTCTTATGCTGGCTGCCAGTTGCCTTCCAGCGCTCACTGGGCCTCAGTCTTACACTGGCTAGGACGACTAATTCACCTCTGATTAGGCCTAACAAGAGCCAGCTGCCTTCCAGTGAGCATGCTGGGCCTTGGCCTTACACTGGACTTAACCAGACTTAACACTGGTGTTCAAATATCTTTCCTCCTAGTGAGGAAACCCCTTCTACCGGGAGAGTGTTATTCTTCCCAGTTAAAGGGATCCCGGATGAACCCCTAAATATTATGCCCAGAGTCCGAGTCCCCAAAACTGAGAGAATAAGACGTCCACAGCAATGCAAAAGCATGAAGGGGTTTTATTTCTAGCTCAAGCTAGGGCTCCCGCCACATCCAATGCAGTGGAGTGGAGCAAGGAGCCCCGAGCCCAGATTTATAGCAGTATTTATAGGTTTTAGTACAGAGACTTGGCAAGGGCTGATTGGCTGCAGGAGTTTCCTAGTATTTACTAATTGGCTAATCTTTATTGGCTGCAGGGGTTTCCTGGTATTTACTAATTGGCTATTGGCTGCTGGGGGATGTCTTTTATGTCCTGATAAACTCTAGCCAGGTTATCGGGAGTATGCTGATTAGAGAAGTCCTGGCATCCATGGGGATGACCTCACTGGGCAATTACTCAGCCTTTCCCGTGAGTCCTACCTTAGTCCCTGAAGCCTATCATGGCGTTTGTTAGGTCCCAACAATTCTAATTGTTAATTTACATGAAATTGATAGAAGGAAAATAACAGAGAAAAGAGTCTTCCTCTTTAATGATAAAGCAAAAATTTTAAAAAATGTCCTTATGGGGTAAACTGTACAGATCTTTCCTATTTTGTCCATTTAGGTATTTTAGATTGAAATAGATGTTGGATATCTAATACTACAGAGTTAGAGACTAGAATTTAAATAGAATTTGATTAGACTAAGTCCATGTAGACTTTCAAGGTTACTTGAGAATTAAACTTTTCAATACTTAACAATTGATCCATATAAAAACACCCACATAGGGCTGTCATTACCATGTTTCTAAATTCCATATATATGTGTTAATATACTATACTGGTGTTTTTCTTACTTACTTCACTCTGTATAATAGGCTCCAGCTTCACTCACCTCATTAGAACTGATTCAAATGCATTCTTTTTAATTGCTGAGTAATATTCCATTGTGTATATGTGCCACAACTTTTTTATCCAATCATCTGATAATAATTAAAAAAAAAAACCAGCCAGAACTTTAAACAATTTTGATTTCCATATATTGAGCTTTCCTTCCCTGAAAAAGTGGAAAATTGTATGTGCTTATATTTATACATAAATGGTTTAAAGTGATTTTTATTTTGTAAGCCAAGGTTTTACAATCAGAAGTTATAATAATGAGTGACTATAATTGGGAAGGGTTAATTGGTCAGTTTTCGTTCCAATCCCAAAGAAAGGCAATACCAAAGAATGCTCAAACAACTGCATAATTGCACTCATCTCACATGCTAGTAAAGTAATTCTCAAAATTCTGCAAGCCAGGCTTCAGCAATGCGTGAACCATGAACTTCCAGATGTTCAAGCTGGTTTTAGAAAAGGCAGAGGAACCAGAGATCAAATTGCCAACATCCACGGATCACCAAAAAGGCCAGAAGAGGCCCAGAAACATAACATGTATTTCTGCTTTATTGACTATGCCAAAGCCTTTGACTGTGTGGATCACAATAAACTGTGGAAAATTCTGAAAGAGGTGGGAATACCAGACCACCTGACCTGCCTCCTGAGAAATATGTATGCAGGTCAGGAAGCAACAGTTAGAACTGGACATGGAACAACAGACTGGTTCCAAATAGGAAAAGGAGTACGTCAAGGCTGTATATTGTCACCCTGCTTATTTAACTTATATGCAGAGTACATCATGAGAAACGCTGGACTGGAAGAAATACAAGCTGAATCAAGATTGCTGGGAGAAATATCAATAACCCCAGATATGCAGATGACACCACCCTTATGGCAGAAAATGAAGAGGAACTAAAAAGCCTCTTGATGAAAGTGAAAGAAGAGAGTGAAAAAGTAAAGCTCAACATTCAGAAAACGATCATGGCATCTGGTCCCATCTCTTCGTGGCAAATAGATGAGGAAACAGTGGAAACAGTTTCAGACTTTATTTTTTTGGGCTCCAAAATCACTGCAGATGGTGACTGCAGCCATGAAATTAAAAGATACTTACTCCTTGGAAGAAAAGTTATGACCAACCTAGATAGCATATTCAAAGGCAGAGACATTACTTTGCCAACAAAGGTCCATCTAGTCAAGGCTATGGTTTTTCTAGTGGTCATGTATGAATGTGAGAGTTGGACTGTGAAGAAAGATTAGCGCTGAAGAATTGGTGCTTTTGAACTGTGGTGTTGGAGAAGACTCTTCAGAGTCCCTTGGATGGCAAGGAGATCCAACCTGTCCATTCTGAAGGAGATCAGCCCTGGGATTTCTTTGGAAGGAATGATGCTCAAGCTGAAACTCCAGTCCTTTGCCACCTCATGTGAAGAGTTGACTCATTGGAAAAGAACCTGATACTGGGAGGAATTGGGGTCAGGAGGAGAAGGGGACAACAGAGGAGGAGATGGCTGGATGGCATCACCGACTTGATGGACTTGAGTCTGTGTGAACTCCAGGAGTTGGTGATGGACACGGAGGCCTGGCACGCTGCAATTCATGGGGTCACAAAGAGTCGAACACGACTGAGTGACTGAACTGAACTGAATAATTAGTGATGTTGAGCACTTTTTTCTGTGCCTATTGGCCATCTGTATGTCTTCTGTGGAGAAATGTCTATTTAGATCTTTCACCCTTTTTTAAATTGTGTTACCTTTTTGGTATTGAGTTGCATGAGCTGGTGAGTGTGTGTTTCTGTCAGTGTCCACTGGAGTGCCCTTGGATACCAGTGAGAAGCAGAGCAGAAGGATAGGTTAGTCTTGGAGATGTAACCCTGTCATGTGTCTTGCCAGCTGAGACAGAAATTAAGATGAAAAGGGGAAATAATTAAGGCAGCTCTGCACAGGAAGCCCCTTCCTATTGGAGTCGCATAGAGTTTCAGGATGGCTGGGGCCTTGAACTCCATCTTTTAGTCTTTTTCTCTTGGGGAAAAGGTGGAGGGGAACTGCTTGGGTAAAGAAAGTCTCTTTGGGGGCCCTGGGATATAAAAGTAATGGTTCTGAGTTTGAGACCCTGCAAATCACCCCCATGAGAAGCCTGCTGGGAGGAGGAGTGCTTTTTAAGACCCCCGGTGCAAGCAGACTGCCCCCCACACACATACACTTAAGGAGACCCCTCTAATGGGAGACAAGGAACTCATTGCACTGGCAGCTGCTCTCCAGTTGGCCAAGGCCTCCCATGACAAGCAGAAGAGGGGAACCTGGTCTAACAGTGAGGCAGTGCCTCCAATTTAAATAAGTTAATTCATTAGAAAAAAAAAAAAAAGACAGCTGTTGAGTCATCTCTGAAGCAGTCATTTCTTTGAATTTTAGAAGTGAATGAGATTTTACAGGTTTTTAAAAACTCTCTTATCAAGCCTACTATTTTCCCAGGTGGCTCAGTGGTAAACAACCCACCTACCAGTGTAGGAGATGCAGGTTCCATCCCCGGGTTGGGAAGATCCCCAGGATAAGGAAACTGTTACCCACTCCAGTATTCTTGCCTAGGAAATCCACATGGACACAGGAGCCTTGTGGGCCACAGCCAACAGGGTTGCAAAAGATTCAGCTGTGATTTAGCAACTAAATAACAACAGTGTTGGCAATTTAGGGTATCTCAATGTCTGGCAATAAGATTTTTTAAAAATCTGAACTGACACATTTACTCATCATTCTACAAAAATATGAACTTATATTTCAAAAGAGTGTATGTGTATAAGTCTTATATGCAATTATAGAAAGTTTCTTGTAACATAAAGGCAGCAAATATAAAGCTGTCCATTCAAAATGTAGGCAATGGAGATTTTTTGAACAAAACATGTCAAAAATATAAAATAAATTCAAAACTCAACATTTCTATTTCCAACAATTAGATTTTAATTGAATTCTAACAAGCTGCTGATGACTGAAGCATTAAAAAAAATGTATTTTTTGGAGGGATAAATGCCTCAATGAACGTGGAAGAGAAATTGGTAACTAAAAAGAAAATTTCTGCTATGGAAGGTAACATTTCTTCTGTTGAATTTTCTGCATTATTTGCTCTGGCCCTGCACCCTAATAAATGAGTTATTATAAAATCAAGGTCAGTTTCGCACACTGACAGTATTCCCACAGCATCCTACTACTCACAGCACCTTTGCTCCAAAGCCATGTAATTGGTTTAACAGAATAAATCATATTATCATGAAAAAAAACTGAAGTAACATATGCATCAGTATTACTTATGAATCATTGTACTGAAACTTCTCTAGGTATATATGCTAAAGTTGGAAAATATTTGTGGATCATTTGCTACACAGCTCACAATAATGGCAAATTCTGCCAGTGTATTGTTAAAAACTGATGTTGGCATTCCAAGAGGGCCCTGAGTGGCTTTCAGTACGACAGCTAATACATTTTATATTAGAATTTCTGCTTGGAAAATTTCTAACTAGGTTCCAAAGGGGTTAATAAATTTGAGTTACAAAACAAATTCATTATTTTTTATATGCAGTCTCATGATTATATGGTTTAATATTTATTAATAAAACCAGTACAGTTTTCTTGAATTGTTTGATTGGTATCATGACCTAAAGAGTTATTCTCACAAAAGTTTGACAACACATATACTGAATACATTGAACAATTAAATTATCATGTTGCTGGGTATATACTTTGATAAATATCTTAAGTTCATGATCCAGAAAGTCCACCTTGATCTGTCTTTCAGGTTACAACATAGATTTCCCCTTTTAAATATATTATTAACAAAATTTATAGTCCCTGAAGAGTACAATATTGAAAATAAACAGCTGCATAAAAAATAAAACACCATCTTTTTTCACATAAAGAACCTACAATTTCCGTATAACTTGAAATAAATATTAAACTACAGATATGAAATTAAAAAGAACCAATTGTATAGTTAGAAAAGATTAAGCATAAGTACCAGGTAAAAATATTATGCATACTTATTATTAAGTTTTAATATGATTTGGGATACAGATTACTATCCTATTTTTAGATGAAGAAACTAACACTCATCTTTTGAGTAAGTGTACATAATCTCTACATTAGTAAAATGTTGTATGTATTTCAAAATGTATATTTATTCATTACTCTAGACGAGGGTAGAACCTCTGAATACATGGCTCAGGGTACACTCTTCTAAAGGAGACTAAGTCCTCCACACCACTTATTCTTGCCTCTGCCAGTTAATATTAAAGTATACATGGCTGTGACCACCTATCTACTATCACCATAAGTGTTCTGAACTTTCTTATTACCTGAATGCCAAACTTTAACATTGTATACTCAAGACTGTGCACCATAACTAAGAAATCCTCTAATGACTTTAATCTCTTAAAGCTCTCTCCACTTTCATTCTTTCTTACAATGACTCACTTGCCATAGTGATATTGAGAATATCACTGAATGGTGGCTGTTCAATAAAGTTCTCAAGCGATTGTTGTCAGTGTTTTCCATATCTCTGCAGATAGTATACAGGGATTATTCCTAATTCCAAATGTTTAAAGATATCCTGCTGCCATGGTTGAATGCTTCTGTCTCCCCAAAATTCTAACATTCAAAATTTTGTGTGATGGTATTAGTAGGAGGGGCCTTTAAAGAGGTGATGATGTCATGAGGGTGGTACTCTCAGGAATGGGATTAATGCTTTTATAAAAGTGACCCCACAGGACTCCCTAGCCACTTTCATCCTCTAGAAGGCACAATTAGAAGTCTCCAACCCAAAAGAGGGCCTTTACTAAAACCTAAATATATTAGTTCCCTTCTCATAGACTTCCTGCCACCAAAACTGTGGGAAATGAATTTCTGTTGTATATGAGCTCCCGAGTTGGTGGTATTTTGCTATAGCAGCCCAGATGGAATAGACACCTGACATTTTCTCCTCACATCCTGTGGTTGTCCCCAGTGATTCCCGCTACAAACAGTTCAATTGGCATGAGACGTTCTCTTTAAATATCAAGTCCTGCTCTGTTTCTGCACAACTTCTTTGAGCAGCTGAATATTCTATGAATCCTTCCATTCAGTGAAGCCCTTAACGTGTTCATAGCCACTGAGTTTCTAATCTATTGCACTTCAAAGGGATATCTCCACACCCACACCTGGAAGCCTGTCAACAAATTAAATCAATCCAATTTCAAAGCACTGACTCAGTTATCACACTCTGAACGAACACTTGGCTACTTTCACTTTGCTCATTTCTCTGTGACTTCTTTTTTTTTCTCCTTTTTTCTTTTTTAATGTTTTTTAATATATATTTATTTTAACTAGAGGTTAATTACTTTACAATATTGTATTTGTTTTGCCATACATCAACATGAAACTGCCATGGGTGTACACATGTTGCCCATCCTGAACACCCCCTCCCTCCTCCCTCCCCATACCATCCCTCTGGGTCATCCCAGTGCACCAGCCCCAAGCATCTAGTATCATGCATCGAACCTGGACTGGCAATTCGTTTCTTATATGATATTATACATGTTTCAATGCCATTCTCCCAAATCATCTCACCCTCTCCCTCTCCCACAGAGTCCAAAAAAGACTATTCTATACATCTGTGTCTCTTTTGCTGTCTCGCATACAGGGTTATCATTACCATCATTCTAAATTCCGTATATATGCCTTAGTATACTGTATTGGTGTTTTTCTTTCTAGCTTACTTCACACTGTATAATAGGCTCCAGTTTCATCTGCCTCATTAGAACTGATTCAAATGTATTCTTTTTAATGGCTGAGTAATACTCCATTGTGTATATGTACCATGGCTTTCTTATCCATTCATCTGCTGATGAACATCTAGGCTGCTTGCATGTCCTGGCTATTGTAAACAGTGCTGTGATGAACATTGGGGTACACGTGTCTCTTTCATTTCTGGTTTCCTCAGTGTGTATGCCCAGCAGTGGGATTGCTGGGTCATAAGGCAGTTATTTCCAGTTTTTTAAGGAATCTCCACACTGTTCTCCACAGTGGCTGTACTAGTTTGCATTCCCACCAACAATGTAAGAGGGTTCCCTTTTCTCCACACCCTCTCCAGCATTTATTGCTTGTAGATTTTGAATAGCAGCCATTACGACTGGCATAAATGGTACCTCATTGTGGTTTTGATTTGCATTTCTTTTAGTCTTTGGCCCATTTTTTGATTGGGTCATTTATTTTTCTGGAATTGAGCTGCAGGAGTTGCTTATATATTTTTGAGATTAGTTGTTTGTCAGTTGGTTCTTTTACAATTATTTTCTCCCATTGTGAAGGCTGTCTTTTCACCTTGCTTATAGTTTCTTTTGTTGTGCAGAAGCTTTTAAGTTTAATTAGATCCCATTTGTTTATTTTTGCTTTTTTTCCCAATATTCTAGGAGGTGGGTCATAGAGGATCCTGCTGTGATTTATGTTGGAGAGTGTTTTGCCTATGTTCTCCTCTCAGAGTTTTATAGTTTCTGGTCTTATGTTTAGATCTTTAACCCATTTTGAGTTTATTTTTGTGTATGATGTTAGAAAGTGTTCTAGTTTCATTCCTTTACAAGTGGTTGACCAGTTTTCCCAGCACCACTTGTTAAAGAGATTGTCTTTACTCCATTGTATATTCTTGCCTCCTTTGTCAAAGATAAGGTGTCCATAGGTGTGTGGATTTATCTCTGGGCTTTCTATTTTGTTCCATTGATCTATATTTCTGTCTTTGTGCCAGTACCATACTGTCTTGATGACTGTGGCTTTGTAGTAGTGCCTGAAGTCAGGCAGGTTGGTTCCTCCAGTTCCATTCTTCTTTCTCAAGAAGTTTTGGCCACAGCAATCAGAGCAGAAAAAGAAATAAAAGGAATCCAAATTGGAAAAGAAGAAGTAAAACTCTCACTGTCTGCAATGACATGATCCTCTACATAGAAAACCCTTAAGACTCCACCAGAAAATTCCTAGAGCTAATCAATGAATATAGTAAAGTTGCTAATCAATGAATATAGTAAAGTAAAATCAACACACATAAATCCCTTGCATTCCTATACACTAATAATGAGAAAATAGAAAGAGAAATTAAGGAAACAATTCCATTCACCATTGCATTGAAAAGAATAAAATACTTAGGAATATATATACCTAAAGAAACTAAAGACCTATATATAGAAAACTATAAAGCACTGGTGAAAGAAATCAAAGAGGACACTAATAGTTGGAGAAATATACCGTGTTCATGGATTGGAAGAATCAATATAGTGAACATGAGTATACTACCCAAAGGAATCTATAGATTCAATGCAATCCCTATCAAGCTGCCAACGGTATTATTCACAGAGCTAGAACAAATAATTTCACAATTTGTATGGAAATACAAAAAACGTCGAATAGTGAAAGCAATCTGTGACTCCTTTACAAACTTGTCAAGATATGCAATCCGCTTCTATATGTTTTCCCACTCTATTTACATTATTTTTATTCATCCTCTTATTCTTAATTTTCTTGTTATCTAGCTTAGATTGCTAATTCATGAAGATTCTTTGCTGGTCTATTTTTTTTTTTTTTCAAATCTTTAAGAAAAAAATCCCAGTATTAAATTAACACAATTCTGGATAATCTCTGCACTGGCATATAAGCAGTTTAAACTAGTACTTCTAGAAAAAGACAAATTGTTTCCACCATTAATGTGTGAAAAAATAAATAATAATAGACCATCAGAAAGACCAAGTGGTATTGCCATCTCTTTAATCATTCTCTCCACAAAGACTAAATCAAATCTTTATTTTTTTTCAGTTTGAAATTTCTAAGTATTTGTATCATTCTCTGAAGATTACTTTTGCTTTCTGATTTACAGAGACAATAGAGGTTATGAGATGTGGACTCCCTTTTTATGCAAATACTCAACAAAAATAATACCTGTATCTAGCAGTGTTTGCCCAAGTTGTTATCTCAAAGAGCAGAATGCAGGCAGCATTAGCAGCTTTTGCATGAGCTGGTTGGAAGATGCTACCAAGTGTTAAGAGCTTTGGTATAATGAATCCTTCAAGTAACACATGCCCTAAAGGAGAGCACTTCCCTGAGTGACAAAAAGGGAAACTGAGTATGTGATTTATTTTAAGTACCAGGGTAAAAAATTATAGTCCTGGAGTCGTGGATAACGATAAAACAAAACAAAAGATACTTGAAGGGACAGCAAGTGACCAAATAGGGCTCTGGTGGTTACAGATGTAAAGAACCTCAGAAACATCCATCAAACACTCTTTCTCAAAGGACAGAAATTCACCCTGTGTGCAACATTAAAATTTAGCCAGGCAAAAAGTTTGGGAAAAAAGAAAAAGGAAATTAACTAAAAACCAGAATTAATAGAAAGAAAAGCAGAAAGTAGAAAGTACAGTGAGTGTAAAATACAACATATAAATTAGAGAACATTTTCTTGAAAGGAAGTATTTATATAGATTTAGGAAGATCTAGAAATAAGAAGGCATACATAAAACAACAAAAATATTCAAATTGAGATAAAGCTAACAGATATTGAAGAAGCTACAGAGGTCATATTTTGAGTGCTTTATGATGATAAGAGATGAAAAAATGTCAAACTGTGAAAATTTGGAAAATACCCTGGCTTTACTACCCTCTTCACAGAGAGATAAAATTATACAAATACTAAAACCAAAAGGTTCAGTTTAGTTCAGTTAAGTCACTCAGTCGTGTCTGACTCTTTGCCATCACATAGACCACAGCACACCAGGCCTCCCTGTCCATCACCAACTCCTGAAGCTTACCCAGACTCATGTCCATTGAGTCAGTAATGCCATCCAACCAACTCATCCTCTGTCATCCCCTTCTCCTGCCTTCAGTCTTTCCCAGCATCAGGGTCTTTTCAAATGAGTCAGCTCTTCACATCAGGTGGCCAAAGTATTGGAGTTTCAGCTTCAACATCAGTCCCTCCAATGAATACTCAGGACTGATCTCCTTTAGGATGGACTGATTGGATCTCCTTGCAGTCCAAGGGACTCTCAAGAGTCTTCTCCAACACCACAGATCAAAAGTATCAATTCTTCAGCACTCAGCTCTCTTTATAGTCCAACTCTCACAACCATACATGACCACTGGAAAAACCATAGCCTTGACTAGACAGACCTTTACTGGTAAAATAATGTCTCTGCTTTTTAATATGCTGTCTATGTTGGTTATAACTTTCCTTCCAAGGAGTCTTCCTTTCCTTCCAAGTGTCTCTTAGTTTCATGGCTGCAATCACCATCTGCAGTGATTTTGGAGCCCCAAAAAATAAAGTCTGACACTGTTTCCACTGTTTCCCCATCTATTTGCCATGAAGTGATGGGACCGCATGCCATGATCTTAGTTTTCTGAATGTTGAGTTCAAGCCAACTTTTTCACTCTCCTCTTTCAATTTCATCAAGAGGCTCTTTAGTTCTTCTTCACTTCATTGCCAAAAGTGTGGTGTCATCTGCATATCTGAGGTTAGTGATATTCCTCCCAGCAATCTTGATTCCAGCTTGTGCTTCATCTAGCCCAGCATTTCTCATGATGTACTCTGCATATAAGTTAAAGCTAAATAAGCAGGGTGACAATATACAGTCTTGACATACTCCTTTCCTGATCTGGAAACTATCGTTCCATGTCCAGCTCTAACTGTTGCTTCCTGACCTGCATATAGATTTCACAAGAGGCAGGTGGAGTGGTCTGGTATTCCCATCTCTTTCAGAATTTTCCAATTTATTGTGATCCACACAGTCAAAGGCTTTGGCATAGTCAATAAAGCAGAAATAAATGTTTTTCTCGAATTCTCGCACTTTTTCAATGATCCAGCGGATGTTGGCAATTTGATCTTTGGTTCCTCTACCTTTTCTAAAACCAGCTTGAACATCTGGGAGTTCACGGTTCACGTATTGCTGAAGTCTGTTGTGGAGAATTTTAAGCATTACTTTACTAGCGTGTGAGATGAGTGCAATTGTGCTGTAGTTTGAGCATTCTTTGGCATTGAGACAAAATAAAGCTGAACCAAATTTAAAGTCATGAAAATGGGGGATGCAGATCATATGAAACCATTATTTAACATGTTTAAATGAAATAAATTAGTAAACCTGTATAGGTCTTAAGATAATTTAAACTATTATAAAGGGAATGCCTTGAGAATGAGATATCTTGATTAGAGACTGAAAATTTGAGAATTGACCACAATCAAGAAGTGTTAAAAATTAAGACTGATTTTATAAATGAAGGTTAAATTAGGGGAAAATGAAACCAAAATATATACCACAAAAAGCATAGTAAATAAATTAGAGGATAGCAAAGGAAACTTATAACGTTAAAAATTTAAAGAACACATGATTTGAAAAAATATGATAAATAAAGAGCATAAAGAAGGTGCCACATGCATATTTGGGATCCTTGTAAAGTCAAGTCAGTTCAGGAATTCAGGGCAGGTATTTAGCTAAGAGATGAAAACTTTTCTGAAATATTTCATAAAAGGAAATATATATCTATATATTTAAAAGTACACTATGAAATTCTATTCATCAAACATATCTTAAATTATTTTATTGAAAGAAGATTTCTAATTTATTTGCTAGCAGGTCTGGTCTCTTCATACATGGACTGGAGTTCACATTTATGAGAATGAATTTATTTTGAAGCATAATATTTTCTCAAGATGTCTACCTTTCTGAGTGATTTTTCTCAGTTTTTAAGTAGTTGTCATCTCTATGTAAACCATAACAACTTTTAGTTATGTCTAATATATAGGAAGTAAATTATTCATGAGAATGAGATTACCTTAAAGCTTTCTCCAAAACAAGTCAAAGACAACTAAACCCTATGCTCATGTGTTTGTATAATCTGTTGTCTTATTCTTTCAAGTTCTCGTTCAGGCAGTTGCATTTTTTTAAAGGAATTTGATCATTTTACATGTATGGAGGAAAACTATCCCAACATTTGCTTTTTAATTAGCTCATTCAATTTGCTAAGCCTGCTCTTCTCTCTTCATTCCCTAATCATGACAGTGAATCTAAAACAGATGCAGAATGAACATGACCTACTTGAAAATTCAATGGCTAGGGCTCTAGTTTTGAGGAGCATTATCAACACTAAGAAAACATCAATTCAAGTGGATTCCAATATGCAACTGAAGTCATTAGTATGGATTGATGTCAAGCTTTTGCCTATTTATCTTATTTATTGAATGACCCATTATTTTCTAAATGGTAACAGGGAGAGGGTGGAGTAAGAAGATACAGACTCCAATACAAAGGTCCTGAGAGCTTCCTGGTGAATTCAGAACTATTGTTAATATTTATTAGCACCTTTTCTCTTACATGTAGATAATAACTCTAAAGTGGATACCTAAAATTTAAGCACTAAAATAGAATTAGATATTGAAACTCAGTTCCAATATTCCCTTTAGGGAATTTCCCATGATGTATTATTCCATGCATGGGATATTTTATTTAAGTGCATATTAATTATAACCTTTAAAATGATCATGGAATATATATCTTCTGACCTATGCTATGCTTAGTTGCTCAGTCGTGTTTGACTCTTTGAGACCCCATAGACTGTAGACCACCAGGTTCCTTTGTCCATGGGGATTCTCCAGGCAAGAATACTGGAGTAGGTAGCCATGCTGTTCTCCAGGAGATCTTCCCAGTCCAGGGATCAAACCCAGATCTCCTGCATTGCTGGTGGATTCTTAGCTTCTGACCTTTAAAATATGTCAAATGTATATTCTCATGTTGCTGTGCTAGATGCAAATTAAATTTGAGCCATTCAAATTAAAATTTCCATGAATGTATCATTTCACAAAATGAGCTTTACAAATTCCATGTTTTATGCAGTCCTAAGAAGAAAAACAGAATGCTTACCAAGCTAAATGATGCTGAAACAGTTTACCAGCTGAATGACGGCAGCCAGCAATTAACAGGCAAACTTTGCAGAACTCAGCAAGATATTTAAAGGAAAGGTACACTAAAAATATTATTTAAAAAGGAAAATGTCTCTGATTCTTTTCTGATTTCAGAATAGGAAAATAAAAGTAAGGAAAGAAATGTTTTACAGTCAAATCAACAGAACACATTTTAAATTTTATAAAAATAACAGTAAAATAGTGTTATGAACACTTCTCATTTTTAGAATTTAGAATAGTATAATTAGGACTTGGATATAATTCTAGTTCTAGCATATCTGTATACAATTTAGTTGATGCTTCTAAACCTTGGTTTTATCATATATACGTGGACTCCTATGAGCATGAAATGAGGTAGTCAATATACAGTAACAGGCAAATCAAACGGGACATAGTAACTTCATATAATCAGTGTTCAGTAAATAATTAGTTGTTATTCTCTGTGTTCCTCTATTATAATCCATTTCTTCAAAGTATTAAAATAAAAATTATGGCTATACCCACCACTTCAATAATGGTTGTAGTCATAGTCAACTGTGTCCTGTTTATTTTTTAATAAGGTTATAACATAAACAGCTTACCACTATTTTTAGATTAATTGGCTAATAAAATAATGCCCATTGAAACCATAAGTTACCAAAGAAATACAGATACATATAAATTAATGATAACTTTAAATTTGTATTAACTATGGTAATAAGAGTTTGTATAACAGGTAACCCCAAAATAACAGTTTTAAATTTCTCTTTTTTCACTTTTCTGATTGTGAGAGTTGACACTCGGGTTCATAGTATTATTTCTGTAGTTAGAGCACATACATTCCTGGGAGGGAAAATGTGACTGCATAAGTATAAGGTGAATGATAACAATATTTCAGTTCTGTTTTAGTTTGCAGACTTTGTTATGTAAAGGACCAGTCACAGAGAACTCACTCAACTAAACCTACAATCTACCTATCTGTGAAATATCAGTACCAAATGAAAGCAAGTTATTTATTAAATATACTTCACTTGAAGATGTGTCATTAATTCATAATGTTTTAAATTAAAATTTGATATGTTTAACATAACTCTCTATTTTTACAGGTAGAAAAGGAGAAACAGAGAAGTGTAGGGGAGAAAGAAGAACAGAAAAGGAAGAGATGATGGTATGAGAGAAAACAGGCATTTAATCCTCACTGTCACCATTTTGGCCACATGGGTCTTCCTACAATATAAATACTATTATGTTTTTTGTTTTCTTTTGTGCTTACATTCTACTGATTTAATATAAAATTTTCCTTAAGAAGTCTTTAATTTTAAAGCTATTTCTTTTGTCTGCATATTTCTCAATATAGTTACATAGATATATCAAATTTAAATATTTTCCACAGCATATTCCTTACAGATATGAAATTATGGATATTTTATATTTCTCAATAAAAATAAATAGCTTAAATATTAAATAATAAGATCACATAAAGACTCTCATGAGGATTTACAGCTATAAATCATTCTTTGAATTTTCATAATTTTCAAATATATGAGATAATTGATAGGGGCCTCTAGATTTACATGCTGAGAAATCAACTTTTAATTATTTGTTAAATGTAGCATATTTTCAGTGTTTTTGTGAGTGAATACAGAGAAACTGAGGCTACTGTGTATATATTTTAATCTCAAAGTACAGTGACCCAATGGGATTATTCAGATTACAAAAAGTCCATTCTCATATACAAGCAAGAGCCTCTTCAGACTGAATCACAGCTGCTGTGAAACTCTCTAACATACAGAAAGTGTCTGTCTATTACTACAGAGAAAATAATACAAGATCTTTGATTTATGAGATATTAATAGTAAAATACCAGTCATAAAATTATGTTTTCTTCCCTTCTGTATCCTCTTATCCAGTCCCCCCACCCCTTTCCACATCCTTGCCCCACTCCCAATTAAAAGTAACCATAATCTGTAGCAGGCAGAGGCTTTTTTTCTTAAGTATCCATTTATTGAGAATTGATAAAACATTACTGAGATATGTTGCTGGAAGGGGAGCATATCTGAAAACTATAGGATACTTCAGTATTGTCATAAATTTGGCAGAAATCTGATCAGATTTTGTTATTTCTTTTCAATGACAAGTTCTAAATATATATGATTTGTATTATATTCCCTCCCACTATTTGGAATTTGACATGTGATATTTCACACATCACAGGATTTTTCACTGAAATAAAAATGTTAAACAGGAAAATTATAAATATTTACTTAAAAGCCAATCAGGATTCTGGATTATGGCTTTAGAAACAAAAATATGTGCTTTTCATGAAACAGAGAGATTTGTTAGGGTTTGGAATGTCATTTGCCAAATAATGAACTTGACATGTTTGAACAAAGAAGATATTTTGATCCACACAAAATAATTGCTTCTTCTAAAAGTTAATAGATACTGTTTAAAACAATTATAAATCTAATAGATTTTCCAAGGAGGTAATTTCTAATATCTTTGAGTCATTTTGTCAAGAAGATTTTCTTTATAGTTATAGCTTAGTTTTCTGATACAATTACGTAATAAAATTTAATGCAACTTGATTCTTTATTGTAACAGATAGACCTCATATTTTATTTAATAATATGTAAATTAATATGCATCTATTATTAAAATGTTGTAGTCTTGAGAGAGCATAAAATATTATTGCCCTGTCCTTTTCGAGATCAATAATGGATCATCATTAAACTTCATATCATATAAATAAGATGCCATTTCATGAATAAGTGAAAACATCATAAATATATGACTATTGCTTATTTATTAAGAACTCAATCAAATATAATGATTACATAAAAATTTTTTAAATTACTATCTCTTTTTCTCCTCTCCATTACCAAATATTTGTTTTAATTTATACAATATTGATGGCTAAGTCACAAGGAAACCATTATTGTAACTACATTTCATGAAAATTCTGATAATTTGAAATTTATATTGACTTTCATTTAAAAGCAAGCTTTATAGGATACACATTTAAATAAGAATCAAAGACAGAATGGTATGCTTAAGGATTTTTTTTTTCTTGTGTGATCAGTTACTTAGTTGTATCTGACCCTTTGCAATCCCATAGACTGTAGCCCACCAAGCTCCTCTGTCCATGAGATTTCCCAGGCAAGAATACTGGAGTGAATTAACATCTCCTCCTCCAGAAGATCTTCCCGACCCAGGGACTGAACCCATGTCTCTTGCATCCCCTGAATTGGTAGGCAGATTCTTTACCAGGAGCGATTCCTGGGAAGTGGGAAACTTTGTCACACTCCTCTTTATATTTCCTCTTTTGGAAAACAACTTATTTTCCTCTTCTTTGCAAACTTTAATAATAAGACTAATTCATGGAGCTTTTATCCATTACCTCCTGTATGCAGATTCTCTGCCACTCTAGACCCTGATCAATGGTGAAAGACAGTTTATGAGAGAATGGAAACTAAACAGAATGAGTGCATAGCCTAGCAGAGGAGGCAGGTTATATATTTTGTTGAGATTCTAGGAACCCACATGAGTACAGTGTAATTGTGGCCTTATAGAAATAGAAGCAGGATACAAGTAAGCAGAGATTTGTTCAGAGATTGTGGTACCTCACCCTCCTTTAAGTCCTATGTAGCATGGAAAGGATCCAGAGGTTCTAGGGGAAAAAGTCAAATATAGCTGAGATTTGGGAGACAGTCCTGACCTTCAAAGGATGAAGTAGTTGAGTGAAGAGACTTTGAATTAGAATCTGTGGAATGTATAGTTTAGCTGAGGACCATGTAGAGGACTTAGCTATGAATCTGGTATTTGCAGATCCAGGGAGAAGTGGAGGGACAGACTGGAAGACAGTCAGCTCTGACTACATCCAGATAAGAAACCACACATTAGCTGTGAATAGTTTTTTTAGGAGAAGCAATGATCACACTGAAAATCCTCCAGGAAAGAGGAGTTACCTAACAATGGAGACAGCAGGCAACTGAAAAGGCTGTACAAATGATCAATCACCCTTTCTATCAAAAGACACCTTCTTTTGTCTCAAGGTGCCGATGTGGTATGCCTAAGATCCTTGGGCTGCCTCTGGATTTGGGGGTTATTGTCCTTTAACAAAAATGAGAAAAAAAAAAACAAACCCCGCCACTATATTTTTAAGCATTTCTTCTTTGCCATACCGTGTGTGTGTGTGTGTGTGTGTGTGTGTGTGTGTGTTTGTGTGTATGTTAGTCACTCAGTCATGTCTGACTCTGCAATCCCATGGACTATAACTTCCCAGGCTTTTCTGTCCATGGAATTCTCTGGGCAAGAATACTAGAGTGGGTTGCTATTTCCTTCTCCAGGGGATCTTCCCAACCCAGGGATTGAACCCTGGTCTCCTGAATTGCAGGCAGATTCTTTACCACCTGAGCCACCAGGAAAGCTCCATACTCTGTATTTTTTTTTTTTTTATGTGATCAGGTATATATTCAACAGTCTCATACTATCCTTCATACCATTTAACCTTCTCTCATTTTCCATCTGTCTACCTGGACTACATCCTATACAATTTAATTTATCCATTTTACTGTTTATTATTTCTTTTTAATATAAATTTATTTATTTTAATTGGAGGCTAATTACTTTACAATATTGTATTGGTTTTTCCATACATCAACACGAATCCACCACGGGTGTACATGTGGTCCCCATCCTGAACCCCCCTCCCACCTACCTCCCCATACACTGCTGGGCATACACACCGAGGAAACCAGAATTGAAAGAGACACGTGTACTCCAATGTTCATCACAGCACTGTTTATTATTTCTTTAGCTGTGTTTAATCTTCTAGCTAACCCACCACTGAGCTTGAAATCTGAACTAGACTATTTTCATTTCATTAAGCATTGTTTCAGAGAAGGCAATGGCACCACACTCCAGTACTCTTGCCTGGAAAATCCCATGGATAGAGGAGCCTGGATGTCTGCAGTCCATGGGGTCGCTGAGGGTCGGACACAACTGAGCGACTTCACTTTCACTTTTCACTTTCATGCATTGGAGAAGGAAATGGCAACCCACTCCAGTGTTCTTGCCTGGAGAATCCCAGGGATGGAGGAGCCTGGTGGGCTGCCGTCTATGGGGTCGCATAGAGTTGGACACGACTGAAGTGACTTAGCAATAGCCGTAAGCATTGTTTCAAATATTCTTCTCCCAATCTTACAAATTTAATCTTATCTCCTAATGGATCAAATGTACTAAACATATGTACTTTATATTTAATTCAGATACTTTCAATAGCTGAAGTTATTTGGGTCTGTTTCTGTTGTTTCAGTGATTTAGATATCTTAGAAGGTTTAGGATATGAAATTTACTGAGACTTTGTCCAATGTGCTGTAAGTGCAGTGGTAAGTAAAATCTTTCGTATTGTCCCTTTCTTTGATGTTACTATCTTTGTCTCTTTTTTTCTATCAAGATCTATTTCTTTTTCTTGATCTCTCATTTTGACCCTTTCTTTACTTTGTTGACATTTTCCACTTTTTAAAATTCTTCGCTCATTCCATCCTTCTCATTCCTCATGTTGTGCCTGTCTCTTCATTAGAACCATCATCTCCTTTCATGTGTCTATACTTTGATTTAAGGAGAAATTACAGAATGTTCAAAGTGAATCAAGTAAATTACCTACAGGTCTGTGATTGTTAGAAAGGTGTGAAAATAAGTATAACCAAGTGAGTAAAGACATATGTGTCTTTCTAGTGGACACTATGGTTCATCACTGGCTTTTCACTGTAGCCTGAAATAAAAAATTCACGTTAGTATTTTGGGTCCTTCACTCAACAAAAAATTATATGACTGTTATTTATCAAAATAAAATTCTTCTGGGCTTTAAATTTCTTTAAGATCCAATAATAGATTAATAAAGATTATAGAATGTATATCTTTATTTATTTACATATTGATGTCAATTCACAATATTGATTTAATGCTGCTAGGAAACAAATATGCTAAGTAAAAGTGATTTAAAATTTCTGCAAATGTTAAGAACATATAATATTCTTATACAAATTTTCCTTTTTATAGTGCAGCAGATGAGATATCTGTCATAATTTAGTGATAGAGAACTTTTCTCCTAAAGAACTGGCATCCATCATCATTTCCAACAATGATAACTAGATGACTGCATATGCTTTCCTTTTGTGCATTCTTCTCTATGTAACTCTAGGACTTCTGAAACTCATGCATAAAAAGGGCATTAAAATGCATGCTTGGTGCCTTTGTTATTTTCTTCTTTGACTATGATTTTCTATTTTTGTTTTACCATTTCATTTTCCATGACTTTTGAGGTAAGTCATCAGCCTTGAAACTTTTGCATGAAGAGAGAAATAGATACACACACACATGCACACACACACACACACACACACACACACACACACAATGGCTGTAAGTGGGAGAGTCCACAAATAATTTAGAAGGTTCTAAAAAGTTAAGTAATCTCACATGTATTTGACATTTTTATAATGATAATTATTATTTCTCATGATCCTTTTCTCTTTCGATCACAGATTAATATTATCTGAACAATCTAATGGCAAACCAAATTCTGTTCTTACCAGTGTTTTCATAAAAATTAATTTAAAGTATGTTGACTGTAACTTCTAACTTCCCTAAACTTAAATTATAGAACTACTTCAATATAGAATAGAAATGAACAATATAATACATGAACACAAAACAATCTTAGAGACAAGTATATAAAATGTCATGATTTTCATCTATCTAAATTTTGTCATTTTTCACTTTAGTCAGAATGTGATTGGCACTATGGAAATCATCTTACTCACAAAGAAATGTTAACTATATGAGGATGATATGAGGAGGTTTTATTTTATATGTCACTGAATACATAGAAATTTTATACTTCATATAATTAGAGAATATTATTGTTTAATTAGTAAAAATCTGGTTTGCCTATGCCCTATCATATCTTATACTAAAGGATCAATTTTTTAATAAATATTCTTTAGAAATAAAAGAATATATGTGCATATATATATATATGTTTCATAATAGATAGAGTATAGTTTTCTTTGCCAACATCTAATTAGCTATCTCTAGTTAGACACAATAAGGGAACAAAAATTCAGGGTTCCCAACAAAAGCTACCAAATCAATGAATCAATGGAGCCCAATTCAATAAGGTTTTCTGCTTTGTTATTTCACTTGCTTTCTAAATTGTTCATTTTACACCATCATATTTAATAAATTCAGTTTTTAATATATATAATTGAATTATATTTATAATACTATGTCTCAAATGACTCATTTAAAAATATAGTTTTCACTAACTATAGTATTTCAAATTCACTTATTTTCTATTTTAAACTTTTATCCAATTATATTAATAATTTATATAGTTTATTTATCAATATTATAGATAATTAAAGAATAAGCCAATGGGAACTTCTTTTAATTAGAGGTTCCCCCGCCAAAGGAGAAAATTACAGAAACTTTAATCTCTCAAAGTTTGGCATACAAAATATCAGCATGAATTCCATGTTTCAATCTCAAGATATTCCTAATTTCCAACAAGAACTGATTAACCAGTTCATAGAAATCATTTCTGGTAAATTAAATGTATGTCACTGGACAATGAAAACATCATTATTTTAAAAATGAAATTATTTTATGAAGGTATTATTTCACTTCATCTTTTTACTGGGTTTTCTGAAGAATTAAACTTTTAGTCTAAATTCTGTTTTCCCTCTAATCAAAAAGTCAGTAGGTAGATTAAATATGTGTCTTGGGGAATCTTGATCTTTTTTGAGGAAAAGGGAAAAATTACTAAAGCAAATAATCTGCAAATTCAAATTCACTGATACTTACCAATTCTGCATTTTTGCATAAATCTTAGAAACATGGATCAGTGCATTTTTGGTGGACATATAAACTTGTAAGATAAATGATATTGATTCTTCATCATTAATGACCCTGAATCAAGAAAAACTTTTATTGTAATATTACATTATACAATATTATCCAGTATGGTATTCATGCCAATGTTCTGCACAAATCTTTAATTGTTTATTTAGAGATCCAAATATGACTAAATTCTCAGCCAAGGAAGATCTCTTACCTAAGACATGGAAACAAGGAATAGAGATAACAAGGTGAGTTCCTTGATCACTGGGGCTCCTCAGACTTCTCTGAACACTTGGAGCTTACAGAGGTGGCCCATCTAATGTATTATGAACATTCATTTTCTTTTCTTGAGGAGATACTGCAGACTAAAAGGCATTCCCCACAGAAGCTGTCCCAGGCTGATAATTATAGCTAAATCTCAGCATAACCAGGTGGGCAATATGCTAACTTTGATATAGAAGGGAAGAAATTAAAACCCAAAGGAGCTGCAAAAATTAGCTAACATGTAACAGGATCCAAGGGAATACTCCTGATATTGGATTTTGACCTTGGCAACACTATGTTTTATTAACTAACTCATCAACTTCCTGTCAGCAAAGCCCTTCTAGCTCTTCCTCTGACCTTGCTGATTTTCACAGTGGTTATGTAGCACCACTGGCCTCTACTGCTGTATTTCAAGGGATCTGGAATAGAAACTAAATAAGCAAGAATTCATTTGATGTAGGGGCACTTTTATGGAATAGAATGGCAAGGAACCTACGGATTATGTAAACTAATGGTTAGGGTGGTCCTTATAAAACCTAGAGGAAATGATGGCCCCTAGTGAGGTTGAAATAGAGGAAAACAATGGAATGGGAAAGACTAATTTTCAAGAAAATTAGAAATACCAAGAGAACATTTCATGCAAAGATGGACTCAATAAAGGATTGAAATGGTGTGGACCTAAAAGAAGCAGAAAATATTAAGAAGAGGTGGCAAGAATACACAGAAGAACTATACAAAAGAAGATATGCACAACCCAGATAATCATTATGGTATGATCACTCACCTAGAGCCAGACATCCTGGAACGTGAGGACAAGTGGGCCTTAGGAAGCATTACTAAGAACAAAGCTAGTGTTCAGTTCAGTTCAGTTCAGTTGCTCAGTCGTGTCCGACTCTTTGTGACCCCATGAATTGCAGCATGTCAGGCCTCTCTGTCCATCATCAACTCCCGGAGTTCACTCAAACTCACGTCCATCAAGTCGGTGATGCCATCCAGCCATCTCATCCTCTGGTGTCCCCTTCTCCTCCTGACCCCAATCCCACTCAGCATCAGAGTCTTTTCCAGTGAGTCAACTCTTCGCACGAGGTGGTCAAAGTATTGTAGCTTCTTCAGCTTTAGCATCATTCCTTCCAAAGAACACCCAGGGCTAATCTCCTTTAGAATGGACTGGTTGGACCTCCTTGCAGTCCAAGAGTCTTCTCTAACACCATAGTTCAAAAACATCAATTCTTCGGCACTCAGCCTTCTTCACAGTCCAACTCTCACATCCATACATGACCACTGAAAAAACCATAGCCTTGACTAGACGGACCTTTGTTGGCAAAGTAATGTCTCTGCTTTTCAATATGCTATGTAGGTTGGTCATAACTTTGATGGAATTCCAGTAGAACTATTTCAAATTCAAAAAGCTGATGCACTCAATATGCCAGCAAGTTTGGAACTCAGCAGTGGCCACACGACTGGAAAGGGTCAGTTTTCTTCCTGATCCTGAAGAGAGGCAATGCCAAAGAATGCTCAAACTACTGCACAATTGCATTCTCCTCACATGCTAGTAAAGTAATGTTCAAAACTCTCCAAGCCAGGCTTCAGCAATACGTGAACCATGAACTTCCTGATTAACTTCCAGATGTTCAAGCTATATTTAGAAAAGGCAGAGGAAGCAGAAATCAAATTGCCAACATATGCTGGATCATGAAAAAAGCAAGAGAGTTCCAAAAAAAAAACATTTATTTCTGCTTTGTTGACTATACCAAAGCCTTTGACTATGTGAACCACACCAAACTGTGGAAAATTCTTAAAGAGGTGGGAATGCCAAACCACCTGACCTGCCTCTTGAGAAATCTGTATGCAGGTCAGAAAGCAACAATTAGAACTAGACATGGAACAACAGAGTCATTCCAAATAGGAAAAGGAGTATGTCAAGGCTCTATATTGTCACTGTGCTTATATAACTTATATGCAGAGTACTTCTTGAGAAACAATGGGCTGGATCAAGATTGCTGGGAGAAATATCAATAACCTCAATATGCAGATGACACCACCCTTATGGCAGAAAGTGAAGAAGAACTAAAGAGCCTCTTGATAAAAGTGAAAGAGGAGAGTGAAAAATTTGGCTTAAAGCTCAACATTCAGAAAACTAAGATCATGGCATCTGGTCCCAATACTTTATGGCAAATAGATGGGGAAACAGTGAGAAACTTTATTTTGGGGGTTCCAAAGTCACTGCCGATGGTGATTACAGCCATGAAATTAAAAGATGCTTGCTCCTTGGAAGGAAAGTTATGACCAACCTAGATAGCATATGAAAAAGCAGAGACATTACTTTGCCAACAAAGGTCCATCTAGTCAAGGCTATGGTTTTTCCAGTAGTCATGTATGTATGTGAGAATTGGACTATAAAGAAAGTTGAGCACCGAAGTATTGATGCTTTTGAACTGTGGTGTTGAGAAGACTATTGAGAGTCCTTTGGACTGCAAGGAGATCCAACCAACCCATCCTAAAAGAGATCAGTCCTGAGTGTTTATTGGAAGGACTGATGTTGAAGCTGAAACTCCAATACATTGGCCACCTGATGTGAAGAACTGACTCATTTGAAAAGACCCTGAGACTGGGAAAGACTGAAGGCGGGAGGAGAAGGGGATGACAGAAGACGAGATGGTTGGATTGCATCACTGACTCAATGGACAGGAGATTGATTAAACTCAGGGAGTTGGTGATGGACAGAGAGGCCTGGTATGCTGCAATTAATGGGGTCACAAATAGTCGGACACAACCGAGCAACTGAACTAAACTGAACTTAGTGACGTTGAAGTGTCTCAGTTACCTCGATAGACTCTAGATAAAGGAATAAAAAGGCTTAATGTATGTGTGCATAAAATGATTATGTAAATTAAGACCAGAGGACAAACAAAAGAGCATGTGCCATGGGAAGGTCTAGTGTTCTTACCTTTTGTCAAAGACTTATTAACCTCAATGGATAGAGTGACATTAGCATAGCTGAGAGGAAGCTCTCGTTCCCAGGTTGGAGCTGGTGGTAGAAGATGTGGCCACAGAGCTTGTCTGTTAATAAAAAGGAAAGAATGGATCTTTAGATTATAACAAGCCAGGTGTTGCTCAACCACCTGATGCCAGAGAGTCACAAACTGCTGAAAAGCACAGGGTTGGAGAATGGATAGAATATGATGTTTCTGGGCCAAAACAAGAAGAGGATGAAGGTGTTGCTCAACATTTATAATCAGAAAAAAATATGAATGGAAGAACAGGAATATGAAGGTGGTTTACACAATAAAATCTTCTGATCCCTTTCTCAACTCCTAGACATGAACCAGTTTTCAGATCTAGAACTCAGTGACTTAAGTCAGTCACTAAGGAATCTAGTGATTCCTTCAGTTTTTTCCCCCAAAGAGCCTATGGATATTTACTTAGGTGACTGCAAACCACGTGAACATAAATGTCCTGATATTTGAGGACTACAGGATATAGGGTCATAATTGATATTTATACCTAGAAACTGAAGTGCATAAAGGCTCCTTATTTGAGTGGAGGCATGCAGGGGCAAGGTGTTAAATAAAATATTAACTAAGCTTACATTATTACTTCCTCCGCTTCTAAGTGTTATAATTGGAACTGACACCCTTAGCAGTTTAAATCCTTCATGTAAAGAGTAGAGCTGTAAAAGAGGGAAGGACCAAATATAAACCTCTGATACTGTTCACTTTCAGGCAAGATAGTAAAGTCAAGACAATAATGCAATAAATGAAAGGATAGAGGCAGGAAGTGAGTCATGGTAAAAAATGGTGCAATACTTGAAGTTCTAAAGGATTCAGACTTATTGGTCCCAATGTAATTCCCCTCATTTCACAATATGTGCTTAGTCATGTCTGACTCTTTGCTACCCCATGGACAGTAGCCTGCCAGGTTCCTCTCTCTGTGGGATTCTCCAGCAAGAATACTGTAATGGGTTGCCATGTCCTCATCCAGGGGATCTTCCCAATCCAGGGATCGAACCCAGGTCACCCGAATAGCGGGCAGATTCTTAACCATCTGAGGCACCAGGGACACCCATTCACCAGTATGTCCTCTGCCAAAATCTGAATGATCTTGGTGGCCATTTCAACTCAAACAAATAGTAGCCACAGTTGCAGCTGCCATACTGGCCATATTTATGTTGCTATAGATCAGTCAGTCCTCAGATGCATGGTGTACAGATGTTAACTTGAAAGATACAATTAGTTTTATTCCAGCAGGAAAGAAGATCCAAACCACTCTATATATCCACCTGGACAGTACAACATTCAGGTACAGTTTTGCCCCAGGTGTATGTTAAATCTCCCTTTCTCTGTCCAACGTGCTCTAGAGCAGGGGTCTCCAGCCCCAGCTATGGTCTGTGGCCTGTTAGGAACCAGGCAGCATGGCAGGATGTGAGTGGCAGTCCAGCAAGCAAGCAAAACTTCATCTGCAGCTCCCTATCACTTACATTGCCGCCTGACCACCTCCCCATCCTGGTGTCTGGAAAAATTGTCTCCCACAATCCAGTCCCTGGTGCCAAAATGGTTGGGGACTGCTGCTCCAGACCATCTGGGAATCCCATGGAATGCCATAGTGAATCATTACATCCACGGTATCATGTTGATCAAGTCAAATGAACACAAGATGGCTAGCCTGCTGAAGGTAAGCTATGTGAACTCCAGACAATGACAGATAAACCTTTGAAATTGAAGGATCTGCGACTCCTGTAAAATATTTAAGGATACATCAGACAAAATACAACAGGAAATCCCTTCCAAAGGAAAAGTCACTTGGCTGTACTTTGCATCCACTACTACAGTGTATGATATGCCTCTTTATATTTTGGAGGCCATATATTTTGCATCTAGGAATACTGAAACTTCCCCTGTTCTGTGTGCCAAGGAACTCCACTTTATTTCTGTGCATTGAAAAGTAAGAAACTGTTCTTCTCTAAGTTAGGATGCAGTGCAAATAGCTTTATCCATTTAGGCTACATGATTGTCAGACTTTACGTTGTTAGAGGTATCACTGGTGGGAAATGATTCAGCATGGAATGCATGGCCAGACTCAGTGGCAGAATCACAATCTGAGCCACTGGAGATCTGGAACAAAGCTGTGTCACCTATGCTGGAGTATTATATCTTTCAATAAAGAGTTTATAGTATGTTATTAGTTCTGATAGACACAAATGTTTGACTCTGGATTACTAAGTGCTGATTCATTTGGAACTGCTCATTATGAGCTAGCTTCTTTAGACCTATCAAGTCATAAAGATGGACCATCATTAGTTCATCCTAAGATGAAATGGCACATGAAGTACCAAGCCCAAAGGAGAATAGAGGACATGAGTGAACCATACAATATCCCATGAAACTCCATGGTATAAACAAGGGTCCTTAGCTGACATACAGGGCTACAAAGAAAGGGAATGGTTCCCATTTAACTAGCTGAATGAAGGGAAAAATCTGGAGATATCTTGATGAATAAGTCCACTCAGTGGTACTTTAGCTGAAAAATGGATGGCAGCTACATTCCAGGGGCATTCAGGGTTTTCTCTGAGAGATAATACTGAAGTAAACTCTTAGCATGAAAGAAAAGTTCATTCAATGAGTGAAAAGTTTCAAGAAGAGAACTGATCATCCCTTCTGTGGAAGATGAACTGGTCTGAGGTAAGACTATGTACAGAATTCTGGGCAGTGGCTGATCATAGACTGCTGGTCAAGTTCTGGAGTAAAAATGACTAGAAGATCTGAGACAAAGAGGTCATGTACATTGATCAATGGGATTAGATAATGCACATTTATGTCTCAATGCTTGTGAGCATTTATGTATCAGTGCCCACCAAAACTTATCCACCATGGAAGACACACTGGAATACCAAGAATACAAAATGAATTGACTAATTGATATCAGCCAGTTTTTGTTATTAGCCATAACTGAATGATGGGCACATGAATGGAATAATCACAGTTGCAGATACAGAGGCTATATTTGACCCCAAAGCATAAACTCCTAGTTACTGAGGTCAATCTAGATATTTCTTCATATGAATGTTTAGTCTGGCAGAGAAAGTACAGATTCCCCAAGTATGACACTATTCCTCTAGGAGAATAACCAACCACTTGGTTGCAGGTTGATCTCTTTGAGCCTCTTCTCTAGTAGAAGAGCCACAGGTCTATCTTCACAGGGACAGATATCTGTTCTGGGTATGAGTTTCCTTTTCTTACCTGCAGAGATTCATCTAGCAACAAAAAATGTGTCTCTACCAAATATCTGACCCATAGCCATAGAATTTCATAGAACTTAGCCTCCAACCAGAAGACATACTTCACAACATTGGAGGTACAAAGTGGGAACATGATCTTTTGATCTGCTAGTTGTATCATATGACACATTATCAAGAAGCAATAAGTCTGATAAAACCCTGGGATGACCTACTGAAGATACAGCCACAGTGTCAACCAGAGAACACACTTGAGTCCAGAAAAAATACTCAAAAAGGAGAGGTTACCATCCTATAAAATACATTATACATTCTAAAAGCAAGGCCTTCATGTGCATTCCTAAAAGGAAGAATACATGATTTTGGTAACCAAAATAAGAGGAAAGAGCAGCCCCCCTTATAATTCCTACCCAAGGCCTACTACTAGAGAACTTTGGTCTCCTGTCGCTGAAATTCTGAGCTCTGGATGATTGGAGTGCTAGTTTCCATGAAGGCTACCCTTTTGCCAGGAGACATAGCAAGCATCCTATTGAAATTTATATTACAGCTGCCATCTGGGCACTTTGAATTATTTGAACCCACAGATGGATGAGAAGAGTCATCCTTTTGGCAGGAATAACTAACTCTGATCAACAGGAGAAACCTACTTTTTGGACATAGTGGGAGCCAGAAAGTTTAGAACCCCAGTGACTCACTTGTGTACCATTTGATTCTCTCTTGCCTAATAGCTATGGTGAGTACATAAATGTAACAACTCTGGCTTTGTGAAGCATAATATTCATGAGGATTCGTGAATAAGGCTCAGAGGATTCATGAATAAAAGTTTGGATCACATTACCAGGAAAGTAATAAAGATATAGAAAGGTGATAGCTCTGAACACGGGGAATTTAGAATGAATAGTGCAGGGAGGAAGAGGATTAGCAGTAGTTGCAGCCTTAAGACCAACAATAGTGACATGAGCTATAATTTGTCCAACTGACTTTCTTCTTCGAAGTTTTTCCTCAGAAGAGAGGCTTACAGAAAACTTGGAGAAATCACTGTCAAAAAATTTTGGAATATATCTACCTAAAGAAACTAAAGACCTTTATATAGAAAAATATAAAACACTGGTGAAAGAAATCAAAGAGGACAATAATAGATGGAGAAATATACCATGTTCATGGATCAAAAGAATCAATATAATGAAAAAGAGTATACTACCCAAAGCAATCTATAGATTCAATGCAATCCTTATCAAGCTGCCAGTGGTATTTTCCACAGAGCTAGAACAAATAATTTCACAATTTGTATGAAAATAAAAAAAAAAACCTTCGAATAGCCAAAGCAATCTTGAGAAAGAAGAATGGACCTGGAGGAATCAACATGCCTGAATTCAGGCTCTACTACAAAGCCACAGTCATTAAGACAATATGGTACTGGCACAAAGACAGAAATATTACATCAGTGGAACAAAATAGGAAGCATAGA
The DNA here is from genome assembly GCF_001704415.2 of Capra hircus. Lineage (NCBI taxonomy): Eukaryota > Metazoa > Chordata > Mammalia > Artiodactyla > Bovidae > Capra > Capra hircus. The sequence goes on from NC_030808.1 coordinate 100,274,154, forward strand.
GATAAATCCATGCACATATGGAAACCTTATTTTTGACAAAGGAGGCAAGAATATACAATGGATTAAAGACAACCTCTTTAACAAGTGGTGCTGGGAAAACTGGTCAACCACTTGTAAAAGAATGAAACTAGAACACTTTCTAACATCATACACAAAAATAAACTCAAAATGGGTTAAAGATCTAAATGTAAGACCAGAAACTATAGAACACCAAGAGAAGAACTTAGGCAAAACACTCTCCAACATAAATCACAGCAGGATCCTCTAAGACCCACCTCCCAGAATATTGGAAATAAAAGCAAAAATCAACAAATGGGATCTAATTAAACTTAAAAGCTTCTGCACAACAAAGGAAACTATAAGCAAAGTGAAAAGACAGCCTTCACAATGGGAGAAAATAACAAAAGAACCAACTGACAAACAACTAATCTCAAAAATATACAAGCAACTCCTGCAGCTCAATTCCAGAAAAATAAATGACCCAATCAAAAAATGGGCCAAAGAACTAAATAGACATTTCTCCAAAGAAGACATACAGATGGCTAACAAATACATGAAAAGATGCTCAACATCACTCATTATCAGAAAAATGCAAATCAAAACCACAATGAGGTACCATTTCAAGCCAGTCATAATGGCTGCTATTCAAAATCTACAAGCAATAAATGCTGGAGAGGGTGTGGAGAAAAGGGAACCCTCTTACATTGTTGGTGGGAATGCAAACTAGTACAGCCACTGTGGAGAACAGTGTGGAGATTCCTTAAAAAACTGGAAATAACTGCCTTATGATCCAGCAATCTCACTGCTGGGCATACACACTGTGGAAACCAGAAATGAAAGAGACACTTGTACCCCAATGTTCATCACAGCACTGTTTATAATAGCCAGGGCATGGAAGCAACCTAGATGTCCATCAGCAGATGAATGGATAAGAAAGCTGTGGTATATATACACAATGGAGTATTACTCAGCCATTAAAAAGAATACATTTGAATCAGTTCTAATGAGGTGGATGAAACTGGAGCCTATTATACAGCGTGAAGTAAGCCAGAAAGAAAAACACCAATACAGTATACTATCGCATACATATGGAATTTAGAAAGATGGTAACAATAACCCTGTATGCGAGAAAGCAAAAGAGATACAGATGTATAGAACCGTCTTTTGGACTCTGTGGGAGAGGGAGAGGGAGAGGGTGGGATGATTTGGGAGAATGGCATTGAAACATGTATAATATCATATAAGAAATGAATCACCAGTCCAGGTTAGATGCAGGATACAGGATACTTGGGGCTGGTGCACTGGGATGACCCAGAGGGATGGTACGGGGAGGGAGGTGGGAGAGGGGTTCAGGATGGGGAACACATGTACACCCGTGGCAGATTCATGTTGATGTATGGCAAAACCAATACAATATTGTAACGTAATTAGCCTCCAATTAAAATAAATAAATTTATATTTTTAAAAAGAGAAAAAAATTGGAGAAATTTGGTGCAGCTCATGATGTATAAGAAGTCAGCTATACAGACTAATCAAATGTAACACTAAGATCTTTTTTCAAGTGAGAAACTTCTGTGAGAACTATAGACAACAGCCTCCATCTTCTATTTCTTTTGAGTTTATTGCAGCACTGAGGCCAGTTTCTCTCTGGGCTGCCCCCAACCAAGGCCTGAGCACAGCAAAGGTACTAAAAGTACAACAGCTGTAGTCTAAAGTGCTTCCTACTATCTACTCCTCCCTTTGTCTCATCTTCTTTCACAGCTATTAGATATTCATTGGAAGTTTTTCTTGCCAACCCCTGATTTTCTCTTCTTCAGATTTCCTAGACATTAAACTCAATAAGTCCCAGTCATGTTAATTTCTATCTTACCCTTCTTGTAGGACCCAACATGGCACACTAACTCTACCAATCTACTAACTCTTACACTCAGAGAAAATGAAACAAGACCAACAGTGCTAGTAGTACTATTGTTTGATTACAGGTAATCCGTCACAAGTCATACTAACTACCACAATATTATAGGTAGATATAATCTCCAACTACTGTCATACACGTACAGATATAAATGAATGAGATATGGTCTTTATCATCAAACATAGCATCTATATGGAGAGATAGACATGCAAAATTACCAAAATTACATTCATACACTGATAAGACCCTGTCATAAATGAAATATATCAAAGTGTTTGGAAGGAAAAAAGCTTAAAACACTTGTGGCAAGGAAACTCTGAGGAGATTTTCTAGTGAAACCTAGCACTGATACACTTGTGGAACATTGTTTTGCAAAAATGACCATAAAAGCATTTGTAATCTCATGTGATATGGCAACCCTCTCCAGTATTCTTGCCTGGAGAATCCCAGGGACAGGGAAGCCTGGTGGGCAGCACAGAGTTGAGGTCACACAAAGTTGGACACAACTGAAGCGACTTAACAGCAGTAACAGTGATATTTCAGAAGCTTGTCACTCTATCAAGAGATAGAGTCTATTTCCTCTCCCTTGAACCTACTATTGTATTTGAAACTGATGTGATGAATAGAATGCAGTAGAAGTGATACTATGTGACTGCTGAGTTCTAGGTCCTAAAAAGGAGTGCAGTTTCACCTCAGCAAAGAGAAGCTTAAAACAAACAAACAAACAAACAAAATCCACTACGTTAAAGAGTCCATGTTGCAAAGACACAAAGAAAGACTGCACAGAGACAGAAATGGTCAAGGAGGCCCAACTCTTTGAGGCTTCCTAATTCAGACTTCATGAATGAGATAGTTAGATGGTTCCACCAAGCAAGCTGCTTTCCAGCTGCTCCAGGGACAGCAGAAACCAGCTTCCCTTTCCAAGGACACTCCAAATTACAGTCCAAATCATGACTACAATAAGTATCATTTTAATCAGTTAAGATTTGATGCATAAAATGATGTCAAATGTACAAACTTTCAATTATAAAATAAGCCATGGAGATATAATGTAAAGCATGGTGACTATAGTTAATAATGTTGTATTGCATATTCGAAAATTGCTTAGAGAGTAAAAAGACCCTGATGCTGGGAAAGATTGAAGGAAGGAGGAGAAGGAGATGACAGAGGATCAGATGGCTGGATGGCATCACTGACTCGATGGTCATGAGTTTGGGTGAACTCCGGGAGTTGGTGATGGACAAGAAAGCCTGGCGTGCTGTGGTTCATGGGGTCGCAAAGAGTCGAACATGACTGAGCGACTGAACTAAACTGAAGACAGTAAATATTAAAAGTCCTTATCAAAAAAAATATTACAACTATGAATGGTAGTAGATGTTAACTAGACTTAATGTGGTCACATTTTACAATGTATTAATATACAACATCAAATCATTTTACTTGAAAGTTACATGTTATATTTCAATTATACACCAAATAAGACATTTGATATGCTTTTCCAGATTCAATTACAAATGAACTTCAACAATTTTTCAACTGATTGATGATTAGAAGTGTATGTAATGAATGTCTGTGTATTATCTGTTCATCATGGGGGTTTCCATTCATCAGTTCAGTTTAGTTCAGTTGTTCAGTCGTGTCTGACTCTTTGCGACCCCATGAATCGCAGCACGCCAGGCCTCCCTGTCCATCACCGTCTCCCGGACTTCACTCAGACTCACGTCCATTGAGTCCGTGATGCCATCCAGCCATCTCATCCTGGGTCGTCCCCTTCTCCTCCTGCCCCCAGTCTCTCCCAGCATCAGTCTTTTCCAATGAGTCAACTTTTCGCATGAGGTATCCAAAGTACTGGAGTTACAGCTTTAGCATCATTCCTTCCAAAGAAATCCCAGGGTTGATCTCCCTCAGAATGGACTGGTTGGATCTCCTTGCAGCACAAGGGACCCTCAAGAGTCTTATCCAACACTGCAGTTCAAAAGCATCAATTCTTCGGTGCTCAGCCTTCTTCACAGTCCAACTCTCACATCCATACATGACCACAGGAAAAACCATAGCCTTGTCTAGATGGAACTTAGTCAGCAAAGTAATTCTGCTTTTGAATATACTATCTAGATTGGTCATAACTTTTCTTCCAAGGAGTAAGCGTCTTTTAATTTCATGGCTGCAGTCACCATCTGCAGTGATTTTGGAGCCCCAAAAAGAAAGTCTGACACTGTTTCTACTGTTTCCCATCTATTTCCCATGAAGTGATGGGACCAGATGACATGATTATTTTCTGAATGTTGAGCTTTAGGCCAACTTTTTCACTCTCGTCTTTCACTTTCATCAAGAGGCTTTTTAGCTCTTTACTTTCTGCCATAAGGGTGGTGTCATCTGCATATCTGAGGTTATTGATATTTCTCCCGGCAATCTGGATTCCAGCCTGTGTTTCTTCCAGTCCAGTGTTTCTCATGATGTACTCTGCATATAAGTTAAATAAGCAGGGTGACAATATCCAGCCTTGACGTACTCCTTTTCCTATTTGGAACCAGTCTGTTGTTCCATATCCAGTTCTAACTGTTGCTTCCTGACCTGCATAAAGATTTCTCAAGAGGCAGGTCAAGTGGTCTGGTATTCCCATGTCTTTCAGAATTTTCCACAGTTTATTGGGATCCACACAGTCAAAGGCTTTGACATAGCCAATAAAGCAGAAATAGATGTTTTTCTGGAACTCTTTTGCTCTTTCGATGATCCAGTGTATGTTGGCAATTTAATCTCTGGTTCCTCTGCCTTTTCTAAAACCTGCTTGAACATCAGGGAGTTCATGGTTCACGTATCATCAATTTGTATGAATTCTTCATTTTAAAAATAAGATATTAGTATTATTTATAATTTTTATTTTCAAATGACAAAACATTTCTAATTGAAGTTGAAATGGAACTTACCAATTCATAAAATAGGAAGGGCCAGGAATTTTAAAATTCCAGACATAGATTCAAATTTTCAAGCAATAGTTAAGAATCCTTCATTTTATCATTCAATTATAGCCTTATTTTTATGTTGTCCATTTTCAACCATTTTATTTGTGGCACTAAAGATGGCCCTGAACAGCTCTGGATTCCATAATCCATACAATCAATTATACCATCAAACTCAAGACCATTTCTGAGAAAGTCATTCTAGCATACTTCCTGAAGATGATTCATTGGCTTTACTGGAAAAATAGGTTCATCTATGAATGTCATATATGGCCTGGGAAATGAACTGTCCTCATGCCCTCACTCTTAGGCCTGTCATTGTTGAGTGTGTGTGCTCAATTGTGTCTGACTCTTTGTAACCCCATGGACTGAAGCCTGCTAATTCTATCCATGGAATTTTCCAGATTAAGTTCCATCAAAAAATACTGACAAATTCACTGAAGCATCCTTTTAAATCAATTATTATAAATATCTTCTTCCTATTTTACTGTTGCCCTTTTTTTTTTTAAGGTATTTCCCCTTTGATGAATAGTTTCTCATTTTCATGTAGGCAAGAGAATTGATCTTTTCCTCTTTAATAATTTCAAATGTCTCCACTCCATGTATCTGATGACAAAATGACATACATTAATGTTTCCATGGGATAATATTTCTGTTTTATAGTTCCTAATATTACATCGTTTCATTTTTTTTTCCACTAAGGGTTTTCCATATATAGTTCACTTTATCTCTGTAGATAAAATTATCGATCTCTTTTAAATTATAATGACTGTTATTTAGCCAATTAACAGATGACAATTTTTGAATGATAATCTATTCAAAAACTTTCTCCTGGATCACTTAAGATCATTAAAAGAGAAACTCCCAAGAGTTGTCAACATGACACAAGATAACAGTGAAAAAAAGTATTTGAATATCAACCACTTGTGGTCACAGAATCTTCTTAATGTTAAAATCAACTGCATATTGGATTTTATGGTGGTGGTGGTTTAGTCACTAAGTCGTGTCTGACTCTTGCGACTCCATGGACTATAGTCCTCCAGGCTCCTCTATCAGTGGGAGTCTCCAGGAATACTGGAGTGGGTTGCCATTTCCTTTTCCAGGTGGACTTTATAACCAATCTTATTTTTAGCCTTTTAAATCTACTGATTTAGGCACCCTCCACCCAAACTTCACTTTGTCCAACATGATTTCCCATACCCTAAATCAATCACTTCCATCATGGCATTTAGTAAAATTTTATTATTTAACAGAATACTTCAAATATTATTTTACTGTAAATTATTTTGAATTAAATGGGTTTAATTCTATTAAAAGTCCAAAGTAAAACAAACAACACTTAAAATTTTAAATGTTAATTATCAAGTATTCTAGTAATGTAAATTATTTACTAATTCCAGAGAACCTTCAAATGCATTAATTTTAGCTTTCCTCTAATGTCTTCTAAAGACCACCTTATAATTTACTGTTAATTCAGCAAGAAAATTTTATTTAACATGTTACAAGCCATATACTATGCTAGATGCTCTGACAATTCATGACATAGAGTAATACCTAATTGAGAAATACTCTGTCATTTACAACCATTCAGATTTACGCTCACTGTGTTTGAGCTGTACTCCTTATTAGCAAAATGACCACTTTAACAGGCCATGATGTTTACCCCGTATTTATTTCTATCAGTTGTTTCTTGTAATTTAATATTAAATACTTAAGATAGAAAAAAATATTTGCATTTGCTTAGTAAATTGATAAAGTTATGGTAATAGGCTCACATAAACAACTTTACATTATTATATTAAAAATCTGTGAAAAATGATGAATTAAATATACAGTTATTTGCCATGATGACAATGCAAAAATGGGAGTTAAAGTTTTTAAAATTTACTTTTTGATTTATTTACTTTACCATTGCTTTGTCAAATATTTGAATACCTTTGGTTCTTGCTGAAGTCATCAACATAAAATTAAACATAATAGATGTTTTGTTTGATTGAAAATAATTAAAATTTCATTGAAGTTTCATTCTCTGCAATGAAGCTCTGACAGTGAATCAGTATTTTAGAGGATTCTGCCAATCTGAGATTTTATGTTGTAAGAAAATGAACTGTGATATCAAAATAAATGCTTACAGTGATACATTTTTTAGTGACAGTCTCTAATTCCTTCAGCCTCCTAGTATGGTATGGCATTAAACATATATTTTGCATAAGATAAGGATATTACAATATGAAATCATCAACCATAGTAACTATAAATTGGCATATGTGAAATTTCTAAGATAAAAAAGTTTAGATACAAATATGTGAATTAGAGATAATTGTCCCATCTTTACTTTGGTTTCTGGAATGGAATGGATCTACTACAGATATAAATATATACATATATATCCATACTCTTAAAAACCTTTTTATTTTTCAAGGACAGATGAATAAGATATAAATAACTGTCTAACTCAGTGACTCAAAGTAAACACAAATTAAATCCCTATGGTACAAGAATAGGAATACTCTATGCAAGGTCTGGGACTCAACCCCAAAAATAAAAGTACTATTAAGTATCATGGATATTAAGATTATTGTTCTCACTCAACAGAAGATAATTCAATATACCCCCAAATTTAAGTAGTGCCATGAAGGCAAAGAGATTAACTATAGAACCATCAGTGGGCAGTGGTGATCATTTAACTTAAATATTGAATTAAAATAGCATTTATAAAATAAACACAACATTGCACATCAGCTATATTTCAATAAAAAAGAAATATCATTTGCAATTCAAGAGAATGTTATTTATCACTGCTGCTAAGATATAGTTTATTAGGTGTTAGAGACTTCAAGAAAAGAGACCCAAGGTTTGATATATATCCATACTGTAGAGTGATATTCTATTTCAAATGATTGGAACACACTTCTGGCATCCTAATGTTCCTGTGCTGATGGGCTCTTCTGATGTTCAATGTGTCTAGAGCCATAAAATCAGCTTGTAAGCTTTGACTCGGCAGCTGAACACTGCATGCATTCAGGTCATTATGGTGTAGGGATACTTGGGAAAATGTTATATAAATAACTGATAAGACGAGCAAATTCTGATTAATCCTTACTGGCTGGTGACTATTTTTAGGATCTTCTTGTATTTGAAAGGATTTATGCTTTAAGGAATTGAATATAAAAAGTGTGAATGTTAACTCCATTCTGACAGCACAAGAGGAGTTTTTAGAAAACAATTATTTTAGAAGTGAGTTCTGAACATCAGAGTGTATGTGTGTCTGTGTGTGTGTGTGCATGCACACATGCACACGTTAGTTGGTCAGTCATATTCAACTCTTTGTGAACCCATGGACTGTAACCTGCCAGTCTACTTGTCCATGGAGCTCTCCAGGCAAGAATACTGGAGTGTGTTGTCATGACCTCCTCTAGGGGATCTTCCCAACTCAGAGATCGAACCCAGATCTCCCACATTGCAGGCAGATTCTTTGTTGTCTTGAGCTACAATTTTTAAATGTACTTGTATAGTTTCTAAAGTAAACATGCACAATTATTTGAGAACTATTATGATGAGAATATTT